>NC_090805.1:21145852-22415852 GCF_036512215.1 Solanum lycopersicum
GTACCACCAATCCATTATCACCACTTCAATCCATAGCGAAATCATCCAATACAATACTGACAAGCCCTTACCCATGACCATGATCATCAATTCAATACATAGACCATAATACTCAATGAATCTAGGTAAATTCAATATATATTTATCAATATACGATAACATGTACATCAATTGTATACAATTCTTACATCATTCAATAGCCTAATGAAAACTACACTAGAGTTCATAAGCATTAAGACAATATCTATTAACCCATAAAGTAGTCAAAATCTCGGGTTCATGAATTACATGAGTTCATAGGTTAATTATATTAAAATAATATAATCAACAACAATTCAATCAATATTCAATGATTTAAAACCTTTAATGCAAGAACTCATGGATATATTTCAATTTAGAAAAACTCATCTTTTGAGAAGTCTTTGAAAATCACTTTGAAGATTGGATCCTTGAAGAAGAGAGTTGCAAGGATTAAAAATCTTACCTTAATGAAGCTAAAAAACGAATTTGATGAATAATCACCACTCAAATCTCCAATCCAATCTCATCCTTGAGTTTTGGCTTCAATGGAGTTCTAGAGAATTTCTAAGATATTTTAGGTTTTGATTTTGAAGAATTAGTTCATCTAGGTATTTAGGACTTATAAAACCACTTAAAATATATAAAATATTCTTAAGTAACCACCCAAATTATTATTTGGACGTGAGGTGAATTAACCAATTCACGTGACAAACCCATCGACGACTTGGCCACAGATGGACCGTTTGTCCACAAACGGACTGTCCTGTCTGGCCTTTAAAATGGGAGCTTAATCTCCCCAGACTAAGTACCCATCGACACCCTTCACCTACGGGGCGTCGTTCAGGCCACTGGCCATAGTCTGCCATCCGTATGTGGGGCTGCCTTGGGCAGTTTTGGCCACCAACATGGGTCCTTCCGCAAGGACCCTTAGATGGTCCTTAGGGACTTTTGCCTGGACGTTTCCAACCCGAATATGTTCGTATACGAGTTTAGGACCTCCCATCGATTCCATTCAAAACAAAAACGTAAACCTCAACGAAACATGTCAAGACACACAAGGTCGTTTAAAGGCAAACCATTCAAACGTCATGGACAATCTTGGACGTTTGACCTCCAAACTTCATGAAAATTCACACACTGCCTATAAACACTATAATAAATCATATAAGGACCTCATAATCTCATTAAACACACATTTAGGAACATAATAACAAATGAGGCACATAGGTGACTTAGTCATCGAACGTCTTGGTCGTCCAGTGACGTTTCACTTTCAAATCCCCTAATAAAAAATCTAGACACTAACTCAATACCACATTATACCCTAATTACAAACATTTTAGGCTCTATTTTCACTTAATTAATTTTAGAGGTATTACATGGGTCTTCGAGAATCTTCGGATTGGAGCATTGTAAGAACGAAATCACTCATACCCAATTGATGGATAGTCATTTTGGTAATAGTTTTTACCTTTTTATGATGTGTAGCTAAAACCCCAATTCTTGGGATGTAATTATGTGATTATGGACTGATTTAGCTTGTGGATATTGTGAATTGTTAGT
The DNA here is from genome assembly GCF_036512215.1 of Solanum lycopersicum. NCBI lineage: Eukaryota > Viridiplantae > Streptophyta > Magnoliopsida > Solanales > Solanaceae > Solanum > Solanum lycopersicum. The sequence goes on from NC_090805.1 coordinate 21,147,437, forward strand.
TTAAATGCTATTTAGAAGTGAGTTCAATCATTAATCATGGTTCAATCTAAGAATTGTAGGTGGAAATACAGTTCTAGCTTTGTGTTCTTAACTTTCTCGAGAGAGAAGTTTTAGAAATAAGGTTTCGATTGATTGATTGAAAGGTATTGGGTTAACTTGGGTTCAACTCAAGAGAGTAATTGGTAAACCCAATCCCATACATTCATCTCGAGAAAGTGAACGGACTAAGGTGTGGGTAGGTCTTATTTTGCGTGTTGTTGATGTTCGACGGAAATCACTTGATTCGGGTAAATTGTTCGGGAGAAAATTCAATTCCATTATAGCCTAGTTTACTCATTAATATCTAGCTAATTACTAAAATTTGAAATTACCCATTTTTCTATAATAGCCTATAATCGATCACATTCTAAGAACCCGTCTCATTATTGTTATTTTATGTAATTACAATTACTGTTTGTAGTTGATAGTTTAAACCAAAGCCCCCATTTGATATTCGTGTAACCCTTAATTTGAATGATTTCTTTATCTGATAATTTTTATTCATATTACTCATTTGACCAAGTTGATACTTCCCAATTGAATCTTAAACATGTACCACTCCCTCTCAGATTCGACCCCAACTCATTTAGTTGGGTATATACTAATTTACAATCGTTGACACTTAGAACTAGATGAATTTTTTTTGAAATGTTAATCATTAGTCCACCCAAAACCTGTTGGCACTTTACAAGGACCTCGACCCCGTTACGGGCCATGGTCTCTTTGATGGTCCGTGGAAGGCCCCCATTAGTTTTTAAGTGGGGTCATTTTAACCCTAAAATACATCATTTTAACCCTTAAACTATATTTTTACTCAGTTTAAGTCTAATAACTTAGTTAGAACTTACCTAGAATGATTATTATCCAAAACTCACCAAGCTTAAATCAAAAAGAGGAGAAAAAAGAAGAACCAAAACTTTCCAAGAACACAACAAGTTTTCTTCAGTTCCATCCCCGAAATTGAAGTATTTCCCCGTGAAATTTATCATCAGGTATGTGGGATTTAACTAGTGGATTCCTTTCGTCAGCTAGGTTCTTAGAATTTATTTAGATTCTTGATTTGTATATCTTGTTTAGACCTAGGGTTTCTAAAACAATATATATTTGATGCGATTTAGCTATTATAGTATTCCTAATAGAATTACCATGTTTTTGTGGAATCGTTATTTAGTTCTTTGCATGAAGCTCAGAACCCTAGTCATGTAGATATCATTAGTTCATGGATCACACTTTCTAGGTCAGTAAAATATATAATCATGCTTCAATTTTTAAATGTCACAATATCAGTATATAATTTGTTACATTCTCAGATTTTGCATGTTAGTATTTGGAGCTATTCAACATTTCAAGATTTCAGTCATAATGTGTCATATATATATATATATATATATATATATATATATATATATATATATATATTCAGTTGGGAGTAGACTTAATATTGAGTTGCAATAGGGTTCAAGTTTCATGTATAGTCCTAGAACTACATGCCTTGATAAGTTTATAAGTCCCTTATGTGGGCATCAGATTTAAGAATCACGCCAATCATGTCTTTATACCCCTAGAGAGGTATATTGGGTCCTCTCATAATGGGGCATATACAACAGACTCTGTGTTTAGCTCACGTGATTTTATGTCAGTTAATAGTAGCTCCCACAGTCAGAATCTAGTGTATTTGATTAGGTTTTTATTTCATACTTCAATATTCGGTCTCAACATGGTATGTTCATAACCAGTAATTGGTCATTGTATTTATCTCAACATTTCAATTATGTTTCAGTATGTATAGTCTTGTTCAGATAGTATCATTGCTCTTGTGATTCGTTTAGTTTATGTATTTATTTAGTTATAATATATATCTTACAAGCTTAGTATATTCTATTATTGATGTAGACTCTGCACTACATCCTTTTCATGATGTAGATTCAAGTACTCAACATCCAAATCATCCATAGATTAGCTCCCTATTCGTACTCAACAGTATCAGTCGTGAGTCCTCATACTTCGAGGACAATAGACATTTTTCCATTTAAGTCTTTTATTTCAACTTCAGTTTTGCCAAAATCAATTGGGGGCATGTCGTGACAATAGTCAATTAGAGGCTTTTTTAGACATAGTGTTAGACTCAACTTTAGTTTTGAGTGATTATTCAGTATCACCAAACTCTTAAATATTACTTATAAATATTCATATCAGTATAGGGTACTCACCTCATTTCGTTAACTATTGTTTGAGTTTTCCATTAATTCTTATTTTCTTAGGTAAGGCCAATGTGCTTATGTTATGCAAGAAAGGGTTAGCATGGGGTCACCCGCGATCCTAGGTCATGTGCTTACGTCAATGGGTAGCCTCGGGGCGTGACACCAACGCCTCCTAATTTACTTAATTTTAAGCTCAGAGTAAAAAATTTATGCCTATTTGAGTGACGCTTCTCTAGTTAAGACTTTTCATCCATTTAAGGAAGCGATATTTTGGTCTTTTCCTTACTCAAATAGGTTGGATCACTTTTTCTCACCCAATTATGGGGTCTAATCATATGCTTAGTTATTATTCATATTACTGAGCACTTAGAATTTTGGGGAAGAGTTTAAAAAAGAGAGAAAGGGCTATTTCAAGCATCCATCAGGAGTTGTGGAATTTCGCCAAAATAATCGTTCTTTCCAGGAATGTGAGGTTTCCCGTAGTTATGGACTATTTCTTACACACTCCATTGATGTAATTGTTCCATTAATTCATTCTTGATATCGTTTGTGTAGAGATTCTTAAGTAGTTTGTGAGTTTTAGATTCATTCTTTAACAATGGATGTTTTGAGTTCTTGAGGTGATGGTCTTGCGAATGACTAATGTTTCTTGAGAGATTTTCTGTGTAATTCCAATTAATTTTAGTTGGGTTTGTGAATCAAAGAGATTTTGGAAGAAACCATTTTATTCTACATGAGTAGGACTTGAAATTGAACAAGAAAGTTTATAAAAAATTTGGGTTCAAGGTGGGGCAGCGCGCCCCTTAATTGCCATCCCTGGGTATTCAGCTTTGGAGATGGCGCCCTGCACATGCAGTGCCTCCCAAAAAAGCCCAGCACCTTTGGGGCTGGCGTGACACATCACTCATACACCAGGACGTCAGATCTTTTATTTTTTGTCCTTCGTCCCGTATGTGTTCTATCAAATCGTGTCTATGTTCTCTTCTTGATATTAACTCTTAAAGACTTTGATAATCCTTGAGAAATCGTTCATGTCCTGATCACATGTCTTAAATTACAATTCAAATTAAAGAAAAGTTAAGAGAAAAGTTCAAGAGGTCCTTTTTTAGTCATTTTGAGAAGTCTTTTGCAATTAACCATAGATTTGAACTAAGTCTTGAGAAAATAAATATAAGAATAAAATGGGTTGTAGTCGTGATTGGAAAAGTGTATAAGGGAGTTAAGTATCGCATTGAGGCCCTTGAGTTGCTCGTTTATAATGGTCCTTGAGTTGATTCATTTATGTCTATATTTCAAAATAAATATGGATTGTTGGTTATACAAATGTTAGAAGGTTATTTAATTTACATAAAGAAAATTATGTGAAAGGATTTTCATATTATCATTCAAGTTATGCCAATAAACTAACAAACCAAGTGGCTCAACACATAAAAGACGTGTGATTCTTTTAGAAGAAAAGATGAGCTTCAATAAAATTGAAATGATCAATATGTGAGTCAGATAAATATTTAACTATATCGATGTAAAATATTTATTTAATCCCCATAAAGCTTGATCGTAAATGAGATACTTGTTTACATGTGGAGGCACAATAATATTTTTGCATTGAAAGAATCTAACACTAGTAATCATTTCTTCGATCATGCAAAAATAATATTAATTTACGAAATTAGTCAGGGGCGTGTTTAGTCGAAATCATGACCTATCATATTCAGAAAATATGTGATTTTTCTTTGAAAAGAGAGATGTCATATACCATATAATACGAAAATAATTTATAGCTTGATTGAAGGGAGGATATAACCAAAGGAGACCAGACAAAATATATTTCACCAAAATTCTCTCACACATGTTCTTCAATAAAATGGTGAGATACACGTTCAAAAATTCGTTCAAGTGATAATCTTATAAACTTACTCACTAAGCATTGTCAACATCAATATTTGAGAAGTTGAGATGTGAGATTGGAATGCATCATCTCTGAGATATCAAGCAAAGTTTTTATCGGGGGAGAAAATAGACGTTGCGCTCTTTTTTTTAACCATGATTTTGTCCCTAATTATTTTTCCTGGTAAGGTTTTTAATGAGACAACTTTCAAAGCATATTAAAATATATGTGTACTCTTTTTCCTTCACTAGAATATTTTTCGATAGGGGTTTTCCTAGTAAAGTTGTTAACGAGGCATATTATTTATGGATATCTAAGGGAGAGTGTCATAAAATAATATCGTGTGGATTTCCACTACAAAAATAGTTACTCTCACATACATTACTTTCCTAAATTATGAAGATAACATCCACATTTATGACTATTATTCTTGTAACCTTACACCTCCATAACGTGTTTCATTATATTGTTGATTAATGTTATGTTTATGACTAGTTTATATTTCTCTATGTTACCCTATAAATAGAGGCATAAGTTTTCATATTGTACACAGTTTAATACTTGGATGAATAAGAAAAACTCTCATATCTTGTCTACCTATTTATATTCCTTTCATCTTCTATATTTCTTTTCTTATTTTGCTTTAATCTTACAACATGTTTACTTATTTTACACTATTATTTGTTAACCATAGACAAATAAAATATATAGCTATAATTAACAAAAGAACTGTACATTTAAAATAAGTATCTTTTGGATGGTCAAAAATTTCATTTTTTGAATTATAGAGAAAAATACTTAGATTTACTTAGAACATAAAAAGAAAGAAAAATTACAATGTTTATAGTCATATCATAAATTTTGTGAATGAAGAAAAATTGAAAACTTTAATTGATTTAACTAATTCATATTTTAGTCATAGTATATATATATATATATATATATATATATATATATGGATTGAATATGAATTTAAATCTATGTTTTATCCATGTAAAAATCACGTACCCAACCCAATGGGTAACTATAATGTAAAAATCACGTACCCAACCCAATGGGTAACTATATATTCTCAGCTTTTGTGACTTTGAGTGTGCACATGATAGGAGAATCAGATTCTTGTATTATTTGTATAATAATAGGAAAATTATACACCCCAACAATGTTTCTTTGCGAAAAAGTGCCTTGCTTTGACTTGGGTCCTACTAAAAGCATATATATCTTGCATAATTTTTTGGCTTGTTTTCTTAATTTTCACTAAGAAAATTAGTGCTAATTATATATTTTCTTGGAAAACAAAGTTTTTAAAATTCAGTGTTACAGTTTTTGGCAAATGTGTTGGTTAAAAGTTTTTTTTTTTTATATAAAAAAAAAAGAAAAAGAAAAAAAAAGAGATAAACAAATATTATTTCCTATGTTTCAAAAAGAATAACTCAATTTTTTTTAGTTTGTTTAAAAAAAAATATTCTTTTTTTTGCAACACTTTAACTTCAACTTTCCATGTGACATATTTAAGCCACGAGATTAAATTAAAGGATATTTTTGTACATTTGACATAATTTTAATGTAGAACGAGAAAATTAAAAATTTTGTTTCTTTTCTTAAACTTCATATCAAATCAAATTAGATCAATCTTTTTTAAATCGAGGGAGTAGTTGATTTTTTCTAAAAGATTTTAAAAGAAGGTTTTTCAAATGAGGATGTCCTTGAGACAGTATCGAACAACATACAAATGTTGGGTATCATTGTAGGTTTAGCTAAAGATAGAGCATAAGGAAAGAAAAAACTATTCTAACTAATACAAATATTAACTAATAATGTATAATTGAACTTATTGAGTTCAAAAAGTAAGAACAAGTGCTGGATAAAAACTCAATGCTTTTTTTTTTTTGGTGATCGTGTCATAGTGGTGTTCCTAACCTCACCAATAAGGCATGGTTTACCCTCCTGAAGTTCAGGATCCTAGAGCCTGTTTGTCACACATAACTTTTTTTATATTTGTTAAACACTTCCAAAAATTAAAACTGAGTACAAATAAATTTGATCAATTTTTAATTCAATTCAAACACCTAAATATACTTGTTAACTATTCAGCATCCTTAATTGGGACAAATATGGTATACTGTATACACCAGTTGCAACAAAGGAGTATTTGTAAGAGAATCAAAACAACACATTTCCACATTCTGTTTTCCTATACCAGTTCAAATAAATACAAGAGATTTTTGACCATATAGATTATAATCTAAGCAATTCTGGAAATTTGTGAACTTGATCTCCTTCAATTCTAACCACATTTTCTTTCTCATTTCTATAACAGTCTATACTCAAAAAGGATTTATGATTCGCAAACTTCATGTTTCTCCTTCCGAAATATGGGATCATCTCCATGACTCATTTTTTGGCACATTGGTGGTGGAATGTCTAACGTACTTTGAGCATCTAGAACTTGCCCCCTCTTTACTTTGAACTGAATCTTCAGGCTTTCTATTTGTCCTGCATCGTACAATTCATTTTACAATATATATATATAAAATAAAGGTAACACCATGGATTTTTTTTTTCTAGGGAAGATATAATCGTGATTTTCAAGACGTAATATAATTTTTAGCTGAAAGGAAGTTTAAATATTCCACACAGATGAAACTCCAAATAAGTGTAACCAAAGTACCAAACCTCTCAGCAGTGACGAAGGATGACTGGTTTTCCTTGGGGATAGTAGACTCCGTCCAGCTTGCACAGATATATTCCTCGTCTTCCAAATTCAAACCCATTAAACTCTTATTCCTTGTAATGCAATCAAGTTTTCCTAAATTTAATCTTGGTTTGTATGTATGTATAAAGCCAAATCTATGATCCTTAACTGAAATTGATCCACAAGAAATTAGTTGCATAAGCATATTATGAGGCTTTAGCTTTGATGGAACGCGACACTCCTCACTATCAAGTTTCCTGAAGCTGCTGAGCTTGCTAACATCTGATCTGATGAGAGATATTAAAGTATCTGGTGGAAGTGTGTCTGACTCCACGCGTATCTCTGTTAACTCGTTAACCTGAACCTGATTTATTTCAACGGCACATGACCTATCATCCGTTGAAATGCCTCTTGTACAAATATTATTATGAGTTGTATTAGCCGTGTTTGTCTTTTCATGAATCTGAACGGAAGCATCAGCCAGGACATCACACATATTAGCATTACCGCTGTTTGCCTTTACAGCAGGAAGTGATGGTTCACCATCACAAGAGTTTTTTGCGCATCTTTCATTCGTGTTAGACGGAGGAGAGGTATCATATTGGCTTGGAGGTTCTGGTAATACTTTTCGATTTGACAATTTCTCATTTTTCGCAGGACTGGATCGACCTACAAAGGAAAGAATTGAGGTCTAAAGCTACAACTGTCGTTTCTTAAAATGCAGAAATCTTATGTCCCTATATATTGACAAAGCAGGAAAAAAAACACTGCAGCCAAACTTGTTACTTGTCTATTCTCCTAAAAAAATAGATCCAAAAAAGTGTTTTCAAGTGATAGTGTACTGTAGATACCTGAATTTAATTCTTCACAAAACTCGGAGCCTTTTAGAACGTATTCAGTAGTACGAGCAGGAAGAATCAAATCATCTTCAGAAAGATCATGCCACACAAATCTATTCTTGTAGCTTCTGTGTTAATAACAGATGAGAAAAATTGTGTAATATCCTGTTTGACTAAAAGCAAAATTATACAATTGTTTAGTCTTTACCTCTTGCAGGACCAAGAATAAGATGAAGCCATTCCCTTGCCTCTCAAAACGTTAAACCTCTTGATTACATCTACAAGATATATAAATTCAAGATTCGTATTCGTCAATATATATATGTCTAAATGAATAATGAGAAGCGTGTGTGTTACCCCTCAAGTATAGACCATCAGGGGAAGACATGGTTACTTCCATGAAATGAGGATGCTCAAGTTGTTGATTTCTACAAAGATAGTATACCACTGGCACTTTCCCATCACTTTGACTTGGCTGTTGTTGCTCATATTTTGGTGATTTCTCTCTCCACACTTTGGCTCTCTCTGGACTCAGCTGCCTATACTTCCTCACACGCTCTTCCATTTCAAATAACCACGATTCACGTTTGATTGATGGAAACAACACACTTCATTTAATTTGGTAAAACACAAAAAGATAAAATAAATGACGCATCTAAAACAGATGACATACAACCATTCTCCATTTCTATTAATAATAAAATAAAGTAAGTGTTTTTTGTCAATAAATGAGCATAAGAAAGGCGAAGTATTTTGATGTACCCCACTTTACCAAAAAACAAAAAAGTGTAAATCCAACTTTGCAAAAGTCATATGAAAGATGAAATGCCACCACCATTCCCTCAGTAAGATACGTAAAGAAAGACGTGCTGCTGCTGCCAATAGTCTTTGGCTGTTTGTGCTACTTTTCAACTTTAGCTATGCCTTTTCTTTCGACTTTATGCTATGTTAGCTGGACTCATATTTCCTCCCATTCCATACAGTTTCCTTTATATGTGGCCTTTTACTTAGGAGTTGTTTGAGGAATTAATAAACGGAAAAGAGTCTAAAATATCCTCAAAGTATTGGAAATGGTACAAAACTACCCTTCATCCATCTATTGGCTCCAAAATACTCTTCTCACCCACCTATTGGGTCCAAAATGCCATTGTCATCCATCTTTTGATTCAAACTTGATCACTTAATTAACGGTTTTATACTTTAACTATTTAAATATTTTTAAAAATAGGTGGCGCTCAACTATTTGTTATAATTTAACTTATTAGTATAATTTATAAATCAATCCACTACCCACCCATTACTAATTAAATCCATCTAAATTAATAAACACGTCACATTATTAATGCAAGCTACTGCCAATTGAGTGTTTTTAAAAATTATAGAAGTAAATTATCATACATTCAAGTGGCTAAATAAAAATCACCGATAAACTTAAAAGTCTGACTATGCTCATCTTAATTATTCTTACGTCTCAATTATGTGTTGTTACTTCATAGGTAACTTTTTTTCAAAATAATATATTAAAGATTTTAAAACAAATCATAAATATTTATAAAATTATATTTAAAATTAATTCGGGATGTATTACTTCTTTACCTTTAACTATAAATTTCTAATTCAATATTGAAAGAAAGTGTCCTTCAAAATAAGCGGCTCAACCTAAATTTAAATTGAGGCTTCGATTCGGACTCGAATAATTTTAGATGTCATTTTCAGGAATCTATAATTTCATCGTGTTTTAGTAGTATTTATGACGATTTTGATATTATAATTGGATTATTAATTGAGTGAGGTTTAGTTAGTAATGAGTGGGTAGTGGGTTGGTTTATAAATTATATTAATAAATTAAAATTATAACCAATAGTTGAACCCCAAGTATTTTTAAAAATATTTAAAGAGTTTAATTTTAAAACAATTAAAAAAGTAGTCAATTTTGAACTCAAAGATGGATGACAAGGATATTTTGGAGCCAATAGGTAGATGAAAAGGGCATTTTGGAGCCAATAGGTGGATGAAGGGTAATTTTGTACTATTTTCAATACTTCAAGGGTATTTTAGACCCTTTTCAGATTAATAAATCATTTCCTCCCATTCCATACAGATTAGTTTGTACTAAGAGCGACTAGCGAGTTCTATAATATTTTAAATGGGTAAAATAAATTAAATAAAAATGAATAAAGTATTTAACTGAACTGATTAGACACACACACACAGACGCACGCACGCACGCACGCACGCACGCACACACACGCACACACGCACGCACACACAGACGCACGCACGCACGCACGCACGCACACACACGCACGCACGCACGCACGCACACACACACGCACACACACGCGCACACACACGCACGCACGCACGCACGCACGCACGCACACACACACACACTATATACATTTATGGACTCCTAAAATTAGCATATTCTTTTTTACGAATACATACTAATCAGAACTAATGAAATTATTATAATAAAAAAAGCTTGTCACAAAGCAAAAATATATTGTTAGCTTACAATTGATGAATTTGATGATTGTCCATTTAAATGACATATTATTGCATCATCATTCACTCTTAATATTATGCTAAATTTGTAACATTTTTTTAACTTTTTGGTATTTGATCAACAATCCATAAGAAGTGAAGTTGAACATTGAAGAACATCAATAAAGTAGAGAAAGAAAAGTAGCAATAATTTCTTTTTTCTATTCTTGAGTATATTTTACCATCTAATGTACAATCATTATACAAACAAAAATTGTGCAATTTGAAAAAGTTAATATAATTATTGTATACGAATTATTCAATTTACTATTATAGGTAATCAATATCCAACTACGAAATAAGCATCAAGAGAATATGACAGAGAATTAAATTTGATAAATCTAGTTAGTCAAAATTTTTCTTTGATTTATGATTGATTGGTGGAATCAATCAATTTTTTTAGCAGCAGTGAGCATAGACACCATGATTTAAAAAATTATATATGAAATATAGACAAATATGGATTGCATCGATGTAAAAATTAACTCTTAAAAGGAACGTACCTCAGCTTCTTCCAATGAAGAGAATAGACACAACTCAAAAATGATGAGTTTGTTAGAATTCGTGCTGATAACGTATTATAAAATAAAAATAATGTACAAAAATTAAGAAGATGATAGAAAGACACAAAGTAATAGTAGTAGTAACTTTCCTTTATTATTGTATGTTCTTTTACTTGTAGTTATCCTTTCATATTGCAAGAGGATATATATATATAGGCTACAAAACTTGCGCATAAGGTTACTTGGCCACAAAGTTTACTTGGACACGAAGTGGAAACTCCTAACCACTTTTATTTTTGTATAAATTAATATTTTGGACCCGTTTCATCCATTTAACTGTTGTGACTAAAAGATCAAACCGAAAATCTAACAATAAAGAACACCAAGTTTAACGTGGAAAAATCCTTCAAACCGAAGGTAACCACCACGGGATCGACAAGATCCAAATTGCTTCACTATACCAATAAGAGGGTTACAAATGTTCTTCTAATGGCGACACAACAAGTGCCAAAAGAGAACAAACAATAGCTACACCAACAAAAGATAAATAGAAAGAAACACCACCCAAATCTAGCTTCTATTCGGGACCAAAAATAGGATCTTTCTGACCTTCGAATTCAATCTCCACGTTCAAATCAACCACCATTTTGTAAGGAACACTCAGTACAGATTTTAGCCCGATCCAACGGTTAGTTAATCGGGAAGTACGATCTGAACGTTGCTGGTCGGAGAAAAAGACTGCAGCAAAAGAACCCTTTTCTTTCTCTCTTTTCTCTTGTTGAAAGCTCTCTCAAAAACCTCTCTTATGTTCAAATGTCTTTCAAAGACGATACCAATGAGCAATTAATTATTCTCTCAAGACCATTCTCTATTTATAGATTTGTGCTTTTTCCTTACAAAGTCAAAACCAACTACAAATAGGATTACAATTCCAATCCTTTTCCTAATAGAATTGGAAACCAAATAAAGAGAATAATTCCAATCCTTTTTCAAGTAGGATTAGGCCATGGACCTTAGGCTGGAACATGGGCAATAGCCTAACAAACTCCCCCTCCAGCCAAGGGGTCAAATAGACTTCAAGTGGAGGATCTTGGCAGGATTCATGCCTGTCGCACTTCTACAAAACTCATACTTATCTACGATCACCACTTTTGTAAGAATATCTGAAGGATTCTACTCAGTTTGTATCTTCTGAACCTCAAATAATTTCTCTTCTAGGGCCATTCTAATCCAATGATATTTTCTACTAATATGCTTGGAGTTAGAATGAAAGGTAGAGTGCTTGGTGAGATAAATAACACTTTGATTATCACAAAATAAGACAAATTTTGATTGTTCAAAATCAAGATCTTTGATAAACTCCTTCATCCAAAGAAATTCCTTGGCACCTTCAGTAATGACAATATATTCGGCTTCTGTGGTAGATAGAGATATGCACTTCTAAAGTCTTGATTGCCAAGAAATAGCTCCCCCTTCAAAAGTGATCAAATAGCTAGAAGTGAATTTTGAATTGTCAAGATTTCCTCCCAAATTAGAGTCCGTGTAGCATACTAGTTCAGACTTGCCACTACCAAAGCACAACTCCATATCTGACGTACCCTTCAAATATTTTAGTATCCATTTCACTGCACCCCAATGTTCTTTTCAAGGATTGGAAAAAAATCTGCTAACGGTACCAACAACATGTGCAATATCTGGTCTAGTGCAAATCATAGCATACATTAAACTACCAACCGCGGAAGAATATGGAATACTCAACATCTCATTCTTCTCTTCATTAGTCGATGGACTTTGAGTCGTACTCAACTTAAAGTGTTTAGCAAGAGGTGTACTAGCCACTTTTGTCTCTGTCATTTTGAACCTCTTGAGTACTTTCTCAATATAGTCCTTTTGGGATAAAGATAAATTCTTCTTGTGTCTATTTCGATAGATTTGTATGCCTAAGATCTTCTTTGTTGGCCCCAAGTCCTTCATCGCAAACGAATTGCTTAACTCTTTCTTGAGGACTGCAATTCTAGATTTATTTTTGCTAACAATCAACATATCATCCACATAAAGTAGTAAGATAATAAAATCATCATCAGAGAACTTTTGAAAGAATACACAATGATCTGAAGATGTTTTCTTGTATACCTGATTTTCAATGACAGATTCAAACTTTATGTACCACTGCCTTGGAGCTTGTTTCAAGCCATATAAACTCTTTATCAATTTGCAAACATGGTTTTCTTTCCCATTAACTACAAAACCTTCAGGTTGATCCATGTAGATCTCCTCTTCTAAATCACCACGAAGAAAGACAGTCTTGACATCCATCTTGTCAACCTCTAAATCTAGACTTGTGGATAAGGCTAGAACCATACGAATGGAGGACATTTTCACAACAGGAAAGAAAATTTCATCAAAGTCAATCCCCTTTCTTTGACCAAAACCTTTGACGACTAACCTAGCCTTGTATCTAGGTGCAAATGTATGTTGATCTTGCTTTAATCTAAATATCCATTTATTTGTGAAAGCTTTCTTATCTTTCGCTAACTCCACTAGCTCATATGTGCCATTCTTGTGAAGTGACTTCATCTCGTCTTCCATGGCTTCTATCTCTATGAGTATCTAGCATGACTTCATCATAACCTTCAGGTTCTGCCGTGTCAGTCAAGAGGATATACTCATTAGGACAATAATGTGTTGAGCTTCACTTTTCTCTAGTAGATCTTCTACAAGAAGTATCTGGAGCATCCGAAGCGGTCATCCCAACATGAGTTGGTTGATTATCAACCACAACATCATCAGTAGGAACAATTATATGTTCTACACTCTCATCATTATCTTGATTATTACCTTGGGTTCCCTCATGTGCAGAAGATGTATCAATAATAGGAATTGGATCAACATCAAGTAAGCTCTCATCACTATGAGAATCTAGTTTCTCAGTCTTATCAATATCATCAATATTTTGATCTTCAAAGAACACAACAACACGACTTCTAATGAGTTTCTTATCAATTGGATCATGAAAGCGATATCCAAACTCATCTTGACCATAACCAATGAAGATACATTGCTTAGTTTTAACATCCAATTTTGACCTCTCATCTTTTGGAACATGCACACAAGTTTTACACCCAATCACTTTCAAGTGATAATAAGAAACATCCTTATCAAACCAAACTCTGTTTGGAACATCACCATCCAAAGAAACAACAGGAGACAAATTGATAACATAAGCAACAGTGTTAAGTGCTTCAGCCCAAAAAGTATTTGGAAGTTTAGCATTTGAAAGCACACATCTAACTCTCTCAACTAAAGTTCTATTCATCCTCTCTGCCAAACCATTTAATTGAGGAGCCTTTGGAGGAGTCTTGTGATGACCTATTCCTTGTGATTTGCAATAGTTAGCAAAGGGACCAATATACTCACCACCATTATCAGTGCGAATACATTTTAATTTCTTTCCCGTTTGTCTATCAGATAAGGCTTGAAACTGTTTAAACACATCAAGCACTTGATCTTTTGATTTTAAAGGATATACCAAAATCTTGCAAGAATGATCATCAATGAAAGTAGCAAAGTAAAGTGCACCACCTTTTGACTTCACTTTGAAAGAACCACACAAATCTGAGTGTACTAGCTCCAATAGCTTAGACTTTCTTGAAGGAGGATGACTGTGAAAAGAAACTCTTTTCTGTTTCCCTGTTAAGCAATGAACACATATTTTCACCTTTGTTTGTTTCATACCAACAAGCAAATTCTTCTTAGCCAAACAGGTGATTCCCCTCTCGCTCATATGACTAAGTCTCTTTTGCCACAATTCTGATAAAGTCTCGCTCTCCACCAAATTTATAGAGTCACCAAGAATCGATCCTTATGTCACGTATAAATTTGAATGTTTTCTTCCTAGAGCTAAAATCACTGAGCCTTTGGTGAGCTTCCATTGGCCATTGCACAAGTCATTATGATAGCCATAATCATCTAGTTGTCCTACAAAGATCATATTTAAGGGAATGTCTGGAGCATGCTTGACATTCTGAAGGACGAACGTTGAACCGATATTGGTTTTCAAACAAATAGTGCCAACACCAAACACCTTAACCTCACTAGCATTACCCATCTTTAACACCTCGGAGTTAACAGAAGTATAAGATGAAAAGAAGTCTTTTCTTTGTGTGACATGTGATGTAGCTCCAGAATCTACTATCCAACTTGTATCTTGAGATACAAAATTGATGACGTCTTTATCAGAAGCGAAGAGAAGGTCATCTTGGACGACAACAATAACATTATTTTCATTGTTTTCTTCATTCTTACCTTCTTTAAGATCTTGCTTCAATTGTTTACAAAATCTTTTAATATGTCCTTTCTTTCCACAATGATAACATATAATATTTGGATTCTTGAATTTTGACTTGCTTATACTTTTACCTCTACTCCTCGGATCTCTTGTATTTCATCATCAAAATTAACACCCATTCCTGATAGATGATCAAGAATACCTTGAAAATCATTCTTGATCAAGAATAGGATTGTCCTCCTTGTATTTAAAGGTCATCAATTGCTTTAACAAGAACAACTTGTTATTGTCAGTTTTTGAAGCGTAAAACGTCTCCAACTTTTCCCACAATGTTCTAGCATGTGTCTCATTCACAATATGGTTGCAAACATTACCTTCAACTCATTGTCTTATATCTCCACATACTTGTTGGTGCTCAAATTCCCAATTTTCATCGGTCACATTCTCGGGTTTATGAGCAGAAAAAACCAAAATATGCATCTTCCTCACGAACAATAGATCTTTCATCTTGCTTTTCCATATGTTGTAGTTTCTTACGTTTAGACATACCATCTTTCTCATATTCCCCTCCATATAGATAACCTTAGTTCTGATACTAGTTGTTGTGACTAAAAGATGAAACCGCAAATCTAACAATAAAGAACACCAAGTTTAACGTGGAAAAACCCTTCAAATCGAAGGTAACCACCACGGGATCGACAAGATCCAAATTGCTTCACTATACCAATAAGAGGATTACAAATATTCTTCTAATGGATACATAACAAGTGCCAAAATAGAACAAACAATAGCTACACCAACAAAAGATAAATAGAAAGAAACACCACCCAAACCCAGCTTCTGTTCAGGGACCTAAAACAGGATCTTTCTGACATCTGAATCCGATCTCCACCGTTCACATCAACCATCAAGATGTCATTAACACTCGGTATAGATTTCAGCCTGATCCAACATTAGTTAATCGGAAAATACGATTTGACCGTTGCTGGCCGGAGAAAAAGACTGCAACAAAAGAACCCTTTTCTTTCTCTCTTTTCTCTTGTTGAAAGCTCTCTCAAAAAACTCTCTTATGTTCTAATGTCTTTCAAAGACAATACCAATGAGCAATTAATTATTCTCTCAAGACCATCCTCTATTTATAGAGTTGTGCTTTTCCTTACAAAGCAAAAATCAACTACAAATACAATTACAATTCCAATCCTTTACCTAATAGAATTGGAAACAAAATAAAGAGAATGATTCCAATCCTTTTACAGGTAGGATTAGGCCGTGGGCCTTTGGCTGGAACATGGGCAATATCCCAACATTAACTACCACTTTTATATGTGTATATGGTATAATTCTTTCTATTTTTTAATGAGTTGAGTATCCAACCCATTCAAAATGGGTAAATATGACTAGATACCCATATAAATTACTCATTCTGCCACCCCTAGTTTGCATTTTTAATTACCTCATTGAATTCTTACTTTTATATCACTCCGTGTTGAATTTGATCCCGACTATTTTTTTATATTTATATTACAAGTGATTTCTTACTCATTTAATTGTTTTAGTGAGTGATTTATGAGTCATAACAATGGTGCCGCTGCCAGTGGTAGCTAAGAATTAAGTTTGTGAAGTTAAATTGTAAAACATGTTTTTTTTATAGTAGAATATATTGTTGTTTGTTGTTGTTGTTCTCCACTTGTAGGTGGAAACATGAGTGATAATGGAAGTAACGATACTAGTCAGTATAGTCAGAATGATAACATGGGATATATGAACGACATGCATATTAATGTCGTCGAAAGCACATGAGCAATCCGGTTACCTCCTACTATTGGGAGAACTATGTTTATGTAACCGGAATTATATTGCAATTGCTCCATATGAGAGGAATATTTGAGGGTCTTAATCACAAATACCTCCATGAACATCTCCGAAATTTTGAGGCTCTTGATCAGAAATACCCCCATGAACATCTCCGACATTTTGTGGATATTTGTGGGTCTTTAGTCTTAAGTAACATTTCACTAGAATCCATACGTTTGACATTGTTTTCTTTTTCCTAGTAGGAAGAAGCAACGAGATGGATGACCAAACTACCAAATGACTCTATAGCTTTGTGCAAGGAGTTGAAAGAAGTGTCCCTTTAAAGTGTCACGATTCGAGAGCACCCCCAAGTCGCGATGCAGCGTACTCGACCTCTCAGAGGTCTTGTACAAGCCTATTAGTATTCATTCATCGCATATATATGAAAAGTAGTGCGGAATTAAAATTTTTCATAATAATAGTCAAACTCTTTTATAGAAACATAAGGAAGAACTAAGTCTCAACATACGCCATCTTAGACACAAGTGAATATCATAGGGTCATGACCCTTTCATCAATTTGAAAAGACTTTTATAGTCTATTACAAAGTCTTTTTAGAAAAGGAAACTAAAACATAGTCCATGTCATTGAACATATGAGGACATACCAATCTTGATATAATTCTATTTCTCAAGCTTCAACTTCTAAGAACATTTCTCACTTATCACCTACACTTTTAGACATGGAAAACATACGGAATTAGCACATTGAATGCACTAAGTATGGTGAACATGCAAGAAAACCATGCAAAAAGGGACATTTATTCTAAGATATGATTTCATGCTATTATGATAGAAACCTTCATCATAAGAGTTCAATAGAGATAATACATGTCAACAATCACATATAAGACATATTCCATATTCAACAAGTAAGTATTTTCATCACTGTAGACCCCCTACCCAAGACATTAAGAGACCTCCCATACACCCTCATCAAGCACACCTAGGAGATCCTCAAAGCTACCCTAGATAATCTTTTCTATTCAATACCCTTTACTATATGAACATTATTCATTAACACCATTAAAGAGACAAGTAAACAATTAGAGGACCTTACATAGTTGTCTTGGAAGACCTAGGGAACTCATCATAGCATCTTCAAAGCCTACTTGTGTCATGTGTAGATAGTGTCCTATTCCACTACCTATATGTTGTAGAACCTATCCAATACTAGAATGCATATCCCATATTATTAGAATAGGCATTAACCGACATAGACCACACTAGCTAGGTATGGAATATGGTGTCATAAAGGACCCGCACCCTGGAAGGTGTTCTACTTGCCAAGGGTAAAACTAGGACACATCCCATGTTTGCACATGATTAGGGGGTATCAAGATCTTCTTTGTACTCTAGTCTCATCTCAAGTAGAGCTACTACCACAAACATATCCACTCGATGCTTTGCCTATGTTCTCATAGAGTCATTTCATTCACTTAGGTGTATTAGAGAAGGTACCATCACTAATTTTTACCAACTCATAATATCATTTCCAAGAATGGGTCCCCTAGGGCTTCCAATCAAGGTCTATTAGGATAGCTCTTATGACTTTCCTAAAGATGGTCGCATGTCATTCCGGCCAACCTATCTCTAAGTCCATCATTCCACTCAAGAAAGAGGCACCATATAGGTCTATTCCTTCAAGGCTTCTTATTTACCTACTTTTCACAATCAAGGTATAACATTCTTAACCTTCTTCTCATATTCAAGGTTTTACTTACTTAACCTTATTTTCATATTCAAGTTTTGGTCCAAGTCTTTGATAGAAGGGTACACACTTTATAGGTCTATCGATCCTAGAATTTCATTATTTCATTCATTTAAGACAAGGGTGCATAAGCCTACCAAATCAAGACACAACATTCATCATACCATTTGTTCAATATAATTCAAGTACCAAGTAGGCACATCTATGCTTATTATATATAAAGACTCTCCCTAGTCCTTCATCATCATATATCAACCTCTAGAGAAGAAGTACATTCAATTGTATCATTATAGCACCCATATAAGATTACATACACATGAGAACCATATCATGATCATTCCATAATTCACATAATAATGCTGACAAGGCCATGTTCATAACAATTATAACAATTAAACACCGCCACCAAAAGTGGACCATACCATCAATAAAAATTCAATATTAATATTATACTAAACAAAAGAATAAGGTCAACTCACCACCTTCCAATAGCCACAATCATCATTCCTTAGCCTTTCCAACAAATTCACATAACAAGAGATCTTACCAATAACAAAATACATAATACTAGGCCAACAATTCAACCATGTCAATGATCCAAAAAACTCAACATAGATATCAATAGTATAAGGCAATCTAATAACAATTTCAGTAATGATCCACACATAATTCAATAACCCATAACAATCTACACAGGAATTCAATACAATTAAGCCATGATCATTCACCCACTTTAGATCCAAAATTAGGAATTCATGGAATACATGGGTTCATGGATTTTTTTATCATAAAACCTTCAATTAAAATTGATAAATCCATAAAATATCAATTTAAATCATTTTTAATGCAAGAACCCATGCTTAGAGTTCAAAAATAGGATTTTAAGGTTTTGGAAAATCTTTGAAAAGCCTTTGGAATTGGCTCCTTTGATGGAACAAGAATCAAGGATGAAATGACCATACCTTTAATAAAGAATTCCCACGAAATTGATGGAGAAATCAATGAATAAGTTCAATCCTAGCTTTAACTTTGCTTCAAGCTTCAATGGAGTCAAGAGAGAATTTATTTTGATCTTGAGGTTTTGATTTGGAAAAGTGAGGTCTAATTTAGGTCTTAGGTGTATAAACTAACTTCAAATACTATAAAACACCCAAAATAACCATCTACTAGTTAATTAGGATGAGATGAATTTCCTAATTCACCCCTCACTTGCCGAGACCTGCAGGAAAATTGCAGGCCAATCAACGGCCACCAAATGATGGGGAGTCGATGGAATCAAGGGGAGTTTTGCTAGGGCGTCTTTTTGGTTAGAGGCCCTTAATTTGGGGTCTAATATTCCCCACAAATAAGTGTGGGGTCAAAATCCCCTTTTGACGGGTCGTCAATCCATCTACTAGGCATAGATGAGGGGCGTAAATTGGACTATTTTGGCAGCTTTGGGGCAAATGTTTGTGTCCTCCCTAAAAGACCCTTAGGGTTGTCGTTGGGGAGTCGTTCCCTAACGTTTTGACCCTAAACATGGTCATATTGATGTTAGGGTCCTCTACTATAAATTTAGACACCAAATAACACATAAAGCATGCAAAGGAACAGTAGTAAACACACAAGTCTAGTTTTCGATGTCTTGGTCGTTCTTCGATGTTTCACTTCTAAACTCTTCAAACTGACCTCTAAAGCTATTATTCATAATGTTGACACCTTATTAACTAATAAAATACATTATAGTCTTTAGTTTAACCTAATTCATTTTGAGGGTTTTTACTGGAAAAAAATCTCCCTCGAAAATGGTAAAACTTGAGATAACATCTAGAGCTTCAAAAGAGAGGAAGGGGAACCTCACCACGAGACTTGATAGCAATTTCAAAAGTTAGTTGCTATAATAACCAACACATGGTGTTCCGAATACTTTGTTTCTCTAATATTTTCATCGTAGCCTTGATATGTTCAACAAAGGGTTGGCTGACCAATTCATTTAAGGAGGGCTGATGAGACAATTGTTTGATGAGGAAAAACTATATGACCAAGATAAACATAGCAAGGTGTACTAGGGGCAATCAACTATCTTCTCTATGTTTGGGTTTGACAAAGGAAAAATTGACAAAGATCAATACTATGATGAGAACATGACCAAGATGAAAGAACCAATAACTTGTTATCCAAACAAGTCGATGGGTTGATTCAAATCGATAAGTGCAGTTGAAACAAGCAGTGAGAAATTTCCGGATGATGCCAAATTTGAGACATTCTACAATGAAGAAGTGCAATATACGGGGAACCAAATGGAGGGTTCTCATCCAAACTATTGTAGAAGGCTTACATTCTAAATTCCAGTAGTAATCATAAGACTGCTTACATTCTAAATTCCAGTAGTAATCATAAGATTGCTTACATTCTAAATTTCAGTAGTAATCATAAGAAATATTACATCCACTATACTAAGTTTTGTCAAATTTCTAGTACATATAGGACGTGATTTAACATCGTAGAACGGCCACCACATAGGTCTACTTTGTAAGTGCCTATCCCTTTAACTTCTAGTTTAGATTACTTCTCATGTAGATCCACCTTGATTTAGATGAAACTCAAAGAAATTCCACAAACGCTTCTCTATCTTGACTCACTTGGTCGGTGGATCCTGAGTCTGCTATCCATATAGGATAATATTTAGTTAGTAAAGAAGTGTTAGAAACAAATGTATAACTTAGAGATGCATTTAGAAAATCTGCCTTTTTTGGCTAAGTAACAATAGGTAATTATAACACTTCATTTTGCTCTTGTCTCTCTTCTTGAAAAACTGGTTTCATTTGTTGGAATTTGGATTTTTCTTTTTCTTAGAGGGTCATTTTCCGGTCTCTGTTTCTCCCATTTCTTTATCAATATTTCTTGTGCTTGAAGCCTAAAGATTTGGTACCACTAGACTCTTCCACAAATGCCTTAGAAGCAACGTTGACAGCACCAAGGCATTCATCTTCAAGCTCAATATGACGTGCAACATCAGAAAAACTTTTGATGATATTATTATGAGTCAAGTTAACCTTTAAATGTTCTCAATCATTGGGAAGAGACCAAAGCACTCCATGAACTTGTTGCTCATTTGAGACTACATGTCCAACACTCTTGAGTTGAGCTATCATGTTTGGCATCACCCTAAAGTGTAGTTTCATATTTTGATCATAACGTTTTTTGTAAGCGTCAAATTTGATAGTCAACTTACGGAGGCAGGTTACAAATGTACACTCGTACGTTCCTTGCAGATGTGCCTACATAGCATGAGCACTTGGAAATTCTTTACATTCATGTATGAGGTCATCAATCACATAACTAACTATTATTCCACGTGGAGTGGAATAAACTTCTTTCCAAGCTTTGTAATATTCAACATCCCTTCTATGTTGTGCACAATTATACTCTCCTGGTTGATTCAATACATGATTTATACTTTCCTAAGCATTTTTTCTCTTTCACTACATACCATATTTTAAGACTCCAGATATCATGATTGTCCGTTAAGTTTTTCACCTTTGTTAAAGTCACCAATGATACATTTTGATGTCATGTATGTTATTGAGATATAGTAAGGCAAATTTTTTTAATCAATTATACATGTGACATTCACATTCATGAAAATCAATTCTCATAAAGGTTGCATAATTAATATAAAATCGAAAAGAAAAGTAAATATCCAATCATCATCTATGAACTAAATTTTTAAAAATTGAAACTAACTTCTTAATGTGTACACAAATATATTGAAAACTTTCATAACAAGGTTTTTTTGACTCTAAGAACATAATTTGAGAAAAAACAAACTAATTAATTCATTTCTTGAAAAGAAAATAAGCAATAACAAATTACAAGTAAATCAAAAACTAAAATCCTCTTACAAGTCTTCAAAACAACAAATATACAACCTAAAAGGTTGATTAGGCCAGATGTCAAACATCAGTCAATATACTACCCCAAGGTTTACAGAGAGTGTTTTATTTTTAAAAGGTGAATAAAATCAAGTGCTAAAAATTTGTTCCCTTTGAATGAACCTTTCATTCCATAAAATATTTTTTGTCTCCCTTGGGACACCAATCAATATGATTTTACACACTCAAAAACATGTCCTACGATGACTTGCTTTTCTACCTAGTTCCTTTGCTCGCTTTTGAGAACTATCACTTGGAGTAATTTAAGTTGTCACAACTCTCTCGTAGATGACAAGAGAATGCTTAAGAAATATAAGGACTAAACAAATTTATCGAGACCAAATAAATCTTTTATCTAAACCATAATGTATATAATCAAATATCAACATATTATTGTGAAAATTAATCAAATGGATAATGGCCAAAAATATTCTTAGATGTAACGACCTGTTTAGTCATTTTGAGCAGCGGATTTTATTTCTAGAAAAACAGGCTGAGGCGACGGACCCCACGACGGACCGTCATCGGCACGACGGACCTCGCAGGGTCTCGTTTCAAAACACTTAGAAAATCTGAAATTTGGGTACTGAAAATCGACTCTCTGAACTTCGTAACGAAATGGCAGGACGGACCGTCACAGGTGTGACGGACCGTCACAGAGCCTTCAGTGGAAATCCACTCTCTAGACCTTACGACGACCTGCAGGACGGACCGTCGCAGGCACGACGGGCCGTCGCAGGTTGCGCAATCCCAGTTTGGGTTGGATTTCTTTATACATTTTAAGGGACGTTTTTGACTATTCCTGCTTTAATTATAAAGTTAGTGGGTTAATGTTAATAAGTCTAATTACGTGGGGGTTAAAAGAGGTAACCTTAAGTTAATTAGTGGGTTATTATTGCCATCTTTTATTCTTAATTATATACTAATTAGGGTAAAAGAAAGAGGGTTTGAATAAAGAAAATAGAAAGAACAAAGAGAAGGAAAGAGAAACGATAGAGAGAGGATCGAACGAGATAAAAAACACAAAGCTTGGGAAATCGCTTGCTTGATCACGAATCTTCGGTGGAGGTAGGTTATGGTTTCTCTTACGATATTCGTAGTAAACTCTTAATAGCGAATGATATGTATTGATAATATTGTAAACCCTTCTATGTGCTTAATTGTATGCATGCATGAATGTAATTATATTATTGTGATTATATAAGCGTGATAAAGTTATTGAATCCCAAATCTTGCAAAACCCTAATCTCTTTGTTAATGATGAGACCTTGGTATAAAATAAGGCGTGATGAACTAAAATAATGAGATTGATGATGCCTTGGTAAGAAAGAAGGCTTGATGAATTGATAGAAGGAGATTAGGGGGACCGGGTGTCACGAACCGACACGTAGTATTAGGGGGACCGGGTGTCACGAACTGACACGTAGATTTAGGGGATCGGGTGTAACGAACCGACACGTAGATTTAGGGGATCGGGTGTCACGAACCGACACGTATATTTAGGGGGACCGGGTGTCACGAACCGACACGCAGATTTAGGGGATCGGAGTGTCACGTTCCGACACATAGTAGTAGGGGATCGGAGTGTCACATACCGACACAAGAGGATTAATGAATATGAGGGAGCGGAGTGTCACGTATCGACACAAGAGAAATAAAGATAATGAATCTTGAAAGATGTTAATATACTCAATCTAATGAATCTAATTCCAAATGAGTATGGTATTGAGGCTTGAGTCCTCATGTGTGAACTTGGAGGTAATTGTTAATGATATAGTATTTGCTGTTGCTACATGTTGAGTATCATAGTTGATTTTATGATATTACTTGGTACATATTGATTTCTATTTTGAGTTGGCCGATGATATCTACTCAGTACCCGTGTTTTGTACTGACCCCTACTTTTATGTTTTTCTTCTTGTTTATTTGTGGAGTGCAGCAAACGTGCCGTCATCTTCGACTCAACAGTAACTCTAGCCAGTCTTCATTACACCGGATTTCAGGGTGAGCTAACGCTTCTAACTTGGACTGGATCTTCTTTTTCGTGTCTTGATGCCTTGAAGTTCCGGCATGGACTAGCTTTTTATTTAATCTAGCTTTCTAAATACTCTTAGAATTAGTAATTTGAGGATAGATGTTCTTGTGATAATGACTTCCAGATTTTGGGGATAATAATAGTTATTGATTTTATTAATGAGTTAAGTCTTCCGCATTACTTTCTGTTGATATTATATTGAAATGTTAAGGTTTAGATTGGGTGCCAGTTGCGATCCGATTTGGGTCGTGACAAACTTGGTATCAGAGCATTAGGTTCGTTGGTCTCATCACACAAGAACGAGTCTAGTAGAGTCTTAAGGATCGGTAGGGGGACGCCTTTACTTTTCTTTGAGGGGCTATAAGACTTTAGGAAAATTCCATTCTTTCATTCTTTCTTTCGTGCTATTACTTGGGTCCAATTGGTATCTAGGTGATACAAATTGGTATCTGACCATCTTCACGCTGTTTCGCAGATGGTTAGGACTAGAGCAACAACTGCGCCAACACCAACATCGGCAAGACAAGAAGCGTCCGAGCCAGCCATTAGGGCTGTAGCTCGAGGAAGAGTAGCGGCAAGAGGCTGTGGTAGAGGTCGTGGGAGGACGTCCTCTAGAGGATGAGGACGAGCACCTAGCCCATCTGATACTAGGGCGGTGACTCCTCTACCGACTGAGGAAGTGGTAAGAGAGGGTGAGGAAGGGAGAATGAACAAGTGCAAAACGAGGAATTGCCACCCCAACCTACCCCAAAGATGATCAATCAGGTTCTCGCTTATCTTAGTGGGTTGTCTGATCAGGGTCAGGCCCCTCCAGTGTTTTCTGCACCAACACCTCCGGTCTCAGAGGTACAACATGCAGCCACTATGGCTCCTCGTATGGATGCTTCATTGGACATAGGCATGTTTCCACGTCTGACTACTGGGCCTATAATGATAAATGATCAACATGAACTTTTTAGTAAGTTCTTGAAATTGAAACCTCCAGTCTTCAAGGGTGCTGAATCTGAGGATGCTTACGATTTTCTGGTTGACTGTCATGAGCTACTACACAAGATGGGTATAGTAGAACGGTTTGGTGTTGAGTTCGTGATTTATCAGTTTCAAGGGAACGCCAAAATGTGGTGGAGGTCACATGTTGAGTGTCAACCAACAGAGGCACCACCTATGATGGGCCTCATTCTCTAGCTTGATTATGGATAAGTATATCCCCCGGACTTTGAGGGATAGGAAAAGGGATGAGTTCTTGAGCCTAGAGCAAGGTAGGATGTCGGTCAATGCATATGAGGCTAAGTTTCGTGCACTATCCAGATATGCCACCCAACTTTGTTTCAGTCCACAAGAGCGGATTCATCGTTTTGTGAAGGGGTTGAGGTTAGAGTTGCAGATTTCAGCCTTACAGGTAGCGGCTACGGCAAAATCCTTCCAAGAAGTGGTAGATTTCGTGGTAGAGGTGGAAGGAGTGAAGCCAGATGAATTCACCATGGCATCGACATCAAAGAGGTTTCGAAAGGGAGGTGAATTTAATGGTTCTTACTCTAGAGGACAGGGTTCAGGAGGTTACTCAGTTCGACCCATTCAGTCTTCACTACAAACTGTAGTTGGGGGTCTACCTCAGACCGGTCAACACTTCTCTGAGAGACCTATGCTTGACTCTAGAGAGTGTTATGGATGTGGGGAGACTGGACATATTAGGAGGAATTGTCCCAAATAGAGTTATAGACCCCCAATAGCTAGAGGTAGAGGTGGTCATGGTAGAGGCCGTTATTCTGGAGGACGTGGTGGTCGAGGTAATGGTGGTCACCAAAACGGCCGGGGTGATGGGCAAACTGGAGCTACTACATCATAACATGGTAGGGGCAACGGACAAACAAACGAAACGGCCCATTGTTATGCTTTCCCTGGGAGATCGGAGGCGGAGACATCTGATGCTGTCATCATAGGTAATCTTCTGGTTTGTGATTGCATGGCTTCTGTATTTTTGATCCTGGATCCACATTTCTACTCCGGTGGGTGAGTCTGTGGTAGTTGAAAAGGTATATAGGTCTTGTTTGGTGAACTTTGTGGGGAGCGACACTTATGTAGATTTGGTTATCTTAGAAATGGTTGATTTTGATGTAATTCTGGGTATGACTTGGCTTTATCTGCAATTTGCGATCTTGGATTGTAATGCTAAAACGGTGACGTTAGCCAAGCCTGGGACAGATCCGTTAGTGTGGGAGGGTGACTACACTTCCAATCCGGTGCATATCATCTCCTTTCTTCGTGCTAAGAAAATGGTTAGTAAAGGGTGTTTAGCTTTCTTGGCACATCTCAAGGATGACACTACCCAAGTACCTTCGATTGAGTCGGTTTCGGTAGTCCATGAGTTTCTGGATGTGTTCCCTGCAGATCTTCATGGTATGCCACCAGATAGGGATATTGACTTCTGTATTGATCTTGAACCGGGTACTCGCCCCATTTCTATACCCCCTTATAGAATGGCTCCCGCGGAGTTAAGAGAATTAAAAGCCCAACTTCAAGAGTTGTTGAGCAAAGGCTTCATTAGACCAAGTGCATCTCCTTGGGGTGCTCCAGTTTTGCTTGTGAAGAAGAAGGATGGAGTTTTCGGATGTGCGGCAGTTCAACAAGGTAACTATTAAGAACAAGTATCCTCTTCCTCGCATTGATGACTTGTTCGATCAGTTACAAGGTGCTTGTGTCTTCTCTAAGATTGACTTGAGATCCGGTTATCATCAATTGAAAATACGGGCAACGGATGTGCCAAAGACTGCTTTTCGAACGAGATATGGGCATTACGAATTTTTAGTGATGTCTTTTGGTCTTACGAATGCCCCTGCTGTGTTCATGAGCTTGATGAACGGGATTTTTAAGCCATATTTGGACCTCTTCGTGATCGTATTTATTGATGATATACTGATATACTCTAAAAGTAAGAAGGAACATGTGGAGCATTTGAATATTGTATTGGAAATGTTGAGGGAGAAAAAGTTTTATGCCAAGTTCTCTAAGTGTGAGTTTTGGCTAGATGCAGTGTCCTTCTTGGGGCATGTGGTTTCTAAGGATGGAGTGATGGTAGATCCTTCCAAGATTGAGACAGTGAAGAATTGGGTAAGACCTACTAATGTGTCAGAAATAAGGAGCTTTGTTGGGTTAGCTAGCTACTACCGCCGATTTGTCAAGGGATTCTTTTCTATTGCTTCCCAACTGACGAACTTGACTAAGCAAAATGTTCCATTTGTATGGTCGGATGAGTGTAAAGAAATCTTTCAAAAGCTCAAGACCTTGTTGACTACTGCACCAATCCTTACCCTGCCAGTGGAAGGTAAGAATTTCATTGTCTATTGTGATGCATCCTATTCGGGTTTGGGTGCAGTGCTAATTCAAGAGAAGAATGTGATTGCTTATGCTTCAAGACAATTAAAAGTTCATGAACATAACTATCCAACTCATGATTTGGAATTGGCCGTGGTAGTGTTTGCATTAAAGCAATGGAGACACTATTTATATGGGGTTAAGTGTGAGGTCTATACGGATCATCGTAGCCTACAGTATGTCTTTACTCAGAAAGATTTGAACTTGAGACAGAGGAGATGGATGGAACTACTGAAGGACTACGACATCACTATTTTGTATCATCCAGGGAAGGCGAATGTTGTAGCGGATGCTTTAAGTAGAAAGGCGGGAAGCATGGGAAGTCTAGCTCACTTGCAAGCTTCTAGACGCCCATTGGCTAGAGAAGTTCAAATTCTGGCTAACGACCTTATGAGATTAGAAGTAAATGAGAAGGGAGGATTTTTAGCTTGTGTGGAGGCATGATCTTCCTTCCTTGACAAGATTAAGGGAAAGCAGTTTAATGATGAAAAATTGATCCGGATCCGAGATAAAGTGTTGCAAGGAGAGGCTAAAGAAGTGACAATCGATGAGGAAGGTGTTTTGAGGATTAAGGGAAGGGTATGTGTACCCCGCGTCCATGATTTTATCAACACTATTCTGACAGAGGCTCATAGTTCAAGGTATTCGATACATCCGGGTGCAACCAAGATGTACCGTGACCTAAAGCAACACTTTTGGTGGAGTAGAATGAAGCGTGATATTGTGGATTTTATTGCCAAATGTCCAAACTGTCAACAAGTAAAGTATGAACACCAAAGGCCCGGAGGAACACTTCAGAGAATGTCCATTCCTGAATGGAAGTGGGAAAGGATTGCAATGGATTTCGTGGTTGGTCATCCAAAGACATTGGGAAAGTTTGATTCTATTTGGGTAATTGTTGATAGGTTAACAAAGTTTGCTCACTTCATTCCGGTCAAGGTGACTTACAATGCAGAGAAGTTAGTCAAACTTTACATCTCGGAAGTGGTGCGATTGCATGGGGTTCCACTCTCCATTATATTAGATAGAGGTACGCAGTTTACTTCTATGTTTTGGAAAACATTGCATGCGGAATTGGGTACTAGGTTGGACCTTAGTACCGCGTTCCATCCTCAGACCGATGGTCAGTCTGAGCGAACGATTCAAGTGTTGGAGGATATGCTTCGTGCATGTGTGATAGAATTTGGTGGTCAGTGGGATAGCTTCTTACCCTTAGCAGAGTTCTCCTACAATAATAGCTATCACTCAAGCATTGATATGGACCCATTTGAGGCACTATATGGGAGAAGATGTAGGTCTCCCATTGGGTGGTTTGATGCATTTGAAGTTAGACCTTGGGGTACTGACCTTCTGAGGGAATCGTTAGATAAAGTGAAATCTATTCAAGAAAAGCTTCTAGCGGCGCAAAGTAGACAGAAGGAGTATGCAGATCAGAAGGTTAGAGACTTGGAGTTTATGGAGGGTGAACAAGTCTTGTTGAAGGTTTCGCCAATGAAAGGGGTGATGCGGTTCGGTAAGCGAGGTAAACTTAGCCCAAGGTATATTGGCCCCTTCGAGGTTCTGAAGAGCATAAGGGAGGTGGCTTATGAGTTAGCCTTGCCTCCAGGGCTGTCTGGAGTGCATCCGGTATTCCATGTGTTGATGTTGAAAAGATACCATGGGGATGGAAACTACATTATCCGTTGGGATTCAGTTTTGCTTGATGAGAATTTGTCTTATGAGGAGGAACCTGTTGCCATTCTAGATAGAGAAATTCGCAAGTTGAGATCAAGAGAGATTGCATCCATCAAAGTTCATTGGAAGAATCGACCCGTTGAAGAAGCCACTTGGGAGAAGGAGGCAGATATGCAAGAAAGATACCCACATCTATTTACAGATTCAGGTACTTCTTTTTCGCCCTTGTTTTTCTTCTTGATCGTTCGAGGACGAACGATGGGTAAATTGGTATCTATTATAACGACCTGTTTAGTCGTTTTGAGCAGCGGATTTTATTTCTGGAAAAACAGGCTGAGGCGACGGACCCCACGACGGACCGTCATGGGCACGACGGACCGTGGCAGGGTCTCGTTTCAAAACACTTAGAAAATCTGAAATTTGGGTACTAAAAATCGACTCTCTGAACTTCGTAACGAAATGGCAGGATGGATCGTCACAGGTGTGACGGACCGTCACAGGTGTGACGGACCGTCACAGAGCCTTCAGTGGAAATCCACTCTCTGGACCTTGCGACGACCTGCAGGATGGACCGTCGCAGGCACGACGGGCTGTCGCAGGTTGCGCAATGCCAGTTTGGGTCTGATTTCTTTATACGTTTTACGGGACGTTTTTTACTATTCCTGCTTTAATTAAAAAGTTAGTGGGTTAATGTTAATAAGTCTAATTACTTGGTGGTTAAAAGAGGTAACCTTAAGTTAATTAGTGGGTTATTATTGCCATCTTTTATTCTTAATTATATACTAATTAGGGTAAAAGAAAGAGGGTTTGAATAAAGAAAATAGAAAGAACAAAGAGAAGGAAAGAGAAACGATAGAGAGAGGATCGAACGAGAGGAAAAACACAAAGCTTGGGAAATCGCTTGCTTGATCACGAATCTTCGGTGGAGGTAGGTTATGGTTTCTCTTACGATATTCGTAGTAAACTCTTAATAGCGAATGATATGTATTTATAATATTGTAAACCCTTCTATGTGCTTAATTGTATGCATGCATGAATGTAATTATATAATTGTGATTATATAAGCATGATGAAGTTATTGAATCCCAAATCTTGCAAAAACCTAATCTCTTTGTTAATGATGAGGCCTTGGCATAAAAGAAGGCATGATGAACTAAAATAATGAGATTGATGATGCCTAGGTAAGAAAGAAGGCTTGATGAATTGATAGAAGGAGATTAGGGGATCGGGTGTCACGAACCGACACGTAGTATTAGGGGGACCGGGTGTCATGAACTGACACATAGATTTAGGGGATCGGGTGTCACGAACCGACACGTAGATTTAGGGGATCGGGTGTCACGAACCGACACGTATATTTAGGGGATCAAGTGTCACGAACTGACATGTAGATTTAGGGGGACCGGGTGTCACGAACCGACACGTAGATTTAGGGGATCGGAGTGTCACGTTCCGACACATAGTAGTAGGGGATCGGAGTGTCACGTACCGACACAAGAGAATTAATGAATATGAGGGAGTGGAGTGTCACGTACCGACACAAGAGAAATAAAGATAATGAATCTTGAAAGATGTTAATATACTCAATCTAATGAATCTAATTCCAAATGAGTATGGTATTGAGGCTTGAGTCCTCATGTGTGAACTTTGCGGTAATTGTTAATGATATAGTATTTTCTGTTGCTACATGTTGAGTATCATAGTTGATTTTATGATATTACTTGGTCTATATTGATTTCTATTTTGAGTTGGCCGATGATATCTACTCAGTACCGTGTTTTGTACTGACCCCTACTTTTATGTTTTTTTTCTTGTTTATTTGTAGAGTGCAGCAAACGTGCCGTCATCTTCGACTCAACAGTAACTCTAGCCAGTCTTCATTACACCGGATTTCAAGGTGAGCTAACGCTTCTAGATTGGACTGGATCTTCTTTTTCGTGTCTTGATGCCTTGAAGTTCCGGCATGGACTAGCTTTTTATTTATTCTAGCTTTCTAGATACTCTTAGAATTAGTAATTTGAGGATAGATGTTCTTGTGATGATGACTTCCTGATTTTGGGGATAATAATAGTTATTGATTTTATTAATGAGTTAAGTCTTCCGCATTACTTTCTGTTGATATTATATTGAAATGTTAAGGTTTAGATTGGTTGGTTCGCTCACATAGGAGGGTAAGTGTGGGTGCCAGTCGCGATTTGATTTGGGTCGTGCCATTAGACTATCCCAAAAGATCCCTCTATACTCCTCATCCACCTATTTGGTTAAAAATATCCCTCCCTCTATCTTTTTGGCCCACTCTTACCCTTCAAACTATCCAATTTTCCTTTAGGTCACTACAACATTTTAGGCCTACGGCCACACTAAATCTTGACAACGCTTGTAAAGTGTTGCCTAAAATACTTTTGGCTACACTTTAAATAATATTGGCATTACTTCTAAAGCGTAGTCTTTAATACTATAGGCTACACTTTATAAGCGTTGTTATAGTATGAAATAAATGACAGCAATCTATACATCTATATAAATGAGGATCATAGAGGAGGTCATTTTGCACCTCTCTATGACCTCCATTCATTTTTTCTTATTTTTTTTGCTCGACTTTTTTTCTTAGTTTTTTAAATTATTTTTTTCTTATAAACCTATACTTCTTCAATTATATAAATTCTATTCTTAAATTAGTATAAATAATATTCATAACTCTCATACCTTTGATATTCATAATCTCTTAAGCCTTTCATATTCATAACTTTTAATTATTTAATGCGAAAGGTTACATTAACACTATAAAATCACACTAAAATTGTGTGTTATTTTGTAGTCATCTTTGGTTAGAGGATTAGTGGAAGACATGTTACAATATTTGTAAGCTTTGAGGTGCATTATTTTTTCAAATATTATTTCATATATTTTTTTTTATTAGAAAGTAAGGGTAATGTGTCAGTATATTTTTATTTCTTCTAGATATATTATTTTATTTTGTTATCTTTGAGATTCATTTTATGACTAATAATGTATTTGTTATTATTTTTCTTGACTCTTGTATATAGGATGAAATGATAACATCAATTGATGAAGATTAATGGATTTTGAGCTATATATATTGATTATTTGTCAAAAATGATTATGTAGGAGAATTTACGATTAAATGTAATTTTTCCTTATTCTTTATGAGATATAATATTTTATTTTGTTAACTTTGAGATTCATTCTAGGACTAATAATTTATTTGTTATTATTTTTCTTGACTCATGTATATAGGATAAAATGAAAATATCCAGAGATGGAGATTATTGGATTTTGAGCTATATAGTGATTATTCTTTATTTTTAGGTCCTTAAGAAGTAAAGTTTCTATTATATTATTTCCTTTTGAATTATTTAAGTTTTGTCAAAAATGATTATATATGTTTAAATATAATTTTCTCCTTATTCTTTTTTTCTTCTTTTGGTTGATAATTTTTTAACATATTCAATCACATTTGCCGATTATAGGAGATATATCTATAATGAAAATGGTTAGACATTCTTGTATAATTTGAGTTTACAAGGAAAAATAATTTGATTTGTCTAATATAATTACAACTCTTTGTTTGTTGAATCATACATTAATGTTATTTATTTGTGTTTATGAAGATAGAAATCCTGAGTTTTTTAAAGAAAAATATCTAATTTATTCTCTTTAGACCTCTATATGATTCTTAGATAATTTAATTATATTACAATGATAAAAATCTTCAAAAATAATTATTTGTTCAAGTAAATTCATCTCACTTTTTTATTGATAATATTAGTTTATTGTGTTTGTGACGTATGATATTTTAAGATATAGAAGAAGAAAACGAGTAAATGAATATCGATATGCTACTTACAGAAATGCGTACATATACTTTCATAGTCTCGTGAAACAAATTTCATTAACAAAAACATGATAGAACATATAATAATGTAAAGTAAATTTATAATTTTGAAAATACACATGGTTTTATTAAAAATAAATTATTTATTAATATATAAAATTGCAATTCCTAAATTTTTCATTTTCTTGGAAGATTTCAAGTTGTTTATTGATAAGTCTTATGTTTTCATATTTGTAATTTTTCGAGAGTTCTCAAGTTATTTCAAAATTGCAATTAATTTATAATTTTAAAAATGTTGTTGGTTTCCCACCTTTCTATTTACTTATAATAAAATATTTGTCTCAATAACTCTAATTTGTTTGTCTTTCATTTTTCATAATTGATGTTCTTTATTAGTGTAATAATGTGTAAATATTACTCTTATTATGTTAGAAAAGTTCAAAGTCATATTATTAATCCTCTTAATTACTGTGACTTTTTATTCTTAGGAAATTTATTATATCAAATGTAATATTTATATAAAATGTGAAATATACTTTTTGATATTTTGTGTTTAAGCCAAACAAAAGTAAAAGAAATAGGAATTTTGTATATGTCATTTTCTTGAATCTTTTTTGCGTAGTTAATTCTCTCTTTTGTTCTCTTTTATGTTATTTTTAGATTTTACATTTTTTTCCAATATAAGTTGTCCCAAAAATAATTGAATATCTAAACCTAAGTATAATAACAATAATAAAAATAATAATAATAATAACAACAACAACAAGAAGAAGAAGAAGATATGAAATTTAACTAATTAAGATTGTTAAAAATTTTCTTTATTTAAAATTTAATTATTAAAAAATTATTAATACAAACATTAAATTAATCTAATATTGTACAATAAAAATAATTAAAAAATGTGATGATTGGGTGTGATGAGGAAAAGTAATAATAATTGTGGATAATGATTTTTAATAGTGTTGGCTAACTATATAGTCATGAATACTAACGATTAATAGCAATCCGAGTTACACATTACCGAAAAACTATACTAAGAATATAATTTAAAAAGATTACAAATAAGCATAATGGAACGATCAGATTTCAAGTTTACATAAATAAATATAAATTATACTAAGAAAATCTCAAATAAAAAAGAAAAAAAAATGATCACAAGTTTACACTTAAGTAGTTCTAATATTACCCAATTCATATTACCATTCCTTTTTATCTATGAAGTTTATTTTAATATTTAACTTTCTGAAGTTCACATATATTGATTTCTTAATAAATTTCATATTTAATCTAAATATTTTTCATAGCTTATGTGATTAACAGAAATTTCTTTTTATTAAAGTAACTATTAATATTGATATGTAATTTTTTTTGATTTTTTTTATAACCGCGCGAAGCGCGCCTTAGTACACTAGTTATTTATTATATGGCAACCCTTTTAAAGTGTCCTATTTTTTATAATGTAAAAACTACACATTACAAGTGTGGCTTTAAAAATTTCACTAAAATTTTATATTCCCGCCAATATTTCCAACTCTCCCTCCCATTTTGATTGGCCAAAAATTAATAAAACATTATCTTTTCTCTTTCTCCAACT
This sequence comes from Solanum lycopersicum, assembly GCF_036512215.1. Lineage (NCBI taxonomy): Eukaryota > Viridiplantae > Streptophyta > Magnoliopsida > Solanales > Solanaceae > Solanum > Solanum lycopersicum. The sequence goes on from NC_090805.1 coordinate 21,182,446, forward strand.
TTACTCTTTCTCCAAAAAAGCTTTTTACTTTACTCTTTCTCCAGATTTCTCCAAACATTATCGGTGTTACTCTTTCTCCAAACATTATCGACGAACTTTAGATGAAGAACTAAAGGTGAAGAATTGATATCAACGAACTAGGATGGAGATTAAGCTGAGAATTGATATCGAAGAACTCAACTTTAGATGAAGAACTGAGCTAAGGGGAATAACTGAAGAAAGGCAAACTGAGTTGAAGATGAAGAGTTGAAGCTGAAGAAATGACGGGTGGAAGCTGAAGAAATGACGGGTGGAAGCTGAAGATTCCTCCAATATCGTTATTTTCAAGCGCAACTACTGATTTCAACAAGGGTAAGATTCAATAGTCGATATTATTTTTTTTCCTTCTTAAGATTGAACTAAAAACAGTTTTCCTGTCAATTGATTTGATTTTTGTTTTGTGTTTAGAAGGAATAGATTAATTTGGGGTTTTTATAGATTAAATTCCAAAGTAGGAGAAGAAAGTTGCGAAAATATGAATAACAAAGTGAGCCTTACGCACATTCAGCAAAGGTGAAAGAGGGATTACCACTCGGAAGACTTTGAGTCAGTTAGTATCGTAAGCTCCCTGCTCTTTACAGGATTTTCCTGGTTCTATTTTACTTGTGTTTTTTCTTTTTGGTTTAGTTGATTGAAGTGAGATTGTTATGTTAAATCTAATTACTTTGGAGTAGCAACTATTGTTTAAATATCATATTTATATGTATGATTAAATAAAACACAGAGGTAAACATGTGGTTTTTGGTGTGTATGAAGAAATGAATGTTGATGCAAATAAGAGAACTGCCTTCAATTATCTGATCTTCTTTTCCTGTTGATTTCTTAAAAACATACTTATTATGTGGCTGAATTTCCAAGGTGACGGCTAGTTTGAACCACCCGAATGGACTTTAAAATGTCTATATCCCCAAATGCAGAAGGGATCTGCATAAGCCCGTGATAATGTTCTAGTATTAATTACACAAGGTTGGGAAAAGTTTCCTTATCAACTTGTCATTCTGTAACAAAGACATCTGATAAATGTGAAGTCTTAAAACTTTGACAAATGTCCTCACTTGTTTCCCACTCGGCCTCGAGGAAAGTAGAGTGTATAATCTCCATATTTTCAAGCTCACGCAATTCGCGATTGCTGACAACAAAGCAGGTCTCAGGGTAAACCTATGCAAATGTAACTCTTTCAAACTGGTAGGAAAGTGATATTTATTGGGATTTTGAATTTTTTCAAACTCGGAACAATCCAGACAGTTGTTAGTACTACTCCAGACATACCCTTAACTTAGATGAGTGATTCAAGTTTATTAAGGACATCAAACTTAGAAATTTTATTGTGGACTTTTTTCATATAAATAAGAACAATTGATTTTAACTATTTCTTTGTTACTTGACCTCGAAATTTGTTTGTCACTTCACTATCTTGTTTGCTTGACTTTCAGTGTCTGTTAGATGGAGTCTACGTAACGGCTGAAATAGATAAAAAAGTATTGTCCTTCTCTGACGGGCTTTTATTTGTGCACATGATGTCCATTATGTTTTTCTAAGATTCTAACACATATATATGCGCGCGCACACACACACACACGTGTGTGTGTATACATATATACATACACACATATATATATACACACACACACACACACACACACATATATATATATATACATATATATATATATACATATATACATATCTATACATATATATATGTATATATATATTACGATGTAAATTCTAATTAATCAGAGCTTCCTTTTACTAATTTTGTTCTCCTGCAACTTTTTATTCTGTGACGTCTTAGGTGTCATATTTTGTAAGAAGTCAGTATAGAATTGACTTTCTAGCGAAACTATATAGCTTTTTTTGTACGAAGTCAGTATTAGAACAATATTCTTGAAACAAGTTTAACCAAGGAAAAAGAATCTCCATCATAGTATTAGCTTAGGATTCTTGAAACACAGGTTAAACCAAGAAATTTACAGTGGCATTTCAAAAAGGATCATACCAGCCATGTTCCGAAGTGCATTCTCAGCTGCCTGTTGCTGAGCATGCTTCCTAGTCTTACCCATTCCTACTCCAACTCTCTCACCGATAAAGAAGACCTAAAGATTATTCAGGCTCAGATTTCTGAACATAAAACCTTATGCCATTTGTCGAAATATAGATGCCAAAATAATTATACACTTTTTTATGATCAACAATGATCGCAGCAGCACTCTCATATCAAAATGATTTTTTTCAAAGATAGACATTAAAAGACAGTTCATAAGCACCACAATTTTCAGACTCAAATATCAAGACATACAGATCCGTGAATATTATTTTATTTGGTTGTTTTTTATTCATATGCTAATTTTTTTTCCTTTTATTATTAGGCAGTGGACATTAGAGGCAGAACAATGAGCTCTGTAGTTTGAAGACGCTCCTGGTTTCGTCCCTATCCCGAGTTCGTTGCTCCGAGAGAGGTACATCTATTTACCTTTAATTTGTCCTTTTGTGTTTCAGAATAAGAGTGTTATGCGTTATTGTGACTGAAATATTGAGCTTCTAGTTTGTATCAGTTTGTTAGTTGATACCATTTGATCTGTTGTCTTAAAGGTAACTTAGTCTTCTTCTAGTTTTTTCAAGATGGTTTTGTAATGACCCAAAAGCTCCTCTTAAGAATTTTGAATATTTGTTTAACTTAAGTTAATTAATCAATAGTTTATGGACTAAAGTGATAATTTATTTAAGACCCTATACCCTTTAGACTATATTTAATAAAATATGTGGATAAAACCTATCACTTTTAGTACTAATTAATTTTGAAAAGTAAAACAGAACGGATGAAGGATTTATAGATAGAACGGAGGAAGGGTTTATAGCCGACTACATATTGCTGAAGGTAAGGAATTTTAATCTCTCCATGCATGCAATTGAATTAATTCCTCTTCATAATTATTTTGCTTTCATTAAATGCTAACTATATATGTATATAATAAAATTATAATAGCATAAAAAAATTGAAAAGGGGTTGTGGGAATTAAGAAAAAAATGGCAGATCTTATATCAATATGGTCCTGGCCAATCAAATTGTTGAAAGTAGTAAGGCCACCATTGTTTTGTTTTTATTATTAAATTAATGTGGTACATATGATAAAAGTGAAGGTGGTAGAGGTGATGATATTATCATCATTCTGGAGACTTGTAAACTTAGGGACAAAGGATAGTGTTAACGTTACTAGTATTAGTATAAAATTATTGGATATCAATTGGTCGATAAGGGAATTGGTTGGTTAGGAATTTATATATGTGTATAATTTTCATACGTGCTACCAACATTTCAAATAATAATTAAGTTGAATGCTCACTACATGGTTTAGATTGTTACTATATACATTAAGGCCTTTGGGTTTATTGATTTTAACCATTGATTTCATGACCAGTAATTTCAAAAAATTTGCAATTTGTTATGTTATCATCACCATGTAATTCTAGATTTGATACATAAAAATAGGTAACTAAATATTAGGTGTATAATATGCTGGGGAATGTCATTACGATATTTGAAGGAATTGGAAGAATTCACAAGTTAATGGGCATCGAAAATTATGAACTTGCTTATAAATTTGGGTGAATTTTTAAGGTGAATGTCAAACACGTGATAAGGTGGGTGTTGTTAGTTTCGAAATCTTATTGTGAATATATACTTGAATAGGTTGCATCGATTCGGAAGCTCAACGGAAAGGAAAGACTCAAGTCATAGAGTGATTATTTGATTGGCTAAGGCAAGTGAATTTCTAAATCCTTGTTAAGTGTATGAAATTCGTGTATTTCCTTGTATAGTGTTGAGAATGACTTGGAGACTTGTTGCTTATTTGTTGGTGTTGTATTCCTCGTAGTAACTTGCGCTTTGTTATCAAAATGGTTATCTCCTCATTTTCATTTGAGCATGTCAATTGCATTGTATCTGAGACATGATTGTTATAAGGATGTATCATTTCGAGGGTCGTATCACACGCTGCGATGGATATCATATTTTGAGGGACGTATCGCGCGCTGCGAAGGTTACTATTATCGAGGGTCGTGTTGTGTCGTGCGCCGCGACAGATGCATGGATAGATATGTCCCCCATGGGTCCTGGACTGAGAGACAGCGGGTGTGTATCGTTAGGGAAGACATGCATCACTATACTTGACATTACATCTCATGGCATTGCACATTTATTATTGATGAACTTGAACACGTGTTTTGCTGATCTTGTGAGTGTTTCTCTTTGAAGCTTGTGACTGTTGAATATTGAGTTGTTATTGAGAATGTGTAAACTGATAGAGTGTGGTTATTGAGTTTTGCGTTTGGTAAACTGTAAACTGTTAGACTGTAGCGTGGAGGTTTAGATAGGGTGTAAGGAGTGCCCGTATTTTGTTCAGCTAACTTGTGTTTAGAGGTTTGCTTATTGGGTACCGCGTGGTTTGGTACTCACCCCTTGCTTCTACATTTTTGTATAGGTTACGAGCTCGAATCTTCGTGATTCCTGTCATTCTTTTCGTTTCTGAGGCATCTTGTGGAGGGTTGTGAGGTAGCTTCTTGTCATCTCAGCGAACTTCCTACTCCAGTTTATGACTTTGTTTTTACTTGAAAGACAACTTCATTTTAGACTTCTATTTTTTTCAATTCTAATGTTTATATTAGAGGCTTTTGCACGTGACAACCTGGTTTTGGGATTGAATTAATATTACTTGGTTTCATAATAGAAATTGTTGTTGGATTGTCATTTACTTCCGCACTTTGTTAGATTTTGGGTTTTAGGATGACTTGTCTTGGTGGGTTAGACGAGTGCCATCACACCCATTTTAGGGTTGTGACAGGTTTGTAGTTCTTTCAGTCACATTTTTAAGTGTGCCTGCTATGTGTTACGGGGTCTTGAAATAAATTTGTAAAATCTGGTTGTTTACCTTTCTCTCAAAGTGTGGCTCATTTATCTTTTCAACATCTTTTAACTTATTCATTGTATATCTCTATCTGATTATTCTCAAATGCTATTTGATACTATGAGGCTTCAAGTGTTAATGTTCAATTTAATCAAACATAGTTTGTCTTTGTTTGCATTTATTTTAGTACAGTTCGTATGGACTATATATTGTGAGCAAGTGAGATAGTATACTCAAAAAATATTTTGTCGCATTAAAGCAACTAAACTTTACACACTATATAAGTTACTTTTAAAAAGTTAGTTGTTAAGTTACCCTCCAGACAATAACTGATCACCAAGAATTAGGAAATCCATGACAACCACTTATAGTACTATTTGCACAGGCTGCCACAGCTTATCTGATTGGTTGTACAGGTTATACTGGTTGTGTTGTTGATTGAAGATAATTTTATCAATTCTATATTAATGGATCGTGATTTGAACCTTAAGCCTATGGAGTCATCAACTTTAGGTTTAGGTTCTTTGTCCAATGGTTTTGAAACTTCTTAGTCGTAAGATTTTGTCACTGCCACAAATTTCATTCTATTTGTGTACACATTTTTGTAGATTTTAATGATTTTATGGAAAACATGTTAGAGAATGCTGGTTATGCTGTTCTAGTATGCATTTTAGAACTCCTCTACCATAAATAAAAGGTATGAAGCTTCAATATTATTGCCACTCTAATGTTTTGCTTTTAATTTCTTCACTTAGAGCAACTACATATCTGGATGCTAGTTATCTATTGTCAAACATGTAAACATCGATTACATAATTTTATGGGCTAGTTATCTCCATATAATCTATGTTACTTAGAAATATGTACTTCAAGTATATTTACATACAGTTAACTATGAATAGATTGTGAGAGGAGCTAGTTGTACAACTTAAAACTGCTTCTTCATAGAACTTTTTAATCTTGATTAGTTCATCTAATCGAGTCTACCATATTAATTTAATTTCTTTTTTTAATTCTTTATATCCTATTAATTTTACTTATTTTTCTTTGGTAGTGTAATCAACATTCAAAAACATTTGTGGAGGATTCAAGATATGATTTCGACTAGCATAAGTGTCATAACTAGGTAAGAATTTTTATCATGTCATAACGTCTGATTCTGAGAACATACTCATAAATTTTAGAAGTTATTTGCGAAGTAGTAAATAATATAATAATTGTTACTTACCGAAAGATTAAACATCGATCTTCTTCTAGGAATTCAAATTTCCCATCCAAGGATTGGATGAAGTTAGCAAGATATAGAAAAGAGTATATTTGAATCATTCTTAGATTTTGCTTACTCTTATGAAGATTGATACGCTCAAATTTACTTCTCAGATAAGAAGTAAAGCGTTCGTTCAAGTAAATAACCCAACTACTGAGGTTGGGATCCTTCCCACGAGGAAAATAGTTTACAATTAACTTCAATCAACTATTACTATTGTTCAGTCAATTACTTCCTTTGAAAGCAAAAATAATAAAATGGGGGTTTCTATTTCAAAATAAATGAAAATAACTAGCGAAATTGAAAGAGACACTTAACAACTTCAAATGTTGGAGTTTAATCAATTAGTCAAAGTAACTAGGGTTTCCATGTTCCCCACAAGTTCATAACTTGATAAGTCTAACTATAACAATTCTTTCCTAGTATGTTGCATGCAAAGTGATAAGTTATGTATTTCTAAATCCTTGGTCCGACATCTAGAAAATTTCACTCCGCACCTTGGTCCGGCTACGTGTGTTGCTATCCTAACCCTTAGTTTTACCTCATATTAAGCGTCGTATTCGATATTTGACTAAGTTATTACCTCGTACCAATCAATACTAGCCTATTAGATTGTATATACTAAATCTATGTTAATAATTCTTTTCCTATTATCTACTTCCTTGGTCCGGCAAGTAGCATTAAGGCGAGTTCTAACGTTGGCCATCCGTTAAAAAGACTTCTAAGTGAAAGAATTATTAATACATGCAAGACACTATTCTAGAGTTGTTATTTTAGTTAGGTTTTACCTCATTATTTGCCTATGGTTCCCACAACCCTAGTTATGGAGTTTAGTTACCCATAGTCATAATCACAATATTCAAATATGTGATATGAGAATGAATGCACTTACTTCGATGAGAAAGAGTAAAATCCAAAAGTTCACTTGATTAATTAGCAAAAATCACCAATAATCAATGATAAAAGTCTCAAGATCATCAATAATCTCTCAAAGAGTCTACAAAATAATCAAGAGTCTCCCAATATTCAAAGGTCTAACAATGATCCAGAGTCTAACCTCATAATACAGAGTCTAACCTAATAATCTAGAGTCTAACCTCAAAAACGAGGTTTTTCGAACTATTTATAGAAAATAAAAACCTAATTAAACAAGGATTCTATTTGCTGGAAATCTGTCAAAACGCGGTTGGGTCGACGGACCTCGCGACGGATCATCGTGGTCACAACGGACCGTCTTTATATCCATCAGTGACTGCTGCAGAGTAATTTTCTAGAGAATTTCCTGGTGATGTGATTGCAAATTAAAAACCCATTAGTAGAAAATGCTACCATTACTAGAAAGAAAAACTATAAGTATTGGGTTGCCTCCCAACAAGCGCCTGATTTAACGTCGCGGCACGACAGAGGACACTTGATTACTCAGCCTTCATCAAGATGGTATGCCTCTATCACTTCATTCACCGATGCAGTATGCCCAAAATAGAGTTTTATTAGTTCTCTATTCACCTTAAACCGCACTCACTTCTTGGTTTTTAACTCAACTGCTCCATGAAGGAATACTTGGGTGATCAAGTAAGGGCCAGTCCGTTTGGGCTTGAGCTTGCCCGGAAGACAAGGAAACCCAAATCTATATAAAAGTGCAAAATCCCCAACCATAAACTCTTATTCTGCACTTTTTTGTTCATTCTCCTTCTTCATCTTTTCTTTGTGGGATATGGCGGATACCGATTGGAGCTCACCACTCTGCCTCATGTTCCTAGAACATTAAAGGTCGCTTCTTCATTGTTCAACCAAAATTTCATTTGCCCCTTTTCCATATCAACTACGACTCTACCTGTAGCAAGGAATGGCCTCCCAAGAATAATAGGCACTTCAAAATCGACTTCACAAAAGAATAACAAAATCTGCCGGAAATATGAATGAATCCACTTTTACTAGCACATCATGGCGTATCCCTATAGGCCTTTTCACTATTCGATCAGCCATCAGTAGCCACATCGCAGTGGGTTTTGGGTCACCGAAACCCAACTTCTTGTAAATCGAGAGGGGCATGAGACTTATGCTTGCCCCCAGATCACATAATGCTTTCTCAAAATGTAATGACCCAACTGTACAAGGAATAGTGAATGCACTCGGATCTTCTTTCTTTTGTACGAGGGATCTTGTAGCAATATCACTACAATGTTGCAGTCTATCATCATCCTCGAAAGTGACCGATCTTTTCTTTGTAACTAGATCTTTCATAAACTTGGCATAACCGGGCATTTGTTATAGAGCTTCTACCAAAGGGACATTGATAGAAAGCTGCTTCATCATTATTATAAAACGCCGATATTTACCATCCTCAGTATGTTTCACTAATCTCTGAGGGAAGGGTTGTGGTGGTCTAGGCATAGGAATCACCTTCATAGGGACTTTTGCATCTTTTCCACTGCTCTCTTCTGCTTCACCACTACCCTTTACCACCTTATCATCATTTCTCCCCTTTTCCTCATTAGACGGCATAGGTAGGTCAATGGTTTGCATACCAACCCGAGTAGTGATTGCCATACAGTGTGCATCATTTTTCGGATTTTGGACAGTGTTGCTAGGAAGAGTGTCCAGTTTCCGTGTGTTCATAGTCGCAGATAATTTGGCCATTTGCAACTCGATTTGCTTAATCGATATTGCATATGTATTGACTTGTTGCCCAATACCTGCTAAATCACACCTTTATTCTTTAATGTACTCATCACTATCACTGAACCTCCTCATCATTTTGTGCAATATCCTCAACTCGCGCCATTCTATCTCCACCATCCCTAGGTGTAACATCACGATTTTGAGGAGGGACATAGGGAACATTCCTATCATTTCTGTTACCATAGTTACCCCTGTTGAAGTTGTTGCGGTTGTAGTTTCCATCTCGGACATAATGACCCTCACGGTTATAGTTACCATAGATCCGACCTTCGTTCCCTTGACCTTGGCGCCAATTATCCTGATTTGAGCCTTGGGCGCTCAGTCGGAAACCCCCCGTCTGATCATTAACTGCATAGGAATCCTCCGCATAATAACATTCATCATTAGGAGGTGGTGGTTTAGGCAAGTAGTAAACTGCATTTATCTTTTTTGCACCCCTGTGATATGTTTTAGTACCAACCCAAGCTCAGTTCTCATCGGAGTCGTTTCTTCACGAATCTCATCTGTGGCTGGGTTGTGAGTGGACTGTCTGTGAAGGTATGTCTCCCGGTATCTGACTTCCTACTACTCCAAGCTTTATTATTCTGGGAGATTTTCACTAATTTTTCAGCAATCTCAGCATAAGGGCACTCCCCATAAGATCCACCTGCTAAAGTTCCCAATATTGGTTTATTATTATCATCATGTCCTCGATAGAACTATTCCTTCAGTGACTCGTCATCTATACGTTGATTTGGGACACTTCTTAAGAACGAAGTGAATCTATCCCAAGAACTACTAACTGAATCTCCTGGTAGGGCCACAAAGTTGTTCACTCTAACTTTGTGGTTTAGTTTCTTGGAGACCGGATAGTAGCGTGCTAAGAACACATCCCTTAGTTGGTTCCAAGTGAAAATTGAGTTATAAGGGAGCTCAGTGAACCATATAGCAGCCTCTCCCGTCAGTGAGAGAGGAAACACTCTAAGCCCTATTACATTCAAGTCCAAGTCAGGCCACTCTACACAACTTTTACACACTGCCCTTACCTTTGCTATATGGGCGTGTGGATCCTCAGAAGTTAGCCCTAAAAACAAACCTCTGGCAGTGAGCATTTGCATCAGGCTACTAGTTACCACAAAAGTATGTCCTGGTGGTAAAGGAGGCAAGACAAGTGGCCCATCAAAGTCTGCTATGTTGTCATACCCTCAGTAGTATGCTTGGGGCCGTGGAGCGGGATTTTGTCCCCTCTGTTGGTGTTCAACCAGAGCATCGGGTAATAACTGACCATGAACATCAACCGGAGCTGGGATGTTCTGGTTTGGATCATCATCATTGATTCCCAAGTTTTGATTCATGTTGTGTCGTATACGCTCTAATTCGTGATCGTAGGGAAACAAGGGTTCTCTTCCTCTTCGTGTATTTGGCATACAAGGAGGTAGGTTCTGCACAAATCAAAATCAATAAAACAAAGTAAAATCAAGAAAATATCAACTAAACTATAGTAATAAGTTTAAGATAATCTAAAAGCTATAATCCCCGGCAGCGGCGCCAAAATTTGATACGCTCAAATTTACTTCTCAAATAAGAGGTAAAGCGGTCGTGTCAAGTAAATAACCCAACTAGTGAGGTTGGGATCGTTTCCACAATGAAAATATTTTAGACTTAACTTCAATCTTCTATTACTATTGTTCAGTCAATTACTTCCTTGGAAAGCAAAAACAATAAAAGGGGGATTTCTATTTCTAAAAAAATGAAAATAACTAGCGAAATTAATAGAGACACTTAACAGCTTCGTATGTTGGAGTTTAATCAATTAATCAAAGTAACTAGGGTTTACATGTTCCCCACAAGTTCATAACTTGATAAGTCTAATTATAACAATTCTTTCCTAGTATCTTGCATGCAAAGTGATAAGTTAGGTATTTCTAAATCCTTGGTTCGGCATCTAGAAAATTTCACTTTGCACCTTGGTACGGCTATGTGTGTTGTTATCCTAACCCTTATCTTTACCTCATATTAAGCGTCGTATTCGATATTTGACTAAGTTATTACCTCGTACCAATCAATACTAGCCTATTAGATAGTATTCACTAAATCTATGTTAATAATTATTTTCCTATTATCTACCTCCTTGGTCCGGTAAGTAGCATTAAGGCGAGTTCTAATGTTGTCCATTCGTTAAAAAGACTTCTAGGCAAAAGAATTATTAATACATGCAAGACACTATTCTAGAGTTGTTATTTTAGTTAGGTTTTACCTCATTATTTGCCTATGGTTCCCACAACCCTAGTTATGGAGTTTAGTTACCCATAGTCATAATAGATGGATTTGTCATCTAATAACAATGGATTTGTTAAAGGCTATACTAGATGGATCAATCACGGGGAATGAGATTTCAATTTTAATGTTGATGATGATATGGATTGCTCGCATGATGATATAGATGGGTTGTTGAATGATTAATTTAGAGATGTTGCACAGACTGAAGGAGTTTATGATGGTCCAAATGAAGATGCCAAGAAATTCTATAACTTAGTTGAAGAGGCAAGCCAAGAATTATATCCTTGTTGTACTACAAGATTCTCTAAATTATCATTCACACTTCATTTATACTTGCTGAAGTGTCTACATGGATGGAGCAATGAATCATTCACTTCTCTTTTAGAGTTATTAAAAGAGGCAATTTCCTAGTTGAATATTCCTTCTTCTTACGACAAAACAAAATATATGGTTAAGAATCTTGGTCTTGATTATGAGAAAATTGATGCATGTCCCAATGATTGCATGTTGTTCAGGAATGATCATAAAGATGATGAATTTTGTCATACTTGTGGAGCTTCACGATATATTAAATCTCCTGAAGTTAATAGTAAACTTGAGCCTTCAAAAAAAACAACATCGAGTTTTAGCAAAGAATTTGAGACACTCTCCATTAATTCATAGACTCAAAAGGTTATTTATTTGCTCAAAGACGGCATATTCTTTGAGGTGGCATAAGGAGGAGCGTTCAGAAGATGAAAAGTTAAGGCATCCTGCTGATGGTCTAGCATGGAAAGATTTTGATAGGTTGCATCCAGATTTTACACTAGATTGTCGCGATGTGAGACTTGGTTTGTCAAGTGATGGGTTCAATCCATTTCGAACCATGAGTATATCACATAGCACATGGCCAGTTATGTTGATGGTGTATAATTTGTGGTCTTGGATGTGCATGAAATCTGAATATTCTATACTTTTTTTACTTAAACCTGGGCCGCAATCACCTGGTAAATGACATTGATATTTACTTACAACCATTGATACATGAGTTAAAATAATTGTGGGATTTTGGGGTTGAAACATATGATGCTTCAAGAAATCAAACTTTTCAAATGCGAGCAACTCTTATATGGACTATCAGTGATTTTTCTGCATATGCTATGTTATCTTCATAGGCTGAACTTCAAAATCGTCAAAATTCTGGAAAAACAGCTGATGATGCCTTCAAGGCAGTGTTTTGAAAGGAGAAGCCTGGACGACTTAGGTGCTATGGCAGATCAACAAGTTCTCTGAAAAAAGATGAGAAAATTAACAAGATAAAATAAAAAGCATGCTAATGAATCAGTTCTCTGAAGGAAGAAATGAATGAAATGAGAGATGAAATGCTATATTTTTTTAGTCAATTGCTGCAAAACAACTCTGGATTGAATGTTCAAGATATACCAAGGGTTGTTGGATCTAACCTTGTTTCACCGGTTGATGAAAGTAGCGCACAACCTCTAAGAGGCCGAAATATTCAAAATTCTTAAGGGTCAACTCATGATCCAATTCTTCAAAAGGTATTTTTTTGGTTCTTAACTCTTTTCTCTCTCTCTCTCTCTCTCTTTCTCTCTCTCTCTCTCTCTCTTTTATAGTGACAGAAATTCTAGAAATTATTGATAACACAACTTTGTCCCATCTTGTACTTCTACTAGAAAAAGTTTCACAATTTTACGTGGTCCTGAACTTTGACATGGAAAATGGTAAGGCGTTTGTGGAGAACTATAAGAAGGACAAGTTTGAGTATATCCAAATATGTTTCTTTACTATATGTTTCTTGTCATTTATTAGAATGGCTCTACTTGATAAATCTTACATAGAGCTCTGTATTGCTTGACTTACTCTGGAATGCTAGTATTTCGACCTCTTGCACTGGATAGTATCACAATTTACTAGATTGATGTCAATACTCTAAATTTTCCTGTAACTGACCAGTATCTGCACTTTGCATTTGGCTGTGATTTTTCAGAAAATTCGGGCTGGTTGTCTTGAAGTAGTGGTAGCAGAGGCTCTAAGGTCATGCCTATGGTTAGTGTGATCAATCCCATGTTAAGCATGAGTCAAGTGCCCCCCTTTGGTAACCCCTTCCTGCAAGATAGTGGTTTTCTCCTGACATCCCCCATTCATACCTCCATGAACTTCATCAGTAAGACCAACATCAACATCAATAACATGGAGGTGATGGGGTATTGAGAGAATTGAGTCAATACCTATGATCTTGTTATTTTAGTTGGTTTTGACTTGTACCTTTTGCATAGTAATTTATTTTGAGTGTCTGATAGAGATGACTCACTTTTTTTCTCTTGAAATATTTGGGTTCCATGATCTGTTGCAATTCTACTGGTGCCCTCCATAGCAGTATCCTTGACTGGATGTTCCTGCATATCTAGGTTAGTAAAAATATTATGTGTGTGAATTGTAGATAACATACCTGGTAGTGCTGGTGCCTGTTGCATATTATCATTTCAATACTTCCGCTGGGGTGAGAAAGGTCTCCATATGGTCTTAGCATGATGTTGTTCTTGGCGTCTCGTTTGCTTCCTTTTTTAGGTCTGCCAGTGATCTTCGTGGTCAGCTGTTTTTAGGTCCCAGTTGGTCTGTCCTACATGTTTGTAGGTCATTGTTGATCTATTATGTTATTTTTCTATGTGTTTTGTGACTCTCTGTTTTTTCATCCATTGAGTCATATAGTGCACAATTCTTGTTGTTTCATCTAAGAGTTGGATTACCATCGTCTTATACACCATGGTGTTTTGAAATGCTAAAGGTAGAAGTCTGGGAACGTAAATCCAGAGAGTAAGTATTGGTGTTGTATAATTATCATTTTTGTTCTTTTGAAATGTTGAAGCCCCAAACTCTGAGAAAATAAGTATTCGTGTTGTTTAATTGTCAGCTTTGCTCTTCTAAAATGGTACGAATCTATAAAGTGAATTATAGGTATTGACGACTTAGTTCTTCTTATAGTGAATTATTAATGTTTTCTTAAAGTTAACTAATACAAACTTTTGCAATCTAATTTTTTGGTTTGTTTTGATTATTCATTATATTTCATTTTAAATGTTTAAAGGGGAATATAGGTGCTCAAATTTGAAGGATCCCCACAAGATAATTTGATCTCATTGAAGTTAAAGTGGATGATCAATGAATAGTTTTTGAACTATTGTAAATGTTTGTATACTTTTTGAACTATTCACGTGCACACATATATTTAGAAAATTGTTTTATAAGTATATGTATGTACACAAGACTATCTTTTGAAGTTTATTGCAAATTTATATATTTGAACTACTTATTAGCTATTTGATGCTTGAGATAATTTATTGCAAAACAATATTGGTGTTTCTAATTAGAAATTGTGGCATATAAATATTTTATAGCTTACCGAACTTAGAAGTGTAGCCATAGAACTATATATTGTGGTATGCATATAGAAAATGCAACACTTTCAAATTGTGGGCAATATGGAAGAAAAGGCCACACTTGAAAGTGTAGCTAGTAAGGCGAAACTTTTAAGCGTAGCTTAAGAGGTAACACTTCTAATCGTAGTAGCAAAAGTGTAGCCTTTTAACCTTTTCAGCTATGCTTTTAGACTATGTTTGGATCATCGTTATTCATTGTATTGTATTGTATCGTTACTATACTTACAATGTTTCTTTTGATTGTTACTTATAATGTATTGTTAAATTTCATTGTTACGTAACAATGAAAACCCCTATTTTATGGAACAATAAATTTGGTGTGTTCCCATTATTACTTTATTTCTTTTTCCAATTATATCTTTACATAATATTTTAAAATACTGTTTCACCCTTTACCTTAATTATTTAAACTCAATCAAACCTCCTACCCTAGAATAATTAAGGATATTTAATTAAATTTATAAATTACAATATAGTACGATACAATCAAATCAAACAATTAAAATGTTACGAAACAACAAACAAACAATACAATCTAACCAAATATTGTATCTATCATAAAATAGAGTACAATACAATAAAATACATTATGACACAATGGATAACAATGGTCCAAACAAAGTGTTAAGTGTATTTGATCAGTCACCACTTCTAAGCGTAGCTGGAAAAGTGTAGCCCTTTTTACCTTTTAGGCTACGCTTTTAAGTGTAGCTTGGCAGACAACACTTCTAAGTGTAGTTGAAAAAGCGTGGCCTTTTTATATTTTAGGCTACGCTTTTAACTGTAGCTGATAAGGCAACACGTGAAAAGTGTTGCCTAAACTCTAAGGTAATACTTCTTTTGGACACTCCCGGAAAAGCGTGCCCTAAAGTCAAAGTGTGGCCTTTTATAAACGGACACAAGTTTGCATAGTTTAGGCGACACTTTTCTTGGGTGGTTACAGGCCTAAAATGTTGTAGTGGTTGATTTTAGTAATATTATTATTATGATGTGGAAAATTTATCTGCTGAAATTAGAATCCCACCTTAACCCCTTTATTAAACCTAACCCATGACCTAATCGCGCACCAAATTAAAACATCCGACCTTTTAGCAAGTAACACTATTTTAGAATTTTCAGTTTATAATCAATACAAATACAAATACAAAAGCTTATTGTTGAAAGTTTAATCTAACATTGTTTCATTTTAATTTGTGTCTAACCAAATACTGATATTAATGAAAATTGAATTTTGTTAGATTGGTCGATCAGATCATGATAGAAATTTTTGTGACAAATAAATCAAAGTTGACAGTTATCTTTATTATTTATGGTAATTGAATATTGAAATTTATTTATAATTAATACTCACTAGATGATATTGTTCCCAAACCACGGTCAATTGTTGCAGGATAAATATAATCAGATTTGTAATTTAAAGAAATGTACTTTGTTTCAGATGAATGGTAGGTACACGAATTTAGGAAACACTATATAAATAATTTTATGCAAATAGAAATTTTGGAGTAATAGATTTTTCTTTTTTTCTTTGAAATCTGTCCATGAAGAACTGAAATGGCTCTTCCTCAGAAATGAAATTAGTATTTTTTTGGTTTTCAGAATGAAAGGGGTGGGTGTTTTAGTTTTAATTTGATGCATGATTGGGTTATGAGGTGGATTAAACAAAGAAGTAAAGGTGGGATTCTAAATTCAGCAAATAAAAATATACAACATCATTATAACAACAATTATAAAATTAATTAACTAAAATTCTGTTAGTTTGAAGGGTAAGAGTGGGCCAAAAAGGTGGATTGAGGGATATTTTTAACTAAATAGGTTGATGAAGGGTATATTTAAACCTTTTCTTAAAGTATAAGGATATTTTTGGCTCTTTTCAGTTAAAATAGATACAAAGTAGACCAACTTTCACATATAGCAAACACAAAATGTATATTTGTATGTTATAGCAAAGTTTGTATAATTGCGCTCCATAGCAAACATGTTATGACTAGGCTATTTTGTTGCACTTATATACAAAAAAAAAACAATTGTATAATTTGTTGGCTCCTTTTTAAGATTTGTATAATTTCACTGACATACAATTTTTTTATAAATGAATGCCCGTCTCTCATTTGTATAAATCGTTGGCATCCTCTCAATTTGATTTCATGTGTTTGTATATCTGTATAAAATTTAAATTTATATACGATTGAATGAAAATTAAACGTTTGTATATTAAATATCGATCTCTCTCCCCCTTTATACAAACATAAATTATACATTGTATTTTGTATGAAGCGAGAAAAAGAGAAAGGCAAACGAGATGGCAGGGGAATATTTTATTGTATAATTATAAGTGTGTATGACGAATATATATGTATTTGCATGTGTATATATATAATTTTTTCTCGCTTTATACAAATAGAAGCACAATTTATGCATTTCTAATTGTATAAAGCGAGAAAGGCAGCGACAGAGGGAGGGTGACGAGCGAGAGTTTGGGGGAGAGAGGCTACTAGCAAACAGTTTGCTACAAGACACAATTAAATTAAAGTATGGTTATACCATTTAATTTGAATCAATAGTTTGTCATTATATACAATTTTACTTACAAAGTATATAACCCAAAAGGTTTTTGAGAAAATCCAAATAAAATAATAAATTTATTACATAGTTCACATGTCTTGGATTATTTTTAAAAAAAAAATTGCTATCTGTTATACAAGTACAATTTAATTACCTAGAGTAAATAGGAATGAACATCACATTACATGACATCAAAAATATTTTTAAATGACAAAATATCTTGCTAAAAGAAGCAACCCACGTTATTTTTTCTTAAAATCTCAAGGCTTCCATAGTACCATATTAAATACATGTGTACATGTTTCCTTATTTTAAAAGGATATTGTATTTAATTTTTTCTTCTTCGACCTTTTCCAATAAAAAAACAAAAAACTCAACCCCAAAAAAATATAGTACTCCTTTTCAACTTAACAACTCTAATCTTAGTCAACTTTTCGTCTTATATTTAGAAAAAAAACTCAAAAAATGAAGACAAAAAAGATGCGTCATCGTAAAAGAACAACGACAGAGAAAAAAAATATGCTCTATCCAAAGCCAAAAAAAAAAATGACCGCCTTCTGTAATTCCACAACAACAAAAAAAAAACAAGCACTTCAGGTTGACGAATTGAAGGTATGTTCTTAGATTTGCTTCGTTATTTCTTCTTTCAAATGAGTTCAAATGTGACATTGTTTCATAAAAGATATAATGATCTTCAACAAGATTTTTTATAACGCACAATCGGTACAAAATTTCAAGGAATACTACATAGTCATTGAGCAATTAATGATGGTTCTGATGTCAATGAAAGATTTAAAAAATATTTTGTATAAGATTTGTATACTTTTTGTTGATTGCAAAAGAATGAATTTCACGAATTGAATGACTTGCTATTGATCCTTCTTTATATCACTAAAAATAAAGATTGTACTCCACAAACTAAATACCCCTTTTCTTTAGCGTCTGAGAAGAAGATGTTACCTTTGTCGAATTCTGTTCTTTTTCTTTTCATTCCATCTTTCTAAGAGCGTAAAACTTATATTTTTAAAAAGGATTTGTTACGTTGTTAGGTTGTGGAGCTTGATTAATATTTGATGTACTATCATATTTGGATTCGAGAAATTTGATGGATTCGATTTCAGTTTCTGGAAGATGCAGATCGAAGATTTTTTGTATCAGAAATATCTTCACGAACCGTTGACCGGGGTGAAGCCGGAATCCATAAAGGAGGAGAAGTGGAAGCTCAAGGATCGCCAAGCTCTAGGGTTGATCTAGTTGACTATGTCAAGAAATGTTGCGTTCCACATCGTGAAGGAGAATACTACGTCCGGTCTGTTGAAGGCACTGTCAAACATGTATGAAAAACCATCGGCGACGAACAAGGTATATTTGATGCGTAGATTGTTCAATTTACAGATGTCTAAGAATTGATCTGTTTCTGATCATATAAACGAGTTCAATATGATTGTGATTCAACTCAATTCTATGGATATTAATTTCAAAGATGAAATTAAGGTGTTGATTTCTTGGGATACTGTTGTTGCTGCAATTAGCAGTTCCCGAGGATCTGATAAACTGAAGTTTGATGAAATTCGTGATGTCGTTCTTAGCGAAAGTATTCGCAAACGAGAAATGGGAGATTCATGAGGCAGTGCTCTCAGCATTGACCGAAGGGGGAGAAGACGAAAGGACAAAATCAACATGGGTGATCAAAATCAAAGAATCGAGGAAAATCTCCAAACAGATCAAACGTGACTTGTTGGAACTATGGAGAAAAAGGGCACTTTCGGACGAACTGTACAAAGCCAAAGATGAAACAAAATCAGAAATCTGGGGATGAGATAATTCTGTAAATTCATTAGAGGACATTGGGGATGCTCTAATCCTTAGTGTAAACAGCTTGGTTGAATCATGGATTTTGGATTCTGGTGCATCTTTCCATTCGTCTCCAAGCAAGGAGTTGTTCTAAAATTTCAAATCTGGAAATTTTTGGAAGGGTGTATCTTGCTGACAATAAAGCCTTAGAGATTGAAAGAAAGGGGGATGTTTGCATAAAAACCACCTCGGGAAACCAGTGGACATTGGAGGATTTCAGATATATCCCTGGGCTCAAGAAAAATCTGATATTTGTTGGTCAGTTGGATAGCATGAGATATGCAACAGAGTTTGGAAAAAGTTCGTGGAAGATTGTAAAAGGTGTTGTGGTAGTAGCTCGTGGCACCAAAACTGGAACCTTATACACCACTGCAGGGTGTATTAACATGGCCGTTGTTGCTGAAGGTGCTTCCGGTTTATGTCTGTGGCACAACAGACTTGGACACATGAGTGTTAAAGGAATAAAGATGCTAGTTGCAAAAGGAGCACTACAGGGTTTGAAGTCTGTTGATATGGGTCTTTCCAAGAGCTGTGTTATGAGCAAACAGAAAAGAGTAAGCTTCACAAAGACTGCTAGAGAGCCAAAGAAAGTGCGATTGGAAATGGTCCATACAGAGGTTTGGGGACCATCTCCAGTATCATCACTTGAGGATCCAAATTCTATGTTACCTTCATTGATGATTTCAGCAGGAAGGTATGGGTTTACTTCTTGAAGCATAAGTCAGATGTGTTTGCAACTTTCAAGTAGTGGAAAGCTGAAGTTGAAAATCAGACCGGTTTGAAAGTCAAATGCCTAAGGTATGAGAATGGAGGAGAGTATGACAAATTAAAGTTCAAGGCATTCTGTGCAGCTGAGGGAATCAGATTGATGAGAACATTTCCTGGTAAGGCAAGACAAAATGGAATTGCTGAGAGGATGAACAGTACATTGAATGAGCGTGCAAGGAGTATGAGAATACACTATGGGCTGCCCAAAACATTTTAGGCATATGCTGTGAGCACAGCTGCATACTTGATCCACAGGGGACCATCAATTCCTTTAGGGTTCAAGATTCCAGAGGAGGTGTGGAAAGGAAAAGAACTCAAGTACTCACACTTGAGGACTTGTGGTTGCACTACTTATATTCATGTTGATCCAGAAAAGACAGACAAGCTTGATGCCAAGGTTGTGAAGTGTTACTTTATAGGCTATGGTTCTATTTGTTTGGTTACAAATTTTGGGATGACAAGAACAGAAACATCCTGAGATATTGTGACGTGACATTTGATGAGTCTGTCCTATACAAGGACAGAGATCAAAAGGTTCTAGAGATTACAAAGCAAGTGGGAGTTAAGGTTGAGTAGGAGAAGAGTAACCTCGTAGATGTCAAAGCAAATACTCAACAAAATCCTACTGAAAAATCTGAAGTGGAGCAAGTTACACCTGACCAGGTGTTAAGGAGATCATCCAGAACCATCAGGGCACCAAATAGGTATTCACCTTCATTACACTATCTATTGCTGACTGATGAGGGGGAACCAGAGTCTTTTGATAAGGCCCTATGGGTGGAGGATTCGATCAAGTAGGAGCAAGCCATGGATGATGAGATTAGGTCACTTGAGAAGAACGACACATGGGTGTTGACTGAGTTACCTGCAGGGAAAGAGCTTTGCTGAATAAGTGGGTGTTCAGAATCAAGACTGAACCAGATGGCAAAAGAAGGTTCAAGTCTCGTTTAGTGGTTAAAGGATATTCACAAAGGAAAGGTATTGATTATGCTTAAGTATTTTCTCCTGTTGTGAATTTAACCTCTATTCGAATTCTGTTGAGTATTGTTGCATCGTAGGATTTGCATCTAGACCAAATGTATGTAAAAACAGCGTTGTTACATGGAGATATGGACAAATAGATCTATATGCAACAACTGGAAGGATTTTTGGTTCCAAGCAAGGAATACATGGTCTGCAAGCTCACCAGGAGCTTGTATGGACTAAAGCAATAACTAAGGAAGTGGTACAAGAAGTTTGACTCCTTCATGACCAAGAGTGGATTCTGCAAAGTTGAAAAGGATCCTTGTTGTTACTTGAAAAATACACTGATTCATATGTCTTTCTACTCTTGTATGTGGATGATATGTTGATTGCAGGATCTCTAGTATGAGGGAGATTAACAATCTGAAGACAACGTTTTCTGCAGCGTTTGTGATGATATGGGTCCAGCAAAGTAGATTTTGGGGAATAAAATTTCTCGGGATAGATCTGCTGGCACTTTATATCTATCCCAGGAGTTGTACATTGAGAAGGTGCTGAGCAGATTTAGGGTTAATGATGCTAAACCCAGGACTACTCCATTGGCAAATCACTTTAAATTGTCAAAGGAGCAGTCACCCAAGACTGCCAAGGAGCGTGATTATATGGCACTTGTTCCATATGCTTCAGCAGTTGAAAGTTTGATGTATGTTATGGCCTGCACTAGACCTAATATAGCACATGCAGTGGGAGTTGTTAGCAGGTACATGGTGAACCCGAGGAAAGAGCATTGTGAAGCTGTGAAGTGGCTTCTGAGATATCTGAGAGGTACATCCAGTATTTCACTTTGTTTTGGTGAAAAATCCAGTCTATCATTCGAAGACAAAGCACATCAGAAGGTGATACCATTTCACTCACAGGGCAGTGGAGGATGGTGATATGTGCTTGGAGAAGATAAAGGGTGCAAAGACACCGGAAGACATGTTGACGAAATGAGTTGATATTTGGGAAACTGGGGTTATGCAAAACGTCGGTTGGTCTTCTGTAGTCGTTTCTACAGATTTTGTGGTGTGGTAAAGATGTTGATGATGAAGAGATTTTTTTTCTTTGAGAATGTGTTTTTTGGATGACTGAATCAATCTTCAAGTGGGAGAATTGTTAGGTTGTGGAGCCTGATCAATATTTGATATACTATCATATATTACTGTTTACTGACTAAATTTTAGGTTGTACTTTTTAATCTCCATTTATTCTCTGTAACCAAAAATACTCTGACTTATTAATATATATACCCCACCGCCGTGGAAGTTTACTCACTAGGTGTTACCACGAAATATTGGTTTTTCTCTTTCTCTCTCTAGATCTCTTATCTCTTTCTCTTGAAAGTTCTTGTGTTCTTCATTCATCAAGTGTGTGTGCTTGGATTCGATCCTAGCATACGTAGGAGCACTTACTAAGTAACCAGTCTCGCTCACTTTTTAAATTATCACTTATCCATTTTATTAAAACAACTTTGGGTCGGATCAATCTGCGATCCAAAATTTACGATTCCTACCCATATCTATTTGGTGTTTCTTATCGTTGTCTAGTTGTCATGCACGTTTCACCTTATAATAATAATTCAATGTTTAGAAATTGTAGTTTGCATGTTTGCAGTTAGATACTGAAGGTTTTCTAACACATCAGCTTATGGAATTATTTTGTGCAAGTGAAGTTTTTAATAATTTGCTTAAACTAATAATAATTCAATTGATAGCTTTAAGTATTAAGTGAATTAGCATATTCATGTGATATAAAAATACTCCTTAATAGGGAGAGTTCACTAGTTATCTACTTTCTTAGATTGAGGATGTGTGTGGATATCATTAGATTACCAATAGGAACATTTTGACGGTAAAGGTATGGTCACACTACTCATATAGTGTTTCTATAATGTTTGTTTATCTATGTATTATTAAAAGTATGTGAGAAGTATTGAAAACACAACTTAGTGCAAATTGTTAGTCTCGTTCCTGAACTATTGATAGTCTTAAAAATATCTCTACTTGACTAACTAAACTTAGATAAACCCCAATCGTCACATGACATAACAAGTGGTCTTAAACTCTTGTAGGAGCATAAAACTCTTAATAAAAAGTCGAGAGAAATGTTTAAAATATCTTAAACTTGACGAGAATCTAAGGGAATATTTTATTGAAGACTGATTCAAAGTATGACCTGGTCAATTAAGTTTGTTAGTAGTGTCCTATATTCTAGGGCTAGTTGTTAGAAAATATGTTGATCATGCTGCAGTACTTTCAGTTGTGTTTTGGTTAGTTATTACTTGTTTAGTTAATGGAAGTAGTGGTTACTTAGTGACTTAGTAGTTTGTTATTTTCAAGTCTATAAAAAGTTGTATTCCTGTGATTTCATATACAAAAAAATAGAAAATACTTCAACTTTTCTTTTTAAAAGTTTTCCTGCCTATTTACTCCAACATCTTTGGCATTAAAGCCATGGCAAAGAATGGCAATGTGTTTAGTGTGGCATAACCACTCATTTCTATCTTCAAGGGAGAAATCTATAAATTTTTGAATATTCGTATGAAAACAACACTCAAATCTCAAGAGCTTTGGGATTTGGTAGAATAAGGATTTGCAGATCCTAACAAAGAAATAGATTGCGAGACAATAAGAAAAAAGATGCTAAAGCACTAGTTTTTATTCAGCAAGCAGATCGTGATAGCAACTTTTCACATATTACAGCATCAACAACATCAAAGCAAGCTTGATTCATTATGTAAAGGAGTTTCAAGGTGTTTCAAAAGTCATTGCGGTGAGATTGCAATCACTTCAGCGTGACTTTGAAACCTTGATGATAAAAAAAATGGAGAATCAATTCTTGATTTCTTGTACAGAGGAGTGGCAATTGTCAGCAAAATTTGATTATGTGGTGAGAAAGTTACTGATCAAATGATTGTAGAAAAGATACTGTGAAGTTTGACTCCAAGATTTGATCATGTAGTCGCTGCTATGGAAGAGTCTAAGGATCTATCAGTTTTTTCCTTTGATTAACTAATGGGATGTCTTCAAGATCATGAGGCGGACTCAGTCGATTTATTAAAAAATGAAGATAAAGCATTCTACGTGAAGGAAGCAATAACCAAATATGGTGAGAATAATGGTCCAGCAAGAAGGGGTCGAGGAAGAGGAGGATTCAGTAGTGGTAGAGGTCGTGGCTACGGAAGAAGCAAAGGAAGGAATGATGTGCATAGGCAGTCTAATGAGCAAAGTAACACAAAGAATGACATTCAATGTCATCATTGTTAGCGTTTTGGGCATATAAAGGCTAATTGCTGGTATAAAGAAAATGAGGAAGAAAATTATCTCTTTATGACTTGCATTGATAGAGATAACAAGCCAAGTGATGTATCGTTTGTAGATAGTGGTTGTTCAAATCATATGCCACACACCAAATCTTAGTTTCAGGAGCTAGATGAGAAGCAAAAGAAAAAGGTGTATCTTGGCAACGCAAAAGAGATGCAGGTTGAAGGAAAAGGCATTGTGGGTATTAACACTAGCCATGACAAAGTAAAACTGTTGGACAACGTTCAATTTGTACCTGACTTACGATACAATTTGTTGAGTGTTGGAAAACTAATGTCTGATGGGCATTCTCTTTGGTTTGATGACGATGCTTGTGTCAATACAAACAAGAATTCATGCAAAAAGGTTCGCATCAGTATGGCGCCAAACAAGATGTTTCCGTTGGATATTTCTACCATGAAAAGTTTTGCGCTTGTTGTGAAAGTGAAAAGGATGAGTCGAAGTTGTGGCATTTGAGGTATGGTCACTTTAATATAAAGGGCCTGAAATTTCTTGTTGACAAAGGTATGGTTCTTGGACTACCAAAAATAATTCTATTGAATTGTGTGAAGGGTGCATTTATGGAATACAAACTAGGAAGTCTTTTCCTGTTGGAAAAGCTTGGAGGGCTTCAAAATGTCTTGAATTAATACATGTTGATTTCTGTGGGCTTATGCATACTACATTTTCTGGTGGGAGTCGTTATTTTCTACTATTTTCTGATGATTATAGTCTCATGATTTGGGTATATTTTTAAGAAATCAAATCAGAAACATGTCAAAAATTTAAGTACGTTAAAGCCCAGGTTGAAAAGCAAAGTGGTCTGTGCATAAAAACTTTTCGCACAAATAGAGGCGGTGAATTCTTGTCCAAGGAGTTTAATCTCTTTTGTGAGGAAAATGACATTCATAGGGAGCTGACAACACCTTATACCCCAGAACAAAATGGTGTTACTGAGCGAAAAAATTGTACTGTTGTGGAGATGGCAAGAAGCATATTACAAGCAAAGGGAGTTCCAAATCAATTTTAAGCTGAAGTTGTAGCGACATCAGTCCAATTATTGAATCGGTTTCCAACAAAGGTTGTTATGTATCAAACTCCATTTGAATCTTGGAAGGGTAGAAAACCAATTGTAAGTTATTTAATAATTTTTGGTTGTATTACTTATGCTTTGGTAAATTCCCAATTTCATCATAAGTTGGATGAAAAATCTCAATAATGTGTTTTTATTAGTTACTGCACATAATCTAAAGAATATAAATTGTATGACCATCTTAGTAGAAAGATTTTAATTAGAAGGGATGTAGCATCTGATGAAAGGGCTAGCTGGAATTGCAGTGGAAGCAACGATAAGATGCAAGAGCAGATTCCTATGCCCACTGGAATCACTTTTGATGCAATTTAGCAGCCAACTCGTACAGCTACAACAGTCGGTTCTAGTACCACTTCTCCAGCTTCATTTTCTTCAACTTCAGGGAGCAGAAACTCTTCATCTACTACTCTTGAAGAGTCTTCAGATGAGCCAATTCCATTAAGAAGATCAACAAGGCTTAAAAAGTTGAACCCCAAGTACGTCAATGACATGTATACAACTTGTCAATCTTCTTTTGCTATTTTAGATCGTACACATTATGGAGAAGAAACTGAAATGGAAGAGTGGCGAATAACGTTGTTAGAAGAAATGAAATCTATCAAAAAGAATGACACATGGGTGATGATGGAATTATCAAAAGATAAAAATGGAATTGGTTTGAAATGGGTGTTCAAGGCAAAGTTTGCAACTGATGGGACCTTACAGAAGCATAAAGCTCGTCTAGTGGCAAAATGATATGCACAATAATATGGTATTGATTTTGAAGAAACATTTTCTCCGGTTGCTCTATTTGAAACTGTTAGACTTGTTCTAGCATTGGCTGCACAGTCACAATGGCTAGTTTATCAATTTGATGTCAAGTCGGAATTTCTCGATGGAGACCTACAAGAAGAGTTCTATGTACAACAACTAGAAGGTTTTATAAAGAAGGGAGATGAAACAAAGGTCTACAGACTAAAAAAGGCATTGTATGGTTTGAAGCAAGCCCCTCGAGCATGGTATAGAGAAATCAATGGGTATTTTCAAGAAAAGGGATATATAGGTAGTGAGAATGAACCAACGTTGTATGTAAATAATAAAGGTAATGATTTCATCATTGTTTGCCTTTATGTTGATGATATCATTTATTCTAGCTCTTCTATTTCTCCGGTGGATGAATTTAAGTCTCAAATGATGAATAAGTTTGAGATGTCACACGTGGGATTATTACATTATTTTCTTCGACTTCAAGTCCATCAAGCTGAAGATGAAATATTTCTTTCAGAAAGGAGATATGTCGAGGACCTTCTCACTAAGTCTGATTTTTTTAATTGCAAGCCTGCTACTACACCTATAAATGTTGATGAAAAATGCTGCTCAAGAATGGAGCAAAGATGGACGATGCTAGAAGTTTCAAAAGCATGGTTGGAGGTTTAATTTTCCTAACCCATACTCATCCCGGTATTGCATTCTTTGTTGGTGTTATATCCAGGTTTATGCAAGAACCTTCAAAAGTTCATTTTTGGAGCAGCAAAAAGAGTTTTATGTTATGTCGCTGGAAGTATGGACTATGGGATTTGGTATTCACAAGTTTCTAACTTTAGATTATGTGGGTTCGCTAATAGTGATTATGTTGGTTCATTGGATGATAGACGAAGCATTTCAACACATATTTTCACTCTTGGGTCAAGAGTAATAAATTAGAACTCAAAGAAGCAAGCTACAAAAACCTCATCCACGTCTGAAGTTGAGTACGTTGCAGCTATTTCAGCCGCTTGCCGATCTATATGGCTAAGAAGGATGTTAGTTGAACTTCAGCATAAGCAAGAAAAGTGCAACAGAGATATAGTGCGAGAAAAAAGCATCAATCTCCATGACAAAGAATCCAAATTTTCATAGTAGAACGAAGCATATTGATGTTCGCTTCTATTTCATTCGTGATTTGGTTGCAAAGGAGGAGATTGTATTGAAGCATTATAGCACTCATAAGCAATTGGCTGATATATTTACAAAGACGTTGGCAGCAGACAAGTTATCTATTTGAGGGCTTTGCTTGGTGTCTGTAACTTTGAATCAAGTGGGAATATTGAAGACTCATTCAAAGTATGACCTAGTCAATTAAGTTTGTTAGTAGTGTCCTATATTCTAGGGCTAGTTGTTAGCAAATATGTTGATCATGGTGCAACACTTTTTAGTTGTGTTTTGGTTAATAATTACTTGTTTAGTTAATGAAAGTAGTTGTCACTTAGTGACTTAGTAGTTTGTTATTTTCATGTCTATAAAAAGTTGTACTTTCCTGTGATTTCATATACAGAAAAATAGAATAGACTTCAGAATACATTCTCGGTTTCTTCTGAAAAGTTTTCCTGTCTATTTACTCCAACATCTTTCACTAATGTTGCAAGATTGGGTAGATTATTTATTTATTTATTTAAGTTCAGTTAATCAAGTAAAAGGATGTTTTTCAGACTATCAATAGTTGAACTGTTTTCAATGTTTCTTTAGGAAAAATTTGGCTCAATTCTTTTGTGGATTCCTTTGTTTTTGAGGTTTGATTGCTAATGTTACCCTATTAAGAGTCATGATGATTATTATTTGGAAAAAAAATGAGGGTGTGATTTTGAATTGGAAGGTCTCGAGTAAAAGATTGTATATTTGTATTAGAAAGATATTGTTTTTTTTGTATTTTTCGTCTCATTCAATAGTTTCTGTTGTATGATATATATGCATCACTTTGCTTCTCGGCAGGTTGGTTGAATAATGGATAAGCAATACATTTCAGTTGTAAAACCCCATAAATTTCATGCCTTATCAAAGTTAACCATATGAATAAAAATGAGTTTCTTTTGATTTTTTTAATAATTATTTGTCGTTCATTTTCATATCAAAATTGATCAGTGCAACATCTAATCTTGAGTTACTATTGATAAGATATCGTAGTTTAAGTGGTCAATTTTGCTCACCCACTAATACCCTAGTCATGATAGTGGTGTGACTTAGAAAAACATTGAATATGAGGGGTTGAGATGATTTTTCTAAGAGTTGTTTCAACTAAAACTAAATTACTCACGTGAGTTCATTTTCTCTATTTTTCTGGTAATGAAATAGTACCATTTCAGTTACTCAGTCGTACTTCTCAAATCTTTTATTCTAGCTTGATATTATAAAAGGTTATTGACTATTCTTAAGTTCATAAATCAACATCAATTTGTCTATTTGTATTTTAAGAGTTTCTTGTTTGAGTAATAATTCTAAAAGGAGTTATTTGGTTATTCAACTATGTAATAACACCTCTTTGATGATTAAGAACCAGAGAGCCTTTTTAGAAGTCTAAGCATGGACAACATAAAACTTTAGAAGTGTTTTGATCCATAATCTATGTCCTTAAGATTTGGTCTCGCAAAAATATGCAACCCGAGTCTAAAAGCTAGTTTTTGAGACGAGATTTACTCAAATCCATATAAGTAGACCGCTAGTTCATTCCCCAATGAAATGTGGAATCTAATATAAGATTAAATATTTTATAACATAATATCAGGATCTTGAACACGATAATCTTACGTAGAGATCATTAGGAGCACATACCTGATGAGGAAGACATCATCATAGAGAAAAGCGAAAGCAATAGTCGTAAATTTGTTTCTACCTCCTTGCCCTAACTTTATGTTACCACAACCGTCAGTGATGGAATTGTTGTAGAGAATCTGTGGAGACCCTAATGGGTGGAGGAAGGACCAATTTATAGAGGTTATGATTTAGTCTGGTACGTCCATCAAGTAACCAATGGACGGACGAGATCTATTCTTTATTAAATACTCTTTTTGGTATTACTTGAGTTACAAGTGAACTTGGGCCATAAGTAAGAATAATTAATAATTCTTACATTCTCCCACTTGGTCCAATAACCATATAACATAATTATTTAATAAAACATGAGTTGTGCATACAATGGATCTCTTCTATAATGTCCATCATACATACCACAATATAAGAAACTACTAATGCGAGTTATGACGGTTCGACTAAATTTTAAATTACACACTTCCTTTCATATATTATACTTCATTAGCAACTTATCATACTAGGTTCATAAGTTGTAAAACATAAACATTATGGTCCATAAAATGTCTCATAGACTCATTTTATAATTTCTCAAAACAATAATGTGTACACCATTATGAGAAACAAGATATTCATTAATGTATATCAAAAACAAATAATTTGAGCTCAGAGTGTGAAATTCATAAATGTATCAATCATAAATACAATCAAGATCCATTCTTTGAACATGTTCTTAAATGTCTTTGGTTGTAAGCACTTTGTTAAAAGATTCGCAATCATGAGATCAGTTCTAATATTCTCACGTAACACTTTTTATTTCTGAACTTCCTCCTTGACAGTAGAGTACTTTAATTCTATATGTTTGGCACATTTGGAGTACTTATCATTCTTGGTAAAGTATTATTCAACTACTTGGTAATTGTGTCGACAACCCCAAGTCCTGAAATAAAGTTCTGCACCCATAATGCATGAATTAAGGCTCCATAACATTTCATAAACTTTCTTTGCAGCTTTTGAGCGATCAATTTCAGAGATAATTTGATATCTTCCGAGTATTTCGATCATAAAGCTAATATACAGTCTTGTGCAAGTTTGAACATACATCAAACTTCAAACAATAGAAGATTAAGGAATTGAGACCATTTTCTTTCATTCTAAATCATTCTTTGGGCATAACATGAAATTAAATTTATCCATTTTTAATAGGAATTATTCTTATTGAACAATTGTTCATGTTAAATCTCTCTACAACTCTTTCTATAAAGTCTTTTTGAGATAGTTTCAATAATCTTTGTGATCTATCACGGAATATTCTATCCCTATCACATAGGATGTCACACTCATATCTTCCATTTCAAATTTCATAGAGAGAAAGAAAGTCTTTCGTCTCACGCAATATGCATAAATCATTAGCAACAATTAAAATATCATTCTGAACTTACTCCCGCTGATCTTTTGGTATATGCACTGATCAACGGTAATTTTAAAAAATTCAAAAGATATGTTTTTAAAACTGGTAACATTAAATTCAAAAGATGTTATAGTATTATCAAACTTTATATACCATTATTGTGAGGGTTTAAGTTCACATATTTACTTATTTAGCTTACACGCCGTTTGATCTTTTCCTTTAATATCGAGACCCCTTAGTTGGTCCATATAAACATATTAATTCATTATATACATCAAGAAAGACAGTTTCAAATCTATTTAATGTAACTCTAAATCATAATGAGCTACCAAAGTCAAAACAATTCTTAATGAGTCTTTCTTTTAGACCGGTGAACCGGTCTCTTTATAATCAATGCCTCTATTTTTTTCTTCTTTTTTTTAATGTATTTCTTGGCAACAAGCCTGACTTTCTATCGTTCAATATTACCATTGGAATCATGTTTGGTCTTGAAGACTCATCTACACTCGATAATTTTTAAAAAATTTATTAATTGAACGAGATCTCAGACTTTGTTGTATTCCATGGATTTTAACTCTTTATTCATGACATTAATCCATTTATCAAACTCATTGTTTTCTGTGGTCTGTGAAAGTGAAATCAAATCTTTATTAGTTCTAATGTCAAAATCTTTAACTCTTACAACTAAATCACATAATAGTCGATTTTCATTATGACATTGTTTGTGGTTCATTTGCGTCACTACTTGTGAATTAGTTTCTTCTTGAAGTGTTTCACACAAATATCGTACAACATTGTTAAAGTGTTCTTCAACAAGAAGAATTGGTGCAGAAGTAGGTACGTTTATTGTTAAACTGGTCACCATTCTCAAGAATTTTTGCAAATGGACCTAGACATTGTTCTGATTTGTTGCAATTTCCATAATATTCACCATCTCTATCTTATCTAATGATTTTCACTTTCCTATCTAATTGTCTTTCAACCTCTTTAAGGTACACTTTGAGAGCGTTTTGCTGCTTGAGATTTATTTTTCTTTCAACAAATAGATAAATATATAATGTGAATAATCGATAATGGCGGTAAAATATTTTTCTCCACCAAAAGATGGAACATCAAATGGTCCACAAATATCAGTATGTATAACTTCAAGAAGTTGAGTGTTCATTGTTGCACATTTCTTGATATGCGTAGTTTGCTTTCCTTTAGTGCAATCCAAGAATATATCAAGATCAATAAAATTTAAATTAGAAAGAATATCATTATTTACTTACCTTTTTAATCTTTCTTTGGATGCATAACTCAAACATTTATGCCATAAATAAGTAGAACTTTCATTTAGTGAATTGCATCTAATTATTATCGAGTTTCAATCTATATAAATCATTAATAAGAACACTAAAGTCATAAAAATAGTATTCTTATATAAATTGAAATAACCATGTCCAAATATAAATCAAATTCCTAGAAACTGAAGGAACATAAAAGTTATTAATAGATGAAGGTGATGTCCAGTCTCCAAGATCAAACAATAAGTCCATATGCCTTCAATTTTAGCTTTCATGCGATTTCGCATGAACAAGAATTTTTTTATTTGGATTCGTAGTTTAGAACATAGTGAATCTCTGCGACATAGTAGATGCATAATTATTTGCACCTGAATCAAGTCCTCAAGTATTATAAGGAACTTCTACTAAATTTGATTCGAAACATATAAAGGCACTAAAAGTACCTTTCTTTTCAAACCAAGCTTTACGTTTCAGGCAATCTTTCTGATAGTTCCCTTCATTATTTACAGAAACGACACAGATTGACCTTCAGTTCCTTATGAACATCATGTGAAACTTTAGTAGATGTTTTCTTTTTCTTGAACTTATGGACTTTCACTTTAAGTCATTTACTAGCTCCTTTACCCATGAGGTTAATGGAATGACCTCCTTCTTTCTTAAGTCTTAACTCCTCTTGAATAAGCATACTAGAAAATTCACTAACATCCCACTTATTCTTAATAGTGTTATAGTTAATTTGGAATGGTCCAAACTCAAGACACAATGAGTTCAAAATAAATTGAACTAAGAAGGTGTCATCCACTTTCATCCCCAAGGTCTGAAGTCTTATTGCAATGATAGTCATCTCGATGATATGATTTTGCATACTACTTGACCCATCAAACTTCATGGTGGTAAGTTCAATCATTAGTGTACTAACGAGAAACTTATCATTCATGAACATAAAGATCAATTTTTTAGATCGTTCACATGATTTATGAAAAGATTTCTCATCCTCACTAGCTACTCATATCAGTAATTGCAGTAGGTTTGTCATTCAATAGAGTCAAGTCAAGCCCATCATATCTAAGTGGAACTGGATTTGTTCATGTCATTCAGAGAAGTTCAATCCATTGAACATAGTAACAGACAAAGTATGCGAAGGAACAAGGATAACTGCAAATAAATACATGCTCACATATAAAAAAATAATGTGAATTCAGTAAAACGATAAACGTACATAGAATTCTATTTTGGGTAGATACTACGATACACAATAATAATTTAAATGTCATTTTCTAAAAATCTTTAATAGGCAATTAAATAATTTTAACTAAACATACACGACATCTTTGGATATACAATACATGTTTGATTGAAAATATTAATTTACCTCATAATTTTCACTAATCGTAGAATGATAGATTCACCTTTGGATAAAACTTTTTAAGTTCTAGCAATAGTGAAAGTTGATTTATGTATTTATTTTTCAATATAGGTATTTAATTAACCTTCATAGATAAATGACGATTTTAAGAGTGCATATTTTTCTTAACCATACTAGTTAGACACTTTGGTGAGTAACAAGCTATATGAATACAAATGCATACATAATCTTATAAAATTTTGTGAATGTGAAATTTTTTTCAAATTTTAGTTTGGTCACTTTGGTGACTAACAAACTATAGAAACATAATACATACATCAAGTGATCGTAAATATGATATGTGTAGACGTTAATTTTCTCTTGTATGGTCACTTTGTGACTAACAAACTATATAAATACAAAGCACACATAAAATCACAAAATTCTGTGTATGTGAATAATTTTAAATATTTTAGTTTGGTTACTTTGCTGACTAACAAACTATAGAAACATAATACACGCATCAAGTGATCATAAATATGATATGTATTATTATGATATGTATAAACGTTAATTTTCTCTAGTTTGTCCACTTTGATGACTAACAAACTATAGAAACATAATACATGAATCAGGTTGATAATAAACATGATATGCGTAAACATTAATTTTCTCTTGTTTAACCACTTTGATGACTAACAAACTATATATAAATATAAAACACACATAATATTTATCGCTTAGTCAAACAAATACTACAAATACTTGATGTTACAATTACCAATCAAATAACTAGTGATTCTTTTGTAGTATTGATTTACATTAGCATATATATGATTGCTCTTTTGGCAAGCTTCAACTAAAACCGGAACTTCTACCACTCATTACACTTTTTTTATTAGTAGGTAGAAGTAAATTGTACATGTAATTATCACATGGTGCATCATGCACAGACTTTGTTTATAGTGCTATGTTCATTACATGGAATTTTTGATCCAACTAAGCCACTCTTTAGACCAATTCACTAAAATAATATGTTTTTATTTTTTTTATAAAATTAGTATAAACGTATTTCTGAGTGGCCACTGGATCCAATCTTGCAAATGCAGACTTCTATCCCGGAAATTTAAAACGTTACTAAACGTTTTACACCTAAACACCCCCATTTTTATATCTTTAGCTGATTAGAGATAGAAGTATAACCCCCCGTCTTAGCAATATTCAAACTTATGTTTAGTAAAAGATGTACTCTACGCAGGTGCTATAAGATTTCATGTAACTATATAAATTTACGGTATGAGATGAGTTTTATGTTGCGATTTTGTGGTATAAGATTTTATGGATGTGTATGAGATGAGATTTCATGATTTGTAGGGATTATGTTTTCAGAATCAGGAGAAAGGACATCAAGACCAATTGGCCATTTTCTCAGAAAAAAATTGCAGCTTTGTTTGAGACATGGCGCGGCGAATGATTTGTTACAACTTACCTCCTTGTTCCAGTAGTTACAAGTTGTAGTCCCTTTGCATTTTGTGTTAATGTCTCAATTATAAGAACTGTTGTCCAGTTGTAACATGTTTTATTACTCAGAAAACTTTTTAATTTTCAATAAGAACAGTAGCAACACATCATGCATATTTGAATTATTTTGTACTTGGCGTGTGTTTTTCCAGTGGTTATGGAGAGCAATTTTGCTAAGATGGGGGTTATACTTCCACCACCTCTAATCAGCTAAAAGATATAAATCTTGCAATTTTTGTAATTATCTATTTGGTTATTGATTTTTTGTAAATTTTATCGTATTATAACCATTGGGAGGTATCATTCTTTCTCTAATCTTGTATTAGTTGTGTACTTGACAAAAAATAGGAGCACAGTGCTTATTATTCACACTAGAAAACTCACCTGAAGGAAAAATTTATACACTAACGACATCATTGCAAAAGATTAACGAGTAACTTCACCCTGAATAACGTTTTAGGTTAAAACGTTCTTCATAGTAACGTTTTAATCTGTAGGATTTGACTCTACATTTGCAAGATTGGATTTAGTGGACTGTGATTGGATTCTCAATAAACGTACTCCTGAGTAACCTTTTAGGTGTAAAACGTTACTCAGGATTACGTTTATTCATTTAGCGTCGTCAGCTCCGTCAGTTTTTGTCCGTTGAATTTTAAAAATGAAAATACCCAATAATGTTACTCAAAAATACGTTTATACTAGTTTTATAAAAAAAATTAAAAATATATTATTTTGGTGAATTAATTTAAATAATGGCTTAGTTTGGTTTAAAGTTCCATAGTATCTTTTAAATATATATTGTCTTAAGATCTTAATCTGCTTGACAATCCATTATACAATCACAATGCTTTATATTTAGAGTGCCCATATTCTTCCCAGTTATTAACTGAAGTAGAACAATAACCGATGTGCATATTCTTGAGCTAAATATCCATATGTTTCGCAAGTGACATATTTTACTAGTTGCAATTCAAATTCTCAATTATAAACTAGTAGTACTTATTATTTGTTTAATTACTTAAGGCTAAGATCATATACTTTTATGGCTTAAAACAAAATATTCCACGTACAAAAGCTTGAGGAACCGTAAAGTTGACATTCTCGTGTCAAAAATTTTCATTGGGTCACATGATGATTATTTTCATACATATGTAAGATAATCCGCTCAAACAATTCAGGCTCAACTGTCACATGTAAGATTAATACTTTATAACATAATATCAGGATCTTGAATACAATAATCTTCCATAGAGATCGTTAGGAATACATACCTGATGAGGAAGCCATCATCCCAGAAAAAAAGGAAAGTGATAGTCGTAAATTATTTTCTACGTCCTTGTCCTAACTTTATGTTACCAAAACCGTCAGTGATGGAATCATTTTAGAGAATATGTGGTAACCCTAATGGGTGGAAGGAGGACCATGGTCGTGAGGTTATGATTTAATCTGGTACATCCATCAAGTAACCAATTTACGGACTATATTCCTTATTAAATAATCTCTCTATTTCAAAAGGAATGGCCTCCTTTCCTTTTTAATCTGTTTCAAAAAGAATAATCTTTTTCCTTTTTTGGTAATATTTTACTTTCAGCTTGTCACATGACATGTTTAAAGCCACAAGATTGAAGGTGATTTAGTACATTTGACATAACTTTAATTTAGGGCCATAAGATTCAAAAATCTTCTTTATTTTCTAAAACTCCGTACAAGTCGAAGCAGGTCACTCTTTTTGAAACGAAAGAAGTACTATTTATGATATTACTTGTGTTACAAGTAAGCTTGAGCTATAAATAAGAATAATTAATAATTATTCTTACATGTAAAGCATTTCCAATCGGACCATAGCTATATTTAATTCATTTTAACTAATTATTTTTAAATTCTATGGTATAAATGCTTTGACTGAGTTAACTTTTTTTTCATGCAATAAAATGAGTATTGATTTGATCTTTTGAATGCCAAAAAGCTTAGTTATTTGTTAAATTCCTACAAAGTTTTATATAAAATTATCACTAGTGCTTCTTATTTGCTCGTCTGCTTAAGCTAAGTTTTGGTGGGATTGGCATCATGTTTACTCATTTGGTTACAGAGTAATACTTGAA
Organism: Solanum lycopersicum; assembly: GCF_036512215.1. Lineage (NCBI taxonomy): Eukaryota > Viridiplantae > Streptophyta > Magnoliopsida > Solanales > Solanaceae > Solanum > Solanum lycopersicum. The sequence continues at coordinate 21,218,823 of NC_090805.1, forward strand.
ATGATTTGTATCCTGAATACATAGTTTGTTCAATTCAAAGGCATGTTAATATTTTGTACATATTTATTTTTTGGACATCCACTAACTAAGGCTTTGCAATTAGTTTTGTTAATAGGTTTTTATCTGATATTTTATTTTATTATTTCAGTTTAATGATGCAGATGGGGAAAATGCCCGTGGATAGAGTTTAACCTAGCAACCACATATATTATCCATTTAACATTTCTTTGATGTGAAATAACTTGTTAAAGTTGTAGACTTTAAGTTATCAAACATAGTTATTAATTATGTCAGTTTGTCATGAATAGATTTATGTTATTTTGTAACTTGAATATTTTTAATCTAGTCTGAGTTATAAATGGTAGTACTTGCTAAAATTACCACAAATTGATTATTAAAACCACCACAAATAAGAAATTCATTTTGTTGTAGACTAATAGAGGTACTGTTAAACAGTCACAAATATATATATGCACGTGGCGTAGATAATTGTGGCATTTTCTAAAATTGCCTCATTTAATTTTGTGTGGGTCAAAAACTCCCACAAATCGTTAAAAAAAACATCACAAAATGACTCTTTTTTTGTAGTGTTCTTCACCTTAACCTACAACATGCATGTTAAAGACCTTAAATTCTTCGGACAGTAAACATAATAACTACCATATATCATTATCGACTTTTATCTCATAATAGTTATGTCACATTCGGGTTCACCCCCTAAATGTAACCAACGTCGTCGTCCTGTTTGAAGACTAGGACTAGCCTCTTATCTTACATCATCACATTCATAAGTCGAATTTAGCGGAAAATTTAAAACTTTTATTACTTCTACATAGACCTCTACATACACATAATATATATATATATATATATATATATATATATATATCCTTCAACGATCGGACCTAAAATATTTGGGAAATAGGAAGAAAATGGAGTTAGTACGCCACTTTTACTAAGTATGAGAACATATGCACATATAAGATCAAATATGCCAAAAAGGGACATTTAGTATAAATCATGCTATTTTACCCTTAAAAAGTCTTATGCATAATCAAGAAAGTCATACCAAGTAACAAAACATGCTTACTAACTAAAACAAGTAATATGCATATCATCATACTTGAACCTATAATCTACTACGACCCTATCATCTAGGAATGACACCATAAGCATGAATAAGAGTTAACCATATCATAATAAGCAAGATAGACCCAAAAGAAAACATAACTAATGTCCACTTCAATACCATAATCTACATACATGTTCATAAGGATAATCATCATCATGTAATGCCGTATAGTATATCATCAACATATTATCATCATATACATCATTATCACATACATGCATAATATCAACTCCCTAAAACTTCCATCAAGGCCAACTAAGTGCAATGCATAAGTAGAGTCTCATACCTCTACCTGAGCTAAGTCAAACCTCTAAAGTCACCTTAGTTAGTTTATACTTCATTACTTTAGTTTAGTTTAGGAAACACTTGCTTTAACCGACATAGACCACAAGAGCTAAGTGTGGGGTCCGGTGTTTAAAACCTTACACCGATGGAAGGTGGTCTACTGGCCATAGTAAAACCAAACATAAACGTAGTTTTCTAGGTGGATCCACTAGCTAGTCTTCTTTTGGGGGCAACATAGTTCAAGAACTAAGAGATAGTATATTCCCTCTTCATACCACTTTGTAATTAGGGTCTCCTCTCATGGGAATCTATTGGATGAGTATTCCTCTTTGGGAAGTCAACATCTCTTGTAGAACAATAGAGTGAATCTTCCTCTTTGGGAAGTCATCACCTCCCATTGTCAAGTTCACTCGGTGCTAAGTTAAGTCCCTTTATTGAAATGTCTTTAAGCCTTTAGTTATCAATCATAGATTAGTTTAGGTCAAAGGGTCTACTCTTTGTATAATCATCATTATCAATAGCTCAATAAGAATTGTATAAATCCTTTCATTACAATTCACATATAAGTGTGGTTGACACATTAGCATTTCATATCATAATAATGCACATTGATAGTCATCACCATCCATATAACACATACACCTTAATCAACCTCACAACATAGTCAAGACATTTCAATTCAACATCATACCATCCTATCAATCCTAATACAAGGCATACTCCAATATAACATCATGACTTAACCACAATTATTCACAAGTGAAAGTAAAGATAGAGATCATAAGACTTACCAAGTCTCCTCATAATTCATCATTTACGTCTTACCATAAAACCCTCAATTCAATTCAATTTATATGTACCACATCATAATTCGATAATCAACATGATAACAAGACTAAGAGAATCACTAAACCATAATTCAATACTAAATCAAAGCTTAAGACAAAATACTTAGGTCAATTCTCATAACCTAGATCACTTCCCAAGAACTAGTGTGAAGGAATACAAATCATCTTAATTTGTCTATAATTAGTGTAAAAACATCATTGAATAGTGATTTAACTAATAATCAAGTCAATTGAATAAATCACAACCCAGTTTACATCAAGATCAAACCTAGGGTTAAGGGTTAAGGAGCATGCTCTTCAATTTAGATCAAACCATCACAAATTACCATAATCAAGTTAAAATACATGTTAATCTATTCATTATATCCTAAATAAACCATAAACAACTTAGTTCATAACATCAAATTCGTAATTGAATTAAACCCACTTGAAAATCCAACTTTTTGAAATACTTTGAAGGAGCCCATTTAGGAATGAAGTTTCAAAGGTGAATTAGATCCCATACATTAAAGTTTGATAAAGTTTGATGGTGAAATCGTCCCTTTCCATTCCCCAAAACCTCCCTCTATCTTGTCTTCAATGGTGTCTTCCAATAGAGAGAGAAAGATGAGAGAAGGAAGAGGGTTTATTTTGTAAGTTGTGTTTAGGCTAATGAGGGTTGGAGTCTTTATATGGGGGGTTAAATTAGTTAATTAATCTTCTTTTAATCCCTAAATAACCCCTAAACCCCATCAATTATTTTAATGAAATGAAATTAAAATGTGCAGGGAATTTGACCCCCAGAGACGGAACCCAGTCGAGGAGCCGTTTATGAGTCGACGATTGGTCCTCCCTCCCTCCTGCACAACTGTCATTTTGTTCAGAGACTTGTGCAGGAGAGGGATTTCCCCATTTTAGCTAAGTGTGGGACGACGGTTGGCATCGACACCCCGTTGATCCACACACGAGTCGTTCCTTGGCTTTCGCAGTTTACAACACTGCCTAGGCAGTATTGCCTCCTACTTGTAAGGGTCCTCCTCAAGGGCCCTTGGTTGGTCCTTGGGGAGTCGTACCCAAAAGTTTCGACTACGAATCACCTTAAGCGCATGTTATACACCCTTCCACCTAATTTCATGAATTTTTTACTCCTAAAAGCTAGTCAAATAGGCTAAGACATACCAGTACGTCCTTGAACTAAATTTTCAAACGTCATGGACATTCTTAGATGTTTTGGTTTCTAAACCTCCTAAATGACTTATATTCATTATTATAGTCCTAAAAACAGTGTCTAGACCTCATGGTACCTATGATAGGCTTTAAGACTCGTCTTGGATTTTTGAAATGTTACAAGTTAGTAGAAGGAACAATAACAATAAGTTGTTGAACACCTAAATATCAAAACTTACTTGTGTACTCATTACTATCTCGATAAAGGAAGGGAGCAATAGTTTATTTTTTCATCAAAATAGCAATAGTTGTTTTTTTTCAAAAATAGGAATTAATATTTAAAAAAATTATGTAGCATTTCAATAAGCATCCACGATTTTCTCCCTATTCCTTGATTTTTTCCAATTTTTTTACATTCCATTATTTACTCAGATTGGTTATATATTATCTCTCATTGAAAAAATATCTTTTTAACCAAACTAAAACTCTCATTCTCCCCATTCTGGTTGATTGTTCTATTATGTATTCAAATAGTTTTTCAGTTCTAATTCAATACTACAGACGATGGGACGCAACAAGTATGTTTTTTATGATCGGCATCTAGTAATCTATATTAGGTTGGTATATGTTTTTGTTTTACATATGAAATTAGGTGTTTAGTTGTTGAATTTTACTTCAAAATTTTGTTATATTAGGACTGAATATGATGATGCATTTAAAATAGTTCCTTTAAAAAACACTTCTATGGTTTGAGTTGAATAATCCAATATCAAATCTGTGAATTTTTTTTTTTTTGGTATTTGATATTGTTTAGTATGTAGGGTTTTTTGGTTTCTTATAAAAAGCAAAGTTCGTGATTCTATTTTGGTAAGTGAGTTTGTGAAACTTATGGTCTATGTTGATTCGTGTATAAAGATCAAAATCCATGAATATTTTTTTAGTACATTATTAGGTCTAATTGATAGTTTAGTTGGTTTATGTCATTTGGTGTAGCTGGTATTATATATTATGTTTATAATAAGCATCAGAATTCGTTGACTATTTTTTGGTATAATTGTTATATTTAATTCATATATAATTCATAACTTTCATGATAATTTTTGGGTACATCTATTGGTATGGTTGATAGCGTGTTTTGGATTGTTTAAAGACAACAAACTTGTTGATTTATTTATTTTTTTGATGAATGATTTGGTGAAAATGATGGTTTATTTTAATTCATATGTAAACTTTAAATTTCGTTGATAATTTTTGGTAGAATATTAGGTGTAATAGATAGTATATTTGGCGTAAATGATTTGGTGTGATTAATAGTGTATATATATTTTTAACAAACATCATAGTTTGTGAATTCTAGGTCTTATATAAAAACACCAACTTTCGTGATAATTTTTTGGTACATATATTAGTGCAGTTGATAGTGTGCTTTGATTTGTTTATAGACAGCAATTTGAATAATTATTGAAAGATACTTATTATTATATGTATGTATACTCTATACTCAAATAATTATAAAACTAGAAAATTAATTTTGTTCATAAACCATTTTGTATACCAACAATAAAAGCATTCTATATATCAATTTATGTAATTTGTTTACAATGGAAATATCATTCTTTTATACATAATTCTTATTTAATAATTTCGCTAATTATTTTTTAATGTCACAAGTAAAACATGGATTGCAATATTAAAGGAGTGATATAAGATGCAAACTCAAATATGTCATGTGGTCTATCTCCACGAGTGAAAGTGTACCAAATGGGAAAGGTGGTCAGTTAAAGGATTAAAAGGAAAATGTTTCTTTATAATAACAGATAGTATTAAATAAATAATATTAAATAATATTAGTATTTACTATGTACTAATCCTAGTCCTATTAGGATTAGTACTCCTTAATACTAGTCCTATTAGGATTAGTACTTCTTCCTATATCCCCTATATATATCTCCCATGTATTCCCTTATTAGATTAACAGTTCAATACAATCAATATTCTTTCATGGTATCAAGAGCCAGAAAACCTAGATCTTCTTTTCTCTATTTTTTTTTCTCTCTTTAGGGCACCGATTGTTCCCTTTCTTCTCTTGGGCGGCGGCAGCCATGACAACCGAGGTGGATCCTCTCGATTCACTTCCTTCTGGCGTTAAACTCCTTCTCAGGCATCTTCATGCCCTGATTCCCAAAAAAATATTAGACATAAATTACCCTACATGGAAAATCACCGTTCTTACAGCCCTTGAGGCCAATTAACTTCTCAAATACGTGGATGGAAGCACAGAACCGCCGGCGGCAGTCATCACCGCCACGGACAAATCAGAAAAAATCAATCCGGCCTATGCCGCCTGGAAAGCAGTGGATGGCCAGATCCGATCATGTTTGATTGCGGTCATCTCTCCCACGGTTCAGAAACACGTCCGATCCTACACAACTGCTTCAGCCCTGTGGACGGCCCTCGCAACACGCTATGCATCAATTTCCCACTCTCATATTTTTCAATTGCGTGATCGTCTCCACACAATTACCAAAGGCACAAAAATTATGGTGGAGTATTTAGACGAGGTCTCCACCATCATCACAACCTCGACACCGTGAACGAAATCATTCCCGAAAAAGATCTCGTCATGTGCGTCGTTCGGGGGCTCCCATCAGCTTACTCCTCCATTAAACAGGCGGTTCGCATCAGTTCAACGCCCATTGACCTGGCTACTCTTTCCTCGTGGCTAAAAAGTGAAGAAATCAACATGGATCTGGAGATCAAACTTCTTCTCCGAGAAGCCGCTGTTATGGAGCCGGCCAACGCCCTCACCGCAAGCTAGAACTTTAGCGTAGTGGCGGCCGACAGGGGAGCCGCGACGGCTACGGCAGAAACTGCGGAGGCCGCAGGCGCGGCGGTCGGCAGGGCAGTCGTCCGCCGTACGACGGTCAGCAGCACGGCAGCAACAACAGCCTGCACTCCTTCGGCAGCGGCGGGCAGTCATCTTCCAGCGGCAGGCAGGACACTTACGAGCGGGATCGTCCAACTTGTCAAATCTGTCAGAAAACAAGACACACCACTGTTCGTTGCTGGTTTCGGTATGAGGAGAGCCGAAATAGTGATAACTGTGCCAATTATGCATCTCAAGCCGGCCCTTCCTCTGAATGGCTGTTGGATACTGGGGCCAACATGCACGTTACTTCTGATCTATCCAAGCTTAACGCTCCAAATCCATATCATGGCTCCAATGATACTACTGTTGGCAATGGTGAGTCCCTTAATATTTCTCACACTGGCACGGGTACCATTAAAACCCCCACCGCTATCTTTCACCTAGGTAACCTTACCTACGTCCCTTCTACTAAAACCAATCTTCTTTCAGTTCACCAATTCACAAAAGACAATATTGCTCATTCTTGTTCACCTCTAATGATTTTCAGATCCTAGACAATACTACCAAGAGGGTGATTTTTCAGGGCCCCTGTGATCATGGTCTGTACGTTCTTCCTGGCACAAGTTCGTCTGCCCACCCAGTTTCAGAAAGCGTTCCTGTGGCTCCGGTGGCTCTTTCGGCTGATGGCCACAGTCTGTTATGGCACAGTCGTCTGGGTCACCCGTCTACTCAAATAATAAATTCTTTAATGTCTCAATTAGTTTTTTCTTCCATTCATGTAAACAATTGTGATTCCTGTTCAATTGCTAAATCTCATCAATTACCTTTTACTTTATCTGAGAAGCGTACAACTGCACCTTTTCAACTTATTCATTCTGACCTATGGGGTCCTACTGCTGTTCCTTCATTTGTTGGTTTTCGCTATTATAGTTGTTTTGTGGATGATTTTATAAAATACACTTGGTTGTACCCACTAAAACACAAATCACAGGCATACACCACCTTTGTCACTTTTGAAAAAATGGTCAAAACACAATTCAATTGTCATGTTAAACTTTTTCGAAGTGACAATGGAAAGGAATATGTAAATAACATCTTTGGCCAGTTTCTGCAATCCCTGGGAATTATACATCAAACCTCCTGTCCATACACTCCCAAACAGAATGGGGTGGCTGAGCGTAAGCATCGCCATCTCATTGAGACGGTGGTTACTCTTCTACATCAATCTCATCTCCCTGTCTCCTTCTGGGTAGAAGCTCTAGCCACCGCAAACTACCTTATTAACAGAATGCCCAGTCACACCCTCTCCAACAAATCACCCTATCAACTCCTTTACCAAGAACTTCCCAATTATATCAACCTCCGCATCTTTGGGTGTCTTGCCTACCCTTGGCTACGCCCTCATATTACTCACAAATTACAACCCCGATCCCGTCCTTGTATTTTTTTGGGCTATCATCCTACCTCCAAGGCTTATCGTTGTCTTGACCCACAAACTCATAAAGTCTACATATCTCGTCATGTCAAATTTGTCGAAAATGAGTTTCCTACGAGTCTATCCTCTCTTCCACAAATACATCATTCATTCGCGTCCTTCCCCTTTTTCCAACATACTCGCAGGGTCCCTCACCAACTTCCCCCACACCTCCACCCACTACCCAACCACCCCTCATCACCCCTTCGACCATCACCCACAATACACCCGCAACCACCACCCATACTAACAACCAACCCGAACCACCCCATTCCCACAACATCTCCAGCCCGATCCATTTTGGGTCCTTCCCGGCCATGTCCGAATCACCACTGCCCGTGCCACCCCCCAATACTCATCCCATGTTAACCCGTGGCAAAGCCGGTATCTTTAAACCCAAAACCTTTCAGGCTACCATACTACCAAATACACCCCTTCCCGATAGTGAACCAACAACCTACTCTGTTGCCTCAAAAAATGCTTATTGGCGTCATGCTATGGATGACGAGTTTAAGGCTTTGACTGATCATAAAGCTTGGGTTCTTGTACCTAAGACCCATGGGCGGCACCCAGTGGGCTGTAAATGGGTGTACAAAATTAAACACAATGCAGATGACAGTATTTCCAGGTACAAGGCTTGTTTGGTTGCTAAAGGCTACAATCAGGAGTATGAGCTTGATTACTCCGAGACATTCAGTCCTGTTATTCGGCAGGAAACCATTCGCCGGTACTGTCACTCGCTGTGCGCAACAATTGGCTCATCAATCAGTTGGATGTTTCCAATGCTTTTCTTCATGACATGCTTGATGAAACTATCTACATGACGCAACCATCGGGCTATGTTGATCCCCGCTTCCCTCAACATGTTTGCAAACTCCAGAAGTCTCTGTATGGGCTCAAGCAAGCCCCCCGTGCTTGGTACACACGTCTGAAAACGTTCCTCCAGGGACTCGGCTTCACGTGTTGCGTACACGACACGAGTCTGTTTACTCGACATTCAGCACACGGTACAGTCATTCTTCTTGTTTATGTAGATGATATCATTATTACAGGCTCTACTGCAGCTCTCATTCAGGATGTCACTCGAGCTATGCATACTACCTTCAAAATGAAGGACCTTGGCCCGTTACATTATTTTCTGGGAATGGAGGTTTCTCGGACAGGCAGCGGCTTGTTTCTTCATCAGTCAAAATATGCTCGAGATCTGTTGTAGAAAGTTGGACTGGAAAAATGCACCAGTCAACCAACACCGATGGCAGTCTCTTCGTCTACGAATGGAGCCGACACCCTCTTTGTCGATATCACCCACTTCTGCAGCCTCATTAGGGCTCTACAGTATCTGGCCATTACCCATCCTGACATCCAGTTTGCTGTAAACTGAGTTGCTCAGCGCATGCATCAACCAAGTGAACATGATTACCATTGTCTAAAACGCATTCTCAGGTACATTTTTGGCACTCTTGGTCGTGGTTTACTCATTCGACCAGGGGACTTGGAGCTTTGGGGTTTCTCAGATTCAGATTGGGCGAATGATAAAAGTGACAGAAAATCTACATTAGGGTTTCTCGTTTTTTGGGGCCAAACCTAATCTCCTGGTGTACAAAAAAATAACCCAAGGTCTCTCGGTCCTCGACTGAAGCTGAATACTGCGCCCTTGCTCTTCTTGCTGCTGAGACCATGAGGGTCACTTATATTCTTCGCGAACTCCGCGCCACTCACACTGTTCCTGCTCTCTATTGTGACAACAAATCAACCATCTGTGTGGCCAAGAATTCCGTCCTACACACCAGAATGAAGCATGTTGATACCGATTGTCTCTTTGTTCGCAATTAAGTTCAGACTGGCACCATGACTGTGCAGTATGTACCCACTGAAGAACAACCGGCTGATATTCTCACCAAGCCTCTCCGAGCTGACAGCACGATTACCTCAGTTCCAAGCTTCTGTTCGCTTCCGCTCAGCTCAGCTGGGGGGGGGGGGATAATAACAGATAGTATTAAATAAATAGTATTATATAATATTAGTATTTACTGTGTACTAATCCTAGTCCTATTAGGATTAGTACTCCTTCCTATATCCCCTATATATATCTCCCATGTATTCCCTTATTAGGTTAACACTTCAATACAATCAATATTCTTTCACTTTAAAACAATTTTTTATGAAATATGTTGTAGGATTTTGTTCTGAAAAAAAATAATGTTTTTGTCATACGTTTGGATATCAGTTTAATTGGTATTCTCGAGCAGTTTTATTGCTTATATTATGTTTGATGTAGCTGACAATTTTTTTATCTAAATTGTCACGCTTCAAACTATTTTTGAGATGCGGACGCGGGATCTAGGACTACAAGTGCTCCAAAGCTAACCCTGTTTGTATGATCATGAGCATTCTAAAGATGATAAACTGATGCGGAAGCTAAATCATAATTAAAATGAAAAAATGTGGAATATCTATATACTATTACTGAGATATATGAAAACTGACGAGTTTAATATAAAAAAAATATTAACTCAATACTAAGTTGAAACTAACTATGTCTGAAATTAGTCTCTAACTGACTATAAATATTGGGACTGGCCCCCATCTAAGTCTAGCAAAACTAAAACTAAAGGACTAAAAATACTAAAATAAACTCATGACTATTGTCCTCGAAGAATGAGGACTCACACTGATTCTGCTAAACTTGAGACCAGGAATTGATCTAAGCGTGATCTGGATGCTGAGAACCTGAACCAACATCATAAGAAGATGTAGTGCACGTATGCGTCATTACTTGAAAGATACTGAGCATGTAGAGAATAAATTAAAGATGAAATATCATATAATTGAACAAAGCAATAAAGCAATGAAATAATCTGATTATGATAAAGATGCTGAAATATTAGGCATGACTAATCTGAATGCAATGACCAAGTTATAATATGGTATGACTGAAATACTGGAACATGGTCAGTGCAATGTAGTCTGAATGAATTGTGGGGGCTACTAATAACTGATAATAAAATCACATGAGCTAAATGTGGAGTCCGATGTATACGCCCCATCGAGAGGACCCACTATACCCTACTAGAGGTATAAAGGCATTTTGGTGTGATCACTAAATTGATGCCCACAGAGGAGATTTATAACCTACTTGGCTAGTAGTTCTGGGACTATTTGGTTATGATGAGTACTAGTCCAACTCGGTATTATGCTACTCCCAATGAATTAAGTAATTAACACATTATGACTGAACTTGTGTAATTTACTGGATAGCTCAAACTAAACATGTAAACTGAGGATGCAACAATTAAACTAATATTGATGCATTAATAACTAAGACATGTATGACTAAATAACCAAAATATCTGACCTAGCATGTGTAATTCAAGAATTAAAGAATACATAGATAGGGTTCTAGAGTTCATGCAATAAACAGAGTAATAACATGATAACCTGATTTGGAACATACAACTAACTAAATCATGATGATCTGCTGAACTTCTAGAAACCCCAAGTGTAATCATGATAAGGGAATCAAGAATCTGAATGAAATCTAGGGACCCAATGGTGAAAGGAACCCACTAGTGAAATCCCACAAACCTGATGACGAATACCACATATAAATCTTTAGGGTTAAAACTGGTGGAACCTTATTGCGTTCTTGACCTTTTTCTCCTCTCTTGCTTCTAATTTTCTAAGTTTTGATTAATGATTTTACTTAGTTAAGTTTTAATTATATTTTTAGGTTTAAACTAACTAAGACCTCATGATTTAGGGTCTAAATGGCATATCTTAGTGTCCAAATGAACAAGGAAAAGACTAAAAGATTCTTGATTCAAAAGCAGACGGAGTCACTAACAGAGTTGACTGACGCGCCCGTAAGTCGACTGATTGTCCGTACTGGTCGACCGTCATTCGCGACTAAAGATTGAAAGTCCGTAGGCCCATCGACGGAGTCGACTGACGGACCGTAAGTTAACTGATGATCCGTACTGGTCGATCGTCGCTCACAACCGAGGATTGAAAGTCAAGTGGCCCATCAATAGAGTCGATTGACGGATCGTAAGTTGATTGACGGTCCGTATTGGTCGACCTTCGTTTGCGACTGAGGACTGAAAGTTGACTGGCCCATCGAATGAGTCGACAGGCAAACTATAAGTCGACTGACGGTCCGTAATTGGCTCCATCGTTGATACCTACAACTTTTTAAAATCTGTATTTTTGGTTTGTTTTGGATATGAGGTATTACAAAAAAATTTTGTTTTATTGTGATGGTAAAGTACCTTTTTGTTATGTTACTTAGTTGCTTTTTAGACTAATTCAATGTGAGTTTGCGACATATTGTCAAAATATTGTGTTGTATTTAATGCTTTTGTTATTAGATGCTCATAAATATGTGTCATAATGTTGTGTTTTATTGTTATGGTAAACTACCTTTTTTGTTATGTTACAATACTTTCTAACTATTATACACCACCAATCCATTATGAATTTTACGAAAGAAGCGCGTTTATTGTGTAGCACAAATATTATGAAATTTAATCATTTTTGGTATTATATCATGTTCAGTTACTCACTAAAATTGTGTATGTATATGTTGTCAAGATATTGTGTTTCATGTGTCATATTACACTTTTTAAATTTACTAGTGATTTTACAAATTCACTTATTGATGTTGGTATCCAAACATCAATAATTCACTCATTATATACCACCAATTATTACGAATACTTGTGAATATTACACCAAAAAAACAATATTGTGTTTCATAGTGGTGTTAATACTATCTTTTTAAAAGTTATTTAGTATTTTAAAGATTTACTTGTTTACAGTACTGTCACAACATAATAGAAATTAATATTTTCACAAAAATATCAATGATGTATTATCAAATTAATATGAATTAATGATATAATATCAATGTATTATATAACGCCAATTAATTTGAATTCATGGTACTTTCACCAATATATTTGTCAAACTAAAATGCAATCAACAATCTTACAAAAATTTCTCTTTACATACATAGATTAACTCAAAAAGAAGAGAGATAAAAAGAAAGAATGAAAAAACAAAATGTGTAACCATTAAACTTTAATTAGAAGTTAAAGTTTAATACAATGATCATATTTAAACTTGAAAACAAATCGTATTTATTCATTTAATACAATGATTATCATCCCCCCGAAATAATCAAAAAATCCCAAAAAGATCTAAAATTGAAAACAAATAAATAAATAAAATTGGAAATTAATTAAATGTGCTATGTTTGTAATTTAGAAACTTCCTTAGTAATTAAATAGAAGTATGTGTATATATTGTTGATTAAAATCTTAAGCCGTATACCTTTGTAATCTTCACATAAAGGAAAGGAGGTTAGGATCATAACTTATCCAAGTAACAATTAATTTATGTGAATATATGGTATTTATATTTTTAATCCAGTCTCCACCATAACTGAAGATTATGTCTACCAAAGTCGTCTTTAATATCCTACAAAATAAAATAGAAAAATATCTTGTAACTAGAAACAATGAACAATCATATTATTGTCAATGTTGTGTATTAAGTGAACGAAATGGTATAGTGATTATCTATGTTGGTTGACACTTCAAAGATGTCATCGAATATGCGTCACATGCAATACATCTTTGAAGGCTCTAACACAGGTGCAAGTAACATTTTGGAAAAATCTAGCAACTTATGTAATCATCATCTATTACATTTATATGAGGCTCAACAAACTTTTTTATCTTTCACAAAAAGATTCTTTTATCTAATTAAGATTTGAGAAAAATAATCTATATATATGGGCCAATCAATCCATAGGAAATGGTGCTACTATCTCATCATTGGAAACTTAACATTTTACAAATAGTTTGGTTAGAAACACTCAGCTAAAACAAATTTGCAAAATAAGTTCAAAAGTTACCAGCTTAAGAAAACTACTCCAAATAGAACTAAATTAAATTGAATTAAAAATCTATTAATATGATGAATTCTCTTGTATAATATTTGAAAGGGCTGTAGTAAATATAGTGAGAGCTAATATATTAGGAGAACCTGTTGGCTTTGAGTACGTAATCTTAGTGTTTCTAGTCTTTTATGATGATGTTGAAGCCTAAAACATTACTTGAGGTTGGATGGGCAAATAGATCTCATCTATCCTACAGACATTGTATAGAGATTGGAAGAGTCGCAGAGCAACTATGTAATCCTGTGTGTATGTATTTTTATCTATTTTGGTCAAAAGAAGACCTTTTTATATAGGCTTGAGTTAAGGATTTAGGGGTATTTTGATCCAAGCAATTTTGAAACCTGGGCCTGAAGTACATGATTGGACTCATCTTGTCAACTTAATGGACTGGCCAAGTGATTTGGACTTGATTTAAGTCATACAATGTTGACTTAGATATTAATCCGACTTTATCAACCAGTAATATGACTTGGTCAACATATGGTGAATTTAAGATTTAATCCAAATTTAATATGAATTTAGCAATAAAACATCACTGTCTACAAATTCCCTCTGCTTCGAGGCATGTTGGAGTGCTGAATTTTTTGAAGTTGAAAAGACAAGCCTCGAAGTAATTGTGAAGCAAATATATATATATATATATATATATATATATATATATATATATATATATATATATTTCGTCGTAATTGATCTTTCACTAGACATTTGAAACCTCATGAGAAATGACTGTGCGTATATGTTGACATAAACATTTACCAGAGTCTTCATGAAAATATTATCTAATTTGTAAGAGGTCATTTGACTTTTGTTATTTATCAACTCATTTTCGACTTGAAGTGTTTTAAGCTCATGAAGACTTATTGAATGACATTTCTTCATAGTGTGGTGATTTCATTTGGGTCATCAACTACGAAATGATTGTCAAGTCAATGAACAAGGATTGCATCTACAAGCTTGGTTTAGTGATAGATACCTTGTGATTTCGACGCAAATTTTAGACTTTCACTTGAATAGAATCCAAGGAATTCAAATTCTCATGACGCGAGTCTATTCTCATTAGGACATATTTTTTCATGTAATTTTCGAGAAAACATTATCATAATTTGGTTTATATGAGATATTCATAATACGACTTTTTTGAAAAAAAATCATAATTTGATTTTTATGAAAACTTGTTATAATTTGGTTTCTATGGAATTTCTATAGTTTGATTACCATGGAAAATTTCCATGATATAATTCTATGAAAATTTACCATAATTTTAATAATTTGTAGGAAATAAACTTTCTATCATTATAATTTTTCATAATTTGTAGGATACAATTTATGTACTTTGATTTCTATAAATACACATGCTATTACAAGGATTGATTGTCAATTTAAGTCATACATAACTTAATTTTCGTCACTTTTTTCAGCACAGCACGCCGGCGGTAGAAAGTTCATAACTTGGTGTAGAAATATTGAAATCATGATCCGTTTTATGTTCCAGAAACTAGACTTAGAGGGTATCAAAAATTCAAAACAAAACACTTCAAAATTGACGGTAATTGATTTTTGAAATTTGCTATCAGATCTGTTTTATTATATAGCTCTATGCACTTCCACCAAAATGTCTCTATCTTGGTGGAGGAGATTGTGAATGACGAACGACTTGTTTCTATAGAAACTAGACATAAAATTCACAATATATCAAAAAATAAATGTAAAACTCTTCATGGATTGATGAGAATTAATTTTTTTGAAGTTGGTCTTCAATTCTGTCATTATTGTTTTGCAGATTGTGGAGTCGCACCAAAACGTTTGTATCTTGGGGGTAAGAGAGCTCGAATGGAGAGCGACTTGAATCAATAGAAAATAGACTCTTAAGTCTTCATGAGCTGAATTCTATGTATCTTTGCCAAAGAGCCGCATACTGATTTCCTTATTGATTGAGATTTTTTTTTATCATCATGCCAATTTGAAGCTTTGTGCAATTGGCAACGTGAGACACATCTTTCATCCTAATGAGCCAAGAGCATATGCCGTAGATTTCACCATGTCTATTTGAAGCTTCGTGCATTTAACACTATGAGACACCTCTTTCATCATAGCGAGTAGTAAAGCGTATGTCATAATTTTCACCATGCCGATGTGATGCTTCGTGCAATTGGTAGCGTGAGACACATCTTTCATCATGAAGAGCTCTAGAGCATATGTTATAATTTTCACCATGTGGGTTAGAAGCTTCGTGCAATTGGCACTGTGAGACACATCGTTCATCATGACACGCGTGAGAGTATATGCCATAATTTTCATCATGTCAATTTGAATCTTCGTGCAATTGACATCGTGAGACAAATTTTTCATCATAATGAGCGCTAGAGCATATGTCTTAATTCTCACCATGCCGATTTGAAATTTCGTGCAATTGGCACCGTGAGACACATCATTTTTTTACCAGGTTTACGATGGATCAAAAATAACCTCCATATCATACAATAAAACAAATGAGGGGTAATTTATAATTGACGTGGAACCGCTTCATGCATCTTAGTTTTTAGTGTCAACTTTGATGACGAACACATTTTGTGCCTCTCATTTTACAATTGTGATTTTAGTAACGAACAACTCATAGTACATATTCTTCTACCATTGCGGCTTTGACGACGAACCTCACTTGACATATCTTCTTCGTATCGTCAACTTTGATGATGAACCATATTTTGTGCCTACATTTTCTTCTACAATTGCAGCGTGGCGCATTTCTTTTAGAGCTGTGGATTTGATGAATAACCACACATGATGCCTCTTCTTTTGAGGATCATGTAGAGAATTTCTTCAAGTTGTACGCAGAATGTGATACTTTAATATCATAAAAAATGTCTAAAAGATCACATGAAAAGTCCCTCTTTAATGCGGAACGTCGTCTCGATGGTGCAAAGTTAGCACATGAAAAGTTGAATGGATCCATGGAGAAACTTCAACCAACTCTAGCAAATGTGGAGAAAAACATAAAAGTCTTGAATTCCAAGAAAAAGAAGGTCACTCCCTGTAACGACCTGTTTAGTCGTTTTGAGCAGCAGACTTTGATTTTGGAAAAGCTGGCAGAAATGATGGACCCCACGATGGACCGTCATGGACACGACGGACCGTCGAGGGGGTCTCGTTCCAAAATACTTATAATTCTGAAAAATGGGCACTAAAATCGACTCTCTGAACTTCGTAACGGAATGGCAGGACGGACCGTCACAGGTATGACGGACCGTCACAGACTCTTCAGAGAAATTGAGTCTCTGAACTCTGTGACGGAGCAGCAGGACGGACTTTCGCAGGCACGACGGGCCGTCACAGGCTGCGTAATCCCAGGAAGGGTCGGATTTCTTTAAATGTTTTAAGGGACGTTTTTGACTATTCCTGCTTTAATTATAAAGTTAGTGGGTTAATGTTAATAAGTCTAATTACGTGGGGGTTAAAAGAGGTAACCTTAAGTTAATTAGTGGGTTATTATTGCCACCTTTTATTCTTAATTATATGCTAATTAGGGTAAAAGAAAGAGGGTTTGAATAAGAAAATTTGAAAGGACAAGAGAGGGAGAAAACAAACGAACAGGGAAAGAAGAAGAACAAAGCTTTGGGAATTTGCTTGCTTGATCACTAGTCTTCGGTGGAGGTAGGTTATGGTTTTTATACTATTCGTAGTAAACTCTTAATAGCGAATGATATGTATGGGTAGTATTGTAAACCCTTCTATTTGCTTAATTGTATGCTTGCATGAATGTGATTATGTAATTGTGATAAAATAAGCATGATGAAGCTATTGTGAATCCTAAATCTTGAGAAACCCTAATCTACTTTGTTAATGATGATGCCTTAGTGTAAAAGAAGGCTTGATGAACGAAAGTAGTGAGATTAGAGGATCGGGTGTCACGTTCCGACACTGGGATAGTATATGGATCGGGTGCCACGTTCCGGTACCAGGATAGAATATGGATCGGGTGTCACGTTCCGACACCAGGATAGAATGAGGATCGGAGTGTCACGTTCCGACACCAGGATAGTATATGAGGAGCGGAGTGTCACGTACCGACACGAGGGGAATAAAGATAATGAATCTTGAAAGATGATAATATATTCAATCTAATGAACCTAATTCTCAAATGAGTATGATGAGGAGACGTGAGTACTCATTGATGTGCTTGGTGTTGTAACGAAGGGTTATGGTAATTGTAAATGCTGCATGCTAAGGATATTAGTTGATTTTATGATGTTATCTGATATATACTATTTTCTATTTTGAGTTTGCCGATGATACCTACTCAGTACTTGTGTTTGTACTGACCCCTACTTGTATTTGTTTTCTTTGTAAATTGTGGAGTGCAGCAAACGTACCGTCGTCTTCAACTCAATCGCAACTCTAGCCAATCTTCATTACTTCGGATATCAGGGTGAGCTAACGCTTCTAGCTTGGACTGGATCTTCTTCTTCATGTCTTGATGCCTTGAAGTTTCGGCATGGACTAGCTTTTACTTGTTTTAGCTTCTTAGAATACTCTTAGTTTAGTAATTTGATCAAAGATGTTCTTGTGATGATGACTTCTAGATTTTGGGGATAATGATTAGTTTTGAGTTATAGAAGTTGATTATTGGTTTTGTTAATGAGTTTTAAGTCTTCCGCATTGTTTTCTATTTATTATGTTCGAAATGTTAAGGTTTAGATTGGTTGGTTCGCTCACATAGGAGGGTAAGTGTGGGTGCCAGTCGCGGCCCGATTTGGGTCGTGACACTCCGCTTATTAATCAATATCAAGAGAAGTTGTCCAAAAATCAAGAGAAAGTCACCATTACGGAGGGCGAGATTTACACCATTGAGACAAATAATGTGATGTCTAACGATGAAGTTGAGAGAGTAGTCAAGCTAGAATAGACGATTGAGAAAAGCCGCCAAGAAATTATAAGTTTTAAACTTTTTCCTTTGTTGAATTATTTTATTTGCTTAGAATTTTCTGATTCACTCATTCTAGTGTAGTGATTCTTTTTTTTTTTGAAGCAAGAAATAGTGACTCATATTTCAATAAGAATTTTCCCTTCTTGAATTTCAAATTTGTAATTGTTTCTTTCCACTAGCCCCCTTTCTTTATTGAAAAAAATACTAAATTTTCTAGCGTTTATATGAAGATTGCATTAAAACGCTAGTTTTTCAGCTTTGCGCACATGTGGAAAAAATATTCATAGCATGAAGTAGGAGTATCTGAATGATGAGATTATTTTTGTTTGAAAGATAACTTCTATATCTTCAATCTGCATAAAAATCAAATCCATGACATTTACGGATTAGTACAAATTTGTGTTCGAAGTTCACTCAAATATATGTGTGCTTGAATATTCAGCTTTGTGCACATGTGGAAGAAAATTCATAACGTGGAGTAGGAGTATCGGAATAATGAGATTATTTTTTGTTGGAAAGATAACTTTAAGAACTTCGGTCTTTACGAAAATTACGCCCATAGGATTTACGGATTAATGTTGATTTATCTTCAAAGTCAGCTCAAAATTTGGGTGCTTAACTCTTCAGCTTTCTTCAGCTTTGCGCACATGTGGAAGAAAATTCATAATGTAGAGTAGGAGCATGGGAATACTGAGATTCTTTTTTTGTTAGAAATACAACTCCAATATCTTCAGTCTATACAAAAATCACGTCAATAGGATTTACGGATTAATGCAGATTTGTCTGTAAAGTCAGCTCAAAATTTGGGTGCTTAACTCTTTATTTGAAAGAATCAACATGATGTTCATATGAAGATATTATATTTTTTTCTTCTTCTTATGACTGAACCTAGAGTAAAAATACTCTAAGCTTCCTACGTACCTCAGTGAAGACGATCAAGTCATAAGTTAGTTTAGAAAGCGAGCTTTAATTTATTTTCTGTGTCCTAACTTTTGCCTAGGCTGCCTCTTTCGAGTTTTCGACCTAGCAGACAATTTTTTGGGGATTTGTACACAATTTATACTCTTGCGGATCAGGAGTATGACACCGCTTCAAGGATAACACTTCTTCAAGAATTTTCCATTGATGGGATCAATCCGCAAGCCGTCTACATCCACAAGTTTGTAAGCTCCACTTGAATAGACTTCTTCGATGACGTATGGTCCATCCCATTTTGAGGTGAACTTGATTTTAGATTTATGAGATATGATAATTGGTCTTCTAACTGCATGGAATTGATCACCAACTTGGAAGGACCTTAGGCGAACCTTTTTATTAAAAGCACGAGAAAGACGAGCTTGATAGAATTCAAGACTTTGTTGAGCTTCCAACCATTTCTCATCGAGGGCTTCTAAATCTTCTAGTAGCAGACAAGCATTATCTTCTTCAGTTTGTCCCTCTTGAATGTCAAGCCTCAATGACGATATTTGTCGTTCAAGTTGAAGGACTTCTTCAGTTCCAAAAACAAGAGAACAAGGAGTTGCTTGAGTCAGCATGCAATGAATCATCCGGTATGCCTAAAGTGTTAGGATCCAATTCACGCACACACACTAGATGAATGAAGAGCACAAGAACTTTCAAGAGAAAGAGATGAGAGATCTAGAGAGAGAAGGAGAAAACCTAATATTTCGTGGTAACACCCCGTGAGTAAACTTCCACGATGGTGAGGTATATTTATATTAATAAATCAGAGTATTTTTGGTTACAGAGAATAAATAGAGAATAAATAGGAAAGCCTAAAATAGAGAATATATAGGAAGGCCTAAAATATAGAATAAATAGGAAAGCCTAAAATTAATCAGGCTCCACTACTTAACAATTCTCCCACTTGGAGATTGACTCAGTCATCCAAAAAATACATTCTCAAAAAAAATCTCTTCATCATCAGCATCTTTACCGCACCGCAACATCTATAACAACAACTATAGAAGACCAACCGAGATTTTACATAACCTCAGCTTCCCAACATCAACACAGTTCGTCAACATGTCTGCCGGGTTCTTTGCACCCTCTATCTTCCCCAAGCACATATCACCATCCTCCACTGCCCTGCGAGTGAAATGGTATCGCCTTCTGATGTGCTTTTTCTTCGAATGATAGACTGGATTGTTTCACCAACTGTATGGCACTCTGGCTATCTCAGTAAAGAATCTTCTTACTCTGATTCTTGCCCAATTCCTCAAGATAATCTGCCAGCCATATCATCTCTTTCCCAGCTTCAGCTATTGCTGCATACTCAGCTTCAGTAGATGAAAGAGAAACACACTTCTGAAGCCTGGACATCCAACTCACTGTTGTTTCACCTATGGTGTAAATGTACCCGGATGTACTCTTGCTCGAGTCAACATCCCCACCAAGATCAGCATCCACAAAACCCTATAGAGTCACCTTGCCTTTGCCAAAACAAAGTGAAGTACTGAATGTACCTCTCATATATCTCAGAAGCCACTTCACAACTTCCCAATGCTATTTCCCAGGGTTCGCCATGAACTTGCTAACAACTCTCACTGCATGTTCTATATCAGGTCTAGTGCAGACCATATCATACATTAAACTACTAACCTTGGTTATCAAATAGATAAGGGTAACGAGACTTCATATCGGCCTCGACTTCTCATGTTGCACCCTCAAGTAGGTGACTTTTCCATAACACCTGTACGGGAGACACCTCTTTATTTATCAATTTCTTTACTTTTTTATCAAGGATTGGAACTGGAACTTCCTCATAAGAGAGGTTATCTTTCACACCAAGACCCTTAATAGGAAGAATACACTCGGGATCACCGATACACTTCTTAAGCATAGAAACATGGAAAATCGGATGAACCGAAGCCAATTCACTAGGCAACCTTAACTCGTAGGCAACCTTACCAACCCTTTGCAAAATTTCATAGGGACCCGCATAACAAGGACTCAACTTCCCTTTCTTGCCAAATCTAACCACCCCTTTTGTAGGCGAAATTTTTAAATACACCTTATCACCTACTTGAACTCTAAATCCCTACTCCTATGATCGGCATAAGACTTTTGCCGACTATAGGCCATTTGCAACCATTCCTTATGATATGAACTTTCTCCAAAGTTTTATAAATCAAATAGGGACCAAGAATCGAAGGCTTACCCTCTTTAAACCAAATAGGAGACCTACACCTCCTACCATACAAGGATTTATAAGGATCCATCGTTATGGATGAATGAAAACTATTATTATAAGCAAACTCCACCAAAGGCAAATGCTTATCCCAATTTTCCTTGAAATCAATAATACAAGATCTAAGCATATCCTCATAGGTTTAAATAGTATACTCTGCTTGACCATCCATTTGGGGATGAAAAGCGGTGCTTAGCTTCACCTTGGTACCCAACCCTTATTGGAATGACCTCTAAAACCTAGATGTGAATTTTGCACCTCTATCCGATATGATAGATAACGGATACCACGGCAACACATAATCTCATATATGAAGATCCTTGCACAATCTTCCGGCGAATAAGTAGCCTTGACGGGAATAAAATGAGCGGACTTGGTCAACCTATCCACAATCACCCATATAAAGTCATATTGCTTTTGTGTCCGAGGCAACCCTACTACAAAATCCATATTGATGTTCTCCCACTTCCAAGTAGGAACTTGGATTTCTTGTAGTAAACCACCCGGCTTTTGATGTTCGGCTTTCACTTGTTGGAAATTTGGACACTTAGCGACAAATTCCGTTATGTCCTTCTTAAAACCTTCCCACCAAAATACTTCCCTAAGGTTATGGTACATCTTCGTTGAACCCGGATGAATGGAGTAACGGGTTCCATGAGCTTCCTCAAGAATCCGACTCCTCAAACCATCTATATGAGGAACACATAACCTCCCTTGGCACCTCAAGACACTATCCCCCCCAAGGAGAATGAATCATTGACTTTACCAAGAACCGAATCCATTAACTCCATCAATGCTTGATCAAGGTGTTGTTTGGAATTCATCTCGACCACCAAAGACGACTTGAAGTTATGACATACCACCACACCAACTATGGGAGAATCTTCAATTCGAACCCCTAAATGAGCCAACCTATGAACATCCTTTACTATTGGCTTCTTCAACATGGGACACACTTCCCATGGATAAACGACTAAAAGCATCCGCTACTACATTGGCTTTACCGGGATGATAGAGGACACTCATGTCATAGTCTTCCTACAACTCTAACCATCTCCCTTATCGGAGATTTAAATCCTTTTGAGTGAATATGTATTGAAGACTTTTATGGTCCGTATACACATCCACATGGACCCCATACAAGTAATGCCTCCAAATCTTGAAAGCAAATACCACTGACGCTACTTCAAGGTCATGAATCGGATAATTACTCTCATGCACCTTGAGTTGCCTAGTGGCATCGGCTATAACCTTCGCATGTTGCATGAGAACACACCCAACCCAACTCGGGATGCATAACAATATACTACAAAACCCTTTGTACCCTCCAATAGGGTCAAAACTGGAGCGGAAGTAAGCCTATCCTTCAACATTTGAAAGCTCTTCACATGCCTCCGACCATTTGGAAGCTCTTTTCACATGCCTCCGACCATTCAAATTTCTTACTCTTTTGGTTCAAAGTAGTCAAGGGAGATGCAATGGACGCAAAACTATCCACAAACCTCTGATAATAACCCACTAGACCCAAGAAACTCCTAATGTCGATTGGAGTCAATGGTCTAGGCCAATTTTTCACCGCCTCGGTCTTCCTTGGACCAACCTCAACTCCCTCAATAGAGATGATATGACCAAGAAACACTACCGACCTTAACCAAAAACTCACATTTTATATATTTGGCAATCAATTGATTCTCCTTAAGTACTTGCAACACCACCCTTAAATGGTTCATGTGATCATCCTCATTTTTTGAATATACCAAAATGTCGTCAATGAAGACAATGACAAATGAATCTAGGTAACTTTGAAAGCTCTATTCATGAAATCCATAAACATTTCCGAGGTATTTGTAAGACCAAATGACATTACTAAGAACTCATAGTGACCATATCTAGTCCAAAAGGTCGTCTTCGGTATACCCTCACCTCTTACCCTAAGTTGGTGATACCCCGATAGATCCGATCTTAGAAAAGTAGCTTGCCCCTTGGAGTTGATCAAACAAGTCGTCAATCCGAGGGAGAGGATACTTGTTCTTGATTGTGACTTTATTGAGTTGGCGGTAACCAATGCACATCCTAAGGGACCATCCTTCTTCTTCACAAACAAAACTTGAGCACCCCATGGAGAAATACTAGGTCTAATGAAGCCTTTGTCTAGTAAATCTTTGAGTTGAGCCTTCAAATCTTTCAATTTGGAGTCATCTGATAAGCAGGAATTGAAATGGAATTTGTATCCGGTAACAAGTCAATACCAAAATCAATTTCCCGTTCAAGAGGAATATCAGGAAGATCATTAGGAAAGACCTCCAAGAATTTCTTCACTACAAGGACCGACTCAATTGGAGGAATTACGGAGTCTAAATCTTGGACCCTTACTATATGGTATAAACACCCTATAGATATCATTTTTCATGCTTTCAAACAAGAGATCATGCGACCTCTAGGAAGAATTTCTCCCCTTTCACTCTAAGACGGGCTCATTTTGAAAGTTAAACTTCACCACCCTCATTCTACAATCTATAGTGGCAAAACAAACATGCAACCAATCCATATCCAAAATGACATCAAAATCTAGCATATCAAGTTATACTAGTTCAACATAAGAAACTCTATTGGTCAACATTATAAGACAATTTCTATACACCCTTTTTGCAACAACCGACTGACCCACCGGGGTAGACACTATAAAAGGTTCATGCAAAATATCGGGCAAAATGTCAAAGTTTTTAGCTACTAGAGGAGTAACAAATGATAAGGTAGCACGGGGATCAAGTAAGACATATACATCAATAGAGAAGACTTTCAACATACCGGTCACCACGTCAGGAGAAGTCTCTTGCTGACTCCTAGAGCGAAGAGCATAGAACCGATTCTTCCTTTGAGCCTCATTTGAACCGCTTGCTTGAGCTTGACCACTACCCTTGTCTTGAAACCTTACATTAGGGCATCCCTAACCTTGTTCCAACTTTTACCACAACCAAAACAATTATTTGTTCTCTTAAGACAATCACCATAATGCTTCTTGCCACACTTTCCACAAGTTGGCTTCTCGGTTGGTGAACTAGTACCATTTCCCTTTTTAGGGTTAGGGTTAGTCACCCTGCCATCCCTAGCCTTAGGAAACTTAAAAGGAACTTGATTAGAAACCCTCTTCTTAAACCTAGGCTTGTCTTGTATCTCAAGCCTTCCCTTTGAAGAACCTCCATCAAATGATCTTGCCCTCTTGGCATCTCTACTCTTCCTGTTAGCCCTTGCCTCTTCTACATGTTGAGCATGAATCATAAGATGAGAAATGTTCACGTTGTCATGTAGCATAGTCGAATGACACTCCTCTTGCAAATCATCTGACACCCCCATCGCAAAATGACTCATTTCATCTCTAGGATCGGAAACCAAAGAAAGAGCATATTTTGACAATTTAGTGAATTTCAAGGAGTATTCATGAACACTCATACCTCCTTGCCGAAGGTTGATGAACTCCACCACTTTAGCTTCCCTCTTCTCCCTAGGAAAGAAAAGATCAAGAAAAGCCTTCTTCAACACTTCCCAAGTCACAAGTCCACCTCTTAAAGTCCTATTGTCCCTCCATTAGACGTACCATGCTTGAGCCACATCCTTGAGTTGATAGGTGGCTAACTCAGCCTTTTCAATAGTACACAACCCCATAGCATAGAAGATCTTGTGGATTTCATCGATGAACTCTTGGGGGTCTTCTTAAATCTTGGACCCATAGAAAGTAGGAGAGTTCATCCTAGTGAAATCCTTTAGACGAGAGGCGATGGTAGCAACTTGTTGATGCTCGAGGTACAACCTTCCGATTATCTTGGGTCGTCATGGCTTGGGTTTGAGTATTGACGGCTTGTGCTTGGGTAGTAATGGCTTGGGCCATTTGAAAGAGAGCGGCCCTTATGTTCTCATCCGTTAAAGGAAGAGGATTCACCGGGGCTTGGTCATCATTCACATATTTCTCAAGAGGAGGAACTTGATCACCGCAGGGAGGAACTCCCACATTGGAAATTTCTTCTTCAAGTCTTCGTGCCATATTCCTTTGAGTATTCATTGCCTATAATCACAATAAGTGGATTAGATGCAAAAGAACGTAGAGTTAACACTCTAAACGCACAATATTGGACTTCCAAGAAAGTGAAAGTTTCCTAAGCATCTTATAGATTCCTATTCATAAGTGTGAGTGCTTCACAATTATGAATACGAACCTACATAGACGTGGTTGAGAGACATCGACCCAAAGATATTTAACCTCATGCTCTAATACCAAGTTTGTCACATCCGGGAATAGCCCCTATACATAACAAGCGTTGTCGTCCTCTTTGAGGACTAAGACTAGCCTTTTAGCTTACATCATTACATTCATAAGTTTAATTTAGCAGAATATTTAAAACTTTTAATTACATTTACTTGGAGGTTTACGTAGACCTCTATATACACATAATATATATATATATATATATATATATATATATATATATATATATATATATATATATAGACCCTTCATATAGTAAGATTACTTAGTCTTCTACTTTAGTTGCACATAAGTATATAAAATATAAAATAGTCATAATAGTCGTCTCATCACATAACCATCTAACAGGAGTGTAAGAACTTGGGCATAGCCCATGCATCAAAGTAAGAATGCCTCACATGGGCTATACAATGTTTGATACTAAATGGAAAAGAAATAACATAATAGTCTTAAACTCAAAACAACTCAATTAGTTAGATAGTGGCATCGCCCTCAGAAAGTGATGACCTAACCTACTTGGATGATCAAGAGATCCAAGTCTTCTTCAAAATCACTTCAACGACCGAAACCTAAAATATTGGGAAAAAGGAATAGATGGGGTTAGTACACCACTTGTACTAAGTATAAGACCATATGCACACATTCTTTGAAATCATGCTAAGAAAAGGGACATTTCATAAGCTATGTGGGAAGAGACAGACACTCCTCACTCTAGTTCACTCGGAGATATATCACTCTATTAATATTAGTCTATGTGAAAATGAATGAAATTGTGGCATGTTATGTGGTATATCATGTGGCATTCACATGACATTTAATAGTTTCAGTTAACAAGAAGGGAATTTTTAATCCATTAATATAACCGAAAAACTAATTTTGTGTCGAAATATAATTGAAAGGTATTTACGTATTATTTTTAATAGTTTAAGGACATTTTTTAGTGTTTTCCTTTTTGAAATGTTGTTTGACACCCTTACATTAGAGGCGACTAGTCAATTTTGATTCATCAGCATAAAAGCATTTTTGAGTCCTGGTTTCCCTTTGACAGTAGCGAGAATAGGGATTAATCAGTGTGGATCGGTGTTGGGGGATTGAAGGACGGTAGCAGGGGAGTCATGGACCCTGCAGCTGTCGATAGGATTATTGAGAAGCTATTAGAAGTTCGATTATCGAAGCCTGGCAAGTTGGTGCAGCTTTCCGAGTCTGAAATCAAGCAACTATGTGTTTCCTCTAGAGATATCTTCGTTAAACAGCCAAATCTACTTGAACTTGAAGCACCCATCAAAATTTGCGGTAATATACCCTATCTATGGGAGCTCTCCTTCTAACTCTTGCTCTTTCTGTCCTTTGTATCACCGATTGGGATATACTTTTATGTTTGCTATTTTTGTTGCTTTTTGCTATATGGTTGCAAGTTGTTTTAATGGCTAGTTTAGATTCTATAGGCCCTTTGATTCTGTCAACTTTAGAGGGAAAAATGACATACAAGGTTCTCCTCTAGGTAATCTGTTTTTTTTTGTTTGAAGGAATGAGCTCTGGTTGCGAAGAAATCAAATCATAAAGTCCTTCTGTGACACAGTCGCTGCCCTAGTGCTTTTTCTAAATTTTGATGTTTGCAAGACTGTCAACCCATGACTTGCTTCTTGAAATATCCTATGTTTTTATTGCAAAACTGGGGATGAGAGTTCTTGTTCTCCAGCTTAATGAACCTGGTGAAATTTTAAGATAACAGTGGCTGTATTTTAATCCCTACAGAGTCTGATTCATCCTAGATATTATAAGTAAAAGAAGATTCATAAGAGAAAGTTCTGGTGATATGTGCAAATTTGACTAGTTGCTTGGATTGTACTAATGCAAAACGATGTATTAAGAAAATAAAATACTGATGCATAATTTGTTTGATTCATGCATGTATCTTTAGAATGTTAGGTGTGTATTATGGGAGGGAACAAAATTATAATGGTTTACATTGACGAAAAACGACCACCCCTGAAGTTGACCACCTCTAGGGATTTTGAACCTCTGACAATCCAAGTAAAGAATACTCTTTTAACACGATTGAGGATCCACTGTCTACGTCAAGTGTACCTTCCGGTGGTGGGTGATCCATTGCCACTGTGATAAGTGGTTACTGTTTATATCTACTCTTTTTACTTTATATTGCCTTATTTGACTACTTTCCTTGGTTCACAAGAGGGTAGGTTACGATTTTCTAGTCAACAGTTCACCATCTCTTTCTGCATCTGGTTCACTACTAACTATGGCAGTCATCATGGTATCATGCTTATTTTGTATCCTTTGTTGCTACACATTTGTTTTGGTTAGCAGTCCACTTATACTAGTTTTAACTCTTATTGCTTTCAGTGTTAGCTCTTTTTTATTCAATGCTTTTGAAGTGACCCATTGAAGTAGCTTTTGTTTGTTCAGGGGTTATTCCTCCTGTTAGATTAGAAATGTTGCTTATAGTCCATTTTTCAAATATGAAGTCATTAGTTAAAGTTGCAATCAAACAAGGGGTGTCAATGTTGTTTTAGAGAAATTATAACATGCTGATATCTCGATTAATCTATGGCATATGTCTAAAATTAGATTTTTTTAAACCATCCAATTTTCTTGGTTTGACTTTGTTATCTGCTCTGTTTGGTTCATTTGTAGTACTCTCAGTTATTATGTAAAATGAAGAAGAGTTTAAAGTACCACCAAAAATTATATAGGTCTCACTACGTTTTGCATTATCAATAAATAAAATAGTCATGTTCAACCCAAGAAACTAATGAGTGATATTTATACTAGAATAGGAAGTAGTATACCAATGAGCAACACTGACTTTTCTCTACCACCACCATCATTGGGGATATCAATAAAAAGCTTTGGCCTCTGTTAGTTGATGTTGAGCAATGCCGTCTGATCATTGTTAACACCATGGATGGTATTGGATAATCAATGGAGGTAGATACCAACTCTAGATTGGATCGGATTCTTTTGTTTTGCTGCTGGTTAGCCCATGTAACCATCTTTTGCAACAATTTTTAGTTGGTGTGTGCACCATCCATAGTTTCTAACAATATTGAATGGGCACATTGATTGGTTCTTCTGCTCTCTAGCTCTTAAGTACAGTTCAAATGATACCTTGTGAAAAATCACCAAAGGCATTGATTGTTAGCACCAAAATTTGGTAAACTGGAAACCTACTGTGACACTCTAGTTAGTCCTGTTCCTGAAGATAGGAAAAGTAATAAAATCACTCAAAAATGATACATAACTAAATATGATAAAATATACAACATACCCAGTATAATCTCCCAAAGTGGGGTCTGGGAGGGTAAAAGGTACACAAACCTTTGCACTATCTTAAGATAGAGGGGTTGACTTCGATAGACCCATAACTCGAGAAAAGGTAGCCCGAAGCAGTATAACTTTCAACATCAGCCTACCACCTTTTTCCCCAAGGTTGAGCTTGTTTAATTGAAAAAAATGGAAATGAAGAAGTCATGACATAATACTATGAACAGCCCGACAAATCTTCCTGAACAGTAGTCATCACAAGATGTAGCAATAATCGATGTACAAAATACAACTTAAGAAGTTCATTTAGGCATTTTATCAAACAGTTTAAGTGCACCATTTTACTTAATAATTTTTAGTTCTTTATGTTTATTTCTTAGCCTCTGAAAAATCGTAACTGTAATTTGCTATTCACTATAACAATCATAATATATAAAACATCTTTTTTTCCATTAAGTAATCGTTCAAGTATATGAATTTTCTATACATATCTTGAACAATTTTTTCTTTGATTTGAATATAAGGGCATGCATTCTGGAATTTAGGTTAGGGTTTGTTTTTTTCTAGAAGAAAGAGAGAAAAGCGTGGTAAAAATATTTCCAAAAATGAATTTGTTTTCTTTTTCACCTTATTCTATATTATAATTTATTTTTATTTTTTTTAAAATCTAGGTGTATTTATTTTATTTAGTTGGTAGCAACTTAGTGGTTCACTTATCCACGTCAGAGCAATTGTATATCACGCATTGTGTCTGAAATATTTGAGTGGTTTTTTTGTATAAATTTTGGATAGTTAAAGTGTCTGTTTGTGCACAATCAAACATAAAGGTCAAAGTTATAATTTGAAACCAAGTTAAGGGGCATATGTATGTATTATGCCTTTTTTAAACTTGGTAAGACTAAGATGGTCTATTCCAGCAACAAGTTGTAATTTATTGAAGTGTTGGAACTATAATGGTGGTGCAGTGAGACAAAAGAAGTGGTGGAAACTTGTCCCAACTTGTAAATGGTGGACAATTTGGAAGGAGAGGAACTACATAATTTTTTGAAGACAAGAAATCTTGTGCAGAAAGTCTAGATGAATTTTATTCTTTTGTTTCATTTTTGGTGTAAAGAAAACTTTGTAGAGGATATTGAATCGCTAGTTGATGTGATAGGTTCCTTGTGAAGCTGCAGTCGAAAGCATGGTTGGGTTTTAGTAATTTTTACCAGTTTCAAAGAAAACTAACCTTCTGCCCTAATTTGTGTCCTCTATAACCTCCTTTCTGTGGTCATGTTCTCATTAAGTTGAAGTTGCGTCATATCATGTCTAATCTCCTCTCCCGTTTACTTCTTCGGCAAAGGAAATAGAATATAGATATGGTAACTTACCATGTTTTAACTACAATATAGAAAAAACAACATAGAAAATGCTCACACCATTTGTTGGCCCGATGTCTCCGGTAGGAAAATGAGGAGGTAAGTTTCCTCTTTCTATGTGTGAGTGAGAGAATGTATCTTGAGTGTGTGACACATATTATTGAGGGTGCTCTCACTTGCTCTTATTTATGTTCCACTTATATATGCAACCTCTATTGATATTGATGATTATGAGTTATTTGTCATTCCTTTTTCTCTTTTGAGAAAGGTAACAATTGTATTAATAAAGACTAGAAACGCCGCTCGAATGGGCTGGGGACGGGTCAAAGCTCTATCTGGGTGGAGGATAAGTTTCAGAACATTGTTTCATTGATGTCGATGGGGCATGGGGTCAGAATATCTCCTTCGCTGACCTTGTTGGTGACAAAAAAGGGGTAGGGGGGTTGGGTTTACCAGAGGGAGGTGGGAAGCTCCTCAAATGGGACGGATGACACTAGAATGTTAATGCGTAAAATAGTTGTAGAGGCTAGATAGTCGTTGGTTTTCTTGGTGACATCAGGAAAAGCTTATGATTGATGTAGCTCAAATTGTTCCTCCCCTCGCGGAATCTCCAAACCCTCTCTTGGCAGGATTCAAGATAAGTTTTTACCATCAACCAACCATTGTATAAATCTAATTCCAAACATAATCCTGGGATATGCCCCACGTACCAAATGATCCCCAAGAGGAGATGAAAGAAATCTTAGGATTGATGTAGCTCAAGCTGTTCTTCCCCTCGTGGAATCTCGAATCACTCCCCCTGGTTTCTCTCCTTCTGACTAGTCTAATCTTTTTTATTGTGTCTATAATATGTGGGCACGCCTTATGACTAAAACACCTTTCCCAAACCAAACAGACTTGGATAGGACCAAAAACACTGTGCTATGTCGTGGTATGTGTGGTCATGTGCATTGTCTAGACGAAACATCAGAGTACATGAGTTTATGCAGGTAGTCCTAAAAAGATACCTCCACATCGCAAGGCTCAACTTTCCATGCACCGGGTGGGCATACAATAGTGTCAAAATGTCTTTAGTCGGCTGATGTGCACACTCTCTGTCCTGGACATGATCCCGATTAGTTTTCTTTGACTTCGTTCATACTTCAAAGCCTTATTTGATCCTTTTTAGCTTCATATCATTCATGTGTTCAACATCATGTCCTACACAAGAAAATACACAAATTAGGGATAAATTGAACGGATTGGAACTCAAACACAGTAACACGTACGAAATATGCTGCGGAATATAACTAAAACCATGCATTTCGTGCTGCCGATCAAATGTAATCATGGGAAAATGTGTAGAAGACAGCACATGAAGGACAAAAGAGAAGACTACTGTTCATGGTGTTGATGTCGGGAATCTATTCGAACTTTTAGAATCAAGATTAGGTCAGCGTTGGTCGTTGGAAATGGGCAGTAAATATCCTTCTCGAAAGACAACTAACCTAGGACATGCCACTCTCAAGCTTTTATTTATGACGTTTTCACCTTAAATCAACAATAAAAGGAAACTATATATTAGTGTACTATGGAATACACGGGTTGGAGTTGAAGTTCCAAGGTTTTTTTTGAATGATTGGGACGTTCACAAGTTTGCTGAATTTCACAACGCACTAAACCAGTTCATCGGAACGAACGAAGTCTAGACTGAATATGGCGGCTCGGGCATAACTCCGGAGTTCTCTCTATTGGAACATCTTATCACATGTTGAATCATGCCACTATTCTAAGTAAGCAGTGGCCCTGGAAACATATATGTAGGGAAAGATTCAATGTAGTGTGGCATGTTTTACTTGATTAGTAGCTAAGACGGCTTGTTTGACACAAGAAGGCTTAAGAGAGGGAGTACAAGTGTACAACTTTGTTTTATCTGTCATTTATGTGGGAAAATTGCAAGTCACCTTTTTATGCTTTGCAGAGTGACTACACAATTATGTGACATCTTTACAACTATTTAATAGCCTTGAGTTGGAAAATGCCAAACAAGGGTTGCTGTCTAGCTGGTACAGAAGAGTAGTCTCAACAGCTCAGAAAAGATGGAACATGATCACGGCTTGCATAATTATATGTAAGGAAAGGAATTTAAGATGTTTTGAGGGGAAAAAGCAACTTAATCCAGAAGATAAAACTAAGTTGTATTGTGCTTTTTCTTTTTTGGTGTAAGCAACAGTACATAGAAGACACCAAGTCTCTATTACAAGGTCTAGAGTATCTATAAGACAGTTGATAGTTTGTTGGTTTAGAGGTTGTTACGCCATACATTTAGTAAATATGGCCCACTCAAATTTTAATGCATGCTTTTCACCATCTTTTTTTTAAAAAAAAGGTCAAGCACCCAAGGTGTGGCCTAATGGTCGATGAAATGGGTTGAGAACCATGAGCTCTTCGCTTCAACTTCATGTCGAGGAAAAAGACACATGGTTATTTCTTGCATCTGTCAAGCCTTTGTGGATAGAGTTATCCCATATGTGTATTGTTGTGTCAGTAAGAGGCAGCAAGTACCCCACAGTATTAGTTGAGGTGCACGCAAGTTGATGCTGATCTAAACACCAGGATTATCAAAACTAGAAGTTAGTATGCAAGTATGTGAAAATGTTTGATATGATATGAGAATAAGTGATATTAAATTCAGTGAACTACTTGAGCGGAGGTAAAATTGATATACTCTCACAGAGGAAGTAATAGTACAAATGTTGTGCTAATCTAACTTGAAGCCAGATTTATTTATTTAATAAAGTCAAGGGTAAGCCACCTATTTCCCTTTACTCGCTTCAGTTTTTTCAATATCTCCCTACTCATGTAACTGTTTCTTTTTCCGTTTCAGGTGACATTCATGGGCAGTACAGTGATCTGTTGAGGCTTTTTGAATATGGTGGTTTTCCTCCGAAGGCTAACTACTTATTCTTGGGTGATTATGTAGATCGTGGGAAGCAGAGCTTGGAAACAATATGCCTCTTGCTTGCCTATAAGATCAAGTATCCTGAGAACTTTTTCTTGCTTAGAGGAAACCATGAATGTGCTTCTATAAATAGGATATATGGATTCTATGATGAGTGTAAGCGTCGGTTCAATGTGAAACTATGGAAGTCCTTTACAGACTGTTTTAATTGTCTTCCTGTAGCAGCACTTATCGATGAGAAGATATTATGCATGCATGGGGGTCTGTCCCCTGATCTTTCTAGTTTGGATCAGATTCGGAACTTACCACGTCCAACTGCCATCCCGGACACTGGTTTGCTTTGCGATTTACTTTGGTCAGATCCTGGTAAAGATGTAAAGGGTTGGGGGATGAATGATAGGGGAGTTTCATACACCTTTGGTCCTGATAAAGTTTCTGAGTTTTTGTCAAAGCATGACTTGGACCTTGTCTGTCGTGCCCATCAGGTAAAGGAACGCTGTTTTGTATGTCCTTGTGTGCTTCTCCTCTGAGGTAATTGATTTGCATCTATTTTTGCAGGTCGTGGAGGATGGTTATGAATTCTTTGCTGACAGGCAGCTTGTCACCATTTTTTCAGCTCCCAATTACTGCGGCGAGTTTGACAATGCTGGTGCTATGATGGGTGTTGATGAAAACTTGATGTGCTCTTTCCAAATTCTTAAGCCAGCAGAGAAGAAAAATAAGTTTATGATGTGAGAAGATGTTTCCTACTTTTATAGAGGTCACCTTCTTCTCTGTCCTTGACATATAATGGATGCTTAGTTGAATATAGCTGTCCCTCTTGCTTTATTATTACTCAAGTCCTAGTGATTCGGGAGGATGTACCTTGTTAAAATCCACCTCAGCAACATTTGTGGTTCAAGTTTAAAACAAAAACCATACGTGGGTGTTTTTCAGTGAAATTATTGGGAGGAAATCTTTTTCAAACAAAAAGGATCTATCACTTTTTTACGAGTTTCATACCTCTACCATTCATTGTTGCTTTTTCCTACCTACACTGTCACACCTCTTGTAGTAAAACACACCTCATTGCTGTGTTGGATAGGGCTGTGGGAGCTTATAAACCCATAAATATCGGTCAAGGTGGCATGTAATTTTATAGAACCCTAGATTTTTTTAATTAACAAAATCAAAAGCTAAACAATAATTTGCGCTGAAAATTGAAAGGTTAAAGGGTAAAAATCGAGGTTAAGAACTTTTACCCATTTAATTAAAATCATTAATAAACATCCTAGTTAGATTGTGGACAAAATTAGCCATGTGGAGTGCCACTTGGCACTTGTTTTAAAAAACTAAAGCGGAGTGTGTTCAGATGCACTAGTAGCTCAACGTCAAGGTGTGCTTTAACATGAAGGGGGGAATAATTTGAGTAGGGAAAGGGAACAATGGATGGTTGAGGTATGAAACTCGCGAAAAAGTAATAATTTAAGAGATTGTTTGGATGACTTAACTTAAGCCAAATATCATAAGATAAATCTTAATTTATGGCTTATGACTTGATTGTATCATTTTAATCAAGTACACTTGTAAGCACTTTTTAATTTTTTTCCAAATTCTAAAAAGGTGCTTAAAAGTTATTTTGGCTCAAAACACTTAAAATAAGCCAATCAAAATTCCAATGAGCAAGTTTGTTTTTGACATTAGCTCCTACAAGTATTGTTAAAGTGTAGGACGATCTCATCTAAAAGCTATGCTACTAGAGAGCACTCTTTCATTTACTTAAGTATTCTAGTGACATGCCCCCTCATGCGCAAGCTTGATTTTTTTTTATGAGCCAAACACGTGGCAATTCTTTTAGATAGTTGGTGGCTGTGAGGCATGGCCCTAGAACCTCAACTAGTTCCGATACCATGTTCAAATGTGTGACTATCCCATCTAAAAGTTTAAGTTGTTAAGTGTTAGATACAACACTTTTGTTTACTTGATTAGTATCTTAACAAATATCAATGCATTAGCCTTTGTTTAAAAAGATGATTCACCAATGTTTTTGGTCTGGTTTAGCACTAACCAGTAATGACTATTACCTGCTTGGTTGTGTTAAAAGGAAAGGAAATTTTACGATTTTGAAAGCTTATGATGTAGGTCAGATGATTAGATAAATTGATTGGTTGATTCAGCTTATGTAAGACACATTATTTCTTGTCTGATTTCTAGCTTAGCTTGTTTTTATATGGTTTAAAATAGGTTTGTGTGTGTGTGTGTGTTTAAGTGTTAAATTCTTTCCCCTTTTGTTCATTCTCCATCACATTTTTCATTAGTTACCTATATATTCTTTTTTGTTCCTCTTGTTTTCCCGTTCTATCTCTGTTGTTTTGCCTCTGGTTGAAACTTTATTCTAGAGCTAACATGTGCTTTTAATTCTTGCAGAGGACCTTAATTTGTCGTGGAACAGATGATGAAAATGTCGCACATTTGGTTCTTACTCCAGTTAGTTTTTTTATTGTGACTGTGTATGAGCAGATGCAAGAAAGCATTGTAGAACCTCTAAATTTATTCTGGTTCCAACAGAGGTTAACATGTACAAGAATATATATTGTTAGACATTTTCTTCGCAGTTTGATGCATAGAAGACTCGGCCTACTGCGCATGGAAACCAGCATCCATTTGAAATAGGAATGACAATGGGGCAGGGCGGCGGGTGTAGGGTGTGGCAGGTTTGGTCAAATATGGGGCGGGGCAGGGCGAGTTAAAATTAAAATCTTTAATTTTGTATGGGGTATTTTCTTTTGATCTCTTATACAGAAATAGAAATTAGGGCTCCCTCTGTATCTCACCGAGTTGCTAACTGTCTGATGCCATGTTCAGTAGGTTCTTTGTTGATTGCGGCGAGATGACGTTAGCTGTGTGTGTGTGTGTGCATGTGTGTGCGTGTGTGTGCGTGTGTGTGTGCGGGCGTATGTGTGTGCCATTGACATGAATGTCCACGAGCTATTGATTATTGGAGATTTGGATTTATTAATTCATAAGGTTCAAGGAGAATGGGCTGTTAAAAACCTAAAGATTACGCCATACCTGCAATATATACAAAAGTTGTGCAGAAGATTCCGTAAGACTTAGTTCAGACATAATTCTAGAACACAGAATGAGTTGGCTGATGCGTTTGCCACCATCGCGTCAATGAGTAAGCATCCAGATTCTGACTGTATTGATCCTCTAGATATAGATCTGAAAGAACATCAGGTCCATTGTTCGCATGTTGAAGTAGAACCAGACGGTTTGCCATGGTATTTTGATATAAAGACGCATTTGGAGTCTTGGATTTATTCTGAAGAAGCCACATCCAATCAAAAAAAGTCGATACGTCGCATGACTCTCAACTTCTTTCTGAGTGGAGAAATCTTTTATAGGACTCCAGATTTAGGTCTTCTCAAATGTGTCGATGTTGACAGATACATGCTGGAGTTTGTGGCATGCACATGAATGGACTCACTTTGGCAAGGAAGATCCTTTGAGCCGGTTATTTTTTGATGACTATGGAGCATGATTGTTGCAAGTTTGTGCAGAAATGTCATAAATGTCAAGTGCATGGTGATTTGATCCGAGTGCTGCCTCACGAACTCAATGCTATGAGTTCACCTTGGACCTTTGTAGCTGGGGGCATGGATGTCATCGGTCTGATAGAGTCAGCCTAATGGACACATTTATTTTGGTTGATATTGATTATTTCACCAAGTGGGTGGAAGCAACTTCTTACAAGTTGGTAACCAAGAAAGTTGTAGCTAATTTTGTTCGCAACAATCTGATATGACGGTTTGGAGTAC
This sequence comes from Solanum lycopersicum, assembly GCF_036512215.1. Taxonomy (NCBI): domain Eukaryota; kingdom Viridiplantae; phylum Streptophyta; class Magnoliopsida; order Solanales; family Solanaceae; genus Solanum; species Solanum lycopersicum. The sequence continues at coordinate 21,256,301 of NC_090805.1, forward strand.
CAGAATCCATTATTACTATAAATGGTGCAAATCTCAACAGTTACTTGATGAGAGTATATGTGAGCAATTTAAGATTACTCACCGAAACTCAACCGCTTATCGTCCTCAAATGAATGGAAATGTAGAAGCTGCAAATAAGAATATCAAGAAGATTCTGAGGAAAATGATTGACAATCACTGAATTTGGCATGAGATGTTACCATATGCTTTGTTGGGTTATCGAACAATTGTCATAACGTTGATTGGAGCTAGTCCATACTTGCTAGTGTATGGAACAAAAGTAGCCATACGTGCTAAAGTCGAGATACCGTCCTTCAGAGTCGTCCAAGAAGCAGAATAGAATAATGATGAGTGGGTCAGTAAGTGGATTGACCAATTGACGTTAATTAACGAGAAGAATATGGTTGCCATTTGTCATGGTCAACTATATTGACAATGAATGGTTTGCGCTTTTCACAAGAGAGACACAAATTTTTTGAAATTGGTCAGTTAGTACTTAACCACATTTTAACTCATCAGGATGAGTACAAAGGAAAATTCGCACTAAACTGGCAAGGTCCTTACTCGTTTCACAAAGTATTATCTTGAGGTGCTTCGATCCTGTTGGAGATGGATGGCACCGCATGACTGAAACTGATCAACTCAGATGATGTCAAGAGATACTACATGTGAAGCTTCAGTTGCATTTCTGTCATTTGCTTGTAATCTTCGATTTGCTTGTATTTGGTTTGTTTAAAATTCTATCCCTTTGTAATGAACTACGTCTGATCAGAATTCTCAAGAGTGAGCTACGCAGGAGATCTATTTTTGCCTCGGTCGTCCTAATTATCCCTTTTTTATATTTCTTTGTATTTGAACTACGTTCGATCAGAATTCTCAAGAATGAGATAAGTAGGTGGTCTATGTTGACCTCGGTCGGGTTTTTTTATAAATTTCTTTTTATTGTTAACCTTTGAGGGGGAACTATGTGTTAGGACCGGCAATAAGCAGGTGTAAATGCGGAAGCTAGCCATGCAAACCTTGAAAGACCACGAGCAAGAAGACAACAAAAAATATACCAAAAGACACAGAGATTTAACGTGGTTCGGTCAATCGACCTACGTCCACAAAGGAGATGAGCAATCCACTATAAATATGAGAGTACATAATACAGAGGGAAACAACCTCAACCAATTCACTCAGAATACATGGGAGGTTCACACAAGTGATAACGTATTAAGCTTGTGACCCATAAATTCTCCCCCTAACCAAAACTCTCAAAGCCCTTAAGACTACATTGTGAATGCTGATTAAGTTAGAAGGAACATGCCTCTATTTATAGAGTACTAAACCTTTTCCTACAAGAAAAGAATTAGTCAATCCAAAACCTTTTCCTACAAGGAAAACCTATTTATGGTAAGAAATTTAGAGCAAATAAAACCCAATAAATCTCCCCCTTGGCCTGAATTTCTGAAAAAATAAATTTGTCCACCTTCTTGATTTAATCTTCAACAACTTGCTTCTCCTCTCCATAATCTCCAAAATTTATGTCTCAACACAAAGAATCTCTCTGAAACAATTTCTCCAACAAAATCTTCAATACTGTCAAAAAGGTTACTGCTAGAACTACACCACCAAGATGAACACATCTTTCTAACCTGGTTCAATCATCGATTATCAAACCACTGAACCTGACTTCTTCATTGAATCTGACTCTGATACCATTTGTTAGGACCGGAAATAAGCAGGTGTAAATGTGGAAGCTATCCATGCAAACCTTGAAAGACCACGAGCAAGAAGACAACGAGAAATATACCAAAAGACACAAAGATTTAACGTGGTTCGATCAATCGACCTACGTCCATAAAGGAGATGAGCAATCCACTATAAATATGAGAGTACAAAATACAGAGGGAAACAACCTCAACCAATTCAGTCGGAATACATGGGAGGTTCACACAAGCGATAACGTATCAAGCTTGTGACCCATAAATTCTCCCCCTAACCAAAACTCTCAAAGCCCTTAAGACTACATTGTGAATGTTGATTAAGTTAGAAGGAACATGCTTCTATTTATAGAGTCCTAAACCTTAGCCTACCAAAAAAAAAGATTAGTCAATGCAAAACCTTTTCCTAAAAGAAAAACCTATTTATGGTAAGAAATCAGGGCAAATAAAACCCAACACATCTGAATTTCTGACAAAATAAATTTGTCCACCTTCTTTACTTAATCTTCAACAACTTGCTTCTCCTCCATTGTCAGATCTTAGGCATTTGACTTTCAAACCAGTCTGATTCTCAACTTCAGCTTTTCACTTCTTGAAAGTTTCAAACACATCTGACTTATGCTTCAAGAAATAAACCCATACCTTCCTGCTGAAATCATCAATGAAGGTAACATAGAATCTGGATCCCCCAAGTGATGATACTGGAGATGGTCCCCAAACATCTGTATGGACCATTTCCAACCGCACTTTCTTTGGCTTTCTAGGAGTCTTTGTGAAGCTTACTCTTTTCTGTTTGCCCATAACACAGCTCTCGCAAAGACCCATATCAACAGACTTCAGACCCTCTAATGCTCCTTTTGCAACCAGCATCTTCATTCCTTTAGTACTCATGTGTCCAAGTCTGTTGTGCCACAGACATGAACCAGAAGCACCTTCAGCAACAGCGGCCATGTTTATACACCCTGCAGTGGTGTACAAGGTTCCAGATTTGGTGCCACGAGCTACTACCATAGCACCTTTCACGATCTTCCACGAACCTTTCCCAAACTCTGCTTCATATCCCGTGCTATCCAACTGACCAACAGAGATCAGATTTTTCTTGATCCCAGGAATATATCTGACATCCTCCAATGTCCACTAGTTTCCGGAGGTGGTCTTTATTAAAACATCCCCCTTTCCTTCAATCTCTAAGGCTTTATTGTCAGCAAGATATACTTTTCCAAAATTTCCAGATTTAAAATTTTGGAACAACTCCTAGCTTGGAGACGAATGGAAAGATGCACCAGAATCCAAAATCCAGGATTCAACCGGGTTGTTCACACTAAGGATTAGAGCATCCCCTATGTCCTCAGCTGAATTTACAGAATCATTGTCATCTCCAAATTTCTAATTCTGTTTCTTCTTTGGCTTTGTACAGTTCGTCTGAAAGTGTTCTTTTTCTCCACAGTTCCAACAAGTCACGTTTGATCTATTCAGTGATTTTCCTCGATTCTTTGATTTTGATCGACCATGTTAATTTTGGCCTTTCGTCTTACTTCTCCCCCTTCGATCAACGCTGAGAGAACTGCACGATGAATCTCCCACTTCTCGTTTGCGAATACTTTCGCTAAGAACAACATCACGGATTTCATCAAACTTCAGTTTCTCAGATCCACGGGAACTGCTAATCGCAGCAACAACAGTATCCCAAGACTCGGGCAGAGATGACATCAAAATTAACGCCTTAATTTCATCTTTGAAATTAATATCCACAGAATTGAGTTGACTCACAATCATATTGAACTCGTTTATATGATCAGAAATGGATCCATTCTCAGATATCTGTAAATTGAACAATCTACGCATTAAATATACCTTGTTCATAGCCGATGGTTTTTCATACATATTTGACAGTGCCTTCAACAGAACGGGCGTAGTCTTCTCCTTCACGATGTTGAACGCCACGTTTCTTGACAAAGTCAACCGGATCAACCCTAGAGCCTGGCGATCCTTGAGTTTCAACTTTTCCTCCGTCATGAATTCCGGCTTCACCCCGATCAATGGTTCGTGAAGATCTTTCTGGTACAGATAATCTTTGATCTGCATCTTCCAGAAACTGAAATCGGATCCATCAAACTTCTCGATTCCAAGCTTTGAACTATCCATCTTCGGTGATCGTGTTGAATCTCCTTAGCTCTGATACTATTTGTTAGGACCGGAAATAAGCATGTGTAAATGCGGAAGCTAGCCATGCAAACCTTGAAAGACCACGAGCAAGAAGACAACGAGAAATATACCAAAAGACACAGAGATTTAACGTAGTTCTGTCAATCTACCTACTTCCACAAAGGAGATGAGCAATCCATTATAAATATGAGAGTACAAAATACAGAGGGAAACAACCTTAACCAATTCAGTCGGAATACATGGGAGGTTCACACAAGCGATAATGTATCAAGCTTGTGACCCATAAATTCTCCCCCTAACCAAAACTCTCAAAGCCCTTAAGACTACATTGTGAATGTTGATTAAGTTAGAAGGAACATGCCTCTATTTATAGAGTACTAAACCTTTTCCTACAAGAAAAGAATTAGTTAAGCCAAACCTTTTTTCAACAAGGAAAACCTATTTATGGTAAGAAATTTAGGGCAAATAAAACCCAATACTATGTTTGACCTGATTCCTGCCTCAACGGGATATGTAAGTGCCACAAGAGCTTGGTCATACCTCCCATAATATTTCTATTTCTCTTTACGGAAACTAGGACATAATTTTTGAGAGGGACTCGAAAATTCTCGAGAAGAAGATTTCTCCTCAACAAGTCTAGACTGATGTTACTTTGGGATCTCCAACTGGGATAGAATTTTTGAGAAAAATCAAAAATTCCGTGATTCACTCACCGGCAGTTAAAGATAAACCAAGATCGTTATCTGGACAAAAATTTTGAGCAAGGCCTCAAAATTTCAATTGGGGTTTGTCGGCAATCTATAGTGACTTTGAATACTACCCAGTGAATAATTAGATAGACCTCCAAGCATCAGACTCAAAGAAGTTTGCTAAGCCTGATGTGACATGATACTTGGCAGTAACCTTTTTCAAAATGCTACTCTTCGAAAATTTATTTTTTCTTAAAACTTTCTCTTTATGTGTCATTTGTTTTGGCACAAAATATATTGTCTTATCTATCAAGAGTCGATGAATCAGAAAATAAATCGGACATACCAGGACAAGGAGCGAACAACTGATGAAATCGACACAGATCAGTTCATTTTAAACTAATGATTTTTCTGTGAACGCAGGTTTATAGGTTTGCTCTAATGTCAGCGAATTCCTCCGATCGATGAATATGAAGAAGTCAATAGGGCAAATAGCTCCCCAAAATTAATAGTTTTTTCTGTGGATGCATGAATTCTTTTATATTGCTTGTACCGAAGACTTGGGGACGTGTACAACATTGTTTCATCCAATTCCCAATAACATGAAATAAGATATAATTGTGTTTAAAGATGAATTGAATAAAAATCTCGAAAAAGACGTTTTACAGCTTTTCGTCGATGATGTCATCTGCATCATATTATCAGACGTGATAGTATTACTACTGGAGGGTCATTTTATTTGTATCATCGATTGAGATGATACACTACTTGAGGGGTCATTTTATCATATCATTAATTAAGACGATATCTCTATCCAGGAGGCACCCAAAAGATCATTATGTGACTCGATTGGAGCACTATCTTCATTTGGTACAAAAAACATTCATGCCTCGCGGAAAATGTCATGCATCGTGCATCGTGCATCGCGGGAAGATATTCATGCCCCATGGGAATCAGACATCATGGGAAAATATTCATGCCCCACAGAAATGTCATGCCTCATAAAAGATCATGCATCACAAAAAATCGTGCATTGCGAGTTAATATCGATGCATCACAAAAATTCATGCATCACGAGTTAATATCCATGCATCGCGAGTTAATATTCATGTAACATCGAAAATCATGCATAACGAGTTGAAAATCATGCATCATGAGTTAATATTCATGCATCCCGAGTCAATATTCATGCATTGCGGGAAGATGTTCATGCCCCGCAGAAAATCAGGCATCGTGGGAAGATATCCATGCCCCACAAAAAGTCATGCCTCGCAAAAAATCATGCATTGCGAAAAACCATGCATCGCGAGTTATTATTTTTGCATCGCAGAAAAATTATGTATTGCAAAGATGAAGTCATGCATTGCAAGAAAAACTTCATGCATCGTGGAAAAGTCATGCATTGCGGAAGAGAAAGCACGCACTGCAAGAGATGTAAGTCGTGCATCCCAAGAGTAATATTTTCCCATCAACGTCAACACATTATTTTGACAAGAGTGAACACCAAAAAATTATCAACAACGACATCAAGAGAAATATCAACATACGACATCATCTTTTATTTACTTCGACATCAAGTGAATAGTACACCAAAGATTATATTGCAAATATAAGACATAAACTTTATTTGCTTTATGTCAAACCGATCGAGTTGACATCAAATGCTGAAGGAGAACAACTAAGTGTCAACATGGTAAATACACTATCTCTCATTTGAAATTTATTTTTATGCTGATGAGTTTCATCTCAGTCTTTATCGAGAGCATCCGGAAGGATGAATTCTCCAAAAGCAAACCACAATTGCGGATGACGTCAAAAAGGATGCAGCACAACGTAGAACTTTTTCTTAGCGGCGAACTGAGACATATTCCAAAGAGGAGTGTCAAACTCTTAGGACGCGAGCAGAGGAGCGACTTCTACCATAATCAAATCACACCCCTATCAGAAGGCATGTGGGTTTTTCATTCGGTTTTGTCAGTTTTGGTTTTGCGTTCATAAATTTTTGTATATGCCAAAAATAGGTTTCCAATTTTAGTGACAACGCGCCAAGATTTTTGTAAATTATGTCCGTGTAAGTTCTTAATTATGGGTGTAATGTGAACCACATTCATGGCTAGGAGGTTACAAGCCTTTTTTTCATACTCGACTTAATTTGGCACCTGTCCAGAGCCAAAGGTTATATAGCATAATAGATCCCCTTTTCAACCGATTGAGTCGAACTACAAACAGTATGATTCCTCGTGTATGAGGATATGTATGAGGGATCAATCTTGAAAACTTGCTGTATTCCAACATCTTCTCTTTAATCTTATTTTCTAGCACTCTGGCCCCTTCATAATTCAGTATTGGGATGCCTTTTTATTTTTTTAAAATTGTGTGTTAAATCAAGCATATCGAACTACAAGTGGCCTGAATTCTCATATAGCCTTAGATATATAGAAACCCATTTCAGGGTTCGATCATGACTGCTAAAGTCCGTGCCAAGTCCTTTTACCCAAAGATGAAGGTGTGATCGGCCAAAATTGGTTTGGGTCAATTTCATTTTCCTCTATTTTCTTGCGTCAACCCAAGTAAAATGAGGGACAATTGTTGACACCCAATTTTGACCCTCCCCAATAAAAAATTAATTAATGAATTTCTTAATTGTAAATTATTTGTAAATAATTAGCTTTTGTTGAGTTTTAAAATGTTTTAAGGTTATTTTGAATTAATCTTATTGCCTCTTTATAATTTTTATAAAATATATATGCTTTATATAATTATATATGATTAGAAGGTCGATTATTTTAGTTTGTTAAAAATTAAGAAGTTTATTTAATTAATTATTCTATATTAATCCATCTATCTAGCTACCGAGTACCTTAATTCATTTAGAAACGCATTTTTAGTTCAATTTCCAGTAGCCCAAAATAGTTTAAGGTTTCCTAGACCTCATGAATTCCAACTCCCAGCAACCCTTTTAGCAATTTTCCGCCCAGCCCAATTCCCTTTGTAGCTTAACCGACCCAGCCCAAACCCTTGTACCCCTGACTCAACCCAAGCTTTCTCTTTTCAAGCAAAAATAAAACCTATCACGACAAAGAAACTATCCTAGACGGCGTATCCACAAGATGATAACACCAGCGAAATAAAAACACTAGAAAGAGACGATTTTTCCCCCATGTTCCTATCCGTTTTCTGATTCTCCCCCCCCCCCTCCCCTCCTCCAAAAAAAAAGTCTTAATCCTAATCTTCCTCATATATACTTCCTATCCTTCACTGTAGGAAGGGATTTTTTTTTGCGTTAGAGAAAAAACAAGATACAGATACATATATTAAAGAAAATACAAAAGAGATTTCGGTGAGTTTGTATTTTTCGTTAAAACTTTCATTGAAAGGATTCACTGCTTAGAAACCATCATACGTCCAAAATATATACTTCCTTCTTTGGCTCATGATTGTGTAGTGGAACTTGCTTGTGTTTTCATCGCTCACCTCTTGTGTCGGTCGCTGCCCTCAAAAAGATAATGCTCTCTCCGTTATTGTATTTATCTTCGCCTTTTTTCTGATTCTAAATTGATATTGTTCGAAATTGAAGACCTTGTGATGTGTTTGGTTTGCCGATTAAGTACTAGGTTTTTTTCCTGTTGGAGTATGACGTATTTAATTGGCTTTAGTGATTGGATTTTAAGGTCGAGTTAATTGTTGAATCCATCACATTATTTTAGTCAACTGTAGCTATTCAATTGGTACAAACAATTGTTAAAAAGGAATAGTAATTGGAGTGGAAAAGAAAAGATTTGGTAGTTGGCAAATTGGTAAGATTTGCAACCATTTTTGACTTTGCTATGTTTACATATGTCATTAGTGACATAGGTATGGTTTTATCCTTCTATAAATAGAGCATTCTTGCTCATTTGTAAAATACACCAATTTAGAGAGAAAAAACATTTTGAGAGCAAAGTGAGGTATTCCATAGACTATACAAGAAAATAGTCTGTGAAGAAAAATAGAGTGTGAGCGATATTTTAGTAAGACAAAAATCAAAAGAGTGTTGTTCCTTTTGAGTGTGTAGTAGTCACTTTGAGTATTGTATTCGTGACTACACGGTGTAAAATTCCTTACTATAGTAATATCAATTGCTCCTCTTAGTCCGTGGTTTTTTCCCTTACTCAGAAGGGTTTCCACGTAAAATTCTTGGTGTCATTATTTTTCCATTTTATTTCCATTACTTTTACCATATATATTTTTGTGCTTTTCCGCGTTTTCCCAAAAAACTGATATCAAAGCCAAGGTTTTATCTGAGTATGCTCTGTGGTTGCACCACAGTCTGAACTTCCACATCAGAAAAGATTTACTTTGATTTGCGATAACCATATTTTTTGGGGAAAACAATGGAAGCCAACACAAGTAGAATGGTTACTTTGAATGGTGTTAATTATGTCATTTGGAAGGGGAAAATGGAAGATCTGCTTTATGTCAAGAATTTTTATAAACCAGTATTTACCACTGTAAAGCCTGATAATAAAACAGATGAAGAGTGGAATCTGTTGCATAGACAGGTTTGTGGATTCATTAGACAATGGGTCGACGATAATGTGTTGAACCATATTTCTGGGGAAACACATGCTCGAACCCTATGGGAGCATCTTGAAAGTTTGTATGCTCGAAAGACCGGCAACAACAAAATATTCTTAATAAAGCAGATGTTGAGTTTGAAATATAATGATGGTCCTCCAATGACAGACCATCTGAATAATTTTCAGGGGATTATGAACCAATTATCTGCTATGGGCATCAAATTTGATGAAGAAATTCAAGGCTTGCTTCTACTTGGTTCCCTACCAGATTCTTGGGAAACATTTAGAACGTCATTGTCAAATTCTGTTCGGATGGTGTGATCTCTATGGATTCCGCCAAGAGTAGTGTCTTGAACGAAGAGATGAGAAGAAAAACTCAAGGTTCCTCTTCGTCGGATGTCCTGATAACAGGCCCCAGGAAGAGAAATAAAACTCGTGGTTCTCAGCATAGAGAACAAAATAGGAGAAAATCCAAAGGCATACTTAAGGATATTGAGTGCTATCATTGTGGCATGAAAGGGCACACAAAGAAGTTCTGCAGGAAGTTGAAGAGGGAGAACAATAACAAAGAGGAAACTAAACAAGATGGCAATGAAAATTGCCTAGCCACCGTCACCACCGAAGATCTTGTTACCGTTCTTGATGCAAACATGATAAATATTGCTTGTGATGAGTCAAGCTGGGTTGTGGACACTGGTGCCGCATCTCATGTGACATCAAGGAAGGATTTTTTCTCTTCCTACACTCCTGGTGATTTTGGAACCTTGATTATGGGTAATGAGACTGTTTCTGGGTGGTTGGTATTGGTACAATTTGTTTGGAAACTAGTGTTGGAACTAAACTAGTTTTGAACAATGTGAAACATGCTCCTGATGGTCGTCTACACCTAATTTCTGTTGGTGTTTAGATGATGAAGGATATGTTAGTACCAACGGTGATGGAAAATAGAAGCTCATTAAGGGTTCCTTGGTTGTGGCTCGTGGTAACAAACGTCGTGGTCTATACTGGACTACGGCCTCTGCTTGTGTTGATATGATGAATGCGGTTGAGAGCGATAACTCTTCAACATTATGGCACAAGAGGCTTAGCTACATTAGCGAGAAAGGACTTAATGTACTAGCCAAGAAGAAATTATTGTAAAATTTCAAAAGTGCTAAATTAGAAAAATGTGAGCACTGCTTGGCTGGTAAATAAAATAGAGTTTCCTTTAAGTCCTACCCTCCTTCGAGAAAGACAGAGTTGCTTGAGTTAGTGCACTCTGATTTATGTGGTCCAATGAAGACAAAGACATTGGGTGGTGCACTTTACTTTGTCACTTTCATTGATGATTGCTCGAGAAAACTTTGGGTCTATGTCTTGAAGACTAAAGACCAAGTGTTAGGTGTCTTTAAGCAGTTTCATGCTTCAGTTGAAAGATAAACTGGAAAGAAATTGAAATGTATTCGTACTGATAATGGTGATGAATATTGTGGACCATTTGACGAATACTGCAAGCATCAAGGTATTAGACACCAGAAGACTTCTCCCAAGACTTCTCAGCTTAATGGTTTGGCTGAGAGGATGAACAGGACCTTGATGGAAAGAATTAGATGTTTGCTTTCTGAAGCAAAGTTGCCAAACTCATTTTGGGGTGAGGCTTTATTGACCGCTGCACATGTTATTAATCTATCTCCTGCTATTGCTTTGCAAAGTGATGTACCAAATAGTGTTTGGTATGGAGAGGATGTTTCCTATGACCATTTGAGAGTATTTGGTTGCAAAGCTTTTGTACATGTGCCAAAAGATGAGAGGTCAAAATTAGATGCCAAGACAAGGCAATGCACCTTCATTGGATATGGCCTAGATGAATTTGGTTACAGGCTATATGATCCAATTGAAAAGAAACTTGTGAGAAGCCGTGATATTATTTTCATGGAGAATCAAACAATTGAAGATATTGACAAAGCGGAGAAGGTAGAATCTTCAAATTTTGATGGTATAGTCCATCATGTTGAAGTTCCTCACACAAGTTTGCATGATGTTATTGGGTTTGATAATCATGGTGACGCCCAGAACCATGTATCGAATCAACATGTTGATGTTGATAATAATAATGATATTGTTATTGATGATCCTGTTGCTCATGAAGTTGTGGACAAATCAAATATTCCGCTTCGAAGGTCTACAAGACAGCATTTTCCTTCCTCCCGTTATTCACCAAATGAGTATGTGTTACTCACTGACGGGGGAGAACCTGAATGTTATGAGGAGGCCATGGAAGATGAGCACAAGAATCAATGGATTGAAGCCATGCAAGACGAGATGAAGTCTTTGCATAAGAACCACACTTATGAGTTGGTAAAATTGCCCAAGGGCATGAGAGCTTTGAAGAACAAGTGGGTGTTCAAAGTTAAAGTCGAAGAACACAACTTGAAGCCCAGGTACAAAGCTAGATTGGTTGTTAAGGGATTCGGTCAAAGGAAAGGTATTGACTTTGACGAAATATTTTCTACTGTTGTTAAAATGTCCTCGATTCGCATAGTTCTGGGTTTGGCTACTAGTCTTAATTTGAAGATTGAGCAGATGGATGTGAAAACGGCTTTCCTTCACGGTGATCTAGAAGAAGAGATTTATATGGAACAACCTGAGGGCTTCAAAGTAGATGGTAAAGAAAATTTTGTATGCAAACTCAAAAAGAGTCTCTATGGCCTAAAACAAGCTCCTAGACAGTGGTACAAAAAATTTAATATGTTATGGGGGAGCAAGGCTATAAGAAGACTTCTTTAGATCATTACGTATTTGTACAAAAATTTTCTGACAATGATTTTATCATCCTTTTGTTGTATGTGGATGATATGTTGATTGTGGGCAAAAATACTTCCAAGATTGACGAGCTAAAGAAAGAGTTGTGTAAGTCTTTTTCTATGAAAGACTTGGGTCATGCCAAGCAAATTTTGGGCATGAGAATTACTCGTCCTAGAGATAAAAGGAAGATTTATTTGTCCCAGAAGAAGTACATTGAACGCGTACTGGAGCGCTTCAATATGAAGAATGTTAAGCCTGTTAGTATACCTCTTGCTGGTCATATGAAGTTGAGCAAGAAGATGTGTCCTACAGCTAGGGAGGAAAAAGAGAACATGGCCAAAGTTCCATATTCCTCCGTCATCGGAAGTCTAATGTATGCAATGGTTTGCACTAGACCTAATATTGCTCACGCAGTTGGTGTTGTCAGTAGATTTCTCAAAAATTCGAGAAAAGAGCATTGGGAAGCTGTGAAATGGATACTCAGGTATCTTAGAGGAAGCTCAGATGAATGCTTGTGTTTTGGAGCATCAAATCCAATCTTGAAAGGCTATACAGATTCTGATATGGCAGGTGACCTTGATAACAGAAAATCCACTACGGGATATTTGTTTACTTTTTCAGGGGGAGCTATATCATGGCAGTCAAAGTTGCAGAAGTGTGTTGCATTATCTACAACTGAAGCTGAGTATATTGCGGCTACTGAAGCCGGCAATGAGATGATATGGTTAAAGCGATTTCTTAAAGAGCTTGGTTTGAATCAAATGGAGTATAATGTCTATTGTGATAGTCAGAGTGCAATAGACTTGAGCAAGAACTCCATGTACCATGCAAGAACAAAACACATTGACGTCAGATATCATTGGATTCGCGAGAAAGTGGAGAATGAATCATTTCACGTCAAAAAGATTCACACAAGTGAAAATCTTGCAGATATGCTGACCAAGATGATACCAAAAGACAAGTTCGAGTTATGCAAAGAACTTGTGGGTATGAGCTCTCTCTAAAGAAGTTGAAGATACCTTCTTCCAGTAAATGGGACTGGAGGGGGAGATTTGTTGAATCCATCCCATTGTTTTAGTCAACTTTAGCTATTCAATTGGTATACGCAATTGTTAAAAAGGAATAGTAATTGGAGTTGAAAAGAAAAGATTTGGTAGTCGGCAAATTGGTAAGATTTGCAACCATTTTTGACTTTGCTATGTTTACATATGTCATTAGTGACATAGGTATGATTTTATCCTTCTATAAATAGAGCATTCTTGCTCATTTGTAGAATACACCAATTTAGAGAGAAAAAACATTTTGTGAGCAAAGTGAGGTATTTCATAGACTATACAAGAAAATAGTCTGTGAAGAAAAATAGAGTGTGAGCGATATTTTAGTAAGACAGAAACCAAAAGAGTGTTGTTCCTTTTGAGTGTGTAGTAGTCACTTTGAGTATTGTATTCGTGACTACATAGTGTAAAATTTCTTACTATAGTAATATCAATGACTCCTCTTAGTCCGTGGTTTTTTCCCTTACTTAGAAGGGTTTCCACGTAAAATTCTTGGTGTCATTATTTTTCCATTTTATTTCCATTACTTTTACCATATATATTTTTGTGCTTGTCCGCGTTTTCCCAACATTAATCCCATTGAGATTCTATATATTTTATCTCTTCTGTTCCCATATTCATGGGTTAAATTTTGTGGGGTTATGTTTTTTCGTGTATACTCGTTTTGATACTGTCGAATCGTCATTTCCTCATTTTAGTTGTTTTTCTTAGTGTTTAAAACTCTTTCATTTGGCTTCTGCAAATGTCGATCTGACTAATTGAGAGATTGAATGTCATTGTATCTAGGTTGCAACAATCGCTCTTTTTTTAGTTAGTTTGTTTTTTGTCTGTCACGCTCCCATCTGTATTCATAAAGTGTGAGTTGTGTTCTATCTTTTTTTATAATGGTCTTTGTTGAGTGAGTCGTATGTCATGGGATTAGAGTCTTAAGGTTTATGTGTTAATGCATTTCTTGTTTATCATTAAAAACATTCGGAATTGTGTTAAGATTAGCTCACAAAAATTGTTTTGTTTCCTCCACTTGTCCTGTCTCTTCATGAGATTTTTTTTGAAAAAAATACTAAAACCCTTCTCTCATTTATGTCAACAATTCTGCAAAGTATCAACTTTATTTCGTTAACTGGGTTTGCTGATTTACTCAGATGTATAGTACTCGATTTATTTTATAAATGCATGAGTTTATAACAGTTATTAAATTCATATTGCAATTCTTTTGGCTCCGGCAGTATCAACTTCAATGGTTTGCTCCACTTTGATTAATAGTTGCTTCTTTATCATCACTTTTGTTCAAGTAATTAGAATTAAACCCACTCCATTTAATCACTGATAGTTTTATTATTTAGTTGGTACGACTATTTGTATTTCATCTTATTATGCGAAGCATGCTGTACTGATTTGATCTATAAACATGTTAGAATTTTTGCTTTCTCATATTTCCATATAATTTCAATTTTTAGTAGTCTTCACCTTATTTTCTTTCACACCCTTGCATGTTTTCCATGAAATTTGTGAGTAAGTTAACTCTAAAAGAAGATTTGGAATGTTGATTTTCTGTTCATATGAACACTCATAGACTTGTATATATATTGTGTAAGATAAATGGGTCAAGTTTCATAAATGGTTTAAGTTGAAATCTCTCTATGATGGAATGGTGTTCTATTCGTTCCTGCGTCCCTTAGGCATATAACATTTCCCTCTTTCCTCGTCAAATGACTTATGTTGACTGTTGCTCATTTCAGATAGATTACAATCCTAAGGCTAGAGTTTTTTATTGAGTTTACTCTCGTTAATCTTTAAATATATGTCTCATTTTGTGGAAATTATTCTAAACCTTGTGGCTTGTTTGTTATCTATGTTTTCTTCTTTTGCTTACTATTATTATTTTATTATTATTGCTATTATTATTATTTATTATTATTATTATATTGTTCTTCTTTTTATTATTATTTTCTTCTCTTTTTTTTGACGTTATGGATTTTTTTTTTAAAAAAAAATAATAAGATAAGAAGATACAACAATCTTCCCTTTAGTTCTGACGCTTAAGTTTGGCAAGATTTGACTTATTTTACTATTTTTTCTACCACTTTGCTTTTATCTAAATGATTAATCTTATTCCGTACATGGTTTTAATGTTATATCCTTTGCAACCTTTGCTCAGTTTTTTGTGTTGCATCTTAAGTATAATGATATAGATGTTTCATTCGTCATTTTATTCATATTACTAAATACTTGATGATCAGGTCTCGAAAATTGAAGAATACACACAAATTAAGAAGTTGGAGATTTGAAGAAGTTTGGACAAAAAGGGCCCTGTTATTTCAAATTATTGTATATTTAGTATTATTGGGTTTAAGCCCTTTATCATTATTGTATTGTTAGGACTTAGGATAGGTACCAAAGTGAAATGAGTCAAAAACTTAAAAGCAAACAGGGTTCAAATACCGGTCCAGGCGGACAGAATCCAGACTTGGTCCCAACATCTCTCTCCTTGTCTCTCTCACTCTCTATTACTTTATCGTTTATTTGTTTGACTATTAACTGTCGTTAGTTTTAGGGTTAAAAAAATTTGAACCCCAGCAATATGCCACTATCTTTTTTTAACGATCAAATTGATTCGATTGACTTTAAATAGACTTAAAAGCAATAAATAAATAATTTTACAAGTTTTAATAACTCACTTAGACAGTAGGATGATATTTCTAAAGGTTTTCAAACAAATATTCAATTTAGCTCAAGTTAGACGTTTTTTAGCCAAATAGGTTAGTTGCTGGATAATTGCAAGTTAGCAAATATTTTAGGTGTCGTAAAACCATTGTAAAATATAAATATGAATCCCTGAACCCCCTTAAGTTTTAAATTCCATTTTTCTGTTTAAGTCCTTTGAAAGTTAAGTTTTTCTTGATTTTTTTCTTTAAAAAAAAATAAGTGGCGACTCTAAAAGTCGAAAACTTATAAAAATATAGTTTTCGAAAACGAAATAAAACAAATCATACTTCATGCCTTTTTGAGAAAATCTTTATAAAACCTTTATATAATAAACATTACATCATTTACATACTTAATATAGGCATATTTCATCGTCAAACATAATATAAAATCAAATATTGCATTTAAGACATTTTTGAATCATTTTACAGTAATTTGATTTTCCCTTTACGGTGAACAACATTCATTTTACAGTCACTTTCTTCCTAATTCCTTATTCCACCAAGTAACTCTCTAGTTATAGTTGGTGCAATGTATCACCTTAAGGCCACAAGGAAGTCATGCATACAATCTACATAATTCAACACATACCATCATAAAGTGTAATACATCATAGACACATTTAAGTCAAGACCACAAAGACATTACAGTGAACTCTATTCACTTTGCACATATACTAATGTTACTTCACATAGGACCTTATGAACCTCACTCATAATCCCAATCTAAGACTACTAATGCAATGTACATGTGAAGCCCCATAACCTCACACATACTTAGTAAACCTATGATGAGACCACAAGCCTTAACATCCAATTCATACATCAACATGGTAAGTGAAGACAACTTAATCCAAACTCGGTAAGACCTTCAACACCTTATCAATAAGACCTACATAGTGCATATATGAAGAGACCACATCACATAGATCCATTAGGACACATACCATGCACATCTTCTTAACAAGTAGACTCATACTACAAATTCATGCATAAGGAACGTAAATATAGTCACATGCATTAAACACCTTCCTAGGATTTTCTTCAAGAGCCACTTTTGCAATGCATAGGTGAAGTCCCATATCCCACCTGCACTAAGCAACTACCATTACGTTATCCTATTTAGGGTCCTTACCTTACTTTCATTGTCATTTTTACTTAAGGAAAACTATAGCCTTAACTGACTGTAAGCCCATGGATGCTACATGAAATTTTGTATTGTAGAGCCTTACACCAGGGGAAGGTGTTCTTACTTAGACAAGGTAGAACATTAACACATGCTATCATACTAAGTGAAATCACTTGCTAGATATTATATGACAAGCATAGTTATGAAACTTGGAGGTACATGTGAAAACCCTCTTTATGCTAAATGGGGCGTTAGGTTATTCACATATGGAAACCCTCTTTATGGCTATTGAGGCATTGTAGTTATCCACCTCATGAGGTTTTTGGTGACCTACCTTCTACAATAGGAAGGGACACTCCTCAACTTCAAGTTTTATCAGTGCTAAGATAAGTTCCCTTTTTATTAAAAATCCTTTATTAACTTTATCTTATAAAATTAGGCTAAGGAGATTAACTCCTCATATGCTAAGCTCATAGGTCATAGATGAAAGTTCATCAACCTAAATCATGTGAGGAACCCTTTCACATGTACACGACATATGTAAGCACCTATCTAGTTTAGGGTACACTAGAGCACACCTTTCAAGGCCCCTCCATTGACTAGATTATCATACATGTGTGTGTATACTTATATGTGAGCAAAACTTTCACATAACATTAAATGTCACACATGTTTATATATCAATGCATAAGTCTATCGGTATAACTATATGAGCAATCCTTTCATATAAACACACCAAGACAATATGCACATTCATACTTAATCATTTAATATACTTAACATCATAGCATATAAATC
This sequence comes from Solanum lycopersicum, assembly GCF_036512215.1. Classification (NCBI taxonomy): domain Eukaryota; kingdom Viridiplantae; phylum Streptophyta; class Magnoliopsida; order Solanales; family Solanaceae; genus Solanum; species Solanum lycopersicum. The sequence continues at coordinate 21,273,892 of NC_090805.1, forward strand.
ATATTGATAACATGTTCATACATTCCTATGCATGTACTTAGAAGACCAACCCATGAACTATCCTATCAAGGTTTACATTTGCAATGCATAGACAAGGTCCTATACCCTTGCCTATACTAGTACACCTATCAAGTCATTCTAGTGAATGATATATCACACAACATCATATAATAGATAGCATAACATAAGCCTCATTTATTCAAGACCTACAAAATTCTTATAGTAAGCTCTAGTCATTATGCACCTATATTATCTTTACTTCACATATAACATTATAAGACCTTATCATAGGCAGCACACATATATAAAGTTAACATAACCATTTACATACTCATAACATTAGTCATACAACTTAGATCATAGCTAGAATAAGAACTAGGCATAGGCTTTACAAAGGGTGATCATCACCAACACATATTCATAGTATAATTGACTTCAAAGTAGGGGTGGGCATAAACACCGAAAAACCGAAACACCGAATCGAATCGAATTTTTTTAGAATTTCGGTTTTGGTATTTCGGTTTTCGGTTCGGTATTCGGTTTAATTTTTTGTATTTTTCGGTATTTCTGTTCGGTTTTCGGTACATATTACTTTGGAATTCGGTATTTTGGTTTAAACCGAAATATTATGCTATAATTTAATAATTTATAAATTATATTATATTAATTAATAATTATTAATATTAAATATTTTTTTTTAAAAAGTAAAAAACCCTAATACCCTACTTTGACTCTTTCTCTTTCTACCAGATTTTTTCTCCTTTCAATTCACTCCTCATCCTCTCCTCTTCAGCTCTTCTTCCTCTTCTCTTCTCCTCTTCCTCTTCAGCTCCAACCACTCTTGTCTTCAGCAGCGCCGCCAGGCGCCAGCCGTCGTCCACAACAAGGGAAGCAGCAGCAGCCGCGACAGCAGCACAACAGCCAGCCGCAAACAACAGCAACCAGCCGCTAGCCGCCAGCCGCGACAGCACTCAGCAGCAGCCAGCCGCGCGCCGTGCAGCAGTCAGGCCCATTAAAAACCGAAATAAAAAACCGAACTGAATTAACAAAAACCGAACCGAACAAAAATATTTTGGTTCGATATTCGGTACGCAATTTATGAAAACCGAAAACCAAAAAAATCAAAAAAAAACCGAATCGAACCGAAATATCGAATGCCCACCCCTACTTCAAAGACATGTTCACATCACATATATTTATATTGACAATAAAGTAAACACCGCCACCATAAGTGGACAATACCACACAATGCCATACAAGGTTTCATCAACTATCAATACAATAAGAAAGTAAAGAGGAAAAACCATTCTTACCATTTTCTTGCCCTTTGATCATCCTTGATCAATACTACTTTTTCATCAAAAATTAATATAAAGGCAGTTCATAAAAGAAACCATGAATAAGCCACTACAAGACCATGCTACAAACTAGTACAATACATCATCAACATACTAAAAAGTAGAAGGACATAGATCTTTAATCAAATTCACTTGCATTGATCATCAATCATATTTTATTAATAGTATCAATCTAGGGAAGTATCTAAATACATAATAATCATGTCTAACTCATTCTTCATCTACCCTAGAATTAAGATTACATCATGTACATTACAACATCCACTCTATAGGCTAGAAGAACCAAAATCAATCCTTACCAAGACTCCTTTACTTTGATCATGAATGATTCATACCCAAAATTCATCAACAACATCAATATAAGGTAGTAGTTAAATAAATCATAACCAAAACAAAATCCTACTACAATTGCCATAAACTCGAGATATAGTGAGCATGCTACATTAGAAATCCATGGAAGATAGAAAAACATAGGCTAATCAAACCTTGATCCTTATGGATCACTCCTATACAATTCATCTATAACATCCAATTAAAGCAGTATATACAATTATCCATACACAATCAAATCCCACATTCATCCATAATAGAGTCAATCTTAAAGTAAATGCCAAATTTTAACACAATATAGGGAGTAGAGATCAAGTCTTCAAGCATCCACCACATTGATCCAATATTACATAATTCATCATCACATTACAATGTAGGCAATAGGTATAAGCAATTCAACATGCTAGAATCATAATTCAATCAACATCAATTCAAGATTGATTACAAAGCCCATACTTATGCTAAAACGATGGTTTGAAGGGAGCATGGGTTCATCATGCAATTGGATTAAAATTCACATTACAATAAACATGTTTAACTTCAATTCATCAGTATGAAGCCTTTAAAAACTTTTTGAGAAAGAACCCATGGCTAGATTGAAGAAGAAGAAGAAATTTGATCATATTTTCTCATTGTAAACTTTGAGATTAACTCTCTAGATGGAAGGATAACTAGAGACGAATGATCACCATACCTTAATGTAGAAGAAAATCTCTAAAACTTAGTGAAGAAACTATGAAAATCACATCTACAAGCTGTTCTTGAGATTCACCTTCGATGGAGGTTCTAGAGAGTATTTTGGGAGGGAAGTCTAATTTGTGAGAATTGAATTGGGAATGGGGTTGTCACGTTTTTGATCACCTAAATACACCAAAAAATAATGAAATAAACCATGTAGGGTCAGGTTACAACGTGGGGTGAATTTCCTATTTACCCCATAAATAAAACAGTCGTCTGGCAGTTTGACACATCTTGTATCGATGGACCCATCGACGCCCAGTAAGTCCATCGACGGGTCGTCCTGCGCTCTAAGGATTGTCAACTGCCTTAAGACTTCACCAATATAAGTCCTGAATGACTACCCCCCATTCAAGGGGCGTCATTTAACAGACGAGGCGTCGTTTGGTTCAGTCGATTGACACTGCCAAGGCAGTGTGTCAACAACCTTTGGGTCCTTCTTGAGGGCCTCTTGCGGGGCCCTTGAGGAGTCGTACCCGGGCTTTTCCAATGTAAATATGTACATTAACATGTCAAGGACCTTCCACATCAGTTTACCCAAAAATATTACACGCAATACCTTTAAACATGCTAGACACACTCAAGACACACACATGCACGTCTTAAAAGATAACTTTCGAACGTCTTGGACGTTCTTGGAAGTTTGACCTCTGAACTTCATGAATCTCAACATACTGCCTATAAATATCTTTTTTTAATCATATGAGGACTTCATATGACAATAATACACATATAAGCACATGAAAACATCTAAGGCCTCATGGTGACTACTCGTCGAACGTCTTGGTCATCCCTTGATGCTTGACTTTCAAATGACTTCAAATCACCCATGCATACTTTAAAACACTTAATTAACATGTTAACAAACTTATAGGATCAAGTGAGTCTCTATACACCCTAACTCATTATGGGGGTCTTACACAAGGCACTCCGAAAATTCTTGATAGGATCTTCACAAAAATTAATAAATAAGTTTCAACGTATACCTTATCAAGACATATGGAAACACAATGAACAATTGCTTATCTGATTACAATTTCCTCTGCCTCAATGTTGGTGTACTCATTGATTTCTTCCCTATGAGTATATATGTTCCCCTTTGTGATTTCTCAAAAGCAACCATAAGCACTTCTACTAGGATTACCCCCTGACGCTCTATTAGTGTTGCATTTTAGGGTACCATTTGATTAGGCGTATCAAAGATGCTCCATCCAATTCTAAGTTTCTACCATCGTAAATCAGTATAAACCCAACTACATAAGTTAGGGTCGATCCCAGAGAGAGTAGCTTTTTTTGAATTCAAATATGAAAGTAAGACAATGACCTTTTCAACTGAACACACACCACCCTTTAAGAGTTTAGGATTCAAATTACTGATTGTGGTTACTTACCCACTTCAACAATCAACACGCTACAATGATAATAACAAAACAACACTTGGCGGAATGACAAATCAATGATTAAATTCAATTTAGTGAGTGAACATCATTAGTAACAATGCTAATTTTTGTTGGTAGAATTGACCGTATGTAAAACAATTTTCGCTCAAACAATTTCCTTACTTCTGTTGAATTCTTTAAATCTTCAACATTATCCATAAGACGCCCATCCCACTTTCTCATCAAGTCTACTCTTTTGAGTTGGACGAAAAGGCTGAATCTCTTGTTTTACTTTATTAAGCTGAAACCGAAATGACCCACTATTAATGATGCCGAATTACTATGTTGGTTCTATACTAGTCTTTCAATCAAGAACAAACCCATTTCAAATTAACACAAAATTCACTAATTTATGACACCTTAGTCAAATGCAACAATTGGTCACATTGTAAAACCCCAAGGTTAGGGTTTTAGCCAACCATGTGAAAAGATTAAATTCAATACCTGTTATGCGTTCCATAGATGGGTAAATGAAATTCAGAAGTCTAAATTTAATAATATATTCCCTATTGCAAAACTCAATTGAAGAATCTTGTTAAAAATTAATTCAAATCAACAATAGTGCTTTTGCTCACTATAGGTTGTTCCTTACAATTTCTAAATACTTTTTCTCTCATGCAAAAATCAATTTATACAAAAATATGGTGTGACCCTTTGGAACCCCTCGGCGAGGAAAGTCGAGTTTTGTCGACGGTTCAACAATACAACAATTTCCTTTTGTCTCACCTTCCTGCTTAACATCTTCTTAGTTCGAACACTATAGTTATAGAAGAGCGGGCTCAAAATTGCCATTTCATTCGGCGATCCGCTCTTCATTCTCTTGACTTGTCAATCTGCGATTATTTTTGTCTCATCAGTACCTTTGGCGACCCAGTCGTTCATGGTGGATGCGATCAGCGTCACACCTAGTGGAACTGCTACTCACTAAAGTTAATCCTAATCCAAATTTAGCATACTGTAACTTTAGGCAGTAAAGGGGCAACTTGGTGTGTCATTGAGTGACCTCAGCGACCTTCAGGCTTCTCTTTTTCATTCATGTTGTCTTTGTTGCTCATTTTTATCCTAGATTTGTCCTCATCCATATATTTGAAAATCATGGATTTCACATTAGTTATTGGCATAAAGTTGACAATTGAGGACACAAAATCATTGTAAACAAAGCCCTAAATGAGTCCAAATCTTGAATCATCATTGACTCATGTGGTTTTGATGTGATAGATAAATAGTATAATTTGGGCTAGTAATTTCTCAAAAATACTACAATATCTGGCCAACTTCAAGGAATTTGTTTCATAGTGGGATATTTTGTAATCATTAATCTAAATATGTTCTTGCTAACTCTTAAATGAAGACTCCTGTAACTCATCATTCTTCCATGTTTGATACTTTTCCTTCTTTTCCATAAAGTCCATAGAATAATTCTTGTTATTGTAGTTATAATAGGTCTTAGCTTTGAGCAAAATGGTATTGTCCACCATTTTTTAAGCAGTTGTAAAGCTGCAAACCTCCTATATTTATTGTTGTAAAAGTAGCGAACAATCTCCACAACCTTGTAGTTGTGGTGGAGGTTAGAAAATGGTGAGACGTAGTCTCCTGATTAGGAGTTTAGCAACACTAACATTGAGATAAAATTGAATTCCAATATTTTGCAAAACTCTATCTACTGGAATTCTAAACTTCCATAGTCTTCAAAGAAAAATGACATTTTGAAAGGCAATTTTTTAAATCAACATAGGCTTCAAAATGTCTTCCTTTTCCATTTTTAGTCTTATATATCCCCAAGCATTCTTCACAGAAAATATGTCCATTGTTTTCTATTTCACTTTGCCTTGTCAATATCACTATTTATATCTAGAGGTGGTCTGTTTCTAATAACATGCTACACATACTCATGTGGCACACAATCCCTTAGCTCATGTATATTCCATCCTTCCATTCCTGTGAAAGTGCTGACCTCGAATTTCCTCTTCTTAAACATCTGGTAAGACATGATATAGTACTCTAAGCCTGCCGAATTATCGTACCAGAAGCTAGAATTTTATATTCCTATGTGCCACCAAATTTGGTGTTCTACAAAATCTCTTGCCTTAATAATCTTTATACAGATTGTAAATACCCCGTTGCTTTTAGCAATTACATGATATAATTTTTTGCAATATTTTTTGACCATAAAAAAGCTCCAGGGGGGAGGGGGGGTTGTTTCTTATATTCCACCACAATTTGCAGAATTAAGCATTTGAGACATCAAATAAGGATTTGGAACCCACACCACCTTCCTCCTTTGGCAGGCATAAAGTTCCCAAGCTCATCCAGTGTCGACTCTTTTTATCAACTATATTGTTCCAGTAAACACTGAAAGTATATTGTGAAGATGTCTTATCACTATAATATGGGGATTCAACCTAGATAGCAGATAAATAGGCATGATTTTAGGTACATGCTTGATTAACACTGCTCTTCTTCCATAAGATAACAATTTTCTTTGCCATAATTGAATCTTACTCCCAATCTTCTTGATGATGTGTTCTTATGTAAGTAAAGGAAAAGGTGCGTTGTTTGATATGAGTGAAAACCTTTATGCTAGAAATTATCCTTGGAGCAACGTTTTCATAAATATAGAAAGCACTCTTCTCTAGATTTATCAATTGACCAGATGTAGCTTCATAGCATTTTTAAACATGATTATTAGATTATATATGTAGAAATTCATAGAATAGTGTCATCAGCATAAGCTAAATGATTAACCTTTGGCTCCACTTTGTCATACCAAATCTGTTGAAATCTTCATCTAAATTTAAAGAATTTAGACTTCCGCTAAGAGCTTCTGCATATATTATAAAGAGAGTTGGGATAAAGGCTCCCGTGATTCACACCTCTTTTAGACTTACAAAAATCTCTTTGCTTGTCCATTCACCAAATCTAATTACAAATTATCTGCCAAAAGTCTATATACCATGTCTAACTTCTTCATAAAATCCAAATTTCCTCAATACCTTAGTAATAAATTACTATGACGATTTATCATATGATTTGGTCATATCTGATTTGATCAACAAATATGCATTCTTGGTTCTTGTTTTGATATCTCTATTCATCTCTTGGGATAATAGAAAATTTTCCATTATGCTTCTTCGTTTGATAAAACTAGATTGATTCTTAGGAATCAGAAGGAGGAATAACTTAACCAACCTTTATTGGAAATACATTGATCTCTTGGTCATCTAAGAAGCAACGGACTGCTACTCGCTCATTGATCTAATGTAAATATAAAGCACTTGTTGATGTTGTAGCTGAGCTCACGTGATTATAGTCTTTTATCATTGAGCTCAACATTACTCTTTGCACATATCGTATGTGTGGTGTGACAATCTAGGTGCAACCTATCTCTCCATCAATCCAATTTTTCATGATCACATCAGGCATATGGAGAGATAGATTTTCCCTTGCGCGTGATAAGGGTGCTCGCAAGGATCTCTCTATTCTATTTCTATCCACCAAAGATCAACTTGTCAATGTTCTTACCAAGCCTCTTACTTCAGCACGATTTGAGTTTCTTTCCTCTAAGCTGAAAGTCGTTCCTCCACCATCACCTTGCTAGGGGAGTATTGGAATTACTCTTATGACTACTTTGAAGTGTTTAAATCCTAGGTCAACTTAAAAAATCCTATAGGCAATGGACAACTTAGTTTCACTATAATTATATCTCCTAATTCACATATAACTTATACTACTATAGTTTTATATAAATAGGGAAGTACATATAACACATTGAACGAGTGACATATTATCCTTTGATTCTTGTTAATGATATCACTTTGATATGCATGAGATGTAACATGGAATCTGGTGTAACCCTCACACTGAATAGAGAGAGTACTTGACAAGTTAAAACTCTTTATGATTCATTATTGATATGGTGGATTCACTAGGTGGGTCATTTTAAGACAATCTTATGGGGGCACATAAATTAGGACAAGGAGATTGCTTCTAGAGACCCAATCTCTACTAACAGAACAACCTCCATATCAAAGTCCTCTAAGTGCTCAGTAAATCCCAACAGAAAATACAAAATCATCATCCAAATACTTTGAAAACAATAATGAAATATGCCAATCTCATTATAAGTTCATATTTGAAAAGCTCCTTTCAAAACCATGATGTCATAAACTTGTTCATAAGAAAAATATCTATCTAAACATTTAAATCATGATATCCTTTGAAATGTGAGAAAACCTTTTACAATCATAGACATTTCATCATAAAACATCCTTAAGTCATAATTATCAATTTCATAAAATATATCTGAATCCATAATCAATTCATAAAATTTAAGTTGATAAGTTCATGGTTATAATCAAATACAAAGCATGGGTCCATACGAAATCAGTAAAAAACATGTAATTAAATGAAATATTGCATAATAAGACCAAATAATAAAAATACCCATAAAGAATAGCATGAAACCCTAGATTGTTGGGTGAAACTGAATTGGAGATTGAGTTTCTTTTGGAACCCAATGGATGAAAGGGATCCAACTCCACTGGCACTTCCTACAACCTATAGAAATTATTATGACCCGTCTTGTTCATCTGTAGACCATCATTAGAGACTTGAAATTTTTCAAAAACTTACCCAATTACTACGAGAATCTGTGTAAGTCCCATAGGACATCCATCATTCTGTAGGTCTACGCATAGAAATCGACACCTGTACAATTTCTGCAACTTTTGTTTTCAAAACTCAATTTCCAATTTCTGAGGCGTTAGAATTTCCAATAGTTCAAGGAAAATTTTGACCTTTTTCCATTGAAAATATTGCACTTTATATCATTGATTTTATATCCACACTTATTATACCATATAGTTCTTTTTTTAGAAAAGTTATTTTAAAATCTTATATAATATTTCATATGAATTGTTTTCCTCAGTAAAGTATGTTATAAATTTTAAAGAAGTATATTCAGAAAGATTTTAAAAATATATATTTAACTTCAAGTGTATCATTTTAGAAAGAGTTTAATGAAAATATATTTTCCTCAAATAAAGATTTTCATAAAGAAAACATAGTAAGTTTTCAAAGAAAGCATGTCCATCTTCAAACTAAGCATATCTCAGATTTTAAAAAGATAAATCAAATTTTGAAAAATCATAATGAGTATTTAATAAAGTGATGATTATTAGATTTGCACTTATTTAAGGTACATTTAGCTTAATAATTAATAATTGGTGTCCTCAATGCCTAATTTTTTCCAGTTCTAATAGAATAATGATGATTTGTAGCTACGAAGGTAAATTGACAAGACAAAGACTGATGTTTGAAAGAATGGCAAAAAATATAAAATGAAGTGTCAAGTCAACATTGGTGATCGCCTAAAAAGAAGGGTATATCGCAAACTGAGCACTACCTTGCCCAAATTTATAGTAAATAACACTCGTGTCTATCAAGAAGGCCAACATATTCAAGTAGGAATGACAATGTGCCTAATGAGAATGGAGAGCCCAATGCACATTGCCCAAAGGGACAGAGTGCAATGTAAAAACAGAACACTCCAAAGGTTAACAAAGCTGGTATTTTGCGACTTACCAGATGTGAAAGGCTAACTCAATCAAGTTAGCCAAGTGAGGTTCAAACCTGAAGCCTAGAGCATCATCAGGTGATCTCAAGAGAGAAGGATGGTTCACCGAAAAGTAGATAAGTTCAACTAATATTGCCAAGTCGGCCGCACCATGTTTAAGACTTCTACGTAGGTATCACAATAGGACACATCTATGATTGGCTTCAGCGGAGAAAAGGATAATCAGACACCGAACTTTGATGCCTAGACAACTAAAGAGGGAGTTGCCGACATGCCGACTTCACCCAAACCTATCCTGGCATGATGACTTTTTACCTCACTTTTTATTCTCATTTTAGAATGATTTTGTTTTTATTTGCATTTGAGGACAACTGCTTTTTTTTGTTGGGGGTGAGGTATTTCCATACCTACCTCTTTTGGGCTGATTTTGTGCATATTGGTGTCATTTTGGGAGGTGTGTGTGTGTGTGTGTGTGTGTGTGTGTGTGTGTGTGAGTGTATTGGATGTTTATAAATTGTGATAGTCGATAAATTGTAGCCCATTGTTTTAAGATTTAAATGGTTTTAAACAAAATTTGAAAACGTTTTCCACCTGTTTTGAATGTGATTGTTGCTATTCTTGTGAATATTTTAGTGAATGTGGTGGTCAATACCGATGACTTGAATAGTGCTCTTAATTGAAAAATTGAATGTGCAGCAACATTGAGGCACACTAAGTTACACAGGAAATATGTGAACTTTTATAGTGTTAGTGTGACTAGTCAATCGTCGATTATGTCACTTGTGATGAACATTGCACGCTAGCTTAAAAGTGTGGAACTGTGTTTGATAATTGTATTGAATGTCGTGTGTGGTGAGGTTGTATTAGATTGCATGATGACACCTAGAATTTTCGATGTATGTCTGATTGATTGATTGCATAAAACAATTGAAATGATCTTAGGCAACAATTTTGAAGAATGAACCAACTTGACAACGAACATGTTTGTGGACAACCTTGTGAGAAGTGCAAACCATGGTTGACACCTTTTGAGCCTCTCTTTTTCTTTAGAAGAAACTTGAACAACTTTTCCCTCTTTGTCTTACTATCAATAAACTTCATGAAGTATTGGCTCATTTCAATAGCTAACTTAGGTCAAATGCCTAAGTTAGGATGTGGTGAAAATGGATAAAATTCAAGAAGTGCTAAAAAAACCTCGATGGATTTATTTGAAAAATATGGAATCCCCCCCCCCCCCCATACATAAAAAGGGGGAAAACAGGAAAGAAAAACTATGAAAAACAAAGGAATGAAAAGAAGAGTTGTGAAATAATGCTTGTGAAAGAAGAAAAAAGAATGGGGTACCTGGGGAATCATATTTAATTGAAAAATGGTGTGGATATGAACATGTTTAAATTTGGAAGAGAAGGAGAAAAAGTGATTTTCAGGTATACTTTATGAAGGTAGAAGCCACAAAGCCTAAATGAGTAGACCTTTACCCTCAGCCCCATTACAAGCCCTAAAAATACCTTTGTGATCTTGAGTGAGCTAAAAGAAAAACTGCTTGGAAAATAAAGGCAAACCTATGGGTGGAGTCACACATGTGTTCATCTTTGTGAGCATGAGAGTTGTATGTGATTTTGGGAAATTAAATTATTGTGAATTTTTGTGTGAATATGTAATCATTTTTATTGTGAAGGCATTTGAGTACCTTTGTTGAGCTTGAACTTGCATTTGAAGCAAGCACTGTGAGTTTGAGTACACTTGATAATGGTGATTCACAAATTGAATCTTTGAGTGATATGTGTAGTTTGAACTTTTTGTGTGCATTTATTTTGAGTCTTAAGATGGACTATTTCTAGACATCCTTGTTGAACCAATCAACAGAGAGTTTTACTCGAGGACAAGCAAAATTGTGAGTTGGGGGTGTTGATGAATCGAGGTTTAGACTCATTTAAGGCTTCGTTTTTATAGTTTAAGTGTCCTTAAAATCTTAATTCATTCTCTAAACTAATTTTAAAATGTTGATTTGCAATTATAAAGGGTGAGGAGCAAGGCAAGGACACTAATGAGAAAAAAAGGAGAAAACAAGCTAAAGAAGTAAAGAAAAAGTGATCCTGGTGATCGCCATGTACACTTAGCTAACCATTGAGTGACTCTTTTGCTCGGCCAAAGTTCCAGCATACCAACACTGGGGAGGGACCAACTTGGCGACAGAAATGGGTAGTCGGCGGATCGTTGAATGACTGTACGATACCAATCTTGATCGCCTAAAGTTATAGAACCCTAAAGAGAAATGGTCAATACAAAAAGGCATTGCATTGGTGAAAAGGGCGCATAACTGATTGGGTTGGCGAGGCACAACTTACTTCGCCCAATGACTTTTAAGGCCAAAGATATGGGAAACTATAGATTGAAATTTAAATAGAGGAAAACGGGTCTTGTGACACTTTCAACAGTTCTGATTCCACTGTACGTATACTTTTAGTTTTATATGAACCTTTTGTGACAAATTTTGAGAAATTGCAATTGGATTTTCGAATTAATTAAATTTGGAGCATTATAGAGGCTTGGAAAATCTTACCCTGATCATGTCTAATATAGTTTGTAATTTTTTCTCTGTTTTTATGATTTGCAGCTAAAACCCCAATTCTTAGGGTGTGATCATGCAACTATTGGCTAAGTTAGATTGATGATTTAATTTCTATTTTAATATGGGTTTGATCGATACCTGAATAGTAATTAATGAATTGTAGTTGCAAATACCATTTTAGATTGGTCTTTTGGGCTTGCTTAAGAGATATGTTCTAAAACCAAGGTTAGCGATTGATGATTGTAGCGTGTGGGTTCTTATGGGTTCATCTCAAGAGACTAAATCTTAACTGGCTCCTACCAATCTAGCCGGAGAGAGTAGATAATTAAGGTTTTGGCCTGTTTTGTAGAGTTAAGCTTGTCGAGGTTTGAGAGAACTCGCCTGAACCGTAATAGTTGTTCAAGAAAAAAATATTGCACCTATAGTCTAGCCTGCCAATTGTGATTAATAAACTTCAATTACCCATATATCATAATTAGCGTATCATGGATCACTTCCTGAGAATTTCTCTTAATATTGTGGAAACCCCCTGTTTTCATAATTGTTTTAGTTTATTATTGACAATCCAATTCCCCCGTCTTACATTTGTTTTCAATCCTATTAATCTATTTAAATCTTTTTTGATAATTTCTATTGCTAGCACCATTTAGATAACATTTGTTACTTTTTAACTTAATAGGAACTTACACAACTCCCTGTGGGTTTGACCCCAACCTTTCGTTAGGTTTTATACTAGATCACGATCGCCCACACCTAGTATGGATGAGGTGTGGTTGAGTGTTTATCAATAAAAATTATGAATAACGATCTGCGCATGTATAATCGAATAAATGTCACAATTCAACTCTACCGAAGGTTCGAGAGAAATAAAGAAATTTTATTTTGGCATAAATGGGAACGCAATTTTGTGAAGATTAAAAATGAATATTTTGATCTTGTTAAGGCATTTTGGATCATGAGAAAGTGATGTTAGATACGAGCGATACAGAAGTGATGTGATAGTAGTTCAAGAAAATATTTCATTTGTAAATTCTATTTCAACAATTGCAGCTGAATTGAGTATTGATGAATTGAAAAAGAAAAACATCATGATCAGATACATTGTTGAAGGTAATTTGTCTCCATTATGTATTAGGAATGATATGGGGGTGAAATTGTACATAATAATGAAGAAATATGAGGTAGGATTCAGTATGTATTCACTATGCATTGATACATTGGACAAAAGTGATGAGGAGATACAAAATTTTGATGCAATAACTGGTGAAATTGTGTGGTTGAAGGTGAAAAAAGGGACACAAACATGTACTTTCTTCCCGAAAGATTCTTGATGCTTGCTTTTTAGAAGTACTTGTCTGCTTCATGTCTAATAATTCTCAAATTAGATACTTTATGAAGTACTTTTAGATTACTATTTTATGATGTGATAAATGAAAAATGTTATGTTTTCAGTTCTGGTTACATCTTTTAATTCTTAATTTTTGATAAAGTTAGTTTGATATGCATTGTTGTGTGTCTGATACTTAATTGTTTATAAATTTTGTATTGGATAGAATAATAGTATCAATAGTTTTGATGTGTGCCAAAGTTAAAAGAAAAAAAGGTATCATTTGAAGCAACGATATATCATATACATATTATCTTTTTTCTAATAATAAAGTATCGGATATTCTGCAATTCAAACAATGATGTTGATATTTAACATAAAAAGCTTTAATGTGATACATAAAAATGTAAAATTGAACTTGATAAATACTATTATAAATCAGTCAAATTGATACTTAATAGAAACAATAAGCTTTAATATGATACATAAAAATATAAAATTGTACTTGAACATAATTCTAACTACATATTATAAATCAATCAAATTGAAACTTAATGAAAACAATAAGCCAACTGATGAAACATTATATTTTTTACCTTGAAAGGTAACTATGTAATTTTGAAAGATTCTATGGTTCCATTACCATATAAGAAATTGTCTTTCCATCTCGATAAAAGAATGTTTCGACGGTCAGGAAAAGAAAGAAAAAGAACTCAAGTGACAAGCCAAATACGAGCAGAAACCGTTGTGGACGTTATAGACATGAAAGTCACAATACGCGATCTTGTACTTTCTTACCCAAAGAAAAGTGATATATATTTTTTTAGAAAAATACATTCTACTTCAAATATAGTGAAGTGTTACTATTAAATAATAATATATAGAAATTTGTTCGTCTTTTTGTATATTTCTTGTGGAAGATAATTTAATCACACTGTTAAATTATTAAATTTTATAATCTGGTAAAATATTTATATAATATTTTTTATTTATTTTAATAATAATATATATGATACATCATGATTGTAAATAACCGTATTTATTGTAACTTTTGTTAAGTATCACATATAAAAAGAAGATAAAATAATATATTTGATACATTAATTTATGTAATTGGTACATGTTGAAATATTCATTGTCGTGGTTAGATATAAACTGTATCTTTAACATAATAAACAACCTCTTGAATGATAAAATTTGTGATACATACATTTATAAAACTTTTTGTATCAGATAATTTTTAAAAGTATCCTATTTTGTGTTGTATACCACAAGCAGTACAATTATAACCAAAAAATAAAGAAAAATAAACACATTTTGATCAAAAGTAAAATACATCAAAATTTATATTCAAAATAACAAAATATTCAGAGAAATACCCATTTATCCAAAAATCAACCTCCTAAAATTGTTAATCCTAGATCATTTTCTTCAAAGATGACACACCCACGTAGCAGACGCAAAAATTCTATTCTATTCTGGGGGTTCTTCCACATTCACTTTAAAAGATGAAGTTTCATCCTTCTTCGATTTCATCTTTTAAAAATATTATCATTCTTCATTGTTAATGAATCCTACAAGCTTTTAGATCTATTTTTAGCCAATCATCATAGTCGGAATCATAATTAGTTGATTAGATCTATTTTCATGAAAGTTTCCATCATCAAAAAAATAAACAACGTACCATACTGAAAAGACAAAGCAGAATTCATATGTATAAGAAAATTGTAAATTAAAAAATTATTTTTTTAATAAAAAACGAAATCTAAAGAATTGGAAATAATAAATTGATGAAGAAATAGTTCTACATCTTTAGGAACTTGAAATTGATGAACTTGAGAGAGAATATATTTGAAATTAGAAAATTGAATGATTGATGTAACTGTTAATATATGAGAGTGATTTTAGGCGTAAAAGGAACATAAATGTTGGATTAAAAGGGATGTAAATAATGTATATGGAAAATGAGAGAAAAAAGAAAGAGATGGATTTTTGAAATATTTTAAAAAGGTAGGGAATTTAAGAAATTATGGAAAGAAAGATTCTGTAGTTAGATAATTTTTCCTAATATTAATATGTACTCTAGTATGGACAACTTTCACATATAGCCACTTAAAAATAGCCTAAATACTATCCATAACTATAGTTTGATAAATACAATTCTTAACTACATGTTATTAAGAGGCGAGAGGTGAGCAAGACAGTAAGAGATAGGAGAGAAACAAGAGAGGGGGGAAAGAGTCGGAGAAAGGTGAATTATATATACATATTGGTTATATAATTGTACATTATATATATGTGTTTGTATAAATGGCAAGAGAGATTAGGAGGAGGAGATGAGAGGCAAGCGAGACTGGCAGGGGGAGGAGAGAGGCGAAGAGAGAGAGGTGAATTATATATGTATAAAATTATATATTATGTATATATATTTGTATATATGGAAAGAGATAATAAGAGGGGGAGGATAGGCGAGTGAAAATGAGAGGTGGAGGAGAGAGACGGGCGAGAGGGGGCAGAGAGTGGAGAGAGGTGAAATGCAAATGTATATAGGTTTAATAATTGTATAATATACATATGTATTTGTATGTCCTGGCGAATTATACATATACAAATGTGACTAATTATACAAACTCGAAGTCAACCCAAGTAATTAATGTATAGTGTCAATCGCGAATGATAGTTATAGCAAACTATATCTATGATGAGTAATTAAAAAGTATAAGTTTGTTTACCCGCGTAATTTAGTATTATATATTTTTTTTTGTATATTGTTATAAGTATTTCTGAAACGATCCTCTGAGTCGTTTTATTAATATTAATAACTATTATATATATATATATATATATATATATATGACTTATAAGGATGAGTGACAAAGGATTATTTTATTACTAATAATAATGAAAAGAAAAAGAAAAAGAAAAGAAAAGAAAAATAATAAATGAATAAATAATATTTAAACATAGTGTAGTTGGTGATTAACTAATCAGGTTTATAAATTAATTAATACCCTATATAACTTGACCATGTATATATATATTTAAAAAAAATTAAAGAGAAATATGGTTAACATATATTTTGTCTTACCGCAAAGCGTAATGCGGAACACTAGCTACGAAGAGCAATTTTCTTGAGTTTCCTAGAATTTCAGGTATGATTCTCTTCCTAGTTTTGGTTTTGAAATATTTGCTACGTATTAATAAGCAGTAGGAAATTTTATATTGTTATTAAGAGGAATTGAAGTTAGTTAATTATTTTTATGAAAACTTTCTGTGGATATGTTTGCTTGTGTTTCGTGTTTATAGTATAAATGGGATAATTGATTCTTGTGCTTATTAGAGTTGGTGGGTTATAAAGATTTGGAGAAATTTTAAGTTGGATAATAATAAAATAATAAATTAAATATTTTAAAGAGCAACAATTGCATTAAGTAATTATAATAATTGTTTTGGGATCAATAGTTGTCGCCACTGGTTTCATAGCCAGTGGCTTTAATTTCAAATTTTTTTATATTTGTTTATTGTATAATAAAGTTAATTTTTGATACGGAGTTATCTAATTAATTATTGTGTGTATTATATTTCATGTAAGTTATTGGGGATGTAGTATTTCAAGAAATTATGACTTAACCCTAGGCTTGAAACTTGGAGAAGTTGAAAAAGTAGACATATTAATTAACATCAAGATTAGGAACTTCAATATATATTTGAGTGATTTTTTTAGTCTAGACTAGACATATTGAAATATGGGTATTGTTAGTCTTGAAATCTTATGGTGATTATCTATTTGACGTGATTATATTGATTTGGGAGTCAACCAAAAGAGGAAGGCTTAATTCTGGAGTAATTGCTCGATTGATTGAGGCAAGTGGATTTTAAAACTCTTGTTAAGTGTATGAAATGCGTGTATTTCCTTGTGGTATATGTGTGGGAGTAATGAGACTTGGTGATGGGTTGACTTGTCCACATTGAATAATTCTAATGATGAAAACAAAGGGTAATAAACGGTAATTTGAATAATTGCTTGTGTGTGATGTGTTGATAATAAAAAATGGTTTGAAAAGTTTGTTGAATCATTGTTGATGTTGTTGTGAATTGCGCAGTTTTATGAAAATGGTCATATCCTTATTATTTGTGTGAACATGTCATTTGCATTATTCTGAGACATGGTTGTGACAAGTGTTATGTGCATTGAGAAAGAATGATGACTTAAAGTGGATGTACCATTTCGAGGGACGTATCGCGCGCCGCGATGGATACTATATTTCAAGGGACGTATCGCGCGCCGCGATGTTTACTGTTATGGAGGATCATGTCGTGTGCCGCGACAGATGCATGTACAGATATGTCCCTCGTGGGTCCCGAACTGAGAGACAGCGGGTGTGTATCACTAGGTAAGACATGCATCATTATACTTGACATTGCATTTCATTACATTGCACATACTTATCATTAGTGAACTTGATATTGTGTTTTGCTGATCTAGTGGTTGCCTTTTCGCGAAACTTGTGATTGTTGAATGATGAGCTTGTTATTGAGGATATATAATTTGTTGAAGTTTTGTTGTTGAGGATATGTAATTTGTTGAAGTGTGTTATTGAGAATATGTAAATTTTTGGAAGTGTTGTTATTGAGGATATCTAATTTGTTTAAGTGTTGTTGTTGAGGATATGTAATTTGTTAAAGTGTTGTTGTGGAGGATATATAATTTGTTAAAGTGTTGTTGTGGAGGATATGTAACTTGTCTAAATGTTTTTGTTGAGTTACGTTCTATGTAAACTGTGAGCTGTTAGGTTAGGATGATGTTTATGCAGGTTGTAGTTGTGGAGGTTCGGTTGAGGGTGGTAGGAGTACCCTATTTCAGCCCCTTAGCTTGTGTTTAGAGGTTTACTTGTTGAGTACCGTGTGGTTTGGTACTCACCCTTTGCTTCTACAAATTTTTGTAGGTTATGAGCTTTGATTTTTGTTGTACTTGTCATTCTCTTCTTTACCGAGGCTTCTTGGAGATTTGTGAGGTAGCTGTTTCCATCTCAGCAGACTTTCTTCTCCATAATCATGATCTTATTCTATTCTAGAAACAAATTCATTTTAGACTTGAGTTTTTCTGTTGAATCAATTGTAATACGTTAGAGGCTTATACACGTGACTACCAGGTTTTGGGGGTTTTATTAAGTTACTTATATTTTATTTCCGCACTTTATTGTAAGGGTTGAGTTTTAGGCTGACTTGTCTTGGTGGGATAAGACGAGTGTCATCACGTCCATTTTTGGATCGTGACAAAATGGTATCAGAGCCCCAGGTTCATAGGTCTCACGTGTGTACAAACCGAGTCTAAGTAGAGTCTTTAGAATCTGTACAGAGACGTCCGTACTTATCTTCGAGAGGCTATAGTGACTTTTAAGAAAAATCTTCACTTCTTGGATCTCAATCGTGCGTACTTGGTTTACTTTTGACTATCATCGCTTCGCTCCATTCACTCTCATTTATGTGATGACTCGTGCATAGTTTCTCATGTGAGTAGTTAGTGTGTTGTGTATAACTTGAATGTTAGACCTAATACTAAGGTAAAAGTGATATAGTTATGAAAAGAATGTAGTTCGATAATTGAAGGTGGACGAATTAAAATGATTGCAAGATAATGAACAATGTAAATTGAGAAAACACAGTTAGCAAAGTTTTCATAATATGTATACAGACACAACCTTTATTATGAGAACTTATAGAAGAGCTTCTGTGAATAGTTACAGTTATTTGAGAGTGTTGTTAGAGGTTCTATATGCATGGGTGTATCATTTTCTAGGTTTTTACTCGATAACTTTCTTCTTTGGGTTGGATAAGTTTGATTCTCCCTTAATGAGTGCACGATGTCTAGAAATACATTTTTTATGACTTAAGTTCACGAAAGATTTTATTGTGAGAAGGGAATCTTGAAAATAAAAGTGATCATTTCTGCATTATGCGTATCTCGTGGTTTATTCAGGCTCACTCATGCTTGTAGCCAGTTTTGATTCAGAAGGTTATCTTGGTTACGTGAGATAAGAGTCATCTTGATGGGTGTGTTATGGTCTAGTGAGTTTCGGTTAAGATAGGGTTCATGGGTTAGACTATGACTTGGTAATCACTCCTAATTAAAAGATTTTCGAAAATTTGGTTCGATTTTCAGTTCTTGATAGTCAATCTTGATGGAATGGTCCTAAGTATGAGTTTACTCGGAAAGATAAACACGACTCTGAAAGTCATACCTTAGGCTCTTGGTATCCCCTAGTATTTGACTTTCTTTTACTTTATGTTCGAGGATGAACATGGTTTTTAGTGGTGGATAATGTAATGACCCGGAAGGTCATTTTAGAAATTTTAAATATTCATTTAACTAGAGTTAATTAATTGATGAGTATTGTAGACAATTGACTTAACCGATAGTTAATGGGCTAAAATGTTAAACTTATTTAAGATCTTATACCACCAAACCCATATATATATATATATCAAATAAGTTAGAAATGTTTTTATAACTTTTAGATCATAATTGATTTATCAATTTAGGGAAAATAAAATAAGGGAAAAAGGACGCCGCAAGACTATACGAAAGTTGCAGGCATTATGAATCCTTTCAAAGTTCTTTCTATAATTTTCTTTTATGCAAAGTAATTATTGGTTGGATGATTGCTTAGTATTAATTTTATATGTATTGTTAGAATAATGGAAAGGAGAAAAAGAAAAAACTTGTCATGAATGGTTTTTTTTAAAATAAAACAAAATAAAGTTTGGGTTTGATGATTTGTGTTGCGTGGGTCCCTTGGGAATTTGTGACTATGTTCGAACATCAATTAATGTATGGATAAAAATTAGAAATATTTGTTGGAAAATTAAGGTAAATAGATTATTGTATGCTTGATAAAAGAGGGCAGTGAGTTTTCTGGAAATTTAGGGCAAAGTTTTGGAGATTAATTGTGATGGTTCATTATGGGTGTGTGGTGGTTGATTCAAGCTTACTTCTGGTTGTAGCCAGTATTGATTCAGAAGTTTATCTTGGTGATGTGAGAAAAGATTCGTCGTGATGATTATGTTAAGGTACATTAGGTTTGAGTTTAGTTGGGTTCATGAGTTAGTTCATGACTTGATAATCATTCTTGATTTAAGGCCTTCCAAAGTTTGATGTGTAAGTTCAAATTATTAGTAGTGGATCGTGATGAAATGATCTTAAGGCGGAGCTCACTAAGAGAGATGAACACTAATCGGTAGGTCATAACTTAGATTTTAAGTAACGTCGGCTATTCTTATTCTTTTTTCTTATGTTCGAGGACGAACATGATTTTTAGTTGTGGATATTGTAACGATCCTCTTAGTCGTTTTATAAATATTAATAACTATATATATATATATATATATGACTTATAAGGATGAGTGACAAAGGATTATTTTATTACTAATAATAATGAAAAGAAAAAGAAAAAGAAAAGAAAAGAAAAATAATAAATGAATAAATAATATTTAAACATAGTGTAGTTGGTGATTAACTAATCAGGTTTATAAATTAATTAATACCCTATATAACTTGACCATGTATATATATATTTAAAAAAAATTAAAGAGAAATAGGGTTTACATATATTTTGTCTTACCGCAAAACGTAATGCGGAACACTTGCTACGAAGAGCAATTTTCTTGAGTTTCCTAGAATTTCAGGTATGATTCTCTTCCTAGTTTTGGTTTTGAAATATTTGCTACGTATTAATAAGCAGTAGAAAATTTTATATTGTTATTAAGAGGAATTGAAGTTAGATAATTATTTTTATGAAAACTTTCTGTGGCTATGTTTGCTTGTGTTTCGTGTTTATAGTATAAATGGAATAATTGATTCTTGTGCTTATTAGACTTGGTGGGTTATAAAGATTTGGAGAAATTTTAAGTTGGATAATAATAAAATAATAATTTAAATATTTTAAAGAGCAATAAATGCATTAAGTAATTATAATAATTGTTTTGGGATCAATAGTTGTCGCCACTGGTTTCATAGCCAGTGGCTTTAATTTCAATTTTTTTTATATTTGTTTATTGTATAACAAAGTTAATTTTTGATACGGAGTTATCTAATAAATTATTGTGTTTATTATATTTTATGTAAGCTATTGGGGATGTAGTATTTCAAGAAATTATGACTTAACCCTAGGCTTGAAACTTGGAGAAGTTGAAAAAGTAGACATATTAATTAACATCAAGATTAGGAACTTCAATATATATTTGAGTGATTTTTTTTAGTCTAGACTAGACATATAGAAATATGGGTGTTGTTAGTCTTGAAATCTTACGGTGATTATCTATTTGACTAGATTATATTGATTTGGGAGTCAACCAAAAGAGGAAGGCTTAATTCTGGAGTAATTGCTCGATTGATTGAGGCAAGTGGATTTTTAAACTCTTGTTAAGTGTATGAAATGCGTGTATTTCCTTGTGGTATATGTGTGGGAGTAATGGGACTTGATGATGTGTTGACTTGTCCACATTGAATAATTCTAATGATGAAAACAAAGGGTAATAAACGGCAATGTGAATAATTGCTTGTGTGTGATGTGTTGATAATAAAGAATGGTTTGAAAAGTTTGTTGATTCATTGTTGATGTTGTTGTGAATTGCGCAGTGTTGTGAAAATGGTCATATCCTCATTATTTGTGTGAACATGTCATTTGCATTATTCTGAGACATGGTTGTGACAAGTGTTATGTGCATTGAGAAAGAATGATGACTTAAAGTGGATGTACCATTTCGAGGGACGTATCGCGCGTCGCGATGGATACTATATTTCGAGGGACGTATCGCACGCCGCGATGGTTACTATTATGGAGGGTCGTGTCGTGCGCCGCGACAGATGCATGGACAGATATGTGCCCATGGGTCCCGAACTGAGAGACAGCGGGTGTGTATCACTAGGTCAGACATGCATCATTATAATTGACATTGCATTCCATTACATTGCACATACTTATCATTAGTGAACTTGATATTGTGTTTTGTTGATTTAGTGGTTGCCTTTTTGCGGAACTTGTGATTGTTGAATGATGAGCTTGCTTTTGAGGATATATAATTTGTTGAAGTGTTGTTGTTGATGATATGTAATTTGTCGAAGTGTGTTATTGAGGATATGTAAATTTTTGGAAGTGTTGTTATTGAGGATATCTAATTTGTTTAAGTATTGTTGTTGAGAATATGTAATTTGTTAAAGTGTTGTTGTGGAGGATATGTAATTTGTTAAAGTGTTGTTGTGGAAAATATGTAACTTGTCTAAATATTTTTGTTGAGTTATGTTCTATATAAACTGTGAGTTGTTAGGTTAGGATGATGTTTGTGCAGATTGTAGTTGTGGAGGTTCGGTTGGGGGTGGTAGGAGTACCCGTATTTCATCCCCTTAGCTTGTATTTAGAGGTTTACTTGTTGAGTGCCGTGTGGTTTGGTACTCACCCCTTGCTTCTACAAATTTTTGTAGGTTATGAGCCTGGATTTTTGTTGTACTTTTCATTCTCTTCATTTCCGAGGCTTCATGGAGATTTGTGAGGTAGCTGTTTCCATCTCAGCAGAATTTCTTCTCCATAATCATGATCTTGTTCTATTCTAGAAACAAGTTCATTTTAGACTTGAGTTTTTCTTTTGAATCAATTGTAATACTTTAGAGGCTTGTACACGTGACTACCAGGTTTTGGGGGTTTTATTAAGTTACTTATATTTTATTTCCGTACTTTATTGTAATGGTTGAGTTTTAGGCTAACTTGTCTTGGTGGGATTAGACGAGTGCCATCACGTCAATTTTTGGGTCGTGACAGTTTCATTGATATTAATATGTACTCACCATTTTAAATATTATATATTTGCTTTATCTTATATAGTTAAATTATTTAATGAATAAATAACCTCACAGCAAATATAATAACTACATTTGTTTTCAAAAAAATTTAATCAGATATTCTCGTATGTGTAGATGTTTGAGAAACAACGAAATAAAATAATAAATAATCATATATTTTACAATTGAGATCATTATATTTTGATTGTTAAGACTAGGCCAAATGAAGAAAGAATTTGAGCCAGAAAAAATTTTGGGTAGTGACTTGAAAATTTTTGCTAGGTCAATCTCAGAAGAAATCCTGACTATGTGAAATCCAGGGCCACCCTAGAACGAATACTGTATAGGATACGTTGATATTTTCTTGTATCCAAGACATTAAGGGATTCATAGTGCTTTACATAATCAAATTAGGATGAGTAAAACTCTCGAAATCGAACTTGGCATGAAGGGGATATTTTGGGACATCAAAGAAAGAAGATATATTGTGAAAACTTGACTTCTCATGGAATTCCAAGTCTTTCAAGTTGGCATAGTCTTCTATAGAGAGAACTTCCACTATAGCGGTTATGATTAAGCACGATAGCAGGGATAAAACTAGTATAGCGGGGTTCATGCCAATATAGCGGGTCAGAATCTTTATAGTGGGGTCAGTCAGTATTTTATGCAAAAAAAGATTCAAAACCTCCTATATTATGTTCTATTTTCATGACATTGAGAGGGGCGATTTTGTGTTGTTTGTACTTGATATTCCCAAGAATTTGTCGATAAAGATAAGATTGATTCTCCTCAATCTTGTAATTTGATTTTTAAGGTTCAGAATCTGAGATATAACTTTTGGGGGAGGGGCTTTGACTTGATTTAAGGATGGGAAAGTCTTCTGTTAGTTAGAATGATCATGAATTGCCATGGGAAATTTTTGGTTTTTAATCTTTGTATATTTAAGCCATTTTCATTGATTGTTGTGTTCATTTATTATTTTAGACAAAAAACCAAACCAAGACACTAAAAGGAGAGTGTCTGATTTCTTCATAGCGTCCAAGCTTCATAAGAGGTCGATAATGGTTGCATGTTTTCAGATTTATGTATATATGCATGTCTATTGCTTTATAGTACCATTGTGGAGCGCCTGTTAGGAAAAACATTGGGAGAATATAAAGTGGCATCATGTTAATGATATTATGCAATAAACATGTTTACTTGTGGTTTCAAGTGGTATTATTATTCCGATTTTGATTGGGCATGATTGCGGATTGACTCGACTACCGCACCGGTAGAGGAATACGTTGACTCGTATACAACGTCTGATATAAATACTAACTCTAGGTTGCTTGAGTACTACATCGATACACTAACAATTTTTTTTTTGTGTTCCTTAAAAGAACTGAATATATATATATGCATTATTGCTCCATGAGTGAAGTGAATTTACTTTTTTATAAAGTGGTGTACGTATATCACATCCATTAATAGCATGAGTTATTTAAAGGTGATTTGGACCCAGGTATGACTCGTACATGATCATGTGAGACATGTTTCATGTGTATGTTAGCTCAAGATGAGGACTCGGGGTCAATCTTAAAATTGCTCAAATTCTTGCTCTCCTGATCACTAATTCATTATCTTGTGCATGTACCCTTTTATAAGGTTTGTTAGTTTTTTTTTCTACTTTTCATTTATTATTACTATTTTTGTTATTATTATTATTGTTATTATTATTATTATTTACTTTAAATATTCACATTCATGGCTCATATCTAATTACTTATACAATTGTTACACTCTTAATATTCATAACTCTCATATATTTTTATTTATCACCTTTAAATATTTAATCAAAAACGTCAAGATAACTTTTGATATTCCTTGATTTTTATTTGTATAAAATCAACTTTTTTGTTTCAGGAAATCCTTACCCAAGGTTAGCATTTTCATTCTAAAGTTTAAGTAAATGGTTGAATAGGGAGAAGGAGTCTATAAGAATTCAGAAAATTATCTATTAATTTGTATTAATTTTTCCATCTATATTGTTGTTGATTAAAGACTTAAAACAAAGATGTATACACAATATTTTTTCTTCTTTGGCTTTTCGTTTGTTTTTATTTTCTCAATTAAACTTGTTCATTTAGTTTCCTTTGAATTATTGTCGTAAGTCTATGCTTAGAAAGAATTAATTTGAAATATTAAAATACACCCTGCATTTGGTGTTTTGTGGTCATATTATCACATTTTTATTTGTAGTTATTGCATTTTATTTCGCATTACATGCATATTTTAGTCATCCGAATGTATCTATGAAAATTCGCATGGAACGCACGTGCATCACACGTGTCCGGAAACTAATCAAGAAAATATATTCTAACTTTAATTTATTTTAACTAATCGACAAATCAACCATTTGTTATATTTTTCCTCTTTAACAATTAATAATACATTATCAGTTCACAATTCTATCGTTTT
The DNA here is from genome assembly GCF_036512215.1 of Solanum lycopersicum. NCBI lineage: Eukaryota > Viridiplantae > Streptophyta > Magnoliopsida > Solanales > Solanaceae > Solanum > Solanum lycopersicum. The sequence goes on from NC_090805.1 coordinate 21,299,526, forward strand.
TTCTAAAACCTTCAGTTACGTAATTAGTAAGTGTAATATAATATAATAACGAAAAAATCTTAGTCTATTTTATGGTCTTTTTTCCCCTCAAGAACCACAATATTAGGATAATCTAAAACATTTTATCAATTACATAGTGTTGTCAGTCCTTTACATATATAAATACAAAAGTCTCTGGGAGCGTGTGTTGCACATTTAACCCAAACAGTAATGTATTCATTTAATCTTCTACACAACTAATCAAATTTAAAAGTTCATAAATTGATATGTTCAATATAAAGTATTTGTTGTAAACAAATAAAAAAAATTTACCAAATAAATATGATGATATCATCGAACTTATCACATATAATTATAGTTTAACAAAAATTATCATCCTTGAAGGAGTACGAAGAACTTCAGATTTTTAGTTTGTTTGAATACTTCTTTACAAGGAAAAACATTCTTATCTAGGGTGTTTCTCCCTTCTATTTATTAGTGGAAATTCATTCTAAATTGGTACAAGTCACCTTTTTTATATGAGGAATATGATCTTTAGTTTATTTGAAAAACTTTCTTACAAGGAAAGCGGTCCTATCTAGAGTGTGTGTTTCTACATTCTCTTTTAGGAAAGTGAATCATTTAGTTCAATTGAAAAATCACTTTTTGATATGTAGGTAAAAGATGTTTTGATTATTTTTTTACTTGGAAATATAGAGAGTGCTTCTGATAAGAATGTTTATCCATTCTGTTTAAGGGAGGAAATTTATTCGGGTCCGATAAATTATTCACCTTGCTTATAGGAGTAAAAAGAACTTTTATTTTATATATTATATAAAAACTTACTAACATGGGAAAGTGCTCCCGGCCAAAGTTTTTACAAAATTTCTTTTTTAAGGTGGGGAATCATTTTTGTTTAATTAGAAAATTACCTTCCTTAAAGCAATCTTGATTAGAGTGTTCCTTTTTTTTTCGAGCTCAAACAAGAATATTTAAATAAAAGTGCACGGGTTACATCCTATCAATACCCATTTGGTATATATATCATAATACAAACCCAATTAATTAATATTTGTCTATTGATGAGGAAGAACTCTTTATTAGAGGTTACTCATTCTTAGGGTTCAAATGCGAGACTTCTACATAAGAGTGGATGAATTTCATTCATCTCAAAAGAAAATCTTAAATAATTTTAAACTTAATGCTTTATCGATTTTGTAATGAAATTAATTTTAAAAGCTTCATTGTATACGTACTATGATTCAACTCTTATATATTATTTGTATGAGACACTCGTGAAACACATGTTTCCAGACACTTTTATATATACAGCAAATAAATCTTGTAAATTTTGTCGATAAGTTATTTTCTACTTCAACATTATATTATTCAATTTGCACGTTACCTTGTGTCAAGGACGACACATTTCAAGTTAGATTATAAACAAGGTCACTCTCAATTTTCTTCAAGAGCAAAGGGTCATGCTATTTTCCATTTAATGATTTAAGAATCACATTCAAGGGGTCAAGTGTATACAGATAAAGAGTTGGACTCAGTTAGTTTCACAAATCTTTTAATCATGAAACTAGATAAGTCCTTTTTTGAAATATTGAAGCAGATGACGATCAAAATATGGACTTGGAATAGAAGCTTTACAATATAGTCAAAGGATCGAGCTCATACTAGAAATATTTGAACAAAAGTTTAGGGATTACATCCAATCAGGCCCTATTTGGTATATATTTGAGAATACAAATCGAATTAATTTAGATTTATCTTTTGTACAGTCTATTGAAGGGAAAAACTCTTGATTAGAGGTTACTCATTCCAAGGGTTCAAACACGAGACTTCTACGTAAGAGTGGATGAACCACATTCATCTCAATGCTCATTCACGGAATATAAAAGACACACACACACTCATGCACATACAGATGCGCTCACCAACGCACGTGCACGCGCACAAACACCCAAAAAAATTACCATCATATTATTTAATTTGCATGTTACCTTGTACCAAGCGTGAAAAATTTCAAGTTAGATTCTAAACAAGGTCACTTTCAATTTTCTTCAACAGTAAATGGTCATGCTATTTTCCATTATATGATTGAAGAATCACATTCAATGGGTAAAATGTACAAAGAAAAGGAGTTGGACCCAGTTAATTTCATAGAGACTTTAATAAAAAAAACAGAGAAGAACTTTCTTTTTTTAAAAATATTGAAGTAGATGACGATCAAAATATGGACTTGAAATTGAAACTTTAGAATATACTCAAAGAATCAAGGATGTGAAATAACTCCTAAAAAAGTGTTTCCCTTAAAGCATTCACTGAAACATAAATTTTTAATTCTCTTTTTCTTTATTAGTATCTTAGCTATCCTTGTTATCATATCAACCTCCCCACCCTCCCCCTTCTATTTTTTTATTTAAGTAGAGTCTCTTAGATGTTGGTATTAATAAAGTTAAAACTTTTTGAGACAAAAATTATTGTTCTTACTCTTATTCTTATGAACATGTTCAAGGACTGTTCGCAATAAATTTTCGTAAGCTGAAAATCGACTGCAAGCAAAATTACTAAAAGAAAAATGTGATTTTATTAATGAATTGTTATGAGTACAATTCCGTTGTTCTCTTAATTCTCTCTTCTTTGTTTCTCCGCGATTCGAGGGTCTTCAGTAGCGTATTTCTCGAATTGTTTTATGATGTAGACCTCTTTGAGATGTTTTTGATCTCCTGGACGTTAGAAGCGCTTCGTCGTTGTAAGTTGATCTTCGCGAAGAACTCCGATGATAACTCCTTTGAAGACCTATTGATGTTGATGTTGTATCTTTCTCCAATTTGTTGAATGCTTGTTAAAGACTTTTATACATCCCCTTGAATGTCATGTCTATCCTCTATTTATAGTTGTAGAGAATGGACAAGGTTGCTTGTGATTGGCCAAATGATGTCATTTTGACACTTGGCGCATTGTAATTCATTCTTGCATTTGACTGGGACTACCACCTCAATCGGACACATGTCATCACCTTGTTTGTTTTGGATGCCTATTCACTTAAGATGGACTTATTTAGTTGTAACTCAAATTAATTATTCAGCCCAAATTAACATGGATTTAATTCAAATTTTGTATGAATTTGATCCAATATAATTTGTGTCTACAAATTCCCCTTACTTCGAGGCTTGTCGACGTAGAGGCTGTTCGAAGCTTGGCAACAAGACTTGAAGTAGTCATGAATGTGTTTTCCTTTTTTTTTAGACTTGTCAAAATTTAGGCTTGCCAAATTTTTACAACAAAGGTTGAAGTCTTTATGAATGCATATTCATTTTTTTGAGACTTCACTGCTTATAGGCTTGCCGAATTTTGATGACAAAAGTAGAAGTTTTCATGAGAAATGACCAAGCCTATATGTTGAGGTCAACTTTACCAGAGTATTCATGACCATATTCTCTAATTTGTAAGAGATCATTTGACTTTCGGTAGTTTATCAACTCATTTTTGACTTGAAGTATTTCAAGCTTTTGAAGACTTATCGTTTGACATTTCTTCATATTGTGTTAATTTCATTTGGGTCATCACTACGAAATGAACGTCAATTCAATGAGCAAGGATTGCGTCCACAAGCTTGACTTGGTGATAGTGGCCTCGTGCTTTCGATGCAAATTTTAGGCTTTCGCCTTAATAGAACGCAAAGAATTCAAATTCTCGTGATGCGAGTCTATTCTCCTTCGTACATAATTTTTCATTTAGTTTCTTAAAAAACTTTATCATAATTTGATTTTTATGAAATTTCCAAAATTTGATTCCCATGGAAAATTTGCATAATTTAATTCTTATGAAAACTTACCATGATTTGATTTCTATGGAATTTTCATAATTTGATTCCCGTGGAAAATTTTCATAACTTAATTCTTATGAAAACTTACTATAATTTGGTTTCTATGAAATTTCCATGATCTGATTCCCATGGAAAATTTCCACAATTTAATTTCTATGAAAATTTACCATAATTTTCATAATTTGTAGGAACATAATTTATGTACTTTTGATTTTTATAAATACACATGCTCTTATAATGATTGATTGTCAATTTGAGGCATACATAACTAATTTTCATTACTTTTTTCAGCACAGCACGCGTACAGTAGAAAGTTCATAACTCGTTGAAGGAACATTGAAATCATGATCCGTTTAATGTTCCAAAAACTACTTAGAGGGTTAACGCAGATCCAAAATTCAAAACCATAAACCTTCAGAATTGGAGATAATTGATTTTTGAAGTTTTCTATCAGATCTGTTTTTTTATAGCTCTATGCAATCCAACCAAAACATCTCTATCTTGGTTGTATGAGATTCTGAATGACGCGCGACTTGTTTCTAAAGAAACTGGACATAAAATCCTACAACATATCAAAAGTCAAGGTAAAACTCCTCATAAGTTGACTAGAATTAATTTTTGAAGTTGGTCTTTGATTATGTCATTGTTATTTTGTAGATTGTGGAGTCTCACCAAAACGTTTGCATCTTGGTGTTGAAGATCTCGAGTAAAGAGTGAATTGATTAGATAGAAAATAGGGTCTTAAGTCTACAATCTATCCATAAATCAAAGTCAATGTTCTTATGAATTTATCAAAATTGACATTTTTTAAAGTTAGAGATCCAATTGACTTTGTACAACATCATGAGTTCACTTCTCTGCATCATTGTTGAAGAGCCGCATACTAATTTCCTTATTGATTTAGAGTTTTTTTAATCATCATGTCAATTTGAAGCTCGTGCAATTGGCACCGTGAGACACATCTTTAATCATGACGAGCGCTAGAGCATATACCATAATTTTTGTCCTGCCAATTTGAAGCATCATGCAATTGGCACCGTGAGACACATCATTCATTATGATGAGCGCTAGAGCATATGCCATAATTTTCACCATGCTGATTTGAAGCTTCATATAATTTGCACCATGAGACATATCATTCATCATGGCCAGCGCTAGAGCATATGTCATAATTTTCACATGCCGATTTAAAACTTCATGCAATTTGTACCGTAAGACAAATCATTCATCATGACAAGCGTGAGACTATATGTCATAATTTTCACCATACCAATTTGAATCTTTGTTCAATTGGAACCGTGACACACATCATTCATCGTGATGATCGCAAGAGTATATGTCATAATTTTCACCATACCGATTTGAAGTTTCGTGCAATTGACACTGTAAGACACATCATTAATCATGACGAGCGGGAGAGCATATGTTATTATTTTCATCATGCCAATTTGAAAATTCGTGAAATTAGCATTGTAAGAGTGTTGACACCCAATTTTGACCGACCTTTAACCATTTTAGGAATGTTATTCGATTAAATTCATATTTTTTTAATTTTTATTTTAAGTTTAGAGTTTTAATCGATTTTGCATTAAAAAAATCATATTTTAGTATGTTTACTTTATAAAATTATTGCAAATGTTTTATAATAAACTTTGAATTAATTATTTCATTCAAGTGTTTTAAAAGTTTAGTGATTTTCAATAAACAAAAAATACTCTAATATATGTAGTATATTAATTAGATAGCCTTTCTAAATTATCCTCAAAATTATCTAAATCTTAGCATATTTTATCCCATTTTATTTCAATTCTAGCCACTCCAATTCAAATTTTATTTCAATTATAACAATCCTCTTCCTCTCAATTCTAGCCTATTTTATTACAATTTTACTCATTCCATATCTTAGCCAATCTAATTTCAATACTTCATCTATTAATCTCATCTGTCTGTTTAAATAATTTAATTCTAATCGAATCCTAGCCCTCCATCTCTATCTAATCTAACGATTGAGATCAACTTTTCCTATCTCTTTCTTTAACACCTAAAGACCCCAAAACCTAAAAATTTCTAATTCGTTCTTTATCCCCTCTCAAAAAAGACAGCCGCCCCTCCCCAACGCTCTTCCTTCTCCCGTCGCATCTTCCTTTTCCGGCGAGACTCACCACCAGGTGCTGGTGGCAGCCAACCCTCTCTCCCATCACTCTTCCTTCTTCCTCATCTCTCCTTGGCAGCCGCCACTCCGTCCTCTCTCCACGCCATTCTCCGACAAAGAACAACCCGGTGACACTCCTCTTCCCCTTTCCATCTCTCCGCCCCCCTTTCTCTTCTCCTATCGCCCCTCTTCTCTTCTAACTCCTCTTCTCCTTCTTCTTTTGCAAGCAGTAGCCGCCGCTGAAAGGATCGCATTACTCGCTTCAAATGCAAGTTAAATCTCAATAAAAACATGTGAATGCCCTCAGACAAATAATGATTCTGTTTTTACACACAAGGGTATAATAAATTCAATCTTCAGTAACCATAAACAACGCTTACTCTAAAAAGAGGAACAAATTGCAAGCTTTCACTCATAGGTTTGCTCTTGTTTTCTAGTCGACATTCGTTTCATCTTTCTCAATATCAAAAAAGTCTTTCTGAGGCTTATAATTAGGATGAGTTCAAATATATAGTAATTTAGTCTCGCTGAACAGTGATCCTTATGAGTTGTTAGTGCTCATAAGTCATCCTATTATTCATTTCCATAGGTATCTTGGAAACCCTATATTTTTTGTACTTTATTCGACATCTATCTTTATCATTTTGTTTTTCTTCTTCTCTTTGTTGATATTGAGGGTTTCCATCTTTTCCAAATACCAGTGGTTAATGGAGACTTCCCTTGCACTTCTTTGACTTTTCCTTTTTCTTTTCACCACACCCCCAACTTAGGATTTTGGCCTAAATTTGCTATTTCAGTCAATCCTATCATTCATGAGGATTAAGAGAGATGGTCAATAAGGGCTAGTTTTAATCGAATTTCTTCCAAAGAAAGTTAAGGCTCAAGGGGTGTTCAAGATGGGTTCAAACACTCACAAGGGGAGGTCACAAGAGAGTTATATGTCAAATGACTCACTCTACAAAATTGCCTAAGATGATATTAAGAGAAAGCATTACTTAGCTACTTGGTCTAATAAGGACAATTCTAGATGTTTTCATGCATGGTTCAAGGTAAGCTTATCACACAAGGCTCCACACTTAAGCCAAACAAGACTACACTTTCAGTAGTGTGCTAAACAGTCATTACAAGACAATCAGTCTAACACTAAGCTAATCACAACAAATGCAAAGAGTTAACATATTGTTTTTGCAATTTCATTTATCCTCACTGTAGCCATGCATTCATGTTTGTTCGATTGCAAGCACTATTCAAGTCATCGGTATTGATCCAAACTAAGACTTAAATTTTCTAGTGAACAACCAAATTTAAGCGCATGCAAAGGGTGGGGAGAATTTGCAAAAAAATGAAATTTTTTGAAAAGGTCAAAATCACGAAAATAGTATAGAATACAATTAAAATAGAATAGCCCCAAAAATAAAGACAAAAACACAATTATTAATACAAAAGGTGTGGGCCTCACCTCACTACAACCAAAAGTATTTGTCCTTAAATGCTAATAAAATTATCCAAAAACAAAGGTATAATAAGAAAGAGATAGAGGTGACAAAATGTCTTATCTATGTAGTCCCTCCATCTATCAATGTGTGTATGTGTGTGGTGCAGTGGCCTTTACTTAGGCTCCAGTACCTGGAATCTCCTGAGATGGTATAGTGTGCCAGACCTACTGAGGGCTCCTATAAATGTCTCGTATGTCGGTGTTTGGGTCGCATGGTGCACAGTAGTCTCCACTAGGTTTTGAAAATTGGCACATATGCGCTCCTTCCTTCTCTTTCCTCTCCTTATGTGCTACCAGGTCCCATCGGTCTCTGCACCCAAATTCTCTTCTATTGTGCCATCCCTCTACACATAATCAGTGGTAGCTAGAGGGATCCCTGAGGTCTCTAGAGCGTCCAAGTTATCTACCCACCATGTTTGTGAACTGATGTTGGTAGACTTTAGGTAGTCAACGTCCTTTCTCATGTCTCGGACTTTTACTTTTAAAGTTACCACCTCAAAGGATGCCTTATGTCTGGTCTCACAAGATGTGACTCTCAATAGTTAATGTATCTACAGATCCCGTAAGGGGTGTGAGTGCAGCACGTATAGCACTCTCTATCATCCTTGGGTCATATCTCTCGAGTCGGGGTGTCATGTATTACCTAATTAGGCTTAGCGCCCTATTTTAAGATCATATCATGATTAAGCTTTACCAGCTAGGAGGAAGAAGAGGTACAAGCAACCTATGAAGAAGAGGAATGGGTAGCTCTGTCTGATGCCTCAGAGGCCGAAGTATACAAAAGTGTTTGTGCATGGAATGAGTCTAGATTTATCTCTAGCTAAAATCTTTTAGAGCTGCTGCCCACCTGTCCAGCTCCTCTCATCTGAACTCAACCTCAATTCACCGGATATCAGTGGAAAAAGATGGGATGACATCAATGTCCCTCGTACTGTCCACACGTACTCCAGCTCATTGGCACAACTTGGTTATCAAGACTGAAAGGGTAGAGGAGTAAGCTTTTTTGTGGCCCTCATGGCCATCTCTTGTGAAGTCAGCAGCCCTAGGTGGATGAGTCATTTTGAAAAAATACAACCAAAGAATGTCACCTTAGGGAGGCAAAGAATACACTAGTTTTGAGATGACATTATGGTGCTACTGATGAAGCCGCACCAAAACTTGGCAGAAATGTTCACGTCCCTCTTTTAAATGGGGGATCCTACCCCGATCCATATATTGGTGGTGTAAGAAAATATGGAGGCAAGACAACCATTCAGGTCATCCACAATAATAACAACATGCAACCCCTCATACCAAAGTACCGAGTATGATGGTATGCCTCGATGCACTATTAATGTACTCGATGTTTCACTCCACCTCTCAAGTCGGGCTGCTCATGCGTTAGCTGATTCTCTAATCAACCTGTCTTCAGGATCATGTCTTTAGTAAGTTTGTCTGGCTTGGAGGAAGAAGAGGTACATGGGACGTACGAAGAAGAGGACTGGGTAGACGTACCTGGGGACTTGGAGGTCGGAGTATGCAAAGGTGTCTCTACTTGGAATGAGTCTAGATTTGTCTCTGGGTTGTATCTACCGAAACTTATCCGCCTGTCCACCTCCTCTCGTGTGTACTCAACCTTAATTCACCAAATATTGGTGGAGGAAGATGGGATGACATCAATGTCCCTCGTAGTGTCATGAGTTACTCTAGCTCGTCGCACAACTTGGTCCCAAGAGTGGGAAGGGTAGAGAAGTAATCTTTAAATTGTCCCTCATTACCATCTCTTGTAAAGTCATCGTCCCCATATTGATTCAATGTCTAATTACGTTACTAACCAAGCTAGCTGTCTTAGGGAGATTCATAATGGACTAGTTCTGAGACGGATTTTTGGTTTTGTTGATCAAGCTGTACCTAAACCTTGCAGCAATATTGAGGTTCCTCCTTTCAATGGAATCTCCTACCTCGATCCATCTATCGGTGGTGGAAAAATATAATGAGGGCCAGCTAAATCTTAAGGTCATCCACAGAAAAAACAATAGGCAAACCCTCATAAAAGAGTATCGACTGTAGTGGTCTGCCCAATACAATGTTAATGTGTATGCTATGTCACTACACCTCTATACCTCTTACCCTAACTGATCTCACCGATCGAAACTCACATAGATTCTTCTTGTTCTCGGGAACCAACTCCCTATAAGTTGTGTAAAATTACCTAACTCAAGAAGGAATATAGGGGCCTCGGGGCCTCGTCAATTACTTGAACTCATGGTAGTAGATGGTTTCCAAGACTTTAGTATATTTGCCTTCTAGGACCTCCATAGATAAAAGTTACTCCTCTAAGATAATTCGTACCCCATCACCTTTTTTTTAACATTTTAGGTTGAGGAACATTAGGGCCTATAGGGGTTATTCGAGGTGTCTCAGCTGGGAGTGATTCTAATTTAGGAGGGGTTGTAGCTGATGTACCCCTAGTGGGAGGAGTTGCAGCTGATGAGACCCTCATGGATTTAGATGTAGGCCTATCAAGAATGATATCCTATCGTTGAATCAATTGTTAATCATTTAAAAGATCAGACCACTGGAAATCGGCCTCAACATGTATGTGTTTCCTTGGATATGTTTATTTTATTTTTTTTGCCTTTGTCTCCCGGTGGGAGTTCATTTCTTCCCCTCTTTGGAGGATATGCCCAGTTTCATTGATTTCAATGCCCTGTGTTGCTTTGTTGGATGGTATGTTTATCTATAAAAGATTGGAAATAGTTAAAAGAAAATCAAATAAACACACATATATCTATTGCAAACAGTATTTTTAAATTAATCGGCAAATCTCCGACTCTTTTTGCGAATTAAAATGTGCTTACCGAATGGGTTTGCTTCTAATTATATCAAGTTGTCGATGGGAAGTTTCTTCCAGATGTGGACTACTTTTGTTGAGCTTAATTTAGTCCAATGAAACTCAATAAGCCTAATGAGTTTAAGAGTGCAGATAAAATGACGAAATAAGAGAACCTTCAGCGAGCCGTCAAGTGCTTTTGGTGATCCTCAATATTTCGCTGATAGTAATAGATTGAACATCAATTGGAACAACAAATTAAAGGAGAAATTGAGACATTAGTCAAATCGCCGAGAAGTTTCGCGATCCAAATCTAGCTCGCCAAACTGCCTATCGTGCCTATTCTCAATTCACCTTCTCGAATTTGACCAATAAAAACCATAACTCTGGAATACTCTGATTCTTCCCAGATTTTCAAAATTTGGAAATTTAATGATACATACTCGCAAGAATAGGGTTTCCCGCTCTATAACTAAACAACTTGCACCATTTCGCACAAACAAGGGCTACTAAGACTTCACTCCAATTGGTATAACAAACATGCAAGCACAACTCTAAGAGACTTCATTCAATTTTATGCAAAAACATACTATTATTTAATGATCAAAATAATAAGGGCAAGATTTCAAGAAATCATTTTAGAATCGCTTGGGTTCCAAGGTAAACTTAAGTACTACCTTTTGTCCTCACATAGATGGACAGAAAGAGTTCACTATACAAAATTTAGAGGATATATTGAGGGCGTGCATGATTGATTTCAAATATAATTGGTATGATCACCCTCACATTTAGTTTTCTTACAACAATAGTTACCACTCTAGCATCAAAATGGATCTAAATGAAGCTATTTATGGTATAATGTGTAGATCTCCTATTAGATGGTTTGAATTATTTGAAGCTAGGTTTATAGGACCCTATTTAGTGTATCAAGCTATGGATAATGTGAATCTGAATCAAGAGAAGATGTCACAGAGTCATCAAAAGTCCTTCACTAATATTAGGAGAAGGACGTTACAGTTTCAAGTAGATGATTGGGTAATCTATGAGTTTCGCCCATAAGAGTGTTATGAGGTTTGGTAAGAAGGGACAGCTTTGTAAATGTGGTATAGGAACTTATCCAATATCCAAGAGGATCGACAATGTAGCTTATGAGTTTGAGCTACCACAAGATTTAGCAGCGGTTCATTTGGTATTGCACATCTCCATGTTGAAGAAGTTAATGGGATATCCTTGATTGATCAAAAAAATTGAAATTATTAAGATCAAGGATAATTTATCTTATGAGGATATTCCTATTTAGATTCTAGATCACCATATTCTCAAGTTGAGGACAAAAGAGGAGAGTACCAAATGCTGACGGTGACGAAGGTTACATCAAGCCAGTCCTTTGGAGGATCTAATTTGATGAACATCGTTGGGAATCTGAGGAAGATATGAAGAAGAGAAATCCACATCTCTTTGAATCCGGAGAAAATACAGACCAAGGTACTAATTCTCCTCTTAGTACTCTTTAACTTATGAGTGAGAATGTTGTTTGTTGGCAATTTGTTATTGGGTGTATAATCTGGATGTTACCATTCTTATCCTAGTAAGAGTAATCTCATTCAAGCACGAATGTTCCCAAAGGGGATATATAATAACATCTGGCAATTCAAAATAGCTAGAAAAAGTTAAGTACTCAAAATAATAACTTCTTGAAATAATTAAAAATCTGGAAATTTTCTTTAAGTTAGGAAAGGTTGAGTTTTGGTAAAGTGGACATAATGACTAGATAAGGATTAGATAAAAGCACTTACAAATATGGTAGGATAGATAGAAGCACTTACAAATAACGCTGCCAAGTTTGCGTGATTCCGAGTTCGTATGAGTTAGTTATGCCCTTTGGTTGTTGGGTTGTTCAGTTAAGATAATTGGTCAATCCAATTTTAGATGGTTAGTTTGGTAGATTCCTTACCAAAAAAATTAAATCCATTTTTAGTAAATTAATTTAGGTAACACCAGAGTTAGTTCAATTTATGCTTTTGAAAAATAGAGTTAGGGCTTTTGGAGAAAGAACGCAAGAGAAAGAAGATGAGGAAAAACAAGAGTTTCCAAGAATGATCAATTGGGTTGTGGATTCACCAGGGAATAGATCCCACAAGGTATTTGATTATTTCATAGTGTTGGGTTGGTTCACCGACGCATCAAACATGTTTAGTTCGGTGCGATTCGTCGTAAAAGAGTTTGAAAGTTGATATTCTTGATATGTATTCTTGAATTCTACTGTCGTTGTCGATTTGAGCTGAATTGTGATGTTTCTTAGATCTTTACTTTGAGTTTTAGAGTTTTTTTTAGTTATGTTCTTGAGTAAATATTTTGCATATTAGAATCTAAAATTAGTATTAGAACAATAGTCTTGTTTAGGTGAATTGGGGATTCAAAACGAAGAAAGAATATTTGAGCAGGGTCTAACACACATATCTGTGTCGCGGACTTTCTCCCCAATGAGCATGAATTTTCTCCTTGTTGCGGTTAGGACACGGACTCCTTGTCTCAAAATAAAAATTTTCATGTTATTGTTTAAAACATCTACGCGTCGCGGACGTGTTCTAAGATGGTTATTTGGTGACTTTTCACATGTTTAGCTATCTAAAATCATTTCTAAGCATCATAAGGCCTTTCATATTACAAATCATAATGCTTGAGTCCATAATTTAATTCAAGGAGAGTTAAAAATCAATTCAAGTAAACTTAAGAGTCAAGTCAAGAGAAATTATCCAAGTTTTCAAAGGTCTTTTACAAATGTTTTAAATTTGTTTTAAGATTTAAAGTTCAATATGAACTAACAAAAGAGTTAAAGATTTGAAGTTCATTTCTTCAAAAGTATATGCAAACTATGTAGTCCCAAAGAGATAATCTATAGTAAATCTTCTTACTAAATTTAAAATTGAACATCATGATGATGTTTCGTAAATATAAGCTTTCAATATACTAATCCACTAGAAAAAATTAATAAGATGTTGATTGATTCGGTATTAGATTAGAAGTTTTGAGACATGTATCAAGTAAATCGAAGAGACAATAATAATTTAATTCATACAAAGAACCAACACATCATTGACCTTTTCTTGCTAATGTTTTAAACTAGTAGAGGAATTAATTTTTACTATTATTTATTTATTTTCTCATAAGGTTTTAGTTGATAAGTACTATCTAAAGAGTAACTACATTTATGAATTATTTTTTTGTTTTTAGGAGGGATTTGCAGTACAAGATCTATAACTAAAATAAAAAATAATAATTGAATTCTCGATAGCAATAACAAAGTAAAAGATCTTATTGTATTATAGATGGTGCTAGTTATTTTTTAAAAAAATATTTTATTTTTGAGTTGCAACTCTAACATTCTTTTTTTCTCATAATCTAGTAATATTTCAATAAAAAACTATAATAAGCAACAAAGAAATAATTAACTTAGAGAAGATTCATTTTCCCTAGAATACATTTAGGGTTGGTTACACATTGAAGTTATGATTAGTTTTCTTCTGAATAATGATTGTGGCTATTTACACTTAATATTTTATTTGGATACTTAATATGTTACATCGCCTATGATTCCTACTAAGTATCTGATGTTTTAGTACTCATGCTAAATTTCTACATAATTTTTCTAATACAACCCCTCGTATAAGTCACCCTTGCAGAAGTTGGATCTCTCGTGGCCATCAGTGTTGGATTGTTGTTAGCTCTTGGTGATCAATTAGTTGTGGTTTTCCTTTTATTATTCTAGCAAAGTAATTTGTAATTTTGAATACATAGATCTAGTGTATATAGCCTTTAAATACTTAGACAGTCTTGTATCTATGATAGTATGTCCAGGGTTTGACCTGATGTATATTTATCTTTATTGATCACTTTAGGGACCTTTAGATATGTTATGCCCCATTTAACCCGTATTTTTTGGGTCCCTGGGTATTTCTTTAGCATTATACTCCACATAGTTTGATTTTCTTCACTTTATGTTTTTTCTATCGATTTTAGGATTGTGTTTTGGGTGATTTCTTGTACACGCCTTTATGGAACAATTTCGGTTTTTGACACATAAATTTATATTTGAAATATTATGTATAGTCAAAATGGTGATTATGTTTACAATACTATGATGAATCATTCAGTTTATCAAATTAAACAAGGATGCAATCACTTTGTTTTTACATATGGTGATAAAATTGAATTATGATTGAAAAATAATGAGATGAGATCATTTGTTCCTTAAATTAAAACAAATTTCAAATCTTAGCCCTACCTCATAAAAGGAAATGATTGGACGAATGTCATTAATATTACAGATTAATTGGAACTTAGTAAATTTTTCCAGAGAGTTATTTTAATATTTAAAAATTGACTAACAAAAACTATATATTCGGAACTCAATAATTACATAAAAAGAATTGTGATCTAAAATTCATATGCTATCGCTATTGAAATTCTAGGAATAAAATGAAAATAATCCGTCTACCCTTAATTAGATATCTCTAGGTAAACCTTAAGATTACATATTTTAGTATTGTAAATTGATATTAATCAAGTTTCGAGAAAGAGTCGTATAAATGAAAACATAAAAAAATTACAATAATCACATGAAGATTCCTTTTTTATTACTCAATCAGATTAAAGAAAACATTGGAAATTACTTCAATTTTTTTATTATGTGGCGTAATCACCATCAAGCCTACAATTGTACACACAGGTACAAACAAATATTCTTGTACCACCAATTGAACAGAGTCCATTTGCATTATGTTTTTCAAAATATTTTTTTTTACCATCCGCAAGAACACATCCATTTGAATTCAAAATTTGAGTACATCTATACTAAACATACGTAAATAAATATTTGATATTTATTTATGATGTGTTGAAATTTACCTATAACATCATGGTCACAGTCAAACAAACTACAAGATGGTTAAGAATAATAAAGTAAAAACTTATTGAATGTGATTAACGTGAATAAATTATGTAAGATAATATCTCAAAAAAATGATGAGGATAAATACTTAAATTAACAAGGGAATCTAAGCAATGAGATGAGAATTCTTGGGATGTGACCGCAATACAGATTAATCTAGATTATCGGGTACATGATTTCGGCAGAAGATTTATAGAATAATAGTGACTAGAAAAAGCTTTACTTGGAAATAAGTTCTCTCTCAACCAACTTACCCCATTTCAAATGGGTTTCTCCCGGATACCCACTTGTCGCATGAAGACCAGTCGACAACTCATCCCACTCACTCTCTCGAGCAGAATGTTGGGATATGGGACTAGGGCTCACTCTCTTAAGCAGAGTCTCATGTCGACTCACTCCTTACATCATTGTCACGACCCAAATCTGGGCCGCGACTGGCACCCACACTTATCCTCCTATGTGAGCGAACCAACCAATCTAAACCTTAACATTTCAAGGTAATATCAACATAAAGTAATGCGGAAGACTTAAACTCATTAATAAAATCAATAACTATTATTATTCCCAAAATCTGGAAGTCATCATCACAAGAACATCTATAATCAAATTACTAAACTAAGAGTATTCTAAGAAGCTAAAAATACATAAGAAGCTAGTCCATGCCGGAAGTTCAAGGCATCAAGACTTGAAGAAGAAGATCCAGTCCAAGCTAGAAGCATTAGCTCACCCTGAATTTCCGATGTAGTAAGACTGGCTTGAGTTACTGTTGAGTCGAAGATGACGGCACGTTTGCTGCACTCCACAAATAAACAAGAAGAAAACAATAAAAGTAGGGGTCAGTACAAAACACGGGTACTGAGTAGATATCATCGGCCAACTCAAAATAGAAAACAGTATGTATTAAGCAATATCATAAAATCAACTAATATCCTTAGCATGCAGCATTTACAGTTATCATAACCCTTGGTTACAACACCAAGCACATCAATGAGGACTCACACCTCCTCATCATACTCGTTTGGGAATTTAGTTCATTAGATTGGATATATTAACATATTTCAAGATTCATTATCTTTATTCCCCTCGTGTCGGTACGTGACACTCCGCTCCTCAATATACTATCCTGGTGTCGGAACGTGATACTCCGATCCTCATTCTATCCTGGTACCGGAACGTGGCACCCGATCCATATTCTATCCTGGTGTTGGAACGTGACACTCCGATCCTCATATACTATCCTGGTACTGGAACGTGGCACCCGATCCATATTCTATCCCGGTGTCAGAACGTGACACCCGATCCATATTCTATCCTGGTACCGGAACATGGCACCCGATCCATATTCTATCCTGGTGTCGGAACGTGACACCCGATCCATATTCTATCCTGGTACCGGAACGTGGCACCCGATCCCCTAATCTCACCACTTTCGTTTATCAAGCCTTCTTTTATACCAAGGCATCATCATTAACAAAGTAGATTAGGGTTTCTTTTCAAGATTTGGGATTCAATAGCTTCATCATGCTTATTTATTCACAATTACATAATCACATCATTCATGCAAGCATACAATTAAGCATATAGAAGGTTTACAATACTACTAACACATATCATTCGCTATTAAGAGTTTACTACGAATAGCATGAAAACCATAACCTACCTCCACCGAAGAATTGTGATCAACAAGCTATCTTCTCAAAATCCTTGCTATCCTCTTCGTTTCTCTCTTTCTCTACTCGTTCTCTTTCTTTTTCTATCTCTCTTTAATCTTTCTATTTTTCTTATTCAAACCCTCTTTCTTTTACCCTAATTAGTATATAATTAAGAATAAAAGATGGCAATAATACCCCACTAATTAACTTAAGGTTACCTCTTTTAACCCCCGAGAATTTGAGTTATTAATATAAACCCACGAAATATATAATTATAGCAGGAATAGTCCAAAACGCCCCTTTAAAACTTAACCAGAAATCCGACTCCAACTGGGATTACGCAAGCTGTGACGGGCCGTCGCGCCTGCGACGGTCCGTCCTGCTGTCCGTCACATAGTTCAGAAACATGATTTTTGGGTGAATGGCCTGTGACGGTCCGTCACACCTGTGACGGTCCGTCCTGCCACTCCGTTACGAAGTTCAGAGAGTCGATTTTCAGTACCCAATTTCAGATTTTCTAAGTGTTTGGAAACGAGACCCTGCGACGGTCTGTCGTGCCCATGACGGTCTGTCGTTGGGTTCGTCGCCTCAGCCTGTTTTTCCAGAAATAAAATCTGCTGCTCAAAACGACTAAACAGGTCATTACAATAGATACCAATTTACCCATCGTTCGTCCCCGAACGATCACAAGAAGGAAAACAAGGGCGAAAAGGAGTACCTGAATATGTAAACAGATGTGGGTATTTTTCTCGCATATCCGCCTCCTTCTCTCAAGTGGCTTCTTTAACGGGTCGATTCTTCCATTGCACCTTACTGGATGCAATCTCTCTTGACCTCAACTTGCGAACTTCTCTATCTAAAATAGCAACAGGATCCTCCTCATAAGACAAGTTCTCATCAAGCAAAACTGAATACCAACAGATAATGTAGTTTCCATCCCCATGGTATCTTTTCAACATTGACACATGGAATACTGGATGTACTCCGGACAGCCTTGGAGGCAAGGCTAACTCATAAGCCACCTCTCCTACTCGCTTAAGTACTTCAAAGGGACCAATGTACCTTGGACTTAGCTTACCCCTTTTTCCAAACCGCATCACCCCTTTCATGGGCGAAACCTTCAACAAGACTTGTTCACCTTCCATGAACTCTAAGTTTCTAACCTTTCGATCTGCATATTCTTTTTGTCTACTTTGCGCCGCTAGAAGCTTTTCTTGAATAGACTTCACTTTCTCTATCGAATCCCTCAAAAGGTCAGTACCCCAAGGTCTAACCTCGAATGCATCAAACCAACCAATGGGAGACCTACATCTCCTCCCATACAATGCTTCAAATGGGGCCATATCAATACTTGAGTGATAGCTATTATTGTATGAAAACTCCGCTAAGGGTAGGAAGTTATCCCAATGGCCACCAAACTCTATCACACATGCACGAAGCATAGCCTCCAAAACTTGAATCGTCCTTTCAGACTGACCATCGGTCTGAGGATGGAACGCAGTACTAAGGTCCAACCTAGTACCCAATTCCGCATGCAATGTTTTCCAAAACATAGAAGTAAACTGCGTACCTCTATCTGATATGATAGATAGTGGAACCCCATGCAATCGAACGATCTCTGAGATATAGATCTTGGCTAACTTCTCAGCATTGTAAGTCACCTTAACCAGAATAAAATGAGCAGACTTAGTTAACCTATCAACAATTGCCCAAATAGAATCAAACTTTCCCAATGTCTTGGGAAGACCAACCACAAAGTCCATTGAAATTCTTTCCCACTTCCATTCCGGAATGGGCATTCTCTGAAGTGTTCCTCCGGGCCTTTGGTGTTCGTACTTTACTTGTTGACAGTTTGGACACTTGGTAATAAAGTCAACAATATCACGCTTCATTCTAGTCCACCAAAAGTGTTGCTTTAGGTCACGATACATCTTGGTTGCACCCGGATGTATAGAATACCTTGAACTATGAGCCTCTGTCAGAATAGTGTTGATCAAATCATCGACGCGGGGTACACATACCCTTCCCTTGATCCTCAAAACACCTTCCTCATCGATTTGTGCTTCCTAGGCCTCTCCTCGCAATACCTTATCTTGAATTCTGTGCAGTTTCACATCATCAGATTGTCTTCCCTTAATCTTGTCAAGAAAGGAAGATCTTGCCTCCACAGAAGCCAACAATCCTCCCTTCTCATTTACTTCTAATCTCATCAAGTCATTAGCTAGAGTCTGAACCTCTCTAGCCAATGGGCGTCTAGAAGCTTGCAAGTGAGCTAGACTTCCCATGCTTCCCGCCTTTCTACTTAAAGCATCCGCTACAACATTCGCTTTTCCCGGATGATACAAGATAGTGATATCGTAGTCCTTTAGTAGCTCCATCCATCTCCGTTGCCTCAAGTTCAAATCCTTCTGAGTAAAGACATACTGAAGGCTACAATGATCCGTGTAGACCTCACACTTAACCCCGTATAAATAGTGTCTCCATTGCTTTAATGCAAACACTACCGCAGTCAATTCCAAATCATGAGTTGGATAGTTACGTTCATGCACTTTTAATTGTCTTGAAGCATAAGCAGTCACATTCTTCTCTTGCATTAGCACTGCACCCAAACCCGAATAGGATGCATCACAATAAACAATGAAGTTCTTACCCTCTACTGGCAAGGTAAGGATAGGTGCGGTAGTCAACAAAGTCTTGAGCTTCTGAAAGCTTTCCTCACATTCGTCTGACCATACAAATGGAACATTCTGCTTAGTCAAGTTCGTCAATTGGGAAGCAATAGAAGAGAATCCCTTGACAAATCGACGGTAGTAGCTAGCTAACCCAACAAAGCTCCTTATTTTTGACACATTAGTAGGTCTTACCCAATTCTTCACTGTCTCAATCTTAGAAGGATCCACCATCACTCCATCCTTAGAAACCACGTGCCCCAAGAAAGACACTGCATCTAGCCAAAACTCACACTTAGAAAACTTGGCATAAAGCTTTTTCTCCCTCAACATTTCCAATACCATTCTCAAATGCTCTTCATGTTCCTTCTTGCTCTTTGAGTATACCAATATATCGTCAATAAATACGATCACGAAGAGGTCCAAATATGGCTTAAAAATCTCGTTCATCAAGCTCATTAACGCAGCAGGGGCATTCGTAAGACCAAAAGACATCACTACAAATTCGTAATGCCCATACCTCGTTCGAAAAGCACTCTTTGGCACATCCGTTGCCCGTATTTTCAATTGATGATAACCGAATCTCAAGTCAATCTTAGAGAAGACACAAGCACCTTGTAACTGATCGAACAAGTCATCAATGCGGGGAAGAGGATACTTGCTCTTTATGGTTACCTTGTTTAGTTGTCTGTAGTCTATACACATTCGAAAACTCCCATCCTTCTTCTTTACAAACAAAACTGGAGCACCCCAAGGAGATGCACTTGGTCTAATAAAGCCTTTGTTTAACAACTCTTGAAGTTGGGCTTTTAACTCTCTTAACTCCGCGGGAGCCATTCTATAAGGGGGTATCGAAATGGGGCGAGTACCCGGTTCAAGGTCAATACAGAAATCAATATCCCTATCTGGTGGCATACCAGGAAGATTTGCAGGGAACACATCCAAAAACTCGCGAACTACCGAAACCGACTCAATCGAAGGTACTTGGGTAGTGTCATCCTTGAGATGTGCCAAGAAAGCTAAACACCCTTTACTAACCATTTTCTTAGCACGAAGAAAGGAGATGATACGCACCGGATTGGAAGTGTAGTCACCCTCCCACACTAACGGATCTGTCCCAAGCTTGGCTAACGTCACCATTTTAGCATTACAATCCAAGATCGCAAATTGCGGAGAAAGCCAAGTCATACCCAGAATTACATCAAAATCATCCATTTCTAAGATAACCAAATCAACATAAGTGTTGCTCCCCACAAAGTTTACCAAACAAGACCTATACACCTTTTCAACTACCACAGACTCACCCACCGGAGTAGAAACACGAATAGGCATATCAAGTAATTCACAATGTAAAGTTAGACCATTAGCAAATGAGGAAGATACATAAGAAAATGTGGATCCAGGATCAAACAATAAAGAAGCCATGCAATCACAAACCAAAAGATTACCTGTGATGACAGCATGAGATGCCTCCGCTTCAGACCGCCCAGGGAAAGCGTAACAATGGGCCCTATCGTTCGTCTGTCCGTTGCCCCTACCTTGTTGTGATGTAGTAGCTCCAGTTTGCCCATCACCTCGGCCGTTTCGGTGACCACCATTTCCTCAACCACCACGTCCTCCAGAATAACGGCCTCTGCCATGACCACCTCTACCTCTAACATTTGGAGGTCTGTAACTCTGTTTTGGACAATATCTCTTAATATATCCAATCTCCCCACATCCATAACACTCTCTAGGTTCATGCATAGGTCTCTCAGAGAAGTGTTGACCGGTCAGAGGTGGACCCCCAACTACAGTCTGTAGTGAAGACTGAATTGGTCGGACTGAGTAACTTCCCGAACCCTGTCCTCTAGTGTAAGCACCATTAAACTCACCTCCCTTTCGAAACCTTTTTGATGTCAATGTCGGGGTGAAGTCGTCTGACTTCACTCCTTCCACTTCTATCACAAAGTCTACCACCTCTTGGAAGGATTTTGCCGTTGCCGCTATCTATAAGGCCGAAATCCGCAATTCTGACCTCAACCCCTTCACAAACCGGCGAATTCGCTCTTGTGGACTGAAACACAGTTGGGTGGCATACCGGGATAATGTATGAAACTTAGCCTCATATGCATTGACTGACATCCTACCTTACTCTAGGCTCAAGAACTCATCCCTTTTCCTATCCCTCAAAGTTCGGGGGATATACTTCTCCATAAACAAGCTAGAGAATGAGGCCCAATTCATAGGTGGTGCCTCTGTTGGTTGACACTCAATATGTGACCGCCACCACATTTTGGCGTTCCCTTGAAACTGATAACTCACGAACTCAACACCAAACCGTTCTACTATACCCATCTTGTGTAGTAGCTCATGACAGTCAACCAGAAAATCATAAGCATCCTCAGATTCCTCACCCTTGAAGACTGGAGGTTTCAATTTCAAGAACTTACTGAAAAGTTCATGCTGATCATTTGTCATTATAGGCCCAGTAGTCAGACGTGGAAACGTGCCTATTTCCAATGGAACATCCATGCGGGGAGCCATAGTAGCCGCATGTTGTACCTCCAGAGCCTGAGGTGCTGGTGCAGAAAACACTGGGGGTGTCTGGCCCTGATCAGATAACCCGCTAAGATAAGTCAGAACCTGATTGATCATCTCTGGGGTAGGTTGGGGTGGCAATCCCTCATTCTGCACTTGTTCAGTTTCCCCATCCTCCCCTTCTCTTATTACTTCCTCAGTCAGTGGAGGAGTCACTGCCCTAGTATCATATGGGCTAGGCGCTCGTCCTCTTCCCCTAGAGGACGTCCTCCCACGACCTCTACCACGGCCCCTTGCCACTGTTCTTCCTCGAGCCACAGCCCCAGTGGCTGGCTCAGTTGTTTCTTGTCTGGCCGGTGTTGGTGTTGGCGTAGTCGTTGCTCTAGTTCTAACCATCTGCGAAAGAGAGTGAAGATGGTCAGATACCAATTTGTATCGCCTAGATACCAATTGGACTCAAGTAGTAGCACGAAAGAATGAATGAAAGAGTGAAATTTTCCTAAAGTCTTATAGCCTCTCAAGGAAAAGTAAAGGCGTCCCCCTACCGTTCCTTAAGACTCTACTAGACCTGTTCTTGTGTGATGAGACCAACGAACCTAATGCTCTGATACCAAGTTTGTCACGACCCAAATCCGGGCCGCGACTGGCACCCACACTTATCCTCCTATGTGAACGAACCAACCAATCTAAACCTTAACATTTTAAGGTAATATCAACATAAAGTAATACGGAAGACTTAAACTCATTAATAAAATCAATAACTATTATTATTCCCAAAATCTGGAAGTCGTCATCACAAGAACATCTATAATCAAATTACTAAACTAAGAGTATTATAAGAAGCTAAAAATACATAAGAAGCTAGTCCATGCCGGAAGTTCAAGGCATCAAGACTTGAAGAAGAAGATCCAGTCCAAGCTAGAAGCATTAGCTCACCCTGAATTTCCGATGTAGTAAGACTGGCTTGAGTTACTGTTGAGTCGAAGATGACGGCACGTTTGCTGCACTCCACAAATAAACAAGAAGAAAATAATAAAAGTATGGGTCAGTACAAAACACGGGTACTGAGTAGATATCATCGGCCAACTCAAAATAGAAAACAGTATGTATTAAGCAATATCATAAAATCAACTAATATCCTTAGCATGCAGCATTTACAGTTACCATAACCCTTGGTTACAACACCAAGCACATCAATGAGAACTCACACCTCCTCATCATACTCGTTTGGGAATTTAGTTCATTAGATTGGATATATTAACATATTTCAAGATTCATTATCTTTATTCCCCTCGTGTCGGTACGTGACACTCCGCTCCTCAATATACTATCCTGGTGTCGGAACGTGACACTCCGATCCTCATTCTATCCTGGTACCGGAACGTGGCACCCCATCCATATTCTATCCTGGTGTCGGAACGTGACACTCCGATCCTCATATACTATCCTGGTACCGGAACGTGGCACCCAATCCATATTCTATCCCGGTGTCGGAACGTGACACCCGATCCATATTCTATCCTGGTACCGGAACGTGGCACCCGATCCATATTCTATCCTGGTGTCGGAACGTGACACCCGATCCATATTCTATCCTGGTACCAGAACGTGGCACCCGATCCCCTAATCTCACCACTTTCGTTCATCAAGCCTTCTTTTATACCAAGGCATCATCATTAACAAAGTAGATTAGGGTTTCTTTTCAAGATTTGGGATTCAATAGCTTCATCATGCTTATTTATTCACAATTACATAATCACATCATTCATGCAAGCATACAATTAAGCATATAGAAGGTTTACAATACTACTAACACATATCATTCGCTATTAAGAGCTCACTACAAATAGCATGAAAACCATAACCTACCTCCACCGAAGAATTGCGATCAACAAGCTATCTTCTCAAAATCCTTGCTATCCTCTTCGTTTCTCTCTCTCTCTCTACTCGTTCTCTTTCTTTTTCTGTCTCTCTTTGTTCTTTCTATTTTTCTTATTCAAACCCTCTTTCTTTTACCCTAATTAGTATATAATTAAGAATAAAAGATGGCAATAATACCCCACTAATTAACTTAAGGTTACCTCTTTTAACCCCCAAGAATTTGAGTTATTAATATAAACCCACGAAATATATAATTATAGCAGGAATAGTCCAAAACGCCCCTTTAAAACTTAACCAGAAATCCGACTCCAACTGGGATTACGCAAGCTGTGACGGGCCGTCGCGCCTGCGACGGTCCGTCCTGCGGTCCGTCGCATAGTTCAGAAACTTGATTTTTGGGTGAATGGCCTGTGATGGTCCGTCACACCTGTGACGGTCCGTCCTGCCACTCCGTTACGAAGTTCAGAGAGTCGATTTTCAGTACCCAATTTCAGATTTTCTAAGTGTTTGGAAATGAGACCCTGCGACGGTCCGTCGTGCCCATGACGGTCCGTCGTTGGGTTCGTCGCCTCAGCCTGTTTTTCCAGAAATAAAATCTGCTGCTCAAAACGACTAAACAGGTCGTTACAATCATCAATCTAGTAGTCTTGGTTTCGTGATTTCTCTCTTGAGCAAGCCGAAAACACATAATAAACTTGTATTTGTAACTACAATTTTTTTAAAATTCATCCACAACTACTTGAGGAAATCACCATTAATTTATAACTAATTTCAAGCACCAAGCAAGACCCAACAACAATCTAAACTCATATTTGCTAAATCACACCGTAAGAAAGAAGGGTTTTAGCCACATCAAGAAATAAAAATTATATCTTTGATGATGTTGAAATCAAATGGGTATGAGAGATTAAGTCTTTATTTAGTAAAAGCAAGAAGAACCAAGGAGACCCACTTTAAATTTGAAAGAGATGAAACACTCTTCTTCTTCAAGTCTTCAAAACCCTCTAAAACTTAGAGTAATAATATAAAAACTAAGATTCTAGACAGAAAAAAGGATAATGTTCGACTCTCTCAAAAAACTACAACTCTATGTAGTATTTGTAGTTTTCAGATATGTGCTATAGTGGATTGTTTGGCGAAGTTAGTCGGAATTGCCGATAGACAAAAAAATTTCCCATTTGTGTAGTTCACCACCTTCAGGTATAACCTTCATCAGCATCGTGATTTGGTCCATTGGGCTATATAGGTTAAAGGGTGAAGTTGTAAATTCACTCCAATCCTCAATAAGACTTTGGACGGTTGTTTTGAGTGTTTATGGGTATTTTAATAATATACAAGTCATTAAACTCTCATTATAACCCTAACACCTAAATCAAAACACATTCCCTCCCAATGTTTCTTCAAAAACCTCCATGAGAGTTCAAGGTGAAGATGGTTCTTCAATGGAGTTTCTTCTTCAATTTTCATTTGGTTCTTCTAATAAGGTATGGGAGTTCTTCATATAAGTCTTTTTATAACCTTAGAGACAATTTAAAAGATGATTTTCAAAGATTTCAAAAAGATAAAAAGTCCAATTTCTACTCTAATTCTTAGGTTCTTGCATGAAAAGTTTCCAAACACTAAGATATGATAATATTGATATTTAATTGATGTTTTTCTATGAAATTGTCCATGAAACCTTGAACTTGAAAAATCTCTCAATTTGACTAAAATATGAGTTATCTGATCATACTTTGATATTGATGAATTCATGTGTATATTTTTATGGGCTTTTCATTCATGTATAGATTATAATTGATTGGTTTATAGGTTGTTTTAATTTTATCGATTGAGTATTGTAATTCTTAGATCTTTTGACTATTAAGCCTATTGAATTGATATTGACTTAAGGCTTATGAATTCTAATGTTGTTTTATATGGGCTATTGAATAAAGTAAGGATTTTATTCAATTGATGTATAATTGGTCTTTTATGAATAAATCTATATTGAATTGACTTAGATTCATTCAGCATTATGTTTTATGTATTGAATTGATGTTAATGGTCATGGGTAAAGGCCTTATGGTGTCGAATTGGATGAATTAGATTTGAATTGAAGTGGTAAGATGGAGTGGGAGTATGCTGCCCTATTTCCTTTATTTTGATGTTAATTTAGACTTCAATTATGTTGTCATTGGTATGGTACACTTATGTTAGCGGTGCTATGTGAATTGATGTGACCTTGTCGATGTTACTTTATGCAACATGATAATCATGGCCTTTTCGGCACTACTTGAAGTATTATGATTATTTGTGTAGTTGATTTATGTGAAGAATGAACATATCTATCTATGTGAAGTAATGTGAAAGTATATGTTCTTTCTATGTATGTTAGGAACTCATGTAGACTATGACTATGTGCTTGTATGTGTAGTCTTAGGGTTGATGCATGGTTGTTCCTACTTGACTATATGAGTGTATAATGGTTATATTGATTATGATGTAATAGTATATAGGATGACATAAATATGATAATAATTATTCCTAAGTGACTTAGGAATGAAATGTAATGTGTTAAAGTGAAATATGTGGTGTCCTGTCTTTGTTGACTTGTGTCCCTTGCTTTACATATGTATGAAAGTGAATATGTGATGTCTTGACTTATGATTCTAAAGATTATTATTCTTTAATGTATGAAAGATATGTGACCTTGAATGATGTTAAGAGGGTCTCTTATGTGAAACCTTGAACCTAGTGGTAAGGTTATGAATGTTGAAGTCGAAAGCCGTAATCGTATCCTTCAAATAAAGGAATGATTGAATGAAGGTTGATTTGCTGGAACGACATCATATCAAACCTTATGAAAGTCATCATGAGCTTCTTGTCGCCATTGGAAAGTATCCCTAAGAGGACCTCTTTGGTAGTGTAAATATGATTGGGTTATGAACTAGATATGGAACCCAATTGTATAAACCTTTAATGTGAATTACTCTATGATAAATAAGGCTAGCACCGAGTGAGAATGGTAAGGGAAGTAGTTCTAGTCAAGAATGAGACTAGATTACAAAGCATGCCCTTCATATTCCTTAATCATGTGCCTACATGGGATGTGTCCAAGGTCTACCATTGGTAAGTATAATACCTCACTGGAGTAGGATAGAGATCTGGATTCCATGCTTTACTACCATGGTCTATGTCTCTTATTGCCTATTCTCATCATATGGACTGCCTACTAGCATTAGAGAAGTTCTAGGAAGTTTAGGTGGTGGTATGGGAAGCTAGCTAGACATTGCACAATAGGCTTTGAAGGTGTCAATTGGGGTCCTTAGGTCTTATCCAAGACCATTACTTGAATGTCCTTTATGTGATGAATGAATCTTAAATGAACTAATGAATATAATGACTTAAGTTAAGAAAGTCTGTTAATTTAACAAGTACTTATCTGGAGTAATTAAGGGGTGTTTAGTTAAGGCATGAAGGGGGAATAGGAATGTTCACTTCTTATGTTACCTAGATAAGTCTTAAGAATAACTCTAGTTAGGGAAGATGATTGTTTATATGGACATGATCCAAACTTAGGAAGTCTTAAGGATTATTTAGGTAGTCTTGAAGAGGTCAATCATGGACGTTATCTTCTTGATCTACTTAAGTAAGTCTTTTCATAGACTTTAATGAGGAAATGTCATATTATCTATATGTTAGATATAATTGATGTCTTGAAGTGTGTATGTAACTCATTATAAGTAGCCTTGAGTATCATTTAGGCATGCTTAGGTAGGTTGTATGGGCGGTCTCTCTTTATGTTGCTTAAGTGAGTCTTAGGATAGATTTAAGTGGGATGATTACATACTAGAAGATGTCTAAGGTGAAGATAAGAAACTTCACTGTACAGCGAAGGAATTAACTGTAACAGTGAGTTGAGGTTACTGTAAAGTGACTTAAAAAATTATGATATTTGGTTTATTGTTATCTTATGTGTTTTTAAGTTGTTAAATGTTGTTTTTATGCTTATAGTATGATGGTTTATTTTAATTCATTAAAAAGCATGTTATTTACTATATGTCCCTTTTTCATAGTTTTTGCATGACTTCTATACTTAGTACATCTAATATGCTAACCCTTTCTTTTCCATTTTTGACTTAAGTGTAGGGAATCAAAAGTCTTAAGGAGGATCGATAAGTTTCTAAGACTTGAAAATTAAGTATTGTTGAGTCCACATCAATTCGAGGACAATATCCACACGTCCCTTATGTCATAGTCTTTATTTTACTGTCTTGTACGGGATTAGTCTCAAGTGTTGTATACTCTAAAGTTTAGATGGTTCGAGTAGATGTTGTAAAGATTTAATGTTTAAAATGAAAGTCTTCCGCTTGTATAATGTTTATGAAAGAGTTCTTCGTGTGTGAAGAAAGTTTTAAATTCTGACCTATTTTAGTATGTTTTTATGCAATGAATGATACAAGAGGCTTGGATGAGACTTCTTGAAGTCTCATTTGCCATGTGACGACACAAGGGCACTCTAACTTCTAGAGTGTACTTGCGGGTCGTGACATTCACATACTCACAAAGGGACATCACAAGAGAGGTGTATGTCAAATTGACTCATCCTCTACACAATTGCCTAAGATTATATCAAGACAAATCATTACATAGCTGATTGGACTACGAGGCAAATTCTAGGTGTTGTCATGCATAGTTCAAGGTAAGCTTATCACACAAGGCATCGACACTTAAGTCAAACAAGACTCAACAGCTTTGCTAGTGTACAAAGGTAATTAGAAGACAATCAATTTGACAATTGACAAATCATAATGGGATGCAAAGATTTCACATATTGTCTATGCAACTTAATTTAGCCTCTTTGTAGCCGTGCATTCATGTTTGTTTGATTGTGAGCACTATTCAAGTCATCGGTATTGATCCAAATAGAGACTTAAATTTGCTCGTGAACAACCACATTTAAGCGCATGTAAAAGGTGGTGAAAATTTTTTAAAAAAATGAAATTTTTCGGAAGGGTTCAAATCATTTACAATTAAAAAACCAAAGGAAGTCATAAGCTTAAATATCCACAAAAATAATATAGAACAGAACTAAAACAGAATAGCCCCAAATATAAACACAAAAACGCAATTATCAATACAAAAGGTGTGGGCCTCACCCCACCACACCCAAAAAACATTTTTCCTCAAATGCTAATAAAAGTATCCAAAAATAAAGGTATAAAAGACAGATATGGAGGTAAAAAAATATCATGTCTATAAAGTCTCACCATATATTGATTTCTGTGTGTCTGGTGCAGCGGCCTATACTTATACACGAGTGCCCGAAATCTCCTCAAACGGTATAGCAGTGCAGGTCTAGTGGTGGCTACTCTGGATGTCTTATCTGTCGGTGTTTGGGTCGCTTGTTGCACAATAGTCACCACTAGATTTGGAAATTGACAAATATTACCTCTTCGTATTCGTTCTCCCGCTCTTCTATCAGTTCCTTGTTAGTCTCAGCCCCCAAATTTTCCTCTGTTACGCCATCCCTCTGCACATCTCTGGTTGTAGCCATAGGGATAAGAAGCGTCCAAGTCATCTTCCCTCCATATTAGTGAACTGTTGTATATAGACTTTAGGTATTTCACGTCCTTCCTAGGGTCTAGGATTTCCATTTTAAAGTCATCACGTCGGAGGATGCCCCATGTATGGTCCCACAAGTTGTGAATCTCATAGTCAATGTAAAGACAAAAGCCTGTAAAGGTGTGAGTGCTACACGTATAATAATTTCAATTATCTATAGGACAGATCTCTCGAGTTAGGCTACTTATTCATCAGGTGATTAGTCTAGTCCCCCCATATTCACAAATATGGACTAAGTAATCTTTAACGGCTGGGAGGAAGAAGAGATACCTAGGACCTATAAAGACAAGAAATGGGTATATGTACCTAAGGGATCGAAGTTCGAAGTATGCAAAGGTAACTTTGAATGTAATGAGTCTACATCAATCTCTGGGATAGTATCTATCAAAACTTGTCCCAACTTGTCCACCTCCTGATCTGTGTATTCGACCTCAATTCACTAGATATCTGTATAGGAAGATGGGATGACATCAATGTCCCTCATATTGTCATGAGGTACTCTAGCTCGTCGACACAACTCTATAACCAAGATTGGGAAGGGTGGAGAAGTATGCTTCTTCTTAGCCCTCATGGACATATTTTATGAAGTCACCATCCCCATGTCAATTTGCTATCTGGAAAAGATACAACCAAAGCATGACTCCTTAGGGAGGCATATATTATACTAGTTTGAGATGACATTATGGTGCTTTTGATGAAGTCGCACAAAATTCTGGCAGCAATGTTTAGGTCCCTCTTTTCAATGGGTGGTCCTAACCGATTCATCTATCAGTGGTGTCAGAAATCATGGGGTCCATCCAACTTCAGGTCATACAGAGACAAAACAACATCATAAATAAGTACCGAGTGTAGTGGTCTTCCCAATACAATGTTAATGTGCTCATTTGTGTCACTCCTCCCTCTATACCTCTAACCCTGTCTGATCTTACCAGTCCAAACTCGCTCGCCTTATTCTTTCTATTGTGAACCAACTCCTTATAAGCTTTGTAAAATTACCTAGCTCATGAAGGAACATAAGGCCCTCGGTGCCTCGTGTGCTCGACCTTATGGTAGCAGATGATTTCCAAAATGATAGGATATTTGCCTTTTAGGCCCTCCATCGATAAGATTTTCTCCTCGAAGATGGTTCATACCCCTTCACGCTTTAATTTTTTCAACATTATGGGTTGACGAATGATAGGGATTATAACGGTTACAAGAGGTGCTTCAGTTGGCACTATTTCAGATTTAGGAGGGATTGTAGCTGATGTAATCCTTGTGGGAGCACATGCAGTTGATGAGCCCCTAGTGGATGTAAGTAAGGCTATATCAAAGCATATTCTCTCTTTGAATCAATTGTTAGTCATCTTCAGGATGAGACTTCTGGACATCGGCCTCAACAATTATGACTTTTCTTGCTATATGTTTCTTCTTCTTACCTTTGTTTCCTGGTAGGAGTTTGTCTCTTCCACTCTTTGGAGGATTTGCCCCCCTTTCGTTTATTTTAATGTCCTGTGTTGCTTTTTTGACTGGAAAGTTAGAGTCTTCATTTACTTTATCAACGAAAAAATTGAAATAGCTAAAATAAAATCAAATCAACACACAAATGATCTATGTAAGACAAGTTTGCTAACTGAATCGGCGAATCGCAAAACCTCTTTGGCGAGCTAGAATGTTATCACCGAAGGGGTTGGCTTCTAATTATATCAATTTTGTGATGGAGAGGTTCTTTGGGTGGTATGCTGACTACTTTCGGACAGCTTAAGCTAGTCTTAAGAAAGTCACTGTGCCTTATAAGTTCAAGAGTGCTATCTAAAACGGCAAAACAAGAGTACCTTAGATGAGCCGCGAAGTACTTTTGGCGATCCTCATTATTTTGCCAATAGTAACAGATAGAAACATCAAATATAACAATGCATTAAAGGCTTAATGGATACATTACACGTACCACCGAGTAGTTCGGCGAGCCCGATCTAGCTTCCCAAACATCCTAACCTGCCTATTCCCAATTCACCTTCCCCTTCACTTTATGAAAACTAAATCAAAACATGAACCAATGTAATTCAGCATAGACCCGTAACACCCATCACTCCAGAATACTCATATTTCTCCTGAATTTGCCAAATTTGGCCATTAGATGATATGTGCTCTCAAGAATGGGGTTTCCCGCGCTATAATTAAGAAAATTTTATCGTTTCACACAATAAGGTCTACGAATACTTCACCCCAATTGATTCAACCAACATGCAATCACAACCCAAAGATATTTCATTCAATTTTAAGCACAAACATTACGGGCGTTTCAACGATCAAAAGAATACGATCAAGATTTTTAGAATCTTTTCAGAACGCCTTGGTTCCATGGTAACTTTAAATATTGCGTTTCATCCTTAGACATATGGAAAAGAATAATTCACTATTCAAAATTTTGAGGATATGTTAAGGGTGCGCATGATCAATTTCAAAGGTAATTGGGATGATCACCTATCTCTCATTGAGTTTGATTACAACAATAGTTACCACTCTAGCATGCAGATGGCTCCACATTAATCTCTTGTTGGGATAAGGTGCAGATGTCCTATTGGATAGTTTGAAGTCAACGAAGCTAGGTTTATAGAACCAGAGTTAGTTTATAAAGTTATGGAGAGGTGAAACTTAATTAAGAGGGGTTGAAGATGGCACATTGTCGTCACAAATCCTACATTAATATTATGAAAAGGGCGTTAGAATTTGAAGTAGATAATTGGGTATATCTAAAAGTTTTAGCTATATAAAGGGTGTTATGAGGTTTGGTAAGAAGCATATGCATAGTCCCCAGTATATTTGACATTATCAAACATCCAAGAGGATTGGCAATGCAGCTTATGACTTGGACCTACCACAAGAGTTAGTTGGGTTTCATCTGGTATTTCACATCTCCATGTTGAAGAAGTGCATGAGTGATCCTTCATTGATCATACCAACTGAAATTATTGAGATCAATGATAGTTTATCTTATGAGGAGATTCCTATTCACATTCAAGATATCCAAGTCTGCAAGTTGAGGACAAAGGAGGTAGCATCAATCAAAGTCCTTTGGAGGAACCAATTTTTGAAGAAACTTCCTGGGAAGCTTAGGAGGATATGAAGAATAGATATCCAAATCTCTTTAAATCCAAAGAAATGTAGACCAATGTACTAATTCTTTTCTTAGTACTCTGTAACTTATGAATGAGCATGTTGTTTGTTGACATTTTCTTGTTGGGTGTATAATCTTGATGTTACCCCTCTTATCCTAGTAAGAGTAATATCATTTGAGTATGAATGATTGCAAGAAGATATATTGTAACATCTCGCAATTTGAAATAGCTAGGAATAAGCTAAGAACTAGAAATATTCATTTTTGGGAATAATTAAAAATCAAGAAATGCTCTTAAGTTAGGAAAAGTTGAGTTTTGATCATAAAATAATAAATAGACAACTTATGACCAAATTAGCTATATGTAAAATGTGTTATATAGAAGAATACACATGTGCATTCAAAGAAAATTATTACAAAGCAAGATATGATATAAATGAATAGTAGTGTCGGCCATATTTAAAAAGCAAAGGCTAGTATATAAAGAAGTAAAGTTGTAAATAGTATGTCGGCCATATAAAAAATAAAGGCCAATTATGTATAATAGTATTTTGTTTTCTTGTGTCGGCCGAATATAAATAGGCCAGGTGTAAAGTGTTGAATGTAAAGGAGTGTCGGCCATTTGGCCAAAGTGTTGAGTTTTCTTGTATAAATAGAGGGCTTTCCCTCATAATAAAATCATCCCTTTCCTCTACATCTTTCTCTCACTCTTAATTCCGCTTCCACTTTAAATTGGTATCAGAGCAAATTCAAGCGGTCATAACATCTATCTCAGGATTAGTTAGGAGCACTTACAAATATGGTAGGATAGCTCTTGGAAGGACCCTTCACACACCATCGAGTTTGCGCATTTCTGAGTTTGTATGAGTAAGTTATATCCTTTAGATTTTGGGTTTTTCGGTTATGATAATTTGCCAATCCGGATTGTTAAAGGGTAGTTTGGTATTTCCTTACACAACTAATTAAATTTGTTTTCATTAAATTAATTTGGGTCAAAACAAAGTTAGTTCAGTTTACGCTTTTGAAAAATAGAGTTAAGGCTTTTGGAGAAAGCATGCAAGAGAAAGGAGAAGATGAAAAACAAGAGTTTGCAAAGAATGATTGAATTGGGGTGTGGATTCACCACGGAATTGATCCTACAAGGAATGTGATTGTTTCATAGCATTGGATTCTTGATCCTAAAAGAGTTTGAAAGTTGATGTTCTTGACATGCATTCTTGAATCTAAATGTCGTTCTTGATTTGGGTTGAATTGTTATGTTTCTGAGATCTTTACGCTGATTTTTTGTGTTGTTTTGAGATAGAATTTTTAGTACATTTGTTAGGTATGAGAATCTATAATTATTTTGAGAATAATAGTCTAGTTTTGGTGAATTTGGGTTTGAGAACGAATAAGGAATATTCGAGCAGGATCTTGCATGCGGACTTGCTTCCCACTAAGCATAAAGTTGATCCGGATCACGGTTAGGACGCGGACTCCTAGTCTCAAGATTTAATTTTGCGAGCAATTATTTAAAACATCTCATGTTTGCAGACGCGTTCCAAGATGGTTATTTCATGATTTTTCTCATGTTTAGCTGTCTAAGATAATTCTAAAACATCATGAGGTCTTCTCTATTACAAATCTTAATCCTTGAATCCATAATTCAATTCAAGGAGAGTTAAGAGACTACTCCATTAAAGTTAAGAGTCGAGTCAAGAGAAGCGATCCAAGTTTTCAGAGATCTATTACAAACATTTTAATTTTGTTTTAAGGCTTAAAGTTCAAGATGAATTAAGAAAAGAATTCAAATTTGAAGTTCATTTCATCAAAAGTACATGGATCTATGTATTCCCAATGAGATTATCTATAGTAAAGTTGCTTATTCAATTTATAATTAAACATGATGAAGCATAGTAAATATAAGCTTTTAATATACTAATCCATCAGAAATTAATAAGATGTCGATTGATTCGGTATCAGATTAGAAGTTTTATGACATGTATAAACTAAATCTAAGAGACAATAAAATAATTTCATATCAAGAACCAACCCATCATTGATCTTTTGTTGCTAATGTTTAACATTGGTAGAGGAAATTAATTTTTACTATTATTTTTGTATTTTCTCATGAAGTTTTAGTTGATAAGTACTAACTAAAGAGCAACTATATATATGAATTATTTTTTCTCCTTAGGAGGGATTTTCACGACAAGAGATAAAACTAAACTATAAATTAATAATTGACTATTCGATAGTAATAGCAAAGTAAAAGATCTTATTGTATTATAGATGGTGCTAGTTGTTTTTCAAAAAATATTTTGTTTTCGAGTTGCATTTGTAACATTTTTTGGTCTCAATCTAGTACTAGTTCAATAATAAAGTATAAGAAACAACAAAGAATAATTAACTTAGAGAAGATTTTTTTGCCTAGAATAAATTTAGGGACGGGCAACACATGAAGTTATGATTAGTTTTTATGAATATTTATTGGGGATTTAAAACTAAACATTTTTAATAGATACTTAATATTATACATCACCTATGATGCCCACTGGGTATCTCATGTGTTGATACTCATGCAACACTTCTACTATTTCTTTCTAATACAACTCCTAGTATAAGTCACCCTTGCGAAATTTGAATATCTCGTGGCCATTAGTGCTAGATTGTTGTTAGATCTTAGTGTTAAATTATTTCTGATTTTCCTTATATTTTTTCTAGCTATGTAATTTGTTTTTGTGAACATATAGATCTAGTTTATATAGCCTTTCAATGCTTAGACACTCTTGTACATATGACATTATGTCCGAAGTTTTAACTGATATATAGTTGTCTTTATTGTTCATTTTGGGGCCCTTTAGATATGTTATGTACCATTTAACCTTTATTTTTTTCATAATTTTCTTCAACATAGTTTGATTCAGTTTACTCTATGTTTTCTTTCTATGGATTTAAGGCTTCTGTTTTGGGGGTTTTCTTGTAGGCACCTCAAAGGCTCATTTTGGCTCATGATACATAAATTTATATTCGAAAAATTATGTATTATTAAAATGATAATTTTTTTTACAAAAATATGATCAATCTTTCAGTTTATCAAATTAAATATGGATTCAATGACTTTTTTTTTCTTTATGGCGATAAAATTGAATTAAGATTGAAAAATCATGAAATGAAATCATTTTTCCTCAAATTAGAATAAATTTCAAATTTTAACCCTACTTGTTAAAAAGTTTTTATCATCAAGGAAATGATAGGACCAATGTTATTAATATTACAGGTTCATTGGAACTTTCTAATTTCTCCAAAGTGTTATTTTAGTATTTAAAAATTGATTAATAAAAAATATCTTAATAACTTAATAGTTACGTGAAAATAATTTTGATTTAAAATTCATATGATTTCACCATTGATATTCTTGGAATAAGATGAAAAATAATCCATCCAACTTTAATTTGTAACGACCTGTTTAGCCGTTTTGAGCAGTAGAGTTTATTCTGGTAAAAACTGCCTGGGTCGACGGATCCCACGACGAACCGTCGTGGGCACGACGGACCGTCGAGGGGGTCACGTTCCAAAACACTTAGAATTCTAAAAAATTGGGTACTGAGAACAAATCTCTAAACTTCGCGACGACATGGAAGGACGGACCGTCGTGGGCACGACGGATCGTCACAGACTATTTAATGAATTGAGTCTCTGAACTTTGTGACGGAAGCAGCAGGATGGACCGTCGCAGGCATGACGGGCCTTCACAGGCTGCGTAACCTTGACGGGGTCGGATTTCTGTTAAATATTAGGGGCGTTTTGGACTATTCCTGTTTATAATTATAAAGTTAGTGGTTGAATGTTAATAATTCAATTACTTGGGGGTTTAAGGAGATAACCTTGAATTAATTAGTGGGTTACTTGTGTCATCTTTTATACTTAATTATATGGTAATTAGGGTAAAAGACAAAAGGGTTGGAATAAGAAAAATAGAAAGAACAGAGAGAGAGAGAAACAATCGATCAAGAGGAGAGAACGAAGAGGAAAGCAAAGCTTTGGAAAAGTAGATTTCTGGATCACGAATTCTTCGGTGGAGGTAGGTTATGGTTTATGCTATTTCATAGTAAACTCTTAGTAGTTAATGGTATGTGTTGGATTATATTGTAAAGTCTTCTATATGCTTAATTGTGTGCTTGCATGATGTGATTATATAATTGTGATAAAATAAGCATGATGGGGCTGTTGAATCTTGAACTTTAAAAACCTCTTTGTTAATGATGATGCCTTGGTATAAAAGAAGGCTTGATGAACTAAAAGAATGAGGTTAGTGGATCGGGTGTCACGTTCCGGCACCAGGATAGTATTAATGGATCGGGTGTCACGTTCCGACACCATGATAGTAGTAGGGGATCGGGTGTCACGTTCCGACACCAGGATAGTATTAATGGATCGGGTGTCACGTTCCGACACCAGGATAGTAGTAGTGGATCGGGTATCACGTTCCAACACCAGGATAGTAGTAGTCGATCGGGTGTCACGTTCCTGCACCAGGACAGTATGAGGAGGATCGAAGTGTCACGTTCCGACACCAGGATAGTATAAAGAATGAATCTTGAAATATGTTAATATACTCAATTTAATGAACCTACTTCCCAAATGAGTGTGGTATGGAGGCTTGAGTCCTCATGGGTGTACTTGGCGTTATTTATCAATGATTCTCGTACTTGTGTTGCTACCTGTTGAGTATTGTAGTTGATTTTAAGATATTATCTGATATATACTATTTTCTATTTTGAGTTGGCCGATGATACCTACTCAGTACCTGTGTTTTGTACTGACCCCTACTTGTACGCTTTCCTTTTATTATTTGTGGAGTGCAGCAAACGTACCGTCGTCTTCAACTCAATCGCAACTCTAGCCGGTCTTCATCACACCAGATTTCAGGGTGAGCAAAAGCTTCTAGCTTGGACTGGATCTTCTTCTTCATGTCTGGATGCCTTGAAGTTCTGGCATAGACTAGTTGTTATTTATGTTTAGTTTCTTAGATACTCTTAGCTTTAGGAATTTGAGGATAGATGTTCTTGTGATGATGACTTCCAGATTTTGGGGATAATGATAAGTTTTGAGTTTTAGAAGTTGATTAATGATTTCGTTAATGAGTTTTAAGTCTTCCGCATTATTTTTCTGTTTATTATGTTTGAAATGTTGGGGTTTAGATTGGTTGGTTCGCTCACATAGTAGGACAAGTGTGGGTGCCACTCGCGGCTCGTTTTGGGTCGTGACAAACTTGGTATCAGAGCATTAGGTTCGTTGGTCTCTTCACACAAGAACGAGTCTAGTTGAGTCTTGAGGAACGGTAGGGGGACGCCTTTACTTTTCTTTGAGAGGGTATAAGACTTTAGGAAAATTCCATTCTTTTCTTCTTTCGTGCTATTACTTGGATCCAATTGGTATCTAGGTGATACAAATTTGTATTTGACCATCTTCACTCTATTTTGCAGATGGTTAGAACTAGAGCCATAATTGCGCCAACATCAACACCGGCAAGTCAAGATGCGTCTGAGCCAGCCACTGGGGCTGTAGCCCGAAGAGGAACAGTGGCAAGAGGTCGTGGTAGAGGTCGCGGGAGGACGTCCTCTAGAGGAAGAGGACAAACACCTGGCCCATCTAGTACTAGGGCGGTGACTCCTTTACCGACTGAGGAAGTATTAAGAGAGGGTGAGGAAGGGGAGAAAGAACAGGTGCAGAATGAGGAATTACCCCCCCAACCTACCCAAGAGATGATTAACCAGGTTCTTGCTTATCTTAGCGGGTTATCTAATCAAGGCCAGACACCTCCAGTGTTTTCTGCACCCGCACCTCAGGTTACG
Organism: Solanum lycopersicum; assembly: GCF_036512215.1. Lineage (NCBI taxonomy): Eukaryota > Viridiplantae > Streptophyta > Magnoliopsida > Solanales > Solanaceae > Solanum > Solanum lycopersicum. The sequence continues at coordinate 21,338,013 of NC_090805.1, forward strand.
GGAGTACGACATGCTGCTGCTGGGGCTCCCCGCATGGATGCCTCACTTGAAATAGGCACATTTCCTCGTTTGACTACAGGGCCTATAATGACAAGTGATCAGCATGAACTTTTCAGTACGTTTTTGAAATAGAAACCTCCGGTCTTCAAGGGTGTTGAATCTGAGGATGCCTACGATTTTCTGGTTGACTGTCATGAGTTACTACACAAGATGGGTATAGTAGAACGATTTGGCGTCGAGTTTGTGACCTATCAATTTCAAGGGAACGTCAAAATGTGGTGGCGGTCACATGTGGAGTGTCAACCAACAGAGGCACCACCTATGACTTGGGCATCATTCTCTAGTTTATTTATGGAGAAGTATACACCCCGTACTTTTAGGGATAAGAGGAGAGATGAGTTTCTAAGCCTAGAGCAAGGCAGGATGTCGGTTACTGCTTATGAGGCTAAGTTTCGTGCACTCTCCAGATATGCCACCCAGCTTTGCTTCAGTCCACAAGAGCGGATTTGCCGTTTTATGAAGGGGTTGAGGTCAGATTTGCGGATCTCAGCCTTATAGGTAGCTGCTACAGCAAAATCCTTTCAGGAAGTGGTAGACTTTGTGATAGAGGTGGAGGGAGTGAAGCCAGATGATTTCACCATGGCATCAACTACTAAGAAGTTTCGTAAGGGAGATGAGTTTAGTGGTTCTTACTCAAGAGGATAGAGTTCTGGAGGTTATACAGCCCGACCTATTAAGTATTCACCACAGGCTGTAGCTGGGGGTCCACCGCAGACCGGTCAACATCTCTCTGAGTTTGGAGGTTATCCCCAGACTCCTTCGTTCTCACAGAGACCTATGTTTGAACCCAGAGAGTGTTATGGATATGGGGAAATTGGACATATTAAGAGATATTTTCCAAAACAGAGTTACAGACCTCCAATAGTCAGAGGTAGAGGTGGTCATGGAAGAGGCCGCTATTCTAGAGAACGTGGTGGTCGAGGTAATGGTGGTCACCAAATCAACCGGGGTGACGGGAAAACTGGAGCCACTACAGCACAACATGGTAGGGGCAACGGGCAGACAGGCGATAGGGCCCATTGTTACGCTTTCCCCGGGCGGTCGGAAGCGGAGACATCCGATGCTGTTATCACAGGTAATCTTTTGGTTTGTGATTGCATGGCTTCCGTATTATTTCATCCTGGATCCACATTTTCATATGTATCTTCTTCATTTGCTACTAGTCTTAATTTACATTGTGAATTGCTTGACATGCCTATTCGTGTTTCTACTCCGGTGGGTGAGTCTGTGATAGTTGAAAAGGTGTATAGGTCTTGTCTTGTAACGTTTGTGGGGAGCAATACTCATGTAGACCTAGTTATCTTAGAAATGGTTGATTTCGATGTAATTCTGGGTATGACTTTGCTTTCTCCAAACTTTGCAATCTTAGATTGTAATGCTAAAACTGTGACGTTAGCCAAGCCTGGGACGGATATGTTAGTGTGCGAGGGTGACTACACTTCCACTTCAGTTCGTATCATCTCCTTCCTTCGCTCTAAGAGAATGGTTAGCAAGGTTTGTTTAGCTTTCTTGGCACACCTCAGAGATGATACTACCCAAGTACCTTCAATTGAGTCGTTTACAATAGTCCGTGAGTTTCTGGATGTGTTTCCTGCAGACCTTCCTGGTATGCCACCAGATAGGGATATCGACTTTTGTATTGGTCTGGAGCCGGGTACTCACCCCATTTCCATACCCCCTTATAGGATGGCTCCCGCTGAGTTAAGAGAGTTAAAGGCCCAACTTCAAGAGTTGTTAAGCAAAGGCTTTATTAGACCAAGTGCATCTCCTTGGGGTGCTCCCGTTTTGTTTGTGAAGAAAAAGGATGAAAGTTTTCGGATCTGCATTGACTACAGACAACTGAATAAGGTAACTGTTAAGAACAAGTATCCTCTTCCTCGCATCGATGATTTGTTCGATCAGTTACAAGGTGCTTGTACCTTCTCAAAAATCGATTTGAGATCTGGTTATCATCAATTGAAAATACGGGCAACGGATGTACCAAAGACTGCTTTTTGGACCAGGTATGGACATTATGAGTTCTTAGTAATGTCTTTTGGTCTTACTAATGCCCCTGCTGCCTTCATGAGTTTGATGAACGGGATTTTTAAGCCATATCAGGATCTCTTTGTCATTGTATTCATCGATGATATAATGGTATACTCAAAGAGCAGGAAAGAACATGAGGAGCATTTGAGAATTGTATTGGAAATGTTGAGGGAGAAAAAGCTTTATGCCAAATTCTCTAAGTGTGAGTTTTGGCTAGATTCAGTGTCCTTCTTGGGACATGTGGTTTCTAAGGATGGAGTGATGGTGGATCCTTCTAAGATTGAAGCAGTGAAGAGTTGGGCAAGACCTACTAATGTTACAGAGGTAAGGAGCTTCGTTGGTTTAGCTAGCTACTACCGTCGATTTGTCAAGGGATTTTCTTCTGTTGCTTCCCAATTGAAAAACTTGACTGAGCAGAGTGTTCCATTTGTATGGTCGGACGAGTGTGAAGAAAGCTTTCAGAAGCTCAAAACCTTGTTGACTACTGCACCAATCCTTGCCCTGCCAGTGGAAGGTAAGAATTTCATTATTTATTGTGATGCATCCTATTCGGGTTTGGGTGCAGTGCTAATGAAAGAGAAGAAGGTAATTGCTTATGCTTCGAGGCAATTAAAGATGCATGAACGTAATTATCCGACCCACGATTTGGAGTTGGCTGCAGTAGTGTTTGCATTAAAGCACTGGAGACATTATCTATATGGGGTTAAGTGTGAAGTCTATACGGATCATCGTAGTTTACAGTATGTCTTTACTCAGAAAGATTTGAATTTGAGACAGAGGAAATGGATGGAACTACTGAAGGATTATGATATCACTATCTTGTATAATCCGGGAAAAGCTAACGTTGTGACAAATGCGTTAAGTAGAAAAGCAGGGAGCATGGGAAGCCTAGCCCACTTGCAGGTTTCTAGACGCCCATTGGCTAGAGAGGTTTAGACTTTGGCTAATGACTTTATGAGGCTAGAAGTAAATGAGAAGGGAGGAGTTTTAGCCTGTGTGGAGGCAAGATCTTCTTTTCTTGATAAGATTAAAGGAAAGCAGTTTACCTATGAGAAACTGATCCGGATCCGAGATAAGGTGTTGCGAGGAGAGGCTAAAGAAGAAAAAATTGATGAGGAAGATGTTTTGAGAATTAAGGGAAGGGTATGTGTACCACGCGTCGATGATTTGATTCGCACCATTCTTACAGAGGCCCATAGTTCAAGGTATTCTATACATCCTGGTGCAACCAGATGTATCGTGACCTAAAGCAACATTTTTGGTGGAGTGGGATGAAGCGTGACATTGTTGATTTCGTTGCTCAATGCCCGAATTGTCAGCAAGTAAAGTATGAACACCAGAGGCCTGGAGGGACACTTCAGAGAATGCCCATTCCTGAATGGAAGTGGGAGAGACTTGCAATGGACTTCGTGGTTGGTCTTCCAAAGACAATGGGTAAGTATGACTCCATTTGGGTAATTGTTGATAGGTTAACTAAGTCTCCTCATTTCATTCCAGTCAAGGTGACTTATAATGCAGAGAAGTTAGCCAAAATTTACATCTCAGAAATTGTTCGATTGCATGGAGTTCCACTCTCCATCACATCAGATAGAGGTACGCAGTTTACTTCTAAGTTTTGGAAAACATTGCATGTTGAATTAGGTACTAGATTGGATCTTAGCACTGCATTTCACCCTCAGACCGATGGTCAGTCTGAGCGAGCGATTCAGGTTTTGGAGGATATGCTTCGTGCATGTGTGATAGATTTGGTGGTCATTGGGATAACTTCTTACCCTTAGCAGAGTTCTCATACAACAATAGCTATCACTCAAGTATTGATATGGCCCCATTTGAGGCATTGTATGGGAGAAGATGTAGGTCTCCCATTAGGTGGTTCGATGCATTTGAGGTTAGACCTTGGGGTACTGACCTTCTGAGGGAATCGTTAGATAAAGTGAAATGCATTCAAGAAAAGCTTTTAGCGGCTCAAAGTAGACAGAAGGAATATGCAGACCGAAAGGTTAGGGACTTGGAGTTTATGGAGGGTGAGCAAGTTTTGCCGAAGGTTTTGCCCATGAAAGGGGTGATGCGGTTTGGTAAGCGAGGTAAGCTTAGTTCAAGGTATATTGGTCCATTTGAAGTTCTGAAGTGCGTAGGTGAGGTAGCTTATGAATTAGCCTTGCCCCCAGGGCTGTCAGGAGTGCACCCGGTATTTCATGTGTCTATGTTGAAAAGATACCATGGTGATGGAAACTACATTATTCGTTGGGATTCGGTCCTTCTTGATGAGAATTTGTCTAATGAGGAGGATCCTGTTGCTATTTTATATAGAGAAGTCCGCAAGTTGAGATCAAGGAAGATTGCATCCATCAAAGTTCAATGGAAGAATCGACCAGTTGAAGAGTCCACTTGGGAGAAGGAGGCCGATATGCAAGAAAGATACCCACACCTGTTTACAAATTCAGGTACTCCTTTTCGTCCTTTTTTTTCTTCTTGTGATCGTTCGGGAACGAACGATGGGTAAATTTGTATCTATTGTAACGACCTGTTTAGCCGTTTTGAGCAGTAGAGTTTATTCTGGTATTAACTGTCTGGGTCGACGGATCCCACAACGGACCGTCATGGGCACGACGGACCGTCGAGGGGGTCTCCTTTCAAAACACTTAGAATACGACATGGCAGGACAGACCGCCGTGGGCACGACGGACTGTCACAGACTCTTTAATGAATTGAGTCTCTGAACTTTGTGACGGAAGCATCAGGATGGACCGTCGCAGCCACGACGGGCCGTCACAAGCTGCGTAACCCTGAAGGGGTTGGATTTCTGTTAAATATTTTAAGGGGCGTTTAGGACTATTCCTGCTTATAATTATAAAGTTAGTGGTTGAATGTTAATAATTAAATTACTTGGGGGTTAAAGGAGATAACCTTGAATTAATTAGTGGGTTACTTGGGTCATCTTTTATACTTAATTATATGGTTATTAGGGTAAAATACAAAAGGGTTGGAATAAGAAAAATAGAAAGAACAGAGAGAGAGAGAGAGAAACGATCGATCAAGAGGAGAGAACGAAGAAGAAAGCAAAGCTTTGGAAAAGTAGATTTCTGGATCACGAATTCTTTGGTGGAGGTAGGTTATGGTTTATGCTATTTCATAGTAAACTCTTAATAGCGAATGGTATGTGTTGGGTAGTATTGTAAAGTCTTCTATATGCTTAATTGTGTGCTTGCATGATGTGATTATATAATTGTGATAAAATAAGCATGATGTGGTTGTTGAATCTTGAACTTTAAAAACCTCTTTGTTAATGATGATGCCTTGGTATAAAAGAAGGCTTGATGAACTAAAAGAATGAGGTTAGTGGATCGGGTGTCACATTCCGGCACCAGGATAGTATTAATGGATCGGGTGTCACGTTCCGACACCAGGATAGTAGTAGTGGATCGGGTGTCACGTTCCGACACCAGGATAGTATTAATGGATCGGGTGTCACGTTCTGACACCAGGATAGTAGTAGTGGATCGGGTGTCACGTTCCGACATCAGGATAGTAGTAGTCGATCGGGTGTCACGTTCTGGCACCAGGATAGTATGAGGAGGATCAAAGTGTCACGTTCCGACACCAGGATAGTAAAAAGAATGAATCTTGAAATATGTTAATATACTCAATTTAATGAGCCTACTTCCCAAATGAGCATGGTATGGAGGATTGAGTCCTCATGGGTGTACTTGGTGTTATTTATCAATGATTCTCGTACTTGTGTTGCTACCTGTTGAGTATTGTAGTTGATTTTATGATATTATCTGATATATACTATTTTCTATTTTGAGTTGGCCGATGATACCTACTCAGTACCTGTGTTTTGTACTGACCCCTACTTGTATGTTTTCCTTTTATTATTTGTGGAGTGCAGCAAACGTACCGTCGTCTTCAACTCAATCGCAACTCTAGCCAGTCTTCGTCACACCAGATTTCTGGGTGAGCTAAAGCTTCTAGCTTGGACTGGATCTTCTTCTTCATGTCTGGATGCCTTGAAGTTCTGGCATAGACTAGCTGTTATTTAAGTTTAGTTTCTTAGATACTCTTAGCTTTAGGAATTTGAGGATAGATGTTCTTGTGATGATGACTTCCAGATTTTGGGGATAATGATAAGTTTTGAGTTTTAGAATTTGATTATTGATTTCGTTAATGAGTTTTAAGTCTTCCGCATTATTTTTCTGTTTATTATGTTTGAAATGTTGGGGTTTAGATTGGTTGGTTTGCTCACATAGTAGGATAAGTGTGGGTGCCACTCGCGGCTCGTTTTGGGTCGTGACATAATTAGATATATCTAATTGAGCCTTAAGAATACATATTTTAGTATTGTTAATTCATATTAATCGAGTTTCGAGATAATGGTATGGATCAAAACTAAAAAATTATAATAGTTGGATGAAGATTCATTTTAATTACTCAATCGAATTAAAGAAAAACATTAGAAATTAAAATTGTTTAATTATCTGGTGTAATCACCATCAAGTCTACAATTGTACACACAGCTATAAACAAATTTTCTCATACCACCAGTTGAGTATAGTACATTTCCATTGTGTTTTTCAAAACATTTCTTTCGATAATCTGCAAGAACACATTCACTTAAATTCAAAATTTCAGTACATCTATTCTGAGCATCAACTTGAGTAAAATATCAATGCAACTTCAACCAATTAAATAAGAAACAATATTTCATGAAAAAGTTATGCCAAATCATAGCTCATGCCACTACTATCTCTATGATTTTTTTTCGAAAAATTAATCAAGGGGCAGATGCATTACTTGTTGCAATAAACAATCAATTGCGTACTTTATTAGCCTTTCTTTGAAAAATTGCATGTTAATTATAAATAAACATCAATCAATTTTGATAAATTAATTATGATGTTGTGACGTTATGGTTACTGTCCAATAAACTAATAGATGGTTAATAAAATCATAAAGTGAAAACTTATTTAATAAGATTAACGCATATAAATTATGTAAGATAATATATCAAAAAATGATGAGGATAAATAAAACAAAAATTTGAAAGTTTTTTAAATAATGTAAAAACATACCTGATATAAGGATAAGCACCCAAAACCAGAGTTCAAATATTTTTCCATTTCATACAAAAATATATTTCAAATTTAAATGATGTATTTTGAAGTAAGATGCAAGAGGATTTTATAATATATCTTTGCTACATTTTTGGTAAATTCTAAAAGAATGTAAAATATTATAAATTTTATTAATTTTCTATATATAAATCATTTTAATTTTTTAAAAGTTATGGATAAAAATTCAAAAGTTTGAGTAGGATAATGTCTTAGAAGATTTAAAGTGATAACTCATAAATATAACATATTGTGAATGGGTACTATTCGTTTTTTCTTTCAACAAAATTATTAAAAATAACAAATTTAAAAACGTGATGATTTTCAATCTGAAAAGTTATTTGTTTTCCATTTAGAAACAACTACTAATTAGATTAAAAACAATATTATGGAACTGATTAAAAAGGGTTATCCAAAATATTGAAAAAATAGAAAAATATTTATTGCAAAACTAACATACATAAACAATAGATTTAATTATTTGTAATAATCCTTAGTGTATTAATAGTATCTTTTATATAGCCACAAAAAGTTGTTTACAATTATGATGTCAAGACCAAGAAAGGACTCTGTAGAAAAGTTGCTTATAAAGTGGATAATTTATCATTAGAATTAAGCTTATTAAATATAAGTTTTGAATGTAGTAATTGATGCTTATCGTGATAAACGAAACAACTTCAAGTACAATTGTCTACGATCGTGCAATAGTATAGTAACTCAATCAAGGGTTGGGGTCATGTCCCTAGGGAGTGTTCATTGGAATATCATTCGAATTAGTTGTAGCTAATGAAACTAATGATTACAAACAAAGTAAATCAATGGGTGACACAAAATTGTCAAATATCAAGAGGGGTTTTTTTTACAAGTAGTAAAAATACTAAAATTAACAAGGAAATCTAAGAAATGAGAGGGGAATTATTGGAATGTAACCGCAATACAGATTAATCTAGATTATTGGTACATGCATTCGATAAAAGATTTATAGAATCATAGTGACTAGTCTAAGATTTACGTGGAAATAAGTTCTTTCTCGAGCAACTTTTCCCAATTTCAAATAGGTTTCTCTCAGCACCCACATGCCACATGAAGACCAGCTTACAACTTACCTGACTCACTCTCTCAAGCTGAGTGTTAGGATATGGGGCTAGGGCTCACTCTCTCCAGCAGAGCCTCATGTCGACCAACTCCTTACGTAATCAATCTAGTTGTCTTAGTTTCACGACTTCTCTCTCGAGCAAGCCTAAAACACATAAATGGACTTGTATTTGTAACTACAAAATTTTTTAACTCATCCACAACTACAAGAATAAATCACCATTAAACTACAACTAATATAGAAGAAGACAAGACCCAACAACAATCTTAACCTGAATTTGCTAAATCACGCCCCAAGAATGATGTTTTTCAGCTAAACATCAAAAAATAAAAATTGTACCGTCAATGATGTTGAAATCAAATAGGTATGGAAAATTAAGTATATTTTTGGCAAAACAAGAAAAATAAGGAAGACCCACTTTATAATTGAAAGAGATGAAATCCTCTTCTTCTTCAAGGTTTCAAAACCCTCTCAAACTTGGAATAAAAATATTTAAACTAATATTCAAAATTTAAAATAAGAATAATGTTCGACTATCTCAAAAAACTAAAACTCTAGCTAGTTTTAATAGTTGTTTAGATTTGAGGTGCAGTGGATTGTTCGACGACATTAGTCAGAACCGCTGACAGATTCGGCGATTCCCCCATTGGCGTAGTTCACCATGTTCTGGTACAGCCTTCCACATCATCATGCTTCTATCCATTGGGTGATATGGTACAGCTTACTCTGAAATGTGCCAACTACTTATTTCCTCGCTAATTTGATCCTTTCCTTCACGACTCAGCACAATAGGCGAGAATGCCTTATTGGCAATCTTCCAAGTAGACTAGGTGATCCTCAAACTTCCATTTCTTCGTTCTTTTCAACCTTTTTGTCCTTTTTCGCAACATATCTACACGGAACTACGCAAATTCCTCAATTTTCGTAAGCCCATGGATCTGGAGCATGATATTTTTTTCTCAAAAAACTTTATAGGGACCTCTGTATTGATTTGGGGAACCATCATATATACTTACACCATTTTTTTCAAGACAAGCCCCTTTTGGGAATTACGCAAATTAGTCAAGTTTTTGTGTGTATTAGCCTATGGTTTGGCCACCAAAGCACCCAAATTTTTTTTCTCAAAAAATTTTATGAGTACCTCCATATTGAGGGAACAGTCACGTATTCTCACAATATTTTTTTAGGCCATTTTCCAAAAATTGTTCAAATTCCTCAAGACTTAAATAGAATGTCACCTAAGCATAAAAATGATTTTGGCTTTGATGAATACTTTGAAGTACCTTTTGTGGGTGACTCTGGTGCGGTTGCTCTTCTATGGGTCTCTAGCATGATTATTGTGACACATCTTTCTCAATCTACTTAGGAGCTTTATGTCATGATTCAGGTCAGCCCTAACCGTATCTCTTGTACAATGAGCATTATATATGCTAGCAATCTTGTAGCAAATCGTAAACTCTTATGGGACAGTTTATTTATACTCTTTGTCTAGATATATTCATGGTCCTTGGTTGGTTGCTGGAGATTTCAACGACATGTTTCGTCAAAAATATAAATGGGTATGGGTGTTGTAACTTATAGTCGTAAAAACAATTCTGACTTTAAAAATTGCGTTAATCGTTGTCAACTTTTAGACCTTGGTTTTAAGGGTAGTAAATATACATGGTCCAATCTTCGAAAAAAGGAATCAAAGTCTTATCCTAGAAAGACTTGATCGATGTTTCATCAACTATAATTGGTTAGATTATTACCCAATACCTTTGCCATCCACCTCCCAAAAACTTACTCTGGCCATAATCCTCTCCAAATAAACCTCTTCAATGTTTTGTTCACCCTCGAGTTAAACCTTTCATGTTAGAGAACTTCTGGTATCGCCGCCCTGATTTCCAAAACAGTGTCCATCAGTGCTGGCAAAAACATTCCTATGAAGAGGCAAATTATATTTTTAAGGGAAATATTACTCCTTGGAGCAACAAAAATTTTGGCAACATTTTTAAACAAAATAAAATCCTTCTCGCTAGGCTGTCAGGCATCCAAAAGTCCTCTAACTACCCCTATAGCTCTTTTCTCCAAAATCTCGAAAGTACTCTTACTCGTAAGTACAATAATATCCTTAAAATGGATGAGGACTGCTGGAAGATTCGCTCTAGGATCAACTTGCTTAATAACAGAGATGCAAAAACTAAATTTTTCTATAAGTTTGTAACCAAAAGGAGAATGAAAAATAGGGCCTTCTTCTTCCTCTATCTCAAAATTTAATTTTGTGAATAACTATTTAGGAACATCTCCGCATCGCGAACTTGCTCTAAGACAGTGATTTCGTGACTTTTCTCAAGTTTAGCTATTTCAAATCATTCCTAACACATCAAGAGACCTTTTCAATCACAAATCATAATCCTTGAATCCATAATTCAATTCAAGGATCAGTTAAGAGTCAAGTGAAGATCATTTAAGATCAAAGTCAACAAAAATTAAGAGTCAAGTAAAATAAGTTCATTCCATGTTTTCATAAGTATTTTACAAACGTTTTAACTTTAATATAAGAATTAAGTTTTGAGTTCAGTAAAGAGTAAAACCTAAAGTTCTTTATTCAAAGAAGTATATGGGTATTATGTATTCCCAAAGATATTTAAACCATTTTCACATTTACATAAGAACAGAAACTGAAACGGAGATTTTCAAAGAGACTTTGGACTAGTTTTCAGAAAAGAGTAATAGCTATCTAGATGAAGTAAGTAGGGAAAGTGAGATTTACAAGATAGCCTTTGAGCTAAGTTTTTGAACACTGATCTCAAATCACATGAAGAAGTATGCTTTTAAAACATAAAAAAAGCTAGTATATTCTTGGGAGTAGTATTGAGGACCAATGTGGGGATGCGAGTTCATATTAATTAGGGTCTCATAAATCATGTAGTCATAATGGATAGAAAAGGTTTATACTTTTTAGATGAACCCTTTTCACAATAGACTAGTGAATCCACTCAGTAGTTCAGGCTCTATACTCCGGCAAGGTGTAAGATGACCAAGCAGTGTGGGCCAAATAACGTTGTACCATCACTATATCTATTAAGTGATGGTTGTCAGTTAGTTTGAATGAGGGTACAGGACTTCATTCATGCATTTCACAAGTAGATTTTCGAGAGAAAGTATGGTGTAGGTGTGTGCAAAAACCGAACAGGCTGATAAACCGAACCAAAAAATATGTTAGCAGGTTATTAAGTTTTTAATGGGTTTATAAAAAGAATTATTGGGTCATTGGTTCGGTATCAATTTTTACTATTTGGTTATTGGGTAAATCAATAACCCAATGAGACGGAAATAATATATTATGTTACCCTTCCTAATTATTAAATATTAATAATTCAATATATAATTAGAAACTATAACTATATCAAATTATTAGTACTTTACCAACTTCACACTAGGCCGCTTTACTAGTTTTTACTATTAATCAAAACCTAACGATTAAAATAAGGAGTTCACAATTGTAGCTATTTGATTTTAGTTTTAGTTTTAGTTTTAGTCTTCTTGGACTATTTCATTTTAGATTTAATTTGTACTTATAGGTTGTAGCATTTGCTAGACTGTAAAGGTCCGTATTTTGATGAACATACAAAATTTCATAGTATGTTTTGGTGGTAAGATGTAATTACAGCCTTCGCACAATATTTTATCTTTTTGATGCATTTTCTCATTATCTTTCTTGTTTCACTATATCAAATCATTTAGACAAGTGAGAAGGCATATAATATTTCATGGATACTTTGGAAGAGAAAGTCGTGAATACTTTTTAGAGTTCTTTCCTTTTTTTTAGAAAGATTAGTAGCTAAATTCCCTTGTTCCGAGGCTATACCTATGAATGGATTGTTGATTATTAAAGTTTTTATTAAATAATTCTTGGTTGTAATTCTAAGTTACTTTTATATTCTTATTTTAGTATTTCTTGACTGGACATCTAGAAATAAATCTATTGTCTAATCTTAAAATCAATCCAGGGAGAGGTTAGATATACCAGAGAATATAGAGGGCTCGTTCCACTCATTAGATTGAGGTGATTATGTTCCGGAGTGACGCCCAGACGAACACCTTGCTTGGTTATGCAGTTAGTCTACTTATCCCCGCTCAACGATATAGTTAGATAGCTAATTTGGGTAAGCAATGAGAGGCTTATAACTCGGATAATACCATCAACTTTATAAACCAGTAACTTGACAACTAAAATTAGTTCGAAGCAACAATATGATACATGAGATTCAATACGTGTTGCAGCCCTGTGATTTTCCAATTTATTATTTAATTCCTACATTCTTTTATCTTGTCATTCTTAAATGAGTGATTATATCAGTATAATTTAGTAAAAATAGTTAATTGAAAACTCCTTTGGGTTTGCTAATCAGATTCTTTTAAGAGCCACTATATTACTTGCGCGACCAAGTTCACTTGCTTGTGTAATTGGGAGCAACATGTTTTTTGCATCGTTTATGTGGACTTAGAAATTAAATATTCTTCTACGTTATACTTCTTATTTTTATTTATTTATCTACCTTTTTTAATTAGTTTTTTTTTTCAACAATTATTATTATTTTGTTTCATCGAATAATTTGGTACTCTTATTGATATGGACGATTGGGATAAATCGTGATTGGGTGATGAAAGTCCTTCATGTCATATATGTGGTCATCAGTATATTCATTAGAATGGTTGTCCAAAATATTATTTCCTCCCCCCCCCCCCCAAAAAAAACCCTATTATAATTCTTCCGTTATTTGTGATGTTGGTAGGGGCGATGAAATGCAGAATGCGAAACAAGTTTCACTTATGGAATGTACAGACATGTTGGATAAAGTTAATTCAAAAATCATTGTAAAAATATTGTGATACACAAAAGGGCACAAAGCAATCATGAAATTTTTGTATGAGCTAGTCGTTATTCCATTAATCACAGCCCTAATTAACTCAGAGGAGATTGTAGCCCAACAAAAAGAAAGATATTAAAAAACAGAGATTTGATCCAATCTTGGCTACAAGAACAAACTCAACTTCTAAAGTTTCAAGAGTCTATCTATGATGTTCTAACATCTATGACAACTCAACTGATCGAAGGAAGACTTGAGCTCACACAAGAAATAAATCAATTTGGCTCAAATTTTCATGACATAGAGGCTCATTAAACAAAAAATCGAGGCATTTGAAGCCCAATAACCAATTGTTGTGGATTATGACCAACTAGTTAGTGGAGCAAAAAGAGGAATTTCAACCTTTCAACTATATTTTATTCCTTAATATCGATGTTGAGAAAGAGTACAAAAGTAAGAATGTCGTAAATGATGTTGCTTTGGAGTTGAGGCAACTTGAATCTCAATCAGAACACTTTTCTATAAAATATGAACTAATGGATGAGTGTATTGATGAGGAACAAGGCTCCTACATTCTTATACTTTTTAGTCCATATAGTTGTTGAATCCCTAGTTTTTGCGTCTTGCTTCCTTGAACATTATAGCATAGACTTATTTTAATTATCAACTCTAAGAAAAATAGATAGTTGAGTGAAAAGATAATCAATGATAGATAAAAAGTGTTTTAAAAGCCCTCTTTGAAAGAATATGGTGTGGAAAAAAAAGATGAACAAAAGAAGATACATTGATGATGTCCCTTGTCATTCTAAGGATATCATGCACCTTAACACATGAAAAATACGTAAGTTGAGGATGGCTGTTAAGGAAAATTTCTTTATAAAATTAAAAAAAAATCAAATGTTCTTGAGCTGATGAGAATTACTTGTGAAATAATTGTTGAAGAGAGAGTTGAAAATAAAGATAAGAAAATAATGGGTGATGAAGTTTTAAATTGCAAAGTGTTTAAGGAAGTGTAAGTCACTATTATATAGTTTTCCTACTCTTCCCCTAGCCAACATTATAAACCGTTAAAGTCCTATTTGATTTTATTCAAGCATGGTTAATTAGTAGAGATGTACATAATGGACAAGCCTATGGTTCTTTGTGCGTACATGTGAATTTTATTTGTGAGTGTGAGAGTTGTTCTTGATATGAAATCCTTAATTTATATTCAATCTTTTGAATTGAGTGTGTGGATGAATTCTTCTTGTGAGGGAACTTGTTTCATGATGGATAAGTGATTTTATTAGCTTTCTTTGATGAGAGTTGGTGAGCAAGCTTGAATTTGATGAGTTTAAAGTGTTTCCCTCAAGTTAGAGATTTGTTGTTTATTTGGATGTCTTGCATAATGATTGAGAATTATACTTGATGTTTTGAAATTTATATATGGCCTAATTGTTTGTATTAACCAAAGCAATGACATTCCTACTTTGATTCAATTGAGATGAGCTTTAATGCTTGCTCGAAGACGAGCAAAAGTTATAGTGTGGGGTGTTGATGTGAGGTCAAAAATATATATTTTTAATTATTATTTGCCTCACATTTATTATTTATATTAATCTTTTTTTAGCATAAATTTTATGAATTGTGCTAAATAGTGTATTTTATTTGTAGAAATAAATTGGTGTAAAAATAAAAAAATTTAAAGCTAGAATAAATTAAAAAATGAAAGATTGAAAAAAAAAATAAGCAGAGAGATTAATAGATTAAATTTAATATAATAATATATAAATATATTAACTGCCTGAAAGAGAATTGCAATTAAAAGGAATAAACATGCCATGTGTCAAATAAGGAGATGTGCACAGATAGTTGAAGGCGGCGAACAGATCTTAATACGTTCAACAATTTGGATCTGTTTGGATTTTGATTTCTTAATATATTTTAGACTCAATTATTTTATTTAAGGTTTTTTATATCTATAAATAATTCATAAAATAATTAGTGAGGGTAAATCTAGAGGAAGAACTTTTGAATAGAAAGTCGTTAATATTTTTTAGAAATTTTTTCTTTTTTTTGTTTTTTTAGAGACTAGTAGCTAAACGTTTTTGTTCTGGGGATATAGCTACAAATGGGTTGTTGATTATTAATGTTTCTATTTGAATTAATTCTTGTTGTCATTATAATTTACTTTTATATTATTTTTTTTTGGAATTTTTTTTTGACTGACCATTAAGAGATAAATCTATTGTCTAATCTTAAAATCGATTCAAGGGGAGATTAGTTAGACAAGAAAATATAAAGAGCTCGGTCCATCCATTAAATTGAGGTGATTAGTGTTCAAGAGTGACGCCTAGACGAATACTTGGTTAAGTAATGAGATGGAATATAAATGCTCGTCAGTTAGTATATTTATCCTCGCTTAACGATGTAGTTAGTATATTTATCTCTGTTCAACGATGTAGTAAGATAGCCAATTTGGATAGGCGACGAGAGGCGTATGACCAGGATCATACCATCAATCCTATAAACCAGTAACTTGACAATTGAAATTAGTTCTAAGTCAATAATATGATATATGATATTTAATACATGTTACAGCCCTGGAATTTTTTAATTTATTATTTAATTAGTAAACTGAATCGCACTTCGCGCGGTATATTATATTACTTAATTTTCTGCTAAGCAAAATAATTAAGAGAAAAAAAACTTAACATTAAATTGATACCAGGAGAAATCAATATTTTTTGAAAATCTTAATGGTGTAATATTTTTTTTAAAACAATAATAATCGAAATTAGCGAATCAATGCTGTTAATAAAGCATTATGCTCTCTCCTAATTAACATCAATTCAAACAAAAATTCATTTATGAAGAAAATTCATTATTATTTAAAATAAGTAAAAAAAAACTAAATGGGATGTATAAAGTCTTCCCAATTTATTAATCAAATTCAAATATTTCAAGTTCTAATTATTCACATTTAATTTAGGTTCATACATTCATATATAAATTTTCACCACTTAGGAGTTTTAAATCTTTTAAAGTACTTAATTTTCCTATACTTTTATTTTCTTAAAAAAAAAGTAACGAAAAAACATAACAATTCAAGAAAAAATTAATTCTTTCTATATATATTTTTAAAAGTTATGATGTTTCTTTGTATAGCTTTAATAAATCTAATTGCATATACATTTTTTAAATACTTTTTGCCTTTTTTTCCTCACACTTTTTCATTTTCTTCTATCCGTTCCTTTTCTTTAAAAAATTATCAAATATATGTACTTACTTCTTTTTCAACTTCTTAATAATAAAGATAAGTAATCAAAAGATAATATTATATAGTTTCAACATAAAAAAAAATTAAATTAGCACATAAAATAAATTATAGAATATGAAAAGGTGTAAATATTATACACATTAATTATTTCAAAAGGTTAGTTGGATTAATAAGAAACAGAATTGGGTAAATAGCTACTATATACATAAAAAAAGAAAAGTTTTTTTTTTGATTTCTTAATTAGTAACACACCACAAATTTAAGATTTTCTCAAAATCAATATTTTTGTTTTTACTGTATAAGTCCACTTACGCTTCCATTAATTAAAATTAGAACTTCAACTTCTCTTTTGAGGAAAGGTCAAATTCCATTACTTTACTAATAGAAGATAGTAATTGATGTAAAAAGCTTAAATCCATTCGAATCAAACAAAAATATAAGTTAGATTGTGTCTTGATTTTTAAATAATTAAATATCATAAGCTCACATTTCAGATGATCTAATAAAATAAATGAGCACAATAAACCAAATAGAAGCAGAAAAAAAATTCAATTTAAAAGGTATATATAATGACCTTTTAAAAATTATATTCTGTTACGCTCCTTGATACAAATGACATAACCTGAAAAATTTAACAAATGTCAAGTAAAAAACAGTCATATATGAGATCAAAAGTGAAATCTATTCACGGACAATTTTATCAGTTAGAAATGAATATATTTGGATATGCTAAGAAGATGACACACAAATAAGCACAACTTAATATAATTCACACTAAATAGTAATAAGAATTGTTGTGGTGAGGTAAAACGTTTGTCTTTTTATATCCTAATTTTTACATGGGAATGCATTAAAATTGTAGAAATCAAAAAGCCAAAAGTATGTCTACTAATTGACATTACGTGGGTAAACAGTTACTTGGGCTTTATTGAAAATTATTATTACGTGGGCTTACTTTTTTTTAAAAAAAATGTTAAAAGTTTTTAATAACATATCTATTAGGCATTAATGTAACATTACGATAAGTAAACATTCATTTTGTTAGATTTTTCTTAAACTATTTAATTAGTACAATATTATGATTAAAAACTAAAAAATTTGAAAAAAAAAATAAAAAAATACTGGTCATTGAAGGGTGTCACATCAACAATTTTAGATTCCGCTTTATATAGATATATAGATTTCTATATTCTTTTCTTTTGGAAGTCTTAAATAAATAATTATATTAGTATAATTTAGTAAAAATAATTAATTGACAAATTTTTTGAGTTCAATAATCCGTACACTTGCGCGTCCACGTACACTTGCGCGTATACGCAAGGAGAAACACCCCGCATCATCTCAATGAGAGCCCTAGAATACAAAAATTCTGCTTGCATTAACTTGGAAATGTCAACTTTCAGGGAAATCAATATTAGATGGTTCCGCCCCCCTATAATTCACAATAAGCTAAATATTGACGGGTTTTTTTAAAAGATCTCTAATTTAGGCGTTATAGGAGGAGTTATTAAGAAAACTGCTAAAAAACTGAGTAATTGGTTTTGTGAAAAAAATCCACGCCATTAGTAACACCATGGCAGAAATTATGGCTCTTCATGAAGGTCTTCTTATGGCTGCCACAAACAACTTCGTTCCACTTGAAGTAGAAACTGATGCGACGAAGGTAATAGCTCTCCTAGATAAACCTCAACCTGTCTTTCACTCAATTATCTTATGTTGCAGCTAACTATTGAGGAAGTTGGGGAATCCAGTACTACGACATAACTTTCGTCAAAGGAATAAAGTAGCTGACTTTTTTGGCGACCCAAGGATACAACCTGCCAGCTTTAATATTGAATTTTGCCAACACCAACTCCTGCAATGCTACAAAAGGTAGAAGCTGGAAAAGAAGGCGTCTCAATGAAAAAATGGGTATCTATATCTACTAGTAAAGTAAATAATAATCTAAGTAAACTAGGCAACCTAAGTGTATTGAACTCTAATATAACAAGTCACACTACTATTTCTAGAAAAACGTTTGCTTACCATAGAACTTTATTTTATAATAGACAACATTTAAAAATAGTTAAGATATATAAAAAAATCCTTAGAAAGTCATTTATTTACCTTAAAATTAAAATTATCATTAACCTATACATATAAATATTATGTAAAGACGCTTAGGGAAACTATTAGACAATCTCAAAAACAAATAAAAGAAGAATTAAATCAAGTAAATTTTGAAATAAAAGAAGTAAGAGAAAGAATTAAAATTATTAAAAACAATCTTTATTATTATAATTATGTAGGATAATATATGAGAAGACCTTATAAAAATACAAGAGAATATAAAAAGGTTAAAAGAGAATTACTAGATTTATATATAAAAGCGGATATATTATTAAATGACCTAAGAAAAACAGGCTCTAACAAAGAAATAAGTAATAAATTAGATTATATATTTTTCATAGCTAAAATATTAGAACAAAAATTAATAAGACATCTTATATCTAGAAATTTTCCAATAAAAAATATTCCATGAGAAATATTCCATTTGCTTTAAGACTAAGACTTGATTATTGGATATTATGTAGAGATATAGAAGAAAAGAAAAGATTACAAAGAGTAGAAAAAACAATAGAAGCATATATATATATATATATATATATATATATATATATATAGGAAAACGAATTTTTTATACCACAAGCTTTTTATTTTAAAAGAGATATAAATAATGAAGAATATATAAACGCTTTAAAATGGGAATTACAAGGAATTAGTAATAGTATAAATAACTATAATAAAAGAATAAATTGTTTTTATAAATATGATTACCCAACTACTTTAGGATAAGATAACAATAATAACAATAGCTTCATTAAAAAGCATAGAATACCTAGACTTACAAATTAATATAGAAAAAAGATTTCAGAGATTAAAATTAGACAATATAATTAAGTGTAACTTTGACAACGGAAATCATTGCTTACATACAGAAGACGCTCAATATAATACTTTAATAGATTTAATAATAAATCTCAGTGAAAATATAAAAGAATCAAACAATAAAATTACAAAAATAGTAAGTGAACAAGAAGAAACACAAAATAAACAAAAACAACTATTTAGAAAGATAGAAAATAATTTAGATTATCTTAAAGAACAAGGAGTAGAATTACATAAAAAATTAAACGAGTTAAAAATAAATCTAAAGAAGAGATTAATAATACATTAATAGTAAAAATACAAGAAATAAAGACAGAATTAGCATCAACAAAAGAAATAATTCTTTCATGATAGATTTACTAGAATCAGAGACACATAGAGAAGCAATAAAACTAATAGAAAAAAGAATAGCCCTTCCATTAGGTTATAAAGAATTTAATCCACCTTCAAAATCAGATCAAATTATTATACAACAGAACAATACAATAATATCACTTTTATTACAACTACATAATAAGATAGATAAAAACATTAAAGAAAAATTAGAAAGTAAAAATATAGACAAAACTGGGATAGAAGAATTAATAGAAAAGTTAAATAAAATAGAAATTACTCCTCAAAAAGAGAAAATAATTAAAAAACGGAAAAAATGGATATTTTTCCAACTAGACCAAGAGATAAAGGACAAGAAAGACCAAGACCAAGTTACTCCCACAATAGAATAAGTAATATTTTTTTTATCAAAAATACTAAATAAAAAGACAAAAGAAGAAAACAATCAACAATTAGACGAAATAATAGATATAGATAAAGATATACAAATCTTCCAACAAAATCAATTAAATTTATTGAATCCAAAAGTCTTATATAATACAAACTGAAAATCCCAACTATATAGACATTATAGAGAAGAACAATTATCAGTATTAGGAAAAAGTTTTGTATCTTTACCACTCATAAACCCTGAATCTGTAAAGGAAATAAAACATGTTAAAAAAGATTTAATGCATATAGAATTAATAGTTATAGGAATTAAAGGATTAACTAGAAAAAACTTAGGAACAAAGATATTAATTACAATATATGATAATAGATGGTCAGACATAAAAAAGGCAATTATAGGATTAACATAAGTAGATATTGTAACGACCCGCTAGGTCGTTTTGAGAACTAGGACTAGTTTGACTCCTTTTGAAAATTTAAAGGGGTATTTTTTTTGAACTATTCGAAGAATAAGAGTATTTAGTTGATAAAAAAAATTAGTGAAGAATTAATATAGTTAATAGTTAGTGGGTCATATCCATAATTCATTTAATACCTATAACCCCTTAACTATAGGCAAAAGTGGACTAAACTAATTGAATTTTTTTTATGGGTCATAACTAAAGAAGAAAAAAAAGGGAACGTGTTATTCATATGGAATGAAAGAAGAGCATAGGCGGAAAACCTATCTACGCATTGACGCAACCGCAAATCAAGTGAGAACTTTAGATTTCTCAAATCCATGGAGTACGTACTAATTTACTAGGTGTATAAATAAAGTATGCATTGTTCTCATAGGAAGTGGGTCTTTTTATATATTGGAGGTGGGAGAAAATTGAATTTTCTACTTAATAATGCTACATGAGTGACCATTCTGATTGATTATTCGATTAGGACTAATAAATAAGTACAGTCTGATTAAATAAAATAAAGTAACAGAAATGAAAATTTGTTGCCGATACAATGTGAAAGTTTGTGGGATATAAATACTAGGTTATTCTGGATTGGATTGTTAGTAAGCGTGAAAATATATATAAAGGAATAATCTTGAGTTAATAATTAGTTTACAGATGTGTAAGTATTAAGGATTTGTAATACACTGCCAATATCATTGTGATGGGTTGGATTGTGGAAAATTAATCTTTGGTTAAGAATAGAAAATTTAATTATTGGCAAAAGGTAAGACTATTGCATTAATGGGTTTCTGTGCATTTTGTTTGTTAAGGTTCCAGGCTATGGGATTTTGGTTTTTAAGTTTTAAATTTTCCAATGCTTATTACCCTATAGTTGAAGTTTTAATATATTGCAATAGGTAACTAAATATTTGATGTATTTGGATATCATTACATTTATAATGCGTTGGAAATTAAGACTAATCTTAGTTTTGAAGCTTAGAATATGAGACTTGGCATATTAGTGACACCAAGATTTACAAACTTTGATATAGATTTGAGTGTAGAAAAAAAAACATATAGTAAAATACGGGTATGTACAGATTTGTTTACTTATAAATATTGCATAATTGATAGATTGGGAACGATTTCAAGCTTACTAAAAGGAATTGCAAAAAAAATCTTGAAGATTCGTTGCACGTATTCCGCATTCAAGGTATGTTAAGACTTTTAGACTTGTTGAAGGATGTTTTCCTAATTAAAGATTTTTTTAAAAAAAATGAAAATAGACAAAGGGGTAAGGGCGAAATATGGGGGTCTCATATCAATGGTATGAGGGCATTGGTACGAGTACCGATGTTATGAAACGGAAAATTTCTACTATATAATGTGGATTGTAATTTGAGAATTTCCAAAGCATATGAGCATTAGCTGATATATTATTAACTTGAAATTTTTGTGTGATTGTGTTTTCTTTATTACACCCGTATAATTGTGATAATTGAGGTGGTTATGTATTATGTTGATATTGATTGAGTGAGATGCATCATTATCCCCCTTATATTGAAATAATATTGTATACATGCATTGACATGAGATTGAGTATGGTGAGATGTTAAGATTGTAATTTGGGCACGTGGAGACCGTCCATGCGGAAATTATTTGATATTATGATGGTGCGTGGAGATTGTCCGCACAGACACGTGGAGATCGTCCGTGTCGGTATATGGACCTCGCGAGTTCCCCATGGGTCATGAACTCTCGATGTATTTCCGAGGAGTATCATGTGTATACGGTTGAGTGAATACTGGGTATTATGAGACATCATTACATGGTATCATATTGCATTGCATTCCATCACATCATTCATTCTTGATGATTATATGTTTCTTTTGGTGTTTGGAAAGTACTTTATGCTGATTTTCCTTTATTGGTAAAACTAAAAGAGTACAAGAGCAATGTCTAGTAGAGTCTTGCGGATCGGTATGTAGACGTCCATACCTATCTTCGAGAGGCTATAGGACATTTACGAAATATTCTGTTCTTTTATTCATTATCGTGCACAGTAGACCTTGTAGAAATTCTAATCTTGATATCTCATTCTCTTAGATGGCGAGGAATCGTACATCGGCAAGTGGTGGTCAGGATCCTATTTATGCGCTTGCTTCTGGGAACACTATTCGAGGTAGAGGTAGGGGACGAGCTCGAGGTCGGGGTAGGGGCCGTATTGCAGCACCTGTGGATGGTCAAGTACCAATAGCTACCCAGGGTCGTGATAGGACCGTACCTCCTGATGCAGAGGTTATTCATGGGGATGTGCAGGATCGTGTCGAGGGGGATGGGCCATCTCAGGCTCCACCCAGTACTATTGTCCCCCCCCCCCCAATGCTTCAAGATACCTTGGCTCGTATGTTAGGAATCCTAGAGAGGATGGCCCAGGCAGGAGCTTTGCCTGTCACTTCTGATGGCTCACAGACCCCGTGTTGGAGGTCAAACTTCAGACCCAATAGTTGCTCCAGATTCTCAGACTCCCAAGACTCAGCCAGCTGTCGTTGTAGCTCCTTGTTTGGATAGTATGGAGTTTCCAGATATGACATCACATTTGGTGAACAAGCCTTCTATGACTATTGATGAGCAAAAGATGTTTGGGAGGTTCAGACTAATGAATCCTCCTACTTATACTGGTGACTTAGCTGAGGATGCATATGAATTTATAGTTAGTTGTCATGAGAGGTTGCATAATCTTGGATTAGTGGAGTCTCATGGAGTTGACTACACAGCGTTTCAGATGACTGGCTCTGCTAAGCAGTGGTGGAGGGATTATATTAGTAGTAGGCCAGCTGGATCCCCTCCACTATCCTGGACTCAGTTTACTCAGGTATTTCTATCCAAATTTGTTCCACGCAGTGAAAGGGAGCGCAAGAGGGCCGAGTTAGAGGGTTTGCAGCAAAATGGTATGTCAGTTGCAGAGTATGAGGATAAATTTCATGCCTTGTCTACGCATGATTCGATGATACTTCCCACAGAGGTTGAGAGAGTGAGAAGGTTTGTTAACGGGCTGATTATTCCGATCCGTCTAGGAGTTTCTCAGGTTGCTGCTTCTGGTGTCCATTCCAGAAAGTGGTAGATGCTGCTAAGGAGTTGGAGATGATTCGGCGTGAGGGATTTGAGCAGCGAGAGGGAAAGAGGACTCGTTATTCAAGTGATTATGGTGGTGCTCCGCCTAGGAGTCGGGGTTACTTGGGCAGAGGTTATCACCCTCAGTCCAGCAGACCCATTTCTGCTGCTATACCAGCGTTTGACGCTGGTTACGCTGGGCATAACTCTTCGAGCTCAGTGCATACTTCGCAGGGTTCACCTTCTAGACCTGTAGTTCGTGGAGGGCATTCTGGTCATTCAGGTTTCTCTCATCAGTCTGCGTCTCGTAGGGGCTGTTTTGAGTGTGGTGATATGGGACACTTTGTGAGAGACTACCCTAGGACCAGACGTGGTGGCTTACATCAGGGTTCTCAGGCTTCGACTTCTAGGGCTGCACAACCTCCAGCTAGGGGTGATGCACAGAATGGTAGAGGTGGTTCTCCTTCTGGTCGAGGTGGTGGTCGTGGAGGTTCACAATCTGATGGAGGTCGTTCTCACTGTTATGCTTTTCCAGGTAGGCCAGAGGTTAAAGCCTCAGATGCTGTTATCACAGGTACTATTCCAGTTTGTCATCGACCAGCTACTGTATTATTTGATCCAGGCTCTACTTATTCTTATGTATCCACATATTTTGCTCCTAGTCTAGATATATTGTGTGAGTCTCTTGATTTGCCGATACGTGTTTCTACTCCTGTGGGGGATTTTGTAGTTGTAGATCGGGTGTATCGATTATGTACTGTTACTTTGATGGGGTATGACACTCATGCAGATTTAAAGGTCTTAGATATGATAAATTTTGATGTGATTCTTGGTATGGATTGGTTATCTTCTTACCACGCAATTTTAAACTGTCATGCCAAGACCATCACTTTAGCTATGCCTGGAATTCCTATAGTAGAATGGAGAGGTTCTCTTAGTCACCCTTCTAAGGGTGTGATATCATTCCTTAAGGCTCGTCAGTTGGTACCGAGAGGATGTTTGGATTACTTGGCCCTTATTCGAGATACTAGTATTGAGACTCCTATGCTTGAGTCTATTCCAGTAGTGAGTAAATTTTCAAAAGTATTTCCGACCGATTTGCCAAGTCTTCCACCAGGTCATGATATTGATTTTTGTATTTATGTGGAGCCAGGCACTCGGCCTATTTCCATTCCTCCTTATCGTATGGCACCGGCTGAATTGAAAGAGTTGAAGGAGCAGTTGTAGGATTTGTTGAGCAAAGGTTTTATTAGACAAAGTGTATCTCCTTGAGGTGCTCCAGTGTTATTTGTGAAGAAGAAAGATGGATCTATGCGTATGTGCATTGACTATCGGCAGTTGAACAAGGTAACCATCAGAAATATGTATCCGATACCTCGTATTGATGATTTATTTGATCAGTTACAGGGTGCTTCAGTTTTCTCCAAAATTGACTTAAGATCTGGCTATCATCAGCTGAAGGTTAGGTCGGAGGATATCCCTAAGACGGTTTTTCGAACACGTTATGGTCATTACGAATTTTTGGTGATGTCTTTCGGACTGACTAATGCACCAGCAGCTTTTATGGACTTGATGAATGGAGTGTTCAGACCGTATTTAGATTCCTTTGTTATTTTCTTCATAGATGATATATTGATATACTCACACAATAAGGAGGAACATGAGCATCATTTGAGGATTGTTCTTGGGATTCTTAAGGAGAAGAAGCTTTGTGCAAAGTTTTCAAAGTGTGAGTTTTGGCTTAGTTCGGTAGCATTCTTGGGACATGTAGTGTCCAAGGAAGGTATCATGGTGGATCCTAAGAAGATTGAGGCGGTTAGAGATTGGGTCAGACCTGCTTCAGTTACTGAGATTCGGAGTTTCTTGGGCCTTGCAGGTTATTATCAATGGTTTGTTGAGGGTTTCTCATCCATTGAATCTCCATTAACTAGATTGACACAGAAGAAGGTGACTTTTCAATGGTCTGACGAATGTGAGGTTAGTTTCCAAAAGCTCAAGACTTTATTGGCTACTGCTCCGATTTTGACCCTACCCGTGAAGGGAGAGGATTTTGTTGTATATTGTGATGCTTCTCGGATTGGTCTTGGTTGTGTGTTGATGCAGAAGGGAAGGGTAATAGCTTATGCTTCGAGGCAGTTAAAGGTTCATGAGAAGAACTACCCTATTCATGATTTAGAGTTGGCGGCTGTTGTGTTTGCATTAAAGGTTTGGAGGCATTATCTTTATGACGTGCATTGTGAGGTGTTCACGGATCATCGTAGCCTCCAATATATATTCAATCAGAGAGATCTGAATTTAAGGCAGCGGAGATGGTTGGAGTTGCTCAAGGACTACGACACGACTATTCTTTATTATCCAGGCAAGGAAAATGTTGTAGTAGATGCCTTGAGTCGAAAGGCGGTAAGTATGGGTAGTCTAGCCATGTTACAAGTCGACGAGCGTCCTTTAGCTAGGGATGTCCAATCCTTGGCCAATAGCTTTGTGAGACTTGATATTTCAGAATCTGGTAAGGTGTTGGCTTATATGGAGGCTAGGTCATCCTTGTTAAAGCAGATTAGGGCTCAACAGTTTGATGATGGTGATTTATGTAAGATTAGGGACAAGGTGTTAAAAGAAGAAGCCAAGGCTGCAATTCTTGATAGTGAAGGAGTTTTGAGGATTAAAGGTCGTATATGTGTTCCTCGTACAGGTGATTTGACTACATTAATCATGGAGGAGACCCATAGTTCGAGGTACTCTATTTATTCGGGGGCTACTAAGATGTATCGTGACTTGAAACAACATTATTG
Source organism: Solanum lycopersicum (assembly GCF_036512215.1). Taxonomy (NCBI): domain Eukaryota; kingdom Viridiplantae; phylum Streptophyta; class Magnoliopsida; order Solanales; family Solanaceae; genus Solanum; species Solanum lycopersicum. The sequence goes on from NC_090805.1 coordinate 21,364,411, forward strand.
GTGGTGTCTTATGAAGAGGGACATAGTAGATTTTGTATCTCGTTGTTTAAATTGTCAGCAAGTGAAGTATGAACACCAAAATCCTGGAGGTGTGACACAAAGGATGCCTATACCTGAGTGGAAATGGGAGCGTATTGCTATGGACTTTGTGGTAGGATTGCCACGCACCTTGGGTAAGTTTGATGCTATATGGGTCATTGTGGATCGACTGACTAAGTCTGCACACTTTGTACCAGTTCAGACTACCTATAACTCAGAAAGGTTAGCCAAGATTTATATTCGGGAGGTAGTTCGGTTGCATGGGGTTCCTATATCTATTATTTCAGATCGTGGCACCCAATTTACATCTCATTTTTGGCGGTCTATGCAGAAGGAGTTGGGCACTCGGGTGGATCTTAGTACAGCCTTTCACCCTCAGACTGATGGTCAGTCTGAGCGGACTATTCAGGTTCTTGAGGACATGTTGCGGGCGTGTGTAATTGCTTTGGTGGTCAGTGGGATCAGTTCTTGCCTTTAGCAGAGTTTGCTTACAATAATAGTTATCACTCGAGCAGTGAGATGGCACCATTCGAGGCTCTGTATGGTAGGAGATGTCGATCTTCAATTGGCTGGTTTATTGCATTTTAGGTTAGACCATGGAGTACAGATTTGTTGAGGGAGACCTTGGACAAAGTCAAGTTGATCCAAGATAGACTTCTCATGGCTCAGAGTAGGCAAAAGAGTTATGCAGATCGAAAGATTCGTGATTTAGAGTTTATGGTTGGAGAGAGGGTTTTATTGAAGGTTTCACCCATTAAGGGTGTGATGAGGTTTGGAAAGAAGGGCAAGTCGAGCCCAAGGTATATTGGTCCTTACGAGATTGTTGAGCGTATTGGTGAGGTGGCGTATCAGTTGGCTTTGCCACCTGGTTTGTTAGGTGTCCATCCTGTATTTCATATTTCAATTCTTAAGAAGTATCATCAGGGTGGTGATCATGTGATTCAATGGGATTCAGTGTTACTTGATCAGAATTTATCTTTTGAGGAAGAGCCGATCACCATTTTGGAAAGGCAAATTTGGAAGCTAAGGTCTAAGGAGATTGCTTCAGTAAAGGTTCAATGGAAGCAACGTCCAGTGGAGGAGGCTACATGGGAGACAGAGTCAGACATAAGAAGTAAATATCCTCATCTTTTTGAGCATTCAGGTTAGCTCTTTTCTTTTCCCGTTCGAGGACGAACCTTGTTTAAGTGGTAGGTGATGTAACGACCCGCTAGGTCATTTTGAGAACTAGGACTAGTTTGACTCCTTTTGAAAATTTAAAGGGGTATTTGTTTTGAACTATTCGAAGAATAAGAGTATTTAGTTCATAAAAAAAATTAGTGAAGAATTAATATAGTTAATAGTTAGTGGGTCATATCCATAATTCATTTAATACGTATAACCCCTTAACTATAGGAAAAAGTGGACTAAACTAATTGAATTTTTTTATGGGTCATAACTAAAGAAGAAGAAAAAGGGAACGTGTTATTCATATGGAATGAAAGAAGAGCATAGGCGGAAAACCTATCTACGCATTGACGCAGCCGCAAATCAGGTGAGAACTTTAGATTTCCCAAATCCATGGAGTACATACTGATTTACTAGGTGTATGAATAAAGTATGCATTGTTCTCATAGGAAGTGGGTCTTTTTATATATTGGAGGTGGGAGAAAATTGAATTTTCTACTTAATAATGCTACATGAGTGACCATTCTGATTGATTATTCGATTAGGACTAATAAATAAGTACAGTCTGATTAAATAAAATAAAGTAACCCAAATGAAAATTTGTTGCCGATACAATGTGAAAGTTTGCGGGATATAAATACTAGGTTATTCCGGATTGGATTGTTAGTAAGCTTGAAAATATATATAAAGGAATAATCTTGAGTTAATAATTAGTTTACAGATGTGTCAGTAGTAAGGATTTGTAATGCACTGCCAATATCATAGTGATGGGTTGGATTGTGGAAAATTAATTTTTGGTTAAGAATAGAAAATTTAATTATTGGCAAAAGGTAAGACTATTGCATTAATGGGTTTATGTGCATTTTGTTTGTTAAGGTTCCAAGCTATGGGATTTTGGTTTTTAAGTTTTAAATTTTCCAATGCTTATTACCATATAGTTGAAGTTTTAATATATTGCAATAGGTAATTAAATATTAGATGTATTTGGATATCATTACATTTATAATGCTTTAAAAATTAAGACTTAATCTTAGTTTTGAAGCTTAGAATATGAGACTTGGCATATTAGTGACACCAAGATTTACAAACTTTGATATAGATTTGAGTGTAGAAAAAAAACAAATAGTGAAATACGGGTATGTACGAATTTGTTTACTTATAAATATTGCATAATTGATAGATTGGAAACGATTTCAAGCTTACTAAAAGGAATTGCAAAAAAAATCTTGAAGATTCATTGCACGTATTCCGCATTCAAGGTATGTTAAGACTTTTAGACTTGTTGAATGATGTTTTCCTAATTAAAGATTTTATTAAAAAAATGAAAATAGACAAAGGGGTAAGGGAGAAAGATGGGGGTCTCGTATCAATGGTGTGACGGGCATTGGTACGAGTACCGGTGTTATGAAACGAAAAATTTCTACTATATAATGCGGATTGTAATTTGAGAATTTCCAAAGCATATGGGCATTAACTGATATATTATTAACTTGAAATTTTTGTGTGATTGTGTTTTCTTTATTACACCCGTATAATTTTGATAATTGAGGTGGTTATGTATTATGTTGATATTGATTGAGTGAGATGCATCATTATCACCTTATATTGAAATAATATTGTATACATGCATTGACATGAGATTGAGTATGGTGAAATGCTAAGATTGTAATTTGGGCACGTGGAGACCGTCCGTGCGGAAATTGTTTGATATTATGATGGTGCGTGGAGATTGTCCGTACAGACACGTGGAGATTGCCGTGTCGGTATATGGACCTCGCGAGTCCCCCATGGGTCATGAACTCTCGATGTATTTCCGAGGAGTATCATGTGTATACGGTTGAGTGAGTACTGGGTATTATGAGACATATCATTACATGGTATCATATTGCATTGCATTCCATCCCATCATTCATTCTTGATGATTATATGTTTCGTTTGGTGTTTGGAAAGTACTTTATGCTGATTTTCCTTTATTGATAAAACTAAAATAGTAGGTGTATATATATATATGCTTGTATAATTTAAGAATGTATTTTCTTATGTAAACTCCCGTCACTACTTCTTCGTTGTCGGTCAATGAGACATACTGAATACACGTAGTTTCGTACTCATACTACACTTGTTGCACTCTTTATGGTGCAGATTCGATTCCGAGTAGGAGCACATCTCGAGGAGCAGTTTGAGTCCGAGTTTGGAGTGTCTTGGTGTTTTGGTGAGCTGCTTGGTTGTTCCGTGGCCCACACCTTCCTCTATCTCTTACGTATTCTGTTATTCAGTATTAAGACAGGATATCTCTTATGTTAGATTTGTCATTTTAGTTTCAGACTTGCATCGTATTCTCGAAGCTCTTGTACTTATGACACCAATTCTTGGGTAGTATTTTTTTTCAGTTTTCCGCATTCGTACTTATAAGGAATTCAATATTGAAGATTTGGCTTGTTTTTTTTTTCACTCATTAGTTAGTTAAGTTTGTTAAAATATGTTGGTTGGCTTACCTATTGGTTGGGAATATAGGTGCCATCACGACTCGTGATTTTTGGGTCGTGACAGATATGACTAATAATGGAGGAATTTTCTATATAAGTCCAAACTTTATGATGAATTTAAATGAATTCGGAACCCAAATAAGAATAGGAATACAAACTAAAGGATATGAGGAAATGCATAGTGGAAAAAATTTATTAATGTGTGTAGGATTTTTAGGAAAAATGACAGATAATAGCAACACTAGATTTAAATTACAAATAAGAAACGTAGTAGAAGTAATGGGAAACAAACAGATAAAATTAATAAAACCTATAAAAATAAATCCTGAAGAATATGCAGGATTAGAATGGAAATTAGGAGACTTCAAAGAAAAAGAAGTCTTAATGCCAGACGTTCATTTAATATATACAAATTCCAAAAGAGAACCCTCAACTAGATTTACAGATTATAATTACGAAGCTCAAAAAGACTTTGAAGAAGAAAGTATTGTAGAAGAAATACCTTTAGAAGGAATGAATATAGAAATAATATTAGAAAAAGATTTTGCAGTAGATTTGGCTATAGAAAAAGCTAAAGAGATAAGTAAAAATAATAAGAATAGATTATTTACATGCAAAGGATGTAAATTAAAAGACTTAAATATAGAACAAACAATATCTCATTTTAAAATATGTGAACAAAGAACCAATAATAAAGGATATAGATTAGAAAAAAGTTTACAAGATAAATTAGAAAAAGCTAACAATATAATGACAGAAATACAAGAAAATGATAGTGAAATATCTGAGTTAGAATCTATACTAAGTCAAAAAGAATTAATAAAAAAGCTACAAGTTCGAGTAGTCCATTCCAGAGAACAAATGAACAAGGTTATACTGCAGATAATAGTACAGGAAATATACCACGATGAAGAGTATATAGACAAAGAGATACTCCAATAACAGAAGTTAAACCTATGGGAAAAAGAATGCCTATAGAAGAACCAATAATACTCCAAGAAGGAGGAAGTAAAGGAAAATTTTTAAATATAGCGGCACATGACCCACAAAGACGGAATTCAGTAATAGACTTATGGAAAGGAATAGTAGTAGCAGATTTCATAAAAAATTATACAGAAACTGATGCCGAAACAATGTATAACTATTTAGAAACATTCCTAGGAGAATCAACCAAAGCCCTATGGGAAGGTTATAAAGTAGAATTCCCATCAGAATTTCAGTACTTAGTATCATTAGGACCAAACCCATATAATTTTACAAATAAAATACATACATTAATAACAGGAGAAGACCCAAATAGTGGATTAGTAGCCTTACAACGAAATGCAGTAACAAAATTAGAACAATTAAGTATAAGTAATTGGTATTATATAAAGAAATTCTTAAATGATTATTTCTATTACTGTACAATTAACGGAAATGTCTTTGATCAAGATCTAGGTATAAAGTTATTTAACAAACTACCAGGAGCTTTAGAAAGAGAAATAGAAGAAAGATGGACTAAAAGAGAAGGAGTAGCACAAAACCCTCAAGCAAAATGGTCAATAGGACATAGAATACAACATATAATGGAAATATTACAAGAAAAATGTACTAATTTACAAATACAAAAATAATCAAAGCAAAATGAAATAAATTTCTGCAAAGACATAATATATACAACCCAAAATTATGATAAAAATCAATATAAAAAAGAAAAAGTATAAAAAATACAACCCACAGAACAATAAGAGATATAATAAAAAAGGATATTTTCTTAGAAAATCTTCAGCAAGAAAACCATATTTAAATAGGGACAGACATGTTAGGAAATATAGAACAGATAGAAATTATAAAAACAAGTTAGAATGCTTTACATGTGGAAGTATAAACATCTAACAAATACTTGTCCTAAAAGATATAATGTTAAGACTAGAAATGCTGAATTAGTAGAAGAATTTAACGAAGCATTATTAAATGTAGATGAATACATGTCAGATAATGAAAGCATTTACTCTATAGTAAGTATTGATATAGATGAGAATAACAACGAAGAAGATTCTTCTAATTCAGAAGGAGAAGAATTAATTAATGAAATAGGAATAGAAAATTTAAATATAGATGACCAAAAAAATAATTTTATGAATATAATAGAATGTGAACATAATTTCGAAAAAGATACAGGATTAGACAGTAATCCATGTAATTGGTGCAAATGGTATCCAAGTAAATATAAAAGAGTTAAATGTAATAAATGCTTTATAGAAGGATGTATAAGTTGTATAGAAACAAAATTAGGAATAATAACTCAGAAAAGGAAAGAGGTACATACAAATGAACCTCTAATAAATTTAAAAATATTAGTATTAGAAGCAAAGAAGAAAGAATAGTAAGATTAGAAAAAGGAAAAAATGTTGAACAAGAACTATCACTAGATAATCAAGAATTAATGAATGAAGAATCAAATACTTTAATATGTAATGAAGATAAAAATATAAATACTGTTAAAATATTAGCAAAGCTTCAAATCAGAAAATATGAAATAGAGACTTTAGCATTAATAGATTCAAGATGCACCAAAAGTATTTTAAATAAAAAAATTGTACTTCCAAAATTAATAAAAACTTTAGAAAAACCACTTGCAACTATGCAAATGGATGGAACATATAATATATATAGATACTATATAGATAAAGCTCAAATAAGTTTTTAAAATACTTGTTAAAAATTCTATAAACCTACCTATAAGATGGATAAAATATGGGTACAAGATTTAGATATAAGAGTAGATTTTGTGTTAGGACTAGATTTCATACTATACAATAAAGAAGGAACTTTAATAACAAAAGACGGGATACTTTTTATGAAAAGCATTACTTATACTTCTGTCTTAACTGATAAAATTAATACTAAAGTAAGACATGGAGAAAGTATTGCGAAAATTGTGAAAATAACAAACAATGTACAAAAACAGAATGCAATACATTATATGAGAATATACTAGAAATAGATAGAGAAGATGAGATAGTCAATAAAAACTATACTAGAAATAGATAGAGAAGATGAGATAGTCAATAAAAACTATATTCTAATAGAAATGGAAACAGAGTAATATAATTTTAAGACAGGAATTCAAAAAATAGGACAAATAAAGAACCAACAAGATCTAGACAATATAGTAAAAATTTTAGATCAAATAGAAATAATAGGAGAAAAGCCTTTAAAGTATTGAGAAAATAATCATGAAGTATGTAAGTTAGGTATAATAAACCCAGAATATATAATAAAAACAGCCTCAATAGAAGCTACAAATCAAGATCTAGAAGATTTTAGAATACAAATTAAAGAACTATTAGAATTAGGAGTAATAAGAAGATCTACTTCAAGACATATGTCCGCAGCATTTATGGTAAGAAATCATAGTGAAATAGTTAGAGGAAAAGCCAGAATGGTTATAAATTACAAAAGATTAAATGATAATACTAAAACAGACGTTTATAAATTACCAGATAAAACAAAGTTAATAAATAGAATCCAAGGAAAAACAATTTTTAGTAAATTTGATTGTAAGTCAGGATACTAGCAGATAAAAATGCATCCAGATAGTATAGAATTGACAGCTTTTTCCTGTCCTGAAGGACATTTTTAATGGTTAGTTATGCAATTTGGGTTAAAAATAGCACCTCCAATTTTCCAAAGAAAAATGGATAAAATATTTGGATAATACAAAAAATTTGTTTTAATATATGTAGATGATATTTTAGTATTTAGTAAAGATATAAAAGAACACTTAGGACACTTACAAACAGTTTTTAGGTTATTTTTTAGTAATGGAATAATAATTAGTAAGAAGAAAATAGAATTATGTAAAAACTATATAAACTTTTTAGGAATTACTTTAGGAGAAGGAAAAGTTAAGCTACAACCTCATATAGCGAAAAAATCTCTAGATATGCCAGATAAATTAAATAATTTAAAAGATTTACAAAAATTCCTAGGAATAATCAACTATGCAAGACCATTTATTAAGGATCTAGGAAAAATAGCATGACCATTATACTCTAAGACAGGAACTAAAGGACAAAGAAACTTTAATATTGAAGACATAAAATTAATACAAAAGATAAAAGAAAAAATAAAAAATAAAAAATATTCCCGATCTTAATATGTCATTAGAATCAGACTATTTAATAATAGAGACAGATGGGAGTTTTGATGGATGGGGTGCAATATTAAAATCAAGACCACATAAATACATATCTAAACAAGAAGAAAAAATATGTGCTTACCAAAGTGGAAAATTCAAAGAAAAGGGTAATATAGCTAGTATAGATATTGAAATTTTAGTTGTAATATATGGTTTAAAGAGTTTTAGAATTTATATTCTAAATAATCCAGAAATATTAATAAGAACAGATTGTGAAGCTATAGTAAAATTTCATCAAAAAATTAATGATAAAACTAGTAGTAGAAGACGATGGCTAAATTTTTTAGATACTATATCAATTTATCATTCTACAATTTTTGAGCATATCAAGGGAAATGATAATAGTATTGCAGATCAACTAAGTAGATTACTAATCAAAGTTTAAATTTTACAGAATGAGACCACTACTACCAGACAAAGGTAAAAGAGTTTAACCTTCAGCCTCAGATTTTGCAAACTCTTACAAACAGACAATGTTATCAAATTTACATTTTAAACCTCTAGATAAATTTGATGATGTCAGAATAGAAAGACTGTAGTTTGGACAACAAAACATAATAGCATATGAGTCGTCTAATTGGACATTCAGACATTTGTCTAATTACCAACTAGACAAACAGCAGACATGCCTTATAGATAATATATGAATAGCACATAATAAAAAAGACACTAAATATGTAATTGCTGTTTTAAATGCTTTAGGATATTGTTTTACCAACAAAAATAAAGAAAATAGATTTAAATATTATGTGGTAATTCATGGTAAAACAAATGGTGTTTTTCAGACATGGATAGAAGTTTTAGACTCTATTAAAGGTTTTCAAAAATATCTTTTTAAAGGCTGTAATGATTTTACAGAAGCTTTAGACTATGCTAGAGGAATATTAGGGCCAAATTACTATATTTCTCCAGCCCTTAGAAAAACCCAGATAAAACTCCACAATACAACATCCAAAAAGATACAGACAAAGTAATATTCTGTGATCATTGCTCATCCATGACCGAAGCATTCAAAAGGCTAAATCTAAGAAATGAAGCTCTAATGCAAAAAAATGTCAAGCTCAGGGAAAGACTTCGAAGAATGGAAAGCAAAGGTAAGACTAAACAAGATGTACAAACTCAGACAGATATACAGGGTTTTCCATCCCAGATAAAAATGGATGAGATGGGTGTGCATTCCTTACTGAATATTAAGAAATACACTGTATTGGATAAAGATACAGCTAGTCCGACCGGTAAAGACTTATCAAATCCGTTTATGGCTGTCACTGTGCCAAAAAGTGAAAGCGAAGAATGTTCATCTTCTCATAATATAGACGAAGACTACCGCTAACTTTTACCCAAAACCTAAAATTGAAAACTAAAAATGTGCTTCTTTAGACTATCTGTGAGTCCTAGTTTACTCACTACCACACATCTGTGGAAAAACTGTTGGGACACACTTAAAAAGATAAGACGGATAGCAGACTAAAAGGACAATAATGCAAGAAAAGGAACATCATTTCACGTGACGACGGGGCCCAGAAGTGTACCCGGCCAAGATGACAAGATTCCTTTTACATTTGAAATCCAAAGTTTGAAGTCCGAGGATCTCTATAAAATCAGGCATTATCAAGAGAAGAAAGGCAAGGCGAAGAAAATCACAACCAGAAAATTCTCAAATCTTCAAAAAAAAAAACCCTTTCCTCTTTGAATCTATAAAAAAAATTGATTTCAGTTCTTTGTTTAAAAGTTTGTGTAAGTTATTTTGGAAGCTTTTCGAATTTCTCGAAAGAGAAACTTTACTCTGTTCTAAATAATGTAAGTTTTCATATTTACGTTTCTAGTAAACTTCCCATATATGTAAATTATGTGTGTTTATTTCATGTAGTATGTTAATTATTTGATAAATTTATGTAAATTTATGAATATCATCATGAATCTATATTACTTAGTATATGGTTAGTTTCTTATCATCTTAAAAGTATCGATGGATTAACCTGTAAATTCCTAGGATATTGTCAGGTTAAACGTTCTTAGAGAAGAACTATGAATAATCAAATCTGGGGTGTGGTTAAAGAAGACTAATTTTAAGAACAAAAGCTAAGAGAAAGACATGAACAATAATAATAGATTCATGAATGGACAAAGTCCATAAAAAAAAGGGAAGAAAAACTAGAAACTAATATGATAATTACACAATAGAACAAGAGAGTAAAGAAGTACTGATATATATATATGTCTATGTAAATCTCCAAGTAGAAGTAATGAAAAGTTTTAAATTTTCTGCTAAATTTGACCTATGAACATAATGATGTAAACTAAGAGGCTAGTCTTAGTCCTCGAATAGGTCGCACCGCCGCCAGTTACGTCTAGGGGGTAAACCTGAATGTGACATTTGTAAACAGAACACAACGGAAAACAATGAGCAATCATATATGTAAATATTTATAATCCTCTTTTGTTGTAGTAATTTGAAGATATTAAATGTTCTCATAATTTATAGTATCAATATGATATTTTTCTTTCAACTCATTCGAAACTTAAATTGTTTCGTTTGAAACTTACTGCAACCTCAATATTATGAACTATTTTCAGTTTCCGAATAATAACAAATCAGTCATTCCAAAACTCTTAGTTAATTTTATGGATTGCCACATATTCTTATGGTGACCATCTCCTTTAATGAGATATTATTATTATTGTCATGGTTGAAATTATTATATGCAAGACTTATTTCTTGACAAAAAATGACAAATTTGTGTTTACACACAACAATAATTATTTTGGTCATGACCACAATCTTTATAGATAGAATTTTTTCTTTCTTTTGTTCTTCAATAGCTCATAACAAAATATAACACAATATTTGTGTAGTATTCAATGTATATGACAAAATAATCATTTATGTCAAAATATTTATTTTCTATCTCCCAAACCTTCCGTAGAGGTAAGATGTGACATTCATCCAACAATACATGAACATATTCTTATCCTTACTAGTACAAGTCATATTTTCTTCAAGAAATGGATCATAACCATTTGTACATGTTCCATAAGTTTTTATTAGAAACTCATTGCCATGTTTTGGCATTATGTGACTCACCTCAACATCACTTTAAGAGGTTAAATATACCAAATGTACTACCACTTTGTATTCCTTTATTTTGATGGAGGATTTAAAAAATCTTTTTAAAATTGGGTTGCACCTACAACAATGTGCCCAACTTCTCATACCATTTTGATGGATAAAAATTACCTTTAACAATAACCATCACATTTAAAAGAATATCTTAAGAATCCATAATGTTCTTCCTTTTAATTAACGCAATGATGATCATTAACATTTTACCATATCCATGTTCACTTGTCTTTTTTCAGACAAATTAATACACTGCTACCACATTCACATAAGAGAATGGAGCAAATTAATTGGGTAAATTTCATGACTTTCAGTCAAAAGTATAAAATTTTATGTTAGTCATCATCATATAATCACTATAGTGCATTAGGACTTAAACTCAATGTCTTACCTATATAAAAATACCTTTGGTCATAAATCAATGAGACTTGAACTCAACTTCTTATTATCATGGTACACCATGACTTTAACACGTTGTCTAACCCACTTGGTGCGGGGAAACCTGAATACACCGTCTTACCCTCAACTGATGCCTTAATAAACCAAATGCATTACCAAACAAAAATAATTATCAAAAATCATAAATGTAATCTGAACTTTACTCAATATACAAGAAAACGAACAAAATCAATTAATAAGAACAACATGTTAGAATTACATAAAAGTCCCAAGTTAATATACATTAAACATTTTAATAGTCCCTCTCAACATTGTGATGAAGATTATTATGATTTACTAATCATTTTTGAACAACTACAAAACAAGCTCTTTTAGTACAAATAATATATAGGTTATGAAATATACTATGCAATCAAAAAATTACTATGACAATTCACAAAAATCACCTACCATTAATTCTTGACGGAGGATGAACAACTCGTGCTGATAACGTATTGTAAAACTAAAGCAAACTAACAATATAAAGATAAAAAAAAATAAAAATATAAGACAAGAGATACAGAAGATGAAAACAATAGAAATAGGAAGACAAGAAGATGAAAGCTTTTCTTATTCACGTATTCACCAAACCTTCAAGTCTATAAATTATGAACTCTTATGCTTCGATTTATAGTATAACATAGAGACATATAAAAGGTTAGTCATAAACATGACATTAACATGAATATAATGAGAAAGTTATGAAAGTGAAATATTACAAAGATAATGGTTACAAAGGTGGAGGTTATGGTCATCTTCATAATGAGGAAAATAGTGGAGATAATGGGTGAGTAACTTCTTGGTGTAGTGGACATTCACTTTATAATATTTTATAACATAAATAAATTAATACTGTTAAAAAATTTTATGGGTAGGAAGTTACGTGAGTAAGGAATTTTAGGGATAATTATTTATAGTTGAAGTTTCTTTTTATTTTTTAAAAACAAAACATAGATATTTTTCAAAAAGAATAAATAATTAGATAGCGTTAGAAATTGTTTAGCAATAGACGTGTATTCGACAGTTTTGATGTAATAATTTCTTATATTTTTCTGTTTATATAATAGTGTTTTCCTTACTGTTTTTTATATTTGCTTAAATAAGCGTTAAAAACGTTAAGTTTCAAAATGCTTTTTTAAAAAAAAATTGTTTTTATGTTGCTATTTATTTATAAAACTGAATTTAAACATTAAGTTCCAAAAGTTCTTTTCTTCTAATACAGTTAATATTGTTGTTTGTTATTAAAATTGAATTTATTATTAAAAATTAATCAAAAAAATTCAAGATAATTATGGTACTGATATGTGGCGTTTATTCATCTCCTATTATATATAGATAGATAGATTTGTACATCAAATTAAAACAATAAAAAGTATCTAGAAGTATATTTTTTCATAACTCATTTAACGTTATTAAAAATTACTCTATGTCACTATCTTTTTTAATAATAAAATTATAGAAAATGAACAATTAGCTTCAAATAGGTTGTTGTAGCAGAAATTATTTTAGATTGTTTTAGTGAAGCGAACAATATATCAAAAGTGTATAAATCTGAGAAAATCGTCCGTTAAACTAGCAACCATATAAAAATTAAACAAATTTGAAATCTATTTGATACAATAAAAAATATAATGCTTATTTATTCTTTCTATTTATATTGTAAAACTAAAACTTATACTTTCTTTTTTGAGAAAAGACATAAAGTAACACCTGAAGTTGTCCTGAATTTTTAAAAAGACACCTTAACTATGTAGATGTCCTATTACCCCCCTAAACTATTTCGAACATATATTATTACATCATTTTTAATCAATTCCAAATTTTAAATGGCAAGTATAATTACACACCAATTATTGTGCAACACGTGTTAATTCAATTTAATATATTATTTTTTTCATTTTAAGTTTTCTTTATTTCTTTCTCTTACTTTTTGAATTATTTTAGTTTTATTATTTTTATTTTTATTTCATTTCAATTGTTAATTTATCTTCCACCCCAACTTTCAAACTTCCTCCATTTTCTTTCTTTATTCATTCTTCTTCACCTCTTATCCTCACCTAACCCCACACCCATATCAAGTCCCTCCATTTTCTTTCTCTTTTCTTCTTCTTATTTGGTAAAATTTCTTACTTTTGAGTTATTGATAACAAAACTAATTATTTTTCTAAGAAAGATCAAAATTTTGAAGGTATCATCATTTAATTTATCTTATTTCCATATAAATTAAAAACTAGAAATGATAATTTTGAAAGCATAAGAGTTCTCCGAAAATTGAAAAAGTGTAAATAGAATTTGAATAAAAAACTAAATAATGACTACTAATCATATTGAAATCTAATGGTTTTATCACATTGTTCGAAATATATTAAAATATTTAGATATAATTATAAAATTGAAGAGAGTTAAACTAATAGTAGAGTAAAAGAGAGATGGAGTTGTGGTAAAAAGTGACATTAAAAGTGATAAGTTAATGAATATGACAATGAATTTTTGAAGAAGGAAGAACGAAAAAGAAAAAAATAATAAGGAGAAAAAATTAAAATAATAAGAAAAATAAAAATATATATTTTATAGTAAAATTCTTGTAAAAATAAAATTATATTTTATAACGACCTGTTTAGTCGTTTTGAGCAGCAGATTTTATTTCTGGAAAAACAGGCTGAGGCGACGGACCCCACGACGAACCGTCATGGGCACGACATACCGTCGCAGGGTCTCGTTTCAAAACACTTAGAAAATCTGAAATTGGGAACTGAAAATCAACTCTCTGAACTTCGTAATGGAATGGCAGGACGGACCGTCACAGGCGTGACGGACCGTCACAGATTCTTCGGTGGAAATTGAGTCTCTGACCCTTGCGACGACCTGCAGGACGCACCGTCGCAGGCACGACGGGCCGTCGCAGGCACGACGGGCCGTTGCAGGTTGCGCAATCCCAGTCTGGGTCGGATTTCTTTACACGTTTTAAGGGATGTTTTGGACTATTCCTACTTTAATTATAAAGTTAGTGGGTTAATGTTAATAAGTCTAATTACTTGGGGGTTAAAAGAGGTAACCTTAAGTTAATTAGTGGGTTATTATTGCCATCATTTATTCTTAATTATATGCTAATTAGGGTAAAGGACAGAGGGTTTGAATAAAGAAAATAGAAAGAACAAGAGAGAGAGAGAGAGGATCGATCGAACGAGGAAGAGAGAAAACACAAGCTTTGGGGAATTTGCTTGCTTGATCACTAATCTTCGGTGGAGGTAGGTTATGGTTATTTATATGCTATTCGTAGTAAACTCTTAATAGCGAATGATATGTATTGGTAGTATTGTAAACTCTTCTATATGCTTAATTGTATGCTTGCATGAATGTGATTATGTAATTGTGATATAATAAGCATGATGAAGCTATTGAATCCTGAATCTTGAAAAGAAACCCTAATCTACTTTGTTAATGATGATGCCTTGGTATAAAAGAAGGCTTGATGAACGAAAGTAGTGAGATTAGGGGATCGAGTTCCACGTTCCGATACCAGGATAGTATATGAGGATCGGAGTGTCACGTTCCGACACCAGGATAGTATATGGATCGGGTGCCACGTTCCGGTACTAGGATAGAATATGAGGATCGGAGTGTCACGTTCCGACACCAGGATAGTATATGGATCGGGTGCCACGTTCCGGTACCAGGATAGAATATGAGGATCGGAGTGTCACGTTCCGACACCAGGATAGTATATGGATCGGGTGCCACGTTCCGGTACTAGGATAGAATATGGATCGGGTGTCACGTTCCGCCACCAGGATAGAATGAGGATCGGAGTGTCACGTTCCGACACCAGGATAGTATATGAGGAGCGGAGTGTCACGTACCGACACGAGGGGAATAAAGATAATGAATCTTGAAAGATGATAATATATTCAAATCTAATGAACCTAATTCCCAAATGAGTATGGTGAGGAGGCGTGAGTCCTCATTGATGTGCTTGGTGTTGTAACCAAGGGTTATGGTAACTGTAAATGCTGCATGCTAAGGATATTAGTTGATTTTATGATATTGCTTAATATATACTGTTTTCTATTTTGAGTTGGCCGATGATATCTACTCAGTACCCGTGTTTTGTACTGACCCCTACTTTTATGTTTTCTTCTTGTTTATTTGTGGAGTGCAGCAAACGTACTGTCATCTTCAACTCAACCGCAATTCTAGCCAGTCTTCGTCACATCGGATCTTCGGGGTGAGCTAATGTTTCTAGCTTGGACTGGATCTTCTTCCTCATGTCTTGATGCCTTGAAGTTCCGGCATGGACTAGCTTTTATTTGTTTTAGCTCCTTAGAATACTCTTAGTTTAGTAATTTGATCATAGATGTTCTTGTGGTGATGACTTCCAGATTCTGGGGATAATAATAGTTATTGATTTTATTAATGAGTTTAAGTCTTCCGCATTACTTTCTGTTGATATTATATTGAAATGTTAAGGTTTAGATTGGTTAGTTCGCTCACACAGGAGGGTAAGTGTGGGTGACAGTCGCGGCCCGGTTTTGGGTCGTTACAAACTTGGTATCAGAGCATTAGGTTCATTGGTCTCATCACACAAGAACGAGATTAGTAGAGTCTTAAGGAACGGTAGGGGAACGCCTTTACTTTTCTTTGAGGGGCTATAAGACTTTAGGAAAATTCCATTCTTTCTTCTCTCGTTCGTGCTACTACTTGAATCCAATTGGTATCTAGGTGATACAAATTGGTATCTAACCATCTTCACTCTATTTCGCAGATGGTTAGAACTAGAGCAACGACTGCGCCAACACCAACACCGGCAAGACAAGAAACATCTGAGCCAGCCACTGGGGCTGTGGCTCGAGGAAGAGCAACGGCAAAAGACCGTGGTAGAGGTCGTGGGAGAACGTCCTCTAGAGGGAGAGGACGAGTACCTAGCCCATCTGATGCTAGGGCGGTGACTCCTCCACCGACTGAGGAAGTAGTAAGAGAGGGTGAGGAAGGGGAGAATGAACAAGTGCAAAATGATGAATTGCCACCCCAACCTACCCCAGAGATGATCAATCAGGTTCTCGCTTATCTTAGTGGGCTAACTGATCAGGGCCAGACACCTCCAGTGTTTTCTGCACCAGCACCTCAGGTTCCGGAGGTACAACATGCGGCTACTATGGCTCCTCGTATGGATGCCTCCTTGGACATAGGCACGTTTCCACGTCTGACTACTGGGCCTATAATGACAAATGATCAGCATGAACTTTTCAGTAAGTTCTTGAAATTGAAACCTCCAGTCTTCAAGGGTGCTGAATCTGAGGATGCTTACGATTTTCTGGTTGACTGTCATGAGCTACTACACAAGATGGGTATAGTAGAACGGTTTGGTGTTGAGTTCGTGAGTTATCAGTTTCAAGGGAACGCCAAAATGTGGTGGCGGTCACATGTTGAGTGTCAACCAACAGAGGCGCCACCTATGACTTGGGCCTCATTCTCTAGCTTGTTTATGGAGAAGTATATCCCCCGGACTTTGAGGGATAGGAAAAGGGATGAGTACTTGAGCCTAGAGCAAGGTAGGATGTCGGTTAATGCATATGAGGCTAGGTTTCGCGAACTATCCAGGTATGCCACTCAACTTTGTTTCAGTCCACAAGAGCGGATTCGCCGGTTTGTGAAGGGGTTGAGGTCAGAGTTGCGGATTTCGGCCTTACAGGTAGCGGCTACGGTAAAATCCTTCCAAGAAGTGGTAGACTTCGTGATAGACGTGGAAGGAGTGAAGCCGGATGACTTCACCTCGACATCGACATCAAAAAGGTTTCGAAAGGGAGGTGAGTTTAATGGTTCTTACCCTAGAGGACAGGGTTCCGGAGGTTACTCAGTCCGACCGATTCAGTCTTCACTACAGACTATAGTTGGGGGTCCACCTCAGACCGGTCAACACTTCCCTGAGAGACCTATGCATGAACCCAGAGAGTGCTATGGATGTGGTGAGATTGGACATATTAAGATATATTGTCCAAAACAAAGTTACCGACCCCCAATAGCTAGAGGTATAGGTGGTTATGGAAGAGGCCGTCATTCTGGAGGACGCGGTGGTCGAGGTAATGGTGGTCACCAAAACGGCCGGGGTGATGGGCAAACTGAAGCCACTACATCACAACATGGTAGGGGCAACGGACAGACAAGTAATGGGGCCCATTGTTACGCTTTTCCTGGGAGATCTGAAGCGGAGACATCAGATGTTGTCATCACAGGTAATCTTTTGATTTGTGATTGCATGGCTTCTGTATTGTTTGATCCTGGATCCACATTTTCTTATGTATCTTCCTCATTTGCTAATGGTCTAAATTTATGTTGTGAATTACTTGACATGCCTATTCGTGTTTCTACTCCGGTGGATGAGTCTGTGGTAGTTGAAAAGGTATATAGGTCTTGTTTGGTGAACTTTGTGGGGAGCAACACTTATGTAGATTTGGTTATCTTAGAAATGGTTGATTTTGATGTAATTCTGGGTATGACTTGGCTTTCTCCGCAATTTGCGATCTTTGATTGTAATGCTAAAACGGTGACGTTAGCCAAGCCTGGGCAGATTCGTTAGTGTGGGAGGGTGACTACACTTCCAATCCGGTGCGTATCATCTCCTTTCTTCGTGCTAGGAAAATGGTTAGTAAAGGGTGTTTAGCTTTCTTGGCATATCTTAAGGATGACACTACCCAAGTACCCTCGATTGAGTCAGTTTCGGTAGTCCGTAAGTTTTTAGATGTGTTCTCTGCAGATCTTCCTGGTATGCAACCGGATAGGGATATTGACTTCTGCATTGATCTTGAACCGGGCACTCGCCCCATTTCTATACCCCCTTATAGAATGGCTCCCGCGGAGTTAAGAGAGTTAAAGGCCCAACTTCAAGAGTTGTTGAGCAAAGGCTTCATTAGACCAAGTGCATCTCCTTGGGGTGCTCCGGTTTTGTTTGTAAAGAAGAAGGATGGGAGTTTTCGGATGTGCATAGACTACCGGCAGTTGAACAAGGTAACCATAAAGAACAAGTATCCTCTTCCTCGCATTGATGACTTGTTCGATCAGTTACAAGGGCTTGTGTCTTCTCTAAGATTGACTTGAGATCCGGTTACCATCAATTGAAAATACGGGCAACGGATGTGCCAAAGACTGCCTTTAGAACCAGGTATGGGCATTACGAATTTGTAGTGATGTCTTTTGGTCTTACGAATGCCCCTACTGCGTTCATGAGCTTGATGAACGGGATTTTTAAGCCATATCTGGATCTATTTGTGATCGTATTTATTGATGATATATTGGTATACTCAAAGAGCAAGAAGGAACATGAAGAGCATTTGGGAATGGTATTGGAAATGTTGAGGGAGAAAAAGCTTTATGCCAAGTTCTCTAAGTGTGAGTTTTGGCTAGATGCAGTGTCCTTCTTGGGGCACGTGGTTTCTAAGGATGGAGTGATGGTGGATCCTTCTAAGATTGAGACCGCGAAGAATTGGGTAAGACCTACTAATGTGTCAGAAATAAGGAGCTTTGTTGGGTTAGCTAGCTACTACCGCCGATTTGTCAAGGGATTCTCTTCCATTGCTTCCCAATTGACGAACTTGACTAAGTAGAATGTTCCATTTGTATGGTCGGACGAGTGTGAAAAAAGCTTTCAGAAGCTCAAGACTTTGTTGACTACCGCACCCATTCTCACCTTGCCCGTAGAGGGTAAGAACTTCATTGTTTATGTGATGCATCCTATTCTGGTTTGGGTGCAGTACTAATGCAAGAGAAGAATGTGATTGCTTATGCTTCGAGGCAATTAAAAGTGCATGAACGTAACTATCCAACTCATGATTTGGAATTGGCTGCGGTAGTGTTTGCATTAAAGCAATGGAGACACTATCTGTATGGGGTTAAGTGTGAAGTATACACGGATCATCGTAGCCTACAGTATGTCTTTACTCAAAAAGATTTGAACTTGAGATAGAGGAGATGGATGGAATTACTAAAGGACTACGACATCACTATTTTGTATCATCCGGGGAAGGCGAATGTTGTAGCGGATGCTTTAAGTAGAAAGGCGGGGAGCATGGGAAGTCTAGCTCACTTGCAAGCTTCTAGACGCCCTTTGGCTAGAGAAGTTCAGATTCTGGCTAACGACCTTATGAGATTAGAAGTAAATGAGAAAGGAGGATTTTTAGCTTGTGTGGAGGCAAGATCTTCCTTCCTTGACAAGATTAAGGTAAAGCAGTTTAATGATGAAAAATTGATCCGGATCCGAGATAAAGTGTTGCAAGGAGAGGATAAAGAAGCAACAATCGATGAGGAAGGTGTTTTGAGGATTAAGGGAAGGGTATGTGTACCCCGCGTCGATGATTTGATCAACACTATTCTGACAGAGGCTCATAGTTCAAGGTATTCGATACATCCGGGTGCAACCAAGATGTACCGTGACCTAAAGCACACTTTTGGTGGAGTAGAATGAAGCGTGATATTGTGGATTTTATTTCCAAATGTCCAAACTGTCAACAAGTAAAGTATGAACACCAAAGGCCCGGAGGAACACTTCAGAGAATGCCCATTCCTGAATGGAAGTGGGAAAGGATTGCAATGGATTTTGTGGTTGGTCTTCAAAAGACATTGGGAAAGTTTGATTCTATTTGGGTAATTGTTGATAGGTTAACTAATTCTGCTCACTTCATTCCGGTCAAGGTGACTTACAATGCAGAGAAGTTAGCCAAAATCTATGTCTCAAAAATTGTTCGGTTGCATGGGGTTCCACTCTCCATCATATCAGATAGAGGTATGCAGTTTACTTCTAAGTTTTGGAAAACATTGCATGCGGAATTGGGTACTAGGTTGGACCTTAGTACTGCGTTCCATCCTCAGACCGATGGTCAGTCTGAGCGAACGATTCAAGTGTTGGAGGATATGCTTCGTGCATGTGTGATAGAATTTGGTGGTCAGTGGGATAGCTTCTTACCCTTAGCAGAGTTCTCCTACAACAATAGCTATCACTCAAGCATTGATATGGCTCCATTTGAAGCATTATATGGTAGGAAGTGTAGGTCCCCCATTGGTTGGTTTGATGCATTTGAGGTTAGACCCTGGGGTACTGACCTTTTGAGGGATTCATTAGAGAAAGTGAAATCTATTCAAGAAAAGCTGTTAGCGGCGCAAAGTAGGCAAAAGGAATATGCAGATCGAAAGGTTAGAGACTTGGAGTTCATGGAGGGTGAACAAGTCTTGCTGAAGGTTTCACCCATGAAAGGGGTGATACGTTTTGGTAAGCGAGGTAAACTAAGCCCAAGGTATATTGGTCCCTTTGAAGTACTTAAGAGAGTAGGGCAGGTGGCTTATGAGTTAGCCTTGCTTCCAGGGCTGTCCGGAGTGCATCCGGTATTCCATGTGTCTATGTTGAAAAGATATCATGGAGATGGAAACTACATTATCCTTTGGGATTCAGTCCTGCTAGATGAAAATTTGTCTTATGAGGAAGATCCTGTTGCCATTCTAGATAGAGAAATTCGCAAGTTGAGATCAAGAGAGATTGCCTCCATCAAAGTTCAATGGAAGAATCAACCCGTTGAAGAAGCCACTTGGGAGAAGGAGGTAGATATGCGAGAAAGATACCCACATCTGTTTAGAGATTCAGGTACTCCTTTTCGCCCTTGTTTTCCTTCTTGTGATCGTTCGGGAACGAACTATGGGTAAATTGGTATATATTGTAACGACCTGTTTAGTCGTTTTGAGCAGCAGATTTTATTTCGGGAAAAACAGGCTGAGGCGACGGACCCCACGGCGGACCGTCATGGGCACGACGGACCGTCGCAGGGTCTCGTTTCAAGACACTTAGAAAATCTGAAATTGGGTACTGAAAATCGACTCTCTGAACTTCGTAACGGAATGGCAGGACGGACCGTCACAGGCGTGACGGACCGTCACAGATTCTTCAGTGGAAATTTAGTCTCTGACCCTTGCGACGACCTGCAGGACGGACCGTCGCAGGCACGACGGGCCGTTGCAGGTTGCGCAATCCCAGTCTGGGTCGGATTTCTTTACACGTTTTAAGGGACGTTTTGGACTATTCCTACTTTAATTATAAAGTTAGTGGGTTAATGTTAATAAGTCTAATTAGTTGGGGGTTAAAAGAGGTAACCTTAAGTTAATTAGTGGGTTATTATTGCCATCTTTTATTCTTAATTATATGCTAATTAGGGTAAAGGAAAGAGGGTTTGAATAAAGAAAATAGAAAGAACAAGAAAGAGAGAGAGGATCGATCGAACGAGGAAGAGAGAAAACACAAGCTTTGGGGAATTTGCTTGCTTGATCACTAATCTTCGGTGGAGGTAGGTTATGGTTATTTATATGCTATTCGTAGTAAACTCTTAATAGTGAATGATATGTATTGGTAGTATTGTAAATTCTTCTATATGCTTAATTGTATGCTTGCATGAATGTGATTATGTAATTGTGATATAATAAGCATGATGAAGCTATTGAATCCTGAATCTTGAAAAGAAACCCTAATCTACTTTGTTAATAATGATGACGAAAGTAATGAGATTAGGGGATCGGGTGCCATTTTCCGGTACCAGGATAGTATATGAGGATCGGAGTGTCACGTTCCGACACCAGGATAGTATATGGATCGGGTGCCACGTTCCGGTACCAGGATAGAATATGAGGATTGGAGTGTCACGTTCCGACACCAGGATAGTATATGGATCGAGTGTCACGTTCTGGTACCAGGATAGAATATGAGGATCGGAGTGTCACGTTCCGACACCAGGATAGTATATGGATCGGGTGCCACGTTCCGGTACCAGGATAGAATATGGATCGGGTGTCACGTTCCGACACCAGGATAGAATGAGGATCGGAGTGTCACGTTCCGACACCAGGATAGTATATGAGGAGCGGAGTGTCACGTACCGACACGAGGGGAATAAAGATAATGAATCTTGAAAGATGATAATATATTCAAATCTAATGAACCTAATTCCCAAATGAGTATGGTGAGGAGGCGTGAGTCCTCATTGATGTGCTTGGTGTTGTAACCAAGGGTTATGGTAACTGTAAATGCTGCATGCTAAGGATATTAGTTGATTTTATGATATTGCTTAATATATACTGTTTTCTATTTTGAGTTGGCCGATGATATCTACTCAGTACGCGTGTTTTGTACTGACCCCTACTTTTATGTTTTCTTCTTGTTTATTTGTGGAGTGCAGCAAACGTACCGTCATCTTCAACTCAACCGCAATTCTAGCCAGTCTTCGTCACATCGAATCTTCGGGGTGAGCTAATGTTTCTAGCTTGGACTGGATCTTCTTCCTCATGTCTTGATGCCTTGAAGTTCCGGCATGGACTAGCTTTTATTTGTTTTAGCTCCTTAGAATACTTTTAGTTTAGTAATTTGATCATAGATGTTCTTGTGGTGATGACTTCCAGATTCCGGGGATAATAATAGTTATTGATTTTATTAATGAGTTTAAGTCTTCCGCATTACTTTCTGTTGATATTATATTGAAATGTTAAGGTTTAGATTGGTTGGTTCGCTTACACAGGAGGGTAAGTGTGGGTGACAGTCGCGGCCCGGTTTTGGGTCGTGACATATTCGTTTTTTTAGTTTGTTCACGCTCTTTAAGAGAGTGTATACACTCTCCATGCCAGGTGGATAAAAAATGATGTAATAATATCAGTTCAGGATTGTTTAAGGGGGTAATAGGACACTTGCATAATTTATGTGTCTTTTTGAAAATTCAGGACAACTTCAGGTGTCACTTTATTTCTCTCTTCTTTTTTTACAGGATGTGATATTCACCTTTTTATGTTTCAGGATACAATATTCATGATCTTCTAAAATAAGAGAAAACACAAAATATGAAAAAGAATTATGTGTGTGAATATGTGTTTAATCGAAAATTTTTATAAGGATAAAGTCAAATAATAAATGCGTGAGAAATAATAATGTAATCAAATATTCAAAAGATAAAATAAGATCTATAAATAGTACATATAAGTAGAATTAAAGAAAATGTTTTGTATATTTGTAGAAACAAAATACAACTTTAATAGTAAATATTGTCAAATAAAGTGAAATTTTGTTAGAAATATTTGAATAAAATCTACATGAATTATTTGAAAATTGCGCGTAGCGCGGCCAAATTCACTAGTTAAAAATATAACTCCATAATTTTATTTATATTGAATTTATTCAATTTAGTTTCAAAGATTAGTTAAATTGCCTAATAAAATAAAAATAATATCACATAAATTACTAAAGTAAAAAACATAATATGAAAAAATTAAAGAAACATTTTTACGCATTGATTCTTCCCGAATTATTGAAAGAAATAATATGTGATGATTAACATGTCTTCTCCCCCTTAATGTATGATTTGGTAGTAGAGAAATGAAAGAATAACTTTGACTGAAAATTTTCATGCTACAAAGTATGAATTTATAGTGAAAAGGAGATAAATATTATAAGGTGTCATAAACTAATAAATTAAATCTGAAGGTTACGAAGATTAATAAAATGGAGTTATCAAAAATTATATAAGCTGAAAATGTGAGTTATTAATAGTTATTTTTTATTTTATTAAGGATATTAAATAAATATTATAATGATAGGTGAAAAGTTGAGTAATTAAATTTAAAGATTTTTGAGATATTAAAAATAATATAATTAAGTAATGAAGAAAAAAAGGGTCAAAAAGGTTAAAAAAGATAAATATGAATAATGGTCAAAAAAGGTTAAAAATGTTATAAATACATTAAATTAAGTGGATTGTCCATTAAGCTTATCATAAACTTATCTTATCATGAATATGTATTCCCAAGGTGAGATGAACCTTTTTGGGATAGAAATGTATCTACTAATGTGACATTAAACATGGTGACCTTTTGGTTGATTTCTATACCTATAAATAAAGAAATCATTCATTATTGTAATATACACTTGAATAAGAAGAAAAATCCTCTTCTTCAATCTATTTCTCTTGTCTTCTTCTCTTTATGATTATAGTCTTATGAACATTATTTTATAACACGTTATCAGCACGAGTCTCTAGCCAATTAAGATTGAGTTTTAGTTTTTCTTTTACTCATGTGTTTGGTTGATCTCATTATGAGAATCAAGGTATTATATGCATAAAATCAGGTATGTATTTCTAAAATATTTTTATGATTTGGAATAAAATAGTATTCAGTCACTAACAATTATCAGGAACCGAAGAAACATACTACTATTGGTTGAATATAACATTCTAATAGAAAAAGGTATAAAATTTTAATAGCATGAGTTTGAATATTATTTTGATAGTTTTGAAAGACTCAAAGGGTGAGTCATGTTGTACTCGATCTATTATATTGTTGGTTAAGGGCAAGATGATGGGTTCAAGCCTCATCACCATAAAAAAGGATAAGACATCAGGTTAAGTCCAAATGCACATATTGAATAATATTTGAGGATAAGACGATAGATTCAAATTCTATCGCACCAAGAGGGTAAGACATAAATTTTGATGCACCGTGATAATAATGTATTGGGTTCAAGTCCTATAGAATTATGACCTATGTGCCTTGTATGGATAAGACAATGATTTTGAGTCTCAATGCACCACAGTGGTGATAAAATGATGATTAAGGCAAAAATAATAAATTTTTGATGAAATGTCTTGAAATTCATCATATTGAATTTGCTCCATTCCTTAAAAAGAATGTGGTAGCAACATGTGATAACTTTGAAATTCGTCTGTTGACTTGTTCTATTTAATCATATGAATGTGATAGCAGTGAATAATTAGTCTAAAAGATAAAAAATAATTAACGATATGAATAAGAGCGTGGAGGAATGAAATTATAATATTCATCATTGTGGTAATGATAAAAGGAAGAACACTATGAGTTCTTCAAATAGTCCTTCAAAATGTGAAGACAATTTTTATTATCAAAATGGTATGAAAGGTCATTAGGCTTGTGAATTTTGTCAACCCAATAATTTGACAAGTTTATAAATCTTCTATCATGAGACAAGAAGATAAAGTGATGGTACACTTGATCTTTCAAAGTGATGTTGAGGTGTGTCATGGAAATATGATGAAATTTAAAACCATGACAATGTACTTATAATGCAAATTATGAAGTACAAGATAAATGATTAGTCCATTCCTTGAAGAGAATGTGACTTGTGATAAGTATCGTGAATGCTCGACCATTCTGTAAGAGAATGGGTTAAGATGTGATAAAATCATTATGGATTGAATATATTCCGCAACTCATCTCTAGGGGAGGTTTGAGAAAAACTGATATATGTCAAAACTCACCTCTACGGAAGGTTTGAGGGGAAATAAATTTTATTTGACAAAAATAATTGTACGTTTATATGTCACTATGGTATGTTTATTGTGAACTACAAAAGAAAAAAAAAAGAAAGAAATAGTTCTTGCCTATAAGGGTTGTGATCATTATTGTGTCGCAATACAAATTTGTCATTGGTTGTGTACCTATGGTACAACAAAAGTAAAGCAAGAAATACGTCTTGCTCGTAATGATTTTGACCATGAAAATAATAATATAATTTCCTTTTTGAAGGAGATGCTCACCATAGGAATGATGTCATGCAATATGTGATAGTACACAAAATTAATTGCAAGCACTAACGAGTTGTGTTATTATTAGAGGAATAAAATTGGGGGTGAAGTAAGTCTCAAAAGACACTTTTTAAGTTTCGAATTAATTAAAAATTAATATTGAGACTATAAATCACTACAACAGAAGAGGGTTATAAATATTTATATAAAAGATTATCCCACTTTTTCTCTTGTTTGTTGCAGACAAACATGAACATGCTGATGAAATCACATGCAAAAGTAAATTATACATGTACTGAAATAAATATCAGTTAGTTTGGATATGATGCAAATATAATTGAGAATTTATGTGGCTTATATGATGAAGAAATAAAAGATTCTTCAAGAATTCTCGTGTTGCTTGTTTGCGTTGTACCAGCTAAGATTGTGATTGTAATCCCCTGAAGTTTTTGGAACATATAAAAAGGTAAATATGGGTCATTCACTTGCCATGTGGACCATTTGCAACTATATAATAGATGCATCTATGCGATGATCACATGTGCTTTGTTGTCAACTTACAAATTGGTGTTTGTAAGGTTGTTTGTTCAAACTGTTAAATTAAGAGTACAATTCCAAATTGTGAAATTATATTGATAATGCTGGTTGATTTAGCAAAAATTGTATGCCTCCAATTATAGCTAAATCATGGTTATGAGAACAAAACTCCCAAATAAAATTTGGTATGAGATAAATTTATTTAACATGTAGCAACACATGTATGCATCAAGCCAACAAGGTGTCCCCATTAAAATTGGTTCAGGGTCAGGAACCATTTAATTTTCGTCTAAAATGTTAAATGAGCGGTTATGATTTTAATTGCTCCACCACGCTCAAAGATGAATTCCCAAATAAGGATGGGATGAATGTTAGATTTTCTAACATTAGGGGGAGAGATGATTTTGACAGCTGAAAATTATGTGAGGTTAATTATGAATTAATATGATCCTCGTTAAATAAATATGTGAACTTAAAGTTCAAGAAATAATTCATTTGCATAATGTTGCAAATCAGTTGCCAGATGAATGCATTGACCTTATGATATAATTCAGTTGCAAATGCTTCAATGTGAAGTCCTTGAAGGACAGAGTCTATGATACGCCGGAAGCGTAATAGACCAATCGATTCGAAATATAAAATTTCTTGAAGAAGGATAGGAGAAAATGATCAATATGATCATGATAATGAGACAAGTTCTATAAAAGAGCATATTGACATAACACTTCATAAAACCTCAGAAAAGGTTCAGGTACCTGAAAAATAAAAAATAAATGAAGATATCTCGATAAGTTATGCGTTGTTTGAATCGATATAAAATACCGTCGACGTTATCTTTGATATGAGGTATCACTCAATGATATAAATTATGACGAGGATGTTGTCATAGAGTGTGGACAGATAAATGGTTGGCCAAGTAAAATGCATAATTCAAGTGTATTGTTTCACTTAGAAAAGTGACGTTTTGGACTGATTGTCCATAAATCAAGGTATAATGTCAGTGGAATACAAATAAATTATTATGTGATAGTATAATGTAGATATCAAGTACGACTTGTGCCTTGGGGCATAAAGGTTTGTCGCAAGAATCCTGACATCATTGGAGATGTTTTCTCCTATGGTGGATTCAATGAGGTTTGTTTTGATCTAAAAACATATGAAAAAATTGAATGCATATAATGAATAATTGTCATGTCTAGCTAGACAATGGAGGTTATATGTTAATCCTTGAAACAATCGAGGTGTGTGAAGCATATAAGAGTTTGAAAGAAACTTTTACAATAAAGCTTCAAGAATCTTTATATGAATTGAAATAGTCAAAGAAGAAAATAGTACTAAAGAATGACCCTAATTGTCCTTGTATTTTTATGAAAAGGTCTTGGTAAGACATAATTTGTCTTGATCTACATATTGATTGTTGACACCCAATTTTGACATTTCACAATTTAATTAATTTTCAAGTTTCTCCAACTTCGAACAATTTGAAGTATTATTTTGAAAAAAATAAGAAAATGCTTTAGAAGTCATTTTCGAGGCGATTTTCCTTTTCTCCTATAAATATATCCCTATATGTACTTGATATATATATATATATATATATATATATATAAGGTTATTACTATTATTTTTTTAATAAAATTCTAGAAAATCGTCTTACTAAAAAATAGATTTTAAAGTAAATATACAAACTAATTTCTCTTAAAAGTGATAGCAATTTAATTAAGATCTTTTCAAAATAATTGTTTTGTGTTGTTAAAGTTAAGAAGGTTGAGTAATTAATTAAATTTATAATTCATTTCGTTCCCTTTTTATCGTTTTGAAGTTGATGGATGCTTAATGGACTTCATTCACTCCAAATTCGGACCATGACATGACCTTTAACCCAATGTTTTAGCCCAACTCCTTCAACCCAATTTCAGAGATCCAGCCCACCTCTCTCCCTTCAACCCACCTTCATTTTAATTTCCAGTCCAATAATCCCAGCCCACCAAATAAGCCTCCAGCCCACCTCATTCCCTTCCAGGCCCATTTTTTATTTCTTCTTCTCCCAGCCCACTTCAGCCCAACTCAGCCCAATTCCCCAACGTTCCAACCCGACCCAATTTCCCCTCTTCTTCCTTCTTCACAAGAAATTCCCAGAAACAACCCCTGTTCTTGTCTTTTTCCCCCGCATAGCTCCAACGTACAACACGACCTTCCCCTCTCCCTTTTCTCTCGTACGAATAGTACACATAGGTGTCGAAATCTCCTTCCCCCTCTCATCCTTTCCCTCAAATAGGACGGCTATACTCA
Source organism: Solanum lycopersicum (assembly GCF_036512215.1). NCBI lineage: Eukaryota > Viridiplantae > Streptophyta > Magnoliopsida > Solanales > Solanaceae > Solanum > Solanum lycopersicum. The sequence goes on from NC_090805.1 coordinate 21,393,247, forward strand.
CCTTGCCGCTGGAGAATAAGACGAATTCGTACCATTCCGTTTCAAACCTTATCCCTTTAGGTTTTGGAATTTCAAATTGGGACATGAAATCGCGAATTTACCCCAACCCTTTTCGTGATTTCCCCCCGCTCTCCATTCATCGAATTGGCTATATATATGGCCACCTATTCACTGTTGGGGAGGATTTTTTTTGGCTAAAACTCCATCGTTACAAAAACACAGATAGTCGAAGAAAACTTGAAGAAAGTTGAGGCAATTTTTTAGGGAATTTCACTCGTTCTGTTCTTATTCCTCCACTGCCTTTGAAATTCATTGAAGTTTTCAGGCCTCATTTGTGGTCGTGGAAGGTCGTCTCCTTTACCAACAACATCTCAGTCGCTGCCCGGAGAAAGGTAACGCTTCCTTTCACTTACGTCTTGTGTTAGTGTTGAGTGCGATACGATGAATGCTGTTATTTCCTCTGTTTTGTCACTGTTTTGGGTTACTTGTTTCGACTTCTATACTCTTCATCGAAAGATTATTTGATGTGATTGATTCATCGTCGATTATGACGGATATGCTTCAACTTGGTTTAAATTCTGTTTGAAACTGTTTGAATGCAGATTTTGCTTTGATTGTATTTCTATTTCCAGTTTAGAGTGAGTACGTGATACTAGTGCAGATGTTGTGATTTTCCTGTTGTTTAATGGTTCAATGATCGTGTCTTATATTCATTGTTGTGTTGTTCGAGCTATGAACAGTCGAGTTCAAGTCTGCTCTTCTCTATTCTTTTGCTTTCCCTTCTTCCTCTGAAAAGTTTCCTACAATCTGTAATATGCCATCTTTGTTCAAGCAAATCGCCTAGTCATTGTTTGGCCTTGGGTTTTCTTGAGGTTGTTTCATAGTCACTGTTTTGGCCTTACTTTCATGGTATTGTTCGTAGTTAAGCAGTATGGCAGTGGCCTTCATTTTGTTTCACTTTGTTTCATGCTACTTGGAGTTAATGAATCTTGTCATTTACATTCAGCATGGATGTGAGGCTCTGTTTTTCTTGTTCTTCTTCTTCTTCTTTTACATGTTAAGCAAACTGCAAGTTCTTGTTTTTCTCTTTTCTGTTTGTCTTCTTTTAGTTCCTCATATTGATCCGAGTTTTTCTTATAAGTTGCATCATCCTTCATAAGTCATTAAATCAATATGGATTTAGTCGAAAGTTGCTCTTGCAGTCTCTTTCGCTTTGTCCCGTTACTCGCTCAATCTTGAGAATGGTATTCATCTTCGCATGCTAACCTTGAGTTAGTCATCATGCAAAAGGCCTACTTCATGAAATCGTTAGCATGTTCAAGGCGTTTTTCGTATCGTATCTGTTATTTTTTTTTCAGAAGCTGTTTCGTTGTCTTCTATTTTTTTCTGTGAAGCCAACTAATTTATTGCTTGGTATTGTTTGTATGTTTCGACGTTCAGCTTTCTTGCTTTGTTCTCATTAGCAAATCTATTACCTTGTTAATCTTGTTGTTTAAACTTGTAAAGTGATTAGGAAGTCATGTAATTTGTTTTCAACAAGTCTTCAAAGTACTGACTTCTCCAGCTTAAAGGAAATCTGATCTCCCTTGTGTGGAGCATATTTTTAGTTGCTAATAATTTATGTGCTGTTGATGCCCTTTGCATAATGTAGTCACTGCCATAGACCTTGTTTCCTTGGCATCTATTGCTGTCTTTTGAGTTCTCTGCATTGCATGGAGTGTACCATGAAGTCTTTCAACATCATCAATGGTGCCTAGTTCACATGCTACACTTCCTAGTTTGTGTACATTAGGGTAGATTTTAGTTTGTTGCTTGAAAATGTTATTATGTGTTATCTTGATTGGCTTGGAAAGATGAGTCTCTTACATAGCTTTTCTCTTCTCTTTTTTTTTTCTTCGTATGAATCCGCTCCGAGTCCATAATGGATTTCTTCTGTTACATTCTCTCGTTGAGCCGTAAAGGCTCAAACCTCTACTCTCGAGTCGTCAACCCTCTCCCAAATTGGTAAATCGATGTACAAGACGAAGAGCAGGTTGAAATGCATTGCTGGAAATTGATTAGAGGTTCATCAAAAATGGAAAATTACATTACAGGTGTTGCAGAAAGCTGTATACCAGCTATATACATAGTGTATACACTGATATACAGGTTAAAGATGTATAGGAAATCTGAATTTGAAATCTGGGTTTGTATCAGTGAATATATGCTTCCAAAAAGGGATTTTCAACTTTTGAAAGTTGAAAAACAGGCTGATATACAACCTGTATACACTGGTATACAGGCGCGTAATACTATAAATATGTGTAAAAAATGCGAATTATAGGTTAACGTACATGGATGCCAATTTCAGATAAAATACGGGAATAGGCAATGAATACATGCTTAGGATATAGCCCGTATACATTGGTATACATCTTTGGGCGACGATATATAATTGTTAAACAGGTTTAAAAACGGTACTGGTACAAATACACAGAAATAATATGGGAAATACATGGTGAATAGCGAGAAATGTGTATTCAAACAAGTGCATGGCTCAAAAAGTCCAAAATGAATTGGATATACACAGTATACATCATTTGTATACTTTAATTGCTTTTTCTTTTTTCAGGAAATTAAGCCAAGAGCCCTTTTCAGCAACAATTTTGATAGGCCCAAAAGGCCACAAATGTTTTTCTGCAGGATTCTGAATTGTTAAAAAAAAAGGGCCAAGCCCACATTTTGAAATTAGTTTAGGACAAATGGCCAAAGCCCAAATGAATGAATTTGGGTAATCAAGCCCAAGTTAAAATATTTTTCTCTCTATTATTTATTTGTTTGAATTAATTAATATTTTGATAGAATTTTAATAATCTCCTAAAGGACAGCCATTTTTCATTATTTTAAATTTTACTATTTTATTAACTTATTTTGTTTTATTTACTTTTATCACAATTTAGTTTTCCTTAAGTTATTTCCCTCTAAATATTTCCCTTTAGAAGTAAAAAAATATTAAAACTATTTTTCTCTTTACTTAGTTAAAAATTTTATTTTAAAAGTTATTTAATCAAATCGCCGGTCAACCGCACGTTAGCGGGCATCCCGAGGGCCTAACACCTTCTTGGGATGAACATTGAACTTCGAACCTTTTTCAATTGATTTTATCTGTTTTGAATCTTTTGAAAATTTTAACTTTTTTTTGATTTTATCAAAAATCAAGTGGCAACTCCGTAATTTGGAAAGTTGATTTTTCTTAAATAATAACATTAATTGATTTTTCCTAAACCTAGTCATCTTTTCCCATTTTAAACAATAGAATAGTTTAAAACATAAAAACATTGATAATTTAACAAATGAAATATTTGTCTATCAGTGCACATACACAAATATGTTTTGATGCATTTTTATATGGTTAAATCGCATTCATTGAGTACCGCAATGATTATGAGATCACTTGACATAAATGATGATTCAGTTCGATCTCAAAAGAAGGATGAAGAGTTTCTTGGTGATGAAACTCTATATCTTAGTGCAATCAGGGCACTAGTGAATCTTACTAACAATATTTGATCAGATATTTATTTTGCAGTAAATTTACTGGCAAGATTTAGTTTCTCCCCGATAAAAGGACATTGAAATGGTGTTGAGCACATGATTGAATATCCTCAAAGGACCATAGATATGGGTTTATTTTATTTCCGAGTAATCCAAGATAAAATTGATGCAGAATATTTATCTGATCCGCATAAAACACGATCTCAAACACGCTATTTGTTTTCATGTGGAGGCACAATAATATCCTGACGATCAATAAAGCAAATGTTCCTACGCAGAAATAAAAGCCCATCATGAAGCAAGTGGAAAGTGCGTCTGATTGAGATAAACGACACACCATATTCAGAAAATGTGTGGTTTTTCTTTAAAAAAGAATATATCAACCACAATGTACGAAAAATTGGAGACATCATCACAAGAAATGAAGTGATGTTTTAATTAGGGGGAGTATATTACGTGTTGCACTCTTTTTCCCTTGATAGAGGTTTTTTTCGCACTGAATTTTTGTGGCAAGGTTTTTAATGAGGCAACACATAGTGCATATCAAAACATATGTGTACTCTTTTTTCTTCACTAGAAATTTTTTTCCCACAGGATTTTTTCCTAGTAAGTTTTAACGAGACACATTATCTATGAACATCCAAGAGAGAGTGTTATAAATATATTGAATTAAGTGGATTGTCCATTAAATTTATCATAAACTTATCATGGATATGTATTCCCAAGGTGATATGTACCTTTTTGGCATAGAAATGTATCTACTAATTTGACATTAAACATGGTAACCTTTTGATTAATTCCTCTACCTACAAATAGAGATATCATTCACTATTGTAATATATACTTGAATAAGAAGAAAAATCCTCTTCTTCTATCTATTTATCTTGTTTTCTTCTCTTTATAATTATAGTCTTATGAGCTTTATTTTATAACAAAAAAGATAAATATAAATATAGGCCAAACAAATGTGTCCCATCACGTTTAGTCTTATGTTTTTCTTATATTCATCTTTGCTAAATTAGGATTATCAATCTCTATTGACACTTTTACTAGTTCAAACTCTTGCTTGCTCTAAAAAAGCTTAGCTATATATTTTCTTCTTTTTTCTAAGAGAATATGGTGTGAATTTGTGCCAAGGACGTTTCGATAATATTAATAATCTAACACTAAATTATAACAAGGGGTCTTGTAAACATGCCCAAATATATTATTAATTTAGGTTAAGTATTTCTTTAAACTGAAATTATTTATTTTTTATAATAAAATTTTATCAAATAAAGTTTTTTATTTTGTTTAAATTATTTTTTTAAAAATAAAAACACCCAACTATAATTTTATTTGAATTACATATTCATTATGGTTATATAATGTTAAATTCTATATATTAAGATGCTAAAAGACAAACTGTCTTAATTATTTAATATCGAAATCTAGAAATAATATCTTAATTATTTAAATTTGTATATGTATTTAAATATTTTAATTTTAATCAAAACATAAGGCTATGATGTGAAATTTAAAAAGAATTTAGAGGGTGGGGTGGCCGGTTGAAGTAAAGAAACAACGCACCGGGATGAGAGAGGGAAAATCCGGTTGATGAGAATTGTTGGTAGAGAAATAATCGGGTCAACCCGATCTTATGTTTCGACTCTCTGTTTGTGTATAAAATAAAAACCCAATCTTCAAACCCTAACTCGGCTACTCGACCGTGGACGAACAAGTAAGTTTTAAATTATTCAGCTTTGTTATTATTATAATAAAATAAAATATTGTGGCGGTAGATTGATGGGTTCTAATTTGGAACCAGTAGCAGTTACTTCACAAAAACATGACCCAGCATGGAAGCATTGTGAAATGTTTAAGAATGGGGATAGGGTACAGTTGAAGTGTATATATTGTGGCAAAATATTTAAGGGGGGTGGAATTCATAGGATTAAGGAACATCTTGCAGGTCAAAAAGGTAATGCATCTACTTGTTTGAGAGTTCAGCCTGACGTTCGCCTTCTAATGCAAGATAGTTTAAATGGTGTTGTAATGAAGAAGAGAAAAAAACAAAAACTTGCTGAAGAAATAACAACTTATAATGCCATTGATACTAGTGACATTGCTGCTGAATTTACTGATACATGTGGCCTCAATACCCAAGTTGACTTGCTTCCAATGTCGCAAGCTATTGAACATACCTCTAGTTTATTTTTGAATAGAGACCAAGGTCCTAATAATAGGAAGAAAAAAAGTAGGATTAGAAAAGGGGCATCTTCCTCAAATAATCTACCAATTATTAACCAGTCCAAAAGAGTGAACAATCAAGTGCATATGGCAGTAGCCAGATTCCTTTTAGATGCTAGGGTGCCTCTTGATGCTGTAAATTCTGTTTATTTCCAACCAATGATTGATGTGATCGCTTCCCAAGGACCACCAGTTTCTGCCCCTTCTTATCATGACCTAAGAAGCTGGGTTCTAAAATCTTCAGTTCAAGAAGTGAGGACTGATATTGATCAATGTTCAAGCACCTGGGCAAGGACTGGTTGTTCTGTTTTGATTGATGAGTTGATTACGGGAAAGGGTAAAATACTGCTTAACTTTTTGGTCTATTGCCCCCAAGGGACAATGTTTTTGAGGTCTGTCGATGCATCTACCCTAATTAATTCCACGGATTATCTCTATGAGTTGCTTAAGGAAGTAGTGGACGAAATTGGTGTGAGAAATGTGTTGCAAGTAGTAACTAGTAATGAGGAGCGATACGTTATTGCTGGGAAAAGGCTCACTGATGCTTACCCTACACTCTTTTGGACGCCTTGTGCTGCTCACTCCATTGACTTGATGCTCGAGGACTTTAATAAACTTGAGTGGATCGATACAATAATGGAACAAGCCAAGTCAATATCAAGATTCATCTACAATAATAACATTCTCTTGAGTATGATGAGAAAGTTTACCTTGGGAGTTGACTTAGTTGATTTGGGAGTTACACGCTCTGCAACCGACTTTTTGACTCTAAAAAGAATGCAAAATATCAAACACAATTTGCAATCAATGGTTACTTCAGTGGAGTGGGCAGAGAGCCCATATTCAAAGAAACCAGAGGGGTTTGCCCTGCTAGATTATATTAGTAATCAGTCCTTTTGGTCTACTTGCAGCTTGATTTGCCGCTTGACAGATCCCATCTTGAGGCTTTTAAGGATGGTCAGTAGTGAGGAGAGGCCTGCTATGCCGTACGTTTATGCAGGGGTCTATCGAGCAAAAGAAACAATTAAGAAAGAGCTTGTCAATAAGAAGGATTACTCAGTTTATTGGAATATTATTGATCACAGGTGGGAATCACTTCAGCGTCATCCTCTTCATGCTGCAGGGTTTTACCTCAATCCCAAGTTTTTCTATACTACTGAGGAGGACGTGCACCTCCATATCAGATCACTTGTATATGATTGTATAGAGAAATTGGTTCCTGATCCTAAAATCCAAGACAAAATTGTGAAAGAAACTACTTCTTACCTCAACAGTGCTGGAGATTTTGGGAGGAAAATGGCAGTAAGAGCCAGAGACACTCTTTTTCCTGGTTAGTGCCATTTCATGATATGAATGCCTGTATACACCATCTCTTTGTGTGGTTTGAAATCTTCAGACAATTAGTAATTCAGTTAAGTTACCTTCCATTCTGGGATTCCCTTGCTGATAGTGCGCCTAATGAACAATATCTCCATCCCTCTTCAACCTAACCTCTCTTTTATAGTCTAATGGTGACTATCACTGTAAGAAATCAGTACATTTAAAATGAATTTACATATTTTCATTTCTATCTCTTGAAAACTTCCCATTCCTTTCTAGTTCAGTCAGCTTATTTTGACAGGCTTTTATTTGTATATGCATGGTAGTAATGGGATGGATACTTATTTTCTACTCAAGATCCTTTTATGAGAGAAATATTTTCTTTTAATGTCCACAAGCTAGTTCGAATCAAGCACTATTGCATAGTGTTTCCTTCTAGTTGCAAGAGACCATCTATACAAGTTTGGATTTGCTTGGATAGGATACAGGTCAAGGTTTGAAGCCGCATGAGTCGTTACTAGTTTCTCTCTTATTGATTTTGCTAGTTTCTCTCCCATTGATTTTGCCATTCTGTTTGCTTGAGATTTGACTTCAAAAATTGTGGAGAAAAATTCTTGTTAGTCCAAGTATGAAATATTCTTTAGTTCAAGAAATTATTAGATTTCAGCAAAGAAAATTAACAATTTCTAATGTAGCATCATGCTCCTAGATACTGTATCTTTGTCTATTTCAGAAAAGTGACTGAAGTCATTATGTTGTAATTCTTGCAGCTGAGTGGTGGTCAACATATGGTGGAGGGTGCCCAAATTTGGCTCGCTTGGCCATCCGTATTCTCAGTCAAACATCAAGTTTGATTAGGTCTAAGCCAGGTCGAATTCCTATAGAAGAGATGCATGAAACAACAAATTGCATTGAACATCAAAGACTTAATGATCTTGCTTTTGTTCAGTACAACATGTGGCTGAGGCAAAGGTAAATAAAGGGAGAAATTGACATATTGTTCTTTTCTTGAGATGTCAAAGAGTATGTCTAATTTATTGCTTATGGCACTAGGAAGAACCAGGAGCCGGATTGTATGGACTCCATTTCCTATGAAAAAATGGAACTTGTCCATAATTGGGTTTCCAGGAGGGAACAAATGTCGGAGGACTTGGAAAGTTCAGACTGGATGGCCGTTGACCCTCCTTTGGGAAGCATAGCTCCCTTAGGTCCATTAATTGATGATATTGAAGCCTTAGGCACAGGTAACTTATGTTTCTCATTTAGAAAATCGTTGTTAACTGCAATTTTTTGATGACCATCAATACTTGCCGCAGGTTTTGATGATTTTGAAATTTTTGGTGGACCAAAAGATAGTGAAGAAGAGATTGGAGAGGAGAACACTGTAAACGAGTAAACTTTTGCTATAGAAGATTTTTTTGTTCTGTTGGAAAGAAATGGGAAGATTACGCTGAGTCCCACATGGAGGCTACTGGAGTTTATTTTTAAGCCGTAACACATTGCAGTGAGCAATATTGAGGATTTTCTGCCGATGCTCTGCTTCCATATGCTATTCCTCTACACAAACTTGGTTTCTTCATGACTTTCCCTTACTCCCCGACATCAATCTCATGTAACATATGACACATACATTAGTTTTTATCATCCTTTCTTTTCCTGAGCTTTGTCCAATGTTTGCTGAACTTGTTAAAAAAAGAGAAGGATCAGCAAAATTGTGGTAATCGAATTTATATACAGTGGGGCTGCTTGATATGTCCAAATTACACCTCTTAAATGAGATATAAAGTAGTCGTTGTCAAGTATAGAAAACGAGGATGAAGTTGAATTCCACAGAAAATTTGGTGAGGAACGTCACTAGTGGTTATTCGACCGGTAATCTTTTATTTCAAGGGGATTTCAAACATGTAAAGTATTAGTATTTGCGTTGTCTTATAAGTAACCACAAATCTTTTATTTCAAGGGGATTTCAAACATGTAAAGTATTAGTATTTGCGTTGTCTTATAAGTAACCACATTGATGGGAAGTTAATATGTTTGTATATCGATAGTAAAATGAAGCTAGGTCAGTGTTCATCATTGTTATCATTTAAAATTTATTAAATATAATTTTATAGAAACGATTTGAATTATATTAAATTCAATGTATATTAGTCCAAATAAATATTATGAATTAAAATATAATTGGATTAATTCAAGTCCAATAAATATGGACATAATTTAAGTCTAAATCACTTGATTTGGGCTACAATAGATGAACCCGATTTGCTAAGTCCAATATCATCTCCTCTTAGAGCCCTAGTTTGGTGCTACGTACAAATGATGTGGCATGCCAAATCAAACAAAGAAGCCAATAGGATCATGCCAAGTGTCAAGATGACAAACCTACTCCATAAAACCCATATGTCATGTCACTTAGATCTGATTGGTCGAAGAGAATCATATTCTAATCACAACTCGCTTAAAATTATAAATAGGGGTCCTCATAATTCAGGAAAGTAACCAAAAATTCTAAACAAAAAGCTAGAGAAAGTCGGTGGTACAAACAACATAAATTTCTCTATAATCTACAAATTTAAGAATTCAAACATTCTAGTTCAAGAACGATCAAGATCAAGACCATCAGATTTAAGAACGAACTCGAAGCCCTTGAGTTCAAGTAAAAGTTAAGATTAAGATAAAGTTTAAGTTCAAGTTCATCAAAGGTTCAAGAACAAGCTTTAAAACCTTTGAATTCAAGATCAAGCTCAAGACAAATTCAAGATCAAGCTCAAGAGTCATTGAATCTATATTTGAAAAAGCGAATTCAGAGGAATCATAGAGATTGTAACACTCACACTTGAAATAATAAAGACGATTGTTGTGATACTTTTCAATTCTTGATTATTGATTCTCGGCACGAATTTTGTTGTTTATAAATCCTGGCATATTAGTGGGATATTGTGTACCTCTCATCTCAACTTTTCAAGTACCAAATTATATCAAAATGTCTTCCACTATAGAAGAACAACTTCCAAAATTGATGAAAGCAATTGAAGGCTTGACAAAGTGCGCATATGAAAAAAGATGCTAACTTTTCCAAAGCTAACAAATAAGATGGATATTATGATTGAGAAAATATCGAGTCAAACACGTATGAAGCTTCCTAAAATTCAAAACGATAGAGAGTCTTGCTAAAGGAAACGAAAATCAAAGAGATTCATCTCTCCGCTAAAGGTTGATTCTCCTTGATCAATTGAAGGAACTTATCATAGAGGCAATCGAAGATAAAACGAAGTCTTCGTCCAAATTTTTTACCATATATTCAAAGCCATAAACACAAAGGGCTAATAACTTAAAAATGCCCGAGGTCTATCAATCTCATAAGCTTCAATAATTTAATGAAAAAGGAAATCCTAACTAATAAATATCACACTTGAAGACTTGAAATGATGATGTGATGTATGGTGAATATCTCATTAAAGAGTTCATTCAATCTCTTAAAGAAAATGCCTTTGATTAGTACATCGATCTTGAACTTAGTTCTATAGATTTTTGGGAGAAGTTAGAGCAAGAGTTCCTTAATCATTTCTGTAGCACAAGACGTATCATTAGTATGCTTGAACTTACAAAGACTTGTCAAGCTAAAGATGAGCAAGTTATTACTTTATCAATTGCTAGGTAAGTTTGAGTTTGAACTGCAAAGATTGCCTTAACAAAATCTATCATTGAAATGTGCATGCAAGACATAAAGTGGGGTCTTCACTATATATTGCAATGATTAAATCCCAATACATTTAAGTTAACAACTTGTGCATATGACATGGAATTAAGCATGACTATAAGAGAAGATCAACGATCTTCTGTTTATGGGTCTTACGGAGGTGAAAATCTAGAACTCCTCTAAAATAGGTGCAGGTTTTCACCTGAAGGTGACTTTGAAGAGTAAATGTATATCTTGACGCTTCTTATAACATGAGCTTAAACTGCAAGTTACAACACTCTTTATCACATGAATTTAAACTACAAGTTATAATGCTCCTTTTAAGATTAAACTTCAAGTTATAATGCTCATTGTTGCATGAGACTAGACGTCACTTTATAATTCTCCTCATTGCATGAGCCTAAACTGGAAATAATAATGCTCCCAGCTGCACGAGCCTAAAACTGCAAGCCAGAAAGATCTTCAAATTTGAGTTAAATCTATAAGTTTGAAAGATTTTCAAATGTGAGCTACATCTCTAAGTTGGAAAGCTCTTCAAATTTGATTCAGGACTTCATATCATAAATCACTTTAAATTCAAGATGAATATTCAAGTAGAAAGGCTCCTAGATGCACGAGCATAAACTATATATCACAAGACTCTTCTAATTCCAATTAGTTCACTAAGTTGGAAAGCTGTTCAAAATTTGATTTAAACTTTCATATCAAAAAGTTCTTTAAATTAAAGATAAACCTTCAAGATGAAATGATTCTTGATACACCACTTTATACTATATGTGACAAAACTCTTTATATTTGGGTACAAACACCATAAATTTCTTTGTAAGCTACAAGTTTAAGAGTTCAAGCATTCAAGTTCAAGAAACATCAAGATCTAGACCATTAGATTCAAGAATAAGCTGGTGCTCTTGAATTCAAGTAAAAGTTAAGATCAAGATAACTTAAAGTTAAAGTTCATCAAAGATAAAAGAACAAGCAATTAAAACCCTTGAACCCAAGATGAAGCTCAAGAGCCCTAGAATCTATATTTGAAAGGCGAATTCATAGGAATAATAGAGATTGTAACACTCACATTTTGAAGTAATAAACACGATTACTAAGATATTTTTGTTTTCTCGACACAAATTGTAGTGTCTACAAATTCTGGCACGTCAGTGGGGGTAATCTCTACCTCTCATATGAACTTTTTAAGTATAAAATAATATCAAAATTTCTTCCACTATAAAAGAACAACTATCAAGATTGGCGAGAGCAATTGAAGGCTTGACAAAGTGTGCACATAAAAAAATATGCTAAACTTTCCAAGATAACAAATAAGATGGACAACATGATTGAGAAAATATCGAGTCATACACATATGAATCTTTCTAAAATTCAAAACAAAGGAGAGTATTGCATAAAGTAAACAAGATCAAAGAGATTCATTTCTCCGCTAAAGGTTTGATTCCCATTAATCAATTGAAGAAATTTATCATAGAGGCAACCAAAGACAAATCTAAGTCTTCATCTAAATTTTCTCCCACATATTCAAAACCATATACACAAAGGACTAATAACTTGAAAATGCCTTAGTGTTATGAACCTATTAAGCTTATATAATTTGATGGCAAAGGAAATGCTAAAAAATATATAGAAAATATTATCAAGCCTTGAAATGATGCTTCGACATATGGTGATTATCTCATTAAAGAGTCTTTTCAATCTTTCAAAGAAAATGCCTTTGATTTGTACACAAATCTCGAACCTAGTTCTAATTGTTTGGAGAAACTAAAGCAAGAGTTCCTTAATAAAATTTTTATAGAATAAGACGTGTCGTTCATATGATTGAACTTACAAAGGCTCGTCAAGGTGAAAATGAGTAAGTTATTCACTTTATCAATTGTTAGAGAAGTTTGAGTCTGAGCTGCAAAGACCACCTTAATAAAATTTTTAGCATTGGAATGTGCATTCAAGACATGAAATGGGTCCATAACTATATATCACAAGTATTAAATCCCAATACATTTGAAGAGTTAGCAACTACGACATATGACATGGAATTAAGCATGACTATAAGAAGATATTGACTATCTTTTGTCTATGGGTCTTGCGAAGGTGAAGATCTAGAAGAACTCCAATGTGGGGGGGGGGGGAAGTTTGAAGCTGAAGAAGACTTTGAAGAGTCAATGTATATATTGATGCTCCTTATAGCATGATCTTAAACTGCAAGTTATAACACTTTATTACATGAATTTAAACTACAAGTTACAATGCTCCTTGATACAAAGTTAAACTTCAAGTAATACTGCTCCTCATTGCATGAGCGTAGACTGCAAGTTATAATGATCCTCATCGCATGTCTTGAAATTGAAAATTATAGTGCTCCCACATGCACGAGCCTACAACTGCATATCAAAAAGCTTTTCAAATTTGAGTTAAACCTCTAAGCTTGAAAGCTCTTCAAATTTGAGCTACATCTCTAAGTTTGAATCTCTTCAAATTTGATTTAGGCCTTCATATCATAAAGCACTTTAAATTCAAGATGAATATTCAAGATGAAATGCTCCTAGATGCACGAGCATAAACTATACATCACAAGATTCTTTCGATTCGAGCAAAGTCTCTAAGTTGGAAAGTTGTTCAAAATTTGAGTTGAACTTTCATATAAAAGATCTCTTTAAATTCAAGATAAACCTTCAAGATGAAACACTCCTTGAAAAATGAGTTTAAATTGTATGTCACAAAACTCTTTACATTTGAGTTAAATCTTGAAGTTGAAATAATTCTTGAAACACAAGCTTACATTGTATGTCACAAAGATCTTCTAATTTGATCTAAGTCTTTAAGTTGATATGCTCCTTGAAATACGAGTTTGAACTAAATGTCACCAAGATCTTCAAATTTGAGCTAAATCTTCAAATTGAATTTTTTCTCAAAACACGGGCATAAAATGTATGTCACAAAGCTCTCCAAGCTTTAGTCAAATCTTCAAGTTGAAATTGTCCTTAAAACACGAGTTTAAATTGTATTTCATAAAGCTCTTCAAATTTGAGTAAATCTTCAAGTAAAAAATTCTCCTTAAGGTACAATTCTAAATTGAATATCACTCCTGTTCCACAAGAGAATAAACGCGTGTACGACACCCCTCCAAAAGTTACTCTCCCAAAATTACGTTGTGACTTGATTCTCTTTAGTGACATACCTAGGCTCTTAGTACCATATTCTTAGTTTAGTTGCATGAGTGTTAAAAACCAAATGTTCTCACTTAATCTATCACATGAAAGTCAAGTCTGTAACAGTCCGTAGGTGGCATCGTAGTGAGGAGAGAAGATGCTGAAGGAAGATGGGGAAGTCTGACCTAGTGTGGGATTACAGAAGTCCATGACGGACCTTCATAGAAACGACGGTCCGTCCTGCTAGTTTGTCGTAATGAATAGAGAGTAGTCCCAGTACCCAAATTCCAAGAAGTTAAAGTATTATGGAACGGAGACCCTCGATGGACCGTCGTGCTTGGAACGATTCGTCATACCTGTTCGTTGAGAGTAATGAAAAAAGCAGCAGAAGAATTTGTGAAGTATGGGACGACGAAGGCCATGACGGCCCGTCGTGACCACTACGGCCCGTCACGAGGTCTGTTGACTCAGACGTGTTTGGACAAATATTCAGTAATTAGAATCCTTTTTTTATTAGGTTTTTTTTTATTATTAATAGTTTGAAAAATCTCATTTTTGGGGTTAGACATGTTAGACGGTTAGACTGTTGGTTAGACTTTTTGATAATTTTTAGTTTTCTTGTTCAAGTATTGAAGAATTAATTTCAGTAATTGATACACTTTTTCTGCAATTGATTGTTGGTGTTTTTGTTAATTAATCAAGTGAATTTTTGGATTTTATTCTTTCTCACTAAAGTAAGTGCATGAATTCTTATATTAAATATATGAATAGTGTGATTATGACCATGGGTAACTAAACTCCATAACTAGGATTGTGGGAACCATGGGTAAATAATGAGGTAAAATCTAACTAAAATAGCAATTTTAGAATAGTGTCTTGCATGTATTGATAATTCTTTTGTTTAGAAGTCTTTTTAACGGATGACCAACGTTAGAACTCGCCTTAATGCTACTTGCCAGACCAAGGAGGTAGATAATACGAAAAAAATTATCAACATAGATTTAGTGTACACTATCTAATAGGCTAGTGTCGGTTGGTACGAGATAATAACTTAGTCAAATATGGAATACAATGCTTAATATAAGGTAAAGGTAAGTGTTAGTATAGCAACACACGTAGCCGGACCAAGGTGCAGAGTGAAATTTTCTAGATGCCGGACCAAGGATTTAGAGCTACATAACTTATCACTTTACATGCAAGGTACTAGGAAAGAATTGTTATTGTTAGAATTATCAAGTTCGGAACCTGTGGGGAACACTTAAGCCCTAGTTCCTTTTTATTAATTGATTAAGCTCCGAGATTTGAATCTGTTAGTTGTTTACTTTAATTTAGTTAATTATTTTCATTAATTTAGAAATAAAACCCCCCTTCTTTGTCTTTTGTTTTCTAAGGAAATAGTTCACTAAATAATAGTAATAATGGAATAAAGTTAAGTCTAAACTATTTTCCTGGTGGGATCAATCCCAACCTCAATAGTTGGGTTCTTTACTTGATTCGACCGCTTTACTTCTTATTTGAGAAGTAATTTTGAGTGTATCAAATTTTGGTGCCGCTGCCGGGGAAAGTAGCTTTAACATTAACTTAAACTTATTACTAAAGTTTAGTCAATGTTTTCTTAGTTTTACTTTTATATTGTTTTTGATTCTCGCAGAACTAACTTCCTTGTATGACAAATACCCGGAGAGAAAGAGAACCCTTGTTTCCCTATGACTACGAATTAGAGCGTACACTACACAATTTGAATCAAAACTTGGGTATTAACGATGATGATCCAAACCAGAACATCCCAGCTCCAGTTGATGCTCATGGTTAGTTATTACCCGATGATCCTGGTGAAAATCAACAAAGGGGACAAAATCCCGCTCCGCGTCCTCAAGAATACTACAGAGGTTATGATAATATTGCATACTCTGATGGGCCACTTGTCTTGCCCCCTTAACCACAAGGCCACACCTTTGTGGTAATTAGAGTCTGATGCAAATGCTCACTGCTAGAGGTCTGTTTTAGGGCTACCTTCTGAAGACCTACATGACCATATAGCTAAGGTAAGGGTAGTGTGTAAAAGCTGTGTAGGGAGGCCTGATTTGAATTTGGATGTAATAGGGCTGAGAGTATTTCCTCTCTCACGGACGGGAGAGGCTGCTATTTGGTTCACTGAGCTCCCTTATAACTCAATTTTCACTTGGAACCAACTAAGGGACATTTTCTTAGCACGTTACTACCCGGTCTCCCAAAAACTAAATCACAAAGACATAGTGAACTACTTTGTGGCACTACTAGGAGAGTCAGTTAGCAGTTCTTGGGGATAGATTCACTTCATTTTTGAGAAGTGTCCCCAATCACCGCATAGATGATGAGTCACTGAAGGAATACTTCTATCGGGGACATGATGATAATAATAAAGCAGTATTGGATACTATAGCGGGTGGTTCTTATGGGTAGTGTCCTTATGTTGAGATTGACAAAAAGTTAGAGAAAATCTCCAAGAATAATAAAACTTAGAGTACTAGGAAGTCAGACACTAGAAGAAATACCTTCACAATGCAATCCACACACAACCCAGCCATAGATGAGATTCATGAAGAGATAGCTCAGATGAGAAATGAGCTTGGGTTGGTATTAAGACATGTCATTGAAGGTACAAAAAAGATAAATGCAGTGAACTACTTGTCTAAACCACCACCACCAAATGATGAATGTTATTATGAGGAGGATTCCTATGCGGTAAATGAGCAGACGGGGGGGGGGGGGAGGGATTTCTGACCGAACGCCCAAGGCTCAAATCAGGAGAATTGGTGCCAAGGTCAAGGAAACCAAGGTTAGAACTATGGTAACTATAACCGTGAGGGTAATTATGTCCGATATGGAAATTACAACCGTGACAACAACTTCAACAGGGGTAACTATGGTAGCAGAAATGATAGGAATGGGCCCTATGTTCCTCCTCAAAATCGTGAAGTTGCTTCTAGGGATGGTGGAGTTAGTATGGGCCGAGTTGAGGATATTTTGCACAAAATGATGAGGAGGTTCGATGGTAGTGATGAGCACATTAAATATTTAAGGAGTGATTTAGCGGGTATCGGGCATATATTTGATACACATGCAATATCGATTAAGCAACTTGAGTTGCAAATGACCCAATTATCTCGGACTGTGAACACACGGCAACCGGGCACTCTTCAAAGAAACACTGTCGAAAATCTAAAAAATGATGGACACTGTATGGTAATCACTACTCGGGGTGGTAAGCAAATCATTGACCCACATATGCCATCTAATGAGTAAAAGGTGATAAAAGATAATGATAAAGTTGTAGAGGTTAGTGGTGAAGTAGAAGATAACACTGGAAAAGATGCTGAAGTGCCTAAAAAGGTAACTCTCATTCCTAGACCCCCTCTTTCCTCAGAAATTAGTGAAAAAGATCGAGGATGGTAAATATCGGCGTTTTATAACAATGTTGAAGAAGCTTTCTATCAATGTCCCTTTGGTAGAAGCTCTAGAACAAATGCCCGATTTTGCCAAGTTTATGAAAGATCTGGTTACAAATAAAATATCGGTCACTTTTGGGGATGATGATAGAATGCGACATTGTAGTGCTATCCCTAGTACAAAAGAAAGAAGATCCGGGTGCGTTCACTATTCTCTCTACAATCAGGTTATTTAATTTTGCAAAAGCATTATGTGATATAGGGGCAAGCATAAATATCATGCCCCTCTCGATTTAAAAAAAGTTGGGGTTGGGTGATC
This sequence comes from Solanum lycopersicum, assembly GCF_036512215.1. Lineage (NCBI taxonomy): Eukaryota > Viridiplantae > Streptophyta > Magnoliopsida > Solanales > Solanaceae > Solanum > Solanum lycopersicum. Next base: position 21,410,929 of record NC_090805.1, read on the forward strand.
CAAAGCCCACTGCGCTGCGACTACTGATGGGCGATCAAACAATAAAAACCTATAGGGATACTCCACGATGTGCTAGTAAAAGTGGAGTCATTCATATTTCCGGCAGATTTTGTTATTCTTGATTGTGAAGTCGATTTTGAAGTGCCTATCGTTCTTGGGAGGCCATTCCTTGTTACGAGTAGAGCCTTAGTTGATATAGAAAAGGGGTAGATGATATTTTGATTGAACAATGAAGAAGTGACCTTAAACATTTGTAGGTCCATGAGACAGAGGGGTGAGCTCCAATCGGTATCTGCTATATCCTACAAAGTTGGTAAGTTATCTGAGACACAAATAGAAGAACGTCTAGGTGTAGAAGCATTAGCGGTGGTGATAATGAATTTTGATAACGATTGCATTGAAGAGTATGTGTCATTAGTCGCGGCTCTTGATCATGGTGATGTTTGGTTTAAACCGATAAAATATGAGTTAGACATGAAGAATCACGAGTCTCCACCCGCGAAACCATCTATAGAGGAGGATGCAAAGTTAGAAATAAAAGCTCTCCCACCTCATCTCAGGTATGAATTCTTAGGAAATGGTGACACTTTGTCGGTAATCATTGCATCAAACCTGAATGAACAACAAAATTGATAGTTTGGTAAAAGTGCTAAAAAGGTTCAAAAAAGCTATTGGGTGGACTATTGCGGACATTATTAGGATCCCTCCTGGTATTTGTTCTCATAAAATCCAACTCATGACCGATCATAAGCCAAGTATTGAGCACCAGAGATACTTAAATCCACCTATGTAAGAGGTCGTGAAGAAAAAAATCATTAAATGGTTGGATGCCAGAGTAATATATCAAATCGCCGATAGTAATTGGGTATGCCCTGTTCAGTGTGTACCTAAGAAAGGGGAAATGGTTGGATGCCATAGTAATATATCCGATTGCCGACAGTAGTTGGATATGCCCTGTTTAGTGTGTACCTAAGAAAGGGGGAATGACTGTGGTCCCCAATAAGAAAAATGAACTTGTTCCAATGAGACCAGTTACTGTGGTCCCCAATGAGAAAATACCATTTTCCTATGCCCTTCATGGATCAGATATTGGATAGACTTGCCGGAAAAGGGTGGTACTATTTTCTTGATAAAGTCTGAGTAATCAAGTGCCTTCAGTCGTGCCACGATGTTAAATCAGGCGCTGGTTGGTAGGAAACGCAATACGTATCCTCTAACCCAACTATAGTTTTCTTTCTAGTAATGGTAGCATTTTCTACTAATGAGTTTTAAATTTGCAGGTAGCACATCACCAAGAAATTCTACAGAAAATCACTCCGCAACATTCACTGACGTATACATTGACGGACCGTCATGCTTGCGACGGACCGTCACATAAATCTGTCGAGCATGGTACATTTTTCATTTATTCTCAAAATTAGGGCATCCGCGACGAACCCATGACGGACCGTCTCATATGTGATGGACCGTCGTTGGGGACTCGTTGCGTCATTAACCACCAACCCGACCCAACCCGGATGGGGAATTTTAAAATTTTTCAACCTTTTAAACTCCCCACCCTTTCATTTAAATCGTTTCTTTCCCTCTTTATCCCATTTCCTCCTTTTCCAACTTCCTACCTTTCTCATCCTCTTCTCTATCAATTGATCCACATCACTTTCCCAAATCCCCAAATCCCCAAATCTATTTTCTACTGGTCGGAGTCTGCTGATGTATTTTTGCTCTTGATAGCTGAGTGCCTCACTTGCTTATTTTGCTCCTCTTTATAGGTATGTGTCTCTGATCTCTATCCATTTACACTGCATTTTTGTTTTTCAATTACTATTAGCCTATTTCTTTTTGGTGGGTCTTTGCTCTTTGATCCAATTTTGTCTGACTTAGGTTGAGAGTCCTTCAAATTTCCTTGTTAAAACTCAAGAAATTGGTATTTTAGCATTGCTAGTTTGCTATGTATTTGGGCTAGAAACATGTAAGTTAATATCAAGTATTCCATTTGAGTCACAGGGGATGTTTGTGACATCCTCAGTTCTGTGACTAAATGACAGAACAAGACCCTGACGATAGACTGTCATACCCGCAATAGACCGTCATAGGGTCTATCCCAATACCCCACTATTCATTTTCTCTAAGTGTCCACCAACGGATATATGCAACGGACCATCATTCCCACGATGGCCCGTCGTTCCCAAGACGGTCCGTCCTTTACAACCATTATGGTTGTCAGAGACCCTATTCCTAAGGATTTCTAATTTTTTCTAAGTGTCCTCCGACGGACATATGCGACGGACATAGTTGTCGTGCCCTCGATGGTTTGTCCTACACAACCGTCGTGAAGGTCAGAGACCTTTCTCCTAAAGATCTCCAACTTTTTCCAAGTGTCCTCTGACGGACATCTATGACGGACCATCGTACCCACGACGGTCCATCCTGCACAACCGTCATGGTTGTCAGAGAACCTTGTTCTATGGGTCTCCATTTTTTTCTAAGTGTCCACTAACGGACATATACGACTAACCATCATACCCTCAACGGTCCGTCCTGCACAACCATCATGAAGGTCAGAGACCCCTCTCCTAAGGGTCTCCATACTTTTTCTAAGTGCCCCACGACAGACATCGATGAGGGACCGTCATTATCACGATGGTCCGTCCTGCTTTTCTATCATTACTGTCAGAGACTTTCCTTCTGAGGGTCTATAAATAAACATTATTTATGTAAGACATGACAAACCCCATGACAATCCGTTATACTCACGACGGGCCGTCACTTGGTCTGTTGTGTTTCACTGCTACTACAGAGATGTCATTACAACTTTGCTCTTATGTGTATTTTATCTCATTTTTGCTTGTCTTGTTTGCTCCTTCTAGTACTAATAATGATTCTTTATAGGTACTATATCTAATGGCCCCGAAACAAGATCGAGTTTAGCACGTGGACGTTCAAAGTCTGTCGCCAGGTCTGCCCGACTGGTTATAGGCTGTGATAATAAGCTTGATCCCGAGTACGTGCCCCTAGGCACTGTCAATCAAACACGAGATGCACGTGCAACTATATCTACGCCCAAAAAGGTGGCATCTAGCGTAGTCATTGCCTCCCAGTCTGATGAGGAGCGTACACTGACCGGTACACCTTCTGGGTCAGCTACACAAGAAGAAGGGGCGTCTGTTTCCTCAGGAGTTTTCAGGTCGGAGGAAGCCTCTGGGTCCGCAGAAGTCTATGCTCCTGCCATGGCTGCACAGTCTTCCTCGTCTGTTGAGGCTGACAGTCCTGATTCCACTCCAGGCTCACCGACTGGAGTTCCCCTCCCCGGTTGCCGACCAGCCCAACCGGTGGTGTGTCGACGGGCAATACCAAGTGAATTCAGACGCCAAGTTACTAAATGATAAAGGAGTCATGACACGGACCCTTACACTGGAGAGGCGGGTCCTTACGGGAAGTGTCCCCACCATGCCAGATATCCACACTCTCTTCACCAGACACCGTCTAGAGTGGACGGCTGGTTCATTGGGCCGCTACAGTGAGGAGTTGGTCCGAGAGTTTTACGCCTCTTATGTGGCTACTCTACGATCACAGATCGATAGGCGGGCTGCCCTCGCCAAACAGGTGCCACTTGAGCACGTCAGAGTACGCGGCATACAGGTCGATATCTTTCTCCCAGCCATCCGCCGGTATCTGTACGGCGAGGATGTTGATACCACCAGGACCTCTCTCACCGCCGAGTTCGACTACCGGTGGCATATTGTTAAAGAGGACCAAATCTTGCATATGCCATCGCTAAGAGAGACCACCAAGAGGTGGATGGCCCAGCACTTATCTATTGATGGAAAGGCTGCCGACTGGGTAATGGATCCGAAGCGAGCCATCAGGAAGGCTAACTTGACCTTCACGGCTAAGTTTCTGTGGTTGATTGTCTATCACTGCCTCTCCCCCATGGCTGCAGATAAAATAGTTAAATGGGATCGGGCAGTTCTGATGGCAACGATGATGGACGGGTTTGAGGTTGAATTCGCTTGGCTTCTTCAGGCAGTCATGCACGAGAGGGCCTTCCGTGCATGGTATTTTCAGTATGCAGGTCTACAGGTGTGACCATTTGGCACATTGATCAGCTCAAGACTCCGCAGGTCAATGTTGATATCGGCCTCATCAGGAATGAGGCCAATGAGTTGGCTCCACGCAGAGGGCCCCGTACAGAGGTGCCTCCACTTGGTGAGAATATGGCTAATACTGTAGCGCACGCTCGGACGGCTACGGAGGCTACTTCTGCAACCACTGATACTACCCCAGTTGAGTCTTTACTGGGTAGTAGCACTGCCACAAGATCCTCTCGCTCAGCCCCTTCCCCATCTCTGGTCCCGCTTACTATGGTCCAAAAACTAGAGGCTCAGATGGCCACACTTCTGCATCACATCCAACCTTGGATGCAGAGGTCTATTGCTGAGGCGGAGGAAGATATATCGTGGATTCACGATATTATTAATACTTTTTCCTTAAGTTTAGTGTGTCCAAAAGCCTTTTTGTGCTAATTTTTATATAAGTTTCTCTTTATTTTGTAGGAAATATGTCCAAAGATGAATGCGGAGATTTGAGCGAAAAAATGTAGAAGAGACCACCTACGGAGCTTATGACGGTCCGTCGTGCTTGTGACGGTCCATAGGTGGCAGCGTAGTGCAGCTGCTGAAGAAAGATGGGGAAGTGTGACCAAGTGTGGGGCTACGGAGTTCATGACGGTCCGTCGTGTCTATGACAGTCCATCCTGCAGGTTCGTCATGAAGTTCAGAGAAGTAGTCCAGTACCCATATTCCAAGAGTTCAAGTATTTTGAAACGAAGACTCTCGACGGACCGTTGTGCCTATGACGGTCCGTCATACTTACCGTCGAGGGTAATGAAGAGAGCAACAGAAGAAATTGCATAAGTATGGGACGACGGAGTCCATGACAGTCCGTCGCGAACACGACGATCCGTCGCGAGTTCCGTCGACCCAGCCGCGCCGCGTTTTGACAGATTTCCAACAAAGAGAGTCTTTGTTTATTTAGGTTTTTATTTTCTATAAATAGTTTGAAAAACCTCGTTTTTGAGGTTAGACTCTTAGACTGTTAGACTCCGTATTGTTAGACATCATATTAGTAGACACTGTATTGTTAGAATTTTGAGAATCATTAGACTTTTTGTGAGATTGTTGATTACTTTGAGATTCTTGCAAGTGATTATTGGTTATTAATCCAGCAAACTTTCGGATTTTACTCTTTCTCATTGAAGTAAGTACATGAATTCTTATTTAATATATTTGAATATTATGATTATGACTATGAGTAACTAAACTCCATAACTTTGGTTGTGGGAACCATAGGCAAATAATGAGATAAAACCTAACTAAAATAATGATTCTAGAATAGTGTCTTGCATGTATTAATAATTCTTTCGCTTAGAAGTCTTTTTAACGGATGGCCAACGTTAGAACTCGCCTTAATGCTACTTGCCGGACCAAGGAGGTAGATAATAGGAAAAGAATTACCAACATAGATTTAGTGTATACTATCTAATAAGCTAGTATTGATTGGTACGAGGTAATAACTTAGTCAAATATCGAATACGATGCTTAATATGAGGTAAAGATAAGGGTTAAGGATAGCAACACACGTAGCCGGACCAAGGTGCGAAGTGAGATTTTTTAGATGCCAGACCAAGGATTTAGAAATACATAACTTATCACTTTGCATGCAAGATACTAGGAAAGAATTGTTATAGTTAGAATTCTCAAGTTATGAACCTGTGGGGAACACGTAAACCCTAGTTACTTTGATTAGTTGATTAAAATCAAACATTCAAAGTTGTTAAGTGCCTCTTTCTATTTAGGTAGTTATTTTCATTCATTTAGAAATAGAAACCCCCCTTTTATTGTTTTTACTTTCCAAGGAAGTAATTGACTAAACAAAAGTAATAATAGATTGAAGTTAAGTCTAGACTATTTTCCTCGTGGGAACGATCCCAACCTCAGTAGTTGGGTTATTTACTTGATACGACCGCTTTACTTCTTTTTTGAGAACAAAGTTTGAGCGCATCAAATTTTGGCGTCGCTGCCGGGGATCATAACTTTTAGATTAACTTGAACTTATTACTATAGTTTAGTTGATATTTTCTTGATTTTACTTTGTTTTATTGTTTTTGATTTTCTCAGAACTATCCTCCTTGTATGCCAAATACACGAAGAGGATGAGAACCCTTGTTTTCCTACGATCACGAATTAGAGCGTACACTACGCAATATGAATCGAAACTTGGGAATCAATGATGATAATTCAAACCAGAATATCCTAGCTCCGGTTGATGTTCATGGTCAGTTGTTACCCGATGCTCCGGGTGAACACCAACAAAGGGGACAAAATCCCGCTCCACGGCCCCAAGCATACTACAGAGGCGATGATAACATAGCAGACGCCGATGGGCCACTTGTTTTACCTCCTCTACCCACAGGCCACACCTTTGTGGTAACTAGTAGCCTGATGCAAATGCTCACTGCTAGAGGTTTGTTTTCAGGGCTACCTTCTGAGGACCACACTCCCATATATCTAAGGTAAGGGCAGTGTGTAAAAGCTGTATAGGGAGGCCTGATTTGGATTTAGATGTAATAGGTCTCAGAGTGTTTCCTCTATCACTGACGGGAGAGGCTGCTATGTGGTTCACTGAGCTCCCATACAACTCAATCTTCACTTGGAACTAACTAAGGGATGTCCTCTTAGCACGCTACTATCCGTTCTCCAAGAAACTAAACCAGAAAGACAGTGAATAACTCTGTGGCACTACCAGGAGAGTCAGTTAGTAGTTCTTGGGATAGATTCACCTCATTCTTGAGAAGTATTCCAAATCACCGTATAGATGATGAGTCACTGAAGGAATACTTCTATCGGGGACAGGATGATAATAACAAAGCGGTGTTTGAAACTATAGCAGGTGGATCTTATGGGGAATGTCCTTATGCTGAGATTGCCAAAAAATTAGAGAAAATCTCCCGGAATAATAAAGCTTGAGTACTAGGAAGTCTGATATAGGGAGAAACACCTTCGCAGTGCAGTCCACTCACAACCCAGCCACAGATGAGTTTTGCAAAGAAATGGCTCAGATGAGAACCGAGCTTGGGTTGGTACTAAAACATGTCACTGGGGGTGCAGAAAAGATAAATGCAGTCAACTACTTGTCGAAACCACCACCACAAAATGATGAGTGATATTATGAGGAGGATTCCTATGCAGTAAATGAACAGACGGGGGGTTTCCGACCAAGTGCCCAAGGCTCTAATAAGGAAAATTGGCGCCAAGGTCAAGGGAACCAAGGTCGGAACTATGGTAACTACAATCGTGAGGGTCATTATGTCCGAGATGGAAACTACAATCGCGACAACAACTTCAACAGGGGTAACTATGGTAATAGAAACGACAGGAATGGACCCTATAATCCTCCTCAAAATCGTTAAGTTACTCTTAGGTATGGTGGAGGTAGTATGCCGCGAGTTGAGGATATGTTGCATAAAATGATGAGGAGGTTTGATGCTAGTGATGAGCACAATAAAGACTTGACGAATGATTTAGCGGGTATTGGGCAAAAAGTTGATACACATGCAATATCAATTAAGCAACTTAAGTTACAATTGTCCCAATTATCTGCGACTGTGAACACACGGCAACCGGGCACTCTTCCTAGCATGAGTGTCCAAAATCTGAAAAATGATGGACATTGTATGGAAATTACTACTCGCGGTGGAAAGCAAACCATTGACCCACCTATGCCGTCTAATGAGAAAAAGGTGACAAAAGATACTGATAAAGTGGTAGATGTTGATGGTGAATTAGAGGATAACACTGTAAAAGATGCTGAAGTGCCTAAAAAGGTAACCCCCATGCCCAGGACACCACCTTCATTTCCTTAGAGATTATTGAAAAAGACCGAGGATGGTAATTATCGGCGTTTTATAACAATATTGAAGCAACACTCTATCAATGTCCCTTTGGTAGAAGATTTAGAACAAATTCCCGGTTACGCCAAGTTTATGAAAGATCTGGTCACAAAGAAAAGATCGTTCACTTTTGAGGATAATGATCGAATGCAGCATTGTAGTGCTATTGCTACAAGATTAATGGTCAAAAATAAAGAAGATCCAGGTGCGTTAACTATTTCTTGTACAATCGGGCTATTACATTTTGCGAAAGCATTATGTGATCTGGGGGCAAGCATAAATCTCATGCCCCTCTCAATTTACAAGAATTTGGGTTTGGGTGATCCAAAGCCCACTGCGATGCGGCTACTCATGGCTGATCGAACAGTAAAAAGGCCTATAGGGATACTCCACGATATGCTAGTAAAAGTGGAGTCGTTCATATTTCCGGCAGATTTTGTTATTATTTATTGTGAAGTCGATTTTGAAGTGCCCATTATTCTTGGGAGGCCATTCCTTGCTACGGGAAGAGCCTTAGTAGACATGGAAAAGGGGCAGATGAAATTTTGGTTGAACAACGAGGAAGTGACCTTTAATATTTGCAGGTCCATGAGGCAGAGTGGGGAGCTCTAATCGGTATCTGCTATATCCTACAACATGGGTGAGACATCTGAGACACAAATAGAAGAACGTCTAGGTGTAGAAGCATTAGTGGTAGTGATAATGAATTTTGATAGCGATTGCATTGAAGAGTATGAGTCATTAGTCGCGGCTCTTGACTGAGATGATGTTTGGTTTAAACCGAAGATATATGAGCTAGATATGAAGAATCGCGAGTCCCCACCCACGAAACCATCTATAGAGGAGGCTCCAAAATTAGAACTAAAAGCTCTCCCACCTCATCTCAGGTATGAATTCTTAGGAAATGGTGACATTTTGCCGGTAATCATTGCATCAGAGCTGAATGAACAACAAGTTCAGAGTTTTGTGAAGGTGCTAAAAAGGTTCAAAAGAGCTATTGGGTGAACTATTGCGGACATTATTGGGATCCCTCCTGGTATTTGCTCTCATAATATCCAACTCATGCCTGATCATAAGCCAAGTATTGAGCACCAAAGACGCTTAAATCCTCCTATACAAGAGGTCGTGAAGAAGGAAATCATTAAGTGGTTGGATGCAGGAGTAATCTATCCAATTGCCAATAGTAGTTGGGTATGCCCGGTTCAGTGTGTACCTAAGAAAGGGGGAATGACTGTGGCCCCCAACAAAAAAAAAATTTGTTCCAATGAGACTGGTTACTGGATGGAGGGTGTGTATGGATTACCGCAAACTAAATTCATGGAATGAAAAAGACCACTATCCTATGCCCTTCATGGATCAGATGTTGGATAGACTTGCCGGAAAAGGGTGGTACTGATTTCTTAATGGATATTCAGGGTATAATCAGATTTCTATTGCTCCAGAAGATCATGAGAAAACAACTTTTACTTGTTCATATAGGACCTTTGCGTTCAGAAGAATGCCGTTTGGGTTGTGCAATGCACCTGCCACATTTCATGGATGTATGATGTCGATATTTTCTGACATGGTGGAGGATACTATAGAAGTTTTTATGGATGATTTTTCTATGGCTGGTGATTTGTTCGAGCGGTGTTTGATTAATTTATCTGAGGTCCTTAAGAGATGTGAAGGCTGAAATTTAGTACTAAATTGGGAAAAGTGTCATTTCATGGTGAAAGAGGGTATTGTTTTGGGTCATCGGAGTTCAGAAAAGGGCATAGAGGTTGATCGAGCTAAAGTCGAGGTAATAGAGAGACTTCCCCCACCGATCTCTGTGAAAGGTGTGAGAAGCTTTCTTGGGCATGCAGGTTTTTACCAGAGATTCATCCAAGACTTTTCAAAGATTGCACATCCATTATGCAAACTGCTGGAGAAAGATTGTAAATTTTGTTTTGATGAATCCTGTCTTAAAGCATTCAGTGAGCTAAAAGATAAATTGGTGTCTGCGCCTATCATTATTTCTCCGGATTGGAACAATCCATTTGAGGTGATATGTGATGCTAGTGGGGTGGATCTTGGTGTAGTATTGGGATAGAGAAAAAACAAAATCCTTCACCCCATTTACTATGCTAGTAAAGCCCTAAATGAAGCTCAGAAGAACTACACAGTAATCGAGCTAGAACTCCTTGCAGTAGTCTGTGCTTTTGAGATATTTTGCTCCTATTTGCTAGGTACTAGAGTTATAGTGCATACTGATCACTCAACATTGAGATATTTGATGGCAAAGAAGGATGCGAAACCTAGGATGATTCGTTGGGTATTACTGCTACAAGAATTTGACTTCGAAGTGATGGATAGAAAAGGAATTGAAAATCAAGCTGCTGATCACTTGTCTCGTCTGGAGGATGAATCTATGAGAGAGTAAGGGAATAATACTGATATTGATGATACTTTCCCCGATGAGTATGTATTGGCTACTTCACAAGACTTAATCCCATGGTTCACATATTTTGCGAACTATCTGGCTAGTGATATTGTTCCATCGGACTTGTCCTTTCATCAAAGAAAAAAGTTCATGTACGATGTGAAGAAGTTCTTTTGGGATGAACCATACTTATATAGGAGTTGTGCCAACGGGCTTATTCGGCTTTGTGTGCCAGAATGTGAGATGTTGAGTGTGTTGGAGGCATGCCATTCCTCACCCGTTGGTGGACATCACAGCGGTATCTGAACCGCCCATAAGATATTACAATGTGATTACTATTGTCCAACTCTTCATCAAGATGCTCATGAGTTTGCTAAATCATGTGATAGATGCCAACGAGATGGCGGCATTTCAAGAAAGCAAGAGCTCCCTCTAAACCCCATTTTTGTGATTGAGTTATTTGATGTTTGGGGTATTGACATTATGGGCCCTTTTGTGAGTTGTCATGGAATGAAGTACATTCTAGTAGTGGTTGATTATGTATCTAAATGGGTCGAAGACATCGCCCTCGCAAACAATGAAGGGAAGAGTGTCACTGCATTTTTGAAAAAGAATATATTCTCTCATTTTGGCACCCCAAGGGCAATTATTAGTGATGGGGGCTCCCACTTCTGTAACAGATTGTTCAAGGGGTTATTGGAGAAATATGGGGTTCGCGATAATGTGTCCACTCCTTACCACCCTCAAACTAGTGGGCAAGTTGAAGTGTCAAATCGGGAGATCAAACAAATATTGTCAAAAATAGTGAACGCTAGTAGAACGGATTGGTCAAGGAGGCTTGATGATGCTCTTTGGGCCTACCAGACAACATATAAGACTCCCATAGGTATGTATCCATACTAACTTGTATATGGGAAAGCTTGTCATCTTTCGGTTGAGTTAGAGCATAAAGCCATGTGGGCCATGAAGAAGTTGAAAATGGATTGGAGCGAAGCTGCAAAACAACGGTTAAATGAACTCGATGAATTTCGCCTGAAATCCTATGAAAGCTCAGCCCTATACAAAGAAAAGATGAAGAAGTACCATGAAAACAAAATTGAAAAAAGAGAGTTTATGGTCGGGGATTTTGTGCTTTTATTCAATTCAAGGTTGCGCTTGTTTCCGGGAAAGCTCAAGTCCAAATGGACTGGTCCTTACTTGGTTACCCAATTATTCCCTCATGGAGCAGTTGAGTTGGAAACTAAGAAGGGTGTGGGGATGCATAAAAATCTATTTCGGGCATGCTGAATCGGCGAATGAAGTGATAGAGGCATACCATCTTGATGAAGTCTGAGTAATCAAGTGTCCCCAGTCGTGCCGCGACATTAAATCAGGCGCTTTTTGGGAGGCAACCCAATACTTATAGTCTTTTTAGTAATGGTAGCATTTTTCTACTAATGTGTTTTTAAATATGCAGGCACATCACCAGGAAATTCTGCAGAAAATTACTCTGCAGCAGTCACTGACGGATACATCGACGGACCGTTGCGCCTTCGACGGACCATCGAATGCCTCTATCATACCAGGTACGTCTTTCTGTTATTTTCAAACTAGGGCACACACGACGGAACCAACGATGAGTCGTCACAACTGCGACGGACCGTCGTCGGGCAATCATTGCGTGATTAATGAGGCGTACCCGACCTGACCCGGTTGGAGTTTATTATAAAATGTCACCATTTAAACTCCCCAACCCCTCATTTCACCCCTATTCCTTCATTATTCCTCCCATTACCCTCTTTTTTCAACTTCCACAATCTAGTCCTCTATCAACCACCGATTATTGCCCCCCCACAATTCTCCAAAGCCCTAAAAGTAATAATCTACTAAACAGTGTTGCTGCTGTGGGTGTCTGCCTGGCCACCGAGTACTTGTCCATTTGTTTTTCTCCAATTCTAAGGTATGTGTCTCTAATTTCTACTCATTTATCTTTCATTTTTGTTTATTAATTAGTATTAGCATAGTTCTTCGTCATATGTTCATTTCTTTTATATAAGATTCTGTCTAACCTAGGTTAAAAATGTTCAAAATTGCCGTGTTTACAACCCTAGACATAGGTGCTTTTGCATTGCTAGTTTCCTAGGTAGTTGGGTTAGACAAATGTAGGTCCATAACACTACAAGTTCGAATTGGGTTCATCGGGGATGAATGGGGTACGCCAGTTCTATCACTGATCTATAGAACGAGACCCCGATGACGGACCGTCGTGCCCACGATGGACCGTCGTAGGGTCCGTTCCAAAAGCCCTAACACCCCACTGCCCATGTTTTTCCAAGTGTCCCCCAATGGACACATGTGACGGACCGTCATACCCACGACGGTCCATCCTGCACAACCGTTCTGGTTGTCAGAGACCCTCTTTCAAAGGGTCTCTCATTTTTTCTAAGTGTCCTTCAACGGACATATGTGATGGACCATCGTACCCACGATGGCCCGTCCTGCATGACCGTTATGACGGTCAAAGACCCGTATTCTCAGGGTCTCTCACTTTTTCCAAGTGTCTTTCAACGGACACATGTGACGGACCGTCGTAGCCATGACGGTCCGTCCTGCATGATCGTTATGACGGTCAGAGACCCCTCCCCTAAGGGCCTCTCATTTTTTTCTAAGCGTCCTCTGACGGACACCTACGATGGACCGTCGTACCTGTGACGGTCCGTCCTGCACATACCATCATACTAGTCAGAGACTCTCCTTCAGGGTTCTCCATATATACATAGTCTAAGTAAGACACGACGGACCTCATGACGGTCCGTCATAGTCACGACGAGCTGTCACCAGGCCTGTTGTGTGTCAATGTTACTATAGCAATAACATACTATTTTTCATTTTTTTAGTATGGTTTTGCTTGTCTTGTTTGCCACTACTCGTACTAATATTGATCCTTTACAGGTACTATCTACTGTGGCACCCAATCAAGATCGAATCGATGCACGCGGGCGATCGAAGTTTGTCGCCCCGTCTGCCCGCATGGTCATTGGCTTTGATGATGAGCGTGACCCCGAGTACGTGCCCCCAGGCACTTCCATCCCTTCCCGTGCTGCACGTGCTCCCAGAGCCACACCAAAAAAGGTAGCATCCGGTGTAGTCACTGCCTCCAAGTCTGATGAGGAGCGCATACTGACCGGCATACCCTCTGGGTCAGCCACAAATGAAGAAGGAGCGTCTGGCTCCTTAGGAGTATCTTGGTCGGAGGAAGCCTCCGGATCTGCTGAGGTTCCCGCACCCGCCACTGCTGCAGCGTCGGCCTCGTCTGATGAGGCTGACAGTTTGGAATCCACATCAAGTTTACAAGCTCAGGCCCCCACCCAAGCCACTGACCAGCCCAACCGGTGGTGTGTTGATGGGCAATTTCAAGTCTACTCCGACGCCAAGTTCTTGACTGATAAAGGATTGATAACTCGAACACTCACCTTGGAGCGCGGGGTCCTTACAGGGAGTCTCCCGATGATGCCTGAGATCCACAATCTCTTCACCAAGCATCGCCTGGAGTGGGCAGCACGTCTGTTGGGCCCGTACAGTGAAGAAATGGTCCGAGAGTTCTACGCATCCTACGTAGTAACTCTCCGATCACAGATAGATAGGCGGGCTGCCCCCGCAAAATAGGCCCCACTGGAGCAGGTCCGAGTACGGGCCATGCAGGTTGACATTTCCCTGCCTGCCATCCGCCGGTTTCTATACGGCGAGGGTGTTGATGCTACTCGGACCCCTCTCACTGCCGAGTTTGACTACTGCTGGCAGATTGTTAAGGATGGTCATTTCCCATGTGAGCCATCGCTGAGAGAGACCACTAACAGGTGGATGACCCTGCACCTTTCAGTTGATGGAGAGGGTGCCGACTAGGTGACTGAGCCAAAAGGGGCCATCAAGAAGGACAACCTCACTTTCACGGTGAAGATCTTGTGGCTGATTGTCCGCCACCGCCTTTCCCCCACAGCTGCTGATACTATCATTTTATGGGATCGAGCAGTGTTGATGGCGACGATGATTGCTGGGTTCGAGGTGGATTTTGCGTTGCTTCTACAGGCAATCATGCAGAAGAGGGCTTTTAAGGTCACTACTACTTACCCTTTCCCGTGCATGATCTTTTCTCTCTGTAGGTCCGCAGGTGTGCCTATATGGCATGCAGATCAGCTCAAGACCCCACAGGGCACTGTTGACGTCAGCCTCATTAGAGATGAGGCCAATGAGTTGGCTCCATGCAAAGGGCCCCGTCTAGAGCTGCCGTCACTTGCTGATGATCTTGCTGATACGATAGCCCAGGCCCGCACGGCTACATAGGCGGCGTCCACTGACACTACCCCGGTCGAGTCTATCCCAGGTAATAGCACTGCCCCGAGCTCCTCTCGCACAGCCTCTCTACCGACGCTGGTCCTGCATGCTAGGGTCCAAAAATTAGAGGCGCTGATGGCTACACTTCTGCATCATATCCAACCGTGGATGCAGAAGTCTATTACTGAGTCAGAAGAGTGACTAGAGCGGAAAATGGTCCAGTTTACAGAGCGGAAGATCGCTGAGGTTCACCAGCGCTTGGACGCCTTTGAGTTGACGGTGCTAGCTCAGCTAGCCCCTCCTGTGCACGTGTCGACACTTCAGGCTGCAGTCGATAGCCTTCGCACAGATATTGACACGATTTTAGAGGCTAGGGTGCCTGAGTTTGAGGCCCCTTCTGTCGAGCCTACTGAAGACACATTGTTGGCGGCCCTATTTGCCACTTCAGAGATTTCACCGCCTCCCCCTCGAGAGCATGCCAAGAGGCGTAGAGGTCGAGTAGAGGACGAGGCGCGAGCACAAAAGAAGGAGCGCCGAGAGATGGAGGCTGCGATGAGAGCCTCACTTGCTGAGGAGGAGGCGCACCAGATGAGATCATCAGAGATAGCGGCTGGGGCGTCTAGCTCCCGAATTGTGGAGATAGCAGGAGGCACTACTGATGGTGCAGTTGTTGCTGAGGACACCACTGACAGTGTCCAGATTGCAGACGACGTGGGTTCCGGGGACCTGGACCCACCAGCTTGGTGATCGACGGCTCTTTGCACCACAGGTTTGCTTCACCTACCACTCTAAGATTTAAATTTTTATGCATTGGATACAATTGCATGTTTTTTTGTTGGGGGTGGGGTAAATGGAAAGTGAGTGTTAGGGTGAAGTCTGAGTAGCCCAATTCACTATCCTCGTTTGGGGTTTTCTTGCTTGTGTTCTTTTTCCCCAAAAGACTGATTACTTTTTCTGTTGAACCGGCATGTCTATATATTTTGTACATTGTTTAATTCTTGAGCATGATGGCTAAAATGATATCCTGACAAATTGGAAAATGATGCATAACTAGGCATAGTAACTGATAAATGTGTAGCTCTAAGCATGACATAGAGGTACACCACTGCATTACCCTTAGTTTGAAATTCTAACTAGGTGTCTGATAATCTCGTATAGTGATGAGATGTCAAGTGAGTGTGAGGAAGATTTGAATAGTCCACTATTGATAATGAGCTAGAACTTGCCTGGTTAGTCATGCTAAAAGTAAGTTGTAAAAGACAATTAGGAAAGGATCATAGGCCCTTATTCAATATAGCTCATTTCTAGCCTAAATAAAAGAAACCAAATGAAATTTATCCTTCTTTGATCCAAATGATCTGAGCTTAAATTAGACCTTTCTTTTTCACCCCAACTGATCTTTTCTGGGAACAATGTGTTGGTCCTGGTCCCTCCTTGGATATGTGCACCTCAGCTTATGCCAAAAGCATAAGTTGAGGGTGGCTAATGCAGTAAACAACCTTCGTTATGGCCCTAACCCAACTTTGGATATTGTGTACCTTGACTCATGGCAAAGCCATGAGTTGAGGGTGGCTATTATGAGGAATGCTCTGGAAAGTGGGGTTGAAAGAACAAAGAGAGAGAAAGAACAAAAGTAAAGTGACTCATGAATTAGTTGAAAGAAAAGTAAAGAAAAAGAAAAATATACAAGAAATACAAGCAAGAAAAGAAGAGAGTCACTTACACAAATGAAGAAAGAAGAGTAAATAGCAAGGTGAAAGAATATGAGAAACTGGGCGAGATAAAATGATAGATAGTGGAAGGTTTAGCCGATATGTCAAGGAGGACAAAAAGTCACTAAAGTATACCTAAATATACCTTACCTGACCCCGAGCCTATGTTGCTAGCTAAAAAAGTCCTATCGTGATCCTAAGGGTTGTATAGCAAACTTAAGGCAGTGAAAATAAGGGCAAGCTTATGGTAATAGGTATGAATGAGTGTGACTTTGTTCTGAGAGCGAGTGTTGAAAAGTAATCCATATACTCAAACTGAAATCATTGTGTGAAAAAGGAGGATTTTTTTTGAAGTGAGGACACTAGTTGTAATACCAAAATTGTTAGCACCTCGGTGAGAAATTGAAGAGGATAGGTGTTAGTGCATGGTGAGTCTGTGTCATATTCTGATCCCACATAATTCAATTCTAATAGTGATAACATGCATAGATTTGATGAGATTAATCGGTATTGATAGCCAAATGATTGCAAAGGATAAAACATGGATACTATTGTACAAAGATTTTGTATTGAGTCATAGTGTGTCGCTTGAGGACAAATAACGAATTTAAGTTGAGAGTGTTGATATACTTTGGTTTCACGGTATTATTAATACTTTTTCTTTATGTTTAGTCTGTCCAAAAGCCTTTTTGTGCTAATGTTTATATAAGTTTCTCTTTATTTTGAAGGAAATCTATCCAAAGATGAATGCAGAGATTTTGAGCGAAGAAATGCAGAAGAGACCACCTACGGAGCTTGTGACGGTCCTTCGTGCTTGTGACGGTCCGTAGGTGACAGCGTAGTGCAGGCGCTGAAGGAAGATGGGGAAGTCTGACCAAGTGTGGGGTTACGAAGCTTGTGACGGTCCGTCGTGTCTATGACGGTCCGTCCTGCAGGTTCGTCATGAAGTTCAAAGAAGTAATCACAGTACCCATATTCCAAGAGTTGAAATTTTTTGGAACGAAGACCCTCGACGGACCGTTGTGCCTATGACGGTCCGTCATACTTTCCGTCGAGGGTAATGAAGAAGAGCAACAGAAGAAATTGCATAAGTATGGGACGACGGAGTCCATAACGGTCCGTCGTGACCATGATAATCCGTCGCGAGGTCCGTCGACCCAGCCGCGTTTTGGCAGATTTCCAGCAAATAGAGTCCTTGTTTAATTAGGTTTTTATTTTCTATAAATAGTTCGAAAAACCTCATTTTTTAGGTTACACTCCGTATAGTTAGACTCTTAGATTGTTAGACACCGTATTAGTAAACATTGTTTGCTAGACTTTTGATTATCATTAGACTTTTTGTGAGATTATTGATTACTTTGAGATTCTTGCAAGTGATTTTTGGTGATTGATCAAGCAAACTTCGGATTTTTCTCTTTCTCCATGCAGTAAGTACATGAATTCTTATTTAATATATTTGAATATTGTGATTTTTACTATGAGTAACTAAACTCCTTAACTAGGGTTGTGGGAACCATAGGCAAATAATGAGATAAAACCTAACTAAAATAAAAATTCTAGAATGGTGTCTTGCATGTATTAATAATTCTTTCGCTTAGAAGTCTTTTTAACGGATGGCCAACGTTAGAACTCTCCTTAATGCTACTTGCCGGACCAAGGAGGTAGATAATAGGAAAAGAATTATCAACATAGATTTAGTATATACTATCTAATAGGCTAGTATTGATAGGTACGAGGTAAAAACTTAGTCAAATATCGAATACGATGCTTAATTTGAGGTAAAGATAATGGTTAGGATAGCAACACACGTACCCGGATCAAGGTGCAGAGTGAGATTTTCTAGATGCCGGACCAAGGTTCGAGAAATACATAACTTATCACTTTGCATGCAAGATACTAGGAAAGAATTGTTATAGTTAGAATTATAAAGTTATGAACCTGTGGGGAACACGTAAACCCTAGTTACTTTGATTAATTAATTAAAATCCAACATTCAAAGCTGTTTAGTGTCTCTTTCAATTGCGTTAGTTATTTTCATTCATTTAGAATTAGAAAGCCCCCTTTTATTATTTTTTACTTTCCAAGGAAGTCATTGACCAAACAATAGTAATAACAGGTTGAAGTTAAGTCTAGACTATTTTTCTCATGGGAACGATCCCAACCTCACTAGTTGGGTTATTTACTTGACACGACCGTTTTACTTCTTATTTGAGAAGTAAGTTTGAGCGTATCAGTCTCTCATTTTTTTTTCTAAGTGTCCCCCAACGGACACATGTGACGGACTGTCGTCTTCACGATGGTCCGTCCTGCACAACCGTTCTGGTTGTCAGAAACCCTGTTTCTAAGGGTCTCTCATTTTTTTCTAAGTGTCCCCCAACGGACACATGTGACGGACCGTCGTCTTCACGACGGTCCGTCCTGCACAACCGTTTTGGTTGTCAGAGACCATGTTTCTAAGGGTCTCTCTCCTTTTTTTTCTAAGTGTCCTTCAACGGACACATGTGATGGACCGTCGTCGTCACGACGGTCCGTCCTACATGACCGTAATGACGGTTAGAAACCCCTCTCCTAAGGGTCTCCATTTTTTTCCAAGTTTCCTCTGACGGACACCTACGACGGACCGTCGTACCTATGACGGTCCGTCCTGCACGTACTGCCATACTAGTCAGAGACTCTCCTTCAGGGTTCTCCATATATACATAGTCTAAGTAAGACACGACGGACCCCATGACGGTCCGTCATATTTACCACGAGCCGTCACCTGGCCCGTCGTGTTTCACTGTTACTATAGAAATATCATATTATTTTAATTTTTTATGCGGTTTTGGTTGTCTTGTTTGCCACTACTCGTACTATTATTGATCCTTTACACGTATATCTACTATGGCACCCAAGCAAGATTGAATCTATGCACGCAGGCGATCGAAGTCTGTCGCCCCGTCTGCCTGTATGGTCATTCGCTCTGATGATGAGCGTGACCCCGAGTATGTGCCCCCAGGCACTTCCACCCCTTCCCGTGCTGCACGTGCTCCCAGAGCCACACCCAAAAAGGTGGCATCCGGCATAGTCACTGCCTCCCAGTCTGATGAGGAGCGAATACTGACAGGCACACCCTCTGGGTCAGCCACAAATGAAGAAGGAGCATCTGGCTCCTTAGGAGTATCATGATCAGAGGAAGCCTCCGGCTCTGCTGAGGTTCCCGCACCCGCCACCGCTGCAGCGTCGGCCTCGTCTGATGAGGCAGACAGTTTTGAATCCACATCAGATTCACCAGCTCAGACCCCCACCCCAGCCACTGACCAGCACAATCGGTGGTGTGTCGATGGGAAATTTCAAGTCTACTCCGACGCCAAGTTACTGACTGACAAAGGAGTTATGACTCGAACACTCACCTTGGAGTGATGGGTCCTTAAAGGGAGTGTCCCGACGATGCCTGAGATCCACAATCTCTTCACCAGTCATCGCCTGGAGTGGACAGCACGTCTGTTGGGACGTTACAGTGAAGAAATGGTCTGAGAGTTCTATGCATCCTACGTAGCGACTCTCCGATCGCAGATAGATAGGCGGGCTGCCCCCACCAAATAGGCCCCACTAGAGCAGGTCCGAGTACGAGGCGTGCAGGTTGACATTTCCCTGCCTGCTATCCGCCGGTTTATATACGGCGAGGGTGTTGATGCTACTGGGACCCCTCTCATAGCCGAGTTTGACTACCGATGGCAGATTGTTTAAGATGGCCAGTTCCTGCGCAAGCCATCGCTGAGAGAGACCACCAAGAGCCAAAGGGGGCCACAAGAAGGCCAACCTCACTTTCACGGCGAAGTTCTTGTGTCTGATTGTCCGCCACTGCCTTTCCCCCACAGCTGTTATAATATCGTTACATGGGATCGAGCAGTGTTGATAGCGGCGATGATAGCCGGGTTCGAGGTGGATTTCACGTGGCTTCTACAGGCAGTCATGCACGAGAGGGCTTTCAAGGTCACTACTACTTACTCTTTCCCGTGCATGATCTTTTCTCTCTGCAGGTCCGTAGGTGTGCCTATATGGCACATAGATTAGCTCAAGACTCCGCAGGGCACTATTGATGTCGACCTCATCAGAGATGAGGCCAATGAGTTGGATCCACGTAGTGGGCCCCGTCCAGAGCTGCCCCCACTTGCTGATGATCTTGCTGATACGGTAGCCCAGGCCCGCACGGCTACAAAGGCGACGTCCACTGACACTACCCCGATCGAGTCTATCCCGATAGTACCACTGCCCCGAGGTCCTCTCGCACAGCCCCTCTACCGACGATTGTCCCTCTTTCTAGGGTCCAAAAATTAGAGGCGCAAATGGCTACACTTCTGCATCATATCCAGCCGTGGATGCAGAAGTCTATTACTGAGTCATAAGAGTGCCTAGAGAGGAAAATGGTCCAGTATATAATGCGGAAGATCGCTGAGGTTCACAAGCGCTTGGATGCCTTTGAGTTGCAGGTGCTAGCGCGGCCAGCCCTTCCAGTGGGTGTGTCGACTCTTCAGGCTGCGGACGATAGCCTTCGCGCAGATATTGACACGATCTTAGAGGCTAGGGTGCCGGAGTTTGAGGCCCCTTCTGTCGAGCCTACTGCAGACATACTATTGGCGGCCCTATTTGACACTTCAGAGATCCCACCACCTCCCCCTCGAGTGCATGCCAAGAGGCATAGGGGTCGAGCAGAGGACGAGGCGCGAGCACGGAAAAAAAGCGCAGAGAGATGGAGGCTGCGAGGAGAGCCTCACTTGCTGAGGAGGAGGCGCACCAGATGAGAGTATCAGAGTAGGTGGCTGGGGAGTCTAGCTCCCGAACTGTGGAGATAGCAGGAGGTACTACTGATAGTGCGATTGTTGCTGAGGACACCACTGAGGGTGCTCAGATTGCAGAGGACATGGGTTCCGGGGAACCGGACCCTCCAACTTGCTGATCGACGGTGCTTTGCGCCTCAGGTTTGCTTCACCAACAACTCTAGTACTTAAATTTTTATGCATTGGGGACAATTGCATGTTTTTTTGTGTGGGGTGGGGTAAGTGGACAGTGAGTGTTAGGGTGAAGTCTGAGTAGCCCAATTCACTATCCTCTTTTGGGGTTTTCTTGCCTGTGTTCTTTTTCTCTAAAAGACTGATTACTTTTTTTGTTGAACCGGCATGTCTATATCTTTTGTACATAGTTTACTTTTGGAGCATGATGACTAAAATGATATCCTGATAAATTGGAAAATGATGCACGACTAGGCATAGTAACTGATAAATGTGTGGCTTTAAGCACGACATCGAGGTACACCATTGCATTACCTTAAGTCTAAAATTCGAACTAGGTGTCTGATAATCTGGTAGAGTGATGAAATGTCAAGTGAGTGTGAGGAAGATTTGAATAGTCCACTATTTGTACTGAGCTAGAACTTGCCTGGTTAGTCTTGCTAAAAGTAAGTTGTAATAGACAATTAGGAAAGGATCATAGGCCCTTATTCAATATAGCCCATCTTTAGCCTAAATAAAAGAAAACCAAATGAAATTTATCCTTCTTTGATCCAAATGATCTGAGTTTAAATTAGACCTTTCTTTTTCACCCCAATTGATATTTTCTGGGAATAATGTGTTGGCCCTTGTCCCTCCTTGGACATGTGCACCTTAGCTTATGCAAAAAGCATAAGTAAAGGGTGGCTAATATAGTAAACAACCTTTGTTATGGCCCTGACCCAACTTTGGGTATTGTGTACCTTGACTAATGGCAAAGCCATCATTTGAGGGTGGCTATTATGAGGAATGCTCTGGAAAGTGGGGTTGAAAGAACAAAGAGAGAGAAAGAACAAAAGTAAAGTGACTCACGAATTAGTTGAAAAAAGTAAAGAAAAAGAAAAATACAAGAAATACAAGCAAGAAAAGAAGAGAGTCACTTACACAAATGAAGAAAGAAGAGAAAATAGCAAGGTGAAAGAATATGAGAAACTGGGCGAGATAAAATGATAGAAAGTGGAAGGCTATGCCGATATGTCAAGGAGGGAAAAAAGTCACTAAAGTATACTTAAATATACCCTACCTGACCCTGAGCCTATGTTACAAGCTAAGAAAGTCCTATCGTGATCCTAAGGGTTGTATAGCGAACTTAAGGCAGGGAAAATAAGGGCAAGCTTATGGCAATAGGTATGAATGAGTGTGACTTTGTTCTGAGAGCGAGTGTTGAAAAGTAATCCTTATACTCAAGCTGAAATAATTGTGTGACAAATGAGGATTTTGTTTTAAAGTGAGGACACTAGTTGCAATACCGGAATTAATAGCACCTCGGTGAGAAATTGAAGAGGATAGGTGTTAGCGGATGGTGAGTCTGTGTTATGTTCTGATCCCACATAATTCAATTCTAATAGTGATAGCATGCATAGATGTGATGAGATTAATCGGGATTAATAGCCAAATGATTGCAAAGGATGAAACATGGATACTATTGTACAAAGATTTTGTAGTGAGTCATAGTGCGTCGTTTGAGGACAAACAACGGATTTAAGTTGAGGGTGTTGATATACCGTGGTTTCACAATATTATTAATACCTTTTCCTTAAGTTTAGTATGTCCAAAAACCTTTTTGTGCTAATTTTTATAAAAGTTTCTCTTTATTTTGCAGGAAATTTGTCCAAAGATGAATGCAGAGATTTTGAGCAAAGAAATACAGAAGAGACCACCTACAGAGCTTATGATGGTCCCTCGTGCTTGTGACGGTTCATAGGTGGCAGCGTAGTGCAGCTGCTAAAGGAAGATGGGTAAGTCTGACCAAGTGTGGGGCTACGGAGTTCATGACGGTCCGTCGTATCTATGACGGTCCGTCGTGCTGGTTCGTCATGAAGTTCAGAGATGTAGTCCCAGTACCCATATTCCAAGAGTTCAAGTGTTTTGAAACGAAACCCTCGACGGACCGTTGTGCCTATGACGGTCCGTCATACTTGCCGTCGAGGGTAATGAAGAGAGCAGCTGAAGAAATTGCATAAGTATGGGACGACGGAGTCCATGACGTTCCGTCGTGTCCACGACGATCCGTCACGAGTTTCGTCAACCCAGCCGCGTTTTGACAGATTTCCAGCAAATAGAGTCCTTGTTTAATTAGGTTTTATTTTCAACAAATAGTTCAAAAAACCTCATTTTTGAGGTTAGACTCTTAGACTGTTAGACTCTGTATTGTTAGACATCATATTAGTAGACACTGTATTGTCATACTTTTTAGAATCACTAGACTTTTTGTGAGATTGTTGATTACTTTGAGACTCTTGCAAGTGATTATTGCTGATTAATCCAGCAAACTTTCGGATTTTACTCTTTCTCATTGTAGTAAGTACATGAATTCTTATTTAATATATTTGAATATTGTGATTATGACTATGAGTAACTAAACTCCATAACTAGGGTTGTGGGAACCATAGGAAAATAATGAGATAAAACCTAACTAAAATAACGATTCTAGAATAGTGTCTTGCATGTATTAATAATTCTTTCGCTTAGAAGTCTTTTTAACGGATGGCCAACGTTAGAACTCGCCTTAATGTTACTCGCCGGACCAAGGAGGTAGATAATAGGAAAAGACTTATCAATATAGATTTAGTTATACTAACTAATAGGCTAGTATTAATTGGTATGAGGTAATAACTTAGTCAAATATCGAATACGAGTCTTAATATGAGGTAAAGATAAGGGTTAGGGTAGCAACACACGTAGCCGGACCAAGGTACGGAGTGAGATTTTCTAGATGCCAGAGCAAGGATTTAGAAATGCATAACTTATCACTTTGCATGCAAGTTACTAGGAAAGAATTGTTATAGTTAGAATTCTCAAGTTATGAACCTGTGGGGAACAGGTAAACCCTAGTTACTTTGATTAATTGATTAAAATCCAACATTCAAAGTTTTTAAGTGTCTCTTTCAACTTAGGTAGTTATTTTCATTTATTTAGAAATAGAAACCCCACTTTTTTTGTTTTTACTTTCCAGGGAAGTAATTGACTAATCAAAAGTAATAATAGATTGAAGTTAAGTCTAGACTATTTTCCTCGTGGGAACGATCCCAACCTTACTAATTGGGTTATTTACTTGACACGACTGCTTTACTTCTTATTTGAGAAGTAAGTTTGAGCGTATCAGAGGAGCTCTTGGAGCGTAAGATGGCACTACACACAGAGAGGAAGATCGCGGAGGCTCTTAGATGCTTTTGAGTTGCGAGTGCTATCCCGGCGAGCCCCTCCGGTGGACGTGTCAACCCTTCAGGCTGCGGTTGGAAGTTTGCGAACAGATCTTGATATGATCTTAGAGGCTAGGGTGCCTGAGTCTGAGGCCCCTTCTGCAGAGCTTGCTGAGGACACAGTGTTGGCTGCTTTATTTGCCACTTCTGAGATTCCACCACCTCTCCCTCGAGATCATTCCAAGTGGCGTAGGGGTCGAGAAGAGGATGAGTCTAGGTTAAGGTAGAAGGAGTGCTGTGAGATGGAGGCTGCTAGGAGAGCCTCAATTGTTGATGAGGAGGCACGTAAGATTAGGGTTGTAGAGACAGTTGCTGGGGAATCTAGCCCTAGAGATATGGATACAGCGGGAGTCACGACTGATAGTGCTGCTGCTGATGAGGACACTACTGGGGGTGTCCAGACTACAGAGGTTGTGGGTTCCGGGGAACTGGACCCACCAGCTTGCTGATCGCCGGCACTTTGCGCCTCAGGTTTGCTTCACCTTCCACTCTCGTATTTCAGTTTTTTTATGCATTGGGGACAATTGCATATCTTTTTGTTGGGGGTGGGGTAAATGGAAAGTCAGTGCTAGGGTGAAGTCTGAGTAGCCCAATTCACGATCCTCTTTTGGGGTTTTCTTGCATGTGTTCTTTTTTCCCCAAAAGGCTGATTACTCTTATTGTTGAACCGACATGTCATATCTTGTGTACATAGTATAACTTTAAAGCATGGTGGCTAAAATAAATATGATATCCTGATATGAAAAGATGCATGACTAGGCATAGTAATTGATAATTGTGTGGCTCGAAACATGACATAGAGATACACTACTGCATGACCTTGAATCTTAGACTCGATCTAGGTGTCTAATAATATGGGAATGTAATGAATGTCAAGTTAGTGTGAGGAAAATTCAAAGGATCCACCATTGAGACTGAGCTAGAACTTGCCTGGTCAGTCTTTCTAAAAGTAAGCCAAAATGAACAATTAGGAATGGATCATAGGCCTTTGTTCGAAATAGTCAATCTTGATACAAAATACTATATATATATATACACACACATATATAACAAAAAGCCAAATGAAGTTAATCCCGTATTGATCCAAATGATTTGAGCCTAAAAACAGATCTTTCTTTTTCACCCTAACTAATCTTCTCTGGGAACAATGTGTTGGCCCTGGTCCCTCCTTGGACATGTGCACCTCATTTTATGCTAAAATCATAACTTGACGGTGGATAATGGAGAAAACAACCTTGTTGTGGCCCTGACCCAACCGTGGGTATTGTGAACCTTGACTCATGGCGAACTCATGAGTTGAGGGTGGCTGTTATAAGGAATACTTCAAAAAGTGGGGTTGAAAGAATGAAGAGAAAGAAAGAACAAAATAGAAGTGACTAAAAAAAGTCAATTACATATAAGGATAAGAAAGGGAAAACAAGAAGATTAAAAGAAAATTGAGAATTTGGGCGAAATAAAACAATAAAAAGGTGGTACGTTTAGCCGATATTTCAAAGAGGGAAACAAGTCATTAAAGTATACCTACATATACCCTACCCGACACGGAGCCTATGTAACAAGCTAAGAAAGTACTCTCGTCATCCTAAGAGTGTTATGGCAAACTTAAAGCAGTGAAAATAAGGCCAAGCTTATGGCAATATGTATGAATGAGT
Organism: Solanum lycopersicum; assembly: GCF_036512215.1. NCBI lineage: Eukaryota > Viridiplantae > Streptophyta > Magnoliopsida > Solanales > Solanaceae > Solanum > Solanum lycopersicum. Next base: position 21,437,186 of record NC_090805.1, read on the forward strand.
TGTGAATTTGTTCTGAGAGTGAGTGTTGAAAAGTAGTCCTTATACTCAAACTAAAATCATTGTGTGAAAAACGAGGATGTTGTTTTGAAGTGAGGACATTAGTTGCAATACCAGAAATATTAGCACCTCGGTGAGAAATTGAAGAGGATAGGTGTCAGTGCGTGGGGAGTCAGTGTCATGGTCTAGTTCCACATAATTCAAGCCTAATAGTGATAACATGCATAAACATGATGAGAATGATCGAGATTGATAGCCAAGTGATTGCGAAAGCTAAAATATGGATACTCTTGTACCAAGATTTTGTAGGGAGTCATAGTGCGTCGCTTGAGGACAAACAACGAATTCAAGTTGAGGATGTTGATGTTTCGTGGTTTCACGTTACTTTTAATTTCTTTTTCCTTAAGTTTAGCATGTGTCCAAAAGCTTTTTTTGTATTTATTTTTATGTAAGTTTATCCTTATTTGCGGGAAATCTATCCAAAGATGAACATGGATGTTTTTGAGAGAGAAATGTAGAAGAGACCACCTATAAAGCTTATGACGGTCCGTCGAGTATGTAACAGTTCGTAGGTGGCATCGTAGTGTGGAGAGAAGCTGCAAAAGGATGATGGGGAAGTTTGACCTAGTGTGGGATTACGGAAGTCCATGACGGACCGTCATAGCCACGATGGTCCGTCCTGCTAGTTTGTCGTAATGATCAAAGAGTAGTCCCAGTACCCAAATTCCAAGAAGTTAAAGTATTATGGAACGAAGACCCTCGATGGACCATCGTGCTTGGAACGGTCGTCATACCAATTTGTTGAGAGTAATGAAGAAAGCAGCCGAAGAATTTGTGAAGTATGGGACGACGGAGGCCATGACGGCCCTTTGTGACCACTACGGTCTGTCACCATGTCCGTCGACTCAGATGCGTTTGGACAAATATTCAGCAATTAGAATCCTTCTTTTATTAGGTTTTTGTTTTTATTATAAATAGTTCGAAAAACCTTGTTTTTGGGGTTAGACTTTTCGATAATTTTTAGTTCTCTTGTTCAAGTATTGAAAAATTAATTTCAGTAATTGATACACTTTTTCTGGAATTGATAGTTGGTGTTTTTGTTGATTAATCAAGTGAATTTCTGGATTTTATTCTTTCTCATTAAAGTAAATGCATGAATTCTTATATTAAATATATGAATAGTGTGAAAATGACCATGGGCAACTAAACTCCATAACTAGGGTTGTGGTACCATGGGTGAATAATGAGGTAAAATCTAACTAAAATAGCAATTCTAGAATAGTGTCTTGCATGTATTGATAATTCTTTCGTTTAGAAGTCTTTTTAACGGATGCCCAACGTTAGAACTCGCCTTAATGCTACTTGCTGGACCAAGGAGGTAGATAATAGGAAAAGAATTATCAACATAGATTTAGTGTACACTATCTAATAGGCTAGTGTCGATTGTTACGAGGTAATAACTTAGTCAAATATAGAATATAATGCTTAATATGAGGTAAATGTAAGGGTTAGTATAGCAACACACGTAGCCGGACCAAGGTGCGGAGTGAAATTTTCTAGATGCCGGACTAATGATTTAGGAGATACATAACTTTCACTTTACATACAAGTTACTAAGAAATAATTGTTATAGTTAGAATTATCAAGTTAGGAACCTTTGGGGAACACTTAAGCCCTAGTTATTTTTATTAATTGATTAAGCTGCGAGATTTGAATTTGTTAGTTGTTTACTTTAATTATTTAATTATTTTCATTAATTTAGAAATAAAACCCTCCTTCTTTGTGTTTTGTTTTCTAAGGAAATAGTTGACTAAATAATAGTGATAATAGAATAAAGTTAAGTTTAAACTATTTTCCTCGTGGGATCGATTCCAACCTCATTGGTTGGGTTCTTTACTTGATAACGACCACTTTACTTCTTATTTGAGAAGTAAGTTTGCGGGTATCAGGGGTACAACCTTATAAAAATATAATCTTTCTGATGTCTTTAAATTCTTCAAAATTTGCAAGTTGAAGTCTTCAAATCCTTCAAATATGCAAGTTGAAGTCTTCAAATCCTCCAAATATGCAAGTTGAAGTTTCGAATCCTCTATTTTTGCAAGTTGAAGTCTTCAAAATTTTCAAGTGTGCAAGTAGTAGTCTTTAAATCCCTTAAGTATGCAAGTTGAAGTCATCAAATACTGCAAGTATACAAGGTGAAGTCTTCAAATCCTTCAAGTATGCTACTTGAAGTCTTGTTCTCCAAATATGCAAGTTGTTAAATTTCCATTCCTTAAGGTGGGAAAAATTATCCGTTTGCACCTTATAATGGTCTTTTCACGAACTTATCCTTCAACAAATCTTTGAGTTTTCATGCCTTATGGTGGACTAGATTCGTCCCTTTGCACCTTAAGTTGACTTTTTCAGTATTTTATCCTTCAACAGATATTTAAATTTCCATGCCTTAAGATGGACGAGATTTTCCATTTGCATATTAAGCTAGCCTTTTCACGGATTTAGGATCTTTAAATTCCCATGCCTTGAGGTAGATGAGATTTTTCCCCTTTCCACATTATGGTGGCCTTTTCAGAAGTTTATCCTTAGAAGAATCTTTAAGTTCCCATACCATAAGGTGGACCACATTTTCCCCTTTGCACCTTAAGCCGACCTTTACATGAAATTTATACTTAAAAAAGGATCTTCAAAATTTCATGCCTTAAGGTAGAATTTGTTTTGTCGTTTCACACCTTGTGCTCAAGTATTTAGGAACTTGTAAAGCCTCAAGTTAGAGATGTTCACGGTGAGGGCGCTAAATAGACCCCTTCACACCTTCTTCTCAAGTATTAGGGATCTGGTAAATCCTCAATTTAAGTGACTTTCAAGGCGGGTACATTAAACACACCCATTTACCCCTTGATCTCAAGTATTCAGGTACTTGTAAATCCTAAAGTTAGAGATATTCAACGCGGGGATGTTAAACATATCCCTTCAAACCTTGTACTCAAGTATTCAGGATATTGTAAAGCCTTAAGTTAGTGATATTCTAGGTGAAACATTGAACACATCCCTTAAAACCTTATGCTCAAGTGTTCCAGATCTTGTAAATCCTGAAATTACATGGTCTTCAAGGAAGGGACATGAAACACATACCTTCTCACCTTATGATCAAGTATTCAGAATTTTGTTAAGTCTCAAGTTAGTGATCTTCAAGGTGAGGATGTTAATTACATCCTTTCACACCTTATGATCAAGTGTTCGGGATTTGTAATGCCTTAAGTTAGTGATTTCAAGACAGGGACGTAAAACCATCCCTTCACACCTTATGCTTAAGTATTTGGGATCTCATAAAACCTCATGTTAGAGATAACAAAGGGGTGACGTTAAACATATCCCTTCACACCTCAAGATCAAACTCTTGTGCGATAAAGCTCGCTAGTGTATGTTCTCCACAGAATATAAATAATGCTTATTTTGATCTCAAGGCGGGAATGTTAAGCATATTCTTTCACACCTTAAGATCAAATTTTTTGTGTTGTGATAAAACTCTCCATTGTGTAGCCTCTCAAAGAATACAAATATTTCTTCCATTGGCATATGAATGAAATATATAATAAAAGGAAAAAACATGAAGAAAAGAATTGAGAGAAAAAAAACCTTGTTCTTGATGCTTGATAAAATTTCTTTAACATTATAAGAAAGATATAACTAATTGATGCTAAAAGAATGGGAATATGCTCCTATTTATATTCAGTAAAAACATAGGTTTATTTCTATATGGAGAATATTTTAGTATTGTTATCTAATGAGTTGGGGATTTCGACTCATTTAGGGCTAATATTTAGAATTTTATTGTCCTAAATGCCTAATTTATGCTCTAAATTGATGTTAAAATTCTAATTTGTAGTTATGAAGGAGAAAGAGCAAGGAAAGGACATTTCCTGGAAAATTGAAGCTAAAAAGCTAAAGAAAAGCAAGACTGATGCTCACCAAAGTCACTCGGTGAGTCACCGAGTGGCTCTTCAACTCACCAAAAGTTATAGTTGGCCACTCATGGACAAAGACAACTTGGCGAGGAGATTGGAGTTGATGACGGAAGTTTTGATCACCTAAAGTCAGAGAAAGGGAAGTGTGGAAAATCCAAGGCAAAAAGGCGATAAAAAGGAGCACTTGGCGAGTCGCCAACCAGGTTGGTGAAGATTGACTTATTCCGGCGAGTGGCTCCAAAGCTCAAAAGTCTAGGAATGAATAAATGAAATTTTCAAAAGAATAAAGAGGAGTTACAAAGTTTTTGAGTGTTCCCACATTGTCCAATTTTGGGTTTTTGATCCCTAACATTATTCTGACTTTCTAAGTAGAGATTTAGGGTTTACTTGATTTCAAATTCATTTCAAACACTTTGAAGACTTATTGATTGTTACCAAGCTAATAAAAACCATAGTTGGTAATTATTTCTTGCTCTTGATTATGTGTGGCTAAAACCCCCATTCTTAGGTGTGTGATTATATGATTGAATGTTCTGATTAGCTTATGGGTGTTAGTATTTACTAATTTGATTGATGATTTGTAGTGGGAAACAATTAGTAGTTTAATTTTAAGTGATGAATTGCGATTTCAAATGCAATTGTAGTTTCATATTCTAATCTTGCTTGGGAAAGTGGTTTTAGATTTAAAATTATTAATTGATGATTGTGGTGATAGGGTTATTGAGGACATAGCTTGAAAAAGTGGGTCTAAATTCAATCCTGTTAATCTAGTTTGAAATGGTAGATTGATTGAGATATTGGGCTATTTATATGTGTTATGCTTGTCGTGGTTCGAGAGAACTTGGTTGAATCATGATAGATGATTGAGAAATGAATATTGCACCTAAAATCTGGCCTACAAACTAAGATTCAACGATTTCTAGTAAATAATAATTACCCATTTAGCAAAATTGGAATTCAATTTATCACATTCCCAATGATCCCTTTCAACTTGATTATTCCTTTTAGTTTGTAGTTGTTAATTATTCACTCTATTCCCCCCCCCCCCCAATTAACATTGATTTTCAAACCCTTGCCATTTAGTTTATTTTTTCAACAATGTCTACTTCTACAAACAATTGGATCACTATTTCACTTTATAATTGAGTTCTTTACTATATTACTCCTTAGGGGACAGACCCCAGCTCTTCGTTGGATTTAAAATTGATTGCTACCATATTTACTTAGGTTCAGATTAAGTGCAGTTGAACGTTATAATAAATGGCACCACCGCCGGGAAGTGTTGTATAGAATTCTTTAGAACTGATTGTTTTGTAGCTGAATAAACTTATTTTTGTGTTTTGTTTATCAATCTTAAATAGGGGAAGAGATGAGTGCTAACTAGAGTAATGCTAGTCAACTTGGACATAATTATGACATCGTAACTTGCACAATGTTAATGAAGATCAATTGGGAAGTGCAAGTGCTATTCAATTGCCTATAATTGTGGGACATGCGTTGTTTCATGTGACTATCACTATGATGCAACTGTTGCAAATGAAGGGTCTATTTGGAGGTCTAGCTACTGAGGATTCTCAGAAACTCAAGAAAAAGTCTAAGGAGGCAAAAAAGGATAAGACCGGTGATGGTAATTTCTCTAACACAAGGTCTGATGGACAAGGTCTTCCAGAATTTCGAAAATTTTTTTTGGTCAAGGTTTCTCCAATGCTCCTCCAAAAGTTCAACCAAGATAGGTAGTCTAACCCTGAGCCTCAGTATTGGTAATGGATCTTTGTTTCCCATGTATACTTGTACTAATTGTGGGAGAAAGAGAGATGGTAAGTGCCTAGCTGACTTGAATGGTTGTTCTCGTTTTGGTAGAAGTGGTCTCAAAATGAGGGATTACCCGATGCTTAAGGTTAAACGAAGAGAGGGCAAGAAATCTCTATTAGTTTTTGCAGGTTCCAATGATCTTTAGAAAAACTGTTTCAGTGCTCTTCAGACTAGAGGTGAAAAAGAAAGTTCCCTAGATGTGGTTATCGACATGTTTAAAGTTTGTCAACTTGATGTATATGCTTTACTTGATTCTATTGCTACATTGTGTTTTGTGACGTATATTTGGCTGTGAAGTTTGATGTTCTCCCTGATGTGTTATTAGTTTTTCCACCACTACTCTTTTTTGGTGATTTTGTGGTGGCTAAGAGGGTCTGTAGAAAGTGTCTTGTTTCCTTGTCCCATTGAGTTACTCTTGTTGACTTTGTAGAGCTTGATAATTTAGACTTTGATGTGATCTTGTGGTGAATTGTTGCACTCATGTTATTTTTCTATTGATTGTAGAACTCGTTTAGTCAAGTTTCAGTTCCTGAATAAGCCTACCTAGAGTGGAGGGGGGGGGGATATTCTATGCCTAAGGGTTAGTTTGTCTCCTATCTCAAAGATAGAAAGTTTATTTCTAAGGGTTGCTTTTATCATCTAGTGGGAAGAGGGATTTAGATTCCGAAACCACTTCTCTTGAGTCGGTCCCCATTGTCAGTCAAATTGAACAAGTGTTGCCGATTGAGTTACCTGTTATTCCTCCCAAGTAGGAAATAGACTTCGGTATTAACCTTCTCCAATATACACAACCTATATCTATCCTCCTTAACCTATGGATCCGAAAGAACTTAAGGAGTTGAAAAAATAGTTGGAGGATTTGTTGGATAAGGGTTTCATCCGATCGAGTATCTTTGAAGGTGGTGATTTAGTTTTGTTCGTCAGAAGAAGCATGGTTCTCTTCGTATGTGCATTAATTATAGACAGTTGAAGAAGGTGACCATCAAGAGCAAGTATTATATCCTAAGGGTAGATAGTTTATTTGATTAATTTCAAGGGGCAAGTTATTCTCTAAGATTGATATCTGATCGGGTTATAACTGTTTGAGGGTAAAATATGATGACATTCCAAAGATGACTTTGCAAACTTGGTATGGTCAAGATGAGTTTCTAGTAATGTCATTTGGGTTGACTAATTCTCTGGTAGTGTTTGTAGATTTGATGAATAGAGCCCTTAGACAATAACTTGACATGTTTGTAATTGTGTTCATGAATGATATGCTGATGTAATGAAGGAGTGAGGGTGATCATATTGAGAATTTGAGGATAGTTTTGCAAATCCTTAAAAACTTATAAAATTTTTCAAGGTTTAGCTAATGTGAATTTTGGTTAAGATTCGTAGATTTCATTGGTCATATTGTTTCGTGTAAGGGTATGGAGGTAGATGCTTAGAAGACAGATGCAATCAAGAGTTGTCTTAGAACCTGTAAATCCCTTGGATATTAGATGCATTTTGGGTTTGGCCAGATACAATAGAAGGTTTGTTGAGCGTTTCTCTTCTATTGACTCTCTTCTCATTTGACGGCTTTTGCTTAAGCTTTCAAAAGAAAGCTAAGTTCATATGGTCGAAAGCATGTGAGAAAAGTCTTCTAGAGTTGAAATATAGGCTTACTTCTTCTCCAATTTGGACTTACCGGAAGGGACATATGGTTTTTGGGTTTATTGTGATGCCTTGAAATATGGCTAGGGTGTGTGATTATGCAAAATGGGAAAGTTATTTCCTATGCCTCAAGGAAACTTTAAGTCTATGAGAAGAATTATATTACTCACTACCTTGATTGTCACACTCGGAATCTAGACCCCAGATGAGACTGGCGTCGTTTACCTCTCAGAGGTTGCAGACAAGCCTCTTCCTAACATTCATCACAATTATACAATTAAATTGCAGAAAATTTAAAACTTTTTAAAACTTAATGAAATATACTTAGACTTCATATAATTATCGCATAAGAGTGATATACTACATATCTCAAACTAAATAACCATCTATATTAGATTAAACAATTGAAATGAAAGAATCCGTAGTATAATAATAATTTGCCAAACAGACTTAATACAAAAGCTTAGAACAACTGTTTGAAAGTAAACGCTAGGGACCACACCTACTAGCTATGTCTAATGTACTAAAGCTAGAATAACAAACGTGGCATCCTCGAACTCAAGAGGATCTACCAAATGTATGGAGATACTAGTTCGAACCACTTCAACGTATCTTCAATCTTCTCTAAGAAACTGCACCTATAAAAATAGTAATAGTATAGGGGTTAGTACACACTTGTACTAAGTATGGGTGTATGCACACAAACACATAAGGACTATGCTTGATCAGGGAAAACTCTTCCTATAGCAACATGTCGTTTCTGGAAAGTGAAGTCACTTGACTTTCCTAGTTCGTTATTTATGAATCATGTTATGAATATGACATATTATAATGCATTCAAATCACAAAACTAACATACTATATGAACATAAGACCTTGGAATCATGAACATAATTTAGAACATCTCAAACGAAAATTTATAATTTTGCTCCCTCTTAGGCCGAGAGCTCTCTTTCAAGACTTAGTTTATTTTTCAGTCTTTTCTTCTTTTTCTTTTGTAGTTCAATGATCTCGTTTAACCCTATGTTTTACTTATAAGTGCAGTGATTCATTAAAGTCTCATACATACAAGTAATCATGTAAGTAATCCAAGCGACTAAGGAAATGATTTGACTACAATTGGGCATGAAGTCTTTATAAGCCAATCTTTATTGGCTATGCCCATTAATCATTCATTTGCATAATATAAGAAGTCATTATAAGCCAATCATTATTAGCGATGCCCATTATTTGATCATTTTGGATGATATAAATTTGCTGGGGCACATATTCCTATATTTGGCTATGCCCATTATTTGATCATTGGCATGGAATTAAGATTGTTGGCTATGCCCATTATTTGTTCATTTGCATTATATACAGATTTTTGGCTATGCCTACTATTTGATCATTAGCATAATACAAGAAGTCACTCTAAGACAATTTTTTATTGTCTATGCCCATAACTTGTTAAAAACTTTATTCTTATCAAACACTGTTGATTGATATTCTTAAGCTCTTGCTTTCTTAGTTCACTTTGAACTTACATTTCTTCTTATATCTTTATTACTTTCATAAAGAAATCTTTAGCATTAAGATCATGTGAGCTAACATGAAATCCAATGTCTTCACCACACCAAAAAGAGGTGGTTCACCATTTAAAGTGAACCTAAATCATGAGAGTTAACATGAAATCCAGTGTCTGCCCCACAGTGAAAAGGGGTGGTTCACCAGCTACACCGAAACCAAGTCCAGTGTCTTCCCCACACTGAAAAGAGGTGGTTCACGGTTTAAGTGAAACCAAATATTTCTTAAGCATTTAACCCACATAGACCATGTGAGCTAAACATGAAATCCAATGTCCCCCCCACACTGAAAAGAGGTGGTATCACCAGACAAAGTGAAACCGACTACTACCTAGCTCTCTTAGGTGGAATCCAATGGCTAGTTCCTATGCGAGCACCATTGTTCGAAGACTAGGAGATTTTGGAGACTACTTATCCACCTTGGTGGTAGATCATCTCATGAGGCTTACATGTGCTTGCACAATCTCATTGCTAGTCTATCGTTTCTTTGCTCAATTTTTTATACTTTATAACTTTTAGAGTTTACTCATACATTATGGAAACTTTCTTCTAATATGAGTTATGCTTAAATTAATGGATGACTTGTAATACCTTTCTTTACTTGATGAATGTGAACTTAAACGTTACACTATCATCATGATGTTAATGAAACTTGTCTCACGATTTCTAACATCCTCTTTTGTGAGTACTGATGTACCCTGGTTTCACGGCATTTTTAATGATTTTCCCTTAACTTTAGTGTGTGTCCAAAAGACTATTTGTATTGATTTTTAAGTAAGTTTCTCCTTATTTGCAGGAAATCTATTCAAAGATGAATGCGGAAGTTTTTGAGCGAGAAATAAGGAAAAGAGAACCTACAGAGCTTATGACGGTCCGTCAAGCCTGTGACAGTCCGTAGGTGACATCGTAGTGAGGAGAGAAGCCGCTAAAGAAAGACGGGGAAGTCTGACTTAGTGTGGGATTACAGAAGTCCATGCCGGATCATCATAGCCACGGCGATCCGTGCTTCTGGTTCGTTGTAATGATCAGAGAGTAGTCCCAGTACCCAAATTCTATAAAGTTAAAGTATTGTGGAACGAAGACCCTCGGCGGTCCGTCGTGCTTGGAACGGTCTGTCATACCTGTTCGTTGAGGGTAATGAATAAAGCATCAGAAGAATGTGTGAAGTATGTGATGATGGAGGCCATGACGGCCCGTCGTGACCACAACGGCCTGTCGTGACCACGATGGTACGTCACGAGGTCCATCGACTTAGATGGGTTTTGACAGATTTTTAGTAATTAGAATCCTTCTTTTATTAGGTTTTTGTTTTTAGTATAAATAGTTCGAAAAAACCTCGTTTTTGGGGTAGGAATTTTGATAGTTAGACTTTTGGATAATCTTTAGTTCTCTTATTGAAGTATTGAAAGATTAATTTCAGTAATTGAAACACTTTTTCTGGAATTGATTGTTGGTGCTTTTGTTGACTAATCAAGTGAATTTCTAGATTTTATTCTTTCTCATTAAGTAAGTGCATGAATTCTTATATTAAACATATGAATAGTGTGATTATGACCATGGGTAACTTAACTCCATAACTAGGGTTGTGGGAACCATTGGTAAATAATGAGGTAAAATCTAACTAAAATAGCAATTCTAGAATAGTGTCTTGCATGTATTGATAATTTTTTCCGTTTAAAAGTCTTTTTAACTGATGGCCAACGTTACAACTTCCCTTAATGCTACTTGCCGGACCAAAGAGGTAGATAATAGGAAAAGAATTATCAACATAGATTTACTGTACACTATCTAATAGGCTAGTGTCGATTAGTATGAAGTAATAACTTAGTCAAATCTCAAATACAATGCTTAATATGAGGTAAATGTAAGGGTTAGTATAGCAACACACGTAGCCGGACCAATGTGCGGAGTGAAATTTTCTAGATGCCGGACCAAGGATTTAGAGATACATAACTTATCACTTTACATGCAAGATACTAGGAAAAAATTGTTATAGTTAGGATTATCAATTTAGGAACATTTGGGGAATACTTAAGTCCTAGTTACTTTTATTAATTGATTAAGCTCCAAGATTTGAATCTGTTAGTTGTTTACTTTAGTTTAGTTAATTATTTTCATTAATTTAGAAATACCCCCCCCCCTATTGTCTTTTGTTTTCTAGGGAAATAATTGACTAAATAATAGTAACAATAGAATAAAGTTAAGTCTAAACTATTTTCCTCGTGACAACGATTCCCACCTCATTAGTTGGGTTCTTTACTTGATACGACTGCTTTACTTCTTATTTGAGAAGTAAGTTTGAGTGTATCAAGTATCTTAAATATTATCGTTTAGGTGCAAGTGAGACTTGTCTCACTTCCTTTAACATCCCATTCTGGTAAGTTTCATAATTCATAAGCTTTAAGTTATTTCATTACTCACCTTATCTTGCTTAATGTCATTTGATAGCCTTAAGCAAGTAAACTTTTAGAAGAAACTAAACTTCATAAACAACTCATAACAATTTCATCTTCTCGAACACAATTAGGCATTACAACCTTTTTTTATCTTATGTAAATAATACCCTAATCATACGGATCTAACCTATAGGTCTCATTTGACATTATCACATCAAGAACCTAGACATAATGATCAATTAGAACCACATACCAACAACATGCTCGAGATTTACATTATACATGCACTAGAATTGGAAATAAGGATAAAGTAGGGAGAGGAACATTAGTTTCATTGGGAACAACCCTAGTTTCAATTTCTTGAGTTCAAACATTTGAAAGGCCTCTTGGAAAGTATTCCAAGAGAAAAAACCCATATCTTACTGTAGAATTTAATCTACTAAGATCACCTTGAACTTTTCACGGAAAATATTGAAGAATAGCATTGAAATCTCTTAAGAGAACTCAAGAGTAATTTTTGTTTTTATTGCATTCTGGTTACTATTTTTAGTCGTGAGTTTTCAAGTGTTTGCACATGAGTCTAAGTCTTAGGAACTCATATTGACTAATTCAATTTAGGCTAATAAAGTTAATTAAATAAATGAATTATTTAATTACCAAAATGTTCCTCCTAAATTGACTAAAAATAGGAAAGCAGTTGACTTAGCCAAATAAAAAAATAGCTAAGGGTTCGACCTTGATTTTGAATTGAATTTAATTAATTAAGTTGCATTTTAATTAATTAAGTGACCTATGGTAATTACTAAAATACCCCTAAGTCATTCGTACAATAATCAACCCCTTTGGACCATCCTAGGTTAGGTACTAGGATGTTCCTTGAGTTAGTTACTAGGCTAGTGTCACCCAGTTAAGTCTTAGGTTGTCGGGTGCACTAGTTCTAGGTTATTTATCTAGTTAAGTAAGTTAGTTAGAGCCTAGAGTTGGTTAGATAGCTCATCTCCACATGGCTTGACCCCCACATGTGCGCCTTCTCCTAACCGCCCTAACTGAATTCGGTTGGGCTTGTCTCTTGTCCGGTTACCATATGTGCTTGCACATGTGTTTTCACATATTCTTGCACATGCTTGCACATGTGTTTTCACATATTCTTGCACATGTGTTGCTGCCATTTTTCGTTGTCCAAAGGATCCTCACTATATCCTTGGGCACTTCTTACTCTACATGATTATTTCCTAGGTTTGACACTTGGATGCCTCGTACTTAATTTGTGAATTAAGGAGTTAAGCATTTTAGTTTAGGGTCTTCATTGCAAGTACAAATCCTAAACAATCTAGAATTGGGGAATTTGAACCAAAATGTATTTTAAGTTACTATTTTAATACATAGAAATTGGATAATAATCTTAAGCCAATATTCTCTAACATGCCCAATATTACTCAATATTGGGCATTAGGATGCCTATGTACCCCAATACCTGTTCTTAGAAATTAATAGACTCTTCACTAGAAGAGTACATTTTCTGGAATGTTACAGTATCCCCTCATTAGAAACATTCATTTTCGAATGACACTACACATCATTTTGAAACAAAGAGGGAAATTTCGAGAAAAACACATCACATATTCGAAATTTTACTCTTTGTGAATATCTAATTCACTACTTACTCTGGATGATCTACATCACTCAAAGCTTATCTGAAGCTTCATATATGAGATTAAGGAACTTCCTTCCCAATATTACTTAACTCAATGCACATCACAACTCATGCAACAAAAAAATCATGTCAATGCTATACAAAAACAACAACATGAATACAAGCATAAACTCATATTAACTCATATAGTGCAAGTATAAAACACGCTATTATGGACTTAAAACACCAAAACCAACTAATGCACTAAAATTTAGAGTTACATAAACAAAAACAGACTTCGGAAGAGTATATCTAACCTCAAGAACTGAACAAGTGAGGGTAATGAGATCTTATGTCGTCCTAGGCCTCCCATGTTTCTCCCTCAACAAGGTGGTTCCTCCATAAAACCTTTATGGTGGCAACCTTCTTGTTCCTCAGCCGCTTCACTTGGCGATCTAAAATTTCAACTAGAACCTCTTATAAGAAAGGTTCTCATTGATTCCTAACCCCTAAACAGGCAGGATGGATGCTAGATCACCTAGAATCTTTTTAAGCATCGAAGCATGAAACAATGGATGAACAAAAGCCAAGTCATGTGGTAATTTCAGCTCATAGGCAACATTCGCTACTCGTTGTAAGATCTAAAAAGGACCTATATACCTCGGACTCAACTTCCTTTTCTTGTGAAACCTCATTAACCCTTTCATGGGTGATATCTTAAGGTAAACTTGATCACCTACCTCAAATTATAGAGCTCTCTTCCTGTTATTAGCATGGGATTTTTGACGACTGTAGCAGTAGCCAATCTATCCCTGATCATTCTCACCTTTTCCACAACCTCATGTATGATCTCAGGGAGAAGGATGGAAGACTCTACTGCCTCAAACCACCCAACAGGAGACCTATATCTTCAGCCATATAGTGCTTCAAAAGGTTCCATCGCAGTACTGGAATGGTAGCTATTATTATAAGAGAATTCAATTAGTGGCAAGTGATCATCCGAACTCCCCTTGAAGTCAATAAAACATTCTCTCAGCATGTCTTCAAGGGTTACAATGGTACACTTTGCTTTTCCATCCGTTTGGGGATGAAACACAGTACTAAGTTTCACCTGTGTACCCAAGCTCTTTTGGAAAGATCTCCAAAAGTGAGCACACTTAGTCATCATGTGAACAATGATCCAAATGGAATCATGCAGTCTCCTTGTCCTGGGTAGACCAACCAAAAAATCCATATTAATATCCTCCCACTTCCATGTTGGAGTCTCAATCGACTGGGTAAGACCTCCAGGTTTAAGGTGTTCAGTCTTTATCTGTTAGCAATTGGGTCACTCCTCCACAAACTTAGAAATATCTCGCTTCATACCTTTCCACCAATAGATCTCCTTGAGATCATGATACATTTTGGTGGAACCTGGATGAATGGAATACCTGGAGCCATGAGCCTCTTCAATAATATTAGACTTCAGATCATCAATATTGGGCACACATAATCATATCTGGTATATAAGCATACCATCCTCCCTAGGGAGAATGCTTCATTCAGCTTACTCAACACTGAGTCTTTCAAATCCATGAGTGCTGGGTTGAGATGCTACTTAGCTTTGACATCTACAATGAATGAGAATTTTGAATTGGAATGAACTGAAGCACCCCCACTTGATGTATCTATCATTCGTACATTTAACCTAGCCAATTGGAGTACCTCTTTAACCAGCTCCTTCTTCTCATCATCATTATGAGACACACTGCCCATTCTCAATCAGCTCAAAGCATCAGCCACTACATTGGCCTTACCTGGGTGATAGTGGACACTCATTTCATAATTCTTTAGTAACTCTAGTCGTTTTCTTTGACGAAGATCCAATTCTCTTTGTGTAAAAACATATTGCAGACTTTTATGGCCAGTAAAGACATTAACATGTACACCATATAAGTAATGTCTCTAGAGTTTCCACGCAAACACTGCAACAGCTAACTCAAGATGATGAGTAGGGTAATTCTTTTTGTGGATTTTCAATTGTCTTGATGCATACATAATCACCTTTCCATCTTACATAATAACACATCCTAAACCTACTCAGGATTCATCAAAATACACCACATACCCTTCACCACTCCTCGACAATGTGAGAACTAGGGCCGAAGTGAGTCGGTCTTTGAGCTCTAGGAAAATCTTTTCATACTTTCCATACCTCTAAAAATTCTCCTTCTTCTTTGTTAAAGCAGTTAATGGTGGAGCAATCACGGAAAAGCCCTCCACAAACATGCGTTTATAATTAACCTAACCCAAGAAACATCAAATATCGGTAGGAGTGAGGGGTCTCGTTCAATTCTTCACCACCTCAATCTTTTTTGTATCGACCTCTACACCCTGATTTGTCATAATATGACCAAAGAAGGTCGCTGATCTCAACCAAAACTCACATTTGCTAAGCTTTGCATTCAACTAATGTTCCCTGAGTACTTGTAATGTCATTCTCAAATGATATTCATGCTCTTCTCTGGACTTAGAGTATATGAGTATGTCATCTATGAATACTATGAAAAAATAATCAAGGTATTGACGGAAAACTCTCTTCATAAGGTCCATAAATGGGGCTGGTGCGTTAGTGAGACCAAATGGCATAATAAGAAACTCGTAATGACCATACCTACTGCGGAGAGTAGTCTTAGGAACTTCTTCTTGTCTCACCCTAAGTTGGTGATAACCTGACTGAAGATCTATTTCAGAAAAGAAATTTGAACCTTGAAGTTGATCAAATAGATCATCTATTCTGGGAAGAGGGTATTCGTTCTTTATAGTGACTTTATTGAGTTACCGATAATCGATACACATTCTAAGAGTTGCATCATTTTTCTTAACGAACAACACTGGAACACCACATAAAGATATGATCGGCTGGATGAAGACCTTATCAAGTAGATCCTTTAACTCCAACTTCAACTCTTTGAGTTCAACTGGAGCCGCTCTATAGGGAGGAACAAAAAATTTCCTTGGTGCTGGGACCTAAGTCAACACAAAAGTCAATTTCGCTTTCAGGAGGAACTCCTGGTAAATCCTGCGAAAAGACATCTTGAAACTCATTCACTATGGACACAGAGTCTATGGAAGGAACTTCATGTTCTAATTCACTGACTCTGACTAAGTGGCATAAGTATCCCTTAGATAAAATCTTATTGGCTTTAAGATTGGAAACTATTTGGCCTGTTGGATTTGAACCACGCCCTTCCCATTTTAACTCTAACTCATTTGGAAACTGAAAACTTACTACCCCGTTTTGACAGTGTATGGTACCATAACACTTATGAAGCCAATCCATGCCAAAAATTATATCAAAATAAAACATGGTTAATTCTATTTGGTCAACATAGGTGACTCTATCAAGAACATTAATTAGGCAATCTTTCTATACTCTTTCATCTCTAATGCTTTTTCCTATGGGAGTACAAACTAGAAAAGGCTCATGCAAGATCTCAAGAAGCAAGTGAAATTTACTAGCTACTAAAGGAGTAGCAAATGACAAGGTGGATCCTGGATCTGACAATGCATACACAGGAAAATAAAAGACATGCAATGCACCAGTGACCACATCAGCTGACTTCTCTTGCGTCTCTCTACCTTTCAAAGCATAGAATCTGTTCCTCTTGGGAGGTTCGGCTGTAGCAGTCGGATTAGGCCGAGTCTGAAAATATGCCTTGGCCTGATTCCTCATCTGTGGGTAGTCCTTGACCATATGCTTACTCTTGTTGCACCTATTGCAGACATTAGTACCTACCAGGCACTCACCTCCATGCAAACAACCACACTTACCACACTACTTGTTGTTACACTGGGCATTTCTATCATTGCCCTTCTTTGGTCTAGACTTGTCCCCTTTGGCATTATTGTTCCTGGAAAGATTAGGATTACCTGAGTGCTTGTGACCCTTCTTGAACTTGGGCCTATCTCAAACTCCAAATGAATTCTTACCATTGCTTGAACCGGACGGATCCGAGGGCCTAGATTTCTTCCTCTTCTGCCTCTCTTTCTCCGGCGACTCTCCTCAACCTGTTGTGCATGTACCATCAACCTACCAAGGTTCATGTTATCATGCAGCATGGCTTCCCGACATTCCTTCTCCAAATCCTCTGACACACCAGCCACAAACCTGCTCATCTCATCCCTGGTATTGGACACCAGAGAAGAAGCATATTTGGAAAGCTAAACAAACTTCAAGGATTATTCCCTGACTGACATACCTCCGTATTGTAAGTTGATGAATTCCTCAACCTTAGCCTCTCTCTGTTCTCTAGGAAAGAACCTTTCTAAGAATACAGTCTTGAGAACGTCCTAAGTGATGGGAACTTTCCAGGTGCTTAACTATCTCCCCACATCCCGTGCCATAATTGAGCAACATCTTTGAGTTGGTAAGCGGCCAACTAAGCCTTTTCCCCTTCATTAATACCCATAGCATAGAGAATCTTATGAAACTCTTCCACAAACTCTTGGGGAACCTAATTTGTTTTGGACCCGTAGTAGACAAGAGGATTTATTCTGGTGAAATCTCTCAGTCTACTAGCCGTGGCTCTAGTATGCAGGTTCTCCCTGGAAGCACCCTCTGTAGTGGCTTGGGCCGTGATAGCCTGTGCCTGCACAGTGATGGCTTGGTCCATCTAAAATAGTGTTTCTCTTACTTCTCCATCCGTCAACGACGCTGGGTTGATAGGCACTTGTTCTCCAGTAGCGGGGCTTGAGGAGGAGCTTGGTTTCCTCTAGAAGCTGCTTCTTCGACTCTTATTCCTACATGTCTTCTTATGTTCATTTTCTACACGTACACACAAGAAGGAAGTTAGATACTAGAATGATACAAAATGTCAAAGCTCTAGATAGCACGTTAAAGAGTAGAATAAGGGAAAATTCCTAACATCACAAAGTCTCTAAGTGATGATTGTGGTTCACTTCACAAGAGTGATATACTACATAGCTCAAAGTAAACAACCATCTTTATTTGATTAATCAATTGAAATGAAAAAATACATAATATAATAATTGTTTGCCAAATGGTCTTAGTAAAAAAGCTTAGAACAACTGTTTGAAAGGAAACTCTAGGGAAAACATCCACTAGCTATATCTAATGTACTAAATCTAGAATAACGAACGTAGCATCCTCGAACTCAAGTGGATCTACCAAAGGTCTGGAGATACTAGTCCAAGCCGCTTCAAGGTATCTTAAATCTTCTTCAGGATTTGCACCTATAAGAATATTAATAGTATAGGGGTTAGTACACACTTGTACTAAGTATGGGTGTATGCACACAAACACATAAGGACTATGCATGGTCAAGGAAAGCTTTTCCTATAGCAACATGTCGTAACTGGAAAGTGAAGCCACTTGACTTTTCTAATTAGTTATTTATGAATAATGTTATGAATATGACATATTTTAATGCATTCAAAGCACACAACTCACTTTATATATGAACATAAGACCTTGGAATCATGAACATAATTTCAGAACATCTCAAACAAAATTATATAATTTTGCTCCCTCTTCGGCCGAGAGCTCTCTTTCCAGACTTTAGTTTATTTTTCAGTCTTTTCTTCCTTTTGTTTTATAGTTCAATGATCTCCTTTAATCCTATGTTTTACTTACAAGTGTAATGATTCATTATAGTCCCATACCTACAATGAATCAAGGAAGTAATCCAAGAGACTAAGGAAATGATTTGACTACAATTTTGCATGAAGTCTTTAAAAGCTAATCTTTATTGGCTACGCCCATTACTTGTTCATTTACATAATATAAGAATTCATTATAAGCCAATCTTTATTGGCTATGCCCATTATTTGATCATTTTGGATAATATAAAGTTGTTGGGGCATGTATTTATATATTTAGCTATGCCCATTATTTGATCATTCACATGGTATAAAGATTGTTGGCTATGCCCATTATTTGATCATTTGCATGATATAAGGATTATTTGCTATGCCCACTATTTGATCATTAGCATAATATAAGAAGTCACTCTAAGACAATTTTTATTGTCTATGCCCATAACTTGTTAAAAACTTTATTCTTATCAAACACTGTTGATTGATATTTTAAGCTCTTGCGTTCTTAGTTCACTTTGAACTTACATTTCTACTTCTTTCTTTCTTACTTTCTTAAAGAAATCTTTAGCATTAAGATCATGTGAGCTAACATGAAATCTAGTGTCTTCCCCAAACCGAAAAGAGGTGGTTCACTAGTCGAAGTGAAACTAAATCATATGAGTTAACATGAAATCCAGTGTCTACCCCTCATTGAAAAAGGGTAGTTCACCGGCTGAAGTGAAACCAAGTCAAGTGTCTTCTCGACACATAAAAGAGGTGGTTCACCGCTAAAGTGAATCCGAATACTTTCTTGAGCATTTAAACGACGTAGATCATGTGACCTAAACATGAAATCCGGTCTGCCCTACACTGAAAAAGGGTTGTATCACTGGCCAAAGTGAAACTGAATACTACCTAGCTCTCTTAGGTGGAAACCATTGGCTAGTTCCTATGCTGGCAACATAGTTTGAATAAGAGGAGATTTTGGAGACTACTTATCCATCTTGGTGGTAGCCTCATCTCATGAGGCTTACATGTGCTTGCACAAGCTCATTGCTAGTTTATCGGTGCTTTGCTCAATTTCTTATGCTTTATAACTTTTAGAGTTGACTCATAGATTATGGAAGCTTGCTTCTAATATGAGGTATGCTTAACTCAATGTATGAATTTTCATCCCTTTCTTTACTTAATGAATGTTAACTTAAACCTTACATTATCATCATGGCGTTAATGAGACTTATCTCACGATTCCTTACATGACCTTATGTGAGTATGTTTAACATTATCGTTTAGGTGCAAGTGAGACTTGTCTCACTTCCTTTAACACCTCATTCTGGTCTATTTCATAACTTATAGGATTTTAATTATTTCATTACTCACCTTATCTTGATCAATGTCATTTGATAGCCTTATACCATTCTTTATGAAAGTTATAAACTTATTCAATGTACTACCATATTCATAGTTCATTTGGATAGGGTATGTTGGGACTTCTCCCAATGATTGGTATACGCTTGGTTATGAATTCATTGAGTTACATTGGTCATGCTTAATTTGGTATAACTTAGTCATATTAGCAAATTTTATATCATATTATGGAAATAACATTGTAAGCCAATTTATTGGCATAAACTAAACTTTCACTAAACGCTAGGTCATGATAATATCATTAGCCAATCCACTTAGCTTCATATATATACTATAGCATATTATCATTTTAAGCAAGTCAAATTTTAGAAGTAAACTAAACATCATAAACAACTCATAACAATTTCTTCTTCTCGAACTCAATTAGGCATTACAACCTTCTTTATCTTATGTAAATAATACCCTAATCATACGAATCTAACCTATAGGTCTCATTCGACATTATAACATCAAGAAACCTACACATAATGATCAGTTATCACCACATACAAACAACATGCTCGAGATTTACATTATTCATGCACTAGAATTGGAAATAAGGATAAACTAGGGAGAGGAACATTAGTTTCATTGGGAACAACCCTAGTTTCAATTTCTTGAGTTCATACATTTGAAAAGCCTCTTGGAAAGGAATCCAAGAGAGAAAACCCGTACCTTACTGTAGAATTGAATCTACGAAGATCACCTTGAACTTTTAACGGAAAATCTTGAAGAATAGCATTGAAATCGCCTAAGAGAAACTCGAGAGTATTTTGTGTTTTTCTTGCATCTTGCTTACTGTTTTTCAGTCGTGAGTTTTCTAGTGTTTGAACTTGAGTGTAAGTCTTTGTAACTGATACTGACTAATTCAACTTAGGCTAATTAAGTTAATTAAATAAATTAATTAGCTAATTATCAGAACGCCCCTCCTAAATTGACTAAAAATAGAAAAGCATTTGACTTTGCCAAATATGAAAATTAGCTAAGGGTTCGGTCTTTATTTTGCATTTAATTTAATTAACTAAGTTGCTAAATTAATTGATAAAGTGATATATGGTAATTACTAAAATACCCCTAAGTCATTAGGACCATAATAAACCCCTTTGGACAATCCTAGGTTAGGTACTAGGATGTTTCTTGAGTTAGATACTAGGCTAGTGTCACCCAGTTAGGTCTTAGGTTGTCGTGTTCACTAGTTAGTTTATTTAGGTTATTCCTAGGTTAGTTATCTAGTTAGGTAAGTTAGTTAGATCCTAGAGTTGGTTAGGAAGATCAGCCCCACATGAATTTACCCCCACATGTGGTCTTGTCTCTTGGCAGGTTAGCACATGTGCTTGCACATGTGTTTCACATGTGTTGCTGACCATTTTTGTTGTCCCAATAATCCTCACTATATCCTTGGGAACTGCTTACTCTACATGATCATTTTAAATGATCATGTGCTGTGGTACCTAGGCTTGACACTTCGATGCCTCGTACCTAATTTGTGAGTTAAGGAATTAAGCATTTTAGTTTAGGGTCTTCAATACATGTACTATTACTAAACAAGCTTGAATTGGGGCATTTGAACCAAATTTTATTTTAAGTTACTTTTTTAATACATTGAAGTTAGCTAACAACCTTAATCCAATATTCTCTAACATACCCAATATTACTCAATATTGGTCATTGGGATGCCCATGTACCCCAATACCTATTCTTGAAACTTAATAGACTTTTCACTAGATGAGTACATTTTCTGGAATGTTACATTGAGCTAGCGGGGGTCATTTTTGCTATTAAGATTTGGATACAATGTTTGTAGGGAGTTCATGCAGACGTGTTTACCGATCACACGAGTTTTCAATATGTATTTAACAAAAAAGATTTGAATCTTCACCAAAGAGGTGACTTTAGTTATTGAAATATTATGACATGAGTGTTCTTTATCACCCCTGTAAAGCTATTGTTGTATGGGATTCTGTTACTCGTTGTCTATAAGAAGTGTAGCGCATATTGAAGAAGAAAAGAAAGAGTTATTTAATATGTACATAGATTGTATATACTAGGTGTTCAACTACGTAGATTGTATCAATTAAGTGTTCAACTAGTGTACTCCACCAAATGTAGAGTTATGGTTCATAGTGGTTCCGAATCATCTTTTGTGGTGGATGTGAAAACCAAGCAAGGCGTTGATCAAACTTGGGTAGAATTGAAAGAAACGGCGCTTAAGAAATTCGTTGAGGTTTTCTCACAAGGGGGACTTGGTGTCCTTAGATACCAAGGTCATTTATATGTTCTAAATGATGATAACTTAAGGGAACATATTTTGATAGAAGACCATAGTTTGCGGTATTGTATTCACCTAGGATCCACCAAGATGTATTGTGACTAACATGAGGTCTATTGATGGAAAGGAATGGAATGATGAAACATATTGCGGGTTTTGTAGCTAAGTGTCCATATTGTCAACAGTAAAGGCTCAGTATAAAAATTCGGGAGGTTTGTACCAAGATATGAAAATTCCTATTTGAAAGTGGGAGGTCTTGAATATGGACTTTATTGTTAGTTTGCCTCGCACCCGGTGACAACACAACTCTATTTCAATGATAGTAGATCAGATGATGAAATCATCTCATGCACACAAATGTCACACCATAGGCTTGTCCATATTTTTTTATCAATATTGACTCGACTCTGTTTGGTTACAAATCTAAAAGGACTTTATAAAGCTTGTAATGTTGGCTTGAGTAAGGCTGGGATATTTTTTAGGTACAAGGGATTGTACGCTCCTCGAACAATACAGAAAAACTCATTATTCACCAACTTTTCTAGTTTTTCTTAATTTTTCAACTCTATGAACATTTAACAATATTTATTTTTCATTTTTTTCTCTTATTTTCACTCGAGATGATGCACATGCAACCATTTTCAACTTTTGGAGAATTGAAGTCGCATCGATTCATTTTCATCCTTTTTTTTCACAACTTTTTCTTTCCTTGACAATGTTTATCCATTTTAATATCAATATCTGATGTGGTAAGAATCTCATCTATATGTTTCACATTACACCCCACTTAGGTTATTAGCCTGAATTATCTTAATTCTCAAGTACAAGGAGCGATGTAATCAGAAGAGAGTTACTTTTTTAAAAGGAACAAGGCTTGTAATGTGGTTGCCAATAAAAAAGATAAGTCTCAAAATGGAAAACTAAGGATGGATTTAGTGCAAAGGTGGATTTCTACGTCAAGTTAACTTAAAGAATATCAAGTCAATCGTAAGATCATTTCTCCAACCAAACTCAATCAAGAATAACATTTCAACACCAACTGGGAAAGTTCTAGGTGACAAAAGGGAGTACAGGGCATAATTCAAAACATACCACACATGGCATGCAAATCAATTAAGATGGATCAAAATCTAATTTTCTTTGGCATCAACATATAAATTGCTAAGAAATCAAAAATGACAAAAAGAGTTGAAAGATTATCATAAAATAATTCACAACATGCTTAAGTTTGAAAGAACGAGGGGTATATTCAATATTATTCACATGCAAGACTATGTTACTAGTACCAACCAAGTCAAAACCTCCCAAAAGATGATGATTTTTCCCTTTAAGAACACTGTAAAACAATCCATCATCAGGTCGCCTCATGCATGTATTAATGTTGGCTACTTAGACTTCACCAAATCAAACACCAATTAAACACTCACAAGTCATCGACAATTGTCATTAAGAAAGTTGTCACTCTATTAATCAACGTACACTATTTATCCATATATGAATTATCAAAACAAAAATATAGAGAAGCTATAGACTACAAATAAAAAATAAAAAATAGATAGACCAATCCAACACAACATCAATAGAAATAATCCATAATATTAAAGCCGGATAAGGGAAAGCCAATCAAAAACAAAAAAAATATGCTCAACCAATTCACAATCTTAATATGCAATTACATTCAACAAAATGACTACACGGGAGGAACACCCAACAAAATATGAGACTATGTACTCGCAATGCATCTATAAAAAGAGAATACAAGGGACTCATTGAATTGCATAACTCTAAACTCAATCTAGTGGGAAAGGTGATATCCTTCTCATCCGAAGCACTACTATCATATATGCTCCTAAGCATTCCTACAATTTTGCTAAGAAACATCATCTCTATCCACTCATGCGTATAAAATGTCTTATGCCTCTGATTCAAGTTCTCAATCCTATTGGACATAGCCTTCTGAGTAGCTACTACTATACCGATAGTAGATTGAGGAACACCCTCAGAGGTAGGGGATCTAGATGAGCCTAAGGTAATGTTCTCCATTAACTCTATAACCTCATAGATCTAGGAAGAGAGGTGACTCGTGGTGGTTAATGGGGCCTTGTATATGTTGAATCATCACATGCGAACTGTCTCAGTGAACTTATAAAACTCAAGGTCGTTAATATCAATCTTCCTCTGCTTTTCTTGTATCCAGTCTCCATTTTTTCAAGGGATAAATATAGTTTCTTTGTTTATTCTCCTCATATCTAGGGTGCTTTATAATCCAAGATCATAGCACAACATGGAAATAAGAGATGGGAATAGAATGCACTTGGCTCTCCCCCGAGAAAACTCAACAATCTGGTCCATGATATATATACAAACATCAAGCCCCATTCCATCCATCACAACAACAAGAACATCCTTAACTAATGTCACCTTAGTGTTGTGTATGGAAGGGAACATGTGAGCACATGTGATAATTAGCCAATACATTATATCGATTGAGAATTTGGGAAAATCATCCCCGCGTTCTATATAAACCACTCCAGAGGCTCACCACCATAATGTTTGTCAACAAGCCACTAGTTGCCTAACTATTTATAGCTATTTATGGACCCCTCATTACTAATATCTAGGAGTTCATATAAGGCATTAATGATAGTCAAATCAAAGTAGACTTGAGCACGTATGACTCTACTAACCACTTCTTAACCAAAGTTTATCTCAAGGGAATTAGCATAAAACTCTACCATGAGTTTGTGATTAGACTTGATATAATCATTTGTGATGCACATCCAACCACTAGAAATCAAATGGTCATAGAAGTCCGGTATCCCTTTTTCGAGCTTGTCCAAGCATATACCTTGATCCTTCACTATCATACAACCTAAGTATTTATAATGACCCAGAAAACTAGAAGGTGAAACTAGAGCCTAACGAGTTTTTTTTTGAGTTTTATAAGTGGTTTGAAGTTGTAAAAATGTGTTCCCGAACTTAGGTTGAGGGTTTAGGGGTTAAACGTGAAGGTATGACCCCCCCTACCAAGGACCAACCAAGGGTCTTTAAGGGGGAACCCCATAGCGAAACCCCAAAATCTTCCCAAGAGCCACAAATCTATCAAAATGTTGTGACCTACGGAAGGGACCTATGCCTGCTAGGTCAATCCACACACCGTAGGGCTTGGTCGTAGGTCAAGTATCTAGGTGATATGTTGCAGAACAAAACCACGATTAGCCAGTATAGATTGTGGACTCACCCGTAGTTTATAGGTGGGGTTTTGTGAGTAACACATGTAGTTCTATCCAAGCTCGTCCAAGTTGAGGGGCAACTTAGTAAATTCCTAATTAGTTTATTTGGGCCGGGAAAGTTTATTTTGATTAATTAAAGTATTTTAGGATTTTAAATGTATTAAACACCTGTTTCAATTCATTATTCCAAAACATAAAATTAGAAACTACACTCCTCTCAAAATATTCTTTCTCTAGACACCACCATTGGAGAAGAAGAACTCAAAATTTGAAGCTCAAAATTTCACCTTTTTTCAACCAATTTTCATGCATTTTCATTAATAGAGGTACGGTTTTCTATATCCTTCATTAAGTTTTATTCGAGGTGCCCTCTCAGAAGATGATTTCATGTTTCCAAAATCCCCAAATAACCTAGGGTTTCAATCTATGCATCGATTCAATTCCAAAACGTTTTAAGGTTTATATGTGATGAAATTATGAATTGATTATTGAATTAATGATTATTTAGGATAAATTCCCCCTATGAACCCATGTTTCCCCCAAAATATCAAATTGGAAGTTTGTGATTTGGGTTGATTGATCGTGAAAGTATGTTTAACTGGTAATATTTATATTGAATTAGTTATTGAATCATATAATTTACCTTATCTAATATAGTGTTCTAGATGTTTGTGTTCATATTTATTCATAGCCTTGGAGGGCAATTTTTATGAAGGATCAATGTATGATAATCATATAAAGTATATGTGTGTGTTCTCAAAGAAAGAATTATGATCGTGCTTAGAATGAAATTGTGTTATTATTGAAAGCATATTCTCAACTAACACTCATGAATGACGATGATATAATTTTATGGGTTTCTTCTATGTATTGTTACATCTTGAATTTGTAGGCTTAGGTCTCATCCTCTTGTGTAAATAAATTTAATGTTGATTTTTATATTTTAATTGGTAGGCTTAGACATCCTCTTCTTGTTTTATATCTGTATCTTGACTTAATGAAAATTAACCGGTCGACCTAATGTTGGTAACCCTTGCATGATGAGTTTATGGACTATTCTAATGTGGTTTCTTGGATCGGTAGGCTAATGACACCTTTCTATGCATGTTGACAATGAACCTAGGGATTTGTAGGCTTATGGCACCCTTCCATAAAGGATATTAATGAAATTTGGGATCACTAAGATTATGGAACCCTTCCATGAATGGAAATGATAAACCTTGAATCAATAGGCTTATGACACCCTTTCATGTGTTAAATGATGTATCTTGCATCGTTAGGCTTATGACACTCTTTCATGTGTTAAATGATGTGTCTTGAATCGGTAGGCTCATAATACTCTTTCATGTGCAATGATTTTAAAATAATGAACTACTCTATAGGAATGGAGCCTAAGTATCGAGAGGATATGGTAAGATGAAAGCTCTTCCAATGTTTGGTCGGGTTTCAATGAACATCTTCATTGTTCCATAATATGTGCCTGCATATGTTACTATCTAGTGGATCCACCTATGGAAAAATGTTACTGGTCCTACCTTTGACAAGTAGACCAACCATTTACAGTGTGGGATAGACACCGATTCCATGTTAAGATCACATGGTCTACGTCAGTTAATGCTTATTTCCATCATGTGAGATATTTGCTATGGTTACTTCACAGGTTCTATGAAGTCCAAGTAGTAGTAATGGATACATCCATGCATTTTACAAGTAGAATTTTAGAGGCTATGGTATGATTATCCAATGTCTTATTGTCTCAAGAAAGAATGTGCTCTTAATAAAGCTAATAAAGAATGTTTACTTAAATGCTTAATGCAATGATGTATGCCTTACTTGGATTGTATTATTAGTCACTTATTGTCATGAATTATGAAATGTTAATGTTCCTTATGTATGTGTATTACTAAAGATGGAAAGAAAGATATGGTAAGTTCAACTTTTGTGGCCTTAAAGTGGTAGTTAGTGTGGATGGTGGTATGGGACACTATACATACATTGCACAAAGTATAACTTAGGGTTAATTAAGGTTAATGTTTTAATGTGATGAAATGACTTATATGTTGATTATATTTTGTATCTTATGCCTCTTATAATCATGTTCATTATGTTTCTCAAAATTTGTATATGCGTGATTTTCAAATAAAATGTCCTTTTTAAGCATTTTTTGCATGGATATAATACTTAATACATTAAATGTTCTATAACCCATATTCTTCTACTTTCTACTAAGTTTAGGTTCCGGCAAGTGAGTTAAAATCTTCCCGTTCAAGATTTTATTGAGTTCTTTCACAACTTATGGTATGTCCTCTTAGATCCGAGGACAAGTACTTTTGATGTTTCATGTCTTTCATTGTAATAGACTCTTTTTAGACTTTTTATTGTAAATGTTCATGACACTTCTTTTGATTCAAAGAGGTTTTTAGATGGCCATGTGAGACAAGTATACTTCCATTGTTTTAAATGATCTTCGATTGTACGGATTCAAAGAATAATTTTAAATTCTGCACTATTTATATTATCTTTTGTTATAACATGCTATGACACTTGTATAAGACTTTTTGGAATCTTGTATGTTGTATCACGTACGGGGTGTAGGCTCGGGTGGTGTTAATTTTCATCATATTTTTGGGCATATTTTGCCACTAGGAGCCTGCTCTCGTCGTAGTACACTTCCTCAATTTCAGGTTCCATTTTTTTTTATCATTCAGATACTTTTTAGGCACAATTATTAGCTCAAAGCACCTATAAACTAAGACAACACGTTAAAAGTTCTTGGGTACACTTAAAAATGGTATTAGAAAGTACTTAAGCTAGAGAAATCATCAAAATAAGGCATGAGCTAAGATATGAGAAGCTACTATTTTGGCCTACCGTTAGTGTTCCTGTGCGTTCGCGACCCTAGGAGAGTCACTAATCTACGTTTGCAGACTTATGGGTGCACTCAAGGAAAAATATAGGATCAAGTTCCTCCATGTACGTTACGGAAGGGGAGCGTTCATGAAGTCATCTTTTTTAGAACTCAAAAGTCTTGTTGGGGGATTTCAACAAACTGGTAGAGGGCAGCCCTTTGAGGCTCAATTTTCACATAATTCAAGACCTCAATTTAAACCAAAACATGAACTCATTGAGTACCCAAAACGAACAATCATCATACAAGATAATCAACAAAATAACTAATATTTAATCATGCTCTAATAAAAAACCAACAACGCTTGAAAATTATAACTTATCATTGATGGACTAAAAGAGAGGGTAAAGAAGCATTTCGTTATAGGTTAGAGCAAATGCAAAAAGGAATTCCTTATTCATTATATTTCAAAG
The DNA here is from genome assembly GCF_036512215.1 of Solanum lycopersicum. Lineage (NCBI taxonomy): Eukaryota > Viridiplantae > Streptophyta > Magnoliopsida > Solanales > Solanaceae > Solanum > Solanum lycopersicum. Next base: position 21,465,996 of record NC_090805.1, read on the forward strand.
AAGAGAACTTTTCGAAGAGATTTTTAACCTTTTTGGGTAAATAAAATGGCCCTCTCTGCTTAACTTTTGCCTTCTCTTATAACTGAGACATGTTTTCTTGCCCTTGTTTGCAAAGCTATGGCACGTTCGTGTTGTTTATTCTGCAAGAAGTCGTTATTTACATGGGCTTCGACACATTTATAGAAGGTTTAAACTCCTCATTCATGCGCACCCACTTCTGTGTTCACACTGTTTAGCTCATTGTAAACTTGATGTTCATGTGGGATAGGGGATATTGGTTAAATGTATAAATTCTATATCACGGACCCGCATATGCATTTATGGAAAACCCCTAAAAAAATTTTAAAAAATTTCTAGAACTTTCTCTCCATTTTTACGAGGGGTTGGTAAAAATGGCGATCCACCAAGTCAAGTTAGGCCTGCCAAGGTACCCAAAAACCACCCCAAGTCCAATTTTGATGGTCTTTTAACCCCAATTTCAATTTCAAGCATCTTTTTGATTCATAACCTATCCAAACAATCCTCACAGACTTTGAAACCATGGTATTAGTCAAAAACACAAATAAAACCTAATCTATAAATTAAAAATTTGATGTTTAACTTTAATTTGATACAGATGTGTTGTCTCCCATCGACTACACAATTTAACATCGCGGTGCGATGCCTGGTACATCACTATTTTTGTTTTCACTCCAAGGTGATGAACCTTCTCCCAAACTTTAGTTCATTTTTACTTGGAAGGGAATGGGAGTACATAAGAGCATCAAGAATTGTGTTCGATTTCTCTACTTTAAATACTTGAATTTTCTTACCCAAAATTGAATCATTTTAGATTTTTGGGACAGATTAGAGCGAGAGGTCATTAGTCCACTTGAGCATTGCTTTTCATGATTTTTTCACTCAATTGTGTGACATCGTCGGTTCAACATGTACTGCAGTTTCCATTTATTATTTTATTTTGCATTTCTTGCAACTATAGTATCATGACATTATATTTACCTTCTTGGATTGTTATTATTTTTACTTTGTTGCACAAGCCCAAGATATCTTATGCCCACCTCAATCCCATTTTGGTGTTCTCTCATTGGAATTCAAAGTTTTAATCCATAACATGAGTTGGATCGTCTCATCACACCAAGCAATGTGCAGGTTGTGAGACTATTCTTCCTCTTTTCAGACATTGGATATTGAGGAGTTTTCACCCTATAATTGTTGTAACCTTAAACCTAAGAATAGAAAGTACAAATTTGATGTTGATCAAGTCATAGAATCAAATTTGGTACATGTTGTGAAGCCTATATTTTTCTTGGGAAAGTAGACATAAGGTTTTCTTGCCCCAAATGAGCGTTTCATCCACAAACATAAGCCTAAATTAGTTTTATCATATCTGTTCCACAATAGGACCATGGGTCAATATAGGCAATACCATCCCAAGCATATGATGAACAGAAAGAGTCATAAAAACAAAATCAAACAAAGTAAAAATGACTATTAACAATCATATAGAAACAAGTAAACTATATAATCTAAATCAATTTAGTACACCTAATTTTCCCCCGAAAGTGGCACATTTTTACAAAACTCAAATTACCCTCAAAACAAGTTTGAATAGTAGGCGACATACATCAATAAAAATACCGAATTAAGAGTTGCGTATTTTAAAATATAAAGAATGAACATTTACAAGTTTAAACCTAAATATATATACAATTTTCAAAAGTATCAGATTGAAGGTGATTTTGGTAACTAAAAATATGTTTTGGGCCAAGAGGATATCAAGCAAGGGATATATGGAAATTGGGAACAGAATCGAATCAACATTAAATGAATTATTTCAATTCAACACCTGATCATTCATTCAAAGGGAGACTACATCATCATCAGTAAGCCCTAATCTCTATTCAATCTCAAAGGGTTATATCAAGATATATATATATATATATATTTGGTCTCAATCAAGTCAACAACAAAACAATTTCTATAAAGTTTATCATTCAACCAAGTAAACCTAATTTATTTTATTTTTGGTCTCAAATTTAGGACTCCATGATAAATATGATTTTTAACCTAATCCTCCACTTCATGTATTATCTTTCAATGAACCTGAAAATATCTAAAACTAGACTCAATCATGTACTCTTGAATCATAAATTCAAGCATGAAAATTAGATTAACCTTATTACATGAATCTCAATATAGAATGAAGAAATTACAAAAGTAATAGTGCAATTAATCAAAATTTTAAATTGCTTTGTCTATCTCTAGCAAAAAACTCCTAATCTCATACACGTAATTAAACATATAATTCTAACAATGCAAAGTAAGGAAACGAAGAAGGGAAAAAAGATTTTACTATAAGAACACAATCTTCAAACCCAAAATTAAAAACAATATGAAATCTCTCTAAGATAAGAAGATAGTTTTTCTCTAGAATATTTTCTGTTGTATGTTCTTACTGCTAGTGATCTTAAAAAGGGTTTTGGGGGTTAATTATTTGGAAGAAGTAAAAGAATGAAATACTCATTTCTTTTCCAATCGCCCCGCGAAGACAGACGCTCGGAAAGGTTCTCGAGATTCTCAATCGCTCTTTTTAGTGGGAAGGAATAGTGCGGGAAGGGGGTGAGACCAAGCTGAGCCACTAGTAGAGTAAGCCCTTCCCACGTGTCAAGTTGAATATAAATAAATGAATTCCCACTTCGCCTAGGTATTTGAAAAATGACACTCTAAGTTCATAGAGAGTTATCTGTGTTCGCGAACTTGAGTTGATTCAGGCTTAGTATTTGCACCCTTCTTGGAACATTCTCGGTTCTGAGTGGTTCCATGATCAATGTCCTTTAGGCATATTTATAGGTTTCTGTTGACTAGATCTCAAAATTTGTAGTCCTTCTTACGCATTTTTGTAGGACATTTTTTCTTGCAAAAATTTAGCATTTTCAGTTGTTGACCCTTTCATTACTCATTTAAACATTGAATCTTGCAATTTATTTTAAATCATCTCTCATTTAATCTTCTTTAATTATGAAGAAAATTACATTAAAAGCACCAATTTTAAACTAATGCAAGCCAAAATCACCCAGAAAAGAGTTTCAAAAGAGTGTAAATTTACCATGCCCATGCCTCATCACCCAATCTATAATTGGGAAAATTTAGGTCATTTTGTTGAGATCAAGATAATCAAACTTTACCCACATGATACGTAATCAAGCCCCACAAACTAATAACTTCCTAATTTTGATTAACATAAAGAAATACCCACAAAATTTAACACAAGGGAAAAAGACAAACATAAAAATAATTGGCACGCAATAATTCACTTTCCTCAAGGCCCAATATGATTAATCAAAAACAATTCCAGAATAAATATTTCCACTAAGACTAGTGCACGCACTTCAAGTAACAAAATCAACCACAAAACTAACCTTTATATATCCAGATAGAGAAGAAAATACGGGATAATGGAATCTAGATGTATAAAAATAAAGACAAGAATAAAAAGAAACTATTTGTTTGTGTTTGATTTAAAGCAAGGAATAAGAAATGTTGCAACATTTTGAAATAATGGAATTTAAACGGACAATGACCCTTGGAGTTTTAATTGATGTCCCACTAGGTAAGTTATGACTATCATCACTGACCAATCAAGAAACTCGTTGAAGGTTCTCAAGTCCACCGACTATTCCTCTTCAAATCATAAACCAGGAATATTAACTCGGAGAGCTTGGCTTATTCTACAGAAGCAGAACAGTGACTCACTATAAGAGAAATGGTTCACATAAATTGAAAGAAATGGGTCATGATATTTTAAGAAAAAAGGGGGAGCCAAGTAGAGCTCGCATAATGTAAAATCGTAATGTAACTTTTTAACTTGACAAATTTCTCCTTGCCGGAGAGACTTTAATTCCACCTTTACATTCAATACACGTTATTGAAAAACCACAAAAAATAGTGTTTCCTCCCAAGAATCGCCTTAATTATTTGTAGATCCCTGTAAAATAATTGTGTTTGAAGTAGCTGTGTGTGGTGAGATCCTACTTGGAAGCATGTTTGTAGATTCCTAGAATTTGACTTAGTCAAATTATTTAGTTCTGGTGAATGCAAGCGATGATCTTTGGTACAAATTTTGATTAGGAACCTTAGTCTTCATACCTTTTGTGACTACCTTATGAGGGTGTGAAATCATGTTGGCATATGTGATCTTATCCCATATGTTGTAAGTATCATTAAAGCATCTTGAACCAAGTATGTCCCTACCTTCTCACCCATGAATTCTTTTATAAACATTAGCATTTTTGAATAGCTAACTTAGGCTTTTAGCGTAAGTTGGGCATGTGGAAAGAAGGAAAAACATAAAGCCAAGGGAACACGAAGAAAGAAAAGTGATACGTAGTCTTGATGTTTGTTGCAAAAAATAGAACCTCTACTTATAAAAAAAGATGAGCAAAAACATGAAATGCATTGAAAAATAAAGTCATAATTAAATAGAAGGGTTTTCCCATGAGTTGGATAAATAATTGAGGATTGAGTCTCCATATAAAAAATATGTAAAGAATTTGAGAAGAGGTGAAGATAAGTACAACAATTCATTGAAAAGGTAAAGTAACTAAGACAAACTGATGATATCTTTGACCTCAGCCCCATTAGAAGCCTAGAAGACCCTTGAAATTTTGCTAAAACTAGGTTGTGTAATGATTGGAAAATGTGGGAAAACCTATGGCATTAGGCTTGGATAAATTTCTCTTCTAGAGAGTTGAAGTTAGTAGTGGTTCGTAACTTCTTTATTGAACTGCTTTGTGAGAGCATGGAATCATTTATGTTGGGAGGGCATTAAATGATTTTTTAAAGCATTGCTTTGCATTATAAGTGACAATTAACGAGGTTGAAGTGGGATTTATATCGAGTAGTAGTCATTTGAAGATTCTGGAGAATAATTGAGATATTGTGTATACTTGTTAGAAGTTTTGATATAGCCCTTGCAAGTTTATTCACATTGAGTAGTGTTGTAAACACACTTATTGAATTGGATGTGTTCTTGATTTACTTGAACACAAATAAAATTTTAAGTTGTGGGTGTTGATGAATCTGAAATTTGACTCATTTGAGGCCTTTTAGTTCAAAAATAGCATCCTTAATGGCTATTTATGTCCTTATATGAAGATATTTAGATGTTTTGCAGCTATGAATATTAAAGTATAATGCAGGGATTAATCTATGCAAAAGAGGCCAAGAATGTTAAAAAAAATGAAAACTCCAGACTAAGGATTGCCTAAGGCAGTTAGCAAATCATCCAACGCGATTATACCTCGCCTAAAACGACAATATTCACTTCCAAAAATATTCAAGGAAGGCTGGTAAAGAAAATGTAAATGGTGATTAACCAAAGCAGTTAACTGCGGTAAAATAAGCATCACCTAAAGTGAAAGAAGAATCGTCTAACTAAAGACTAAAATAGGAAAACAAGGTGGGTCATAAGAAATTTGCTGAACGTGAAAGGCTATCACAAACGAGTTCACCAACTGAGGTTTGAACACCTGAAGCTTGGAGTCAAGAAGGGGCGAGATGAACAAAAAAGTGGCAATCCTATGATCAAGTAGGTGAGTCCGACTAATGTCTCTCACTATCGTGCACATGGGATTTCAAACTAATTTTTGGGGAAATTGTAATTAGTCTAAAGGATATATAAATGTATCATTTTAATCTTGTTAAAAGAGTTTTGACTATCTTTTCATAAATATTACCTTTTTCATATATTCTTTGTTTTGAGGTTTTGAACTATTGGGGTTTGAATTCAAGTGGGTGTTTAAGATTATCGTTGATCATCAACACTTTGATGGATTAATGCATAATTATTATAATTTCTTTCACTTTTATGATGCTTCGCCAAAACCCGATATTATGCGTGTGATTATGGAGTTGGGTAACTAATTCAGGGAATGTAGTGTGTTGCTCTAATTTATTCTATTTATTCATGTATTCGAGCTATTTAGTATGGGTTCAATCTATGACCTAAGGTTGAAAACTTAGTTCTAGCTTATATCTTTTATTGATTCTTGAAAGAGATTTATTAAAGTGGGTATATTACTTAATACTTGCAAATTGGATTTGATTGTTGTAGTTTGCTCGAAAGAGAAAGTATAGTTTCATTTTTCATTGCCAATTATGCTTGAAAGAGAGATTTATTAAGGTATTGGGTTGATTTATCTTCCTATAGATAAGATTAAAATAAGATTTTTTGATATGATGAGATGAGATCGAAAGATGATTTGTGTCGTCTATGACTACCCATTTAATCCATGATGGTCAAGCATTGTCAAGAAAACACTTCTACCCCTTATTTGTCATTGACATGACTCTCACACCCCTAGAAGTTATTTTGCTTGTTTCGATCTTGTTATAGTTGAATCTTCATAATTTATACCAAAAAATTATTTAGAATTTGATGGAACTCTCCACCCATATATCCTAATTGCTACAATGAATTAGTTTGAATCTTAATTTCCTTATCTGATTCTTTGACTTAGATCACTCTATATGGGATTAGACCCCAACTCAAATATTGGTATTTATATTGTTAGTAATCGCTTACTCATTAATTGTTTTGTGAGTAATTTTAGAATTATCAATAACTCAAGGTTCAAGAGTAAAATTATTTGAGTTGTGATTTATCATTGGAAAAGGTGGTGAATTTCTTGCAGATTTGGAGGCACTATATTTATGGTGTTAATGTTTATGTGTTCATTGATCATAAGAGTCTTCAATATGTGTTAAAAAAAACTTAAACATTTTCCATAGGATATGGCTTAATTTGTTCAAGGATTATGATATGGGCGTCCTTATTATTCAAGTAGGGAAAATATTATGACCGATGCTCTAAGTAGGTTTTCCATAAATAGTGTTGTTCATATTAAAGATGATAAAAATAGTTTGTTTGCAATATTCACAGACTTGGTCTCTTTGGAGTTTAGTCGGTTTATTTAGAGGATGGTGGAGTTATTGTTCACAATGAGTCAAAATTATCTCTTGTCATGGATGCGAAGTCAAAGAAAGGTGATGATCCAACTTTTGTTTAATTGAATAAAGAGGTTTATCTAAAACTCTATTGAGGCTTTGTTAGAATGAGGAGATGGTATGCTTCACTATCAGTGTCAAATATGTGTTCCAAATATTTATGGGTTGAGGCAACGTTAACCTTCAAAAGCTCAAAGTTATTGGTATTTTATTCACCCAGCAGCCACTAAGATGCATGTACCATGATCTATGAGAAGTCTATTGGAGAATTTAGATGAAGAAGGATATTATTAAATTTTTGCCTAAATGTCCACATTGCCAACAATATAATGTTGAGCATAAAACCGGTGGTCTTATTATTCCTAGTTGGAAGCGGAAAGATTTGAATATGGACTTCATTATAGGTTCGTGTCGCACATGTTTCCACCATGACTTTATTTGGATGTGTAGACATAATGACTAAGTTAACACATTTCCGTCACCTAATACTTTCTATTTAGCTAAGGATTATGCTAGACATTACATTCACTGGTTGGTAAAACTACATGGGGTTCCATTATCCATTATTTCAAATATGGCTATTGAGTTCACCATTAAACTTTGTAGATCGTTTCAGAAAGGTCTTGGTACTCAAATTAATATTAGCATAACTTTTCATCTATAGGCAAATAGTCAAGTTGATTCAGGCTTAATACACTAGTCACACTTTGGAAGTTATGTTGAGAACTTGTGTGATCAAGTTTAAAGGTAATTCCGATGATAGTTTTCCTCTGATTGAGTTTCCTATAATGACATTTATCACTCTAGTGTCGAGATGGATATATTTAAGGAGCTCTGTGGTAGGAGGTGTAGGCATCCTATTATTTGGCTTGAAGTTGGCGAACTGGATTTGATAGGGCTTCATCTAGTTTATGAGGTCATCAAGAAAGTTCAACATATTAGATATAGGTTGAACGACCTAGAGTAGAAAAAAAATCTTATGCAAGTCTCAGCGAAAGAGAACTTGAATTTGTTGTAGAGATGATTAGTTTTCTCTAAGGATTTCATAGATGAAGGGGGTGATGAGATTTGCTAACAAATGGAATTTCAACCCCCGTTATGTATGCATTATCAAATTGTGTACTATTTAGGTGATGCAGCTTATGGGTTGGATTTTCCTTCAGAATATCCTTGTTGAAAAAATGCATTGGTGATTGATAACTCTCAACCTCTCTCTAAAACTATTCCAAATAGTAGCTGGTCATAGTCAATAAAAATACTCAATTAAGAGTTGGGGTCGTCCCATAGAGAATTCTATCAAGATATTTGGAATGTAAATTAATTAGTTTGTAGAAATAAGGACATTTAAGTGGATGATTCTACCAAATTTATGAAAATGGTTTTTTAATCAATATTCATAATTAAATTTTTTTGTAGGAATTCAAATAAGTAACAAATAATCTAGGGGTGTGGGTCTGGAAATTGATATCACATAGCGGTAATTGTGTTACTATATAATGCATGGATAGTTTGGGTCATCTTGATGACACTAATCTTCTTTCAATCTCATAGCATAAGTTTAAAGAATCTCCTTTTGGTATAATCTATGTGAAAAACTAAACAACTCAATACCTTAAAATATTCTCTCTTTCCATGTAGAAATCCAAAAAATAGATCCGACCCATCATAACTATTTTCAAGAAAATTACAGACAGCTAACCTAAATTGCAACTATTAAACTAATTACCCACTCTAATTAATCTCTTTAGGACATCAATGAGATATTGTAAATAGAAATTAACTTTGAAACATTAATCCATAAATTAACCCATGTAACTTAAAATTAATCCATCGATGAATTTAACAAACATAACATAAAACAATACCCACTACATTAAATCAATACCCAACCCCATAATTTCACCCCTAGTCTTTGGCGTATAGCCACTCATCACAAAGTGTAAAGAAATTAGAGATTGCATGAAATCTGTCAAGGGTAACAAGAAATTATGCAATTATAAGAAATACACACTTTTATCAATGTCAACAACAAAGTTGAAAAACCTCCAATCTAAAAGTGTTCTATATAAGATAAAGTATTTCTCTCCCTTAAATATGAAGAACCCTCTAGTAATTTTTTCGGACCCCCAACTCTCTCTCCTTTTTGTCTATTTAATGTTTCTCAAAATTTATCTCAAAACTCAATGTGTGACCCATTCAGTGATGTTAGTCAGTCTCATCAAGCATATTCAATGAATCAACAATTGATCCTTAGCTCACTTTTCTTTTTCTTAAGGCTTGAGATGTTTTAACCTCAATTGGTGAACTCAGTATAGACTACCTTTTACGTTGGATGGATCATCGATTACAATCTTTGTTCACCTCTAAGCCTTCAAACTCATCTCCAGGTATTGTCACCTTCGTCGATGGTCATGTTGTTCACCTTTTGCATTCAACAATTCATAGTTCCTCTTTGGGTGCACCAACTTGACAAAATAATGCAATTGTTGTGCAACATCAATTACGGCAAAGTCACGACACTTAGGAATCCACCCTCTTGTTAGGGGGTTCAACAATGTATATTTTACACTTTTTTTTTATGTTTTTCACTATTCTTTGAATCATTTTCCTTGCCTTGTTCCTTAGCCTTCATAGCTACTAATTATCAAAATATTATTCGAATAGTACATAATTAGGCATTGAGGACACTAATTATTAAACTAAATAGGCGTCCAATGAATGTAAATCTACAACCCATCAATGATCTAAGCACAGTTTCTTAGAGAGTTTAATGTGCAAGAGAAACTCTCTTACAAAGAGGTCCCAATTGAGATTCTTAATTGTTAGTTCGTACATTGAGGAGTTGGGAAGTGTCTTCTTTGAATTTTGTTTGGATTAATCCATTAGTTTAGGGTGCTACTTAGGAAAGCCATAATTTATATGATGTCAAAGTACCCTATCTAGTTCCTTCTAGCTTGGTATCTGTGTGAGGTAACAATTCATCCTAAGTACTCTTTTAGATTCATGTTATTCAACATTTTCATGTCTCATTATGTATGATGTTCATAAAATCATATTAAATTTCATGTTTTATCTTAGAGTCGGTTACTCCTTCAGCTTTAATTATTTAGGTTACTGTAATGGGCATTAAAAATGGGATTTAGCTGCCACAAAAAATGTTATCAGCGGCTATATTAATGGCCGTTGTACCATTTAGCAGCCAATGGAGGTAGGCCGTGGCATCGGGTGTCGGAAATGAGTATTGATGCCTTTTAGATAATCACTAGTAAATCTAATATCTATTGGCACTAAAACAAATGAGTTTTACCGGCAATTGGTTGCGATAATTAAGATAGCTGCTAAATCTAATCCAAATTAGCTAGTTGTGCTCATGTTGTGTCTATTTCGTAGCTGGTACATCAAATTAATTACCTCTAAAATGCATTAGTTTTGGCGATAATTAAGATGTATATTAAATCTAGTACAAAATAGCTAATCTTTCACATGTAACGTTGATACGCTCAAATTACACCTCCCTAAAGAAGTATAACAGTCGTATCAAGTGTAGAACCCAACTATTAGGTTGGGGTCGATCGCACGAGGTAAATGGTTTAGACTTAACTTCAATGTATAATTAATTTGATTTTTTCATGTTCTTTACGAGAATAGATAATTAAAAATGGGGTTTTGTGAATTAAAAGTCTTTCAATATCTCTAAGTAAAACAAGTAACATGAGTAAAGCTTTGATTTTTATCAAATTGTGAGATAAACTAGGGTGTAAGTGTTCCTCATAGGTTCATAGAGTAGTATTCCTAGCTATAACAATTCTTCCCTAGTGTTTTGCATGCAAAGTAATAATTCAGGTATCTCTAAATCCTTAGTCTGGCATTTACAGAATTTCAACCTTTACCTTGGTCCCGCTACGTATGTCTAATCTACTAACCCTTATATTTACTTCATATAAAGAATCATATTTGATGTATGAATTAGTTATTACTTCACACCAATCGAGACTAGCCTATTAGATACTACCCCCTAAATCTATGTTGATAATTCTTTTCCTATTAACTACCTCCTTGGTCCGGCAAGTAGCAATAAGGCGAGAACTAATGCATGCACATGTTAAAATGATATCTACGCGAAAGAATTATCAATGCATGCAATAAACTATTTGAGAATTGTTTTGAAGGTAGGTTTACTTTGTTAATCACCATGGTTCCCACAACCGTAGTTGTGGATTTAGTTACGCATGGATATAAGAACAAAATTCATCATTGTTAAACAATAAAACATGAACTTACTTTGACAATTCAAAGAAAATCCATCAATTCAACTTGAAATATCAAGAAATCACTTAAAAACCAAATTTAAAAATTGAATTAATTGCTAAAGTTGCAAATACCTAATCTCAAAACACAAACTAAGAACCAAAGTAATAGAATCCGACCCAAAAAATGAGGGTTTTAGACCCTATTTATAAAACATAGTACTAAATTTTAAGGAATTAAAATAGTGAAAGTTGTCCAAACAACGCGACTATAATCGACGACCCCTACAGATGGTCCGTCGACTGCCTCCGTCAGTCCAGACTTAGCATCTTCAATCATCCTTCAGCTGGAATCTTCTCTGAATTAATCGATGGGCCAAAAACACGGCCCGTCGATGTGTCTACGGTTCTTCGATGCCTTACGTTATTCCATACTTAGATTTTCTTCAACTTTGGGTACTGGACTAGCTCTGAACTTAACAACGATTTAACTGGACCGACCGTTGATCCTTCAGTAGCACCACACTTTGTCATATTTCTCCAAGTTTCTCCAAATGCCTGAACTATAACCCGACGATCACCATTTAACATCCGTCGATGGAACGATGGACCATCGATGGCCTTCATGGGTCATCTCTGCACTAAATCTCAATGCCTTCTTTATTTGGGTTTGGATACCTTTCCTGCAAAATAAAGTTAAAACAATGTTAAAAACTACTTCAAAAAGGCTCTAGACACACACCAATCTTAAGGAAAAAGCATTGAAAGTACCGTGAAACCACGTTACATCAACACCCTCAACTTAAATTTGTTGTTTGTCCTCAAGTGATGCACTATGACTCAACACAACACTTTGTACAAAAGTGGAACCTTTTAAGCTTTCGCAATCACATGGCTATCAAGACCGACTTTCTCTTTACTTTAGCGCATGCTTATACTCTTAGGTTCAATAATCTTACTGATGTAGATCAGACCATGACATAAACTCACCAAGAACCAAAACCTTTACTCTTTTGCCTCTCACCAAGGTACCGACTTTTCGATATTGCAACTAGTGTGATTTTAACTTTGGGTACAAAGATATTATTCAACACTCACACTCAAAAAAATTCACACCTATTGAGTACTTGTTGCCATAGGCTTTCATGTATTTTCACTGCTTATGTTCACCACATTAGACTCTTCGATCACGATAGGACTTTCTTGGCTTCTAACTTAGGCTCAGGGTTAGGTATGGTACATATCAGTACATTTTAGTGACTTTTTGCCGTCCTTGACATTATAGCTAAGCGTCCTACCTTTTTCACTATCTCTTATGTATTACTTTTCTTTTCGTTTCATCTTTACCTTGCTTTCGTCATTGTTTTTTGTGGAAATAACTCTTATTTCTTTTTGTTCAACTATTTTTTTTCTTTTTAAATTTTTTCTTCATTCAATTGATAATTTTTTTGACTGAGTCACCTCTCTTGACAACTTTTTCGTTTCTTTTCCACATTGCTCTTTTCATACCCATATATTAGGTAATCACTCATGATAGCCACCCTTAACTATGGCTTTGCCATGAGTCGAGATACACATTACCCAAGGTTGGGTCAGGGCCAAGACGAGAACAATTTCTGCATTACCCACTCTCAACTTATGATTTTTACATAACTGGAGGTGCACATGTTTAAGGAGGGACCACGACCAACATATTATACCATTAAAAGGTGAATTGGTGATGAAAAGAATGGTCTATTATTGGATCAGCATATTTGGATCGAAAAGTAACAATTTCATTAAATTCACTTTATTTTAGGCTAGATGTTTTCTATCGAACAAGGTCCTATGATCGTTTCCTAGTTCTCCAACACATATTCCTTTTTTTGAGGGACCAACCTTGCAAATTCTATGTAGGACCAGCAATTTAACAATCAAACTTCCTTACACACTCTTGACATCTCATTACCCTATCAGATTGTCAGATACCCATTTTGAGTGTTCGTTTTAGGGTCATGCGGTGGGTGCATTTATGTTATGATTAGAGTTAACACATTCAACTTCTTTATACCTATCATGCGAGCATTTTCTTAGAATGGGATATCATTCATGCGTATCCATCATGCTTCATATTTCATTGTTTCATACTTTGTAAAGGTTATGACATGTTAGTTCAATAGTAAATTAATCAGTCTCTTGGGGCAAAAGAACACAAGGAAAGAAAACCACGAAAAGACTATCTATAGTTAGGCTACTCAGACTTCACCCTAACACTCACTTTCCATTTACCCCCACACCCAACAAAATAGAATGCAATTGTCCCCAATGCAAAAAAAATAAAGACAGGGTGGTAAGTGAAGCAAACCTGAGGCGCACAACACCGATGATCAATAAGTAGGCGCGTCTGATTTAACGGAACCCGCACCATCATCAGTAGTAGGGTCACCCTCAATGGTGACCACAACAGTCGCTAAACCATCAGCGCCTCTCAACAACCTTAGATCTATAACTAGACGTCCCAACAACTTACTCTTGATCCCTCATTTGACGGGTCTTTTCAACAATCAAAGAGGCTCTCCTCACAGCCTCAAGATCTGTCTGCTTCTTATTCCTTGTAAAGACATCCTCTCTCTCAGTCGTGCGGCAGGAACATTGACTCTTGGCACGAACATGTGACTCAAGCGATGGCTCAGTTGAGGCAGTGAATAAAGATGGAAACATAGTATCCTCCGCTAGCTCGACGGGTGCAGTCTAAGGCTTAGGCCCCTTAATATCCATAATGCACTCAACGTCGGTCCTCAAACTTGCCACAACCTCCTAAAGAGTAGTAAATTCAATGATGGGGGATGGGCTTGCAAGAACCCGTAACATAAATGCATCAAGGCGCTGGTTAACCGCCTGAATCTTCTGCTCCGTCTTCTGGGACACCCTTTTCTCAATACGGTCCTCAGCCTCGGCAATGGAGTTTTGCATCCAAGGATGGATATGATGATGAAGGGTGGCAATTTGGGCCTCTAATTTCTCTACCCTTGCTATCAGGACCAGTTCCATAGACGGTGTGGTAGATCGGGATGAATTGGATGCTCGACTAGTTCTATGCATGGACTCGGCCAGGGTGGTGTCAGTGGGCTCCGATGTTGCAGGATCAGCCCCCTAGGCTTACTCTAGTGTATCTGCCAAATTTTCACTTAGCAACTGCAACTCAACTCTAGGCCCTCTCCGCGGTGCCGCCACATTGGCCTCACTTGGAGGGTATTAAGTTTCCAAATGGGCACTTCGGCATCTCTGCATAAGTAGAAGATCATACAGGCGGATGAGTAAGTAGTAGAGGTCTTAAAAGCCCTCTCATGTATAACAGAGATCAATAATTTTGCGAAGTGAATCTTTAAGCCGACCACCAAGGTTGCTACCAATACTGTTCTATCCCATGTAAGAATATTATCTTCTACCATCTGCGTTAGGAGGTGGTGGACCAATAGCCAAAAGAACTTGACTGTGAAAGTAAGGTTGGCCTTCTTGATAAGGCCTCTGGGTTCCAACACCCTTTCTTCTCCCTCACCATCAATGGACAAGTACTGTGCCAGCCACCGCTTGGCTGTCTCTCTCTCGTCGATAGTCCTCTAAAACATGGAAAATCTTGACCATATCCCACCTATAATCAAACTCTGGGGTCAAGGGGGTCTAAGTAATACCTCTGGAGGTGCCATATAAGAGACGACGGATGGTGCCTGGAGAAATGTCCACCCAGCAGTCCCGAACTAACGATTATGTGACTGGGCCTTGTTTGGCAGGTTTTGCCCTCCTATAAAAAGAACCTCTAAGAGTAACCACATAGGAGGTGTAGAACTCCCACACAATCTCCACACTAAATGACCCCAGACTCTTATCTATCCACTCAAGCCTATGTTGGATGAACAATCTCTGCACATCAGGGACTGTGTAAAGGCTCCCCGTAAGAACTCTCGGGTCAACTATCATCAACCGGGTTATTACCCCCTTAAAATTTAGAACCATTGTTCCATCTAGACCTTATACTGTCTATCTACACACAATCGGTTTGGATACTCAGGAACCAGTGCAGGGACATCCTCCTGGGGTGCCGGAGCAGAGTTCAAACTATTGGTCTTATCAGAAGAGGCTTGGCCGGCAGGTACATCCAAGGGGTTGACATCACATAATTCAGAACCGGAGGTAGTGGCCTCATTAGATCCCGAAAAGTGGGCCAACTCTGAACCAGATGTAGCTTCGGATCCAGAAACTCCTTCGGAACCTGAGGCAGACTCTAATGGTGTTTTGATAAGTGTGCGCTACTCATAAGACTAGGAGAAGTGACTACACTAGAAGCCAACTTCTAGGGGGTACCCCTAGTGGATCATGCAACTTGTGTATGGGTGTGGGTACTAGGGGGCACATATTTAGGGTCCCGCTCATCTTCGGAAGTGCCAATAATTTGATGGGATAGTGCTACCGACTTGGACCTGCCCCTGGAATAAATGATGTCTGGTTTGGCGGCCATATGTAGCTGTAAAGCATGTGTTAGTGTCATTGCAATATTCTTACACATTCAAAACCAACAAAAAAGAAATGAAACACAAAACACATTCCAGTTCAGTGCTGTAATACTGGTTGACGGGCACTATCGACGGACCATCAATAAATCGATGGTCCGTCGATAGTGTCCGTCATTGGATACTTATAAAAATTTTTATGATTCTTCATTCTATAGACCTCTCAATTGGTAACGACAGACGTGAATAACGGACCATCGATCAATTGAAGAACTGTAGTCCACTTCCATCTTCTGACACTTAAAATAATTTTTTAAAATCTCTCAAACAGGATCACAGTTAAAAATGACAAATATGCAGAATAGACCATTGATCAATCGACAGACTGTAGTCCACTTCCTTTGTCTTAGATTAAACAATTTTAAGGTTACTCAATCGACATACCACATCGACGGCCAATCGATCCACCGACGGTCCGTCGATGGGGTCTCGTGTTGTTGGCTTGAGAATGATTTTAGGCCTTGTTTCAACTATAAAATTTTAAACACTTTTGGATCCACACAAGGTAAGCCAACACACAACAACAATTAAAATACCCTTTCTTCATTCTAAGAGTTTCGATTTTGCAAGGTTCATGCTCGAATTCAAAAAGGCTACCAAAACCCTAAGTCGGAAAGTCTATAAACTCACTTTAACCAGATTATACAACTATCCATTCACTTTTTATCATTATAAGGGACATTTTACCCACGTTTTAATAGAACAAGCATATAATTTTTTACCTAAGTCAAGACCCACATTCTAAGTCTCTTTTCCTATAGCAAATGAACGAGAATTCATCAAGCAAAGTGAATTGAAATACCTGAAGATCGTAGTGGAGTGAATGGGTGGGTGATCTGTGCAACAAACTACGTGCCCGACCTTGAACACCGACCAGAGAAATCAATATGAACCAAGTAGAATATAGGGAGAAGAGGTTTTTGAGAATTTTAGAGAATTTGGGAGTTTAGGGAATCTGATAAATTAAGAAGGGAAACATATGTTGTTATGATGAAAAAGGAAGGAAATAAGGGAAGGGAAATGGTTGGGAAAAGAATCTGAAAAGATTTTGGAGGTTAATGAACGTTTTCCATTTAATATAATTGGCTGGGTTTGGTCGGGTCACTGGCTCTTTGGACTGACGACACCCCATCAACGATCCGTAAGTAAGTCGATGGACCGTCAACTAGACCTTCAATAGCAAAAAGACATGGAAAAACTTTCATGACATACAAGGGATCTACGCACACCATTGATGGTCCATTAATTGAAGGTCGGCACGTGAATGGGGTTTGTAGATCAGTGCACTAGACTATTTTCGACAGAATTCTAGTTTTGGTATCTGCACAATTAAAACCTA
Source organism: Solanum lycopersicum (assembly GCF_036512215.1). Lineage (NCBI taxonomy): Eukaryota > Viridiplantae > Streptophyta > Magnoliopsida > Solanales > Solanaceae > Solanum > Solanum lycopersicum. The sequence goes on from NC_090805.1 coordinate 21,483,134, forward strand.
TTAAGCTATCCTTTTTGTGTTTTTCTGGATACTTTTGAGGCACGAACCCTAAACTAATCTATAGCCAACACTAAAAAATAAATCATGAGGATGAGTAAAACAAAACGAAACTAGAGATTGCAACTATTCCTACAAAGGAAAAAAAACCTATTGTTTGCTAAAGGATACACCTTGGGCTGCGTCCCAAGAAGCGCTTGATTTAATATGGCGGCACGACTCAAGATCCTTTATTACTCAGACTTCATTAAGGAGATATGCCTCAACAACTTCATGGATACTATCTGCATGCCCGAGGTAGATCTTAATTGTTTGCCCATTGACCGTGAACTTTTCACCCTACTTGTTCTCCAACTCAACCGCTCCATATGGAAACACATTAGTGATAAGGAATGTCCCATGCAGTTGGAGTTGAGTTTTCCCGGAAACAAGCGTAGCCTAGAGTTGAATAGAAGAACAAAGTCCCCAACCACAAATTCTTGCTTTTCAATCTTTTAGTCGTGGTACTTCTTCATCTTCTTTCTTCAGATGTTTGAACTTTCATACACTTTTAGGCGAAACTGATCAAGCTCATTCAACCCATTAAGTCTCTGTTCCACTGCTTCATCCAATCCATCTTCAATTTTTTCATTCCGCACATGGCTTTGTGCTCTAACTCAACTTGCAAGTGACAAGCCTTCCCATATACAAGTTGGTATAGAGACGTACCTATGGGGGTCTTGTATGCAGTCTTGTAGGCCCAAATAGCATCATAAAGGTTTCTTGACCAATCCGTTCTATTAACATTTACCATTTAAGATAGAATTTGCTTGATCTCTTGATTGGACATATCAACTTGCCCACTAGTCTGTGGATGATACGGAGTGACCATATTATGGAGAACCCTATATTTCTGCAATATCCCTTTGAAAAACTTATTGCAAAAGTGATATCCACTATCACTAATAATGTCCATGAGTGTGCCAGATCTTGAGAAGATGTTGTTTTAAGAATGCGGGAAATTCTTCCCTTCATTGTTAGAAAGCTCTATAAATTCTACCCACTTTGACACATAGTGTACAACCACAGGTATATATTTCATCCCATGAGAACTCACAAACGGCCCCATAAAATCAATGCTCAATGCATCAAATAACTCAATCTTTAGAATAAGATTTAAATGGAGATCTTTCCACTTCAAAATTTCCCCATCCCTTTGACATCTATCACATGACTTGGCAAACTCATGAGAATCTTGGTGAATGGTTGAACAATAGTACCCATACTGCAAAATCTTGTGGGCTGTGCGGATACCACTATGGTGCCAACCCACATTAGAGGAGTGGCATGCTTACAAAACACATAACATATTAACTACCAGCACTCAACAATGAATAATCCCATCATCACAACTCCAGTATAAGTAAGGCTCATCCCAGAAGAACTTTTTCACATCATGCATGAAAATATTCCTTTGATGGAAGGAAAAGTCCGATGGGACTATATCAGTGGGCAGATAATTCACAAAATCGGTGAACCATGGAATCAAGTCATGAAAAGCAGCCAGTACATGCTTATCAGGGAAGGTGTCATCAATTTCAGAATTTTCACCCAACTCTCGCATAACGTCATCCTCCAATCTTGACAAGTTATTGACCACTTAATTTTCAGTCCCTTTTCTATCTTTTACCTCAAAATCAAACTCTTGCAATAATAGAACCCATCTAATCAACCTTGGCTTTGCATCCTTCATTGACCTCAATTACCGCAAAGAGGAGTAGTTAGTATGCACTATGACTCTCGTGCCAAGCAAATAGGAGCATTTTTTTTTGAACGCAAATACCATCAGAAGAAGCTCTTGTTCAGTCACATTATAGTTCTTTTGTTCTTCATCTAGGGCCTTAATTGTGTAATAGATGGGGTGAAAGATTTTTTCCTTTCTCTATCCCAATAGCACACCAAGAGCAACCTCACTAGCATCACACATCACCTCAAATGGCTTACTCCAATCTAGGGTAATTATAATGGGCGCATACACCAACTTCTTCTTCATCTTTCCAAACGTCTTCTAACAGGATTCATCAAAATAGAATTTACATTCCTTCTCAAGTAATTTGCACAGAGGATGTGCAATTTTTGAGAAATCCTTAATAAACCTCTTGTCATCTAACATCTGGTCCATGAAGGGTATAGGGAAATGGTCCTTCTCACTCCACGCATTCAACTTCCAGTTATCCATACAAATACTCCATTCGGTCATCGGCCTCATTGGAACAAGCTCATTCCTCTCAATAAGCACTAAGGTTATTCCCCCCCCTTTTGGGCACACACTAAATAGCGCATACCCAACTACTATCGTCAATTGGATATATGACTTCGGCATCCAATCACTGAATGATCTCCTTCTTTACCACCTCTTGCATAGCTAGATTCAACCATCTCTATTGCTCAATACTTGGTTTTTGATAAGGAATGAGTTGGATTTGGTGTGAATAAATATCGAGAGGGATCCTAATAATGTCCGCAATAGTCCAATCAATGGCTCATTTGAACCTCTTCAAAACATCCATGAGACACTCTACTTGTTGAACATTCAAATCCATTGCAATGATTACCGGCAAAGTGTAATCTATACCCAAGAATACATACCTCATATGAGGTGATAGAACCTTAAGCTTAAATTTTGGAGCCTCCTCAATCGATGGTCTCATGGGTGGGGACTCATGATGTTTCATATCTAACTCCAGTTTCTTTGATTTAGACAGATATTAGTTTTGTTCAAGTGCCGCAACCAAAAACCCATAATCTTCAATACCATTAATCTCAAATTTCATGATCACTGCCTCTAGTGCCTCAACACCTAGGCGCTCTTCCATTTGTACCTCATACATACTCTCAACCACGTAGGATATAACATATACCATTTGGAGCTCACCACTTTACTTCATGGACCTACAAATGTTGAATGTTGCTTCTTTATTGTTCAACCTAAACTTCATGTACCCTTTCTCCATATCAACCAAAGCGCGACCAGTGGAAAGGAACAATCTCCCAAGAATAATAGGGATCTGAATGTCCACCTCACAAACAATAATTACAAAATCGGCCTGGAATATAAATGACTCCACTTTTACAAAAACATCATGGAGTATCTCTATGGGCCTCTTCACTGTTCGATCGGCCATAAGTAACCGCATTGCAGTGGGCTTTTGGTCACCCAAACCCAATGTCTTATAATTGAAAAGAGACATGAGGTTTATTCTTTCACCTTGATCACATAGTACTTTAGCAAAGTTTAATAATTTAATGGTACATGGAATACTGAAGGCGCCTGGATCTTCCTTCTTCTGTACAAGAGACTTTGTAGAAATAGCACTACAATATTGCATTCGGTCATCATCCTCTAAACTTACCGATCTCTTCTTTATAACCATATCTTTCATGAACTTAGCATAATCGGGAATTCATTCCAAAGCATCTATCTAAGGGACATTGATGAAAGGTTGTTTCAACAAAGTGATAAAACACCGATATTTACCACCCTCAGTCTTCTTCACCAATCTTTGAGGGAATGGTGGTGGAGGTCTAGGAATGGGGACCACTTTCTTAGGGAACCTTGCTTCTTTTACCATTTTGTCAATTAATTCTCGTGTAGTGTCCACCACCTCTTCAGCTTTTCTCATCTCATCTTCTATCATAGATGACATAGGTGGATCAATAGTTTGCTTCCCTCCTCGAGTAGTGACTGTCATGCAATTTCCATCATTTTTATGGTTTTGAATGGTATTGATAGGTAGAGTACCCGGTTGGCGTGGGTTCACATTAGTAGACAATTGGGACATGTGTAACTCAAGATGCTTAATCGAAACTACATGTGCATCAACCTTTTGCCCAAATGTTAGCTAAATCACCTCTCAATTCCTTGGTGTGATCATCAGTAGCATCAAACCTCCTCATCATCTTATGCAACATATCCTCAACTTGCACCATACTTCCTCCACCATCCCTGGGATAAATTTCATGATTTGAGGAGGAACATATGGCCCACTCCGATCATTTATTTTACCATAGCCACCCCGGTTGATGTTTTTGTCGCGATTATAGTTCTTATCTTCAACATACTGGTCCTCTATGTTGTAATTACCATAGTTTCGACATTGATTTCCTTGATCCTAGCGCAAATTCTCGTGATTGGGTCCTTTAGCGTTTGGTCAGAATCCCCCTGTTTGATAATTCACTCCATAAGTATCCTCTTGATAATAGTACTCATCCGCTAGCGGTGGTGGTTCAGTCTAGTAGTTCACTACATTTACCCTTTTCTGCACCTCCAATGACATGTTTGAATACCAACCTAAGCTCAGTTCTCATTTGAGCCATCTCTTCACGATTCTCATCTATCGATGTATCTTGTGTAGCTTGCACTGCAAAGGTGTTTCTCTTAGTGTTTGACTTTCTAGTACTCTAAGCCTTATTGTTGCGAGAAATTTTTTTCAAACTTCTCCACAATCTCAGCATAAGTTCACTCACCATAAAAACCCCCGTAATATTATCCAGTACTTCTTTATTGTTATCATCTTTACCCCATAGAAGTAAATTTTCAATGACTCATCATAAATGCGGTGATTCAAGACACTCCTAAAAAATGCAGTAAACCAGTCACAAGAGCTTCTTACCGACTCTCCCCGTAGTGGCACAAATTTGTTCACCTTATCCTTATGATTAAGCTTCTTGGACATTGAATAGTACTTGGCTAGGAATACATCTCTCAACTGATCGCAAGTGTAGATGAAATTATAGGGTTGCTTAGTAAACCTTACTGCTGCATCTCCCGCCAATGATAAAGGAAACACCCGCAACCCGAAGATTTCATATCTAAGTCTGGACTCCCCACACAACTTTTGCATACATACCTCAGTTTGGCTATGTGATCATAGGGATTCTCTGATGGTAGCCCTGAAATCAAACCCTTTGGGGTGAGCATCTGCATCAAACTAGTAGTCACCACAAACGTGTTCCCATATGGGGTAGAGGAGGTAGGATTATAGGCCTATCATAATCATTAATGTTGACATTTCTCCTATAGACCTCATGAGGGCTTGGGACATGAGTCTGCATCCTCATAGCATTATCAGCCTGGTTTTCTTCAACTACCTGATTATTTACATCAACTGGTGGTGGAGGATGTCTTAATAACCCATCACAAAGATTTACTAGGCTCTGCTGATTTTCCTTTTTTCGAAATGTACGATTAAATCATGTTCAAATCAAATTATTAGTTCTCCTCAGCTTCGTGTACTTGGTATACACTAGAGCTAGACATGAGAAAAACAAAAAAAACAAAAAACAAAAGAAAATGTAAAATCACGAAATTGTTGACTAAACTTCAGTAACATTATTAAGGTTAATTTAAGATCCACTAAAATCCACTTTCCCCGGCAGCGGTGCTAAAATTTGAGACACTCAAATTACACCTCCCTAAAGAAGTATAAGTGGTCGTATCAAGTATAAAACACAACTATTAGGTTGGGATAAATCCCACGAGGAAAATAATTTAGACTTAACGTCAATGAACGATTACTTTGATATAGTAAAGTTCTTTCAGAAAATAGATAATTAAATGGGGGGTTTTGTGAAGCAAAAGTCTTTTAATACCTTTGAGTAAGAAAAGTAATAGGCGTAAACCTTTGTTTTTTTTATCAAATTGTGAAAGAAACTAGGGTGTAAGTGTTTCCTATACGTTGATAACGCCGTATTCCTAGCTATAAAAATTCTCTCCTAGTGTTTTACATGCAAGGTGATAAGTTAGGTATGTCTAAATCCTTGTAAATTTAGAGAATTTCACCCCGTACCTTGGTCTGTCTACGTGTGTCTAAGGTATTTACCCTTACCTTTACTTCATATTAAGCATCATATTCGATGTATGGGTTTGTTATTACTTTGCACCACTCAAGACTAGCCTATTAGAGAGTATCCCCACTAAATCTATGTTGATAATTCTTTTCCTATTAACTACCTCCTTTGTCCGGCAAGTAGCAATAAGGTGAGTTCTAAAAAACTTCTAAGTAAAAGAATTATTAATGGATGCAATAACCTATTTGAGAATTGTTATAAATCTAGGTTTACTTTGTTAATCACCCATGGTTCCCTCAAACGTAGTTGTGCATTTAGTTACCCATGCATATATGACCACAATTCATCATTGTTAAACAGTAAAACATGAACTTACTTTGAAAATTTGAAGAAAATCCAGAAAGTCCACTTGGCATAACAAGAAATCATTTGAAAACCAAATCCGGAAATTGAATTAATATCTTAAGTTGAAAAAATATCCAATCTCCATTCACAAACTAAGAACCAAACTAATAGAATCCGACCCCAAAAATGCGGTTTTTACACCCTACTTATACAAACATAGTCCTAAATTAAAAGAAATTAAAATAAGGAAAGTTGTCCAAAAAACGCGACTATAATCGATGACCCACACCGACTGTCTGTTGATGAAATGATGGACCGTTGACTACCTCCGTCATTCCATACTTAGCATATTTTTTCATCCTTTAGCTGAAATTTTCTCCGAATCAATCGATTGACAAACAACACGGATTGTCTATGCGGCTATGGTTTGTCGATGCCTTCCGTCATTCCATACTTAGATTTTCTTCAACTTCAGGTACTGGGACTATCTCTAAACTTAATGACGATTTAACAGGATGGACCGTCAATCCTTCAGTAGCCCCACACTTGGTTAGATTTCCCCAAGTTTCTCCAGATGCGTAGATTGTTAGTCGACGATCACCACCTACGGTCCGTCGATGGCCTTCGTAGGTCACCTGTACACTAAATCTCAGTTGCCTTCTGCATTTTAGGTTTGGAAACTTTTCCTGCAATACAAAGAGAAAAACATGTTACAAACTACTACAAAAAGGCTCTAAAACACACCAATATTAGGGAAAAAGTATTGAAAGCACCACGAAACCACGGTACATCAAGCGTCCATTTATATAGTTGGTAACAATAATTATATTTCCACTAAAATTTTATATTTTTAATGACAATAATTTTGTGGCAATTATAATGGCTAGAATATCACTTATGAAAAAACCCTAATATGCGTCCAAATTTATGGCTAGAATATCACTTAATTTGACGCTAAAAGTCACAAGATTTAACAGCTAATCGCTTAACAACCATCAATAAAATTAGATCAATTTAGTAAATTATCTACTTTTCACTTTTATTCATAAGTTCATAACTAACAAATCCAAAAAATTGTTATTATAAGAGAGCCTCTTAGGGGCAACTGAGTTTTTCAAATACCAAAAAGCATAATATTAATTCATAACAGTATAATATATCTTATTCAATGTAAACAAATTAAAAATGTACTAATCTGAAGTATAACATCACAACTTAAAATAACTTATATGTTTATATAACCAATACTATCAAAAAATATTTTCAAAGAATTTCACAATTGTTCGTCATATTGATATAATCCATAAGAAATATGTTTTATTATCACAGAGTATGACCTGAAATAATTAAAGAAATATCAAAAGAATAAATATAATGGATACAAATATTAGAATTAAGGACCATGAATTCTTTATAGTGGTTACACAAGATATCATCAACACTAGTCGTATTGACCTCAGTCCTCAAGCAAATCCCATTGTAGCTGATTGGGATTACAACAAGCATATTATTCGGAGAAGCAGAAAAATATCACTAGATACCAGTTGCAAGAAAAAATACTTGGTGTCCAAAGTTAAGATATTAAGGAAAATTAAAGGATGTCTATAGAAGCTTGAAGAAGAAGGATTCAACCTAGGGTTTCAATTCAAGTCTCAATTCCTCCATTGAAGATTAGCAATTGGCTTCAAGGTATGATGATTTTCATGCATGGATTTCTTCCATTCACGGAGTTCCCTAATTTCTCTATTTTCAAAGCTAGAGATCCCAAATTGAGTTAGGGTTTCCTTCATTTGTAATGCGTCTCTTCATTATTTATTTAAATGATTGAATTATGATCTCTTATGCAATATTTGATGAAATACTATGATTTTATAATGATTTCCCCATGAACCCACGTAACCCCCATGTTTTCAAGTCATGATCATATAGTGTGGGATTTCGATTATTAAGTAAGAGTTTTATGAAATCAAGCATATATTGATAAAATTACATGAAGTAATGATGAAATCTATATCTATCCCATTTAGACTAAATTTTATGATTAAAAATGGATTGTGAACCTTGGAAGGTATATTATGGAACTATGCATGTTGTTATGAAATCTATGATAATATTTTAAGGATGATTAGAGAGTAAAGTATCAACGATTTTGATGTGTTATTGAAATTATTTTATCATATACACATTAATCAATGATTTTGAAAGATTCTCTCTGATAATAAGGGTTCTAAGGTTGAAAGTTCTTCTCATCTAATCGAGTTAAATATTAAGAGATATTTTAAGGACATAGCTTTGATTGGTTATTGAATATTACCTATCCATAGATAATGACTTAGCTTGGATTGGTTGGATGAGGTTCCCTTCCGTGGAGAATAAAAACAAGTAAGAAATGAATATTCTGTGGGATTTATTCTTAGGGTAGAGAGATTTTTGAGATGGAAGTTCTTCCGTTAGTAGAGGTTAGGTTTCTATAAGCTATCTCCTTATCCCTTACCTATGATCCACCGTAAGATGATAAAATTAGATAGTGTATGAACATAAGACAGAAGTTCATGCTTCTTACCTTGGAAACTAGGGCAACCCTTTTCAGTATGGGAGACACCGGGGATCATGTTATAGCTCACATAGTCTCTATGTCGGCTGAGACTACTTCTCACATTAATAATAAAATAAGGTTATTGAATATCCAAACTCATTGAATGAACTTAATCATAAAGTGGTTGATACTACAAGTGCTATTGAGAAAGTGTATGTTGATGAGAACGATAAATGTAAAAAGTATTATTTTGGATTTTCCCAAGATAATACTCATAATAAAAAGTTCAAGAAGACAATTATGGATCCAACAACAATGTGAAACCAAAAAATATGAGATGTTATTCCATTGCTACATAATACCAAGTATATTATATATAATTAGTGTACTCACATTCTTGGTAATCCTAAAACACCTATAGTTTTCTTGGAGGTAATGGACTACAATTGTCATGTCCCGAGCTACCCCGTGACGTAGACATGGGACCTAAGACCACAAGTTATCCCAAGAAAACCTTACTGGCATGATAATGAGCATACTAAAGAAAATAACTTATGCGGAAGCTAAATCATATTTTAAAATTTAAATATGGGGAAGACCCATCTTTTATAACTGAGATATTTGAAATACTGACGAGTGTAATACAAGGGAGTTATTAAATCAATACTAAGCTGAAACTAACTATGTCTTAAATAAGCGTCTAACTGACTAGAATTGCTGGGACAAACACCAACTAAGTCTAGAAAGAACTTAAAATAAAGGACTAAATACTGAAAATAAACTCATGATTTTTGTCCTCGGAGAATAAGGACTCACCAGTGAATCTGCTGAACTGGAGATCGAAAATAGATATAAGCACGCTCTGGATGCTGAGAACCTAAACCTATATAACGAGAAGATGTAGCGCACATATACGTCAGCACTTGACAGTACTAAACATGTAGAATAGAGTAAAGCTAAAATAAAACAGAACTGAACAAGTAGAAAATCAAGTATTATAATCGGAACATGATATATACTGAATTCTGAGCTAACTTGATTCAATAACAAAATATATAACATGATGAGATTGAATACTAACAGATCTGTAAATATGGTCAATGCAGGAGAGTCCGACTAAACTGTGGGAGATAGTAACAACCGATAATAAAACCGTATGAGCTAAATGTGGAGTCCTATGCATATGCCCCATCGAGAGCACCCAATATACCCTTCCATAGGTATAAATGCATGCTGGCGTGATCACTATTGGATGGCCATAGGAGGAACTTACAACCTACTTGACTAGTAGTTCTGGGACTGATTGGGTACGCTAAACCCTAGTCCAACTCAGTATTTATGCTTATCCCAATGAATAAAGTAATTAAGACATTATGATTGAATTTCTCTAAATAAAGGATAGCTAAAAAATGAACAGGCAAACTCAGAATGCAACAATTAATCTGATGATTATGCATTAATAATTGAGGCATGTATACCAAAAGTTACTAAAATATCTTACCTAGCATGTGTAATTCAAGATCTAAAGAAATATATATCTTGGATTTTGAAATTCATGCGATAAACTGAATAATAAATTTACAATTTTATTTGGAATATATATTTAACTAATTTATGATGATCTACTGTAATTCTAGAAAACCTAGGTTTAATCATGATAAGAGAATCAAGAAAAGACTAAAAACTAGGGATCTAATCGGTGAAAGAAGCCCACTAGTGAAATAGCACATACATGGTGATGAAATCCAGGAATAAATATTTAAATTTCGGGCTGGAACTGAGGTCACCTTTATGTGTTCTTGAACTAGGGTTATTGACCTTTTTCTCCTTTCTTATTTCTAATTTCTAAGTTTTGATTTAATGATTTGACTTAGGTTAGTTTTAGTTATGTTTCTAGGATTAAAATGACAAAAATTTGATGATTTAGAGTCAAAACGACGTATATTAGGGTTTTAAAAAAATGGGAAAAGACCAAAAGACCCTTGAGATAATTGTTGTCAGACCAAACGACGAGCTGAACTGACGGGCTGTTGTTCAAAATGACTGTCCATCGTTTGGGACCGTAGGTTGCATCTGTTCGACATGCCTTTACTAAAACGGGCATAACTTTTTACTCGGAGGCCTGATTTTAGCGAACTCGGTGGTTATGGAAAGCTAATTCAATTATCTATCATTTTAAAGTTTATTGTACACATAATTCATTTTTTATAAGAGCTATGATCATTTTAAGTTGACCGAACAACATTTCCCCCCAAATTTTCACCTATGGTCATACCTACGGTCCATTTATGGACCGTACTGGTCAATCGTGGTTCTTGTCAGAGGCTGGGTAAATGGTGTGTTGATCAATGGGCACATAGTACGGATTGAGGTATGTCTGTGGAATGACACTTATCAAATTTTTTCTGGGCTACGTCATGGGAGAGTTTAAGTTACAAACAACAGATCTGCAGTATGGACAGTAGATCAAACTACGGTCCATCAATAGTGCTGTCGATTTCTCCTACAGATTTTTTAAAAAGCTGATTTTTAGTCTGTTTTGGATACGGGGTTACAACACTCTTAGTACTTATGCTTGTTAGTTCATTGATTTTGAGGATGATGATATTTTGTTATGTAGTAAGTAATTAACTTCAATCGCCAAGTTCAATAAGAATAATTTGAGATCTTACATAGTTCATTGTGAATTCCACTTGTTGAAAAGAGGCATGATATTTGTGCGAGGAAGATTGTTAATGAGTTTGTTGATTCTTCTATTTTTTTCTACTGTTGAATCGAGTTTCGTGTGATAAAATGTTGGTATATGATATTTTCTATGGGATGAGTTGTGATTCTTCAAGTCCTCATGAGTATGAGCATAATAAGGTGTTTTCTACTAATGAGGAGGAGTTACATGACTATGAGCACTTCAATGCTATTGTGAGTAACTCGTACATATAAGAATTGGTGACTCATATGATTGAGGATGCTTTGATATATCATAAAGTATTCCAATTTTATGCATGATCTAGGGATTTTGTATCGCATTTATCATGCCCATTGGATTACTTTATTTGATAAGATTAAATAGAAGTTGGATGTATCTTTCGCTGTGGCATGTAAACAAGGAGTTCATCCTATTTCTATAAGTAGGAGAATTTTCTAGTTGGATAATGATGTAAACATGTTTTATAAGTGTGTATTTATATATTTCAAGATTAATTGGGTTAGGTGTACACATGGTCGCTATCTTGTTTTGTTCCTACCATTGTTGCTTTAAAGTAATGGATATTGTTGGCTAATTCATGTCTCCTTGATTTTGAGAGATTCGAATTCGAGGATGAATTGTTTTAAAAATGAGGGGAAAAATTAGAAACCATGCCAACCTACTTTTACTAAATTTGATCGGCTTCAATGAAAAATCAAGGATATGTTTTCCACGAAAGATGTGTCTCATTTCAAGCCCAAAAGAAAGAATATTGAAGCACAAGAAGCCCAATAAAAGAGTACAAAGAGCTGAATGCTTAATGTAAAAAATTCCTGGTTTAAAATTTTCCTATTTTAAAGTTTTCTTAGTTTAAAAATGTTCTTAGTTTTAATTTTTCCTAGTGTAAAGTTTTCTAGTTTAAATGTTTCCTAGTTTAAAATTTCCTAGTTATTATATCCTTTAAAGTAGAATTTGAATCCCATTGTATTTTAGATAGGTTATAACACTAACCAATACTTCATCTAATGCTAAGTATAGACTGTCGCAAACAAGTGTAAACCCAAATAAGACTTGGGGTCGATTCCACAAGGAGTAATATGGTAAAGAATTAAATTACAAAGTAGAATGATGTTCTATTCATTTGTAGATGTATACATTAACACACTAATGAGTTAAATGAAAAAGATTTTACAATTAAGGTCAAATGGGGTATTTGGGCGAACAACCAAAAACTACTAATAACCACGGGAGTAAACAAGTAGAGAAGGTTTCTTGGGAGTGTGAAAAATTTGATGCCAGTTTTGGTAAATGAGTGATTATTATTTAATAAAAGTTTTTGAACATCAGTAGGAAGGCTATGACTTAATTGCAATAGTCATTTGTGAATCAAGTATCATGAATCAAGAAAGTTCTTTCAAACCTAGACAATCAACACATATGTTAATAAACCAATACCTGAATCAATCTACTTTTTTATGTTAGATTTGTAGGATTGTATTCAGACCCACTTTATCAAGTTAAATCCACAACAACAGAATGAGTACAATCATCTATTAAAAGTTTTAACTCTAATACATGTTTCTCAAGCAACCGTAGAATGATAAACTATAATTGCATTTGCAACTACAATTCATCAATTAAAACATAAACTATCAATTGAACCAACTTCAAATAACCTATAAAATCAATAAATATTAACACCTATAAGCTACTTAAATCATTCAACTACATAGTCAAACCCCCAAGAATAAGAGTTTTAGCTAAATATAATAAACAACAAGAAATCGTTTCCAACTATGTTTTCCATCAGATTGAGCAATCCACAAATCTCCAAATGTTTAAACTGAAGATAAAAACAAACAAACCCTAAATCTCTACTCAAAAAGTGTAAAGCATTGTTTTGAATGATTAAGATCAAAAACCAAAACTGACCAATGTGCAAACCCTTTTCTCCTTTTGAATATTGCATTTATATGTTCCAAAAATTTAAGCATCATAGTCACTCGGTGATGTAAGTCGAGATTCCCTGACTTGGTTGGTGATACACCAAAAGCTCATTTTCATTACCTCTTTTCTTGGATTTTTACCCTTTCTTTTCTGTAACTTTACGAGATTAAGGTCGGGCATGCCGACCTGGTTAGCATATCACGGAGCCATCCATCTTGTCCATGGAGTGGCTTGCTAGAATTTTAGGCGGGCTGAAGGTCCATTCGCCCAGCCACCGAGTGGCTTTGGCGAGTACCAACCTTGTTTTCCTTAAACTTTTTCAGTCTTTTAAAAAAAATCATTTTGGCCTCATAATGCCATTTCCTTTCTCTTTTTTACTTAATGGCTGCAAATTAACATTTTATCATCGCTTCCGCATTATTTTGTTATTTATTCGGGTAACTCAATTTTTACCACAATAGTTTACTCTTCTACAATTCTACAGTACATGACTATAGAGATTCATGAATAAGGTAGTAACGCGAGAAGGAATTTTAAGGTGAAGAGAACTGCCCCAGGCAATTTCAATTGGCCAATCGTGAAGACATAAAATTGGATACACTTATAAAAAGTACTATTGTTGGTAGTGTCATCACTTACATTGATAAGATCATAACAAATAAAACAACAAAGGAGTGGAAGTCTCCAGTTTATCTTAGATGCATCTCATCCAATTACCTAGGTTAATATTTTTCCACATTTATCTTGGTTTTAGCAAGTAAAGTATCAAATGATAAAAGAAAAAACACTAAATGTTTTATTCAAGAATTGTTAGTCATTTATACTACTTGCCTTGTGCATCAGTGCCTTACAATTGACTTACAGGCAGCAACATGATTCTAAAATTTAATAGAGCAACACTTTTATACGACATCGAACCTTTACATAAAGAAGAATTCTTCAAAAGAGATGGAATAAAGGCTAAAAACTCTTTATAGAGATTTGCTAAAGATTAATCCTACACTCATTTGTAAGTAAGTATGTGATGACTCCACATATTGGACTCATTTAGGGCTATATTTTATTTGAAATAATTTTCTCTAATGCTCATTTTATCTAAATATCTGATCAAATCTCTTAACTTTTAGGTATATGTAGTTTGAAGGAAAGTATGGACACCATGTCATAAAAAGGGACTAAAAGTCTGAAAAGAACAAACAAATGGAAGCTTGAGGATCACCGAATCCACTTGGAGGATAACCAAAGAGGCCTACTTTGCATTTTGTTCCATTGTGTTTTGCCCTAAAGAAAAGGTTGAAATTAGTAGAGGAAGGGAGCAGTTGTTGTGGGCAATAATGGAAGGAGATAAACTAGAAAAAGGGAAAATCGTGGAGTTGATCGGTTATTCCAACTAAGTCATCCAGTGATATATTGCAACAGTAATCTTGAAAAATTATAAATACTAGTTTTATTATCATTTTAAAGAATTCTGAAAGACAAGAAAACATTATCATAATTTCTTAGTACTAAATAGTACGCTTTTCATATTTTTACTCCCAAGTATGTAAGGGTTTGGAAGACATAAAGAAAAACCTGATTTCATCTCTTTCAATTTGGAATTGAGTCTCATTGATTCTTATTTCTTTACTCTAACCAAGACTTATTTTCTCATACCTATTTGATTTCAACATCATTGAAAGTATACTTTATTTTTCTTGATGTGTGGCTAAAACCCCCATTCTTGGGGTGTGATTTAGCGAATATAGATTAATAATGTTGTTGGGTCCTGCTTGTTGGTAGATTAAATTTAGTTCCATGGTGATCTCCTCTAGTATTTGTGGTTTAATATAATGGATTTTTAGTTTAAAATAAAAGTTCACCCATGTATTTTCGGCTTGCTCAAGAGAGAAGTTGCGAAACCAAGACTACTACATTGATGGACTAGGGAATGGGTCGACATGAGGTTGAGCCCTAGTCCCATATCCTAACACTTAGCTCAAGAGAGTGAGTGGGTAAGGCATAGTATGGTCTTCATGTAGAAAATGGTTGTCCAAGAGGAATCTATTTGAGACGGCTAAGTTTCTTGAGAGAAAACGTATTCACATATAATGCTTAGCCTAGTCACATTATAATGGAGATATTTTAAAAAAGCATGTTCCCTATAATCTAATTTAATCTGTATTGCAGTCACACATTCCAAAAATTCCCCCTCTCATTTCTTTATATACTTGTTTCTCTTTTTTTTTACAAAAAATTTTTAGATTACTTTTAACAAACCTTCCTTTGTATTTAACACTTGTCACCCCCTTAATTTACAGTTTTATTACTCTCTAATGTTTTTAGCTACCACTAATTAGAATGAAATTCTAATTAACTAAAATTACCAAGAACTGCTCCATCGGGACACGAATCAAACCCTCGATTAGGTTACTATATTATCAATGATCAAATAAGTTAAATCGGAAGTAGTGTCGTTGGTTACGATAAGCATAAAAAATGCGCCACTGTCAGGGAGTAATGTCACTTGTGAATTTTACTTTAATATAGTTTTTCATTCTTATTAGTTGTAATTCACTAATTCCACTTTTAGTTTTGTTTTTCTTTTTGTTTATTAATATCGGTGTTTATGGCTGAAAGAAGTAGTGCAAAATAAGTTGAGACGAACCAAAAAGTCAAGCAAGACTTTAATGCTGCTGCACTGGCCACTCAGTTCAACAATTTGGTTACTAAGGTAGTAGAGGAAGGGAGGTACATACCCCTATTGTAACAACCCTCAAAATGAAATAGGATATTCTAGAGCCTCGCATGTGTTTTAAGAGTTAATAACTTGTTTATAAGGAGTGTTACAACTTGTAATTGTGGGTTTGAAGAGGTTTGATGTCGAACACCAAAGGATGATCAAGACGTCCGAAAACTAGTCTTTTGTGTGCTAGTGTGTCTTTGTATGTTTGCCTTGTGCTTAAATGTTGTTTGGATTCTAAAATTATAGGAGGGTACCCTAGTATCTATATGTTAATGTTTAGGGTCGAAACATCTGGATACGACTCCCGAAGGACCACCCCAAGGGTCCATGAGGAGGATCCAAATGGTTTGCTAAGAGGCTGCCAAAATAGTCTCTTTGACGATTGCATTTGACGCCCCTTCTACCAAAAGACGCCTCGTCAAAAGGGGGATTGGACCCAAAGTAATGAGCCTCTGATCAAGACGATGGATTACTGAGATGATCCTTTGTCCAGTTGTTGCTCCATCAATGGTGTGCGTTGATGGCACTTGCAGTTTATTGCAGTGTCTCGATCAAGTGAAGGGTGAATTTTGAAATTCACCCACATTCTAATTAAAAGGTGGGCTCTGATTTTATCTATTTTGGGGTGTCTGAAGTTAGTTAAAACGTTGAGACTCAAAATTATGATTCATTCTTCAAATTAAACCCTCTCTCAGATAAAATTCTCTCTAAAACTTCATTGGACACCAAGCTCAAGATAAAGCTACAAGATGGGTTATTAAGAGCTTTCTTCTCCAAATTTTGTGGGATTTTCTTCTATTGAGGTATGGTAACCATTGATCCTTGTATAACATTTCATCTACGGAGTTAATATATTTTCCAATGTGTTTCTAAGATCAAATTTCACAATTTCCAATCGAAGCATGGGTTCATTGTGAAAAGGTTTCAAAGTCATTGTAGTGATAAATTGATGTTTGATCAATGTTTTAAGGTGACTTGAAATGTAATTCCTTAAAGAACCCATGATTTCCCTAAACTTTCAATTTAGCCTATAAAGTGGGTCTTGTGATCTTGATTGTGTGTTAATTATGTATCGTTGAATGCTATTACTATATTCAGATATTGATTATAAATTGTTGAGGATTGATCTATGATTTTCATGTCTTGGAAATTTGGTAAGTTGACCTAACTTTTAGTCTAGTGCATGAATTGATGTCGTATTGTTTGGTCCACTTATGGTGGCAGTGTTAATTTTTTGTCTATCTATACATGTTGTGATCATAGAATTTAAGGAAATAGATGTAATGTGAATAGTGGTTATGATGATTATGAGTATGAAGGTGTTCAATGGAGGTTATGTACAAAGTCCTCAATATTAGGATCATGACTAAGGTGTATTGATAATGTGAAGTACAATGTGAATAATGATGTTAGGGTAAGTTATGGTCTACATGGTTGATTATGATAAGTATAATTGTATAATGACCCCTACCTTTGTAATCCCTATATGAATGTATGATCTTATGTATGTTTGGAGTCTTCTATTCACATGTTGAATGTGCTTATGTCTTCTATGATGAAATGTGGGTGTATGGTTTATAGTCCCTAAATGTCATATATGTTAGTTGTTCATGACTTGGGGGATATTTAAATTTGTTTTTATCTTTTTAATGGTGTTTCCTCAGTAACAATGATGTTGCGATTATGTGATCATGAGGAGCAATATGTAAACAAAAAATCCATGCACAACTATGATTATGATATGTTTATGGTGTTAATTGAAAGGATAATTATTTGCACCTTAATATCTTATAAAGCATGAAAAGTGTATGACTAATAAAGTATGAACATGTGTTGTCTAAAGGTGTTTGTGTGAAATTCTTTCTCACATATGTACACAAACATGAATGTAGAAATTAATAAGCTTATGATAATCTAGTGAAAGTGAGTCTTTTGAAAGGTTTCCTCAATTATACTCTAAAAAAGACTATGTTATGAATATTTTATGATTATGAGAAAGAACATTCTCACATACTGTAAAAGCTATGATGAAATGTCATTCTCATCTTAGTAAACTTTGAGCTATATGAAATATGAGGGATTAAGTCCCTAAAGTGTATTTTATGAATTAATGTTACATAAAGGCTTAAGAGTTTTAAAAAGGGAGCTTGAGCTTAGCAAACAGTGAATATGGAAAATCAGAGTGTGGGCTTCATTCTAGCAAGTTCGACTTCATACATAACAATCTCCATGTTTAGTAACTTCGTCTTCTCAACATAGATGTTGTCTCATGAGATGGAAACATCCATGTCTAGTAAGTCAACGTTTCTAGTAGAAATCTCTTTGTTCCATAACAACGTGCCCCACCATAGGTCTTAGCTTAGTGGTTCCACTAGAGAGATATTATGTATGAAAATCCTACCTTGGCAAGTAGTACCCCCTCTTTTCGGTGTAGGGGTAAAACACTAAATTCCATGTAAGCTCACATGATCTATGTAGATTATGACTTTGTCTTCAAAAAGTTAATAAATGAACTAAGAAAAAAATATGAATTCTATTCTTGATTTCTTGAGAAGTTTACTCAGTATATATAGGACTATGGACCCTACCCATGCATGGAACAAGTGACTTTAAGAGAGGATTGGATTAGAGTCTCTTATTAAAGAAAGGCTTATGTTTGTGTATGATTAATATGAATGCATGTTAAGGTTGATTTTACATATGTCAAGACATTAATTATGATTATGCATGTAAATTACACTTACAACTTCTAAATGGGTTTGCTTAGAATGTGTAGAGGAAGGGAATCCACGTGTACATTGAACAAGTAAGCTTGTAAAGGGGTTATAAATGTGGTTTACCTATAATATAAACTAAATAGGTTGTCACTAATATATAATAATTGAAAGAGTTTTTATGCTTCCATTAATGATAGAAGTTGGTCTTATGTCTAAGGTTAGTGTGTGTATTGTATCTTATTGAATGTGATGTGCCTAAGTCTAGGGTGACTTCCTAGGATCACTTGGTGCGAGTTGTATTATAGGATACTACTGATACATTGCAGTAGTGTGACTTGTGGCTAATGGTTATTATGTGTAGATTATGACCTATGATGTATTTATGACTTTATGAATATATGTGGTTGGATTGATGAAGCCTACACCTAGAAAAGACCATCTTTGGTGGCCTTAAGGTAATACATTGTACTAACTATTACTAAGTATTTCCATCACGAACCATATTGTCTTGAATTTTTCCAGAACCAAGATTAAAAAATACCTCCGCGACGCGCAATAAACTCCCTGTTTAGATCGTGTTGTTTTTAAGTCAGATTTGAATTGTTTAAAATGTCCATTAAGTGAAGGGGTCTTTTGGGTGATTTGGGGATGACTGATTTACGGTTTTTAAGTCTTTTTAAGCCCCTAAACTCACCAAACAAAGTTAAATTCTCAACTCAAAACAAAACCTCTCCATTCTTCTCTTCAAGACCTCCATTGATGAAGCCTTGAAGCTCAAAGGAAGCAGGCTGATTTTCCAAGTTTTCTCCATCAATTTAGTGGGATTTTATTCAAAATTATGTTATGGTTTTTCATCCTTAAATTCTCTTCCATTCAAGGAGTCAATTTCAATTATTTTCAAAGAATATCAAAAACATGAATTCTCCTATTTTGTGATCTAGCCATGGGTTCTTGCATAAAACGTTTTAAATCATTGTATTATGATTCGATTGATATTAATTTTATGATTTTAACCTAAAAAGTCTATGAACCCATGCAAAAAATGCAATCCTAGTTTTGAGTATTTCATGGGTGAAGTGATCATGTCTTTATACTATCAAACTCTTGTGTAGTTTGATTTGGGTTATTGAATTATAAAAGAATTATGTTAAAATCATATGTAAGTTGTTTTTAATTTATGAATTGGTATTTTATTGATTTAAATTTATTGTATATTATTATTATTGGATTGAG
This sequence comes from Solanum lycopersicum, assembly GCF_036512215.1. Lineage (NCBI taxonomy): Eukaryota > Viridiplantae > Streptophyta > Magnoliopsida > Solanales > Solanaceae > Solanum > Solanum lycopersicum. Next base: position 21,503,146 of record NC_090805.1, read on the forward strand.
TTGGTGATCATGACCATTGGTAAGGGCCTTTGAATATGGTGTTAGTTGAATTGGCTATGGATTGAAGTTGTGAGATTGCATTGGGGGTATGGTTCTCTAACTCTCTCGATATTGCTTAGTATAGGTCATAAACTATGATGATGATTGGTAGGTCCACTTATTTTGACCATGCTTATTTGCTATACTTGTAATAAAATGTGGCCTCATCGGCATTACCTTATGTATTATGATATTATCATGAGATAACTTGATTATGTGAGTAATATGAAGGTCTTGAAAAATGTAATAATGAGTTCTCCTAGTTGATGACTTATATATATAGTAGGTCATAGTGAAGTTCATATGTGTTACTTGATATTGAAGTGTGATGCTTCTTGATGAATTATATAAGACTTGTGATGATTTAGATTGATGGTTCTATAATAGTGTGTAGGATGGCTTGCAAGTATATCTAGTTGTTCCTATGTGCTTGTAGAATCAGATGCTATATGTGATAATGTAAAGTGAAGTATGTCTCATCTAGGTAGACCTTTGTCTCTTGCTTGATTCATCAATGAATATGAATCCTTGACTTAGTAGGTTAGGAAACCCGTTGTCATAAATGTATAGATATGAAAGGAATATGATCTTGAATGTGTTTAAGTACTACCATTGGCAAGTGGAACACCCTCTATCGGAGTAGGTTCATGACTCTGAATTCCATGTATAGTTAACATGGTCTATGTCGATTATAACGTATTCTCATCATATGTGATACCTACTAGTATTGGAGAAGTTTTACGATGTTTAGGTAGTGGTTTGGGATGCTATCTGGACATTACACGATTAGGCTTGGAAAACATTAGTGTGTGAGTGCCCTAGGTCTTCTGCAAGACCATTTTGTGAACATCCTTAAGTGTTAAATATATCTTAAATGATCTAATGAACATAATGACTTATGTAAAGGTATGTTAATGAAAAGTCAAGTATCTAGAGTTTCTTTGATGATTGCTTAGGTAGCTTGGAGAGGGTTTATGGGCGGTCTCTTCTTGTCTTAATTAGGTGAATCTTAGAGTAAGTCTAGGTATATAGTTTGATTAATGAAATGGGAATAATATTGTCTTAGGTAGTCTAAGGATCTCTTTGGTGTGTGTGAAGGGATTTTTTGGGAGGTCACTTCATAACTCACTCAAGTGAGACTTAGAATGACCTTTGGTAGGAGGGTCTCATGTTTATGTGTTTAAATGTGTTGTTGGTGTTATCTTGGGATATGTGACTTAAATGTGAAGTTGGTGTGATATGTTGTTTTCTATATTATGACATGAAGACTTTACATTAAAGATCATATTTTTATATAAATATCCTTTTTCATGATTTTACGCATTAAGCCATACTTGGTACATGCATTTTACTAATTCCATACATTTTGTCTATTCCTAAAGGTGTGGATAGTATTTGAGAGGTATCTTGAAGCAAGGCTTCGAATCTAGGAATCTTTCAACCATATTTAAGTACGCCCTCACATGACTCGATGCATAACTATCCTTAGATATCTTTTGTAAAACAAGTATTGTAATAGATTATGCTTTTACATTTCGATTGTATGGGGCGTGTCCCAAGTATTCATGTGTCTAAGATGGTGAATTGAAACTTAGCTATATTCCTTATGTTTGTAATGAAATATAATTGAAGTAATTATTTGTATGAAAAGTTTCAATTCCGCCCTACTTTTCATACAAGTATGCAATGAATGATGTCAAAAGGCTTGTACAAGACCTCTGAGAGGTTGAGTACGCCGTGATGCGCTTTGGGAACAACATATCTTCCAGGGTATACTGTCGGGTTGTGACATCAAGGATCTTCATTTTGAAGAGTTTAAGTTAAGTTCATGTAATTGTATATAATATTTTTTGTATTGTTAAGGGTCGTGTCCCTATTCTATTGGAGTCATGTCAAAGATGGAAAGATGAGACGTAGTGTCCAAACTATGCACTTATGGTTTTAAATAAATATGGCTTTTTAGTATTGTGGTACATATGACAAAGTCTTAAATTTTCTGTTATTTTGATGTCTATGCGATTAAATATGTCTAAGGGCTTATATAAGACCTCCGAGAGATCAAGTAAGCCATGTTACTTCTAGGGGGTACTCCCTTATCATTACACCAATGAGCAAACACGATTTACAGACAATGAAAGTAAATGTGTTAAGAAAACACTTCTGGTCATTCTCTATAAGGTCAATAGGCAAGATGGAATCATTATATGGATGAAGGAGAATGTAGAAGTGTTAAATCATATCGTTGTCTTATACACATAATCCATCAAGTCTTAAATTCTCATGAATTTGTTTTTATAAAAAATAATGTGTTGATGTTGTAGGAAAAAGGGAATTGGGTATGGGAAATTCAGGTGGGAGAGATGAAGTTCTATTCCACGATACACCAAATAGGTTGCAAGCTAGACAAGCTCCAACCGTTTCTCTCAACATTAGTGTAATTCACATCCTATAAAACTCGGCATACTTGAGAAGCAGTTTGGCAAACTTGACTCAGATTGTCGATTTGAACCCAACAAAACTGAAGATTTTATAGAAAAAGGTGGGATAAATGACCACTCAATGTACCACCGACTGGGTCGACTAAATGACTAATGTAACCTAGTGGACAAGAATTGAATGGTTATATATGGCTAAAAATCTCAAAATTTAAAGTTTCCTTACTTTCCCTCATTTAAAGTACTCAACTTCATGCCATGGTATTTTTTTCAAGATTTTCATTTTCTATTAGTATTATAGTTCATAATTATTGCTTGGGATTTGATTTATTTGCTACCTAGCATTTCAAAAGTGTTTTTATCGACATTAAATATTTGTCCTGAACCCTAAATTTATTTTTGTAAAATTTTAAATTAATTTCAATATTAGTATAGCATTAACATGTGTAGTTCCCCTCAACGAGGAATAGATTATTTTATTGTTGCCTGTAATTTAAATCCTTTCCTTGTGATGGTCTGATCATCGAATGCCCTTAGTTTTAGTTCTTTATATCGAATGAATTTTCAATGGGTGGTTTTTGATTGTTTCTACATTTGTTGGGTCAAATTTAAGTAACCCATGTTTGTGATAAATAATAAAAATATCTCAATGGGAGAATAGGTCAGAAAATTCTTAAGGGTAATCATAGTTAAATGGCCAAATTTGGTAAAACTACAAGAAGTCTGACTATTCTGGGGTGATGGGTAGTGTGGTTCTTAATTAAATTTCAATGATGCATGCTTTTATTTTATTTTCAGGGTTTGTGAGGTCAATTTCGAGAAGTGGTGTGAAAATAGGCACGTTGAGCCATTTGACGAGCTTGGTCAAGCTTGCGGAACCACTCAGCGGTTCACCTACTCACCCCATATCTCTCCTAACTTGATGTCCAAGTTGTAGTGGGATATATGATCTTTGGAGAGATGTTTTTGATCATCAAGTGTAGTCGGAGATTCACAAAATGTACACTTGATTTCCCTTTGCATGCCCCCTACACACTTCTACACTTTAATTTTCAGCGGATAATCCTAAATCGCCAAAGTAGTCGGTGACTCTTTGAGTACATCAATGTAAGACAAACCATATGGTTAATTTGACCTAGCTAACCAAAGAGGTTTGGCGATTCGCCGATTGTTTTGGTGAACGTTGCTTCCATAGATTTTCTTTTTATAAGTATGGTCGTTCTTCTAGTTAATCACAAACTCTTTAAGATATGGTATGCATAGCACAATGAATTCTCATCAATAAAGGAGGATCAAACCCTACGAAGAGAGGAGGGAAAAACTCCCTCAAGGTAAAGGCGAAAAGAAGATAGCATAGCCATATAGGAGAAAAATAGTCTCAGCCCACATGGTCTGACCCTGAGGATATTTAGTTCTATGCAACGAAAGGGTTAAGCATACGACTAGATCACATTCTACATCATTTAGAGTAGCGTCTTTTGTCACTCCATTGTAGCCACCTCAAGCACCGCCAATGGTCCCTACATACCCTATATCTCCTCTATCACAACCACTAAATAGATTCAAAGGTGATGGGGTACAACCCAATCGTAGAGGATATGATCTTATCTGTAATGGTCTTAGAAGGAAAATATCTCGATGTCCTGCAGATCATCCTTTTCCATAAGTTCGCTCATGTCAAAACCGGGTTTACCCCCTAGACGTAACCGACGTCCTCGTCCTGTCACAGAACTATGACTATCCTCTTAGCTTAAATCATCACATTCATTAGTGGAATTTAGCGGAAAATTTAAAATCTTTTATTACTTCTACTTGGAGGTTTACATAGATCTCTACATACACATAATATATATATCGAGTATACATAGACCCTTCGTATAGGAAGATTGCATAGACTTCTACTCTATTGCCCACATATATATCAGAAAGATAGAACATAGTCTTAAGGATTGTCTCTATCTCATACTATCTAAAGATCATAACAATTTGGGCATATCCCTACATCAATGTAAAGAAGCCACATATAGACTTATAAAAATCATAATCAAATGAAATAAGATAGAACATAGGAGTCTTAAGGCTAAAACAACAATATAAGCTCCATATTGGCATCAGCCACAAATAATGAGGACCTAACTCTACTTGGATGATCAATGATCCAAGCCTTCTACAAGTCTCCTTCAAAAAAACCTCAACGACCGGAACCTAAAATGTTTGGGGAAAAGGAAGAAATGGAGTTAGTACTCCACATGTACTAACAATGAAACCATATGCACATATGTTTATAAAATAGGCTAAGAAAAGGACGTTTCTTTAAGTATGCATTTTTTTAAAAACTCATATGCACATTCATCATCATCAATAGCTCAATAAGAATTGCATGTGTATAAGTCCTTTCATTACAATTCCTATAAGTGAGGTTAGTATATTAGCATTTCATATCATAGTAACGCACGTTGATAGTCATCACCATCCTTATAACGCATGCACCTTAATACACCTCACAACATAGTCAAGACATTTCCATTATACATCATACCATCCTATCAATCCTAATACAAGGCTTACTCCAATATAACATCATAATTTAACCAGAATTAATCACAATTGGAAGTTAAGTTAGAGATCATAAGAATTACTAATTCTTCTTCATAGTTCATTACAAAGGTCTTACCATCAAACAATAACTCCTCCCATCTAGGGGAGTAACATTATCACATAATGATAACCAATAATATAACAAGGTCAATTGCATTTCTATAACACAATTCAACATTAGATCGTAGCTTAAGACAAGATACTTAGGTCAAATTTACTAGATACTCCATAACATAAATCACATCCCAATAACTTGCATGATATACCCATAATTCATCTTAATTTATCCATAATAACACCATAGGATAGTAATTTAGTCAATAAACATAGGTCAAGATCACAACCTAGGGTTAGGGGTTGAGGATCGTGTTCTTCAATTTAGAAAAAACCATCAACAATTATAAAAATCAAGTTAAAATACATGTTAATATATTAAATCTAACATAAACAAACCATAAACAACTTAGATCATAACATCAAATTCATAACTGGATTAAACCCACATGAAAACTCAACTTTTGGAAATATTTTAAAGGAGCCCTTTGAGGACTGAAGTGTCAAAGGTGAATTAGATTCAATACCTTAACGTTTGATGAAATTTTGATGGTGGAATTTTCCCTTTTCAGCCCCCAAAATCTCCCCCTACCTGGTCTTCAATGTTTTCTTCAAATAGAGAGAGAAAGAAGAGAGAGGGAAGAGAGTTTATTTTTGTGAGTTGTGATTAGGCTAATGAGGGTTGGGGTCTTTATATGGGTGGTTAAATTAGTTAATTAATTTTCTTTATTACCTAAATAAACCATTAAAGCCTTAATTATTTTTAATTAAACTAACTTAAATTTTGCATACACTTTGACCCTCACAGACGGAACCCCATCGACGGGCAATTTGTGAGTTGACGGGTTGTCCCCCCTCCGTCCTACACAACCGTAATCTCATTCAGAGACTGGTGCAGCCAAGGGGATTCCTCCATTTCTCTAACTATTTATCTATGGTAGGCACTGATTCCCCGTCGATCCATACATGGACCATCACATGCATCTCCTCGATGCACACTGCCTGGACAGTGTTGAAATCAACTTGCAAGGGTCCTCCTCAAGGACTCTTGGATGGTACTTAGGGAGTCGTACCCGGAAGTTTCGACCATGAAATAAACTAAATACAATGTATACATATTTTACTACATTTCATGAATTTATGACTCTTAAAAACTAGTCAAATAGGCTAAGGCACGCTAGTACATCCTTGAACCAAATTTCCAAACGTTATGGACGTTCTTGGACGATTTGTTCTTAAACTTCCTAAATGACCTATATCAGTTAAAAAGGTCTTAAAAGTGTTTAGACCCCATGACACCTATGTTAGGCTTTAAGACTCGTCTTGGATTTTCGAAGTGTTACATTATCCCCCCTTTGGAACATTCGTCCCCGAATGACAATAAAAATCTTTTGAAGGAATTACTAGACTCAAGACTATCATCCCAACCAATTGACAATATCAAATCAACATAAATCGTATCATTTCAACAAGGCTATTCCAAAACTCCATTTGCCACAGATAAGGCTCAAACACTTCGTCATGAGGCATTTCCTTCTAACAACACACATGAGCTCAACATTATTTACATGTGTAAATTAGCACAAAGTTAAACTTATCAATATGTCACATAACTTTTCACGAAGGCTCATCATGTCAAAATGCACAACATAAATCAAATGATTCGAAAAAACCAAATTTCAAGTCTCAATTGTACTACTTTACTCTAATGCAAGTCAAAATGCACAGTTTTGCAAAACTTCGGTAATATTATGAAACTTGAACTTCTAGGCATATTTATGTTATTAAAAAGAATGACTAACTTATATATAAAAAATATAAGGGTAATGGGATTTTATGTCCGTCTGGCCTCCCATGTTGCACTCTTAACTGATTCTTCCGTAACACCTTTACGTAAACCATCCCTTTATTCCTTAACTTATTGACTTTACTATCAAGAATTTGAACCGGAACCGTCGCATAAGAGAGGTTATACTTGACACCGAGACCTTCAATAGGAATAATGGATTCGGGATCACCGATACATTTCTTCAACATAGGAACTTGGAAAACTTGATGAACCGAAGCGAATTCACCAAGGAGTTTCAATTCATAGGCAACCTTTACCAACCTTTTGCAAAATTTCATGAGGACCCATATAACGAGGACTCAACTTCCCCTTCTTGCCAAATTTAACCACCACTTTTATTTGTGATATTTTCAAATACAACTTACCACATTCTTCAAACTCCAAATCTCTTCTCTTATGATAGGCATAAGACTTTTGCCGACTATAGTCTGTTTGCAACTGGTTCCTTATGATATGAAATTTCTCTAAACTCTATAAATCAAATAAGGACCAAGAAGTTATGGCTCACCCACTTCAAACAACCCTATATGAGACCTACACCCCCTACCATGCAAGGTCTCGTATGGAGCCATGGAAACTGATGATGAAAGCTATTATTATAAGCAAACTCCACCAAAGGCAAATTTTTATCCAAATTTCCCTTGAAAGCAATAATACAAGCCCTAAAAATATCTTCAATGATTTGAATAACATGCTCCTCTTGACCATCCGCTTGGGGATAAGAAGCGGTACACAACTTCACCTTAGTACCAAAGCTTTTTTGAAAAGATCTCCAAAACCTAGATGTGGATTGTGCACCTCAATCCTATATGATGGATAACGGAATACTATGGCTACACACAATCTCATCTATGAAGATTCAGCATAATCTTTCGCTAAATAAGTAGACTTGACGGGAATAAAGCGAGCAGACTTGGTCAACCTATCCACAACCACCAATATTGAGTCATATGACTTTTGAGTCTGAGGAAAACCCACTACAAAATCCATATTGATGTCTTCCCACTTCCAAGTAGGAACTTGGATCTTGTAGTAAGTCACCCGGCTTCTAATACTCTTCTTTTTCTTGTTGGCCATTCGTACACATAACGACAAACTCCTCTATGTCCTTCTTCATACCTTACCACCAATAATTTTTTCTAAGATCATGGTAGATTTTTGTCTAACCCGAATGAATTGAGTAGCGGGACCCATGGGCTTCCTTAAGGATCCAGTCCCTCAATCCATTTATATTGGGAACACATAGTATTTCTTGGCACCTTAAAATACCACCCCCAAGGAGAATGTCTCTTTAAGCTTTCCAAGGACCGATTTCTTGAACTCCATTGATAATTTGTCAAGATGTTGTTTAAACTTCACCTGAACTACTAACGATGACTTGGAGTTATTATCAGTCATGAAACCACCGTCCGAAGAATCTTGTATGGTGTTCATGTTAACTTTTTCATCATGTCATTTTAGCACTAAATACACACTAGTAAGCAAAACTTCCATTCACTCACTCTTTAATGCGTCAAACCCAAATACTCTTATCATATTCATAGGAGGAACATCCTTCTCCTAATCATAAAATGGTCATTCAATTCATTAAGAGATAATCTTACAAGGCCACACATAAGAAGATCTCAAGGATCCACAAAAAAGTAGGCACTCATACTTCAATGCACATAGACTTGAGTTAATTGCATCAACAAAGATCTTCATTAGTTAAACCTAGTGCCATGAAGTTCATACTTAACCATACCATGCTTCGTAGTGTCCATGGAGGAATGTACTTCTCCTCAACACACTTACATGTATCATGAGTTCACACATAAGCAAAGTACAAGGTTAATTCCCTCCTAAAATGAGAAATTTTCAACTATTAAACCAAGGCATCATCATGTTTCCTTCCTAATGAATTTTACATGGTAAGTCACACCAAGTACATCACAACAAATATGAAGAAATTTCACAAAATTTCAAATTCTAACATAGTGCTCACCTTCACAGTAAGCATATTTTGAAAGGAATCATATAAATCATAGACACAAATATGAATACTTAGCTACAGATGCTTTCACTTTTCAAGAGTGAGCCTACAATTATGCATTCCAAATCATAAAAGTGACATATTTTTTAAGAGACTCAACATATTTCATTATAAGGCTAAACATTTAACCTCACAAGTGATTATTACCACGCTTCTTATCTTATCTCATGAAGTCAAATGCACTACTAGCATATGAAGTTGAACAATACATATGAAAAAACATGGATTTTATCGAAATTTCCCTTCCTAACATTAGGAATATTCACAATATCTTTAACGTAATGTTTACAAATACACACCAAACATATAAAGGTAAGGAAATTCATACTTGAGACGAGACTTTTATAATGAACAAGCTTACTAAAATTTCATTAGACTCAAGTTCAAGACAAAATAGAAGGTCAATGGTAGAAAATATCTACAACCTTACTACTCCATCACCATCCCCCACTTAGAGTAGACCCAATTTAAGAACAACTTAACCCAAACTAAGAGGATCTTAAGTAAACAACCTTCATTTTCGTCACTTAAAAGTGATTACAACTTTAGAAGGAATTACAGTAAGTTATCATAGGAACACCAAAGTATTTTAAGCTTTATTACCTAGGCAATTTATCCCCAATTATCAAGTTAGGTCATATCATTCAACCACATAAGGTTTGTATACAATACAATAAACATCAAGGTCCTAACATCATTAGGGGAAACAATATAGGAGACTTTGTTTGAAGGACTCTTTCATTTCTTTCAACATTAATGTATGGTAACTTCTAGGTCAATTAAACCCACATCTCACCCTACAAATTGAAGATTACTACCCTCAATTATAGGGAGAAAACAATTCCACAATCATCAAGAGACTCACAACCCAATAAGAAGTTAGAAACAATTATATGACTCATCATGCCATAAGACTTTCATTCTTTATTCCAAATAGAAAAATCTCCTTTTTACATTTATTATCATGTTCATATGCATCATTTCTATACATATTTCGACTACATCTAATTAATGAACAATTTAGTTGATATTTCAAAACTCTTACAGTAAACTCTCTTATCATTACTATGAGCATGCTTTCAAATTCCAAAAATGCAACATTTAGGCATTTGATGGAAAAATCAGGACAATATGATGTACAAAACTTTACCAAGACAAGCATACTATTATCACACCTAGGATCAAGTCTACACAAAGGACTCCAATCCATACTAGGCAACTTATCAAGGACTACATTGATACAAAAGGAATTATTGAACACATATAGGAACATATTCTTAGGGTAACATTCTTCCACATGTAGTCACTAAGCATTTCAAGCTCAAATCATATCATAAGGCTACCATCAAACAAAATCATATAGTAAGACATTATTCCCAAAACAAACTCATTTCAACCATAATAACTTCTAGCATGATTTAACTATATCATTACATACATATCTTAATATAACATGCTATTTCACCTAAATTTCATATATAGACACAAATGACATCACATCATCAAAACATGCAAAAATTCACCTTCACACATAGTCATACAACCATAAAACCCAGATAAGCATTTAAACTCACCTTTTCTCCCTCAAGCATAGAGAACAATCTCTTTCAAGCAATCATATCTAAAAAGATCATCGGACAGAGTTAAGTTCTATGGCATGATATGATAATGATGAAAAAATTGAACTCTATCGTTCTATATCCTCTCGTACCATTTGATGTGTCGCGACTAACCACCAATGATACAACACTCTACAAGATGTGGCAATTTGAGACTTCTTGGACCCTAAACCCCTTTTAAAAACCCCGTGTTTTGATACGACGTTTGTCACATCCGGGGAGCACCCTCTAGAAGTAACATGGCGTACTTGACCTCTCGGAGGTCTTATACAAGCCCGTAGTTATCATTCATTGCATTGACATAGTAAATTTAGCGAAAAATTTAGAATTTTTCATAACACCTCATATGCTAGAATCTTTACTTCATATACATATAAAATATAAGTCATAATACATATATAGACTCTAAGTCCATTCCCATCATAGACTCAACAACATTAGAATACATTCGGGACATGACCCTTAAGACATAAACATAAGTACAATATTTAAGACTTAACAGTAACCATAATATATGAAATCCTTGGACTTAAGGATTCCTTTCTTGAACTTGGTAATCAGATATCAAGCTCCTCAATCATATGTATCCTTTAAGAATCCTTAACATAAACTTTGTATAAAAAGTAGAGAAGAATTGGATTAGTACAATAATGCACTAAGTATGGCAACAATGCAAAAAAACATGCATTTAAAAGAGACACTTTCTTAAAAACATACTTCATGCCTTTTTGAGTAAATCTTTATAAACCTTCAAACAATAGGATTTATATCATTCATATACTTCATATAAACAATATCAAAGGCCAAATATCATAGAAAATAACATACAGAATTTAAGTCCCATTTGAGGTCACTTTACAGTGAGCTCATTCTTCTTAACATTGAACTCTTTCTTTTATTTCATTAGCCTCCCAAGTAACCTTTTAGTAATACTTAGTGCAATGCATCACCTTTAGACCACAAGGAAAACCATACGTACTACTTACACAATGCAACACATATCATCATAGAATTATATTACTATATAGACATAGTCAACTAAAGACCTTTATCATATAGCCAACAAGATCAACATCATGCATAAGGACTCATATCATGCACATCTTCATAACAAATACAAAAATAATACAATGTCATGCATAAGGAACATATACATAGTGACATGCATTATAACACATTGATAGAACTTACTAAGGAGCTAATTGTGCAATGTCTAGATGGGTTCATTACTTCAACCTATCCTAACTAACCTCCCTTATGTCATTCTATTTAGGATCCTACTCATTTACTTTCATTGCCCATTTTATTTTAGGGAAACTATAGCCTTAAAAGATATAGACCATGTGATGCTAAACATGAAATCCAGTATTATAAAGCCCCACACCAAAAAAAGGGTGGTCTACTAGCCGAAGTAGAACCAAACATAACATAGCTTTTTAGGTGGATCCACTAGCTAATATCCTTTGGGGGGAACATAGTTTATGAAACTTGGGGGAAACATGGAAATATAAACTCTACACCCTTTTTTGGATCATGAGGTTATCCACCCCATGAGGACCGTCATTAACCCTACCTTCCATATGTTGGAAAGATTCACCCCCTCATATACAAATTCACTCGGTGCTAAGCTAGGTTACCTTTATTGAAAAAGCCTTTATTAACATTTATTTGTAAAACATAGGCTTAGGATATTTATCCCCTCATATGATTAGCTCATAGGTCATAGATGAAAGCTTATTAAGTTTAAATCATGTGAGAAGATCCTTTCAGATGGACATTGCATATGTATTAGCACAATCTAGTTTAAGATACACTTGAGCACACCTTTTAAGGCTCCTCTATTGACTACATCATCTTTCATGTGTGTGTGTACTAATATATGTGAGCAAACTTTTCACGTAACAGCTTAAGTCACACATGTTCATACATTCATATTCATACTGATAGAAACCAACACTAGAACTATCCTATCAAGGTAGACATATGCAATGCATAGGCAAAGTCCCATACCCTTGCCCATACTAGTACACCTATCACGTAATCCTAGCTAAGGAAAACACATATCATAATTTCATAAACATAGCCTTAACATGCATAGTAGTAGAAACTAGTGAATATGAGAACTACCTTTCATTTAGACACTCTAACCTGTACTACTTGTAACATGCATATAAAGTGAGTGTGTGTGTGTACATTGGCCATAATGATCACATAATTATTATCGAAAACACCTTGAGACAGCAACCCTCTTAGACCATAATACTCTTTCAAATGTAGACCACTCAACACACAATAGCATTGGACACAAGTCAACTTCATATTACATTTAAGACTCTTAACTTGTGCTATTCGTGAATTCACATAGGAGTACATAGGTAAGGGATTATTAACCATTTTAACATAACAATGGAAAACCTATACTTTACCCTAACATGGATATACACATGCTTATACAGTATCCATACACCCTAGATCACAACTGAAATATGAAAGTGGGCATAATCTTGTCATAGTATCATCATAAGCACATGTTCATATGATCATCAATTTTCCTTTAAGGCAATGGTCAACACATATATAATGACAATAAAGTAAACACCGCCACCATAAGTGGACCATACCACACAATTCCATACAAGGCTTCATTAACTATATTGATATAGAAGAGTAGAGAGGAAGAGTAGACCTTACCAATTAATCAACCCTTTTGACCAACATTGATCAATACACCCTTTTATCAATAATACATATATAGGGAAGTAGATAAATGTACTTTAATCATACATGAAGTCAAGTATAAGTTACAATAAGCTCATACTACAACTAGTACAATACATTAACATGCTAGAAGTTAGAAGAACATAGACCATTACCCAATTTAACTTAGATGGAATTTAAATCATATTTCATCAATAGTATGAATCAAAAGCAGTAGATAATCAAACATTTAGTTATAACAACATCATGCTCAAAGCACTTCAAGATCAAGCTACAACATAGGCATTAGACTTACTAATTTGCTAGAGTATAGAGGAATTAGACAATACTATCGATTCCCTAAGGCCTGGATCATCAATCTTATATTACCAATAAAACACATGTTAGGCACTAGGTTCACAATCTTTACTAAAAAGGAATCCTGCTTCATCTACCTACAATTCCAGATCACATCACATACATAGTACTACCAATCGATAACAAGAAAAAATTAGATCAACTCATATCAATCCTTCTTCACCTTGATCATACATGATTTATAACAAGAGATTAATAATAATATCAACTTAAAACAGTAGATATAATCATCATCGCCTAATCGAGTTTAACATTTAATCATAGAAAGGCCATGTTACAGTAAATTCCTAGAATACTAAACTAGGAATGTTCAATCCTACATACATTGATCCACATGGATCCTTCAACATCAATTCACGGAATTAACAATAGATATAACCACTTCAATGTATCATAATACAATCGATAACAAGTCAAGATCACAAAGCCCATGCAAAGCTAAATTGACTTGAGGAAGGAGCATGGATTCATCATGCAATTCGAGTAAAATCACGTTCAAACCATTGTATTAACTTCAATTCATCATTATTTAATCATTGAAATTATTTTTAGAAAGAACCCATGGCTAGATTCAAAGATTGAAAGATTAATCATAAAATCTTCTTTGAAAACATTGAGATGAAATCTCCAAGTAAATCACCATACCTTTGTCCAGTAGAAAACCTCTAAAACTTCGTGATTCATTCATGGAAATCCAACCTTCAAGATGTTATTGAGCTTCACTAAAAATGGTTGTTTCTAGGAAGAATATTTTTGGAGGGAAAGACTTTAATCGTGTGAGAGGATTTTGGAATGTTAATTTTACGTGTTAGATGACTTAAATATTCCCAAAACTAACTAACTAAACTTATTTTAGTCAGGTTAGGATGTGGGGTGAATTTACTATTCACCCCTTAATTAAAACAGATGCAGACAACAACTTACAGGCCACCATCCACGGAACCATCTATTGGTCGTTGGTCAGTCGACGGGCTGTGCATTGACTTTTGATTGGTGCTTGGCCAATTTTTTTCTTGAGATATGCCAAGTATAAGTACCAATGGACGAGACCTCACCTACGGTCCATTGGTTGACCAACTTGCCATCGTTTGATCCGTCAGTTGACACTCCTAAGGCAATGTCTCGATAAGCCTTGGGCCCTTCTTGTGGGGCATTTTATGGGGTCCTTTATAAGTCGCACCCAAACGTTTCTAACGTTAATACAACCCTTACAAAATTTTATACCTTACACATGATTTTCACTCAAAACCAATACTCACAACTCGTTCAAATAGGCTAGGCCCCATAAAGACATACGTTGAGCGTCTTTAGGGCTATCTTTCAAACGCCTTGGACGTTCTTGGTCGTTTGACCTCCAAACTCAAAACTCCAGATACCATATTCAAAAATTATTATAAATCGTTTTAAAACTTAATAAGATCATTACATGCAGTATCTAAACACGCATGTATACATAAGGCACATAATTGACTAGTCATTGAACGTTTTGGTCGTCGCTTGATGTTCGACCTCTAAATCACTTCAAACATTACACACTGACTATATACCATATTATAATTAATTTTTGGACCTTATGAAATTAATAAGAACATGTTAGTATTCATAAACCCTATCTCATTTTGGGGTCTTACAGCTTGCTGGTTAAACAAGTTTTCAATCCGAGGGAGAGGATACTTGTTCTTAATTGTTGTTTTATTGAGTTGGTGGTAGTCAATACACATTTTTAAACATTGATATGTATTATTCACAAAAAAAACCAGAGCACCCCATGGAGAAAAAAAAGTTCTTATGAGGCCTTAGTCTGGTAAATCTTTGAGTTGAGACTTCAACTCTTTCTATTCAGCCGGATCCAATAAACAAGGAATCGAAATGGGGTTTGTATCCGGTAGCAAATTGAACCAAACTAAATTTCCCATTCGGGAGGACTACCAGGAAGTTCATTAGGAAAAACTCTGCAAATTCACTCATTACGGGGACCAAGTCATTGGGAGGAATTTCGAGTCTAGCTTTTGGACTCTTACAATATGGTATAGACAAACTTTAGGATCAGTTTCGATGATTTTAGAAAATAGATGATACGACCTCTAGGATTAGAGTTTCCCCTTCCATTCTACAATGGGTTCATTTGGAAAATTAAACTTCACCACCCTTGTCCTACAATTAATAGAAGAAAAACAAGTATGTTACCAATCTATACCCAATATAACATTAAAATCAAGCATATCGAGTTCTACTAGTTTAACATAAGAAACTCTATTGGGAAACTTTATAGGAAAAATATTATACACCTTTTTTGCAACAAGCGACTAAAACTTTTTGGGCACTATAGCAGTGACCAAGGATAAATTAGCACTGGGATAAAGTAAGGCATATACATCAATAGAGAAAACTTTAAACATACCGGTCACCACGTCAGGAGAGGTCTCTTTCTCACCCCTTAAGCAGATAGCATAGAAAAAGTTCTTCTTTTGAGCCTCATTAGAACCACTTGCTTAAACTTGACCAGTAACCTTTCATTAACTCCTGACATTTGAGCAATTTCTAACCTTGTTCCTACTCTTTCCACAACCAAAACGAATATCTGTAACCTTAAGGAAATCAACATAGTACTTCTTGCCACACTTTCCACAAGTTAGCGTCTCGATTGGTGAATTAGTACCTTTTCCCCTCTTACACTTAGGGTTAGACACCCATTTTTGATGAATATAGGTCATTTAGAAGGTTTAAGAACCAAAACGTCCAAAAACGTCCGAAAAGTTTGTTCAAAGGGATGTTAGGTGCATTAGCTTTTTTACTAAATTGTAGGAATCGAAAATGTACGAAAATGGGTGGAAATGTAGCTTATGGGTGTTTAAGTGGTTTCATTAATGAAACATCTGGAAAGGGGTTAACAAGGAGTCATTGGCTCGACGGGGCATCGAGGCCACCGTCACCCCACATATAGACAAATTGGACAAATCCTTGCCTGCGGATCGTCGATCAGGGTCTCGTCGGTGAGGGTCGAATTTCACTAATAAATTTTAAATGATTTTATTTCATTAATTAAGTGGTTTCGGGGTTAGTCATTGATTAAAGGGAAACTAATTAAGTTGATGGTTTGGTCTAATTTAAGAATATGATTCGCTATACCTAGCCATTCAATTGAGTTTGTTGTTGATTAGATTACCATCCTATGGGGCTATTATGGTTAAATTAAGATGAATTATAGCTATCATGCTATTTCATGAGATGTAATTTAGGTTATGCAATATAATGTTAAATTTGCCTATGTACTTTGTTTCAAGTTGTGATCTAAAGATGAATTGTGTTATAGAGATGCAATTGGTTATCACTGTGCTACGAAGTAACTCCCCAAGTTGGGTTTTGTAATGGTTTTATGGTAAGACCTTGATGATAGACTATGAGAAAGACTTGGTAAGTCTTAGAATATCTATCTTTACTTCCAGTTGTGATTAATTGTTGTTAAGCCATGATATTGTATTGGAGTATGCCTTATATTAGGATTGTAGAATGGTATGATGTTGAATTGAAATGTCATGACTATGTTGTGAGGTAGATTATGGTGTATGTGCAATAAGGATGGTGAAAAATCTCAATGTACCTTAATATATTATGAAATGCTAAAGTGTTAACCTCACATATATGAATTGTGATGAAAGGACTTATACTCATACAATACTCATTGAGCTATTGATGATAATGAATATACAATGGGTAGAACCTATGGCCTAAATTAAGTTATGATTGATAATTAAAGACTTAATGACATTTCAAAATGGGACTTTATCTTAGCACCGAGTGAACTAGATAGAGAAGTGTCCCTTCCCACATAGGGAAGGTAGGAGCACTACATTAATCTTGAGATTGGAGACTATAATGCATGGCGCACAAACAGTGTCCCAACTAAATATCCTAGTTCTTGAACTATGCATCGACCATACGAATACTAGATAATGGATCCACGTAGTTGCTATGTTTTATGTTTTGGTACTGCCTTGGCAAGTAGTCCACCTTCATTCAGTGTAGGGTTTTATGACACCGGATTCCACACTAGCTAATGTGGTCTATGTCGTTTAGGGAAAGATATTCTCAAAAGGTAAAACAAATTAAAGGACTTGAACTCTAACTTGGATAACCTAAAGGGTCTAGCTTAGTCTAGATAGGGGTATGGAACTCTACCTAGACATTGCACTAGTTAGTCGTGAGGGGAGTCTTAGGAGAAGGTTCTAATATGTGTATGTTAACATAAAATATGATGTATATATATGATGAACATGTCATATTGTTGATACTATATGTTGATTAAGTTTGTTTAAGAATATGCCTTGGATTATAATTATAATATAAGATGAAATGGAAGCCTAAATACCATGATATGTAAAGTTGGACATTGGTTATGTTTTCTTGTTGAGGATACTTGATTTAGTAAGCTTATGGGGCTTTGCTTGGTCATTGCACTTGTTGACTTGATAAGGACTTGTGAGTAGTTGTCTTGCTTATTATGATATGTTTAACTTTTATTCATTCCTGTGATATTATTCCTTGATGTTAGGGTTGTAGTAAATCATAATTCTAAGTGTGTTGGGATATGTGTTACATGTTGAGATAGTAAGCATGTTTGGTTGATTAATATGACTTACTAGACTTTGCATTAAGCCCCTAAAAGGCGTAGAATGGAATGCTTTCATATAAAGTCCCTTTTGGCATGTTTTGTTTGTGTATGTGCATGGGATCTTATACATAGTCCGTGTGGAGTACTTACCCCATTTTCTTCCCTTGTCCCAAACATTTTATTTTCTGGTCGTTGAAGAGTTTGGAAGGAAATATTGTTGAAGGCATGGATTCATCCTTTCATCCAAGTAGGTTAGGTTCTCAACTTTCGAGAGCAATGCCATGTTCTAGCTTTGGATTTTTTAATAAACTTATTGACTCTATCATTTCTTTCCATGTTACTTGAATATTGTACTTTCGTATGACCTATACATGGTGTTGTTGAATTGATGAAAGGGCTATGCCCAAATTGTGATATCCGTTTAGATGGTATGAGACGAGACAATCATTGAGAAAATTTATATATATATATATATATATATGTATGTATATATATATATATAAATATTTATATATACCAATGCATAGCCTTGGGTGTGTGTGTGTGTGTGTGTGCGCGTGCGTGTGCCATAAAAGTAAGTGTGTGTGTGTGTATGTGTGTGTGTGTGTGTGCCATAAAGTAGAAGACTATGTAACCTTTCTATATGAAGGGTCTATGTATACTCGATATGAATATATATTATCCTTATGTAGAGGTCTATGTAAACCTCCAAGTAGAGAAAATAAAAGTTTAAACTTTTCCGCATTTTTTAACCTATGAATGTATTAAGATGAAACTAAGAGGCTAGTCTTAGTCTTTCAAAAGGATGACGACACCGGTTACGTCTTGGGGGTAAATCCGGATGTGACATTTATATATATATATATATATATATATATATATATATATAGACACACACACACATATATATGTGTGTAGATTACATTCATTTGTTTTTCTTTAACAATTTTTATGCTCAATATTGAAGAATGATTTTATTTATCAATGTCACTTACGTGATTAAGAATGTTAGGATTTTTGCTTCAAAAAAGTTGTTATTTATAAACATTGCCCTTTAGATTTACGTATTAATTATTTCTTAATATTGTAGTATTTTAAACGAAGAAAAGTTCGTGTATATATATATATATATAAATTAAAGTATAACATATGCCACAAATGTATTATCAAGTTACCAAGATCATTTAATTTTAAAATATATTTTTTTAAATTGTTTCGAGTTGTTTTTTTTAAAAAAAATAACAACAAATATAAAAATATGTTAATAGGTATGAATCATTTAAAAATTATTATTTACAATATAAAATTTATGCTGAATAATAGGGAATTAACATTTTCATTGTCCTGCACTGAATTAAAATCTAGTAACTATATAAAATTATAACAATGTTATTCAAAGTCCTATTTATTTGTGTTAGTATGAAATTTATTAGAAATAAAACTATTCCACACCAATTATTTAGTTATAACATTATAAATTCTGATAGTTATTACTTAATATGGAAAATCTTATACACACTTCTTAACTTTCATTAGCTATATGATTATACATTCTCGAAGTTATTACATTAATCATTTCTATCATTCATCTTTTTTATCTTAACTTTTGATCAATAATTTATCATATTATTGTTCTACCCATATATGTGTGATAACACAGCTTTGTTATTTTTTCTTAAATGAATCATGCTTTATTGAACAAATTAAAAATTATTACAAGTATATGAACTACATCTTTGTTGGGTGTAAGATTAACATGTGATTATATATATGATTTCACAAATAGAATATTTTTTTTATTTCAACTTTTAGTTTTTTCGGTTAAAAAAAAGGATACACTTCTGAGTTCAGTTCAGTCAGATAACTAACTTTGATTCATTTACACAATCACTTAAGAAGTGAAATATGAGAACCTACAACAAGAAAATCATTTTATATGTTATAACTTATACAATAAAAACTATTATACAAAACTGATTTCTATTAAATGAAATGTAACAGTTCTCTTCACATGTTCATATGACATCTGAAATGTTTCACATGAAATACACGTGTAAACACATCTACTAAGATGACAAGAAAAATACACAACAAATATCATCTATAAGGTTATATTATTAAGAAATGACAAATTACATGATTTAACCTTAACAAATTGAAGTAAATATATGCATCTAACTAGTTAAAAATTTCACTGACCATTTGCATAGATTCGCGTGAATAAGAGATACATATGATGATTCACATTAAATATCCACAAAAAAAATCTTCAATATTATTTTTTAAAATTTTGTTTAAATAAGCAATACTATTAATTATAACATATATTAATTGGTAAAATCACATGCAACGCACGTGTCGAGAACCTAATTTATTAAAAAGTGACAAATCTTACTAACTTACTTCAATAAATATGGCCCATGTGGTATAGATTTTAAATAATTTATGGAATTAACTCATTGGCCACTAATTAAAATTAATTGTTTAAAATCACCCGCCAATCAAACAATTACAACTAACAACTAAAACAAATTTCACCGACTGATCAAAATTGAATCAGGCAACTATTGAGAGGGGGAAAATGAGCATTTTATAAAAAATTTTGAAAATAACTTTTGAGTCATTACAGAGACTCAAACTCAATGTCTTACCCATGTAGATATGTTTTAGGCCATAATTTGGTGGGATTCAAACCCAATGCCCTATTCTTTTGGTGCGATGCAACATGAATCCATCGCTTTATCCTCAATCAATAATATAATAGGTCACCCAATTCTATGTTCTAATAAATCATAATTTAAGTAACAGATATATAAAATCAATGGTATAATACGTCAATAAATGTTATAATAAGCCCACCTCAATATGGTAAATAGCAATTTCAACATTAATAAAATGATACTAGAAACTCAAAAGTGGAAAAATTAGAGTCTCAATAGCTAAATTTTCTTAATCTTCATTGGACTATTAAAATTACTACTATCCCTAATTTAAATGACTTATCAAAGTGATAATTATTTTTTCATTTAGTCAACAAGGAAAAAAAATCTATGAGAGACATTAAGAGAAAGGAAAACAATTTGAACACTTTAAAGTTCTACTGTTGGCCTTCTCGAAGTGAAGACGAAAATTTTCAAATACGTAATAAAAAGAGTGAATACCTTGACTCAACTAGATCTAGAGATGTTATAGTTTATGTACTTATGTGATGAAATATTACATGTTCATCTATCTCAATTGGTTAGAGACTCGTGCCGATGAGTCGTAAAACATACTAACAAAAGAAAAATATAAAAATAAAGACAAGAAGAATGTAATACAAGAGTAACAATATAAGACAACTTTCTTCCCTTCATGCGTTCATCAAATCTTCAAGTGTGTACAAATGAACTCTTATGCCTCTTATTTATAGTGTAACATAGAGGCATACAAAGGCTTAGTCATAGTTATGACATTAAACATGAATATAATGGAGGTTGTTATGGAGGTTAAAAGGTTACAAGGATAATTATAATAAAGGTGAAAGTTATCTTATAATGAAGGGATGTAATGTAGTAAATTCTTGGTGTAGTGAACATCCACACTATATTACTTTGTATTATTTTATTTTTACCTTTAAACCCACTTTTTAAACTCTTGTATTTCTTCAGACTGGTGTATCCCTTCGGTTGCGTGTCTTCAGGAACTATCTATAAGAACTAGGCAATTCATATCGTTGTTTTATCTTCTTCGTGATAAATTTCATTGCTAATCTATGCGAAACTTCGATAATTCCTTGAAAGTCTACTTTTTATCTTAACCAAAATAAATAATGAAACATAGCTATAATTATGATGTAGTTTTTTCCTTTATCAAAAATATAAATTGAAAAATTATATGAACTACTCAATTCTTACACAATTAATCACAACCATAACAATTTATGGTTCGTACCTATTTTTTTTTAGCTTGTTCTTTATATCATTACTTAGTCCGATAACTAACATTAGTATTTTATCCAATGATCAATAAAGTTTTATTTTTTATTAATTTTCAGTGAATTACTTTGTTTAAAGTGAAATAATAATGGACACAGACACCAACTTCTCCTTCAACTCTCCAAATGTTTTCAGACAAGATTCATCAAAATAGAGCTTACATTCTTTATCAAAAATTTGCACAAACGGTGTGGAATTTTTGAAAAATCCTTAATAAACCTCATATAAAAGCCACCATGTCCAAGAAAACTTCTCACGACTTTTCCAGAGATGGGTGGAGGAAGCCTCTCTATAACTTCCACTTTAGCTCGATCCACATCTATCCCTTTTTCCGAGATGTGATGCCCCAACACTATACCTTATTTGACCATAAAGTGAGTTACCAATTAAGTACAAAATTACAATTTTCACACCTTTTTAGCACCTCAGCCAAATTACTCAAAAACCAGTCAGAGGAGTTGTCAAACACAGAAAAATCATCCATGAACATTTCAATAGTGTCCTCTACCATATAAGAGAATTTTGACTTCATACATCGCTCAAAGGCTAGTGCATGATATGACCCAAACGACAATCTCTTGAAAGCACATGTCCTATAAGTGCACGTGAAAGTGGTCTTTTGTTGATGTTCAAAGGCAACAAAGATTTGATTGTATCTCGAATAACCATCAAGAAAACAATACCACCTTTTTCCTTGCAGTATGTCTAACATTTGGTCCATATAAGGTATGGGGAAATGGTCCTTCTCAGTCCAAAGATTCAACTTCCGGTCATCCATGCAAATTCTCCATCCGTTCACTGGCCGTATTGAAATATGATCATTTCACTTATTAGGTACCACTGTCTTTCTACCTTATACGGTTTGAATAGGACACACACAGTTACTATCCACAATAGGGTAGATGACTCAGGATCCAACGACTTGATGATCTCTTTTTTTGCTACCTCTTGCATAGGTGGGTTCAATCTTCTTTGAGGCTCAAAACATTGTTTCTGATCGGACATCAGTTTGATATTATGGGAAAAAATACCAGGAGAGATCCCAATAATGTTCGGAATTGTCCACCCAATAACTCGTTTAAACCTTTTCAATACCGCCACTAAAAACTCCACTTGTGCCACATTTAAATCTGCTGCAATTATCACCAGCAAAGTATGATTTCTAAACACGAACACATACCTCAGATGAGGTGGTGGAGCATTCAACACTAATTTTGGGGCCTTCTCAATAGATGGTTGTGCGGGTGGAGATTCACAATGCTTCATATCAAACTCTTGTATCTTCGATTTTGACCGACACTTATTCTGTTCAAGTGCAGCAACCAAAGACCCAAACTTTTTAATACCATTACTGTCAAAATTTATGATAACTGCTGCTAGTGCTTTAACACCTAGTGATTCTTCTATCTGTACGTCATACATGCTCTCAACCCCGTAGGATATAGCAGATACAGTTAGCTTTATGGACCTACATATGTTGAAACTTGCTTCTTTGTTGTTCAACCTAAACTTTATCTTCCCCTGTTCCATATCAACTAATGTACGCCTGGCGGAAAGGAATGGCCTCACTACAATGATGGGAACCTCAAAGTCAACCTCACAGTCGAGAATAGGAAATATAAATGAGTCCATTTTCCCTAGCACATCATGAAGTATAAAATTGTGCCTCTTCACTGTTCGATCTTCCATCAATAACCGCATCGTAGTAGTCTTTGGGCTACCCTAGCCTAACTTTTTATAAATGGACAGAGGTATGAGATTTCTACTAGCACCTACATCACATAGTCCCTTAGCTAAGTGTAACAACCCTATAGTACATGGATTAGTAAAAGCGTTATGATCTTCTTTTTTTGCACAAGAGACCTTGTAACAATAACACTAAAATGATGCATTCTTTTATCATCCTCAAAACTCACCAATTTCTTCTTTGTTACCATCTCCTTCATAAACTTAGCATAACCTAGCATTTGTTCCACAGATTCTATTAAAGGGACATTGATAGAAAGTTATCTCCACATAATGATAAATAACTGATATTTTCCATCCTCAGTTTTCTCACTAATATCTAATGGAATGGTGGTGGGTGTCTACGAAAAGAGAACACTTTCTAAGAGACCTCTACTTCTTTTGATGTTTTGTCCACCAAAAATCCACTATTATTTTCTACCTTATCATCTTTTCTCATATAATCTTTTACCTTAGATGACATAAGGTGGATCCACGGTTTGCTTACCTCCTCGAGTCGTGACTACACCATACAATGACCATCAATTTTAAGATTCTGGATAGTGTTTCTAGGAAGAGTGCCAGGTTGTAGAGGTCTTACAATAGTAGACAATTGAGCCATCTCAACATCATGGTACTTAACCTAAACCACATGTGCATCAACTTATTGTCCAATGTTATCTAAGTCACCTCTCATCTCTTTGACATTCTCATCACTAGCATCAAACCTCCTCCTCAGCTTTTGTAGTATACCCTCAACTCTCATCATATTTCATCCATCGTCCCTTGGAGCAACCTCTCAGTTTTGATGTGGAACATTGTGACCACTCCGATCATTCTAATTACCATAGTTACTTCAGTTGAAATTGTTGTCCTTGTTGTACTTACCATATTAGACATATTGAACCTCTAGGTTTCCGTTACAATAGTTCCGATCTTTGTTTCCATAACCTTGGCACCAATTTTCCTGATTGGATCGTTAGGCGTTTGGTCAAAAATCTCACATTGAACATTCACTACATATGTATCCTCTTCATAATAGTACTCATCTGTCGGCGGTGGTGGTTTAGTCATATAGTTCACCACATTTACCTTCTTTGCACCCCTAGTTATGTTCTTGAAAACCAAACCTAAATCAGTTCTCATCTGTGCCAACTCTTCACGCATCTCATCGGCTGGTGGGTTTTTTGTAGCCTGAACTTCAAAGGTATTTATCTCCGTGTCTTACTTTCTAGTGCTCCAAGCCTTATTTTTGCGAGATATCTTCTCCAACTTCCCTGCAATCTCAGAGTATGTACATTCCCCTTAGGAGCCACCCACAATAGATCTAGCACTAATTTGTTGTTATCTTCTTTACCTCTATAGAAGTACTCGTTCAGTGAGTCATCATCAGTGTAGTGGTTTTGGACGCCTCTCACGAAGGTGGTATATCTTTTCCAAGAGATACTCACCGACTCTCCAGTAGTTTGACAAAGTTACTTACCTTTTATTTGTGGTTGAGTTTCTTAGACACTGGAATGTACCTTGCCAAGAACACATATCTTCATTGATACCAAGTATGAATAGAGTTGTAGGGAAGATCAGTAAACCATATAGAGGCATCTCCTATCAGTGATAGAGTAATTACTTGCAACCTGATGACATTCATACCCGAGTCCGGACTACCTACACAACTTTTGCACACAGACCTCAGTTTCGCTATATGAGCATGTGTGTATTTCGATGGCAGTCGCGACAATAAAACCCTCACATTGAGCATCTGCATCAAGCTACTTGTTACCACAAATGTGTGCTCAAGTGTCGAAGGGGGTACGAAAAGAGGTTTATCATAGTCAGTTATGTTAATGTTTTCCCTATGGTAATCCTGAGGTCATGGGGTTTGATGTGTATCCTCAAAGCATTGTCCAATTGATTCTCAGCACGACCTTGGTTATATGCTTCAACTGGCAATAGAGGTTGCCAAAATGGCCCATCACCTAGTTTTGTTGAGTTATGTTGCTTGTCCATCCTTTTCATAGTGCGGTTAAGTTTGGTATCAAAGGGGATGAGTGGTTATCCTAGGATCTGTATTCTTGGCATCAACTATTGCTAGAAATGAAAGAAACAAAAAGGAAAAGAAAAAGCAAAATCATGAAATCTTTGACTAAATTTCAATTATGTAATTGAAGTTAATCTAAAAGCCGAATTCCCCGGCAGTGGCGCCAAAATTTGATAAATCAAATTACACCTCCCTAAATAAGTATAATTTATAATAATCAAGTAGAGAACCCAACTAGTAGGTTGAGGTTGATCTAACGAGGAAGATGGTTTAGACATAACTTGAAATCACTATTATGCATATTTAGTCATGTTCTTCCAAAAACCAAGTAATAAACGGGATGTTTTGTTAAAAACTAATGTTTTTAAATAATTCTAAATTAGAAAGTAAGAAAAAGTAAATATTGAGTTTTTATCAAGTTGTTAAGCTAACGAGGGTATATGTGTTCCCACAGGTTCATAACCTCGTAATTCCTAGCAATGTCAATTCTTCCCCAGTGTTTTGCATGTAAAATGGTAAGTTATGTATCTCTAAATATTAGGTAGGACATTTAGTGAATTTCACCTTGTATCTTAGTCCGGTTACACGTGTATACGCTACTAACCCTTATCTTAACTTCATATTAGACATCATATTCAATGTATGGCTTACTTACTAATTTGCACCTATCGATACTAGCCTATTAGATAGTATCATAGTAAATCTATGTTGATCATTATTTTATTAGTAACTACTTCCTTAGTCTGGCAAATACCAACAATACTAGTTCTAACGTGTGCGCTCGTTAAAAAGACTTTTAAATGAAACAATTAAAAATACATGCGAAAACCTATTTGAGAATTACTAATTAGCTAGGTTTACTTTGTTAGTTACCCATGATCTTTTCTTTTAATCAATTTTAAGGCACCATTTGTTTTTGGAAAATAGATTTCAGATCTGGCTACCATCATTTGAAAGTTAAGGAATGTGATTTTACGAAGACAACTTTTAGAACCAGATATGGGCAGAATGTGTTTTTGGTCATGTCCTTTGGTTTGACCGATACACCTACATGGTTCATGGACCTTATGAACAGAGTCTTCAAAAATTATTTGAATATGTTTGTTATCGTCTTCATTGATGACATACTAATCTATTAAAGGATGAAGAAGATCATGCTAGTTACCTAAGGTGCTAGTCCCCTCAGGATAGTTTTTCAAAGTTTAAAAGATATGGAAATATATGACAAGTTCTCCAAGTGTGAGTTTTGTCTTAAGTATGTGACATTCTTGGTAAATATTGTTTCTTGGGATGGAATTAGAGTTGATACCCAAAAGAAAGAAGTAGTTCAGAGTTGTCCTAGACTCACGTATCCAACTGATATAAAGAGTTTCTTGGGTTTGGATTGATATTATAAAAGATTTCTGAAGGGTTTTTTATCTATCTCATCTCTTTTGAAAATTCTAACTCAGAAGATTGTTAAGTTTCAATGGTCTTAAGCTTGTGAGAACAAGTTTTAGGAATTGAAACAGATGTTTACTAATGCCCCAATTTTTAACTTTTGGGAAGGTACTCAAGGTTTTTTGATGTATTGTAATCCATTAAGAGTTTGTTTGGGTTTATCTTAGTGAAGAAGAACAAAGTTATAGCTTATGCCTTTAGATAGTTGAAAGTCCATTAGTAGAATTATCCAACCCATGGCTTAGGATTGGTAGCGGTAGTTTTATCTTTGAAGATATGGTGCCACTAATTATATGGTTTTCATATCGTTATATTAACTAATCACAAGAGCTTACAATATATGTTTACCTACAAAGATCTCAATCTGAGACAACGGAGGTGGTTAGGAATACTCAAGTATTATGATATGAGTATTATTTACCACCCATGTAAGGCTAATGTAGTCCCTAATTCTTTAAGCATGTTATCTATGGGGACTACCACCCATGTTGAGGAACAAAACAGGGAATTAAACAAAAATGTACACAGACTTGCATGCCTTATGGATTCTATGGAAGGAGGGATAGTGGTGACAAATGGGGTTGAACCATCACTAGGGTTGGAGGTGAAAGAAAAACAAGACTAAGACCTCATTTGACTTGATTTGAAGGAAAATGTTCATAAGCAAAGAGTATTAGCTTTTTAACAAGGGGGAGATGGTGTGTTCAAGTATCAGGGTAGGTTGTGTGTACCAATGGTGGATGGGCTATAAGATAGGATCACGGAGGAAGCTCATAGGTCAAGATATTCCATCCATCCGGGTTTCCCAAATGTGTACCACGATTTGATAAGTATATTGATGGAATGGTATGAACAAAGGCATTGTTGAATTTGTTGCCAAGTATCCAAATTGCCAGCAAGTGAAAGCTGAACACCAAAGGCCTGGTGGGTTGGATAAGAATATAAAACTTTCAAAATATAAGTGGGCGGTAGTTAATAGTGATTTCATCACAAGCTAGCCAAGGTCTCACAAGAAGCATGATTCTATTTGGGTGATTGTCGATAGATTGAAATAATCAGCCCATTTTTTGTCGGTAAATACCACTCATTTGGAAGAAGATTATGCAAAGTTAAACATTCATGAGGTGTTGAGACTTCATGTAGTCCTAGTTTGATCCTTTCAAACAGAGGTGCACAATTTACTACACAGTTTTTGAAATCTTTCTAGAAAGGTTGGGGTTCTAATGTTAACATAAGCACTGGTTTTCATCCTTAGAAAGATGGGAAAGGGGATGATACTACCCTTACCTTAGAAGATATATTCAGGTCTTGCATGATTGATTTCAATGGGAATTGGTTTGATCACCTACCTCTCTTTGGGTTCCCTTACAATAGCAAATATCATTTAAGCATCCAAATGACTTCATACAAATCAGGAGAGCTTATCCTATGAGGAAATTTCGATTCAGATTTTAGACCGCAAAGTTCGAAAGTCGAGGACAAAGGAGATCACACAGACAATATCCTTTGGAGGAAATTTGTTGAAGACGCAACTTAGGAACTTGAAGAGGATATGAAAAGGAGATATCCAAATCTTTATTAATCCCGGGAATATGGAGATGAAGGTACTAATTATCTTCTTAGTACTCTATAATCTATTTGAAAGCATGTGGTAACTTGATTTTTTTGATGAGTGTTGAACTTGCTGTTACTTTTTTATTTATTGAAAGAAGTATTATTCGAGGGTGAATGTTTTCAAGGGTGGAGGTTGTAAGATCACAAATTTGAAATAGGTAAGAATATTTAAGAAACTAGAAATATTAATTTTTGTTAAGAAAGAGAAAAATATAGAAAATTTGTCTAAGTTAAGAATGTGATCAAGATGAGTTAGAGTTATTTCTTGACCTTGGAGATATCTTTCCAACGCCGCTGAGTTTGTGCATTTTGGATATCGTATGAGTGATATATGCCTATCGGAAGTTGCGCTATTGAATTGAGAGAAGGTCCCAAATCAGATTTTAAGAAAGGGCAAACTAGTATTCTCACCAATTAATTTCCTTTTTAGTTTTAGGGGTTTATTTTGCGCAAAAGCAAGTTTTAGTTCAGTTTCGAAAATTAGACTTTACGGTTAGGGCTTGGAGAAGAGAGAATATAAGAGAAGAAAGAAAGAGAGAGAATTCAAGGAATTTGCAAAGAACGTCAAGATTTGCGAGTGGAATTCATCGGTGGTGAACTCGATAAAGGTATGTGAGCTATGTTAGTATTGGTTCAGTTCACCCACACAGCATGCTGGATTCAATTCAGTGATTTTCGAATTGGTTGAATGAGAATAGTGAAGTTCTTGATGAAATTATTGAATTCATGTAGGTTGAGTTGTTAAATGCCTATTGTATTTTGATTCCATAATTCGGGTTGTTTTTGTAGTTACATATGTTGGGTATTTAATCTACTAATGATCCTAAAGGGTTTGGTAAAAAAGCGATGGTTGTTTAGGGGGTTTAACATTGAAAAAGAAGAAGATAAAGTCGTCCGACGCAGCCGGGCAGAGACAAGCACGGCTTTCCCCATATGCGCCAAAAGGCCTAAGGCGGTGCGCCTGCAATGCACCAGGATGGGGCCTCTGAACTTCAGGACATTCACGGTGCGCCTCGAATGTGCCCGAATCGGCATTTTTTGGCCAGTTTTCGAAGTTTAGCCTATTAAAGTTCTTGTAATGTGTATTAACACTCTCCAGTGATTCTAATTGCTTCAAATGATTTCTAAACACCTCTGAATAACAAAAAATGTGAATCATAACCTTGAATTCATGAATCCATTCAAGAAAATCTATGATTAAAGTCAAAGAAGTTAATAGTCAAGTCTAAAAGTTAAGAAGAAAGTCAAAACAAAGTTCATAAAGGTTTTCAAGAGTCTTTAGAATTGTCTAACTTTGTTTTTATGACTCCATTTTAAAGTTAAATAACATGTCAAAAGCTAGGTTCATTTCTCAAAAAGTTATAAGAGAAAAAATATACCCTAAGAGTTTAAAAATGTTTACACATTTAAGATAAGAGGAAAGTATGATTTCCCAAAGCGTTTTGAGCAAAAAAAGGGAGCATT
Organism: Solanum lycopersicum; assembly: GCF_036512215.1. NCBI lineage: Eukaryota > Viridiplantae > Streptophyta > Magnoliopsida > Solanales > Solanaceae > Solanum > Solanum lycopersicum. The sequence continues at coordinate 21,533,717 of NC_090805.1, forward strand.
AATTCAAATAGATTTTTCTAAAGCTAAGTGTTGATGAATTATCTCAACCAAAAGAAAGAAGTTTTTTGAAAAATACATGAGATAAATATAATTTTGGGAGTAGTATTGAGCACCGATATGGCCATACGAGTTCAAGTAACTCAAGTGTCTATAAATCATGTAGCCGTCGTGGATATTAATGGGTCATACTTTTAGATGATCACATAAGTTAAGCTAGTGGATCCACTAAGTTATGTAGTTCTATGGGACAAAAAAATATAAGACAGTTCTGGCAGCATGGGAAAGATGTTCTATGACCACATAAGCTCATAGTGGTTGTTGTCGGTTAGAGAATCTCCCACATAAACTATATTATTTCATATATAAGTAAAGTAATTTTGTTATATGCATTTGTTTAAGGAAATATTTTTTTTATAAGATTTATACATTTCATGTGTCTTATTTCTTTATATTATCTCAAGTTCATCATGAGTTGAGAAGAGCCAAGGTAAGTGTTCCTTCTTACTCATTTTCAAGCTTAAGTTGTTTTTAGCATTCTATGTCACATACTCGTACATTCAATATATTGATGCCAGTTGGCCTGCATCTTATCATGATTCAGACACAAGTAACCAAGATCTGCATCATCCAACACCTCAATTATCCAATTGGGAACTCGGAGTCGGTAGAAAGCCTCCTTGCATTCTGAAGGACACATGTATTCGCTTTCAGTCTTTTTTTATAAGATGTTGTTGTGTCTTTCCTAACATCAATGTAATACCCCAAAACTACAAGACCTAATCTAGATCCTCACATGATGAACTACACCTTAGAAGAGTTTTTCTTAGCGTAACTTAATATATTAAAACTAGTTAGCAAGTGTTTGAGTCAAGATGATAAGAACCGTCCAAGACGTACGTAAGTTGGTGCAATTTAATTAGTGAGAATTCCTTAGGTTGTGTGAAAGGTTGGAGGTGTTGTATGAAGAGTAAAACTTGTAAAATATTTTTAATAGGTAAAATTACTACAACATTTTATGTCTACAACCACCCTAGAAATGTGTGGCCATTGGTAAAAGGCCACTTTTTTTAACTTTAAGCCACACTTTTCAAGGTGTGGCTGAAAGAAGCGTAACCTTCGAGTTTAGGCAACACTTATATAAAGTATTGCCTTATCAACTATGCTTAAAAGCATATACAAAAGGAAAAAAGGCCACACTTTTTAGCTATGCTTAATGTTTTTCGTTATCAGCTACACTTTCAAGCGTAGCCTTAAACGGAAAAAGGACATATTTTGAATATACCCTTAAAAGTGTTGCCTTATTAGCTACACTCTCAAGCGTAGCCTAAAAGAAAAAAAAGTCCACGCTTTGCAACTCTGTTTAAATGTGCTTCCTTATCAGCTACACATTCAAGCGTGATCTTTTATACCATATTGCCCAATTATCAAGTGTTGCCTTTTCTATCTAATGTATGACAACACTTTGTAGTGTAGTCCTTGCCCATGTGCATACACAATTTACAGTTCTATGGCTACACTTGTAAGTGTGGTAAATATTATTTTGCCTATGAAATATGATATACCACAATTTCAAATTACAATACACCAATATTATTTTCCAATTAATAATCTCAAACTGTTAATAAATAAATAAAATTTATAGATTTTCCGTAAACTTCAAAACAAAAAATCTGTAGATTCCAAATTGCAACTGCTATAGATTAAAGGCTCATCAGTCATTGATTATTGAATACCACATTGAATAATAATCAAATGATAAGTGTGGATGCATTGTAAACAATATAAGATTACATATTCGATGATATTCCAGGCGTAGGATCAGGAGAGAAGATTAAACAAAACAAACTCGAATAGAGTAGTAGAGAAACACCAACATTAGATACATAATAATAAAGGAATTAATCCGACACTAATTTAAATAATGAAATCATCTAAATACATAGGTATCACATTATATAGCCATTTTGAATCTTTACAGCTAACCACAATGATCATGAACAATAATTTTGTCATTACGTACACATTGAAGTTAAGATTCATAAAACACATTGAAGTAATCCAAGTTTAAAAAATTGACTAATAGATCAAATAAATTACAACAAAATTCTAACAAAAAAAATACAAATCAAGAAATAATATTAACATCGATATGCAGCTTAATCTTCATAAGGTGAACACAAATGACAAAATTAAGCATTTAACCCACTGTACAAACAGTAGAGTCAAGGACCCCAATGATATTAGGATTTTGCATAGAGAAATCGATTTGACAGGTTTCTCAATACATATTCCAAATCAGTCATGCAAAAACTAAAGCTACTTTGAAGATGAAAAAATGAAGTTAGAAAATTTCTAGTAAACTGTATCAATAAGACAACTACCACAAAGAAGACTTTTCGAGGAACTGAGAGGACTAATTTGAAAAAGTACTAAATATCTTTTGAAGAATAGGTTCATGAGTTGACCCGCAAGATTGTAGAGGATTTTGGCCTTTTGCAGCTTGTGCACTACCCACATCAATAGGTGAAGAAATGTTAGATCCAACACACCTTGGCATACCTCCAATATTCGATCGAAGGTTGTTTTGAAGCAATTGACTAAAAATAATTCGCATTTCTTCCATCATTTCATTCATTTATTCTGATAGAGAAGTGAATTCATTGGCATGTTTCTATTTTAGCTTTTTATCTTCCTCTTCTTTATTTAAAGAACTTGTTGTCACTGATGTACCATATCACAAACTCGATGAGGCTGCTAATTTCCAAACACTGCCATAAAAGCATCATCTAGAGCTTTCCTAGAATTTGGCGATTCTGAAATTCAGCCTATTGAATTAAATTGACATCCATATTAAATGCAAGTACTTCTAATTTCTTTCTTTCTTAAATGAGTTTATGGTTCACTGAGTTAACATCAAATAACATCCCTTCCAAGCAAACTGTGTAGTGGCTCAAGCATATTAAAATCAAATTACAGCCCTCCTAACAATATAAAAGTTCTAAACACGAATTAAATTCATCATTAATACACTTTAAAAAACTTATTATTGCAACCTGAGTTTCGACTTTGAATATCCTTTCCCGTCTTTGTAAAAGTTGCAATAAACATTTCAGACTTTCATGGTTCCTCATTGTTTTCATTGGTTGCACGCTACAAATTATATAAAAAGAAATTTAAAAAGTATAAATGTTGATTAAGGAGACTTTGTGGGTTAAAGGTTATGGAGACCACAATCCATCTAGTTTAGGAATGCAAATTGAATAAAAGTGTATGACCGAAGATGCTAAGTATTACCAATGCCACACGTACTCTTGCAAAACTAATTAGTTCCATTCAATGCCTCTATTTTTTACTTTTTCCTGTTTTGAAAATTCATCTCACACATGGACAATAATTTAATAATAAAAAACATTTGAATTAATAAATAAAATAAAAATAGATACGATATGATCCAAAAGAAGTTAAAGAGTTAAATGCACTACTTTAGCCTTACTTGAAAAGTTGGGACTTTCCAATAATCGATAAATTGACGGAATTTATCTTGTGGAATGTTACCATGACGTTTTGATAGCATATCCTCAACAGTACTATTTTTATCAAAAAATCACTTTAATATTTTCTTGTGTCGCTTCCAAGCATCATGAAAAGCTATCATCACCCTTTTCTTCCCTTCTACTTAAATTAGGAATTTGGACTATGCAAAATAAAATATATTTAACTTCATTATATAAAAACAAATAATAAAAATATGCAGTCTGAAGACTGATTGTTCTTACATTGATATATTCCCACAAGCTCCATTTAGTATCTGTTGGCACCGCATGCGAAGTAGTGTACATCAAGTTGATGAATCTAGGATTCCTTCAAATCACCTCCTTTACTTCTTCCAAATTTCTTGCGTGAATATCCTTCCGTGTTATTTTTTCTTAGACTTTATCGCCTCTAATATCCTAGTTTATTTAATAGTAAGCAAATAAGAAATTTCTTTATAGAAATATTAAATCTTATAACACTTATGACTAACCTTCAGTACTACAATCAATGCCAATTTTCTCGTCCATAAAACAGTCATCCCCGTAAATTTCATCTTGATCCACAAGATCATCAGCTACTGTGTGGTTATCTGTTTTCGTTTCATCACCTATGTGTATATCTTGTTTTATTGGAAACTTATCAAGACTAGTTGTTGGTACTCGTCTTTAACTGCTTGAACTTTGGTAGAACAGTAATATCGTGTTCTTTCAGTGCCCATTGTTCTTCTACAAACTGATAATGACTAATGGCCTGTATGACCGACTTCCTCTTCACTTGTTTGAATTTAATAGATCATGAATACAATGTTTTACATCTACATTACCAAGTGTTTCCCCAGTCACATACATTGAATCAGTAACACCTTTCCTGGAAGGTGTTTGGAACCTAAAGTTGTGCATAGGTAGTTTAATTCTTTCTCTTGAATGGACTCTCCAAATTTAAATAACCTATTTTTAGTTTGTCCTTTCTGAAAAATCATATGTGAGGTACCAAGCTCTTCCCTTGAAAATGAATGAATTATTGATTTGTACTCAACCAATTAACTCTTTCCTTGTTGTGGAATAAATCCTCAGAATTCTTTCTTTCATGAGCTATTGGTGCATTCTCTTTGTTACCTTAATCATTGCATTTGTTAGAAGTTGTTATCGCTTAGTCTTCAATTTGTTATCCAATTCAGTACTTGATGGTTATTGTATATTAAAGTTCAGATTCTTCAATGGTCTTTGAGCTTTGTCCAGATTCAAACCCTTTTTCTTTATTTTTGTTTATTGACTCATTATTCCTGCTTTATTTTAATATCTTTATTTTGCTTTCTCTATAGTAAGTTAACCTACAAAACGATAATCAGGGTACTGTTAACTAGAATAAGCAAACTTGCAAAGAAGAGGTTCTAGCCTCATAATTATATACGTTCTAGGATTATTAAATAGAAAAAGCTAATGAAATCTAACATCAAAAGATTTAAATGTGTTATATTCACTGTGTTAATGAAAACGAGTAGTGAACCAATCATTATCTTCAAGAAAGATAAGGGAGTATTGCATACAGAGGACTGATTTCACCATGCTGCCTTCACTATGCTTCCTGTAATGACCACTGCGTAACAGTAATAGGAAAATATAAGTATTTAGATGACAACAATAGTTCACATTTACTGATCAGAAAGCAATTTGATAAATGTAACATGAATACTCCAAATATTATTAACCTTAGTTATACAAGTTGTAGAAAACAAACAGTCAAATAAAATAATAGTAAGTTAGAATTACATGTTTATCAACAAAACGATAGTTACATAAATTAAAGAAGCCAACATAAATTATCGACCAAACAAAAATCAGGAGCATAAACGAAGCCAACAAAATACATAGACATCTTAAGGTGTTTGTACAATAACTAAAAAATAACAAAAAGAGTGAGTTTGCACTATATGGTCATCACATAAATAATTAAACTCATGGTGTGTCATCTTCAAAATCGTCTTTATATTCATCTTCTGAATCATCTTTAGAATCATCTTCAGAATCATTTACACACCCGTCTTTGAACTCTTCTTCAAACTTATGTACAAACTCTTCTTCAGACTCATCTTCAAACTCCTTGTCATACTCAACCTCATGTTGTTTAGTATCAAATTCCTTTGAAGGCACATCAATAATAGTTTCTGGTACAGAACTTCACCAACATCTTCTGGTATGGATGGTCCTGTCAAGTGTTCAGACAACTCATTTTCATAATTTTGTGGGAGATTAGATTTAAATTCATCAGTCATATTAAACAAGTCTCTCGTAACAGTCGTCACAACATAATGTGTATCTTGATCATATGGATCTTTATCATAGAAGCATTGATGTACTTGAGACGCAACCACAAGAGGCTCTTCTTTAGAGCATCTCTTGTTAAAATAGACATAAGTAAGGCCATAATTATCTTTTTCAACCTTATACCAATCGCAGTTAAACAGAACAATCTTAAAATAATAATAATAGTGTAACTCAACTATATCAACTATTCTACCATAATAAGTCAAATTTGCAGCAATCGGGTTCTAATAGCCTGCAAAGCTCGTAGTTGAGGTAACAAGTTTAACACCACTATTTTGTGTTTTACACCTTCCATCATGCTGTCTAATATGGAATATATACAAATTAATGAGATAACCAACATATCTTTCAACAAATAAATTTAGTCCCCTAGAAAATTGTTTTATCAAATCAGGCACATCCTCTTAAAAAGCACGAGTTTCAAACCATTGAGGGACGTTTTGACAATGATCCCTATTTTTCTTTATTTAGATTTTTGCAGATGATCATTAACCTCTACTTATGCTCTCTACACAACAAGTACTTTTTTATTTAAATGATAAATAAAACATGTTAACACTTCATTATACTAAAGAAAATACTATATTAAAATAAAGTACCTAATATATTCTTGAAATTCATCAAAGTTTCCCAATAATTATGCATGGGACTGACTTAGTGACTGGTTATCTAAAAAATGGATCAATTTCTATGATCCTATTGGACATCATTTTTTTGGAAACAAACTCATAGCTTTTTGCATCACTTGCATCACATTATTCGTTATTTCGAGCTCTTCTATTAAATCTTGTTTGTACATCCTTATTCAGATATCTAGAAAATAAATTCATATAGTCTATTTTCTCACGTTCCTCTGCTATGCAACCTTCTAGATAACGTCTGTTGCAGATATATTATTTAAATGTACCAATTTCTTTCAGTGTAATACATCCATGGGTTTTGAAACCGCCTAATCTCAATTCATTCGCTAAATGAATACATAAATGAATCATTATATCAAAAAATGATAGAGGAAAAATTTGCTCCAACTGGTTAATTGTTTCTCCGATATCTATTTCTAAGGAATAAAATTCCTCCGATGTGATAACTTTTTGACACAAATGCTTGAAAAAGGAACATGACGAATCAAAACAATAGAAACATGATCTGGAAGGATGCTTTTAATGAGTGCTGGAAGCAAGTTATGTAGCATTAAACGAGAATCGTGAGTCTTATAACCAGACAATTTCCTTTCATCCAGTTGCACACACCTACATATATGTGAGGCACTGCCATCATGTAGATTGACTGTCTTTAAAACTCCTCAAATAAATGATTTCTCTCCATATTTCATAGTGAAGCAAGCTTTTGCAAACTTTGTTGTCTTATTATCTCCAGTATCTTTTGGATGAATATTCTCTCTAATTCCCATCTCTTTCAAATTATATTAGCTTTTGCATGATCCTTTGTTTTAACAGGAATATCCAAAAGAGTTCCAAGAATGGCTATCAACTATATTATTTTCTATGTGCATTACATCAAGGTTTTGGCGTAACAAGTTGTGCTGCCAATAAGGTAATTCAAAAAAATTGACCTTTTTCCATGACCATCATTTTTCTTTCTCTTCTTTACAAACATATTTTCAAATTCTTGTAAACAAGTAAGAACATCAGTTCCCTTTAATAATGGTGGAGGAGGCTTGGATTCACTTTTCTCATTGGGAGATCCTTATTTAGATCTCCATGGATGATCTCGGTAGAAAAACACGATCCATATAAAACATTTTCCAAATATAAGAGCGATAATCAGTGTTATAGTTACTAAAAGGGCAAGCAAACTTTCCTTTTGTACTCCATCCAAACAACATAGCATATGCAGGAAAGTCATTGATTGTCCACATAAGAGCTTCTTGAATTTGAAATGTTTGACTTCTTGAAGCATCATATGTTTCCACTCTCGAATCCCACAACAATTTTAACTCATCTATCAATGGCTGCAAGTAATATTAATGTCATTTTGAAGATGATTGTGATCAAGTATAAGAAAATAAAGTATAGATTATTCAGATAATCATGCACATCCAAGGCGGAAGATTTTACATTATCAACATAATATGCCATGTGCTATGTGATATACACATGGTTAGAAATGGATTGAACGCATAACTCGCTAATCCAAGTCTCACATTTAGAGAATCTAGAGCATAATCTCGACGCAACCTATCAAATTCATTCCATACTTGACCATCAGCGGGATGCCTTAACTTTCCATCATTTTAACGCTCCTTGTCATGCCACCTCAAAGAATCTTCCGTCTTTGAGCACATAAATAACCTTTTGAGTATAGGAGTTAATGGAAAATGACTCAAAGTCATTGCTGAAACTCGGTCTGATTTTTAGAATACTCAACCTCACCATCGACTTCAAAATTTTTATTATATCGTGAAGCTCCGCAAGTATGACAAAATTGATCATCCTTATGATCATTACTAAACAACATGCAATCATTTGTACATGTATTAATTTTCTCATAATCAAGGCCGATATTCTTAACCATAGACTTGGTTTTATGGTAAGACGTATGAATATTCAGCTCAAGCATCGCCTCTTTTAATAGATCTAAAATAGAAGTGAATGATTCATTTCTCCATCTGTGTAGACACTTAAACAAATATAAAGGAAGTGTGAATGATAATTTAGAGAATCCTGTAAAACCTGAATATAATTCTTGGCTTGACTGTTCAACTAAGGTATAGTATTCTTTGGCATCTTTATTTGGACCATCATAAGCTCCTTTAGCCTGTGCAACATCTCTAAATTAATCATTCAACATCCTATCAATATCATCACACGAGCAATTCATATCATGTTCAACATTCAACTTGATATCACATTCCCCGTGATTGATTTATCTAGTATAACCTTTAAAAAAATCCATAGAATATTAGATGATCATACACTACATTCCTTCGAGTCCAATGCATTGCACAACATTTTGCACATGGACACTGAATTTCCTCTCTGTGAGGATCTCCATAAAAGTAAGCAAAATCTGTGAATGATTCAACACCATCAATATATGGTTTTCTAGACGTTGCTAAATCCATCCAATCCTTGGATGAGATATTTGAATTCCTATTAGAAGATATCAATATTTGATATTTCAATAAAAATTATTAAATTAATGAGTAAGTTAGAAAAATCAAGTTTTATGAGATGATAATAGTTTATTACCTACTCATGCCACTTGTGCTATACCAAAGTAAACTTTGAATTCTCCACAAATGTTTTTAATGTTAATTATACTTCCATGGAAAAAATAAGCAAAATTAATTTGATAGTAATAATTAATAGAGAAAATGAATTATTAGGATAGAAAAAATTTAATGAAATAATCAAGAATAAGGAAACATTTACAAGAATGTTTAAACATTCAAGCAAACATTACAATGATTCTATATAGATAGTTGATCATGTCAATAATCTTAATGTTTCGTAGTGTTTATTTATTCTAAGTTATCACTTATCTGAAGTAAGATAAACTACAATCATGGATCATAAAGGGAAAAATATTACTTATAGAACTTCAAGTGTTATGTAGGCTTCCAAGTCATAAAAATGAAGAAAACAATTAAAACTATCTGAAGCAAGCAAGTTGAACTAGAATTTAAGCCTAAAGTTGATTGTATATTACATTAGGAAAAACATACACTAATGAATGTAATATTTGCAATTATACAATGTTGAAGAGTGTTAGGCATCTATTTTTCACTGTAAAGTAGTAGCTGGCATATGGAGTGTGTTAGTTTTCTTATCTACTGCAGTTAACAGCCATGACTCAACCTATAATTTGGACCTTCCAGGACTACCAGATCACTCAGATTCCTTTATAAAATATTTGATAATATGAACCTATGCACCTCTCTTATTCAGATACATACCACTCATATTCAATACTTCGCCATCAGAGTTCTACCTCCCTAATCTTGTGTTTCCAAGCAATAAAACTATGTCGAATAACAAAACACAGTTCTTCCTCCTTAAATCTTTCTTATTCATTTATTTTGTGTTGTGTTTTGCATAGAATTTGTTGTTTTAATTTTTTTAGTCTTGTTAGAAATTTACAAGAAAATAGAACCGACACTGTCATATATAACTTTATATCTATTCTCCAACCTATATTTCGTTAGTAGATTGTTCTAGAGATGAAAAACTTTAACTGGTAAAGGTATTAATCAAGAATATGTTCATCTGGTGAAATAAGCATGTTCCCTATGCAAATGTGCAAACAAAATTTATTCAGAAAAACAAGAAGAGCTAATAGAGAAGACTGTAAATTTTCTAAAAAGCACAGGAATAAGAAAGTACTACTCCAAATATCAGTCGACCTCCAATGCTTGCAAATTACACTACCCATGATTGATGGGCAACTAAAACAGACAAAAGAGATAAATTGTCTGGACTGTATATCGAAAAAATCCTCTAGGAAGAAATATTCAACAACTTAATAAAGTGCATACACAAAGCATATCTATTAAGAATACTTACCCAGTGGCAGCACCATCGATCAGAACTAACAACTCATTTACAATATATAGCTTGATCTATTTGTGGAGGGATTTTCTTGATCTCTGTTCCTAGTTAGAGTTCAATTATGTACCTCACAGTCAGATAGATACAATTAGTCTCGGCAGAAATCTGCACATAGAAACTTAATGATCTAGTATAAAAGAAATGAACATAATTAATGCATACAAAGTGAAGCGATCCTCAAAAGCAATGAGTCTAACAGATAAACCATGATGCCCAAATCTCCCTTATCGTCCAACCCGCAAAATCAATTACCTATGAAAAAATAGCCAATAAAAATATATATGTAAGACTATAAGAAAGATCAAATATCTGTTGTGGATACCCTATGCAAATACTATTATGAGTTCGGAAAATCAAAAGTGATAACAACGTTAACTGCTTGAGTGTTTATTCCTCTAGTAAGCAAATTTGTGCCATAAAGAAAGAACACCAAATTATGAAATCAAACAATTAACAAAATAGACATTATATCACAGGAACACTTGTTGATCCTGGTTAAAGAACAAAAACCAATGACATTTGTTATGCATCATGAAAGATAAAGTAAAAATATATCATCTAAGAACAATGTAAGAATCACCCATTACTAAATAAACAAAGGGATGACACACCACCAAAGAGAGCTCAGTAATACAAAGAATATCGAATATAGAATACATATTAGTAAAGCCACATATTAAAGCAAATAAAATGCATAAGCTTCAAGTAGCATCTAGTTTATGCCAAGGTACTGTTCGCTTTTGACCTATGCCAAGGTATAGTCAACTTTGAACCTAATTTAAAATTGAATTCCTTACTCCACCTTTTATGATCACTAAACTTCTGCTCCATTTAGATGTGGTATTTGGCAAGACTGGACAAAATCTTGGCTGTTAACATCTTTTGCAGCACTTGTACTTTTGTGATTCAACATTGTTTTCGGCATAACAAAACATACAGGTAGATTCTAACTACTAAGGTCTGCTAAACAATGAAAATCTAGTGAGTTTAATTGGATATTGCGCAGAGCTTGATAACAGACTTCTTTTTTATGAAGGTATGTCAAGAGGATGTTTGGAAAATCATTTATTCAAACGTGAGTCAATACTCTTTACATGTTAGCATTATGAGAATGTCACTGGTAGGAAAAAACAAATCTTTGACGTCAGCTTTACCCAAATTAAACTCTAGAAATCAATAGATCCTAAATCATATGACATCTTTTCCACTACATATACCACAACACAGTTTTAAGTCACCACATAGATCTGCAGATTTGCAGATTGTGCATTTGCAGATTTACAGATGTATAGCATATTACAAATATGCAATTCTATACCAGATTGTTGTAGCTATTTCAAAATTTTAGTCCACCTCACGATAAAAAAACAGGGACAAGATGAGAAATTTCCAAAGACAATCTAATATAGAAATATAAATCAAGATGGTAGTGGCACCAAACAAAGCACAGAAAAAGTGGAAACTCAACTTGAACAACACAAAGATACTCTACTGCAAACAGGTAAGTCTCATAATTATGCTTCTAGTCGAGTTTGTAACACTTATTCTGGAACTCAGGTTTTAACATCTCAGTATACATACCAGTGTACTAATTCACTCAAAACATCTCCCATATAAAAAATTCAATCTTGAATGGGATAATGAGTCGGAGGAAACATGGGTTTTTACAGACTATTGAAAGGGTCATGGGATTTTTGTGAAGATTTTAATGTGATAATGTTTCCTTCCGAGCAGTGAAATTGTAAGAGAAGAACTCCATCTATGGAGGAATAATTTGATTTTATAGAAGGTTTTAAGTCAACTAGATAATTTGGATGTTGTACTGGAGGATAAAATTCTGATAAAAGCGGAATCCCTACTAAAGTCTCTTCTTATAGAACATGGAGAATACATCAAAATTGAGGAAATTTTATGGAGAAAAAGACCCGAAGCCTTAGGGTTAAGGAGAGTATAAGAATACGAACTTCTTTCGTGAAGCGGCAAATCCTCATAAATGAAATAGTAAATATAGACCAACTAGTAATTCAAGATGAACAAGTCACTAGAACAAATTTGATGAACTGGGAAAAATAATTTGTCATTAATAAATTATGTTTCGTCACTAGAAATCTTGTTTGAAGAAAAATAATTTGTCACTCAGTCGTCACTAAATGTGAAAGTATAAAAATATGAATTAGTGGTTCGTCATTAAAAGTAGTATATTAACTACAAAATAAAAAATCGTACAAAAATATTAAAACATTTTTGGCGAAAAAAATATATTTTTGTAGTTAATAATATGCTTTGTCATTAAAGAGGTTATAACTAACGACAAAGTTATAACGCCACTAACTATTTTACTTGAATTCATGACGACATAAATTGTCTCTAAAGTTATATGTATTTCGTAGTTGAACAAAATCTGATTTCGTCACTAATGACTATTTTATATAAAAAAATTATTTTGTTCTTAAAAGTATATATGATAAAATTTATCAATATAAAAATAATTTTATTGATATAAATGTATATTATTATCTCCTATGTCAATTTTTTTCAACCTAACCAGTAGATCGCACATTATGTTGCCTTGGAGAATCAAACTCACAACCTTAAGGTTCGAAGTGAAGAGTGGTTACCATCACGCCAACTCTCTCTTGTTGTTTATGTTTGTTTTATTTTATACTTTATTCACTTGTTTAAAATTTAACCTTTGTAGAAATAATATATTATATGATTATTTATACTCATACACAAGTGCATGAAATTTACAACCCGCAATGCCTTCAAATGTGGATTATATTTTAATTAAACTGTGTATTTTTTTAATATCTTTAAATATATTCAGTACTATTTTTTCATTTTTTTTATATAATTTAATTATCAGAAAAGGGTCTAAAATACCCTTGAAGTATTGGAAATGGTACAAAATTACCCTCCATCCACCTATTTGCTCCAAAATGCCCTTTTCATCCACCTTTTGGCTCCAAAATACCCTTGTCATCCACCTTTGAGTTCAAAATTGACCACTTATTTAATGATTTTAAATCTAAACTATTTAAATATTTTTAAAATACTTGATGTTCAACTATTGGTTATAATTTAATTTATTTGTATTATTTATAAATCAACCACCACCCACCCATTACTAACTAAACTCCACTTAATTAAAAATCCAACTATAACATCAAAATCATCATAAACACTACTAAAACACGATGAAATTATAGATTAATGAAAATGACATCTAAAATTATTCGAGTCCGAATTGAAGCCCCATTTAAATTTATGTTGAGCTACTTATTTAGGAGTACACTTTCAATTTGATTCTCTTTCAAGATTGAATTAGAAATTGATGATTAAAGGTAAAGAAATAATTCATCCCGAATTAATTCATGCACTTTTTAAAAATATAATTTTAAAATATTTATGATTTGTTTTACAACTTTTAATATATTATTTTGAAAAAAAAGTTACCTATGAAGTAACATCACATAATTGAGACGTAAGAATAATTAAGATGAACATAGTCAAACTTTTAAGTTTATCGGTAATTTTTATTTAGACACTTGAATGTATGATAATTTACTTCTATAGATTTTTTTGTCTCAAATTTTTTAGAACACTCAATTGGCAGTAGCTTTTCTGTTGTTGCATTAATAATGTGAGTGATTTATTAATTTGGAGGATTTAATTCGTAATGGATGGGTAGTGGATTGATTTATAAATTATAGTAATAAATTAAATATAACAAATAGTTGAGCGCCATGTATTTAAAAAAAATATTTAAATAGTTTAAAAATAAAACCGTTAAATAAGTGGTCAATTTTGAACCAAAAGGTGGATGACAAGGGTATTTTAGACCCAATAGGTGTGTGGGAAGGGTATTTTGGAGCTAATAGGTGGATGGAGGGTAATTTTATATCATTTCCAATACTTTGAGGGTATTTTAGACCATTATCCGTTTAATTATTTTTAAAAATTATTCATTAAAATAATAAATTTATTCAAAATTAAACTTTTGATTTTGTTAAAAGTATGAATAATTGGTTCAAGTTGAAAATCGATACTAGTAACTATAGTACTTCATCATAATATATTTACAATCCTTGTTAGTTCATTTTTTTTCTGCTTTTATTTTTTAGTTTATTTCAATTTTCACATTGATGAAAAAAAGTTAATAGAAATTCATGGAATGTTTTGCATCCTTGCAAAGTCTAAGTTTGTAAGTCGATGTTATCTCTGTGTAGTTACTTGTACGTACTTATATGGAATTACTATAAAATATGTATATATTTATAGACAAAAGCAAATCAATCGACTTAATCGATGTAGTTTACCAATCACAAATCAATAGACATGCACAAAACTTAGCATAAAGACATAACAATATCTATTTTTTTATCGTGCTTATCAAAGAAAGTGTATGAAATAAAAAACATAAGTGCTAATCTAACATATATAGTAAACTTGTTACAATTGTACCTACTTACAATACCTATAACCCGGATTGTATTTTTCAAATGATGCATTTTATAATTCCATAATTTAAGAAAACTCATGTATTGAACTTTTCCGTTTTTAAAAAATCGACCGAATTCATTGGTTTTAATATTTTCACCTACCAATTGACGAATGGAATTTGTCTACTCTTTATGAAGCAATTGTATTATTCTTTTTGTAAGTCGTCATTTGCTTTTATGACAAATTGTAGAAAAATATTTGTATTCAACTATGAATTTTTTTCGTCGCAAATTGTTTAATTATTCACTTTAAATTTCAAGTTATTGATATTTAACACCTTACATATTTTGTGACAATTTTATATCGTCACTAAATCATAGACTCATTAGAGAAATTTTAATATTTGTCACCAACTTTTTATATTATTAGTGACAAAATAAATGTCATAATTCAGTAGAAATTTTCATAGCTAAAGTTAATAATATTTAACTACAAACTCTAATTTGTCGATATTGTAACAACATATTTTTTTATATGAGATACTTATTTGTCCAAAATTTAATATATTGTAAGAAAAAGAATAATTTGTCATGAATTAGATAGATTATTAGTGACGAAATAATGTGTCACTGATAACTTTAAATTCGTGAAGAACAATACTTAACAAATGAAAAATTAATTTTATGGTGGGAAAATTTAGCGGACATAGCTTTGCTATGAATTTTAATGTTACGTCACTAAAAGTATGTGCCTATATATTTTAACACGAAAAATAAATTTTGTTACTAAAAGCGAATATTAGTGACGAATTTGCTGTCGTAGTTTGTCATGAATTGCGTACACTATTAGTGAAGAAATAATGTGTCACTGATAACTTTAAATTCGTGACTAACACTACTTAATAAATGGCGCCAAATAATTATTTGGTGGGAAACCTTAATGGACAAAACTTTGCTACGAATACTTATGTTTCGTCACTAAAAGTATGTGTCACATATATTTAAGCACGAAATGTTAATTTTATCATTAAAAGTGAATAATTAGTGATGAATTTGATGTTGTAGATAATCATTTCGTAGCTATTTATCATATTTGTAGTAGTGAGTGGAAGACCCGGTTGTAATTAAGTGGGGAATAATTGATTTTTATAGTAAGCTTTACACTAAGACTTGGAGCCGGAGACCATCATGCAATTTTATCATTTTCCCAGCCATCACAGATATTTAAAAAGAATCTCTACAAAGGGTTTTTGATAAGCAAGAGGTGTATACATGTCAAGATGGGAAGTAGTGTCAAGCTGGGGTTATAGAAAATTTATAAAGAAAGAAAATACAGATTGATAAACTACATTATTGCATCCTCTGAAATCTCTTTGTTTCCTTTTGGTTGATAAGAGTGTCCTTTCAGATTAATTTGACTAAAAAGAAATACAAGATTGTTTTAGATTATAAGAATTATTTAAAAAAGTCAACAAAACCTTCTTTTACGGATAATTGAGTTAGCTTGTTCACTTAAATTGCTATAGACAAAATGCATCTGTAAAATAATCTTTATCGAAAGAGTAGAATTACACGCATATCACAAGTCCAAACCAAAACAAGAGTTAGAGAATAGTTTTAAAAATTTCATCTCATAATTACAGTTGATAAATACAAAGAATATGTTCTAATAATATCGCAGGAAATCATCTTAGTTCCATCATAAACTAATATACATGTTCCTACTATTAAGGCAATTCTTTGCACGTTCATGCAAAATAGCAAGGCAGAAATCAAAATCAAAAATGAAAGACTAAAGTTAATAAGATATGGTAAAATGTCTTAACTAGACAAATGATGTTTCGTAACAATCTAACTTACGATGTACAACAACTTCAAGACATTTTACACAAAAACAAATGTGTTAGAGAATATTTCGTCACCACACTATAGACATATTATCGCCTGCATGACATTGCGAAATAATAATTAAAAATGCATCCATTTGCAAAACAATATACATATAATGCCACGTTTGTGTTATGTTAGAATTTATGCAACTATAAACATGTTAATATCGTTTAAGTAAAAGAATAAATAAACATTAGTACCACATCTACAAATGAAATTTCTTATATTTCCCTAACAATTTCACAATCCACAAACTATAACAAGCAAAGTTTATCTGGAAAGGGAAAATGAGTGGGAGGAAACAAGAATTTCAATTGAAAGAACCCTAAAGTAATCATTTACTTCTAAGCAAAAAACAAAATTTCAATAAATTGATTGTTTTTAGTAATAGATAATTAGCAGTGAATTAAAGGAATCTCAATTGTACTAAATAAGTAGTTATGCTTGATGAAATCAATTCTTCAGCTTCAACTTTTAAGTTCTTCGATCCCAGGTCTTTAGCTTCTACTCTTCATCTCTTCAAGTAAATCGGGTTCGGGAGAAGATAATTTCAGCTCTTTTCTTCAGCTCATCAGTTCTTTAGCTTCGTCACTTCAATCTCCAACTTCCTCTCTTTGATTTTTAAGTTTTGTAGAAAATGTTAGAAAGGAAAGAAGAGTAAAGTGTGTGTTCATCAGATAAAAAAGAAGATAAAGAGAAAAGTTTTTATAACAGTTTTATTTATTATTTTTTGTGCACAATAAAAATGGGAGGGAGAGTTAAAAATATTGGAGGAAATATAAATATTAAGTGAAAAATTTTAGGACGCACTTTTAATGTGTTGTTTTTACAATTATAAAAATAGGACACTTTAAAAGTGTGGCAATAAATGTAAATTATTTTGTCAAATTTTTTCATACTATGACAAAACTTGTAAAGTGTAGCCTATACCATTAAAGGGTACACTTTAAAAGTATTGCCAATATTATGGCTTCCAAATGTTAAAAATTAAGGCTACATTTTACAATTGTTCCCAAAAATATTTTAGGCAACACTTTACAAGTGTTGCTAATATTTGATGTGGACGTAGGCATACAATGTCGTAGTCGTGTATATAGAATGCAAACTTCAAGGTCCGACCCCCAAGGACCGCCCTAGGGGTCCACTCAGGGACCCCAACTTTGGCCCAAAAAGTTGCCCTAGGCAGTAACCATTGGCCAGAAAAGAAATAGGTTCGCGTCGTGGACTAGGTCCCACATGGAACAAAATTCCAGGTCTGCATTGCGGACACATTGCGGACTCTTTAATTTCAAAAATTATATTTTGAAATCATGCGGGAGCAACATCGAGAAGCGGGCTTGTTCCCCGATGAAAATTTGAAATTTGGAATTTAGGTTTTACTTCATTAAATGGTCAAGTTAAGTGAGGGGTATTTTGGGTATTTCATGGGAGGTCTATATATTGGTTTTCAATCAGTTTTCCCTCAGATATACTCACTCAAATCAAATCCGTAAATCAAAACACAAAAGCTCTCACCTCTCTCAACTTCTGAATCTATTCAACCTCCATTGGAGAAACTTTAAAGCATGAAGAAGAAAGCCAAATTCCTGTGTTTTTCTATTCAAATTGGATTTTAAAGTCTTCATTAAAATATGCTTTACTTCACTCTTGGGATTCCTTTCCTCAAGTGGTCCTTCCAAAGAGATTTTGAACTTTCCTAATCTAGGGTTTTTCTCTGCATATGTTTCTTCTTTAAAAAATCTAAATAGGAATCAATTTTGATGAATTATGGTCAATTAATGTTGTTTAACCACAAATTCATGGTTAATTCTTGTTATTTACTTAAGATTACCATGGACCTTCCCCAATTTCTTGAAAACTTTGAATTGATAACGTCAATTGTTAAGAGGATGAATATGTTGATTGACTAAATTGATATTTATTATGTAATTGCTTCTTTAATTTACCTTAATGATGCATTGTCTATTCTTCCTTTGATAATTGAAGTATGGAGACAATGAAATGTCAAGATGGAATGAAGGTTGATTCTTCTTGAATTCAATTGTGAAGTATGAGTTATTTAGATTGTGATGCTTCTTTATATAATGTGTGGTTGTTATGTTGATGGAAACTGTTCCTCATACTTAACCCTATACTATTGAATTTTTTATGAAGTAAGAATGTATTCTAACAACCCTAAAAATGGATATGATAAGAAATGCTTAATGTGTCAAGAATGTCTATGATTAGACTAGAGTTCACATGGACTGATGCACGTAGAACCAGACCTCGGAACACTTGCTACAGCCAAGCCAACTAACTTGGGGAGTTAGTTGAGATTGAAATGTTTGGGTCAAACCATATAGGGCTCTCGAATACGAAGATTTACTTCAAGGAGTCTTTACCAGACTTAAAAAGGGAAAATCTTAGGTTTGGAGTGTCTAGGGGTAAAATGGTCTTGTTCTAGGCTAAGGGTAGTATCATAATTACCCTAAATATATAATTAATTATTTAATTAATCAGGTGTAGGGGAAATTTGGGGAGATAGAGCACAAATTGAGCTCTTGTAGTTAAGTCTTGCTTCAATCGGGTTCGAACCTAGGTGGAAGCAATGAATTAATGTGATTTTAATTTAAGATATTGAATTAATAAAATTAATTAATAATTATTATTCATTATCTGATTTAAAATAAAATAAAATTCAGATTTTTAATAATTAAGTAAACCTTACATAACTATATCCTAAACTAGACTCCTAAGCTTAATATAACTCCTAATCTCTCACGTCCATCTCTCAACTCCTCACGCTCAATCTCCCTTGTTATTTCACAGGAAAATTATCTGCCAAAATAAGATACAAAAGAAGAAAAATAAACCAAGTTCTTAACACTTGAAGAACTCACACGAAATCACAAGAAAAGAAACATTAATCGCATACTAGGATAACAGATGTTGTCATTCTAGTGGAGTTGATATTGAGGAGATTCACACGTTTTCTTGGGTGAAGTTTGTGGGAAGCAAGTCAAGAGTTTAACGTCAAAAAGGTGTGGGTTTTCTTCTCTCTTGGTCCCTTACACAAGATACCCCTTATGATTCAGTCAAATCTAATCAGAAAACTAGGATTGTTCCCGTTGCATGTCCCTGCCCCTAGCTCCCGTTGATTCGTAGGTTGGGTATGTTTGCTTGTGGATATTAAGCATGTAATGTGTTTTCATGTTGAATATGTTCATAAATGTTGTTTGGAATCGTATGAATGACAACCTATGTTTTTTCGAAAAGGTGTGTATGTGTGTATAATATAGCCGTAACTCCTTTGGTTTGAGGTTCAAAAATAACATGTTATGGTTGTGTTCTTACGTGCACAAACTTATATAAATCGTGATGTTCACAACTGATATAAATATGCTGATTTGAGTGCAATTCTTTATTGAATGAAATCTTGAAAATGCACCTAAGGAACTCAGTAAAAACTACTTAAAACGTCTAAACATTTAATGTTAAAGAAGGGAGAAAATAAGCTGCAATAATTTACAGCAGTTTGTTAATAAGTTTTGGCCAAGCTAAGGATAATTTCATGCTATGAAAAAATGAACTAATATATGTGAGATCGCAGGGGATTAAACCTGTGACCTCACCATGTTGAAAATCTATGAAATAAGGTGAGAAAAAGGGAAAGTGGCATGTGGGACTCGAACCTATGACCTTGGCTGGAAAATGAAAAATGAAAAGAAAAAAAATGAGAAGAGTGGGATTCGAACCCACAACCTCCTAGACGGTAAAAGAGGAAGGAAAAATGAAAAAGAAAAGAAAAGAGAGGAGTGGGATTCTAACCCACAACCTCTCACGCAGTAAAGGAGAAATGAAACATGAAAAGAAATGAAATGTGAGGCGTTGGATTAGAACCCACAACCTCTTAGGCAGATTTTAAGGAGAATTAAAACTGAAAATAAAAGAAATGTGAGGCATGTGAATTGAACCCATGACCTCTAGGCAGTAAAGGAGAATTTAATTAAAAATAATGTGAGGTTGTGGGGTTTAATCCCACAACCTCATTGTCAATTTGATATAATCAAGGAGAAACAAATAAAGAAATAAAAGGGGCTGTAGGGATACGAATCCAAAACACCTCGTCCAATGGGAGAGAGTATTAAGAATAATAAATTAAAAGAAAATGAAGTTCAGGGGATTTGATCCCACATCCTCTCAATTCCATTGAGCGAAAAATGAAGAGAAAAACAAAGGGAAAAATAAAATGAAGGTGTTTGGGCTCGATCTAGGGTCTCAATGTCATGGTGACTATAAATAAAATCAATGAAAAATGTAAGTGTTGTCCAAGGGATTTGAACTTGGGTTCTGTTGCCTAAATTTCCGTATTGATACATAAATCATACGTGAATTACATGTTAAAAAATAATGTGGCTTACTTAGATCAAAATTGAGATCTTGGAATACATACAGGATTCATAAGTCTTGTACCATATAAACTTAGGAAGATATGAGTCGACTAACAAATTAATAATCAATCCTTATGGTTTGTATGTATAGACCCATAAGTATATCATACTTTTAAAATTAAGTGAATGTAAGATGTATGGAATGTAATGAAGTAACCCTAGAAGGGTTAAGTGTGAGTGTATAACACACTAAATGACCAACACCATTGGCATACGATGAAATGTTTATTACCTAATGAAATGATGAAACCCTAGGAGGGTTAAGTAAGAGTAACACACAAATGTCCAGGTGCATTGGCATATGATGAAATGAACATTTACGTAAAAATGGGTTAGTAATTATGAAGAGCATTTTTGCTAATGTAAATGATTGTGGTGACAAAATGGTATGAGGGTAATGTAAAAGATGAGAGCAATCTCAAATGAGCCTTAGTAAACGTTACCAAGACGTTCACACGTATGAGAGTGTAAGTTAATGAAGAGACCTGTCGATATGAACACTCTAATGAAAGTATCTATATTAAAAAACTTAATACTAATGAAGAGATTAGAAATCATGTAATGATCTATGATTTCCTCATGCTAGATGCCAGCTTCCATGATGTATGAGTTGAATGAAATGGAACTTTATATTCAGCACCGATAGTCTAGCTTTCAGCGGTGATGCCTTCATTCGGGAAGGGCGGAGGTTCACATAACTCTCATTAGATGAGACTGTCCAGCATGCCGAGTATGGTTCTACTTATATCTCCTAGTCTTCGAACCTAGACTGCCAATATAGGAATCTAGCAGGGTTCAATTACCGTATACTCTAGCATGTTTTGGGTCACTTGGTCGGTGATTCCACCTCTTTTCTGTGTGGGGTTTCATGACACTAGATTTCATGATGCTCACATCATCTATATCAATTAAAGTTAAAAGTTACCAATGAATGAATGAATAAGGCCATCCTTAATTGATGCACATAATGAAATGAATGATACCAAAGGTGTTACGATAGGATAATCAAAAGGTGAATTATATTCAAGTAATGACATTAGGTCATTCTTGGTTAATGTACAACAAACCCGAAGAAAGTCTTACACTATATCGTAGGTATTGTTGGTGCTTACACTAGCCCATGAATGAAAGGAAATGAAGTACGTATGAATGAGTGAAGCAGACTCTGTGTTTTCTAAAGTAGACTCCCTAGTTGAGGTCCCATATGTTGAAACCCTCATTTTTCGGGAAGTCCTAATATCAAGTTCATGATTCCAATGTATCATGGCATACGAATGAATGATATGAACAACGTCATGTGTTATATGAATTATGATATGTTCTATGTGAAATATGTTATGTGCTGTTTGCAAAATAATAAATTTGATAATGCATGTTACACTCACCGCATGACATTCCAAATCCATATTTTGCAAGTCCTTTGACTTGACTTTCCATAAATCATGTTGTTAGGAAATATCTATACCTTCTTATGCATGTCCTTGGTGTGTGCTTGCATATACCCATACTTAGTATAAGTGTGGACTAATTCCATACAAATATCTACTTTTAGGTGCAGCAAAAAGAGGAAGATAGATCTTACACTACGACGTTGCAGCTATCCAGACGTGGGGTTTTCATCTGGACATGGTAGGCCCTTATAATTTCGAGGTTATCTACTGTTATTATGTAGCTTAGATGTAGGCTTTAGCTAATGGATAATTTCCCATTTCATTTCATACTTTGTATTGGTACCATTGTTTCAAGTATACATTCAATGCAACAACGAAATATTTATTCATTTGATGATCTTAATGTTACATGGTTGATGGTAAATAATTATACATGTAATAGAATGTTTATTAAGCATGTTATGAAACAAAAAGTTTGAAATTTTCCGCTAAAATTAATCTAGACGAAGTAAGAATGATAAATGTAGGATTGTCTGCGGCCTCTGGAAGATGAACGACGCTGGTCTCGTCTCGGGTCTAGACTCCGGCCGTGAAAATGTTGGTATCAGAGCAACTAGGTTAAATTCCAAGGATAATAAGTTCACATCAACAACATTGAGTAGTTTCTATGTCATGGTAGTGAAGTGCACCACTATCCTGTATTAGAGACTGCATGATGCGTACGAAAAATTTCCCTTTGTCTAATCTTGTCGTGGTTTCTCTAATTTCATACTTCTTAGTGTTAAAAGAGTATCTAAAATCAACTCTTGAAGTTTACAAAAGATGAATATAAGGAGAAAAGCAGACGAAGAGATTGGAGGAGTAGCTGCTGGGGTAATTCAAGTTCTTTCCCAGGCTCCAGCTGTTGGAATAGAGATGCCTGTTTCAGCTGGGTTGACAGATATAGATAACCCAAGCTAACACTTTAGAATCTTAGGTTATTGGGTTCGATTGATGTGGAAAAGTCTGAGTTGGCATCCTACCAGCTAAGGGATGTAGCTCTATCCTAGTATAAAGTATGGTAGGATAGCAGAGCCTTAGAAGGAGGTCCTATTACTTAAGATCTTTTCAAGATGGATTTTACAGAGCGGTTATTTCCCAAATAAATGAAGGAGTCGAGGGTTGAGGAATTCATCAACCTTAAGCAGGCTCGATGTCAGTCAGCGATTACTCCATGAATTTTTTAAAACTTAACAACTCAAGAGAGACCACATTACAGGAAGTGTGGCAAACTACATTGAGGAGAGTGTATGATGGGCACTAACGCTTGTTGTAGTTGTGGAGAACTTGGTCACACGGTGAAGGATTGTCTGATTAGGAGAATTCAAGAACAAGGGAATGAGAGAGTTTAGTCTAATGCTCCATGTGAAGAGGCTCCAAGGACGCAACGATTCTTCGCACTCAATTCTGGGGGTGCACGGGAACATATCTCTGGTGAAGTCTCGGGTGAGTATCCCAAATTAGTCCTTCAAGTATTTGACTCTGTATGGTGTGTATGCATTAGTATGAGGTTAATATGTTTGAGACAGCATGTTGGTTTCTGATTTGTATGATTTATTTTTTACTTATGTTGTATGCTTTGATACTAGTTTAAGAGAGACTTCCTTAGTGTGTTAATATGGAAATACTAGTGGGTTTCAAGGATGTGCACCATCATGTTAATATGTGAATCAGATATTCACCAAAGTAGAGTATTGGATTCTCTATGCAGGTGTACGTTCTATAGATGACATACTTATTGTTAGTAAAGAGTAGTGTCATTCGTGGATGAATGTTCTTAAGGGGCTGGGGTATAATGTTATTGCCTTAAAAATTGATAAGATATGAAATACTTAAAGTGTAAAGAATGCCTATGATTAGACATGGTTTACACGGATTGATGCATGTCGAACCAGACCTCGAAACCCTTGCTACAGCCAAGCCTACTAACTTGGGTAGTTAGTGGATCTTGGAAAGGTTGGGTCCAACCATGTAGGGCTCTCGAATACGAAGATTTACTTGAAGGAGTCGCTACCGAACCTAAACAGGGAAAATGTTAGGTATGGAGGGTCTAGGTGTAAAATTGTCTCTTTTAATGCTAAGAGTAATATCATATTTACCCTAAATATATAATTAATTATTTAATTTAAAAGGTGGAGGGGTAATTTGGGGAGATAGAGCATAAATTGAGCTCTTGAAGTGATGTCTTGCTTCACCCAGATTCGAACCTAGGTGGAAGCAATGATGTAATTTTTATTTAGGCTATTAAATTAATATAATTAATTAATAATTATTATTGATTAAAATAAAATAAAATAAAAATCAGATTTTTAACATTATGTAAACCTTATTTGACTAAGTCCTAAACTAGACTCCTAAGCTTAATATAACTCCAACTCTCTCACATATATCTCTCAACTGTCACGCTCAATCTCCCTTGTTATTTCACACAAAAATTCTCAGAAAAAATAAGATAATAAAGCAAAAAAATAAACCAAGTTCTTCACACTTTAAGAAATCACACGAAATCACAAGAAAACAAGCATTAATCGCACACTAGCTAGTGGAGTTGATATTGAGGAGGTTTAGACGTGTTCTTGGGTGAGGTTTCTGGATAAAGTAAAGAGTTTAACGTCAAAAAGGTATGAGTTTTCTTCTCTCTTGTTTCCTTTCCCAAGAGACCCCTTAAGATTCAGTCAAATCTAATCTGAAAGCTAGGATTGTTCCCGTTGCATGTCCTTGTCACTAGCTCCCGTTGATTCGTACGTTGGGTATGTTTTCTTGTAGATATTAGGCATGTAATGTGTTTTCTTGTTGAATATGTTCATGTATGTTGTTTGGAATTGTATGAATGAAAACCTATGTTTTTCTGAAAAGGTGTGTATGTGTGTACAATGTAGCCGTGACTCCTTTGGTTTGATGTTCAAAAATAACATGTTATGGTTGTGTTCTTACGTGCACAAACTTACATAAATCGTGAAGTTCATAACTTATATAAATATGCTTATTTGACTGTAATTCTTTATCGAATGAAATATTGAAAATGCACCTAATGAACTCACTAAAAAACTACTTAAAACGTCTAAACATTTAATGTGAATGAAGTGAGAAAATAAGTTGCAAAAATTTCCAGCAGCTTGTTAATAAATTTTAGCCAAGCTAAGGATAATTTCATGCTATGAAAAAATGAACTAATATATGTAAGATCACTGGGGATTAAACCCGTGACCTTACCATGTTGAAAATCTATGAAATAAGGTGATAAAAAGGGAATGTGGCATGTGGGACTCCAACCTATGACCTTTGTAGGAAAATGAAAAATGAAAAGAAAATAAATGATAGTATTGGTATTCGAACCCACAACCTATGAGACGATAAAGCAGAAAGGAAAAAATTGAAAAAGAAAATAAATGAGAGGAGTGGGATTCAAACGCACAACCTCTCAGGCAATAAAGGAGAAAGGAAAAATGAAAAAAAAGGAATGTGAGGAGTCAGATTAGAATCCATGACTTCTTAGGGCAGATTTAAAGAGAATTTAAAATGAAAATAAAAGAAATGTGAGACATGGGAATTGAACCAACGACCTCTAGGCAATAAAGGAGAATTACAATAAAAATAAAGTGAGGTATTTGGGGGTTTGATCCCTTGACCTCATTGTCAATGCGATATAGTCAAGGAGATATAAATACAGAAATAAGATAGGTTGTGGGGGTTCGAACCCACAACCTCTCGGCCAACAGGAGAGAGTTTAAAGGAAAAATAAATTAATAGAAAATGAGGTTTTGGTGGTTCGATCCAACATCCTCTCAATCCCATTGAGCAAAAAATGAAGAGAAAAAATAAGAGAAAAATAAAATAAAGGTGTTTGGGCTCGATCTAATGTCCAATGTCATGAGAACTATAAATAAAATCAATTAAAAATGTAAGAGTTTTCCAAGGGATTTAAAGTTGGGCTCCGTTGCCCAAATTTCCGTATTGATACATAAACTATACGTGAATTACATGTTCAAGAATAATGCGACCTACTTTGATCGAAATTGAGATCTTGGTATACATACAAGATACATAAGTTGTGTACCACATAATCTTAGGAATATATGAGTCAACTAACGGATTATGAATCAAGCCTCATGGCCTGTATCTATAGACCCATAAGTCTAGCATACGTTTTAAAAAAAGTGAACCTAAGATGTATTTAATGAAATGAACTAACCCTAGAAGGGTTAAGTGCGAATGTAAAAAAAACTAAATGGCCAAGTGCATTGGCATACGATGAAATGATTATTATGCAATGAGATGATGAAACCCTAGAAGGGTTATGTGAGAGTAGCACACAAATGGCCAAGTGCATTGGATATCATAAAATAAACATTCACGTAAAAAGGGTTGAGTAATTATGAAGAGCAATTGTGCTAATGTAAATGAATATGGTGAAAACATTATATGAGGCCAATGTAAAAAATGAGATAAATCTCAAATGAGCCTAAGTAAATGTTACCAAAACGTACTCACCTATGAGAGTGTAAGTTAATGAAGAGACAAGTCTCTATGAGCACTCTAATCAAAGTATTGAGATTAACACACTTAATACTAATAATTAGATGAGAAATCATCTAATTAGATATGATGTCTCATGCTCGAAGCCAGCTTCTATGATGTATGAGTTTAATATAATGGAAATTTATAATGAGCACCGATAGCCTATCTATGAGTGGTGATGTCTTCCTTCGGGAAGGGCGGAGGTTCACATTACTCTCATTAGATGACACTGTCTGTCATGCCAGGTTTGGGTCTCTTTATATCTCCTAGTCTTCGAACCAATACTGCCAATATAGGGATCTGGTTGGGTTTAATTCCCATGTACGCTAGCATGTTTTGGGTCACTTTGGCCAGTGATTCCACCTCTTTTCCATGTGGGGTTTAATGACACTGGATTTCATGACGCTCACATGATCTATCTCGGTTAAACTTAAAGTTACCAATGAATGAATGAGGCCAGCCTCAAATGATGCGCATAATGAAACAAATTATTACCAAAGGTGTTAGGATAGGATAATCAAGAGGTGTGTTAGATTCAAGTGATAACATTAGGTCATTCTTGGTCATTGGAGAACGAACCCGGTGAAAGTCTTAAACTACATCCTATGTAATTCTTGTGTTTACACTTGGCCATGAATGAAATGAAATGAAGTACGTATGAATGAATGAAGCAGACTTTGTGTTTGCTAAAGTAGACTCCCTATTTTATCTTTCATATATTGAGCTCTCATTTTTTGGAAAGTCTTAATGTTAAGTCTCTGATTCAAATGTCTCATGGCGTACGAATGAATTATATGAAGAACGTTATGTTTTATATGAATTATAATATGTGGTATGTGAAATATGTTATGTGCTATTTGCAAAATGATAAATTTTGATGATGGATGTTACACTCATTGGCATGACTTTTAATATCCAAATTTGGCAAGTCCACTGACTTGACTTTCCATAAATCATGTTGTTAAGAAAGAGCTATTCTTTATCATGCATGTCCTTGGTGTGTTCTTGCATATACCCATACTTAGTACAAGTGTGTACTAATTCCATACAAATATCTACTTTATGGTGCAGGCACAGGTGGACTTGAGATCTTACAGTACGACGTAGTACCTATCCGGACGTAGAGCTTTCATCTTGACTTGGTAGTCCCTCATCTTTCGAGGTTGTCTACTATTATTATCTAGATTATATGTAGGATTTAGCTAGTGGAGCATGTTCCACTAGTCTTTCATTTCAAACCTTGTATAGGTGCCTTTTTGGCAAGTATACATTTAATGCAGCTACAAACTATTTCTTTCATTTGATTATCTCAATGTTAGATGGTTGATGGTGAACAACTATACATGTAATAGAATGTTTAGTAAGCATGTTAGGAAACAAAGACTTTCAAATTTTCCTCTACAATTGAACTATATGAATTAATAATTACGTATGTAGGCTTGTCTACGACCTCTGAGAGGTCAATGACGCCGGTCTCGTCAGGGGTCTAGACTCCGGCCGTGACAAGTATGTTATGGTATAATTATTATATGATTGAAAGTAGTTGATCATGATTATAATAAATTTTTAAGTAAAAGATTTACTCAGTTGTATATGGTTTCTTAAGTAAAAGCGTAATTCTGATTTATGAATTCCTATGAACTATTACAATAAGTTGTTCACATAGGGTTCTAGAAGAGACTAATGTGATCTTGTATAATGAGTATGATGATTACCAAAGGGAATAAACTCTTAGCATCAAAAGTTCATGTAAATGATATGAAGGTGTCATGTTTAGCATGTTCGGATTCCCACGATATGTGTTGTCTCATATAATGGAAACCTCCGCATTAGTAAGTAATGGTTTCTAGTAACAATTTTCTTGTCCCTTAACTATGTACCCATATAGGAATATAACTTAGTGGATTCGCCTAGATACTATTCAAGATTGGTTACACTTTAGGCAAAGTGTTAACCCTCTTTTTTTGGTGTGGGATAACACCGGATTCCATGTAGCTCACATGGTCTCATGTAAGTTATTGCATTATATTCCCCTATGTAATATGGTAAATGAATAAGTCAAGTATGTGAATTATGCTTAGGGCTTGTCTTAAAGTTTACTAAATAACGTGAGGGATGATGTACCGTGGTTTCACGATTCTTTCAAAGCTTTTTCCCTAAGTTTAGTGTGTGTCTAGAGCCTTTTTGTAGTAATTTTAATGTATTTTTATCTTTGTTTTGCAGGAATGTTGTCCAAAGAGGAAATGCAGAAGGCTATGAAGAAATCATTGAAGAAGAGATCCACAAAGCCATCGACGAACCGTCTTCCCATCCACAGACCGCAGGTGGTGATCGTCGACTGGAGGTTCAAGTATCTAGAAGCAACTCAATGAATTATAATAATGTATGGGGCTTCGGAAAGATCAACAGTCTTTTGACGTATAGCGGACTATCCTGGAAAATCGTTGATGAGATTAGAGAATTTCTCAATACCAAGTTTTGAAGATAAAGTTAAGTGTTGAATCACGATATGCATCGACGCACCATGTTTTGGGTCTGTCGATTGGATCAGAGAAGATGCAACGCGCAAGATTTTCAAATATGCTAAGTATGGACTGACAGAGGCAGTCGATGGTCCGTCATTTGATCGGTAGACCGTCAGTGGAGTCGTCGACTGGATCCGCATTTTTTGGACAAAATTTCCTTAATTGCTTTCCTTTTATTTTAGGACATTGTCTTTATAATAGGGTGAAAACCTCGTTTTGTAATAGGATATTTTATTTTTTTTCATACTTTTGTTCTTGGAGATTTGACTTTGAAACTGGTGTAATTAATTCAAGTTTTCGTAATCGATTCTCAAGTGAATTTTGTTATTTCAATTATAATTTCTGGTCCTTCCTTTACGTTGTGGATAAAAATAAGCCTTGATTCAAACTTGTCAAAGTAAGTTCATGATTTATTAGTCAACAAATATGAATTGTGTTCTTCTAAGCATGGATAACTAAATCCATAACTAGGCTTGTGGGAACCATGGGTAATTAACAAAAAAAGCCTATCTAATTGTCAATTCTCAACTATGTTATTTCATGCATCGATAAATCTTTCGTCTATAAGTCTTTTTAACGAGTACACACGTTATAACTCGCCTTATTGCTACTTTCCGTACAAAGGGGTAGTTAAAAGGAAAAGAATTATTGACATACATTTAGTGGATACTATCTTATAGGCTAGTTTCGGTTAGTGCGAGGTTATAACAAAGACAAACATCGAATATGATGCTTAATATGAAGTAAAATGTATGGGTTAGTAATTTAAGAACACGTAGCCAAACCAATGTACGAGATAAAATTCTCTAAATGCCGAACCAACGATTAAGAGATACATAATGTATCACTTTGAATGCAAAACCAAAGGAAAGAATTATTAAAATCTAGGGTTATGTCGTTATGAATCTATGGGGATTCCTTACACCATAGTTTCTCTCATAACTTGATAAACATCAACAATTTACTCTTGCTACTTGTTAGATTCATAACATTACAACATTTTTGTTTCACAAAAAACCTCATTTTTAATTATTAGTTTTTGAAAATGACTTGACTAAATAGAGGTAATCATACATTAAAGTTAAGTGTAAATCATTTTCATCATTGGATCGAACGAAACCTAATAGTTGGGTTTTTTAATTGATACGACCCTAGTACTTCTTTAGGGAAGTCTAGTTTGAGCGTATCAAATTTTTGCACCGCTGCCAAAGAAAGTGGCTTTTAGATATATTTTAATATCAACTATTGATTCTTAGTCAACAATTTCCTAATTTTACTTTTGTCTTTGTTTTTGTGTCTTTCAGGTCTAGCTCTAGTGTATGCCAAGTACACGGAGTCAAGGGCACCAATACTACCGTTTTATCTAGAATTTGGTCATACACTTGGCAGAATGATTGATTTATAGAATCCTGCTAATCTTGGTGATAGGATTAACCGTCACGCCGGTTGATGCTCACAACCAAGTGATTGTGGAGAACACTTGTGATAGTGCTTTGAGGAGGCAACATCCCGCCCCACGCCCTTAAGAGTATTATAGAGGAAATGTTTATATCATAAATTCTGATGGGCCTCTTATCCTGTAAATTCTGATGGGCCTCTTATCCTACCTCCTCTACCATAGGGTCGTACATTCGTGGTAACTAGTAGTTTGATGCAGATGCTCACCGCTAGAGGTTTATTTTCGAGGTTACCATCAAAGGATACACGTGCTCACATCACTAAACTAAGGTCAGTGTGTAAGAGTTGTGTAGGGAGGCTAGACTTGGACATGGATGCCATCGAATTAAGGATGTTCCCTCGCTTTCTAATTGGAGAGGCCACAATTTGGTTTACTGGGTTGCCCTATAATTTGACCTATACTTCGAAGCAGTTGAGGGATGTGTTCCTATCACGGTATTAAACGTTGTATAAAAATCTCAACCACAAAGATATAGTGAACAACTTTGTGGCATTGCTTGGGGAATCGATAAGTAGATCTTGGGATAGGTTCACCTCATTTGTGAGAAGTATTTCAAACAAACGCATTGATGATGAATCATTAAAAGAGTACATATCTAGGGGACAAGATAATAACTATAAGGCAATATTTGATACTATTGAGGGTGGTTAATATGGTGAGTGCACATATGCTCAGATCACAGAGAAGTTGGAGAAAATATCTCGCAACAATATGGGTTGGAAAACTAGGAGGTCGGACACTAGGAGAAATACCTTTGCAGTGTAAGATACACCCAACCCGACCTCATATGAGATTCCTTAAGAGATGGCTTGAAGGAGAACTATGATCGGATTTGTATTAAAACATAAAACTGGAGGTGCAGAGAAAGAAAATGCAGTGAATCATTTGACAAAAACCACAACCGCTAGCACATGAAATCTACTATGAAGAGGGTTCTTACTTAGTGAATGATCAGACGGGGTGTTTTCGACCAAACGCCCAAGAATCCATTAACGAGAACTGGTTACAAGGTCTAAGGAATATGAGTTGGAACTATGGGAATTACAACTGAGAGGGTCATTATGTTCGAGATGGAAACTACAACCGCGACAACAACTTCAATAGAGGTAACTTTGGAAGCAGAAAAAAATTCTAAACGGTCCTATATTCCATCTTAAAATCAAATTTTTTTTCCTAGGGATGGTAGAAGTAGTATGGAGTGAGTTGAAGATATTTTGCAAAAGATTATGAGGAGTTTCAATGCCAGTAATGAGCACGCCAAAGAGTTGAGAGGTGATATGGCTAATATTGGGAAAAAGGTGATGCACATGCAATCTCAATCAAGCATCTTGAGTTTCAAATGACCCAATTGTCTTCTACTATGAACCCATGTATACCGGGTAATCTTCCTAGCAAAAATGTCAGAAATCTGAAAAATTATGGACATTGCATAGTAGTCACTACTCGAGATGGTAAGAAAAATATTGGTCCACCTATGTTGTCTGCCATAGAAGATGAGGTGACAAGAGATAATGAGGTAGTAGAAGTTAGTGGTGCGTTGGTAGACAAATTAGCGAAAGAAGCGGAGATACCGTAAAAGGTGATCCCCGTTCCTAGACCACCACCACCATTTCCACAAATATTGGTGAAGAAGATTGAGGATGGTAAATACCGGCGGGTTGTTACTATGTTGAAATAATTTTCCATCAATGTCCTTTTATATAAGCTCTTGAAAAAAAGTCTGGTCATGCCATGTTTATGAAAGATATGGTTACTATGAAGAGATCGGTATATTTTGAGTATGGTGACCGCACACAACATTGTAGTGCTATTGCTATAAGGTCTCTTGT
Source organism: Solanum lycopersicum (assembly GCF_036512215.1). NCBI lineage: Eukaryota > Viridiplantae > Streptophyta > Magnoliopsida > Solanales > Solanaceae > Solanum > Solanum lycopersicum. The sequence continues at coordinate 21,566,672 of NC_090805.1, forward strand.
GCAAAAGAAAGAAGATTCGGGCGGTTTCACTATTCTATGTACCATCGGGTTGTTACACTTTGCTAAATCACTGTGTTATCTTGGTCAAAGCATAAATCACATGCCTCTCTCTTTTTAAAAAACGTTGTGTTATGGCGACCCAAAGCCTACTGTGACGCGGTTACTTATAGACGATCCAACGGTGAAGAGGAATATTGGGATACCCCAAGATGTGTTGGTGAAAGTGGAGTCGTTTATATTGTCGTTCGACTTTGTGATTCTTGAATGTGAGGTGGATTTTGAGGTGCCAATTATTCTTGGGAAGTCATTCCTTGCTACCGGTCGCGCCTTTGTTGATATGTAAAAGGGCTGATGAAGTTTAGGTTAAACAATGAAGAAGCAACTTCAAACATTTGTATGTCCATGAAGCAGAGTGGTGATCTCCAAACGGTATCTATGATATCCTACAGGGTTATGTTGATGGGTTTATTCGTTGTTATATGTCGGAAGTTAATATGCTAAGTGTTTTTGAGGCATGCCATTCCTCACCTGTGTGTAGGCATCATAGTGGTATCCGAACTGCCCATAAGATCTTGCAATGTGTCTGCTATTGTCCAACCATCCATCAAGATGCTCATGAGTTTGCCAAGGCATGTGATAAGTGCCAAAGTAATATAGGTAATCGGACATTAAAGTTAAGTCTAAATAATTTTCCTCGTGAGATCGACCCCAACCTAATAGTTGGGTTCTTTACTTGATAAGAACACTTATACTTCATTAGGGAAGTGTAAATTGAGTGTATCAAGAGGAGGGTACGGGACTTCTTTTACTCATTGCAGATGTGGGATCCTAAGGGATGGTCTTTGTAGTTTTATTGTAGGAGTAAGTTTATTTCATGTTATGTAAGTCAAGTTATATATGAAGCTATGGATTAAATATGCTATTATAAGCTATGAAATTATGTTGTTTGTATGTAATAAGTGACTTAATATGATTCATAGTTTTGGATAAGGTTAAGGGATTCTATTCTTAGCATTGCACAAGTATTTCTTTGGGTTGGTTATGTGTTGGGTTATAACCATGTTGGATTGACTTATAATATTCTGTATATGTGCATGTTGAGTTTTTGAACATAAAGCATGGTTTCTAATACATTGTGTCTTTTCTCTTGTATTGATGATTTTATGCATATGAACCATACATAGTAAGTATGTTTTGTACTAACCCATTTTCTTCCCTTTTCCCAAAATATTGTAGGTTCCGGCTAGTAAAGAGCATCTAGGCCATTTTTAAAGGATACTTGGACTTCTTCCTCTAAGTAGTGGTGAATCCTTCAAGTTCGAGGATGGTTCCTTTGATATACCCTAGTAAAATTGATATAGTCTAAAAGAAATTTGTTGTTTCCTTATTCTTAAGGACAATTTTAGAAAACCCAAAGTGCCAATATATACTTGTGTAAGGGATATACCCAAATATTATACTTCGTTTAGATTATTTATTGTGAGACGATATTATTAGACTATCTTCTTGTATATTGATTGTATTAATTAAACGAGAATCCTATGTAAGCTTCTTATATGAGGAGTCTAGGTACAATTCATATGTATCGATACTTTGTATGCGAGAGGTCTACGTATACCTCAATATGTATAAATTTTAAAGTTTTATGCATTTTGACTTATGAAATATAATGATGAATGCTAAGAGGCTAGTCTTGGTCTTCTTCGAGGACAACGATGTCGGTCGCATCACAGGGGTACTTCCCAGTCGTGACAATCCATCTTAGTATTATAGAGGCTTCATAGACAGTTAGCCAATTAGTGTTGAGTCTCTCATCTTTGTATTGCGGATATTTTTTATTTGAATTAAGTGTCATTTTATCAAACTTATTTTCTTTCAAAGTTATGGAATGATATTGCTTATTTGAGTTATTTCTTCCGTTGAGTTATGTATGCCAGGTTATGAGTAATATGAAGGCCAACAATGGTTTTCGCGTATCGGCCATGCCCACGGTGTAGGCTTGAGGCGTGCAAGCTAAGTACATACGCTGTCCTTGGGTGAACAACATCAAAACATTGGTTGTGCTCGGTATGATATGTTCAGAGTTTGGTAGCTGTTGTACTTTTTCCTCTTATGTTATTAGTTTTGTTCCATAAAGTTGATAACCAGTTAATCGCGCTTTAGACGTTGGCAAGCACGTTCTTTTTCGTTGGATTAGCTTATATTGGGTGTGTACCATAGAACCGCAGCCATAGGTAATTTCTATTGCCAATCTTAGACGAATAAAATTAAAGAATGTTAGTGAAAAACGTAACACCAATTACTACCAAAGAATTTATTATTCCGTTATTAACTTCTAAAGTAGTTAATTAAGCCCAAGGATGGGGTTCTTCTCTCCACTATATACTACATACTATCTAAATTCTTAATTATTCATGTTTACTCTACCATATATGTAAAGGATTTTGAATATTTAATATTGACTACCATAAAAAGGTAATAAAATAAGAAGTAAGGATACTACTTTAGTAAAATCCACTAAAAGAGTTAAGAATTCTATTTGCATGATTAGATTGGAAGAACCTTTTGAATTAGAGATTAAATATTGAAATAATCTTTACATTAGCCTAGAAAAATCTATTACAAACAATGGTATATACAAATATATTCTTTTTTAGAAAGATAACCCTTTAGAATTTAATGGTATAGTGATATGGAAAGATTAAAATATAACATATAGTTTTCAAAATGGTTTGAGTATTCAAGAAAATTAGAAGACCAAAAAGAGTTGTTAAATATGCTTGTTAATAAATGGTATACTACTAGTAACAAGGCAGTTGATCTAAAACTCCTCGTTTAGATGAACATTGTCTACCGTAGATGATATAAATGTTATCTCCTCATATTTTAAAATAGATGTAGTCGATACTAAAGGAGACTCCAAGAATAATTATATAAACATAATATTACATTAAACAATTGTATAAATCAACAACTTTATGTCGTCTCTAACAAAATTCTTGAAGCCAAAAATAAACAAGATTTTAAGGATAAACCTAGTCTTTCCTCCTATGATATAAATTAAAACTAGAGACTCATCCAATAATAAAACTACACAAATTTTCTAATGAGAAATTCCTTGGTTTCAAGAAAAGATTGAAATCATCGATGATCTTTTAGAAAAAATAAATAAAAACTAAAATCCAAATTTAAATTAACATTAATACCTTATCCGAAATAATGATAATGAACTTTGTTCATTAAGCTCTAATTCTTTTACCAAGGAGAATTATTATAAGAAACGCTTTGTTTCGGATATTCAATACGTAGAAAATGAGTTGTTATCGCTTACTTCACCTTCACGAAAGAAGTTGAATAAAGGGAATATTGATGGACTCACGGATATCAAATTTATGCTATGTTACATAAAATGGGAATAGTCATTACAACATATAAAATGAAAAATTTATCAACTAAACAGTCAGCGACTTTAATTACATCTGAATTTACCGGCACATTTACAGATAGGTTTGAAGGAAAAATCTCTTACTGAAGTTTTACCTACCGCGATCTCTTGTGTTTCAAAAATATTACTTGATTAGAAATTTTTACATGAATGAAACTTAAAAATCAATTAAAAAGGATGGAAAATTATAAAGAAAAGAGATAGGAAATATTTTTTCAAGAGATTGGATATACAAACTTATCTGACATTTCAAATGAAATTTCTAAAATGCATAAACATCGTCATAAAAGTTATAAGGATAAACAAGACAAACCCTATTATTATAAAAGAAATCTAGAAAATATTGAAATTGCAAACTAGATAATAACAACACTGATACATGTTGGTAATTTGGAAAAACCAGACACCATGGTAGGGATTATAGGGACCCTAATAAAAGAAGGATAAGATAAATAGGTTTATAACTAGAAGATGATATTAAAAATAACTTATATTCAATTCTTCATGAGAATCATACTACTTCCAAAGAAAACTTCTAGTGAAGATGCCAACTTAATATGATACATAGTTCTAAAAGTAATAGTTCGGTAGACTGTGAATTTGAGGGTGGAATTTGCGCCTGCCCAAACCATTCCATTAATATCATTAGCAGTAATAATAATGAGGTTTTCTTTGATATGGTTGAACATATCGAGGATCTAGACTATAATAAAAAATATTTAATATCATTAAAACATATAATTCTTAATCAATAAATCGGTAATCATACTATGAAAAATTTTAGTATGATAAGTGTATTAAATAAATCTAGAGAACATAATTGTGAAATAATAATTCAAGATCTTCAAATTGAATTACTACATGTAAAGAAAAAAATTAACGAAATTAAATAAAACTTGACAATTATGAAGAAATAACAAACCAAAACCCAAGTTTACTACCAGAATTAGAACGTTAGAAAATGTAATGACCGGGTTCCATCATTATAGAAATGCCAACAAGGAAAAATTGAGGTCGGAAAAACATTTTCTTAGTAGAAGGATTTTCCCAACCTTGTCCATTTTTTAGGAAAATTTGAGTCATTAAGGTGTAGGGAAATTTGGTAAATTTTGGTGGAGAAAATAATATTTTGAATTCATAATCAGATATAAAACATGTTAATAAATTCATACAACTTTACATAAGACAATTAGAATTAATATATCTACGGGAATCGATCTTAGCGTCTAAGGTGTTTTTTGAGCATGGTGGGTAAAGATTTGGTTGTAAAAAGAGGGAATTGAAATTCTCTAAGAAGCTCACTACCTCGGATCCTGCGTTGTGACGGTATTTGTGACACTGCAGTGGTATTTCTGCCGTTGCAGTGATGCTGCTGCAGAGGAATAAGTGTTGCAGTAGCGGATGAGATAGGGTTTGAATTTAGATAATTTTAGAATTTTTTCAAGACGGATCTACTGGTTCAAAAAGTGTTGCTGCAGAGGGATTGTGCCACTACTATAGAGGGATGGGTGCCGCTGTAGCGGGACGGACGCGGAATAAGTCATAATTAAAACCCCAAACGACCCTATTTTAAACTTTTCAATATTACAACTAATTTTAACTAATCTCTAAGCTAATGGTAACCTTTTTATTTTCCATATTCACTTTTACATCCATAGAACGTAATAGAATGGGTAAATTTTTATGGAGAAGGGTTTCTTAATAGATTCTATGGTACAACTAACTCTAATTTGACTAAGTTGGGATCATGAGTTTGTTTTAGGGTTCATACAATTGTTTGCACTCTAGGTAATTAGCAATTATTTGTCGATTCCCATATTATTGTGATTATTTGTAGACCAAGAACAAGTGTAACGAATCTAGAAAGGTAAGGATTAAGTTTCTTATGGTTTCAAGCCTGTTTCGAGGCAGGTGATGGTTCTGATTCCATGGTTGTGTGGTATATGCATGTTCTTGCTTCATTTTGATACTTGTATGTATATGAATGTTGCATTAATTATCACAATTGTTGTAAGTGTGATATACGACTAAGGTAGCTACGAAATGATGATGTAAATGTATGATTTTGATGATATACTTGTTATTGCATTTGTACTGTGATTGGGGATCAGATTGTCACGTTTCGTCAAGCTAACTTTGGATCGGATTTCAACTTTTTCACATAACTTTTTGTTGGATTGTCACGTTCTGACATAACTTTGGATCGGATTGCCATATTCTGGCATACTTGGGATCATATTTCCATGTTCCAGCAAGCTAACTTGTTTAGTTTGGGTTCCGTGAGAGGACCAATGACGTGTTAAGCATGTGAAATATTTTATGTTTTATTAGGTTGACGGTATTGTTTATGTTGATATTAATGCACATGATTATTATATTGTTCAAATTGTTATATATTGCACTACTAGGATTGTCGTGTCATCCTACTAGCACATGGTGGTTCTGTACTAATTCTGCACTGCTCTTATTTTTGTTGAGTAAAGGGCTTATTCAAGCGGCTAGTGACAGACCTCGCTTAGAAGATTACAAATTTTTGCATCAATTACAAGGGTGAGCTGCTTCTTGCAGGCTTCAATGGAGTTCTCTCTCGTCCATATCAACCAATTTTGGACTTGGACCTTTATGTTTATTAATTGAATATCTCCAAAGTAATTCTTTATTTACACATATTTAATCATTAGTATTTTTAATATATCGAGTTTTAGATTCTAGGTTTATCTACCACAAATGTTGGTGGTTAAATCAACGTTTAGTAATGGAACTTCTCTTTTAGTCATTTAACTTGGTTTCGTAACTTAAATCCCTTAGTTTTTAGAATAATTGTTTTATGTTTGATGGTTGTAGTGGTTCTCCCACCGTCTTGTAAGTGTGGGTGTCAATAACGACAGGTTTGGGTAATGAAAAATTTGTTATCGAAGCCCAGGTTTGTTTATCTCGATGTACCAAATGAAGGTTAATAGAGTCTAGTGGAACGGCACAGGGACACATTTTCTTTTCTTTGATTGTCTATATGTCTTTAGGGAATCTACATTTTTCTTCAGTCTGCGTTGTGCTTTGACTTTATTCCAATTGGTATCTTTCTATTCAAATTGATATCTAACTACTTCTCTTCTTTTGTTTGTAGATGTTTAATACTTGGTAAAATAACATTAGACTCCTAGCTCCTGTCAATGCTCCATATAAGGAACCTACAGTAAGAAGTTATGGTCGAGGCAGAGGTAGAGTAAGGGCTAGGCATAAAGGTCGTGAAAGAGTGGAGCTGGATGTGGAGGAGGTTCCCATTAACAATGTTTCGGCTAATAAGAATCCTCTAACAAATGATGAAGGGATAGAAGAGTAAGTAGAGATAAGTATATGGAAGATATTGAAAAAGAGAAAGGAGCAAAAGATAAAGTAATAGGGATCCATCCCATCAATTTGATGTTATCATGACAGATCATGTCATTCTTGAAAGGGTTGCCTGGTCTGGGGATGATTCCACCTATCCAAACTCATACTAATCCTACGATATCTAAGATTGTGCCCATGTGGAGTGAAGTGGGAGGTAATGATGCCTTTTGTCATTTTTTTTGGGTTCGGTAATGTCTGATAATGAGCATGATATGTTGACAATGTTTCTTAAGATCAAACCTCTGGTATTTATGTGTTCTAAAACATAATATTCTTATTAGTTCATCTTTAATTGTTATGAGAGGTTGCATAAATTGAGTATTGTTCACCAACATGGGGTTAATCGTTTCGTTTCAACTTAATTATGAGGCCATGAAATGGTAGAGAGGTTACATGGAATGTAGACTCCTATATTACGTCTGCTTTCTTGGACCCAATTTCATGCCTTGTTTATAAAGAAGTATGTGCTTAGGACCTTGATAGATCGCAAGAAGGATAAGTTTATTGTATTGGATCAAGGTTTTATGGGTGTGGCTGCTGATGAGGCCAAGTTTTATGCCTTGTCCGAATATGCGACATAATTGGTGACTACGGAAGAAGTGAGCATCCGATTTTTGTTAAAGGTTTGAATTTTGAGCCGCAAGTGTATATTTTCCATTTGACTTCTACAAGGAAGAGCTTAAACGAGGTAACAAATTATGTGGAGAAAGTGTAGGGTGTGAAGTGAAATGGTCAAGACAAGGCGTTAAATTCTAGGAATTTTCAAGGCTCCTATGCTAGAGGACCCGGTTGACCTACGCTCACGATCAAGCCAATTTGATTTGCCATCAACACCTACACAGGTAAGTATTCAGGAACTCCATATAATAAATTTAAGGATAGTTAGAGTATTTTGCATGACACGGGCAACAAACCATTAGTCAATCACACTTGTTTTTATCTTGGGGAACTTTGACACATGAGGAGAGATTTCCCACAACCACACATGTTTGAGTCTGGCCAACATCCTTCTCGAGCAATGGAACCCGCTGTCACGACCCGTATTCTTGAATACGAATCGCACCTGGCATCGTTGACCTCTCGGAGGTTGCAGACAAGCCTCTTCTGGCATTCACCACATTCTTATAGTTAAATTAGCGGAAAATTTAAAATTTCTAAAACATATTAAGTATACATAGAGTTCGTATAGTTATTTCATAAATTCATCATGTACTAAGTTGAACATAAAGGAAAAACCATCTAAATATTGCGGAATCAATTCAAATAAAAGAATAACATATCATAGTAGTTTGCCAATACGGCCTTATTACAAAGCTTCCAATAAATATATGAAAGAAAATTTTGGGACAACATCCACTAGCTATGTTTAGAACTAAGGCTAGACTAAAACTGTAGCATCCTCGAAATTTAGAAGACTGACCAAATAGTCTGTAGAAACACTGATGTCCAAACTGTTGCAAAAATCGTCAATCTGTCCTTTAACGTGCATCTATAATATAGTAAATAGTAGGGGTTAGTACACCACTTTTAATAAGTATGGGTGTATTCACACATACACATAAGGCTATGCATGATGAAGGAAAGCTCTTCCTAAACGACATGTTATTTCTTGAAAGTCTAGTTACTAGACTTTTTTAATTCATTGGTTGTGAATTGTGGTATGAATATGATGTATTTTAATGCATTCAAACAACACAACTCATTTTCTATATGATTGCAATATATTAGTATCATCAACATGATTTTAGAACAACTCGGGCGAAGATTTGAGGTTTTAATCCTCTTAGGCTGAGAGCTCCTCTTTGTAAACTTATATTATATTCAGTCCTTTTCTTCTTGTTATTGTATAGTTGAATAACTCCTCTGGTCCTATGTTTTATTTACAAGTGCAATGATTCATTGTATTCCCATACCTACAGTGAATTAAGTATGTAATTCAAGAGATTAAAGAAATGACTAAACAACAATTTGGGGCATGAATATATTTAAAAGTCAATACTTATTGACTATACTCATTCTTTAGTTGATTGCGTAATGTGCATTGTTCTTGGGGCATATCATTAAAGCTTATGATCTTGATTACATTGGGCATGAATTCTTTATAAGCCAATCATTATTGGCTAAATTCATTAGGTAATCATTTTTGGTAAGCATATTTGAATTCATTATATTCTTTGATATTTTCCTAATAAAGGAAGCCATTATAAGTGAAGTTTATTTGTCTCTGTTAAATTTCATGACATGAATATTCATTATTATCTATGCCTTTACTTATTGTAAACTTCATTGGACAGAGTTTGACTATTCTTATAGCAAGTCATTCATTATACTATATAATCATTACATTTCATAAGTCAATCTCTATTGATTATTCCATTGATTTCATTACTTTCTTGTTAGAGAAGTTAAGGGTTATTTATTTAACGTTTTCATGTTTTTTATATTATACATTTCATATCTACGAGACCTTTGAATTTTAGAGGTAGCATTAACACATCTGTGAGGGCCCCACATATGAGAACTCAGCCCGAAGGCCTTCTTTAGCAAACATAGAGTCTCCTTTATTCATTCATTCGTACTTCACATTATTCATTTCATTCATTCGTAGGCTGATGTAAATACAAGCTATACCTAAGATGATGTTTAAGACTCCCATAGGGATCATGAAGTGCAATGACCATTAATGACCTTATGTCATTACTTGTTTCTGATTTCACCTCGTAATTGTCTTGTACAAACACCTTGAGTATCGTTCGTTTCATTATCTCTCATACTTTGAGGAACTACAACCTTAATCGACATAGATCATGTGAGCATCATCTTCCCCACACCAAAAAGAGGTGGAGTCACTGGCCTAGGTAAAACCAGAACATGCTAGCGTATATAGGGTGTTGAAACCTGCTAGAACCCTATGCTGGTAGCATAGGCTCAAAGACTAGGAGATATAAGGAGACCCATACCGGCCTAAATGGACAGTCTCATCTCATGAGATATACATGAACTTCTTCCTTCCGAAAAAGAAGGAATCGCAACTCATAGCTAAACTATTTGTGCTCATTATAAATTTCCATTACATTCATGTCACACATCATAACTAGACTATTGGTGCTCAGTATAAAGTTCCATTACATTCATCTCACGTCTATCATGGTTGCCCTATTTTGTTTATGGGATTTCGTTATTGGGTGGATTTGGTGATTTTTGATATGGCTGATTTTGATATTCTCATAGGCATGACTTGTTTGTCCCCCTACGATATTTTTCTTGATTGTAATACGAAGTGTGTGACTCTAGAAATTCTATGAAGGGAAAGATTAGAGTAGGAATGGATGTACAAGCCTAAGCAAGCTAAGATTATATCTTTTATCTGAGTATCAACTAGTGAGACTTCCAAAGAGTTCCATAGCTTCCTATTCATACATGTGTTGCGACTCACACGGATGAATAAGAATCTACTAGACTTCGTTTTTGGAACAAACTAATATCATTTCATAACAATATAATCTGATGCCATGTTTTTTATTAATCAAAGTACACCCTAAAAGTTAAGTCATCCTTCAAGTCGGAACACGATGTAGTTGACCTCTCGAAGGTATTGTACAAGCCCAAAGACATCATTCATTGCATAAACACATGATAATTACGAACGAATTAAAACTTTTTCTTTAAAAACATAAAGCATATTGGGGACCGTGAATACTCAACCCTAACCTATCATGAAAAACTAATCTCAAGCTATTACATGAAATGCACCTTACATGAAAATCAAGATACCATGAAATGCACCTTTTACTCTAGTCAATCTAACATTAGTAGAGTATAGGTCTTTCCCCTAAAGCTATCATGAAATTGTTTTGGCCTAACCAAGTCATGATCGAATAATAGAGTATCCTTAAATCACAAAACCAAGATAATAATGGGAGAGCTTTCTTGCTGCATCCGAAGCTAACATGAGAACCACCATCCCCAAGCTACCATGATCAAGCATCCTTTCAATACATGACCGAGCTAAACATGGAAGATATTACTTCCTCCATCCCAAGCTAACATGAGATTCATCACCTCAAGACACCATGATTAATTTAACCAAAGCTTCCATGAGACTAAACATCTCAAGGTACCGTGAATATTTCAACTCAAGCCTCTTTGAGATTTACTATCCCAAGCTACCCTTGAGACCTACCATGTCAAGCTATCAGGAGACCCACCATCTCAATCTATCATATGAATCCACATCTCAAGCTATCATGTGTTGGTCTTATTCACCAAGTCTATTACACAAGAAGTGATCATACAATCCATCTTCAAGTTAATCCAGTTCATCATGTCATTATTCATTTTATGTTCTTAGGTCAACCTAGAATTCATTTATGTTAGAGAACTTGCTTCTCCTATCATGTTCATGTCTAAGTGTAGAATAGAAAGAAAAAGTCATCACAATCCTTTCATATTGACTTTAGCCCCAAAGACCTATCATCACTAGCATAACAGCCATAATCTATTATTACCTTCAATTTATTATGATCTATGTTCAGTTTCATGCTTACTTCATTCAATTTGATCATTAGAAGGTAAGTCTAGGCATACCTTATCACGTAGGTTCAATTCAAACTTTACAAGTCAAGACCAACATATAACAATTATCTCAAGTTCAATTTATATCTAGGTGATTCAATCATGATCAATTAGCATATAGTACAATTGAATTAATAAGACAATCTTAGAACCTTCATCTTTTATAATATAATCATAATAACCTTCAACTTCAGTTACTACAATTCACCATGAAAACCTCATAAAAACATCACACAATCATAATATGAACATAATTGACTGCTACCCACTGGATTGGGATCACAATCAATCCTTAACCACAATGAAATCACAATCCTCTTTAGATTTGCTACTTTAGATTAACAATTGAGGAAAACTAGGGGGACTTCATTAATGTAAGAATCCATAGATGAATAAGATTAAAATACCTTATATTAGAGCCTTAAGCCTAGCTTAAATCATTTGTAAAATTCGTCCTAAGAGCAGCCTCCATATCTTCTTCTTCTTCTTTGGTGTTCTTTAGAGAGTTTTAGAGAGTGAGAGAGAGAGAGAGAAAGAGAGAGAGTGAGAGAGAGAGGTTTTTATCTTGAACGATAATGTCATAAGGGTACCTTATTGTCTAAAATACTCATAAAATACCTAAAACTATCTAAAATAGCTGCTCATACATTTGTTTGTACGTGGGGTGAATTTCTCAATACACCCACTTCACTTGGCAACACACAGGTAGAATCTATAGGTTCAAACAGAACTTCTATGAAATTCACTAGAACTTCTATGGAATATATAATATTTCCACCTATTATACTCTATAACACTATTCTACACGTGGTGTTCACAATTCCTTCCTGGTAAATGAACATTGACATTTGTCTTTCTTAGATGTGTTGATAGTCACGGTCTGTAGAATCGTAGTTTTTCTTCTTATAGTGTAATATGAAATCGTCCATTTTATAAAAGAACACATGAAGTCCTTACATAGTTATATTTGTAAAGTAATTTTGAGCGTATCTGAAGTATCCATGAAAGTATGGGTACTTAAGTAATAGAATTATTACATGTATCGAATGATTATAAGAGATTAAATCTATAATAACATATTTTCATCTCAATGTTAACTATGGGTAAACTTTCGATAGGAAAATAATACATACAACTTTTCTTTGGGCCCTGATCAGCTCGCAACTCACAAGGTGGCGATTGATCAGTACTGCTAATTCCTTTAATATTAGTGTAAGCCCATGGATTTTTGTTGGAATATTTGCTGAACCAATTGTTACATTGGACATAAAGATTCCAATGAAAGGATCCCTATATATCCCATCTAGATGACAAGTCATTGACATGTTTTCAGCTACCACATCCCGATAAGTGATTCTTTTTATCCATGGTAAGGGTTTACGATCCCAGTAACTGTCTACATGGGAACCATAGTTGTCTATCATACAAAATACACATTTCATGTTGTGTATTTTCATACCCTTGGTGTATATATCTTTGACATAGCCCCTCCCCCTCGCCCCACACCAGTCTGGATTCTTATCCCAAATTATGTCAGGATGGCTGGAATGTCTTGAATTCTCACATATTGAATTCCACCTAATGTTTCACTTTATTATGGTGTAGAAGCATTCTACATTTCAATGCAAGTGGGCCATTTGATGATCAAATGACTTGTTGGTTTTCTATATTTTATATCAAATTCATCCCTGTAACTTTTGACTGCTACACAGTCATCTCCAGATACAATGTAGTTCTGCTCTAGTTTTGTAAGTTATTGTTAACTATGTCCTTTGTTTTTTCTTTTGTTGGTCCTGGTATTACTAATATATATTGGTGAGTATGTAATTATTTTATTTTATCTTTCTTAGAAATTACTGGTTTTCACATCTTCATTCTACTTTTGATGTTCTTGAATTTGTACTTCATTTTTGAAGAAACCATACCCGGAGATGAAGTTTAGAATACCTCGGTGTTCCTATGTTGACTTACTGTAAATTTCTTCTAAAGTTGTAATAACTTTTAAGTGAGGTAAACCAAAGTTGTTAAGTTCAGATCCTCTTAAGGTATGGTTAAGTTGCTCTTAAGTGGGTTTACCCTAAGTGGGGGATGGTGATGGAATAGTAAGGTTGTAGATATTTTCTATCGTTTACCTTCTATTTTGGCTTGAACTTGAATCTATTGATTTTCTAGTAAGCTTGTTTATGAATAAGTGTTTCCATAATGTATGAATTGCATGACCTTTTATGTTTGGTATGTATTGATTAACATTACCTAGAATGTATTATGAATGTTTCAAAGTGCATGAAATAAAAATCTTGATAAAATCCATGTTTCCTCATGTTAAATTGCACCTTGATATGCTAGTTGTGCATTTGACTTCATGGGGTAAGATAAAAAACATGGTAGAAGTCACAGGTGAGTTGTAATGGTTAGCCTTATTATGGAAATTTAAGTCTCTTTCAAATAAAATGAATTGGATCTCTTAAGAACTATGTGACTTTTATGATTTGGATTGCATAATTGTAGTCTCATTCTATAAAAGTTAAAGCGTATTTAGCTAATTGCCCATGTGTGTGCCTATGATTTGTGTGAGTCTTCTAAAAATATGCTTACTATGGACGTGAGTACCTTATTAGAAAATAATATTTTGTGAAATTACTTCCTAATTGTTGTGATTTGCTTGGTGTGACTTACCATTTTGATTTGAATAGGAACGAACCATGAGCATGTCTTGGTTAAAAGTTGCGAATTTCTCATTTTAAAAGGAATTGACCTGGTACTTTGCTAAGGTGTGAACTCATGATACATGTAAGTGTGTTAAGGAAAAGGACATTCCTCCATGGACACCACTAAGAATGGTATGATTGAAGATGACCTTCATAACACTAGGTCAAGCTACTAAAGATTTATGTTGATTAAATTAACTCAAGTCTTTGTGTATTAAAGTATGAGTGCCTACTGGTTTTGAATATTGTTGAAATCTTCCTATGTGTGGCCTTGAAATATGATATCTTAATGATATGAGGTGAAATGACCATGTTATTTTTAGGAGAAGGATGTTCCTCCTATGAACATGATAAGAGCCTTTGTGTTTGATGCATAAATAGTGAGTGGATTATGGAATTTTTGCTTGCTTGTTTGAATTGACTACTAAAACGATTAGATTTATTAAATTTTTTTATGAACTACTATATGATATTTTGAAGTCCTTGTTGTGGTAAAGAACCCTAAGTATCATTCGAGGACGAATGTTTCCAAGTGTGGGATATTGTAAGACCCCAAAATAAGATAGGGTGCGTAGAGCCTAACATTCTTGTATTAAGGTTATAAGTTGTTAAATAACATATAATATGGTATATAGGGAGTGTTTAAACATTGAGGTTATTTGGAATTCGAACGTCAAGGGACAACAAAAACGTTCGACAACTAGTCGCCAATGTGCCTCATGTGTCTATGCATGATTAAATTTGTGTTTCATGAGATTTTAAAGCCTATAAATGATTTAAATGATGTTTAATTGTGATATATGAATTTTTGAGAAGTTTTGAGGTCAAGCGACCAAGAACGTCCAAGGAGTTTGAAAGATAGCACATAAGACGCTCAACGTGTGTCTTGATGGGGCCTAGCCTGTTTGGACGACTTGCAGGTGTTTATTTTTGGTGAAACGTCCATGGAAGTTCTAGAGCTTTTTAAGGGTTTTATTTACATTGGAAACGTCCAGTTACGACCTCTGAAGGTCCCCACAAAAGAGCCCACAAGAAGGCCCCAAGGCTGGTCGAGACACTACCTTAACAGTGTCAATTGACGGACCTAACGATAGCTCGTTGGTCAACCAACGGCCCGTTAGTGAGGTATCTTCGAATGGCACTTACCCTTTTCAGGTCTCAAGAAAAATTTTCTAAGTACCAATTGACGGAATCCTATGCACGGCCCGTCGAATGACCTAGGCCAGTAGGTGCTACCGTCGATGGTGGCCTGCATTTTATAGCCTGCGTCTATTTCATTGAAGCGTTGAACGGAAAATTCACCCCATGTAATAAACTGACTCTAACAGGCTTATTTAGAAATTTTTATGTGCATATAAGTCGTCCAAAATGTGACCAACCCTTTCAAAAATCAACTCACACGATTAAAGCCTTTCCCGCCAAAATATTCTCTCTAGAACCTCCATTGTTGGTGAAGCTCAAGAACAGATTTGATATTGGATTTAAATGGATGAATTATCAAATTTTAGATATTTTAATGTAGATAAAGGTATGGTGATCCTTCATCTCTATTTATTCTTCCATCTAGAGAGTTAACCTCAATGTTTTCAAAGAGAAAATTATGATCATGTTCTTCTTCTTCATTCTAGCCATCGGTTCTTTCATAAATTTAGTTCAAAAGCATAATATGAATATTTGATGATTATCTACTTATTTGGACGTCATTTTCAATCCTATTGCACGATGAACCCATGCATCTTTAACAAACTCGATTTTAGCCTATATATGACTTTATGATCTTGATCTTATGCATGTCGATTTGTGATTCAATTATGTTAATAAGATAATATGTACTTTATATTATGAATATGGATTGTGAATAATTCATCAATTTCCCTTGTGAATCCATGTATGAAGATTTGAACAAACTAGCCGATTTTTATATGTTAATAGTAAGTTTGTGTTCATGGTGATTATTATGGGATTTCAATGGGTGTTGATCGTTGTAGTTAATTCCTTAGGTTAGTAAATTTGTTCAATTTTATTAAGTTATTCATGTTGAGCAATGTTGGTTAGCTTGTGATTCTTCTACTTTCGATTGATGACTTAAATAGTATATACACAGTGATCTAAAGGTTATAGCAATGGTAGTAGGACTTCGTGTAGAGCATGTTGTCCTTATCTACTTCCTTATATTGATAATTTTAATGTATTGTTATATGAATCTTGATGATAAAATAAAAGGAAATCTTGGCATGAATTGATCTAGTTTCTTCTATTCTACAATTTGAATGTTGTAATGAACCACATGTGATCTTAATTCTAGGGTAGATGAAGCATGGTTTAGATTATATTTATATCTATTTAGATAATTACCTAAAAGTATATTATTGATATACGATAATTGACAAACTAAACTAGGGAGGTTACTTGATGCTTTAGGACTTTCTACTTCGTACTACATGTGAGTTGCCTTGAATTAAGTTATAGTATGATCTTGTAGCAACTTGTACATGGTTTCTTTTACGAATAAATTAAATTTAGATACCGCCCTATATATGAATTGTTTATGAACAAGGTGTATTGAACAATAATGCTCAAAGGGTGGGAAATTGGTAAGAATGCTTATCTCTTCTACTTTCCTTGTAGTATTGTAGTTCAAGAAGCCTTGTATGACATTGTGTGGTATGGTCCACTTATGGTGGCGTTGTTTATGTTATTTTTCAAGCTATATATATATTGACCATGGCCATGAAGGACAATTGATGAATATATGAACATGTACCTATGATGATACTATGTGAAGCTTATGCATACTTTCCTATTCTACTAGTGATTTAGGTTATATGGCTATTGTGTAAGCATGTGTATGTCCATGTTAGGGTAACTTATAGGTGTGCATGAATAGCACAAGTTAGAAATCTTAACAGTAACATGAAATTGACTTGTTTTCTACACTATTGAGTGTTGTGTGATTTATGATTGCTAGAGTATTATGGTCTAAGAGGGTGGCCACCTCAATGTGTTGTTGATAGCCATTATGTGATCATGTTGACCAATGTACTAATGCAGTCACTTTACATTCATTTTACGAGTAGTATAGGTCCTTGTGTCTAAACGAGAGGTAGTTCTCATATTCACTAGTGTCTACTACTATGCATTTTAAGATGACGTTTATGAAAGTATGATATGTGTTTCCCTATCTAGGATGACTTTATAGGTGTACTAATATGGGAAAGGGTATGGGACTGTGCCTATGCATTGCACATGTATACCCTAATAGGATAGTTCTAGTTTTTGTTTCTATATATATGAATATGATGTATGAACTTGTGTGACTTAATGTGTTATATGAAAGGTTTGCTCACATATATGTATACACTCACACACATGAAATATTACCTAGTTAATCGAGTGGCATTGAAAGGTGTGCCCAATATTAATCTAAAACTAGATTGGAGCTTGAATATGTTATAAGCATATGTGATTAAAGATCCTTAGCCTATGATTTATAATAAAATAATGATAAAGGATTTTTTATATAAACGGAACTTAGGTCAGAACCAAGTGAGCTTATAGATTAGGGGGTGAGAGTATCCAATATAAGGAAGGTGGGGTTCACTACGATCCTCAGGTGATGGAGTGACACTTTCCCAAATAGTGGAGGTAGTTTTCACTACGATCCTCACGGGGTTTATAGCCTCATGACCCAACGTAGGGTGTATAGTTGATATTTCCATGACTTCCCCCAAGTTCCATAAATAATGTTGCAACCATAGCATACTATCTAGTGGATCCACCGAGAAAACTCTGTCACATTTGGTTCTACTTTGGCCGGTAGACCATCCTTTATCGGTGTGGGGTTTCATGACACCGGAATCCATGATTAGCATCACATGGTCTATGTCCGCTCAAGTAGAATGGACAATGGAAGTAAATGACTAGGACCCTAACTAGAATTACTTAAGGGAGGTTACTTAAAATAGGTGGAAGTAATGAACCCTCTAGACATTGTTCAAGTAGCTCCTTAGGAAGTTCTAGGAAGGTGTTCTAATGCATGTTACTATGTATGTGTCCATTATGCATACATTGTAGTATTTTTCTACTTGTTATGAAGATGTTCATGATATGAGTCTTTATGCATGATGTTGATATCGTTTGCTATAAGATGAAAGTCTTACTTGACATAAATGAAGTTGTCTTCTCTAACTATGTTGATATATGACTTGAATGTAAAGGCTTGTGGTCTCATGATGGGTTTACTAAGTATGTGTTAGGTTATTGGGCTTCGCATGTACATTGCACTAGTAGACTTAGATTGGGGGCATGGGATAGGTCTTATAAGGTTTTATGTGAAGTAAAATGAGCATATGTGTAGAATGTGACCTCAAATGGGACTTAAATTATATACGTGATTTTGTATGATGTTTGAAATTTAATTTTGTTTCTATGTAATATGAAAATTTTGTATATGCTATTTATTTTTAAAAATTTATAAAGATTTATTAAGCAAGGCATGAAGTATGATTTCAAGAAAATGTCCCTTTTAAATGCATGTTTTTGCATGGTTGTCATACTTAGTGTATTCTTGTTCTAATCCCATTCTTCTTGAATTTTTACACAAAGTGTAGGTTATGGATTCTTAAAGGATGTCTTGAATGGTGAAGATCTTGATAGATTATTCCCCAAGATCAATATAAGGAATCCTTAAGTTCAGGGATCTCTCACTTATGTCTTTACGTAAAGTATTTCAATATTGTATAGTTATGTAATGTGAGTTAAAGGTCGTGTCCCTAATATACGCTAATGTTGTTGAGTCTGGCAAAGATACTTTGAGTATAATATGTATTATTACTTATGTTTTATATATATGTAAGTTAAGTTCTAGCATATGTGCTATGAAAAGTTTTATATTTTCCGCTAAATATACTATGTCAATGCGATGAACTATAAATATGGGCTTCTATTATATCTCTGAGAGGTCAAATACGCCACGTTATTTCTAGGAGTGATCCCCGGATGTGACAAAGCTGTAGGTGATGAGCCCCTGATGGATGTAGACATAATTCTATATCAAAGCCTATTCTCTCTTTGAATAAATTATTAATCATCTTCAGGATTAGACTACTAGACATCGGCAAAAAAGAGTCCTTCCGATGAGCCGCGAATTACTTTTGGTGATCCTCAGTATTTCTCCAATGGTAACAGATCGAAAATCAAATAGAACAATGCATTAAAGGCGAAATGGATATATTAGGAGTACGGCCAATAGTTCGGCGAGTCCGATCTAACTTGCCATTCATCCTAACCTGCCTATTCTCAATTCACCTTCTCGAATTTGACCCTTCACTTTATAAAAGTAAATAAAAACATGAATCAATTCCATTAAGCATAGGACCATAACACCCATCACTCCGGAATACTTATATTTCACCCAAATTTGTAAAATTTAGCCCCATACGATGATGATATGTGCACTCAAGAACGGGGTTTCCAGTTGTATAATTAAGAAAATTTAATTTTTCGCATAATAAGAGAAACGAATACTTCACCTAATAAATATAACTAACACACAATCACAAACAAAAGATATTTCATTTAATTTTAAGCACAAATGTATTGGGCGTTTTGACGATCAAAACAATACGATCAATATTTCTATGAATCTTTTCAGAAAGCCTTGGTTCAAAGGTAACTTTAAACACTATGGGAGAAGGTGCGGATCTCCTATTGGATGGTTTGAAATGGATGAATATAGGTTTATAGAATGAGATTTAGTTCATCAAGCTCTGGAGAGGTGAAACTTAATCAAGAGAGGTTGAAGATGGCACATTTTCGTCACAAATACTACATTAATATTACGAAAAAGGGCGTTAGAGTTTGAATTAGTTGATTGGGTCTATTTAAAATTTTTATCCATATAAAGCATGTTATGAGGTTTCGTAAGAAGGGAAATCATAGTCCCCGATATATTTTACCTTATCAAATATCCGAGAGGATTGGCAATTTAGCTTATAAGTTGGAGCTTCCATAAGAGTTAGCGGAGTATCATCCAGTATTTCACCTATACATGTTGAAGAAATGCATGAGTGATACTTCATTGATCATACCAACTGAAGTTATTGAGATCAATCATAGTTTATCTTATGGGGATATTTCTGTTTAGATTCTAGATCTCTATGTCTGCAAGTTGAGGAAAAAGAAGGTAGAATCAACCAAAGTATTTTGGAGGAACCAATTATTGAAGAAAATTCATGGGAAGCATAGGAGGATATGAAGAATAGATATCCACATCTGTTTGAATGCAGAGAAAAAGTAGACTAATGTACTTATTCTTCTCTTACTACTTTGTAATTTATGAGTGTATAATATTAATGTTACTCGTCGTAGCCTTGTAAGAGTAATCTAATTCAAGTACGAATGTTCTCAAGGGATATATATTTCAACATCTTGGAATTTAAAAAGCTAGGAATAAGCTAAGAACTAGGAATAGTCACCTTTGGAAATAATTAAAAATCTAGAAATGTCCTTAAGTTAGGAAAATTTGAATTTTGATCAACTTCAAGTGGTCATAACATCTAGCTCAGGATTATTGAGGAGCACCTACAAATATAAATATGAGTAAGCTATGTCATTTAGATGTTTTGTTGTTCGATTTTGATAATTTTTTAATTCGGATTTTACAAGGGTATTTTGATCTTTTCCTTACACAAATATTTCAATTCATTTTCATTAAATAAATTGGGTGAAAATAGAGTTAGTGAAGTTTAAGCTTTTGAAAAAATAGAGTTAAAGGATTTTGGAGAAAGCACGTAAGAGAAAAGAAAAAGATGAAAAACAAGAGTTGCAAAGAATGATTGAGTCGGGGTGTGGATTCGCCACGGATTGATCCTACAAGGTACGTGAGTCTTTCATAGCATTGGTTTCTTTATCCTAAAACGGTTTGAATGTTTATGTTTTGACATGTATTCTGGAATTTGAATGTCGTTCTTGATTTGGGTTGAGTTGTGGTGTTTCTGAGATCATTACGTTGAGTTTTAGTTTTGCTTTGAGATAGATTTTTTAATACATATGTTGGGTATCAGAATCTATAAATATTTTGAGAACAATAGTCTAGGTTTGATGAATTGGGGCTTGAAAATGAAGAAGGAATATTCGAGCAGGATCTGGCACGCGGACTTGGTCCATAGTAAGAATAAAGTTGATCCGCGTCATAGTTAGGACGCGGACTCCTAGTCTCAAAATTTATTTTTGTGAGCAATTAATTAAAACATCTCATGTTCTCTGACATGTTCCAAGACGGTTATTTCATGATTTTTCTCATGTTTAGCTATCTAAAATAATTCTTAAACATCATGAGGTCTTCCATGTTACAAATTTTTATCCTTGATCCATAATTCAATTCAAGGTGAGTTAAGAGACTATTCCAATAATGTTAAGAGTCGAGTAAAGAGAAGTTATCCATGTTTTCAAAGATCATTTATGAATGTTTTAACTTTGTTTGAAGGCTTAAGTTCAAGATGAATGAACAAAAAAGTTTAGATTTGAAATTCATTTCTTCAAAAGTATATGGGGACTATGAATATCCTATGAGATTATCTATATTAAAGCTGCTTATTCAATTCATAATTAAACAACATGATGAAACTTCATAAATATAAGCTTTTAATATAATAATCCATTAGGAAATTTATAAGATGTTAATTGATTATGTATGAGATTTGATGTTTTCTAACATGTACCAATAAAATCTAAGAGACAATCAAACATTAATTCATATCAAGAACCAACCAATCATTGATCTTTTATTGCTAATGTTTAACACTAGTAGAGGAAATAAATTTTTACTATTGTTTTTGTATTTTATCTTAATGTTTTAGTTGATAAGTATTAACTAAAGATTACTATATGTGTGTATTATTTTTTCTCCTTAGGAGGGATTTTCACGACAAGAGCTAAAACTAAAAAAAATTAATAATTGACTATTGCGGTAGTAATAACAAAGTAAAAGATTTTATTGTATTATAGATGGTACTAGTTGTTTTTGAAATAAATATTTTCTTTTCGAGTTGCATTTGTAAACTTTTTTTGGTGTTAATCTAGTACTATTTCATAAATCAAGTATGACAAACAACAAAGAATAATCAACTTAGAGAAGTTTCTTTTGCCAATACTGAATTTTAGGGATGGGCAGCACATTGAAGTTATGTTGAATTTTTTATGAATATTTATTGGGGTTTTTTACACTTAACATTTTTAATAGATACTTAACATTATACATCGCCTATGATGCCTACTGGGTATCTGATGTTTTAATACTCATGCAATACTTCTAAATATTTTTTTTCTAATACAACTTATAGTATAAGTCACCCTTGCGGAAGTTGAATCTCTCGTGGCCATCAATACTAGATTGTTGTTAGATCTTATTGTTCAATTATTATTTTTCCTTATTATTGATCTAGCTATGTAATTTGTATTTTTATCAGATAGATCTAGTTTATATAGACTTTCAATGTTTAGACACTCTTGTACCCATCGCAATATGTCTGAAGTTTGAACTTATATATAGTTGTTTTTATTGTTCATTTTAGGGCTCTTTAGATATCTTATGTACCATTTAACCTTTATGTTTTTTAGAATTTTCTTCAATATAGTGTGATTTAGTTTAATTTATATTTTTTCTACGGATTTAATCTTCTGTTTTGGGGGTTTTCTTGTAGGAGCCTCAAGGGCCTAATTTACGCTCATGACCCATAAATTTATAATTGAAAAAAATTTAGGTATTATCAAAATGATGATTATTTTTTTAAAAAATATGATCGATATTTTAGTTTATCAAATTAAATATGGATGCAATCACTTTGTTTTTCTATATGGTATAAAATTTAATCAAGTTCGTAAAATTATGAAATGAAATCATTTTTTCCTAAAATTAAAATAAATTTTTCATCAAAGCCCTACTTGTTAAAAAGTTTTGATCATCAAGGAAATGATAGGACCAATGTTATTAATATAAGAGGTTCATTGGAACTTTGTAACATTCTCAAAAGAGTTACCTTAATATTTAAAAATTGATTAATTAAATATATATTAAGAACTCAATAGTTACGTAAAGTTAATTATGATCTAAAATTCATATGATTTCTCTATTGAATTTCTACGAATAAGATGAAAAATAATCCATCTAACCTTAATTAGATATATCTAGTTGAGCCTTAAGATTACATATTTTAGTATTGTTAATTCATATTAATCGAATTTAGAATTAGAATGGTACGGATTAAAATTAAAAAAATTACAATAGTTGGATGAAGACTTGTTTTAATTACTCAATCGAATTAAAGAAAACATTAGAGATTAAATTTTTTTAGTTATGTGGAATAATCATCATAAAGTGTACAATTGTACACACATATACAAACAAATTTTCTCGTACCACCAGTTGATCATAGCCCATCTCCATTGTGTTTTTCAAAACATTTCTTTCGACAATCTACAAGAAAACATCCATTTGGATTCAAAATTTCAGTACATCTATTCTAAGCATCAACATAAGTAAATATCAATGCAACTGCAACAAAATAAATAAAATATAATACTTCATGAAAATGTTATACCAAATCATAAGCTCATGCCACTACTATCCCTATGAATATTTCTTTGAAAAATTAATCAAGGGGCAAAAGCATAACTTGTTGCAATAACCAATCAATTGTGTACTTCATTAACGTTCCTTTGCAATATTGCATGTTAATTGTACGTATACGTCAATCAATATAGATAAATTATTTATGATGTTGTGAATTTGACCTATCAGACCATGGTTACTGTCCAATAAACAAATAGATGGTTAATAAAAGAATGAAGTGAAAACTTATTTAATGTAATTAACACATAAATTATGTAAGCTAATATATCAAAAAAAATGATGAGGATAAATAAAACAAAATTTTTAAAATTTATAGATAATGTAAAAAATACCTGATATATTGAAAAGGACCCAAAGACCAGAGTTCAAATATTTTTCCATTTCATACAAAAATATATTTCAAATGTAAATGATGTATTTTGAAGTAATATGCAAGAGGGTTTTATAATATATTTTTGCTACAATTTTGGTAATTTCTAAGAAAATGTAAAATATTATAAATTTTATTATTTTTCTATATATAAATCATTTTAACTTGTTGAAAGTTAAGGTTAAATATTCAAAAGCTTGAGTAGGATAAGGTCTTTGAAGATTTAAAGTGATAGCTCATAAATTTAACATATTGTGAATGGGGGATTTTTTCACAAGTAGTAAAAATATGAAAATTAATAAGGGAATATAAGCAATGATAGGGGAATTCTTAGGATGTGACTGCAACACGAATTAATCTAGATTATTGATACATCCATTTAATAAAAGATTTATAGAATAATAGTGCCTACTCTAAGCATTAAGTGGAAATAAGTTCTCTCTCGAGCAACTTACCCCAATGCGATAGGTTATTCTCAGCACCCACATGTTGCATGAAGACAAGCCTACAACTTACCTGACTCACTCTCTCGAGCTAAGTGTAGGATATCGGATTAGGGCTCACTCTCTTCAGCAGAGCCTCATGTCAATCTACTCCTTACGTAATCAATCTAGTTGTCTTGGTTTCACGACTTCTCTCTAGAGCAAGCAGAAAACACATAAATGAAATTGTATTTGTAACTACAAATTTGGTAAACTCATCCATAACTATGAGAAAAAATCACCATTAAACTACAACTAATCGAGCAGCAGACAAGACCCAACAACAATCTTACCCTAAATTAGCTAAATCACACCCCTAGAATGATGTTTTTTTGACAGACATCAAGAAATAGAAATTGTACCTTCAATGATGTTGAAATAAAATACGTATGAGAAATTAAGTCTATTTAGACTAAACAAGAAGAATCAAGAAGACCAACTTCAAATTTAAAAGAGGTGAAACTCTCTTCTTCTTCATATTTTCAAAACCCTCTTAAACTTGGAGTAATAATATTAAAAACTAATATATAGAAAATAAGAATAACGTTCGACTATCTCAAAAAACCACAACTCTAACTAGAAGTTATAGTTTTTCAGATTTGAGCTGCAATGGATTCTTCGACGACATTAGTCTGAGTCGCCGACAAATTCGGTGATTCCCCCATTGGTGTAGCTCACCACGTTTTGGTACAACCTTCAACATCATCATGCTTTGGTCCATTGGGTAATATGGTACTTCTTTGTGGAGCTACTCGGCCATATGTCAAATACTTATTTCTTTCGCTAATTTGATCTTTTCCTTGAAGGCTAATCAAAATAGGCGAAGAATGATTCTTTGGCAATCCTCCAAGTGGACTAGGCAATCGTCAAACATCCATGTCTTCGTTCTTTTCAGATTTTTGGTCCCTTTTTGCGATATAGTGTCCATGGTTTCCTTTTAAATTTCAAATATCGAAAGCTTAAGAGTTTTCATCAGATATTGAGATAAAATAAACTTTAGAAGATGTTATTTCTACTAAAATGAAGAGTTAAGTGAGTCCAATCTCTGGACTCATCAATACCCCCATCTTAAACTTTTGCTTGTCCTAAAGTAAAACTCAATTAGAGCAGTTCAACAAAGTTGTCTCAAAAAGTGCTACAAAAGACTCATTATAACTGTATACAACAAGACTCAAATTACTTATGCAAGGATCAATTGTGTATTCAAAGATTCTAATTGTGACAAACAAATAAAAAAAATTCTCAGTCTCGCATTACTCTTTTCAAATGCAAGTTCAATCTCAACAAAAGCATTCGAATGCCATATCACACAAATGATGATTATGTTTTTACACACAAGGGTATAATCAGTTCAAAGTTCAGGAATCATAAACAACATTCACACTCATAAAGAGGACCACATTACATTCTTTCACCGATAAGTTTGCCCATATTTTTTCAGTCAACATTTGTTTAGCTTTATCAATATCAAAAAAGTATTTCTAAGGCTTATAATGGAGTTGAGTTCAAAGGTATGGTAATTTAGGATCACTAAATAATGATCTCCATGATACGTTAGTGATCATAAGTCATCCTATTATTTATTTCCAAAGATAGCTTGGAAACCCTATTTATTTTGTACTTTATTCCACATTTTTCTTTTTTAGTTCTTTTCTTTTTCTTTTTCTAACTCTTTTTTTTTATATCAAGGGTTTCCATCTTTTTGCAATATGATGGGATAATGGAAACATTCCTTGCACTTCGTTAAATTTTCCCTTTTCTTTTCACCTTACCCCCAACTTAGGATTTTAGCCTAAGTTGACTATTTTGTCAAACCTATCATTCATGGGGATTAAGGGAGATTGATCAATAAGTGTCTAGTCGTCACAAAATTTCTTCAAAAGAAGGTTAAGGCTTAAGGGATGTTCAAGAGAGGTTCACACACTCACAAGGGGAGGTCACACGGGAGGTGTATGTCAAATTAACTCACACTCAAAAAAATTACTTCAGATCATATCAAGAGAAGGCATTACTTAGCTGTCTAGACTAACGAGGAAAATTCTAGGTGTTGTCATGCGTGGTTCTTTAACATTCCGTAAAATTACATGTCTAGTGAAGAGCCCAATAGGTCTTTAAGAATACGTATTGGGGATACATAGGCATCTCAATGCCCAATATTTAGAAATATTGGCCATAGTATAAAAAATTGGCTAAGGGGTATTAGCCAATTTCTATATAATACCCAAATAAGTAAAATATTGGGCATATTAAAAAATATTGACTTAAAGGGTGTTAGTAAATTTTCCAACATTAAAGAGCTTGTTTAAGAAATATACCTGCAATGAAGACTCTAAGCTAAAAACATATATTTTCTAGTATTTGCACACAAAGTGCTAGGCATCCAAGTATCAATTCTAGTACAATAACATATGATCATTTAAATTAATCGTGTAGTTAAACAGTGCCCAAGTACATAGTGTGGATCCTTGGAACAATAAGTAAACATTCTCAAATGAACCACAAATAATAGTTAGTTAGAAAATTTTAACCCACCCATGTGCAAGAACATGTGCAAGACATGTGAAGAAGCTGCCAAACGAGGGGACCACCCTAACCATATTCGGTTAGTGTAGTTAGGGGGGAAAATGTGTACAAGGGACCACTCCATGTTTTCCCTAACCTCCAACAAATTCTAGACTCTAACCTTATATCCTAAATGACTAAATAACCTAGGACTAACGTAGTTGGACCCATTAGTGCACCCGACACCCTAGGACCAAAACCGGGTTGACACTAACCTAGTACTTGTTAAAGAGATAATGTAGTACCTAACCTAGGATGGTCCAAAAGGTTATTTATGGTCCAAAAAACTTATGGGTACTTTATTAATTTTCCTAGGACTAAACCCGGGTTGACACTAACGTAGTACTAGTTAAAGAGATAATGTAGTACCTAAAATTGATTTGAAATAGAATAAGAATATATCATAAATATGTTTGCCAAACATTCTTATTACAAAAGCTTCGATACGAAAGTACGAAAGAAATGATAGGGACAACATCCACTAGCTTTTTCTAAAACTAAGGCTAGACTATAATTGTAGCATCCTTGAAATCAATGGGACCTACCAAATGGTCTGGAAAAACGCTGATGCGCAAAGCATTGCAAGATTTGTCAATCTGTCCCTTAACCTGCATCAATGAAATAGTAACTAGTAGGGGGTAGTATACCACTTGTACTAAGTATGGGTGTATTCACACATACACATAAAGCTATGCATTATCAAAGAAAGCTCTTCCTAAACAACATCCTATTTCTTGAAAGCCTAGTCACTAGACTTTCCAAAATCGTTAGTTGTGAATTATGGATTGAATATGATGTATTTTAATGCATTCAAACCACAAAACTCATTTTATATGTGATTACAAGGCATTAGTATCATCAACACTATTTTAAAACAACTCCTCGTTGTACACTTAGATTATTTTTCAATCTTTTTCTTCTTGTTGTTGTGTACTACAATAATTCATTTGGTCCTATGTTTTACTTATAAGTGCAATGATTATTTATCGTCCTATACCAACAATAAATCGATGAAAGTAATCCAAGGACTAAGGAATGATTTCCCTAACTTATAGTGAGTCATTCTTTACACTATACATTTATTACCTTTCATAAGAAATTCTCTATTGATCATGCCATTTATTTAATTACATTCATGTTTTATATATTCTAAATTTCATATACACGACACTTTTGAATCGTTGATGTAGCATAAGACATCTCAAGTGAGGGCCCAACTTATGGGACCTCAATCTGAGGGCCTTCTTTAATAAACACAAAGTTTGCTTCATTCGTTCATTCGTACTTTACATTATTCATTTCATTCATTCGTAGGCTGATCTACACACCAGATATACCTAGGATGAATTTTAAGACTCTCATCGGGATCATGAAGTGCAATGACCAAGATAGACCTTATGCCATTAGTTCAATCTTATTTAACCTTCTAATTGTCTTGCCCAAACACCTTAGGTATCGTTCTTTTTATTGTCTTTCATACTTTGAGGATGGCCTCATTCATTCTTTGGGAACTTTAATCTTAACCTACATAGTTCATGTTAGAATCATGAAATCATGTGTCTGCCCCACACCATAAATATATGGAATCACCAGCCAAAGTGACTCGACCATGCTAGTTCATATAGGGAGTCAAACCCTGCTAGATCTCTATATTGGAAGTATAGGGTATAAAGAGACCCATACCCGGCATGCCAGACAGTCGAATCTCATAAGAGTTACGTGAACCTCCGTCCTTCCCGAAGGAAGGCATTACTGCTCATAACTAGCCTATCCGTGCTCAATATAAAGTTCCATTACATTCAACTCATACATCTTGGAAGCTAGCTTCTATAATGAGGACATCATAGCTCATTAGATGATTTCTAATATAATCATTAGTATTAAGTTTGAATTAATTCAATACTCTCATTAGAGTGTTCATAGAGACTGGTCACTTCATTAACTTTACACTCCCATATGTGAGTACGTTTTGGTAACATTTACTTAGGCTCATTTTGAGATTGCTGTAATTTTTCACATTATCCTCTTATAATATTGTCATCATTTTCATTAGAATCATAGATTAACATAATTACTCTCCTCTTTATGTGAATGTTCATTTCTTCTTTACCTTCTAGTGTTAACTCAAGCATTATGGAGGCTTGGTTCTAGATTGAGATTTACTTACTTTTGATGACTTATCATCCTTACTTTACATTGATGAAATGTTAAGTGTATTTAAATAACATCCTTAGTTTTCACTGATGAAATGTAAATTATCCTTACATATCATCCTTACTTTACATTGATGAAATGTGAGTTGCCCTTAATATCATCGTTAGGTGATAATGTTACTAGTCTCACACATTATAACACCTTCATTCGTGAGTATTCTTTTAAAATAGTAGGTTATGTATAAGTAAGACTTGTATCACTTCCTTTAACATCCCATTTTGGTCACTTAATTAATTTAGACCCCTTAATTATGTTATAATTCACGTCACTTCTTTACTTTAGTGTAGTAGCTTCATTTCATTGTTTATGGACGATGAGCACTTCTTTCAATGAGTTATATATGCCCATATTTCATTCTTTTAGAGAATGTTGGGACTTGTCCCAATGGATGGCATGCCCTTGGTTATGGATTCATTAAATTATTTTAGTAGTGCTTGTTATATATTTGATACTCTTACTTTACAAGATTGACATATGATTTGTATAGGCATAAACACTTGGGTATAGATCACATAACCATCTATGTTGGCATAGGCCAATTTTTAATTCTTTCATTCTTGGTTGGATATGTATATAATTCATTAGTCAATATTTTAATTATTTAACATAATATTATAGACATTTTCGTGCATCCCTTTTGGACAATGTATTGTTAGCCATTTTATTGGCATAATCCAAACAATCACTCAAATTATGATTTCATGGAGATCTTCTTAGTGAACCTTATAACATAACTTTAGGCATAACATTTTTTAACATCTTGAACAGCACAATATGATCATTTAACGAACACGACTTCATGAACAAGTCACATTAAATCGTAATCATCTTCATAGATAACAACTTCAGACACATCTTAACATAGTATAATCTCTTAATCAATCATTGTTCATGACTTTAGGGTAACATTTTAAGAAATATTGGACAGAATCATATTATTATTTGATGAATTTAACACCTTCATAATGTTACAATAACAGCAATGCAAAATTCGGACAAACACATCAACACTTAAAACAATTACGGATGTAACTAACACAACGTCGATTCATGATTCACTTTTGAAGGACTTAACTATATATGACCACAACATCATAGTTTAAGGTACATTCACAATTCAAGAACATTACATATTAGATCAGCCAGACCACATACCAACAACATGATCTCTAACCTATTCAATGTCACGACCCGGATTCTGGGATCCAGATCGCAACTGGCGTCGTTGACCTCTCAGAGGTCACATACAAGCCTCATCTTACATTCATCACATTCATCTAGTTCAATTTGCGGAAAATTTAAAACTTTTTATATGTATAAAGTATACATAGAATTGATATAATTATTACCTAGATATATCATATACTAAGCTCAACATAAGAAAACAACCATCTAACTTTTTGAATTAATTCAAAACTGAAGATGAATATATCATAAAGATTTTTCCAAACTTGGTCTTATTAAAAGGCTAGACTAAGTCTGTAGCATCCTCTAAATCATAAGGACCTACCCAATGGTTTGGAAAAACGCTGAAGTCCAACCCCTACAAGTGTCGTCAACGTGTCATCTGACTGGCACCTATAAAATAGTAAATAGTAGGGGGTTAGTACATCACTTGTACTAAGTATGGGTGTATGCACACATACACATAAATCTATGAATGATCAATGAAATCTCTTCCTAAACGACGTGCTTTTTCTGGAAAGTCTAGTCACTAGACTTTCTTAATTAATTGGTTGTGAATTGTGGTATGAATATGATGTATTTTAATGCATTAAAAGCACACAACTCATTATCTATATGATTACAATATATTAGTATCATCAACATAATTTTAGAACAACACAGGTGAAGATTTCAGATTTTGATCCTCTAAGGTCGAGAGCTCCTCTTTGTACACTTAGAATATTTTTCAATCTTTTTATTCTTCTTGTTGTGTATTTCAATAACTCCTTTAGTTCTATGTTTTACTTAAAAGTGCAATGATTCATTGTAGTCCCATACCAATAATAAATCGATGTATGTAATCCAAGGACTAAGAAATAATTTCCCTACGTTATAGTGAGTCATTCATTACACTATATATTCATTTGCTTTCTTAACCAATTCACTATTGATCGTGCCATTGATTTCATTACTTTTATGTTTTATATATTATACATTTCATATACATGAGACTTTGGAATCATTTATGTATCATAAGACATCTCAAGTGAGGGCCCAACAGATGGTACATCAACCCGAGGGCCTTCTTTAGCAAACACAAAGTCTACTTCATTCATTCATTCGTACTTCACGTTATTCATTTCATTCATTCATAGGCTTATTTAAACGCCATCAATACCTATGATGAAGTTTAACAATCTCATCGAGATCATGAAGCGCAATAACCAAGGATGATCTAATATCATTACTTGAATCTGATTTCACCTTCTGATTGTCTTGCACAAACACCGTAAGTATCGTTCATTTTATTATCTTTCATACATTGAGGAACTCTAACCTTAATCGACATAGATCATGATAGCATCATGAAATCCAGTGTCTACCCTTCACTCAAAAGAGGTTGAATCATTTGTGAAAGTGACCCAAAACATGCTAGTGTACATGGGAATTAATCCCCGCTAGATCCGTATATTGGCAGTATAGGTTAGAAGCCTAGGAGATATAAGGAGACCCATACCTGGCATGCCGGACAGTCTCATCTCATGAGAGTTACTTGAACCTCCGCCCTTCCTTAAAGAAGGCATCAAAGCTCATAGCTAGTCTATCGGTGCTCAATATAAAGTTCCATTTAATTTATCTCATACGTCATGCAAGATGGCTTCTAGTATAAGGACATCATATTTCAATAAATGATTTCTCTTATTATCAATATTATTAAGTATACATCAGTCTCAATACTTTCATTAGAGTGTACGTAGAGACTGGTCTCTTCATTGGCTTTACACTCTTAGAGGTGAGTATGTTTTTGTAACATTTACTTACACTATTGATGAATTTTCATCTTTTCTTTACATTGATGAAATGTGAATTGTTCTTACATAACCTCTTTGGTTTTAATGAGACTTGTCTCACACATTCTAAAACCTTCATTCATCAGTATTTACAACATAGTAGCTTAGGTGTAAATGAGGGTTGTCATTATGTCATTCCTTAATCTGTGTAACTAATCACTCAATCATCTGAATCCAATCTATAGACCTCATTAATCATTAATAAATCAAGGAATTATAAAATCAGTTGGAACCACATACCAACAACATGTTCAAGATTACATCTATATACTATAAAATCAAAAATAAGGACAACTAAGAGATGGAATTTCAACAATATCATTGGGAAACAACCGTAGTTTCGAAATTCATGAATTTGAAACATTTGAAGAGCCTCTTGGAGAAACCATTCCATGAGAGAAAATCCCATACCTTAAGTATAACTTAATTTATAAATTCCACGTAGAACTAACCTCGAAGAAACCGTAAAAATCATCTAAGAAATTTTCTATTTTTTTTCTTGCGTTTTGTTCACTGTTTTCCATACGCTTGTGGTTTTTAGTCGTGTATTCGTTAGAGTTTGAACGTGTTTTTAAGGTTTAGGAACTAACCATGACTTATTCAACTTATGGTTTAATAAGTTAATTAAATAAATTAATTAACTAATTACTAAAAAAACCTCCTAAGTTGACTATGGTTTTGTTCAACATTTTGACTTTATATTAGTCAATTAAATCCTTAATTTAATGATTTTGGAACCTAGGGTAAGTACTAAAGCATTCTCAAGTCATTGGAACAAAAATTAACCCTTTTGGACCGTCCTAGGTTAAGTACTAGGATGTTTCTTGAGTTACTAGGTTAGTGTAAGAATTTCTGTTTGAACACTTTAATTTTGTTAATCAAATGGCTAATTTAAAAATTAAGTAACCTATGGTAATTAATAAAGTACCCTTAAGTCGTTATAACCATAGCTAATCCTTTGAACCATCCTAAATTAGGTAATAGGTTGTCTTTTTCTTGTTTTAATCAAAATCTGGAAATTGTTTTGTATTTTCGATTTTGACCCTTTAAATTAATTAATTAAGTTTATAAATTAATTAATTAAGAAGACTAGGGTAATTAGTAGAGTACCCTTAAGTATTTAGGATCTTAACTAACTCTTTGGACCATCCTAGGTTAGGTACTACGTTGTCCCATGCTTGTCTAAACCGAAATCTGAAAATTTCCTTTTTATTTTCGGTTTTAGCCCTTTTAAATTAAATATTTTTTTTCTAAATGAATTTATTAGGTAACCTAGGGAGATTACTAAAGTACCCCTAAGTTGTTAGGACCATAACTATCTCTTGGACCGTCCTCGGTTAGGTACTAGGTTGTCTCTTTAACTAGTACTAGGTTAGTGTCAACCCGGTTTTGGTCCTAGGTTGTCGGGTGCACTAATGAGTCTAATTTTGTTAGTCCTATATTAGTTATGTATTTGGGGCAGTAGGTTAGAGTCTAAAATTTATTAGGAAGTTAGGCCTCACATGGAGTGGTCCCTTATGCACATTGTTGTCCCCTTAATTACCCTAACCGAATTTGGTTAGGCTGGTCCCCTCCATTTGTGCTTCTTCACATGTCTTGCACATGTGCTTGCACATGGGTTGGTTGTGATTTCCTAACTAACTAATAATTTACGTTTCCTTTGGGAATGTTTACTTATTTCCCCAAGGATCCTCACTATGTCCTTTAGAATTGCTTAATTTACATGATCATTTTAAATGGACATGTGAATTGGTACAAGGCTTCACAGTTCGATGACTACTACTTTGTGTGAAACTATTCATAACGGATATTTTTTTTGCTTAGTCTCGTCATTGCAGGTACATTTTTTGAACATCAATCTTGTATTGGGGTATGAAAACCCAAAAAGTATATTTCTTATTCGTATATAGAATATTTGCTAATATCCCTTGCCAATTTTTCTATACTAATTCCTAATATTGAGAGATATTGGGCATTAGGGGGCCTATGTACGCCTAATAGGCTATCCTAAGGGCATAATGACTTTTCATTAGACATATGATTTTTTAGAATGTTACATTCAACATGGAATCGAAAAGGATACTAGGGACAAATGAGTTCAATGAGAACACTGGAGCAACCCTAGTTTTCAAGATCTTTGAATCGTTGGAAAGAAAGTTCTCTTGGAGAAATAAGTCCAAGATAGAAAGACATACCTTATGTAAAACTTAATCTACTAATACCACCTTTATAGAAACCTTGAAATCGCCCTAGAGAAATCGATAAATTTTCTTCTTTTGTCTTGAGTTCGTTGCTTACTGTTTTTGCATCCCTTTTGTCTGTGAGTTTGAACGTGATTTTTAGCTTTAAGAATTGATCTTCACTCATTCAACTTAGTTTTTAATAATTTAATTAAATAACTTAATTAACTAAATACTAAAAAGCCCCTCCTAGATTTACTAGAACTGGAAAACCACAATACTTAGTCAAATATTAAATTTTTCCTATGAATTTCGTTTTTCTCCTTTAAATTAATTAATTAAATGGTTAATTTAATTAATTAAGGTACCTAGGGTAACTATTAAAGTTACCCTAAATCATTGTAACAAACATACACCCTTTTGGACCATCCTATGTTAATACTAGGATGTTTCTTGAGTTGTACTAGGTTGGTGTAAGCATTTTTATTTTACCCTTTTAATTAAATTAATTAAATTTCTAATTTAATTAATTAATTTACCTAGGGTAATTACTAAATTAATCTTAATTCGTTATAACCATAATTAATCCTTTGAACCATCCTAGGTTAGGTACTACGTTGTCTTTTTCTTGTTTAAACCGAAATCTGGATATTGCTTTGTTATTTCAGTTTTGCCCCTCTAAATTAATAAATTAATTTTCTAAATTAATTAATTAAGTAGAATAGGTTAATTACTAAGGTACCCTTAATGTGTTAGGACATTAACGTACTCTTTGGACCATCCTAGGTTAGGTACTAGGTTGTCCCTTTCTTGTCTTAACCGAAATCTTAAAATTTCATTTTTATCTATTTTAGCCATTATAAATTAATTAATTAATTTCCTATGATGAATTCAATATGAAGCTTGTTTGGAACCTCTGAGAGGTAAACGATGCGGGTTGCGATCCGAATTCAAGAATCCGATTTGTGACAGGTTCAAGGTAAGTTTGTCACACAAGTCATCGATACTTAGTTGATACAAAACTGCACTCTTTCGCAAGTGTGCAACAATCATTACAAAACGATCAATTTGACAATTGGCTAATCACAACGAGATGCAAATAGTTCACATATTTTCGATGAAACTTCTTTTTATACTCATTTTAGATCCGCATTCATGTTTGTTAGATTGCGAGCACTATTCAAGTCATATTTATTGATCCAAACTAAGACATAAATTTTCTAGTGAACAACCACATTTCAACGCATGCAAAGGGTGGAAAAATTTGCAAAAAGAAATTGAAATTTTTCGAAAGGGTCGAAATCATTTAGAATTTAAAAACAAAAGTAACTAAGCTTCAACAAAAATAGTATTAAACAATATTAAAAAATAGCCCCATATATACACACACAAAACACAATTTCAATCATAATAGGCATGGGCCTCACCTCACAAAAACGAAAAATTATTTTTCCTCAAATGCTTATAAAAGTATAAAAAATAAAGGTACAACAATATAGACGTTGAGGTTAAAAAAAGATCTTGTCTATGTAGTCTCACCATCTCTCAGTGTTTGTGTGTCTTGTGCAGCGTACTATTGATATACAGTGGGTTCACGGTATTATTAATACTTTTTCCTTAAGTTTAGTGTGTCCAAAAGCATTTTTGTGCTAATTTTTAAATAAGTTTCCCTTTATTTTGCAGGAAATTTGTCCAAAGATGAATGCGGAGATTTTGAGCGAAGAAATGCAGAAGAGACCACCTTCAGAGGTTATGACGGTTTGTCGTGCTTGTGACGGTCCGTAGGTGGAAGCGTAGTGCAGCTGCTGAATGAGGATGGGCAAGTCTGACCATGTGTGGGGCTACGGAGTTCATGATGGTCCGTCGTGTCTATGACGGTTCATCCTGCAGGTTCATCAAGAAGTTCAGAGAAGTAGTCCCAGTACCTATATTCCAGGAGTTCAAGTAATTTGAAACGAAGACCCTTGACGGACCGTCGTGCCTATGACGGTCCGTCATACCTGCCATCGAGGGTAATGAAGAGAGAATCAAAATAAATTGCATAAGTATGGGACGACGGAGTCCATGACGGTCCATGGTGACCACGACGATCCGTCGCAAGTTCCGTCGACCCAATCGCGTTTTAACAGATTTCCTGCAAATAGAGTCCTTGTTTAATTAGGTTTTTATTTTCTATAAATAGTTTGAAAAACCTCATTTTTCTAACAATACGGAGTCTAACCGCAAAAACGAGGTTTTTCGAACTATTTATAGAAAATAAAAACCTAATTAAACAAGGACTTTATTTACTGGAAATCTATCAAAATGCGGCTAGGTCGACGGAACTCGCGACGGATCGTCGTGGTCACGACGGACCGTCATGGATTCCGTTGTCCCATACTTATGCAAATTCTTCTGCTGCTCTCTTCATTACCCTCGACGGTAGGTATGACGGACCGTCATAGGCACAACGATCCGTCGAGGGTCTTCCTTTCAAAACACTTGAACTTTTGGAATATGGGTATTGGGACTACTTCTCTAAACTTCATGACGAACCTGCAGGACGGACCGTCATGAGTTTTGTAGCCCCACACTTTGTCAAACTTCCCCATCTTCCTTCAGCAGCTGCACTAAGCTGCCACCTACGGACCGTCACAAGCACTACGAACCGTCATAAGCTCCGTAGGTGCTCTCTTCTGCATTTCTTCGCTCAAAATCTCCGCAATCATCTTTGGTCATATTTCTTGCAAAATAAAGAGAAACTTATATAAAAATTAGCACAAAAAATCTTTTGGACACACAAAACTTAAGGAAAAGGTATTAATAATACTGTGAACCCACGATATATCAACACCCTCAACTTAAATTCGTTGTTACTATAACTCAATACAAAATCTTTATACAATAGTATCCATGTTTCATCCTTAGCAATCATTTGGCTATCATTCCCGATTAATCTCATCAAATATATGCATGCTATCACTATTAGGCTTAAATTATGTGGGATTAGAACATGACACAGACTCACCATGCTCTAAGGCCTATCCTCTTCAATTTCTCACCGAGGTGCTAACAATTCCGGCATTGCAAAACTACTGTCCTCACTTTAAAACAAAATCCTCATTTTTCACACAATGATTTCAGTTTGAGTATAAGGATTACCTTTCAACACTCGCTCTCAGAACAAAGTCACACTCATTCATACCTATTGCCATAAGTTTGCCCTTACTTTCACTGCCTTAAGTTCTCTATACAACCCTTAGGATCACAATAGGACTTTCTTAGCTTGTAACATAGGCTCATGGTCAGATAGGGTATATTTAGGTATACTTTAGTGACTTTTTTCCCTCCTTGAAATATCGGCTAAACCTTCCACTTTCTATCATTTTATCTCGCCCAGTTTCTCATATTCTTTCACCTTTCTATTTTCTCTTCTTTCTTCATTTGTGTAAGCGCCTCTCTTCTTTTCTTGCATTTCTTGTATATTTTTCTTTTTATTTACTTCTCCTTCAACTACTTCTTGAGTCACTTTACTTTTGTTCCTTCTCTCTCTTTGTTTTTTCAACCCCACTTTCCAGAGCATTCCTCATAATAGCCACCCTCAACTCATGGCTTTGCCATTAGTCAAGGTACACAATACCCAAAGTTGGGTTAGGGCCATAACGAATGCATTAGCCACCCTCAACTTATGCTTTTGACATAAGCTGAGGTGCACATGTCGAAGGAGGGACCATGACTAACACATTATTCCCAGAAAAGAACAATTGGGGTGAAAAAGAAAGGCCTAATTTAAGCTCAGATAATTTGGATCAAAGAAGGATATATTTCATTTGTTTTTTTTTAATTTAGTCTAAAAATGGGCTATATTGAATATGGGACTATGATCCTTTCCTAATTTTCAATTATAGCTTAATTTTAGGAGGACTAACAAGGCAAGTTCTAGCTCAATACAAATAGTGGACTATTCAAATCTTCCTCACACTCACTTGACATCTCATCACTCTACCAGATTATGAGACACCTACTTCGAATTTCAGACTTAGGGTATTGCAATGGTGTACCTCTATGTCATGCTTAGAGCAACACATTTATCAGTTACTATGCCTATTCATGCATCATTTTCAAATTTATCAGGATATCATTTTAGCTATCATGCTCCATAATTATACTATGTATAAAACATATAGACATGTCAGTTCAACAGAAAAAGTAATCAGTCTTTTGGTGAAAAAAGAACACAGGCAAAAAAACCCCAAAAGAGGATAGTGAATTGGGCTACTCAGACTTCACCCTAACACTCACTTTCCATTTACCCCACCCCCAACAAAAAAACATGCAATTGTCCCCAATGCATAAAAAAAAATTAAATACTAGAGTGGTAGGTGAAGCAAACCTGTGGCGCAAAGCGCCGTCGATCAGCTAACTCGAGGGTCCGGTTCCCCGGAACCCACGTCCATTACAATCTGGACTCCCTTAGTGATGTCCTCAGCAACAACCACACTATCAGTAGTTCCTCCTGCTATCTCCATAGTTCGAGAGCTAGATGCCTCAGCCGCTAACTCTGATGTGCCTCCTCCTCAACAAGTGAGGCTCTCCTCGCAGCCTCCATCTCACGGCTCTCCTTCTTCCATGCTCGTGCCTCATTTTGTGCTCTCCCCCTACGCCTCTTGGCATTCTCTCGACGGGGAAGTGGTGAAATCTCCGAGGTGGCGAATAGGGCCGCCAATACTGTGTCTTCAGCAGGCTCGATAGAAGGGGCCTCAGACTCAGGCACCCTAGCATCTATGATCGTGTCAATATCTGCGCGAAGGCTGTCAACCGCAGCCTAAAGAGTAGACACGTCCACCGGAGGTGCTGGCCGGGCTAGCACCCTCAACTAAAAGGAATCCAAGCGCGGGTGAACCTCAGCGATCTTCCGCTCTGTATACTGGACCATTTTTCACTCGAGGCGCTCTTCTAAATCAGTAATAGACTTCTGCATCCACAGCTTGATATGCTGCAGAAGTGTAGCCATTTGCACCTCTAATTTTTGGACCCTAGCAAGCAGGACCAGCTCCGGTAGAGGGACTTTGCGAGAGGAGATCGAGGCAGTGCTACTACCCGGGATAGACTCGACCGGGGTAGTATCAGTGGACGCCACCTGCGTAGCCGTGCGGGCCTGGGCTACCGTATGAGCAAGATCATCAGCAAGTGGGGGAAGCTCTGGACGGGGTCCTCTACATGGAGCCAACTCATTGGCCTCATCTCTGATGAGGTCGACATCAACAGTGCCCTGCAGAGTCTTGAGCTGATCTACGTGCCATATAGGCACACCTGCAGACCTGCAGAGAGAAAGATCATGCACGGGAAAGGGTAAGTAGTTGTGACATTGAAAG
Source organism: Solanum lycopersicum (assembly GCF_036512215.1). Taxonomy (NCBI): domain Eukaryota; kingdom Viridiplantae; phylum Streptophyta; class Magnoliopsida; order Solanales; family Solanaceae; genus Solanum; species Solanum lycopersicum. Next base: position 21,606,600 of record NC_090805.1, read on the forward strand.
ACCTCTCATGCATGACTGCCTGTAGAAGCCACGCAAAATCCACCTCGAACCCAGCTATCATCGCGGCCATCAACACTACTCGATCCCATGAAACGATGTTATCAGCGTCTTTGGGGGAAAGGCAGTGGCGGACAATCAGCCACAAGAACTTCGCCATGAAAGTTAGGTTGTCCTACTTGATGGCCCCCTTTTGCTCGATCACCCAGTCGGCACCGTCTCAATCAACTGACAGGTGCAGGGCCATCCACCTCTTGGTGGTCTCTCTCAGCGATGGCTCGCACAGGAACTGGCCATCTTTAACAAGCTGCCATCTGTAGTCAAACTCGGTAGTGAGAGGGGTCCGAGTAGCATCAACACCCTCGCCGTATATAAACCAACGGATGGCAGGCAGGGAAATGTCGACCTGCAAGCCCCGTACTCGGATCTGCTCCAGTGGGGCCTGTTTGGCAGGGGCAGCCCGCCTATCTATCTGTGATCGGAGAGTCGCTACATAGGATGCCTAGAAATCTCGGACATTTTCTTCACTTAACGTCCCAACGGACGTGCTATCCACTCAATGCGATGCTTGGTGAAGAGATAAATATCAAATATCGAATACGATGCTTAATATGAGGTAAATATAAGGGTTAGGATAGCATCACACGTAGCCGGACCAAGGTGCGGAGTGAGATTTTATAGATGCCAGACCAAGGATTTTGAAATACATAACTTATCACTTTGCATGCAAGATACTAGGAAAGAATTGTTATAGTTAGAATTATCAAGTTATGAACCTGTGAGGAACACGTAAACCCTAGTTACTTTGATTAATTGATTAAAATTCAACATTCAAAGCTGTCAAGTGTCTCCTTCAATTTAGGTAGTTATTTTTATACATCTAGAAATAGAAACCCCCCCTTTTATTGTTTTTACTTTCCAAGGAACTAATTGACAAAACAAAACTAATAATAGATTGAGGTTAAGTCTAGGCTATTTTACTCCTAGGAATGATCCCAACCTCACTAGTCGGGTTATTTACTTGACACTACCGCTTTACTTTTTATTCTAGAAGTAAGTTTTAGCGTATAACCTATATGAAGGCATTAGTGCGCAGAGTCTCCTCATACGGAATAGCAGTGATAAATCTACAGAGGGCAATTGTGGATGTCTCATATATTTGAATCTGTGTCGCATGTTTCACAATAGTATCCACCAAGTTTGGAAAATTTTCAAATATGATCTCCTCCTCTTCTTCTCCTACTCTTCTATTAAGTCGTTATCATTATCTACTAATAAATTCTCCTCGGTTGCGCCACCCCTCTGAACTTCTCTTGTTGTATCCAGAGGAATCCCTGAGGACTCAAGAGTGTGAAAGTCATCTACTCTCCTTATTAGTGATATGATATAGGTAGACTTTAGGAAGTCTACGTCCTTCCTCAGGTTTTAGACTTCTTCTTTTAAAGTCGTCACCTGAGAGGATCCCCTTGTATAATCTCGCAAGTTCTGACTCTCATAGTCAATGTATCTATAGAAGACTAAAGGAGCCTGAGTGCTGCAAGTATAACTGTCTTGACATCCCTGGGACATATCTTTCATGTTGGGTTGCTCATGCATAAGAGGATTGGGCTAATCGCCCCATTTTCAAGATCATGGTTTGATTAAGAATGGCCATCTAGGATAAATAAGAGGTACATGGGACTACGAAGAAGAGCAATGGGAAAATGTACAGGAGGTCTTGGATGTTGTAGTCTTCCAATATATCTCTTCTAAAATAAGTGTAGATTGATCTCTATGTACTATCTGCTAGAGCTTCTCTCCAACTACTGAATCCTCTCGTGTGTACTCGGCCTCAATTCTCCAGATTTTGATGGAGGCATATGTGATGACATCAATGTGCCTCATAATGTCCTGAGGTACTCTAGTTTGTTGCAAAACATGGTCACCAAGACTAGGATAGGAAGAGAAGTAAGCTTTAAATTTGCCCTCATGGCAACCTCTTGTGAAGTCAACTGCCCCATATGTCTATGTCTAGACAAAATACAACACAAGCTTGGACTAGTTTTTGGTTGACATTTTTGTGTTGATGATGAAGCTGAAAAAAAATCTAGCATCAATATGTAGGTTCCTGTATTCAATAGAAGCTCATTCCCCGATCCATATTTCTGTGGTGTCAAAGACCATTAGGTCTATCCAACTGTTAAGGTCATCCAGAGAAAAAAAACAAGAAACCTCTCATAATGAAGTATCGAGTGTAGTTGGCTGCCCAATACAATGTTAATATGCATAGTTTGTCATTCCACCTCCATACCTCTAAACGCTTTCTGATAACACCGGTCTAAACTAAGTCACCCTATTCTTTCTCTTAGTATCAACTACCCATAAGTTTTGTAAATTTCCCTAAACTAAGAAGGAATATATGGTCCTCGAGGCCTCGTGAATTGATCAAACTCATGGTAGAGGATGGTTTCCCAGACATCAGGATATTTTCCTTCTAGGCACAACATATAAAAAGGTTTCTCCTCTAAGAAGGTTCCTAATGCATCACATTTTACTTTGTTCAACATTCTAGTTTATGGAATGATAGGTTATACAGGGGTTACTGGAGGTGCCTGAGCTCGTACCGATTTTGATTCAGGATGGGTTGTAGCTTATGTTACATTAGTGGGAGCAGCTGAAACTGATAAGACCCTACTCAATGTAGATTTAAATCTATCTCAAGCCGTCATTTAATCAATGTTTTATTATCTTCACGATCAGACCGCTCAACATCTGCCTCAACAACTATGCCTTTATTTGCTATATGTTTCTTCTTCTTGCCTTTGTCTTCCGATAAGAGTTTGTCTCTTCCCCTTTTTGGAGTATTCATCCCCCTTTGTTTGACTTTAATGCCTTGTGCTTCTTTATTGTGTGGCATGTTAGAGTTTGTGTGTACTCTATCTACAAAAGATTGAAAATAGTTAAAAGAAAATCAAATAAAAAGAGATAATCTATTAAAGAAAATTATGCCAACTGAATTGGCAAATCATGGAACCTTTTTGGAAACTAAAATTTTCTCGCCGAAGGGGTTATGTTATAATTATATTAAGTTGGTAATGGAAACGTTCTCTCGAAGATATTTATTTATTCCTCTGAAAGTAACAGTGCCTTCTGAGTTCAAGAGTGCAAATAAAAACAAGAGTACATTCATTAACCAACAAGTGCTTTTAGCAATCCTTAGAATTTTTCTGATAATAACAGATTAAACATCAAATAGAACAAGGAGTTAAGGGTGAAATGGAGACATTAGGCAAACTGCTGAGTTGTTCAGCGAGCCCGATCTACATAGCCGAACTGCCTAAGGTGCCTATTCTCAATTCACCTTCTTAAAATATACCCTTCACTCTATGGAAAAAAATTAAAACATATCCCAATACAATGAAGCGAAGACCTATAAAATCCATCACTCCATAATACTGAAATTCTCCTAAATTTTCCAAATTTGTCCATTCAATGATATGTGGTCTCAAGAATGGGGTTTCCACCTATAATTAAGCAACTTTCATCATTTCGCAAAAACAAGGAATACTAAAACTTCACCACAATCGATCTAACAAACATGCAATAACAACACAAATGGATTTCATTGAATTTAAACACAAACATTACTTAAATTTAAACTATCAAAACAAAAGGGGTAAGATTTATGAATTTTTTATTTATAAAGGCTTGGCTTATAAGGTACACTTCAGTACCTTTCATCCTCAGACAGATGCACAAGTAGAGTGCAGTATTCCAACTTTAGAGGATATGGCGCATGTGATAGATTTCAAAGGTAATTAGGATGATCAGCTACCTATTATTGAGTTTTTTTATAACAATAATTACCACTCTAGCATCCAAATTAATCCATATTAATCTGTTTATCATAGAAGTAGCAAATCTCATATTGGATGGTTTGAAATTTGTGAATCTAGGTTGAGAGGACCAAATTTAGTCCATGAAGCTATTGAGAAGGTTAAAGTGAATCAACACATTTTGAAGACGACAAAAAATCATCAAAAAATACTACACTTATGTTAAAAGAAGGGCGTTACAGTTTAGAGTAGATGATTGACTATTTCTAAATGTTTTACCCATAAAGGGTGTTATGCGGTTTGGTATGAAGGCAAAGCTTAGTCCCCGATATATTACACCTTATTTAATATCCAAGGGGATTATAAATGTAGCTTATGAGTTGAAGCTACCACAATAGTTAGCAATGCTTTATCCGGTATTTCACATGTCCACGTTCAAGAAGTGGATGGGAAATTATTCATTAATCATAAAACATGAAATTATTAAGATCAAGGATAACTTATGTTATGAGGAGATTCATGTTCAGATTCTAGATCGCCAACTTTGCTTGTTAATTAAAAAAGAGGTAGCATCAATAAAAGTCCTTTGGACGATAAAATTTGTTGAATAAGATACTTTGAAAGTTGGGGAGAATATGAAAGAGATATATCCAAATCTCTTTGAATACGGAGAAAATGCAAACAAGATATTAATTCTTCTATTTGTATTCTTTAACTTATGAGTGAGAATGTTGTTTGTTTGCATTTTCTTGTCGGGTGTATAAGCTTGATATTACCACTCATAGCCTATAAAGGGGATATATTGTAACATCTCGCAATTCGGATGAACTAGGAGGAAGCTGAAAATAGGAAATAGTCATAATTCCAAATCTAGAAATTTTCTTTAGTTAAAAAAAGTTAAGTTTTGGTCAACATCATGCAGCCATAACATCTAGCTCAGGATAGGTTAGGAGCACTTATAGATAAGGTAGAATATCTCTTTGGAGGACCTTTCGATGCCCTTGAGTTTGTGAGATTCCGAGTTCGTATGAGTAAGATATTCCCTTTGGATGTTGGGCTGTTCGGTTTAGATAATTTACTAATCCGAATTTTAGAACGGTATTTTCGTCTTTGCTTCTCACAACTTATTAAATCCATTTTTAATAAATTAATTAGGTCAAAATACAGTTATTTAAATTTACGGTTGTAAAAAATAGAGTTAGGGCTTTTGGAGAGAGAACACAAGAGAATGGAGAAGAGAAAAAAGAAGAGTTGCCAAGAACGATCAAATTATGTCGTGGATTCGCCCAGGAAATTATCCTACAATGTATGTGAATCTTTTATAGTGTTGAATTTGTTCACTCACACGCCAACCGTGTATAGTTTAGCGTAATTCGTCCTAAAAGAGTTTGACAGTTGATGTTCTTAAGATTTATTCTTGAATTTGAATGTCGTTCTTTCTTTGGGCTGAATTTTTGTGTTTCTAATATCATTATGTTGAGTTATATTATTTTTTTGAGTTAGGTTCTTGAGTACATATACAATGTATCGGAAACTAAAATTGATTTGAGGACAATAGTCTAGTTTAGGCGAATTTTGGCTGGAAAAAGAAGAAGGATATAGCACGTAAGTCCGCATTGAGTACTTGCTCCCCTAATGAGAATAAAGTTTCTCCACGCGTCGCTGTTAGGACGTAGAATCTTTGTTTTAAAATTAAATTTTTTGAGTACTTATTAAAAACATCTCTTCAACACAGATATGTTCAGAGATGCTAATTTTCTCATATTTCTCATGTTTAGCTATATAAAATCATTTCTAAACACCACGAGGCATTTCCTATTATAAATCATAATCCTTGAATCCATAGTTCAATTAAAGGAGAGTTAAGAGTCAATTCAAGTAACCTTAAGAGTGAAGTCGAAAGAAGTTATCCATATTTTCGAATGTCTATTACAAATGTTTTTACTGTGTTTTAAGATTTAAAGTTCGAGATGAGTTAATAAAAGATTTCGGATTTGCTTTGTTTCTTCGAAAGTATATGAGAACTACGTACTCACAAAGAGATTTGAAATGTTTCACGTTTAACTAAGAATGGAAATTGAGATTTCAACCAAGTTTATAGTTAAGAGTATATACTTTCATAATAAAGCAAGTGGGGAAACATTAATTTCCAATGTCGCCTTTGAGAAAACCTTTTGAGTACTAATCCAAATCAATTAATGAAGTATGTTTATACACATAAGATATAATATTATATCATTTTTGGGAGGAATATTGAGCACCTATATGTGGGAGAGTTTAGACAACTCACGATCCCCACAAACCATGTAGCAACCTTGGGTAGAAAAAGGTCATACCTTTTAGATGATTAGGTATTAATTTTTAACAAAGACTAACGGATCTACCATTAGTTCAGAGTCTGTACTAATGGCAAAGTATAGGACGACCCTTGAAGAATAAGGCATAAGACTGCATCATTAGAATAGCGACGTAATGGTTGTCCGTTAGAGAAACTCTCATAGGAGTTAATTAAATATATATATAAATATTTCATTTAATTTTTTACATACATCTCAGAGTTATATTGTATATTTGCATACATACAAAGTTGACATCTTTTTTTAACAACTTTCCTTTATATTTCGCTTGTTTTTTTTCAAAAAAATTAATTGGGCCCTATGCCATTTTATATGTAATAATAAGGAAACAAAACTTGACAAAGTTTCAAGTCCCTAATAACTAAAAAAAAAATTAAAGCATTAAAATACTAGTAAACGAAACAAATAAAATGAGGAAATGGAATAGTATCCAACAGAGCTCTTCCATTTTTTTTCTGTTAATAACATCATCTTCTTCCTTGTGTACATGGTGGATTTTTACTTTATCTTGGTAAGAATCACTCTCCCACCATCCATTCCTTATCGATTTTTTTCATTTGAGTATTGCTATTTTGTCTTGTCTGATTTTGAACACTGTTTAGCTCATTTCAAGACCCGCGGATCTCCATTTCTCTAACTTTCTTCATCCGTTTATTGTTTCATGTTTCATGTATGGTTCACGTAAGATTACTCCTCTCTGTAAATTATGTTGGAGAATGAGTTATTTATTGTGATTTTTTTTTAATGTAGTAGTGTTTGAAGTTGTTGGTTTTCCATTACCAGGCTAGAATGTGATTGTTGCATTCACGTCACCATGTACTATCTGTTTGTGTTTTCCTTGTGTTGAATCTGAAATTAGGAACTACATCTTTTTTCATGTTGACTATACACTTTCCTTAGCTTTTTAGTTCTTTGAATTCCCTGAATTTTTGTTTTCAATTCCAATCTATTATTAATTGGCCTTGCAATCTACTAGCTTGCGATGTTCTCTGTATATGTGAAATACTTCTGTGTTAAATTAATTTATAAATTCCTTGATATCCTCAATTATTGTGTTGATCTGCCAAGTCGTCTCCTATTCACCCTATAGTATTTTCTTCAGTAATAGAGAGTTTGTTTCTATTATGCATCTTGTGTATCCCTCTACGACGCCATATGCTATCAACTCCCTGATTGCAATTGCCTCTTCCTCTGTAATGGTAGTGTCAGGTATTATGTATAATTGTGCAAAAATAAAGTAACATGTACTACTTGTGATACCAAAGCCATATAAGCTTCTTCCAGGGTTTCCCCTACTTGCACCATCAGTATTTAAATGTGTTCAATCATGTAGAGCTAAGTTGAGGTAGGTATGTTCTTTAGATTTCTTTTATAGCCTATGATTATGTGTTAGCGTTCCAATTCTCATACTCGTACTTTCAATGTAATGAGTCTACTTGGCCTACATTGTATTATGAGGTAGACGCAGGTAACTAGGATCAGCATCTGGTGCATAGTTGATCCAATGAGTTGTTCACAATCTTTTAGTGAGCCTGTTTGCATTCTAGAGGACTCTATTTATTGCTTTAATTTTAGATTCAGTTCATTAGGTTGTTGTGGTTTTTTTAGCAACATCCACCTCAATTTTTTTAGGCTTCATAGATAGTAAGACAATAAGCTATAAGTCTTTTGCCTTTGTCTTTCAGATGTTCTGCTATGATACTTGCGTAGCCATTGTGTCTAGTAGAATGTTTCTTTTATGACATTTTAATTTTATTTCACAAGTTCTTTATTTAGATTATTCTTATGTTTTAGGTCTTTCACTGAGTAAGTAAACCAGGCCAAAGGTTTGCTTTGGACCATCAATGGTCTTCGAGTGCCAGTCCCACCAAGCTTGGAAGCTCTGTGTGTGACACAATATAAATGTCCTTTTGCTGAAATATGTTTGAAAATGGATTTATCCATCAAAGTATTTTCCTATTAACCAAATCTTAATGGATTTGCAAAATGGAAAAAAATAATTGAACACTGATGAAATGATGGAGGCATTATTTAAAAGTTTTTGTTTACCACAAAACTTGTCTGGAGGAACTATTCCTAATGCAACAACAAAAAAATTTACCTTTTCAAAAGAAAAGAATTTTGTTTATTCAGAACACAATCTATTTCATATGAGGAATGGAAAAGAAGGATATCCAACTTGAAATACTTCTAAAAATTAGATTTTATACAAAGTCCAAGTTTCTATTCCTAAAAGGATTAAAATAGGATCTGTGATTGTGAACTTCGAAATAATACTTGAGTTGCGTAGTGAAGTTTGTAAAAGACCTTGGAAAGAAAAAAAAGAGAATGAACTTATTAAAGAGATTCAGAGGCCTAGTAAATGTTAAAAGACATCTACTTCCTTCAAATATGATTTTGTAGCATTTCTTGTGTCTTCTCTAGACTCATACTTCTTGAAAGATTCTATCAAAAGTGAGATTTATGCAATTTTGAGAAACCATATTAGAAGGAAAATTAAAGACGATAAAACTGTTAAATAATATAAACCAAGACTTTTTTTTCAAAGGCTTTATACAAGAATGAGTTCTTGATCTTGTCGATATATACCCGTAAGTAATTCAAATTACTTCCATTCGGATGTTAATATTCATTAGTTGTGGTACATGACATTAAAATTCATCAAATGAATGTGAAAATCACTTTATTTAATGAAGATTTGGAGGAAGAAATTTGCATGGAACAACTTGATGGTTTTATGGTTCCTGGTAAGGAAAAAAAGTATGAGAACTTGTTAAGTCAGTTTATGGACTAAACCAATCACCCAAACAATGGCATAAGAAATTTAACCATACGCTTAAATTAAAATCACATATTTATTGTTTGTTTGTATTGTATGATATGATGATAATTAGTAGAGTTACTAATTGTATAAATGCTATTAATGTATGCTAGAAAGCAAGTTGGATATAAAAGATGTTAGAGTTACTAATGCAATCTTAGGTATAATAATCCTTAGAAATGCATAATATTTATCATTGTTATAGTCTCATCGTCACATCCGGAATTACCCCTTAGATGTAACCGGTGTCATCGTTGTAACAACCCTAAAATGTATAAGATAAGTAATACCTAATGTGTCTAGAATGCCCTAGATTAGACAAGTTTCACACTGATTGATGCGCGTACAACCAGGAATCTGAACCCTTGCAATAGGCAAGCCAACTAACCTGGTGAGAAATTTTAGCTAGGAAAGGCTGGGTCCAGCCATGTAGGGATCCCGACTATGAAGTTTCCCGGATGAGTCTTTACGAGACATAAAAAGGGGAAAACTTAAGTTTGGAGGGTTTAGGGGTAAAATTGTCTTTTTCCAGGAAAAGGGTAATGAAATAATTACCCTAAAATATGTAATTAATTATTTATGTATATGGTGGAGGGGCATTTTGGGTAGAGAGAGTCGAAATTGCCCATTAAGCAAAATCTTGCTCTACCCGGGTTCGAAACTAGGTGGGAGTAGTGTTTTGATTTGTTTTAATTAATTTGGTAGATTGATTTAATAAATTAATAATTAATGTTCTTATTTAAGAAAATATTAAAAATCAGATTTTTATTTATTGATTATTAATTAGTAATTTATTTGACTGTCTTACCAACAAATCCTACTTCTAAGGGAACACTACCACACACTTCTCTCTTTCACCCTAATCCATCTACCTCTCACATCTGTTTTAACGTTTTCTCTGTTAACAAAAGCATCAACAAAATCAAAATAACAATAAAAGTTCTTCACACTTGAAGAACTTATAGAAATACAAACGACAAAAACGATACATAAAAGTAAAGATTAACGTGACATTCTCGACGGGTAAGGTGGGAGTTTCTCTGTTGGACGTTAGGTTGGTGGTGATTTTGGGAAGCAAATTTGAGTGTTGAACAACACCAAGAACATGTATGGTTTTTATCTCTTGGAATCCTTCCTCTTAGAGAATTTTTTTCTACAAAATTCAGCGTACGAAAAAAGGTTTTTCCCCTTTATTATCAAATTCCTTGTCCCTAGTCTCCTTCCGATTTCTAACTAAATTAGGTTAGTAATCATGTTGTTGATATAGGTTTCTGGTAACAAAGTGTTAAATATGATGTTTTTTGTGATTTTGTGTTTTGAAATAACATGAATGTTCAATGATGTCAACCGAAAATGATGTGGTGCAATGTGTAAAAGCTTTGTTGTTGTTCTCCGTTTGGAAGCCTTAAAATGGCTTGTTTAATGATTGTAATTAAGGTACATAAGATGTGTACTTTGTGATGTTTAAATGAAGTTTAAGGTGGCTTATCTTAGGTGGAAAAAAACTAAGCTAAAACAACAATGAATATACACTAAAAAACACATTAAAAAATTGTGAAAATACCACAAAACGAATGTAGGAATGTTCTTATATAAAGGCTAGAAAATTAAGTCAAATTTCATGCACTTGGTGATTGAGTTTTGGCCAGAACACTTGAGGTTTGAGAAGTTCAAAATAAATTTAAAACATGTGAGGTCAGTGGGGATTTAAACCAAGGCCTCAGTATATGAAAGCTGAAAAAAATTAGAGGTGTGGGATTCGAACCCACAACCTCTTGGTTAAACAAGAGAGTAAAGATAAATTTTAAAATAATAAAAAATAATGAGAGGAGTGGGATTCGAACCCACCACCTCTTGGAAGAATGAGAAGGTAAGGAGAAAATGTAAATTAAAATAAGGTAAGTCTGTGGGGATTCGAACCCAGAACCTCTTTAATGGATGAGAGAGTTAGGAGAAAAAGAAAGATGAAAAAAAAATGTGCAGAGTTGCTATTGAACCCACAACCTGTTGAATGGATGAGAGAGTTATGAGAAAAATAAAGGAGAAAATACATGTGGAGAGTGGGGATTGAACCCACAACCTCTTGGATAGGTGAGAAAGTTAGGAGATAAATTAAAAGAAAAATAATGAGCTTGTGGGGCATTGAACCCACAACCTCCTTGCCTTAAAGTGAAAAAAGGGAGGAGAACAAGAAAGAAATATCATGGGGTTTATGGTAATTGAACTAGGGTCTCTCAAATTTGAAAAATGCATTAAGATTAATTGTTGTTCAAGGGATTCGAAATCGGGTTCCCTAGCCAAATTCTATATTGACACATAAGTCATACGTAAACAAATATTTAATGAATGATGCCTCTAAACATCAAAATCAATATCAAGGCATATCTACAAGATGCATAAGTCTTATACCACATAATCTTTTGTAAACATGAATCGTTTAGACAAACTATGAATGAAGCCTCATGGCTTGTATGTGTTGACTCATAAGTCTAGCATATGTTTAAAAGTAATTGAATATAAGATGTATGTGATGAAAGGATGTAAAACCTAGAAGAGGTTAAGTAAGAGTGTGAAACACACTAAGTGGCCAAGTGCATTGGCATCTGATGAAATGAACAATAATGTAAAGGGATGAGTAAGTATGAAGAGCAAATTTTATAAAGCTAATGAATGTTGTGACAACACGATAAGAGGCTAATGTGAAAGAGGATAGCAACATCAAATGAGCCTAAGTAAATGTTACCAAAGTGTACTCACGTACGAGAGTGTAAAATTAATGAAGAGACCAGTCTCTATGAACATTCTAATGAATGTATTAAAGTTAATGCATACTTAATACTAATGATGATATATGAAATCATCTAATGATCTATGACGTCCTCATGCTAGACGCCAGCTTCCATAATGTATGAGTTTAATGTAATGGAACTTTATACTGAGATTCGATAGGCTAGCTATGAGTGGTGATGCCTTCTTTAGTGAAGGGCGGAGGTTCACATAACTCTCATGAGATGAGGTTGTCTTATATGCCGTGTATGGGTATCATTATATCTCCTAGTCTTCGAACCTATACTGCCAATATGGGGATCTAGCGGGGTTAAATTCCCATGTACGCTAGCATGTTTTGGATAACTTTGTCCGGTGATTCCACCTCTTTTCAGTGTGGAGGGGAAAATGGAATTCATGATGCTCACATGATCTATGTCGGTTAAAGTTAAAGTTCATGAAAAATGAATAACTAAGACTCTAATGATGCACATAATTAAATGAACGATACAAAGGTGTAAGGATAGGATAATGAAGAGGTGAGATAGACTTAAGTAATGACGCTAGGTTATTCTTGGTCATTGCACAACAAACTCGATGATAGTATTAAACTATATCCTATGTATGACTTGTGATTACATTAGTATATGAATGAATGAAAAATGAAATAGATATAAATGAATGAAGCAGACTTTGTGTTTGCTAAAAAAGGCTCCCTAGTTGAGGTCCCATTAGTTAAGCACTATTTTGGGAAGTCCTAAGGTCAAGTCCATGATTCCAAGGTCTCATGTCATATGAACGAATGATATGAACTATGTGATATGATATGCTAAATATTTTATGTGTTGTTTAATAAATGATAAATTTGATGATGCTTGTTACACTCATGGCATGATTTTCCTAATCTAAATTTGGCAGGTCTATTTACATTCCTATCATAATTTTGCAAGTCCACTGACATGACTTTCCATAACTCATGTTTTTAGGGAAAGAGGTATTTTTACTCAAGCATGTCCTTGGTGTGTGCTTGCATATGCCCATATTTTTAGGAGCAGGCACAGGTGGATATTAGATCGTACTGTAAAACGTTAGTGTTATTCGTACGTGGATCTTTCATCCATACTTGGTAGGCCCTTATGGTTTAGAGGCTGTCTACTATTTTTATCTAGTTTAGATGTAGACCTTAGCTAGTGGAGCATGTTCCACTAGTGTTTCATTTCCCACTTTGTATTGGTGCCATTTTGGCAAATACACATTTAATGCAGCTATGAACTATTTTTTTAATTTGATGATCTTAATGTTAGATGGTTGATTGTGAACATTTATGAGTTTAAGTAGAACATCTTATACGAATGTTAATTAATAAATATTTCAAATTTTCTGCAAAAATTAACCTAGATGAAGTGAAGATGGCGTATGTATGTTTGTTTGCAACCTCTACGTGGTCAACAACGCCGGTCTTGTCTGGGGTCTAGATTCTAGTCGTGAGAAAGTTTGTATTAGATCCCTAGGTTAAATTCCAAGGATAATAAGTTCACATCTACCACATTGAGTAGTTTCTAAGTCATGGTAGTGAATTGCAACACTGTCTGGAATTAGAGATTGCATGATGCATAGGAAAATATCCCTTCTTATGATCTTATCGTGACTTTGCTAATGTTTGATTTCTTAGTGTTTGAGCTTGTGTAACATAAAATCTTATTGTTTTCAAAAAATGAATACTAAGAGAAACATTGCTCAGAGGAAAGAAGCAGCTGTTGGGGACAATCAGGTTTCACCCCAGGCTCCAGCTGAAAGAGTGTCCATGCCAGTTAACCCAGCTGGGTTGACTAATGCTGAGGTGCGGACCACTCTAGGTTAGATGGCTTAAGTCGTCACTATGTAGGACCAGTCCAATAGACAAAATGTGTAGAAGGAGGACCCACCGGTATGTAGCATGGCTGACAGGCTGCAAGACTTCACGAGGATGAATCCTCCTATATTTACAGAGTCAAAAATTTCAGAGGATCCCCAAATTTTTGTGGACCAGGTCCACAATATTTTCATATCCATGGGGGCCACAGATATTGAGAAGGTTGAGCTAGCTTTCTATTAGCTCAAGGATGTTTCGCTAACTTGGTGCAAGATGTGGAAAGATTGTCGGGCATTGGGCGGAGTTACGGTCACGTGCGAGCTAGTTAAGAAAGATTTTCTGGAGATATTTTTCCTAGGGTGATGAGGGAAGATGAGGTTGAAGAATTTATCAACCTGAACCAACGAGATATGAAAGTCAGGGAGTATTCCCTAATGTTCGTTAAGCTGTCCTGTGATGCCACTTCCCTAGTGTCAATAAGCAAGTATGAGATTAGCAGGTTCCTCATAGGGATCACCGGAGATCTGGAAGAGGAGTATCGGTCTGAAATTCTCCATGATAACATGGACCTCTCCAGGCTGATGCTTCATGTCAAACAGGTAGAGTACAACTGTAAGAGGAGGGGCGTTCATGATGTGAGGATGCCGAAGCCTTCTGATAAAGCAGGTCCTACCAATGGAGGAAACATGATAAACATCAGTGGTCGTGAATAGCCCAAGTTCAATAAGGGGCAATAGAGTTCTGCAAACTATAACTTCCAGAGGAGTGCAACACCCAGAAGAGGCAGACCCGAGCCCAAGAAGGGTAATGGATGTTATGTGGAGCGTCCAAGTAAGGATTGTGCTATGTGTGGTAGTGCTCACAACGGAGAGTGCAGACAGGGCACTAATGCCTGTTACAGATGCGGTAAGAGTTGACACATGGTAGGGGACTGCCCAAATAATAGGGGTCTGTCTGGAGGTAATGCTCAGCCTATGCCAAAACAGAGGGTACAACAGCAACTGAGCCTACTATGAGGAACAGGTTCTACGCTCCAAAGGGTAGGGAGGAGAAGGACAAGTCCGCTGATGTTGTCATAGGTAAGATGCAAGTATTCTAAACTTATGTTTATCCTTTAGTTGATCTAGGGTCTACTCTTTCGTTTGTAACTCCTTTGCTTGCTCTCACTTTTGAAATATTTCCTTAAGTTCTGCATGATACTATACTGGTTAGTACACCTTTAGGGAAAAATGTAAGGACTGATAGGAAATACACAGGTTACCCAATAGTTGTATGTGGTACGACAATATGTGTAGACTTGGTTGAATTACCTACGCATGATTTTGATGATATTCCTGGCATGGACTGTCTTTATAGTTGTCTTTCTTGTATGGACTATGGTAGTAGGGTTGTGAGGTTTCGTTTCCCTAATGAAAAAGAGCTGGTTTGGGAGGGGTACCTAGTCATCCTAATCACTTGATTTCGAACCGTGAGGCAAATAAAATGATGTCCAAGGGGTTATTTTTCCAAGGGGTTATTTTTTCATCTTGTGAGAGTTAATGATTTACATCAGGACATTCTATCTGTAGACTCTGTTCATGTTGTGAATGAGTTTCAAGATGTATTTACTGATGATTTGCCTGGATTTCCTCCCTCTAAAGAGATTGACTTTAGTATCGATTTAGAACCAGGTACTAAACCTATTTCAATTCCTATTACAGAATGGCTCGGCTTAAATCAAAGAGTTGAAGCTGCAGATTAAAGATCTAATTGATAAGGGTTTCATTCATCCAAGCATAGCCCCTTGGGGAGCTCCAGTGTTGTTTGTGAAAAAGAAAGATGGAAACCTTAGAATGTGTATCGATTATTGGCAGCTCAAAAAGGTAAATTTCCAGAATAAGTATCCACTCCTCATTATAGATAATTTTTTTGACCAACTCCAAAGGTCTAGTTTCTTCTCTAAGATTCATCTTCGATCAGGGTATCATTAGCTTAGAGTTAGGGCTGAAGGTATCCAAAGACATCCTTTCGTACCCGTTATGGTCACTATAAGTTCCTAATGATGTCATTTGGTTCACTAATGCAGTTGCTACATTTATGGACCTCATGAATAGAGTTTTGCATGAAAACCTTAAATCCTTCTTCATAGTATTAATTAATGACATTTTCATCTACTCTAAGACCAAGGAAGAGCATGAACAACACTTGAGTCTAACCTTGCAGGTACTTAGACAACATCATCTATATGCTAAATTTAGAAAATGTAAATTCTGGCTCAGATAAGTGACCTTCCTAAATCTTGAGGTATCCGATAAAAGTGTAGAGCTAGATCCTAGAAAGACTGAGGTTGTTAAGAATTGGACAAAACCTCTTACTCCCACCGATATTTGTAGCTTCTTGGGATTGGCTGGTTACTATCGCAGGTTCATGGAGGGGTTTTCTTCCATTGCCTCCCCACTCATAAACTTGACGAAGCAGAAAGTCACGTTTTATTGGTGGAGACTTGTGAAAAGTGTCTAAGATATCAAGGATAGACTCACTTCAGCCCTGGTGCTTACCTTGCCTAAGTGTGGTGAGAATTACACTGTATATTTTGATGCATCTAGGGTTGGTTTGGGTTGTGTTCTTAAGTAGGGTGGTAAGGTGATAGCCTATGATCCGAGACAACACAAGGTGCATGTGAAGAACTATCAAACTCATGACTTAGAGTTGGTAGCGGTGGTGTTTGTACTGAAGATGTGGAGGCACTACCTGTATGGATTACATGTGGATATGTTTAGACACCACAAGACTCTCAAGTACGTGTTTACATAGAGGAAGTTAAATCTACATCATTGGAGATGGTTGGCGCTGTTGAAGGACTATGACATGAATGTCCACTACCATCAAGGTAAGGCAAACTTTGTAGCTGATGCTTTGAGTAGGATGAGCATGGGAAGTACAACCCATGTTGAGAATGAGAAGAAGGAGTTGGTGAAAGATATACACAGACTGGCAAGACGGGGTGTGCCGTTAGTTTACTCTACTAGTGGGGGTGTTTCAGTTCATCCTAGTTCTTAATCATCCTTATTAATTAAGTCAAGGAGGGTCAACATCTTGATCCTTTGTTGATGGAGCTAAAGGATACAATGTTGGATAAGATTAATGAGTCTTTTGCTTTGGGAGATAATGTCATACTTAGGTACTAGGATAGGATGTGTGTACGAAATGTGGATGATTTGCGGACTAGGATCATTACAGAGGCCCATGGTTCTAGATATTCCATATATCCAAGTTCCACATAGATGTATCATTATATTAAGAAGATTTATTGGTGATATGGCATGAAGAAGGACATTGCAGAATATGTGGCCAAGTGTCCTAACTGTAAACATGCTAAGGCAGATCATCATAAGGCTGGCGGTCTGAATCAAATTATGGAGATTGTGACTTTGAAGTGGGAAGCCATTAATATGGACTTCGTGGTTGGTCTTCCGAAGATTACGTAGCAACATGACTCCATATGGGTTATTATGGACAGAATGACTAAGTCTGCCCACTTTATCCTTGTGAAGTCTACTTACAGTGTTGAGGACTAAGAAAGAGTCTACATTGATAAGATCGTGATATGGCATGGGATTCTTTTGTCTATCATTTTATAAGTGGAGCTCAGTTCACTTCACATTTATAGAGATCATGCTAGATGATATTAGGCACGCAGGTAAAGCTTAGTACTTCCTTCATCCTCAGACTGATGTACAGGCTGAGAGCACCATTCATACAGTGGAGGACATGTTGAGGGCGTGTGTGATTGACTTCAAAGGTAGTTGGGATGACCACTTGCCATTGATAGAGTTCTCGTATAATAACATCTATCACTCTAGCATTGGGATTGCACCGTTTGAGGCACTATATGGTTGGAAGTGTGGTCTCTATTTGGGTGTTTCAAGGTTGAAGAGTCATCCATCTTGGGTCCAGAGATCATTCATGAGGCCTTGGATAAGGTAAGAGTGATTAGAGACAGGTCGGATACTGCTTACAGTCGGAAAAAGTCATTTGCAGATAATGGGAAGCGGAATTTAGAGTTTGATATTGATGACCAGGTCTATTTGAATACATCACCTCTGAAAGGCATGATGAGGTTTGGATGGAAAGGGAAGTTGATTCCGAGGTTTGTTGGGCGATATGAGGTCTTAAAGCGTGTGGGAAGGTGGCTTATGAGTTGGCATTTCCACGGAGCTAGCTTCTTTTCATCCAGTCTTTCATGTGTCCATGTTGAAAAAGTTCCTGTGTGATCTAGCATTGGTTCTAACTATTGAAGGTTTGGGGTTTGATGAAGACTTGTTCTATGAGGAGATGTGTGTTGAGATTCTAGACATACAGGTGAGATGGCTGAGAAACAATGAGGTTCCCACACTGAAGGTATTGTGGAGGAACCATCTTGTTAAGTGTGTTATGTGGGAGGCTGAGGTCGAAATAATATCCCGCTATCCCTATTTGTTCAGATCTTGAGGTTAGACTCCCTACTCTAAAGTCTAAGTTTCCTTATCTCTCCATTTTTATTGTGATTGCTTGATTGTGTGTAGTAACTATGTCATGATATGTTTGGCATTACGTAAAATATTTAATAGTGTCATTCGGGGAAGAATGTTCCTAAGGGGGGGGGGGCTAATGTAACAACCCAAAAAATGTATAAGATAAATAATGCTTAATGTGTCTAGAATGCCTACAAATAGATCGGGTTTAGATGGATTGATTCGTGTAGAAACCAGCCTCTGAACCCTTGAAATAGCCAAGCCTATTAACATGGGGAGTTAGTTTCTTGATCTAGGAAAGTTAAAATCCAGCCATGTAGGGCTCCCGAATATGAAGATTTGGCCGGATGAGTCATTACAGGATATAAAAAGGGGAAATCATAAGTTCAGAAGGTCTTGAGGTAAAATGGCCTTTTTCCAGGCTAAGGGTAGTATCAGAATTACTCTAAAATGTAACTAAATATTTAATTAATATGGTGGAGGGGAATTTTTGGTAAAGAGGGCTGAAATTGCCCATTAAGCAAAATGTTGCTCCACCTGGCTTCGAACCTAGGTGTGAGCAATGATTTCATTTGTTTTAATTAATTTGGTAGATTGATATAAAAAATAATAACTAATTGTTGATTTAATAAAATATGAAAATCAGATTTTTATTTATTGATTATTAATTAGAAATTAATTCGACTAATTCATGCAAACAAGCCCTAGTTCTAAGGGGACACTGCCTACACTTCTCTCTTTCACGCTTATCCATCTACCTCTCACATCTATTTTCACGTTTTCTCTGTTAACAAAGAAGCAAAAAAAATCAGAAATAAAAACAAAGTTTTTCACACTTTATGAACGTTTAAAAATACAAATGATAAAAACAATCCATCAAAGTAAAGCTAAACGTGACATTCTCGACGTGTAAGTTTGACTTTTCTGTGTTGGACGTTGGGTTGGTGGTGATTTTGGGCAGAAACTTTAAGTGTTGAACAACACCAAGGACAGGTATGGGTTTTCTCTGTTGGAATCGTTCCTCCAAGAGAAATTCCTTTTTACAAAATACAACGTATGAAACTAGGGTTGTCCCCTTTATTGTCAAATTCCTTGTCCCTAGTCTCCTTCCGATTTCAATCTAAATTAGGCTATAAATCATGTTGTTTGTATGGTTGCTGGTAGCTAAGTTTGAAATATTATGTTCTTTGTGATTTTGTGTTTGGAATAACAAGCATGTTCAATCATGTCAACCGAAGATGATATGGTGCAATGTGTAAAAAGTTTGTTGTAGTTCTCTATTTTGAAGCTTTAAAATGGATAGTTTAATTATTGGAATTAAGGTACACAAGATGTGTGATTTGTGATGATTAAATTAAGTGTAAGGTGGCTGATATTAAGTGGAAAGTTCTAAGCTAAAACAACAATGAATCTACACGTAAAAACGCATTAAACAAAATGTGAAAATACCACAAAATGACTGTATTGTTGTTAAATCAAGGCCAGAAAATTTAGTCAAATTTCCAAAACTTGGTGATAGAGTTTTGGCCAAAACACTTGAGGTTCGAGAATTTTAAAATAAATTTAAAACATGTCAGGTCAGTGGGGATTGAACCCAGGACCTCACTACATGAATTAGGGAGAACAAAAGAGAGGTGTAGGATTCGAACCCACAACCTCTCAGCCAAACAAGAGAGTAAAGAGAAATTTTGAATAATAAAAATCATGATAGGAGTCGGATTCGAACCCACCACCACATGGAAGATTGAGAAGGTAAGGAGAAAATGTAAATTAAAATAAGGTGAGGTTATGGGGATTCGAACCCACAACCTCTTGAATAGATGAGAGTTAGGAGAAAAATAAAAGAAGTAAACAAAATGTGGAGACTGGGGATTGAACCCACATCCTCATGAATAGATGAGAGAGTTAAGAGAAAAATAAAGGATAAAATAAATGTGGAGAGTGGGATTGATCCCACAACCTCTTGGATAGGTGAGAAAGTTAAGAGATAAATTAAAAGAAAAATAATCAGCTTGTGGGGGAATGAACCCACAACCTCTTTACCTTAAAACGAAAAAGGGGAGGAGAACAAGAATGAAATACTATGGGGTTAGTAGGAGTCAAACTAGGGTCTCCCAAATCTGAAAAATGCAATTATCAAGTTTAAAATACGATTAAGTGTTGTTCAAGGGATTCAAAATCGGGTTCCCTTGCCCAATTCCGTATTGACACATAAGTCATATGTAAAAAAATATTTAATGAATGCTGCCTCTAAAGATCAAAATAAATATCTTGGCATATCTACAAGATTCATAAGTCTTGTATGACATAATCTTGGGTAAACATGAATCATTTAGACAAACTATGATTGAAGTCTCATGGCTTGTATGATTTGACTCATAACTCTAGAATAAGTTTATAAGTAAGTGAACCTAAGATGTACGTGATAAAATGATGTAAAACCTAGAAGGGGTTCAGTAAGAGTGTGAGACACACTTAACGGCCAAGTGCATTAGCATATGATGAAATGAACATTCACGTAAAAGGGTGAGTAATTATGAAGAGCAAATATTCTAAAGTTAATAATTATGGTGACAACATGATAATAGGCTAATGTGAAAGATGAGAGCAATCTCAAATGAGCCTAAGTAAATGTTACGAAAACTTACTCACCTATGAGAGTGTATAGTTAATGAAGAGACCAATCTCTATGAACTTTCTAATGAAAGAAATCAAGTTAATGCAAACGTAGTATTAATGATGAGATGAGAAATCATCTAATGAGCTATGAAGACCTCATGATAGAAGAAAGCTTCTATGATGTATGATTTGAATGTAATGGAACTTTATACTGGGCACCGATAGGCTAGCTATGAGTGGTGATGCCTTCTTTTGGGGAGGAAGGAGGGTCACGTAACTCTCATTAGATGAGACTGTCCGGCATGCGGGGTGTGGATCTCCTTATATAACGTAGTCTTCAAATCTGTAGTGCCAATATAGTGATCTAGCAGGGTTCAATCCCCTATACACGCTAGCATGTTTTAGGTAACTTTTGCTGGTGATTCCACCTATTTTTGGTGTGGGAAAGACACTAGATTTCATTTGATCACATGATCTAGGTCGATTAAAGTTAAAGTTCCCAAAGAATAATTGTGGCCATCCTCCAATTATGCACAAAATGAAATGAACAATACCAAAGGTGTAAGGATAGGATAATAAAGAGTTGAGCTAGACTTAAGTAATGACACTAGGTTATTCTTGGTCATTGCAAAACAAACCCGATGAGAGTCTTAAAATACATCATAGGTATTGCTGGTGATTACACTAGTATATAAAAGAATGAAAAATGAAGTACGTATGAATGAATGAAGGAGACTCTGTGTTTGCTAAAGAAGGGTCCCTAGTTAAGGTCCAATATGTTTATCTCTCATTTTAGAAAGTCCTAATTTCAAGTCCATGATTCCAAGGTCTCAACGCATATGAAAGAATGATATGAACTACGTGATGTGATATGTTAAATATGTTATGTGTTGTTTACAAAATGATTAATTTGATGATGCATGTTATACTCATGGCATGACTAGCTTAATCAAAATTTTGCAGGTCCATTGACTTTCCTAATCCAAATTTTGCAAGTCCACTATTTTGACTTTCCATAAATCATGTTGTTTGAAAAAAGATATTCTTACTAATGCATGTCCTTGTTGTGTGTTTGCATATGTCAAAATTTAGTATAAGTGTGTACTAATTCCATAGAATTATCTATTTTTAGGTCTAGACACAGGTGGACATTAGATCGTACGGTACAATGTTACAACTATCTGATACAACTGTTATTATCTAGTTTAGATTTAGGCCTAAGCTAGTGGAGAATGTTCCACTAGTGTTTCGTTTCCCTCTTCATTTAAGATTTTTTATTGGTGCCGTTTTGCTAACTAAAAATTTAATGCATCAATGAACTATTTATTTTATTTGATGATCTTAATGTTAGATGGTTTATTTTGAAATTTATAAGTTTAAGTAGAATATCTTCTACGAATGTTAAATAATAAAAAGTTCAAATTTTCCGCAAAAACTACCCTAGATGAAGTAAACATGACGTATGTAGGCTTGTCGGCGACTTATGAAAGGTCGACGACACCAGTCTCGTCTGAGGTCTTGATTCCGGTCGTGACAAATTTGGTATCAGAACCCTAGATAAAAGTCTAAGGATAATATTTTCACACCAACAACATCATTACACATTCATAGGTCAAAATTAGCAAGAATTTAAAAGTTTTTATTACTTCTACATGGAGGCTTACATAGACCTCTACATACACATAGTGTAATTATATCGAGTATACGTAGACCCTTAATATATAAAGATTACATAGTCTTCTACTTTTGTTGCATATAGACATATAGAATATAACATAGTCTCAATTAGTAATCTCATCTCATAACCATCTAATAAGAGTATATCCCATACATCAATAAAATAAGACCACATATAGGTCATACAATGTTTAGTATCCAAATGAAAGGAAAGAACATTCGAGTCTAAAAAGTAAAGAAACATTATAGGCTTGATTGTGGCATTTCACTCGGAAAGTGAGGACCTACTTAACTTGGATGATTAAGAATTCCAAGTCTTCTTTTAAGTCATCTCCAAAATCCCTTCAATGACCCAAACCTAAAATGTTGGAGAAAAGGAACAAACGAAGTTAGTACACCACTTGTACTAAGTATGAGACCATATGACCACATATCAAGAAATCATGCTAAAAAGGGACATTTCATTTAAAATAGGCTACTTTACATTTAGAAATCCTTCTGCACATTCATGAAGATCATACCAATCAATAAGACGTATTCCTTAATCATTGACATGTACATAACAAGACCAACAATCTAAGTCTACTCAAGTCAAAATAC
The DNA here is from genome assembly GCF_036512215.1 of Solanum lycopersicum. Classification (NCBI taxonomy): domain Eukaryota; kingdom Viridiplantae; phylum Streptophyta; class Magnoliopsida; order Solanales; family Solanaceae; genus Solanum; species Solanum lycopersicum. The sequence continues at coordinate 21,629,597 of NC_090805.1, forward strand.
ATATCATATAATTGAACAAATAATCAAAGTAACTCTATCATCAAGTCATAATATGAACAAGCATGAATATGAGTACATTTAAATATAAACAAAGCAAGACCATTACTCATGACCTTTTTTAATCCCACTTTTCCAATTTCTAAGTAAAGGCAAATAACCTTACCTAATAGAGTAAACCTAGAAAGATCCATAACCAATGTCCAACTTCTCATAGCATGTCATTAAGAGTACATAGTATCTGACTTTAGCAATAGAGACAAAATACATACTCATAAGAGTAATTATCATTACATATTGTCATTAACTTTGAAGTTCATCATATACATAATCATTTACATTTATAAGCATATGCATACATAAGAACGTCCGCCTAAGATTTCCCTTAAGGGTACCAAGTGCAATGTATAGGTGGAGTCCCATACGCCTACCTATCCAAAGCTAAACATCTTAGGCCATCTTAGTTAGAGTTTATTTATTTAGTTAATTTTACCTTTTAGTAACATATTGACCTAACAGACGTAGACCACATGAGTCAATGTGGAATTCGGTGTCATGAAACCCTACACAGAAAGAAGGTGGACTACTTGCCAAGGTAGTACCAGAAAGTGAACATTGCAACTATGTGGATCCACTATCTAGTATTCCTATGGGGGGAAATAGTTAAAGAACTAGGAGATATAGTTGGGATCCTCTTTATGTGACATGCATTATGATCTCCAATCTCAAGAGTACTATTATGATCTTACCTTATCGATGTGGGAAGCGACACCCCTCACTCTAGTTTACTCGGTGCTAAGCAAGAGTCCCTTTTGAAAAGTCTTCAATAAATTTATTAATATTCATAAGTTAATGTAAGTCATAGGGTCTAATTCTTGTATAAACATCATCATCATTATAGCTCAATATGAATTGCATGAGTATTGTTCTTTCATTACTATTCATATAGGTAAGGATAACACATTAACATTTTATATCATGATAAGGAAAATTGGTAAATCATCACAAGACATACTTCAATAAAACATCATCACTTAACCACTAATAACCATAATGGAAGTAAAGAGTTGAGATCCTAAGACTTACCAAGTCTTATTCATAATCCATCATTAAGGTCTTACCATAACTCCTTAACTTAACCCAAAAAGGGTATAATATCATCACATGTCTATAACCAACATGATAGTAAAGTCAATTGATTCACTACATTATATTTCATTACTAGTTCATAGCGTAAGATAATAGACTTAGGTCAACTTCATAATGTACTTCATAAAGTAGATCAATTACTTAAGATTAGCATGATAGGTCTCGAATTCATCTTAATATATTTATAATTTATACAATAACATTATCTAGTAGTAATTCAACCAATAACTAATTCAATTAAACCAACATTACACCATTCATATCAAGAACATAACCTAGGGTTAAGGGGAATAGGTCATCTTCTACAAACTAGACCAATTCATAAAGATATAACATAGTTGAGTTAAAATACATGTTAATATATTAATAATATCCATAAAAATCATTAAAAAATAAATTTACAACATCAATTTCGTATTGGATGAAACCAAAATTTGAAATCAATTTGATAGAACCCTTCGAGGAAAGAGGTCTCAAAGGTAAAGAGGAATCACATACCTTACTAATTGATGAATATTGATGGAGAATATCGACACTTCTCAGACCTTGACCCCACGTATAGCTTAGTCTTCAATGGGGTTTCTTTGGGAGAGAAAAAGAAGTGAGATGGAAGAGAGTTTTGGGTTCGGGAAATTATGAGAGCTTAGGTTAGTCTAATTAGCCTAGAGGCTTCATATAGGTGGTTAAATAACTTTTTTATACCTCCCCTAATCCCTAATTAACTTCCTAACTACGACAACTAATTAAATGAAATAATTCAAAACATGCAGCAAAAGAGGTCCTCACAGACGAGACCCCGATTTATGATCTGTCTGTGAGATGACGGCCACAGGACCCCCATCTTGTTGGTCCGTCATTTTGGTTAAAGACTATGAAAAATAACCATTCCAAGATTTTTTCTTATGTGACCATCGACTCCCCGTCAATTGACACACACCCCGTCTATGGCACTCGTCTGTGCACACTGCCTTGGGCAGTCCTTTGACCTCAAAATTCAAGGGTCCTCCTCAAGGGCCCTTACTTGTTCTTTTGGGTCGTGCCCACACGTTTCAAATTTGTATTAAATCCTTTGCATGTTATACGTACTTTCACCAATTTTCATCATTTGGTAACTCCTACAACTAGTCAAATAAGTTAAGGCACGATATCAACTCATTGAACTAGTGTACAGAAGTCTTGGACGTTTTGGTTTCTAGAGTCTTTAAATGACTTATATTCATTCAAATAGACCTTAAACAGTGAATAACCTTATGACACTCATATTTGGATCGTGAACATGCCTTAGATTTTTGAAGTGTACCATTATTCACCACTTCCCCCCCTCCTTAGGAACATTCATCCCGAATGACAATAAAAATCTTTTGATAGAAGGAATACACTCAAGTCTAGCAGCCCAACATACAACAAAATATAACAACATAAATCATATCATTTACACAAGGAAATTCAAAACTTCAATTACGACAAATAAGAATCAACATCACATTATGAGGAATTTCCTTCTCACAATAACAAGAGCTCAACATACCATGTATAAGTCAATTAAGCCAAATCTTAGCTTATCAACATGCTACATATCATTTCATAAAGACTCGCCATAGTAAAAATGCACAACATAACTCAAAACAAGATGAATTGCAAATTTTCAAGTCAATATGCATATTTTCACTGTAACTTCACCTTAATGGCTTCAAAAATGCACATTTTTAAAAACTTCACCAAAAATCAAGCGACCTCAATTTTTAGTTATTTATTTCATTAATAGTAAGAACAAAAACCTTAGTTATCAAATAGATGAGGGTAATATGACTTCTTGTCGGTTTCGGCCTCCAATGCTGCATCCTCAACTAGGTGATTTATCAATAACACCTTTACGGAAGCTACTTCCTTATTCCTTAACATTTTAACTATCCTATTAAGGATTTAAACCGGAACCTCCTCATAAGAGCGTTTATCCTTCACACCAAGACCATCAATAGGAAGAATAGGCTCGAGATCACAGATACGTTTTTTAAGCATGGAAACATGGAAAACCAGATTAAAATCAAAGCCAATTCAGTAGGAAACCTCAAATCATATTGAACCTTACCAACCTATTGCAAGATTTCATAGGGACCTACATAATGAGGAATTAACTTCCCATTCTTGCCTAATCTAACCACCCCTTTCATAGGTGAAATTATGAAATAAACTTTATCACCTTCTTTAAACTCTAATTCCCTTCTCCTATGATTGTCATAAGATTTTTGCCAACTATAGGCTGTTTGAGACCGATTCCTTAAAATATTAACCTTCTCCAATGTCTAATAAATCAAATAGGGACCAAAAAGTGAAGACTCACCTACTTGAAACCATCCAATTGAAAATTTACATCTCCTACCATACAAGGCTCCATAAGGAGCCATAGATATAGATGAATGGTAACTATTTTTGTAAGAAAACTCCACCAAAGACACAAGCTTATACCAATTTACTTTGAAATCAATGATACAAGATCTAAGCATATTCTTAAGGGTTTGAAAATTACGCTCCGCTTGACCATCTGTTTGAGGATGAAAAGCGGTGCTTAACTTCACATTAGTACCCAACCCTTTTTGGAATGACCTCCAAAACCTACATATGAATTGTTTACCCCTACCCGATATGATGGATAATGGAATACAATGGCAACATACAATCTCATCTACCCTTGCATAATCTTCTGCCAAATAGGTAGACTTGACGGGAATTAAATGAGAGCATTCTGTCAACCTATCCACAACCACTCATATAGAGTATAATTGTTATTTTGTCTGAGGCAAACCTACCATAAAATCCATATTTATGTGTTCCCATTTCAAAGTAGGAACCTGGTTTTCTTGAAAAAAAACCACCAGACTTTTGGTGTTCATCTTTCATTTGTTTGCAATTTCGACATTTGCAACGTATTCCGCTATGTCCTTTTTAAAATCTTCCCACCAAAACACTTCCGTAAGGTCATGGTACGTCTTATTTGAACCTATATTAATGGAGTAATGGGATCCATGAACTTCCTTAAGAATCTGGTTCCTCAAACCATTTGCATGGGAAACGCACAACCAACCTTGATACCTCAAGACACAATCCCCCCTAAGGAGAATGACTCATTAAGCTTGCCAAGAACCGATTCTTTCAATTCCATCAATGGTTGATCTACATGTTGTTTGGACTTCACCTCAACTATCAACGATGACTCGGAGTTATAATGAACCATAAAACCACCATTAGAATATTCCAACCTAACACTCAATCTAGCCAACCTATGAACATCTTTCAATACTTTTTTCTTGTCTTCCCCTGCATAAGACACACTACCCTTGGTCGTACGACTTAGAGCATCTGCAACCACATTGGCCTTGCCCGGGTGATAAAGAACACTCATGTCGTAATCTTTCAATAATTTCAACCACCTTCTTTGTCATAGATTCAACTCCTTTTGACTAAACACATATTGTAGACTTTTATGGTCAGTATGAACATAAACATGAACACCATACACATAATGCATCCATATTCTCAAATCATATACTACGACTGCCAATTTAAGATCTTGAGTTGGATAGTTTTTCTCATGCAGCTTAAGTTGTCTAGAAGCATAGACTACCACTTTCCCATGATTCATAAGAACACACCCTAGACCCACTCGGGAAGAACCATAATATACAACAAAACCCTTGGTACCCTTCTGGTAATGTCAACACTCGACCAGAAGTAAGCCTATCTATCATGATTTAGATGATTTTATCACATGCCTCCGACCATTCAAATATCTTACACTTTTAGGTCGAAGTAGTGAAGGGAGATTAAATTGATGCAAAACCATCCACAAACCTCTAATAATAACCTCTAGACCTAAGAAACTCCTAATGTTGGTTATAACCTGGCCAGTTCTTGACATCCTCGATTTTCCTTGGATCAAACTCAACTCCGTCTCTAGAGATGATATGACAAAGAAATTCCACTGACCTCACCCAAAACTCATATTTTCTACACTTGGCAAATAATTCATTCTCCTTAAAAACTCGTAACACCACCCTCAAATGTTCCATGTGATTACCCTTATTTTTTGAATATACCAAGATGTCGTCAATGAAAACAATGACATATGAATCTAGGTAACTTTGAAACACCCTATTCATGATTTCCATAAAAGCCACAAGGGTATTAGTGAGACCAAAGGACATTTCTAAGAACTCATAGACGCCATATCTAGTCTGAAATGACGTTTTTGATATATCCTCACCTATCACCATAAGTTGGTGATACCCTGACCTCAAGTCAATCTTAGAAAAGTAGCTTTCCCCTTGGAGTTGATCAAACAAGTCGTCAATCCGAGGGAGAGTATACTTGTTCTTAATAGCGACTTTATTGAGTTGGAAATAATCAGTGCACATTCTAAAGGACCCATCCTTCTTATTCATATAAAACCAGAGCACCCCATGGACAAATACTAGGTAAAATGAAGCCTTTGTCTAGTAAATCAATGAGTTGAGCCTTAAAATCATTCAACTCAGTCGAAGCCATGCGACAAGGATGAATCGAAATGGGATTTGTATCCAGTAACAAGTCGATACAAAAATCAATTTCCCATTCGGGAGGAATACCGGGAAGATCCTTTGGAAAGACCTCCGAAAATTCCCTCACTATGGGGACCGAATCAATGGGAGGAATTTTGGAGTCTAAATTTTGGATTCTTATTACATAATATAAGCACCGTTAAACTTCACAACCATTGTTCTACAATCAATAAAGGCAAAGCAATCATGCGACCAATCCATGCCCAATATGACATCAGAATCAAACATATCTAGTTCTACTAATTCTACATAAGTAACTCTATGGGTCAACATTATAGGACAATTTCTATATACCCTCTTTGCAACCACTGGCTTACCCATCGTGGTAGTCACAATTAAAAGTTCATTTATAATATCAAGTAAAATCTCAAACTTCTTAGTTATCAAGGGAGTAACAAAAGAAAATGTAGAGATAGGATTAAGTAAAGCATATATATAAATAGAGAAGACTTCCAACATACCGGTCACCACATCCTGAGAAGTCTCTTGATCACATCTAGAGCGGAGAGCATAGAAGCAATTCTTCTTAGGAGCATCATTTGAAACACTTGGTTGCCCACTCTCCTTGTCTTGACCCTTCAAATTTGAGTAATCTAAAACTTTGTGGCCAATTTTACCACAACCAAAGCACTTATCTTTTTCCTTAAGGAAATTACCATAGTGCTTCTTTCCACACCTTCCACAAGTTAGCTTCTTGTTTGGTGAACTTGTATATCTTCCCTTTTTGGCTTAGGGTTTGATTCCCTATCATCCCGAGCCGTAGGGAACATGGAAGGAACTTTAATAAAATTTCTTTTCTAGAACCTAGGTTTTTCTTTGATATCAAGCCTACCCATTGAAGAATCACCATAAAAAGATCTTGCCGGCTTGGCATCTCTACTCTTTCTCTTAGACCTTACCTTTTCAACTTGTTGAGCATGAACCATGAGACGATAAATATTCATATTGTCATGTAGCATAGCTGATTGACATTCCTTTTACAAGTCATCCGACATTGCCGTCACAAAATGGTTCATTTCATGCCTAGGGTCGAAAACAAAAGATGAAGCATACTTTGACAATTTAGTGAATTTCAAAGAATATTCAAGTACACTCATACCTCCTTGGAAAAGTTTGATGAACTCACGACCTTTGCTTCCCTATTTTCCCTAGGAAAGAATCTACCAAGAAAAGCTTTCTTTAAAACTTCCTAAGTCATCGGTCCATCCCTCAATCACCTATTGCCTCTTCATTGGATGTACCAAGTTTGGGCCACATCTTTGAGTTGGTAAGTGGATAACTCGACCTTCTTACTAATAGTAAACCCCATAGCATAAAGAATCTTGTAGATTTAATCAATGCAATCTTGGGGGTTTTAAACCTCGGATCCATAGAAAGTAAGGGGATTCATCCTAGTGAAATCACTTAGACGAGAGGCCATGGTAGAAACTTGTTTGTTTGCTCAGGGTACTACCTCTCTATTAGCTTGGGCCATAATGGATTGAGCATGAGTAGTGGCGGCTTGTCCTTGGGTAGTAATGGCATGTGCCATTTAGAAAATAGAAACCCTTATATCACTATCCATCAAAGGACGAGGATCGACCAAAACTTGGTCATCATTAACATCTTCATCAAGAGGAGGGACTTGATTCCCACGGGGAGGACATCCCACATTGGAAATATCTTCCTCAAGTCTTCGTGCCGCTTTCCTTAGGGTATTCATTTTCTATGATCACAATAAAATTATTAAATACTTAAATCACATAGAGATAACACTCTAGAGGCACGATATTAAACTTCCAAGAAAGTGAGAGTTTCCAAAGCATCATATAGATTTCTGTCCATAAATGTGGCGTGCTTCACAATTATGAGTACGAATCTACATAGACATGGCTGAGAGACACATTTACTCACAGATATTCAATATCATGATCTGATACAAGGTTTTTCACATATAAGAATACCCCCTAGACGTAATCGGCGTTGTCGTCCCTTTGAGGATTACGACTAGCCATTTAGCTTACATCACTATATTCATAGGTCTAAATTAGCAAAAAAAATAAAACTTTTTATTACTGTTATGGAGGTTTACATAGACCTCTACATACACATAGTAAATTTATATTGAGTATACATAGACCCTTTGTATATGAAGATTATATAGTCTTCTACTTGTATTGCATATAGATATATAGAATATAACATAGTATTAAATAGTCGTCTCAACTAATAACAATCTAGTAAGAGTATAAAAATTTAGTCCTAGCCCATACATCAAAAAAATAAGACCACATACAGGTAATACAATGTTTAGTATCCAAATAAAAATGAAAGAAAATAAGAGTGTTAAAAACTAAGGCAATATCTTAGGCTTGATAGTGGATTTGCCATCGGAAAGTGAGGACCTACCCAACTTTGATGTTTAAGAATTTCAAGTCTTCTTCAAACTTATCTCCAAAGGAACTTGAATGATCGAAACCTAAAATGTCGGAGAAAAGGAAGAAACGGGGTTAGTACACCACTTGAACTAAGTATGAGACCATATGCACATATATCAAGAAATAATGATAAAACGGAAAATATCATTTAAAACATGCTACTTTACAATAAAAAGTCTTATGCACATTCATGACGATCATACTAATCAATAAGACATATTCTTTAAGTCATAGACATGTACATCACAATAGCAACATTTTTAAGTCTAGTCAAGTCAACAAACGTATCATATAATTTAACACATAATCAAAGTAACTCTGTCATCAAGTCATAATATTAACATGCATGAATAGCAGTACGTTTCAACATAAACAAAGCAAGACCATTAATCATGACCCTTTTTAATCCTACTTGTGCAATGAATAAGTAAAGCCCCCTAACCTTAAGTAATAAAGTAAACCTAGCAATAACCATAACCAATGTCCAACTTCTCATAGCATATCATTGATAGTACATAATATCATACTTTACCAATACAGACCAAATACATGTTCATATGAGTAATTATTGTCACATAGTCTAAATAATATGAAAGGTCATCATATACATAATCATTTACATTTATAAGGCTAACTAGTGCAATGTATAGTTAGAGTCCCATTCCATACCTAGACTAAGGTAAATATCTTAGGACCTCTTAGTTAGAGTTTATTCCTTTAGTTCATTTTACCTTGTGGGAACATGTTTCCTTAATAGACATAGACCACATGATCTAATATAGAATCAGGTGTCATGAAACCCTACACCTAAAGAAGGAGGACTACTTGCCAAGGTAGTATTAAAATATGAACATAGCAACTACGTGGATCCTTGACCTATTATTCTATGAGGGTAACATAGTTCAAGAACTAGGAGATATAGTTGGGATCCACTTTAAGATACATGCATTATGATCTCCAATCTAAAGAATATAATAGTAATCCTACCTTCCGTATGTGGGAAGGGACGCTCCTCACTCTAGTTCACTCGGTGCTAAGCTAGAGTCCCTTTATAATTATCTTTACTATCTTAATTAATCATCATAACTTACTGTAAGTCATAGGGTCTATACGTTGTATAAACATCATAATCATCATAACTCAATAAGAATTACATGGGTATTTTCCATTCATTACAATTCATAAACGTGAGGTTAGCACAGTAACATATTCATATCATGATAAAGGACATTGGTAAATCATCACCATCCTTATAAAATGTACATCTTAGCCAACACCTTACAATTTATAGTCATGATATTTCAATTCAACTTCATACCAACCCTATCAATCCTAATACAAGGCATACATGAATACAACATCATTACTTAATCACGAGTAACCACAATTGAAGTAAAAGTTGAGATAATAAGACTTACCAAGTCTTCTTCATAATCAATCATCAAGGTCTTGCCATAAACCCTTAACTTAACCCAACAAGGGTATAATATCATCATATATCCATAATAAACATGATATTAAATACAATTGAATCACTACATCATAATTCATTAATAGTTCATAGCTTAAGACAATGGTCTTAGGTCAAACTCGTAACATACTTTATTACCTTGATCAATTACTCAAGAACTAGAATTATATGACTTAATTTAATCTAAATATATTAAAAATTTATACAATAACATCATCTAGTTTTAATTCAACAAATAACTAATTCAATTGAACAAACATTGCACCATTTATATCAAGATCATAACCTAGGGTTAGGGGAATAAGTCATATTTTACAAACTAGAAAAATTCATAAAGATATAACATAATTGAGTTAAAATACATGTTAATATATTCATAATATCAAATATAAATCATAAAAAAATCAATTCACAACATCAATTTCGTATTGGACGAAAACTTTCTTGAAATCCCAAATTTTGAAATCAATATGATGGAAACCTTTGAGGAAAGAGGTCTCAAAGGTGAAAGAAATCTCATACTTTACTAATTTATGAATATTGATATAGAATTTAAACCCTTTTTGGACCTTAAATCCACCTCTATCTTTGATTTCAATGTGTTTCTTTGGGAGAGAGAAAGAAGAGAGTTTTGGGTTTGGGAAATTATAAGAGCTTAGGTTAGTCTAAATAGCTTAGTGGGTTTATATAGGTGGTTAACAAACTTAATTATACCTACCCTAAGCACGAATTAACCTCCTGACTAAGCCAACTAATTAAATGAAATAATTCAAAATGTGCAGAAAAATAGGCCCTCACAGACGAGACCCCGACCAACGGTCCATTAGCAAGACGACGCCCACAGGACCCTTCATCCTGTTGGTCCACCATTTTTTTCAAAGACTATGGAAAATTAACCTTACAAGATTTTGGTTGAGTTACCATATACGGTGTCCATCGGCGCATCGTAGACTAACAAATGCCCAATCGATGACATTCGTCTGTGCATACTGCCCTGTAGTCCTTTTACCCCAAAATGCAAGGATCCTCCTCTAGGACCTTTTGTTGGTCCTTGAGGAGTCGTGCCCATATGTTTCGAGTCTTAATTAACTCTAATACATTTTATACAACCTTCCACCAATTTTCATCATTTTCTGACTCCTAAAAGTTAGTCAAATAGCCTAAGGCACGCTGGCACCTCATTTAACTAGTTGATGCACGACATGGACGTTCTTGGACGTTTTGGTGTCTAGATTTCCAACTGATTTATATTCATTTAAATAGAACTTAAAATAGTCTAGACCTTATGAAACTCATGTTGGGGTCTAGAACACGTCTTAGATTTTGAAGTGTACACTCACTGCATCAAGAATGTACTTTTCTAGTTCAAATATTTGTATTTCAATATTGTCAAGACTTGAATAAATGAAAGCTTTGCATTTTAAATATGTGAAGGTGAAAGTTACTCAGAATTGTCTTGTGATACATTATTGGGAATATGAAGTATATCAAGAAGTGTGCCCGATAAGATATTCTATGTGCTATTCGTTAACATACTTGGTTCACAAGTAATACCAATCAAGCTCATCGTATGTCACTGAAAATAATTTTGGGGAATTTAAAATATACTCAAAACTTTCTTGCATTATAAAAATATACACTAGTTTTGAATGTATACAGTGATGCAAATTGGATCACCTGAATCAAATGAAGTAAAATCCCCAAGTAGTTATGTACTTACTCTTGGTGGAGGAACAGTCTCTTGGAAATATTTCAAAAAGACATGTTTCGCTAGCTCTATATTGATTTTTGAGATAGGTATTTTAGATAAGGTTGGTGATTTAGTTGAAAGATTCTGGAATTTCATGATAAATATTATTTCTTATCCAACCCTTTGCATAAGTATGCATGCACTTTGATAGTCAAGCTGCAATAGGTAGGTCATTGAGCATGATGTATAACATAAAGTCTCATCATATAATAGAATAATACAGTTTGAAAACACGTATTAACTAGTGGAATTATCACAATTGACTATGTAAATTCAAATGATAATTTTTAGATCCACTGACAAGAAGGCCCAAATATAGAGGAAATCGAAAAATCATCTAACGGAACTGGTTTACAACTTAGACAAGTCAACATGGTGATAACTCTATCTAGGAAAAAGAAGATCCCAAGAGATAGATTCAAGGAGAAAACAAAGTTGTGACGATGATTCAACATTGTCAATCAACTTAATTCATTCTCATGATGAAAACATCGTTTAGGAACTAGGTTAAAGTGTTGAGGCTTTTTAGTGAGTTAACAAACCAATTTTTTTTAATTATTTGCAAAGTTTGAAAAACATGACAGAAGATTATCTACGCGATGATAAGTTTAGAAATCACCTATGTGAGTGTTAAATGTAAGCCCCTTAAAGAAGAATTTTTTTCAAAATCCTATTCTATATACACTCCGGAAATAGGAGGTGTTCATGGCTGAAATAAAAAAAATTATAACAACATTAAATGGCAAATTATTTAACTAAATGACATATGGTTGTCTAGGTATACACATATGCTCAATGGTTCAAATAATTTGCATTTACCGATTGATAAAGTATATCTGACATATGTTCATTGTGGAAAGTCCAAAGGGGAAACCTAGTTATCAAGATGCAATGAATTCTTGCTAGTAATGTACATACCCATTTTTTTCTCTTTGATTCATTCCCCATTCATGCGCAGGATTGTTCGTTTTTAATAGGTGTGAATGGAAAATTAAGGGTTGTGACTTTTATGAAGAATTATGGTTTTTTATGAAAAGTTATTACCTTTATGAAAAGTTGTTACTTTTATGAAAAGTTGTGACTTTTATGAAAAGTTGTGACTTTTATTAAATTTTGTAATTTTCATGAAAGATTGTGACCTTTCGGAATGATTATGATATTTTCAAAGGTTTGTGACATTTTTGATAAGCACCAATAAGAACTTTTTTCACAGTACCTTTATTTTTGATAAATTTAGGGATTTCCACTTGTTTAAGTTGAATGAATTTTTCTGGACTTCTTCAACTATATAATTAAATCATGTATTTTAAGTGATTTTTACTTTCTTAAGAGTCTGGCTGGCACCGTTGTTTTAGGAAGCGGTCATGCCCCGAGCGTACACCCAGGGTGGGTTTGACACTCAAAGACCATTGTTTGTCCCTAGAGAACACATTTCTTGGCTTACTTAACTCAGGAGAAGATTTATAATATAAGAATAATATCAATAAAGAACTTGTGAAATAAAATAACAATGTCATAAAAGAAACATTCAACTGGACAAAATGATTACTCAAGTCTTATAACAAAAGAACCGAAATACAAAGATGAAAGACTCATACTAACAATCTGACTTTCCATAAAGACTCTAAATAACAGAGATGGATGTTGGGACAAACCCCACAACATCCTAATAAAAGAAATACTAAAAGCAAAAAAGGAGTCTTCCGCAATGCAAGAAGTCTCACAAACAGATAATGAATCAATCACTGAATAAACAAAGCATCGAAATGCTGATCTTAGTTACCACCGTCTGCATCATAAGACTATGCATGTCAACTTGCACCAGATTGAATGTACGAGTATGCGAGTTGGAATTCTAAAAAACATATTCTTCAAAGAGACTCTAAAAGAAACTTAGCTTTTCTCTTTTGAACTCATTAATTGAAGCATTTTTATATAATGCAGTTTTAAACAAGTTCAATCTATAGAAAAAAGAAATGTTATTTAAAACATGATGTCAACTCATAACTATAATATCATAAAAGACATACCATGCTCTCTCTCAATGTGTACTTGTGAAAAACATGAATAAAGTCCCATACACCCTTTTATACTAAGTAGAACTTCTTAAGAAACCATGAAATTAGATATGTGGGAGATTCTGTAAACGAAAACCATCACTATCATCCTAGGTGATGATGTGGCATCTTTAACACACTTCCAGAACTGTCCTATGTTATATAGAATGCCTAAGTTAGAGGATCTACTAGATTAACTTAAATGTCATATAAAAAGTATGTTCTCTTAATACTCATGATGGTTAAAGTGGTTTATACATACTTGAGTTAATATGAAATTGTATGTCCATATAAGTGCTCTATACCACTCCCAAAAATATACTTAGCTCATATGCTTTTAAAAATAACTTGTTTCTTTGGTTTGAGATAATTACTCAAATTTTTAGAGTAAAAGTTCTCTTGTAATCGATTTTCCCTTTTCTTGCTCAAATGTGAAAATATTTATACACTTTTTTGGGAATACTTCGTTCCCTAATAATCCTTGAGAAATGAACTCAACTCTTTACTCTTTTCTTAATAGAAACTTTTGGTCTTAAAACAAAGTTAAAACATTTGTGAAAAAGACTCTAAAAATGATTATGAACTTATCATGGCTTAGCTCTTGACTTTTCTTTGAATTTGATCGTAACGGTACTTTAATTGACTCCTATTTATCCTTAACGATTATGATTTGTGTTTAGAAAGATCTCATGTTGTTTAGGAATAATTCTAGCTAGCTAAACATGTGAAAAGACCAATAATCAATATTTGAAGGTGGGTCTATGACGCGACGACATAATAAAGTTTTGGTTAAAAAAATACCTTTTTGAGGCAGAACACCTAGTGTAAACTTCGCGACACGGTACTGAAATTTTCAAATCATGGAACACCTAGTGTAATCTTCGTTCGTCAAAATTTCTTCTTCGTTTTTCTCCAATTTACCCAAAGATGATTATTTTCCTTAAATTAATGTTACATACCTATAGCCAGCTATTCTACCAAAGAATCAAGCTTGAAACGACTCTATAATCCGATGTAATGAACTCAAAAACTTCCCAACTAAAGGAAATTCAGAAATAGGTATCATGAACGTCAATATTCAAGTGCTTTTAGGATAAATTGAAACTTACATAAATATGCATGGCACGTGGGAGAACGATCCAAACGTTATGAGAGCTTCATATAACTCATGAGTAATTTAACCTATTCTTCTTCTTCTTTTCTCTTCTCCATTATTCTTAGCCCTAGCGTGAAATCCCAAAATTTAAAATTGATTTAAATCATTTTTGACTCGTATCAAACTCCTAAAAATTGATCAAAATAATACAACTATGAAAAAACTAAAATACCACTTGAATTTTGAATTTTACATTTCCTTTATCCAATATCCCAACTTCAAAAGGCATAACTCGTTCATACAAACTCAAAAACACTTAAACTTGGCAGAGTTTGCAATAATATTTAAAGAGCTTTCCAACCATAGAGTTGTGATTGTTTGAAGTTGAACAAAAACTCATTTGAACTTAATTTAAATTTTAGATTTGGTTATTGTTTGGAAATGTAACTATTTCAAGATTTTAAACTTCCTTCTAGTTCTTTTTAGTTGCCAAATTTTACAATATCTTCCCCTTGGGAACATTCATCCTCGAATGAGATTATTCTTACTATTCTTAAGGTAGCAATATCAAGTTCAAACACTAAACAAGTAAATGCTAATAACAACATAATTAGTCATAATTTAGATAGTACTAAGAAGAGAATTAGTACCTTGGTCTGCATTTTCTCTAGATTCAAAGAAATGTGGATATCTCTTCTTCATGTCCTCTTCAGCTTCCGAAGTAGCTTCTTCAACAAATTTGTTCCTCAAGATGACTTTGACCGATGCTACCTCTTTTTTTTCTCAACTTGTAGACTTGATGATCTAGAATATTAAAATGAATCTCGTCATAAGGCAAGCTATCCTTGAACATAATTTTTTTTCCAGATTGAATGATCAACGAAGGATTGACCATGCAGTTCTTCAACATAGAGATGTAAAATAGCAGATGAACTGCTGCTTATTCCTAGGCTAACTCTAGCTCATAAGCTACATTGTCAATCTTCTTGGAAATGTAATATATTAATAAATTGGGGACTAATTTCACTTCTTACCAAAACTCATAACACCCTTCATGGGTAAAACATTAAAATATACTCGGTCATCTACTTAAAACTCTAAAGCCTTTCTCTGTATATCTATATAATATTTCTGACAACTCTACGCCATTTTCAAGCTTTCTTGAATAACTTTAACCTTCTCCATATCTTGGTGAACTAAATATTGCCCAATAAACCCTGCTTCACAACCTTCCAACCATAAAAAAGGAGACCTGCATCTTCTCCCATAGATAGCTACATAAAAAGTCATTCGAATGCTATAGTTGTAACTGTTGTTGTAAGAAAACCTAATTGTAGGTAGGTGATCATACCAATTACCTTTTAAATAAATCACACAGTCCCTCAATAAATCCTCTAAAGTCTGAATGGTTCATTATGCTTGCCCATCTATATAAGGATGAAAGGCAATACTTAAGTTCACCTTTGAACCCAAACCTTTCTGAAAAGATTTCCTGAATTGTGCATTAAATAGTTCACCTATATATTAAACAATAGAGAAAGGAAACCCATGAATACTTAAGACCTCTCAATATATAACCTTTCATAATTATGTTGAATGCGTAGTCTTTACCGACACAAAAATTTGCTGATTTTGACATTTTGTCGTCAATCACCCAAATGGAATCATATTTTATGTGAGACCTAGGTAAAACAGTAATGAAGTACATATTAATAATCTCTCACTTCTATTTTTGAAAGTCTATTTTCTATGCCAAATCACCCGGTCTTTGGTTCCCGACCATCACTTGCCGGTAATTCAGACACTTAGAAACAAATTATTCAATGACATTTTCATGCTACTCTACCATATACTTCTCTCAAGTCACGATTGATATTTGTGGAACCTAGATGAATGTAATATCTGAAGCTATGATTTTCCTCCATGATATCTCATGGAGTCCATCCACCATGATACACACTATCTACCATTGTATCTCAATCAACCATCTCTCCTTTTACTGCTGACATAACTGAAGACTCAGCCCCATTCATAACAATTATTCCTTATTTTGTGGAATCCATGAGTCAAACTACTAAGTGTGCTAGCTAGTCTATGCACATCATTTTCTAGTTCTTTATTTTCTTCCATAAGATGGGTTGTAATGCCCATAAAAAACTTGCTTAAGGCATATGAAACAACATTACCCTTATCTAGGTGGTAAAGAATACTCATGTCATAATCCTTAAGTAATTCTAACCACCTCGTATGTCTAGGATTAAGCTCTTTCTGAGTGAATACATATTATAGGCTCTTTTTATTAGTGAATACATCAACATAAACACCATAAAAATAATGATGTCATATTTTCTAGGGGAACACTACAGTAGCAAACTCTAAGTCATGGGTTTGATAATTCTTCTTATGAACTTTAAACTATTTGGAGGCATAAACTATAACTGTTTCATTTTGTATTGACACACAACCCAATAAAACTGTAGATGCATCATAATACACCACAAAACCTTGAGTACCTCCTAGTAAAGTCAGAAAAACAAGGGCACTAGTCAACCTGTTTCTCTATTCCACAAAACTTTTATCACAA
Source organism: Solanum lycopersicum (assembly GCF_036512215.1). Classification (NCBI taxonomy): domain Eukaryota; kingdom Viridiplantae; phylum Streptophyta; class Magnoliopsida; order Solanales; family Solanaceae; genus Solanum; species Solanum lycopersicum. The sequence goes on from NC_090805.1 coordinate 21,646,713, forward strand.
GCTTCAGCGCATTGAAACATCACTCTTTTTTAGTAAAATTCTTCAAAGGATATGAAATATATTAGAAACCCCTCCACAAACCTTCTTTCATATACAGCTAAACCCAAGAAACTCTTAATATCAATTGGAGATGTAGGTCTAGGCAAATTTTGTACTGCCCAATTTTTGGAGTTTTAGGTTTAGTTACCTCTCCACACACTATGTGTCCTAAGAATTCCAAAGATTAAGAAAAAATTCTTAACTTAGAAAATTTTCCAAACATTTCTTTATAATTCAAATCTATGAAGAACTATTCCTATATGGTAACATGATCTTCTTCACTACTTTAATATATGAGTAAGTCTTCAATGAAGACGATAAAAAACATATCTAAATAAGGTTTGAAGACTCTATTGATAAGGTCCATGAATATTGTTGGTGCATTAAATAAATCGAATGACATGACCAAGAACTCTATAACGGGTCCAGAATGTTTCCTTTATAATATAATATTGCCTAACTTTAAATGATGGTAGCCTGATTTGAGGTCAATTTTTGATAAACAGAAGCACCCTAAAGCTAAATCGAAAAGATCATCAATTCTCAGAAGGGGATACTTATTGTTGATGTTAACCTTGTTCATCTAAAGGTAGTTTTTACACATCCTAAGGGGATCATTTTTCTTTTTCATAAATAACAGAAGGGCGCCCTAAGGTAAAACACTTTTTAAGAATGAAACCCTTATCTAATATGTCCTTTAAATGCTCTATAAGATCTTTTAATTTTGCTAGTTCCATTCTTTATGGAGGAATAAATATAGGACGAGTATTTGGAGGAAGATTGATATTGAAGTCTTTCCCTCTCTCATGAGGGACTCTAGGAAGATCATATAGAAAGACTTCTTGAAACTTTTTACTTCTAGATCTGACTTAAAAGGCCAAGTGATACACACAACCCTTAGAAACTAACTTCCTTGCCTTAAGGTACGAAATGAATCAATCCTTAGGAACTTCTAAAACACTTTTCCACCCTAAGACTGGCTCATTTGGAAATAGAAACTTGAATACTCTAGTTCTACAATCAACTAATGCATTAAAGGAATGAAGATAGTCCATACCAAGAATTCCATTAAATCTACCATATCTAATTCAATTTAATTAGGCATCCTAATCGTGTGATTGACATAAATGGCACAAGCACGATAGACAGTTTATGGTAGAATAGACTCACCAACTTGTTTAAAAAATCTTAATGGTTCACTATGTTGCTCAAGAATAATATCAATGTTCATAGAAACATATGGAGTCACAAAAGATAAAGTCACTCATTGATCTAGAAAAGGCATACACAATTAAGTCAATGACTCGAATCATACAAGTGACAATATCTGTCAGATCATCTTGCTCTTTCGATTTGTTTATAGCATAAAAGCGGTTCATTCCTCCACCAATGTTGGAATTAACCCCAGTAGGTGCAGCCTTGTTTGGTTTAATTACTTTTGAAGATTGGGCTGTATTGCCCTTATTTCCACTACCTTGTTTATTATTTGGACACTACATCCTTAAGTTACACTGTTCCCCAACTGTGAAACAGCCTCTGTTGCCATCATGACACTTACCTGTGTGGTTTTTTTACATTTAGCTCACGCTAGATCCCATGTACCTCCTTGTGCCAAGCTACCTTGGAACTGTGTTGGTCTAGCTCTGAAGTTCTGCGAATTTTGTCCAATATATTCACCTTTGTTTCGGGGTGCTGCGCACTAAAAGATCATAAAGAAGGTTCCTTATGCTTAATTTTGAAGGACGAACGGTTCACACTACCCTTTAGCTGCCCGAAAACATTCTTTTTCTTTTGTTTCTTACTTCTTACCTCTTACATGTCCCTCAACTTCTCTTCCTACCACATGTTGACATAAACCATCAACCTTAATATGTCAATGAATCAGGTCAACATCGTTTCCCTATCCTCTTTGCTTGATAGACGACCCAAACAACCATCAAAAAAGCTTATTCTACTCCTCCTGTCCTAAAATATTTTTGGAGCTTAACGAGATAGTTGGGTGATTTTCAGCCCATACTCATAAACACTTAGAAAATCCTGATTAATCATGAGAAACTCACATACCTTGGCCTCTTTCAATTCTCGGGGAAAGAATCTCCCCAAAAAAGCCTAATAAAAAAAAGTCCAATTCACAGGTGGTGAATCCTCATCTCTACCCTCTTTTCACTGATCAAACCAAGTCCTATGTACACTCTTTAATTTATATGCATCTAGCTCAACTCTCTCAGTGTCAGCAACATGCATCATATCAAGTACCTTTTTCAGTTCCTCAGTAAAGTTCTCTTGATCCTTAGGACTACTCGAACCAGTGAAACTTGGGGGATTCATCCTCAAGAGCTCACGAATCCTCGAAGTGTAATTCCTACTTGTCGAGATCCTATTTGCTGACCAACTTAGTTAGTCACAACTTGTCTCATCATCCAAATTGCCTTTCTGAAATCATCATTTTGTAACTTCTCCTTGCAATTGCACTTTAGCTACATTTGGTAACTCTTCTTCCGCGACATTACATCCAGAAGCCCTCCCTCTAACAACTCTTCATTGAGGCATGATTATCTAGAAACACATGCAAGAAAAAAGTAGAAGGGACCTTTTAGAGATGAAACTCTAATGCACTAAAAGAGTATGAAGGAAGTGAAGAAATTCCTAAATGTTGCATTATCCTAATTACAAGTTTTGCGTGCTTCGCACCGATAACTAGGACTATACGTACACAACTTCATGGACTCCCTAGGACTCTTCAACCCTATGCTTTGTTGCCAAGTTTATCATGCTCCAAACCTACAGCGCAGGCGAGCCTGCCACTCGTAGACCATTGTTGGACCCAAGGAAAACCTTGTCCTGGCTTACTAAACATAGCGGAACACTTAAAACACAAGAATAATATAAATAAAGAACTTGTGAGTTTAAAATGAGAATGGATTAAAACAAACATTCAATTTGCCAAAATGGCTATTCAAGTCTCATAAAAAAACATCTGAAATACAAAGATGAAGGAATAAGACTAATTGTTTGACTATCTATGAAGCCTTTAAAACAATTGAGATTGATGTTGGGACAAACCCCAAAATATACAAATAAAGGAATTGTTGGAGGCAATAAAAATGTCATCGCGAATGAAAAGAGGCTCACCAACAGACTTTGAACTGCTCACTCATTCATTAAAGTACCGAAATGCAGATCCTAGTTACCTACTTCTGTATCATAGGATAATGTAAGTCAAGTTGCATCCGTACATTCAATGTACGAGTATGCAAGTTTGTATGCTAAAACAACATATGCTTGAAATAGATTTTTAAAGAAACACTTACCTTGGATCTTCTCAACTGTAGAATACATAGCTAAAGTCATTTCAATATAACACAGTTTAAAAAAAGTGCAATATAAAGAAAAATTAATATTGTTTGAACCATGATGTCGACACATAATCATAATATCATAAAGACATACAATGTTGCCTCTCTCTAAGTATACAAGAGCAATGCATGCATGAATTTCTATAAAGGCTTTCATACTAAGCACAACTCTTTGAGGAACCATGCAATTGTTGTTGTGGGAGTTTCCACACTACAAGAATTGCCGTATAGTTTGTCGTTATGTAGAACGTTTACCTGAGTGGATCCACTAGCTTAAATTATTTGATCATCTAAAAAGTATGATAATTTAATACCATGATGGTTATATGGTTAATGGATACTTGAGTTAATATGAACTCACATCCTTGTATCGGTACTCAATACTATTCCCAAAAATATATTTTGCTCAATTTTTTTTCTAAACTACTTTTTTCTTTTGTTTGAGATAATTAATCAAAATTTTAGCGTAAAAGTTCTCTTTGAATCAATGTTCCCTTTTCTTGCTCAAATGAGAAAATATTTATAAACTTCTTTGGGAATACATAATTCCTCAATAGCCTTTGAGAAATTAACTCAAAATATTTACTCTTTACTTAACTGGAATCTTTTAGTCATAAAACAATGTTAAAAAATTTGTGAAAGACATTTGAAAAAAAGTTTACAAACATATGTTTTCTTAACTCTTGACTTCTCTCTTACCTTGAAGTTAACTACTCTTGACTTGACTCTTACAGATCCTTTAATTAATTTATTTATTCAAGAGTTGTGATTTGTGTTTAAAAAGATCTCATGTTATTTTGGAATGATTCTAGATAGCTAACATAAGAAAAGCCCAAAAATCAGGATTTGAAGGTTGGTTCATGACGTTGAGGCATAATTATGTTTTATTTTCGAAAAGGTGTTTTTGAGGAAGAACACCTCGTGCCAACTCCATGTCACGTAGTTCAAATTTTCAATTTTCGAAAAAGGTCAGACGATCTTCCCCTGAAGTGAAATTTCGTCCATCTAAATTTCCTCTTAGTTTTTCTTCCCCTGTTCACCCAAACTTGATTATTTTTCTTAAAGTACTTTTAGATACAAATATCCATCAATTGTACCTAAAACCCTATATCAAAAAAACTCTATAATGCAAACTTAAAATTCAGAAACTTCCCAACTCAGGATAATTCAAGGACAATATATGAATTCGAGATTAGGTATCAAGATAATAAACATTCAAGTGCTTTTAGGACGAATCCATACGGAAATACATATGCTTGGCATGTGTAAGAACGATTCCAAAATTATGAGACCCTCACATACGTTATAGGAATAATTTTTTTGACGAAAATATTTTGTTCGATCTGGATGAATTTTCCCTTTCTCCTTCTTCATTTCTCTTCTCCTTTGTCCTTAGCCCTATCATAAAATCCCAAATTCTAAAATTGACAAAAGTTTTATTTGACCTATATTAATCTTCTAAAAATATAATAAAATGATAGGGAAATGAAAAAACTAAGATACCCCTTAAAAATCCTTATTGGACATTTCCTTAATTTATCAGACAAACTTCCAAAAGGCATAAATCACTCATACAATGATATTTCCATCCATGTCTAGAAATAAACTTAACTCATCCTGAGCTAGCAGTTATGATCGTTTGAATTTGACTGAAAAAATCACTTTAACTTTAAATTTTCTAGATTTTAAACTTCCTTATAGTTCTTTCTAGTTGTGAGATGTTACAATAGGGATACACCGATGAGTAAGATCGTTGTATCCTCAGAGTTGATTGTTTTTTTTTGTGTGTGTTTGTTTGTTTTTGTGTGTATTAATTTATTACTTTATTTATTTATTTTATATTATATTAAAGGATGACATCTTTTTCCCATTGATGGGTATTAACACTTTTAAAGGGTTGTGACTTTTTTTTATGCTATATGACATTTTTGAGAAGTTTTGATTTTTATGAAGGGTTGTGAGATATCTGAAAAGGAACGTCAAATACATTTTCATACTATCCTTTGTTTTCTACAAATTATAGACGTTTACTCAAATTTTATAATTTGTATATCATTCTTCTCAAAATAAGGAAGATTGTAAGATTTGTTCAATTATACTATTAGAAATTTTGTTGTGGATAAACTAGATATATCAACAAAAAATTATTCAACAAGGAGAATAGAAATACTTAAAATCAAATGGGAAGACTATCCAAATATTTAATATACACTTATTTTCATACTCATAAATATCTTTTGCATTAACTTCTAATTGCCAAGAAGTCCAATGATTATTTGTTGCACAAACTATAAATTGATGTTCAAGTTGTGCAAAGTCTAATAGTACCAAAGAAAAGGGATTTTCTCATAAACATGTCTGAAGAGTCCAAAGTACATTTAATGGGTACACCTCTGTTTCAATTTTATGTGTTGTAATTTTATTTTTATTGAAGTTTAATCATGTTCTTTTTACATTAAACGGTTGAAATATTTCCAAAGATATTTAACTATTCTAATTAGTTGTGACCTTTTTGAAGTGTTGTGAATTTTTACAGGGTTGCAACTTTTTCGAAGTGTTATGACATTTTTAAAATATTGTGACTTTTCCAAAAGTAATTACATTTCTGATAAGTTGTTATCTTTTAAGGTGTTGTAGCATTTTTTGTGAAATTATTAAACAACAATTATTAAAAGTTTTTCATTGTTTTTCTTCTTAAAATACCCAATATAATATATCTTTTATATTTTATATTATGTTTATTCTTATTATAGTATATTGTATTAAAAGAAGACATCATTTCACATTAAATGGTTTGAAATTTTCTAAGGAGTTTTAACTTTTTCAATGAGTTACAACAATTTTAAAGTGTTGTGACTTTTATGATACAAAATAATTTGCACATTCTCATACTACTCTTTGTTAACTATATATGGAGGGTCTTGCCTCTAATTTTTAAACAACAATTTTTGTTGACAATCTCAAAGTTCAATGAAATGTGATAACTCCCTAACATCATATATTTATGTAAAAGAGAACCCTAGGCACTCCAATGTGGCACCACCACAAGCAAGAATTTTTTTAAAAATGATTTATTTTCAAAATTATCCTTCCTCATTAATGAAATGATGTGACTTTTATTAAAAGTTGTGACTTTAACAAAGAGTTGTAACTTTTATCAGAAATTGTGACTTTTATGAAAATTTGTGACTTTAGAGAAAAATTTTCACTTCTATGAAAAGTTCTAACTTTTATAAAAAGTTGCGACTTTAATAAAGATTTGCGATCAAATTAAAAGTTTTGAATTTTACAAAACGTTGTGAACTTTTCGAAAAGTTGCAACTTTTCCAAATAGTTGTTACCTTTCTGGCAAGGAAAAATAAAGAGTTGTTCATACTATCCTTTGTTTTCTATAAATAGATGGACTTCCTCTAATTTTAAAATAACAAAAATTCCAATATTCTTCTTCTACTTTCACAAAATTAATTATTTCTGGACTATTCTCCTGTTGAATGACTTACTGACATCATTGTTTTTGTAGCAATAAGTTAGTGAATAAAATATTTTCATCCTCGAGGATGTATTTTTTAAAACCTATGGTATTGGTGGGGAATAACTTTTTTAAAAGGACACTGTGCATTAAGTTTATTCAATTTTCCTTTCTATATCATTTTATTTTTATATTTTTTTGGTGTATTTTTGTACACTCATTAATTTATGCTTATGATACAAATGGTAATTTTTGAGTACATCAAACTTATTGTCTCTGTTTATATTAAACATATACGCATATAGTACGTATATTAATTATAAAGAAAATAACTATTGTACCCAGTTAAAAGAATTTATGTTTATAAAGAATATAATTCTTGTACTCAGTTCAAGGAATTTATGTTTCATATTCAATGTTAAATTTTATAACTTAAACGTACTATGTATAAGCTTGCATATTGTCTATTTTACATAGATGTGAAATTTCTCACCTATCAATTGAAGCAATTCATAATGGAAGTGAAAAGGTCACAATTGTTTTCATGTTGAAGCGTTTTTTTTAATACATTAACATTTTTTGGAATTTTTTCCTTAGACATATATCATAATTGTATAATCTATGCAACTTAAATATTTCTTTATATTACTAAAAAGTAAGTTAAAAATAAAAATCATTTAATGATGTTTAAATAACAAATGAAAAATGTATAGATAATTGTTAGGTACATTTTTGATAACTAAGAAAGATAAAACATACAACATATCAACAAGGATAAAATGTGAAACACACGTTCTTGGAGACTAATATATTATTACACTCGTATTTTATGAACCAATGATTTTAGTCTAGGGTTTTGAGCCCATGATTTTAGCCCATTATATTGGATAAAAGTTATTTGTTTCCTATATAAGTCTTGCTTAGTCATAAATATAGTGGTGGTAAAATAATTTTCATTTTTGGTGTAAAGTTGCAAAAACTCACAATTCCCTAAATTATTTCTCTCCCTTTTTTTCCCTCTCTTCCACCGCCACCCCAATCTTCCAATCCACCATGTAAACAACACCTGAAACCCCAGCCAAACCACCTCCATTTTCGTAGTATTCGACAAGCTTCTACTAAACACCCACCAACATCTAAAGACTATTCCTTCCTTTTGTCTCCTTCTCCATTAAAACCCACACCAATCAATCCCTAAATAAACTTGGCAACAACCAGTTTTGAAATTCTCCTTCTTTTCTCTGGATAAGTAACGACTTCGGAGAAAAGCCAACCCAAAACCCCCTACATTTTATCAAAAATTCCAACCAATGCCAACTAAAATACCAATAAATCCTTTAGAACTATACAGAGACCACCACATTCTTGCTTTCTCTTTCATTTTTGTGTATTTTATTTATTGTTTAGGCAGTTCGCAAAGATCAAAATTCATCATATCTTTGTTCTACAACAAGGAACATCGTCATAGTGAGAAGGCAGACCCTGCCGCAAATACCATCGGTAAACCATATCCGGATCACTACCTTTGTTTCCTCTTATTTGGTGACTTTCTCCGATAAACTCCATAAAGGTTTGGCACCTTGATTTTACTCGTTCTATTTCATATGTTATTTAATTCTTGTTGTGTTGTCGTACAACTGATTACTATTTTTAGTAGGTTGGTTTTGCATAATTTATTTTCTACAAATTAATTTGTCTTTCACCTGTGACATAGCAATTTCTTAGTATTTTGAATTACTGTGATTCTTTTTATTTAACTTTCTGCTTATGTTTTTTTACCAAATAGTGTGTAAATGTTGTTATTTGATTTTGTCTTATTACATTATCTTGTTTTGTAATTTTATTATTATTATTATACTGCCATATTATTTCCTTAAAAATGTGTATACTGTTTAAGTTTTGTTAATTTCCTTATTATTTTTCACTTTTTGCTTTTTTTATTCAGAATCTTGTTACACTTTGATATAGTGCATTTCATCATGGATCATTTTGTTTTCTATTTGTTAGTGATTGCATATAATTTTAACTTTGTTAATTTTATATGGAAAATCTATCGACATATATAACCACGGAGTGTTGCTTCAAATAGAATGTAATTGTAACCCTCACATTCTAACTTGATAAGTTTAAATCCAAGGATACAACAAAAGTCTCAGCAAAAATAAGGCTCACTCATACAGATATCACAAAGCATGGTCTCCAAAAAAGGTTTACACTGCTCCTAGATTACTCGTGTATTCTTTGATTTTGTGCTAATTTCAATTCTGTTTGTATTGTTCTTCCTCTTCCTGTTGTAACAAATTTCTTCTCTTCTAGACGGAGAAGCTAACAACTAAAAAGGAGTAGGATTTTCTAGAGCAGGTGGTGGTGGTATACCTTCCAATCATATTTGTTATCCACATCAATCAGATCATGGAAACTCCAGCACCAAATGGAAGATTTATGGTATATATGATGAGGCCTCGTAAAACAGTACCTTAAAAAACTGAGGTGGTATGTAAATAAGAAGTTGGTGGATTTTATTTATCGCTTCCGACTACGTTCTAAGCCACCAAAAGTCAGATATGAAAATTTGGAGAATTGCAACCTCAAGTAGGTGGAATCGTGTTACAAAATGAATAGTAAAATTTTTTTCGAATTCAATCGATGAACATTACAATGATTCTTCCTACTTGACATTGTAGTTCTCAAAGTTTCCATGTATGATTGTTGGTGGCTCAGGAAGTCGTGGGAAGCGATAATAATATCCACCAACTTCTTATATACCTACAACATTTATTATAAGGTACTATTTCACAAGGCCTGAACATAAATATTATAGCTCTTCTATTTGGTGCTAATTCTGGCTTACAAGCAGATGGAAGTGGATCACAAACAAGAAGAGCAAGTATACCACCACCACCTTCTATAGCAAATCCAACTCCCTTGTTATTATTAGTTTCTTCATCTGGAAAAGAAGAAAGTTTCTAAAAGAAGAAGATGATATTACTCCGGATAAAAACAAAGCTTCTTATCGATAGACAAGTTACAGTAAAAATCAATCATGACGATACGTGGAAGCAAGAAAGAACAATAAAAATAGAATTCAAATTAGCACTAAATCCAATCATATCGGAGGAATACAGGAGCAATGTTACCTTTATCAGAGACCATGCTTTGTGATATCTTGTATAGTAAGCCCTGTTTTTGCAAAGAGTTTTGTTGTATCCTTTGGTGTAAGGTTATGAGTTTGAATATGATGGGTATAGTTATATTTGATATAACACAACATTAGATGGCTACCTTTGCGGACAAAATGCAAATAAGAATGAAACATAATCATTCTTTCTGGAATGAAGGAGTATTATCTTCTTCTGGTTAACCAAACTAAACTTTTCAACGTTACATATAATAACCTTAATAGGAGAATCAAATAGTAAAGGTTGCATTTCAGTCCTTAAAGATGTACTCCCCTCTTTCATATCAAGATAAAAATCAATATCAAAATTGAAAAAAACTGCATAAGGTCAATAAAGAGATGTGGACTGTTTTTCTAAAATAATTGATGCAAAAAACCTGATGAATATCTTCATCGTATATATAAAAGATGCTTGTTGAAGATAACCTCTTGAGGTTGGCGCCTCCTTTGAAGGAATTACCCAACTAAATGAAACAAAGAATTGATTTATCTCTATATTAGGATACTTAGAGTTCATACAATTTTTACTAGAAATCTTACTTCAACAATTTTCTCTTTCAATCTTCCGGAGCATGAAAATACTTTGGAAGTTATAACAGACTATCCTTAAATGTTCCTAAGCCTACAACTGTTTTTCCTGACCGCCAACCCCACTTATCACCTACAATTGTGCAATCTATAGGAGAATATGTAAAGCTTCGCCAAGTCATACTTTGTAACTTGATAAAGTTGAAACAAGTTTAATTGATTATACATGCACTCCCGTTATATACAACAAGTGCACAAATATCCCCAACCTCCTTCTTTTTAGGATTGAATCAACACACACACACTTGATTAATGAACAACACAAGAACTTTAAAGAGAAAGAAATGAGAGATCTAGAGAGAGAAACAGTGAAATTAATATTTTGTGGTAACACCTCGTGAGAAAACTTCCACCGCAATGTGTATATATATATATATATATTTATAACCCCCTGGCAACCTCACCGCGGAGGTTGAAGCACGAGAACATTAATATATGACAGTACATCAAATATTAATCAAGCTCCATGACCTAACAGTTCTCCAACTTGGAGACTGATTCAGTCATTAAAAAAAATACATTCTCAAACGACAAATTTACCGCACCGCAACATATGTAGCAACAACTATAGAAGACCAAACGACGTTTTGCATAACTCTAGTTTCCCAACGTCAACACATTTTGTGAATATGTTTGCCGGGTTCTTTGCACCCTCTATATTCTCCAAACAAATATCACCATCCTCAACTGCCCTGCAAGTGAAATTCTACCGCCTTCTGATGTGCTTTGTCTTCGCATGATAAACTGGATTTTTCACCAACTGTATGACACTTTTTCTATCTGAGTAAAGAATCTTCTCGCTCTGGTTGTTGCACAATTCCACAAGATAATCTGCCAGCCATATCATCTCTTTCCCAGCTTCAACTATTACCACATAATCAGCTTCAATAGATGTAAGAGAAACACACTTCTGAAGCCTAGACAACAAACTCATTGTTGTTCCACCTATGCTGTAAATGTACCCGGATGTACTCTGGCTCGACTCCACATCCCCATCAAGATTAGCATCCATAAAACCCTGTAGAGTCACCTTGCCTTTTACAAAAAAAATTGAAGTACAGGATGTACCTCTCATATATCTTAGAAGCCACTTCACAGCTTCCCAATTGTCTTTCCCCAGGTTCGCCATGTACCTGCTAACAACTCCCACTGCATGTGCTATATCAGGTCTAGTGCAGACCATAGCATACATCAAACTCCCAACTGCTAAAACATATGAAACAAGTGCCATATGCTCACGCTCCTCGGCTCTCTTGGGTAACTACTCCTTTGACAATTTAAAGTGATTGTCCAATGGAAGTAGTCCTGGGTTTAGCATCATTAACCCTGAATCTTCTAAACACCTTCTCAATGTACAACTCCTGAGATAGATTTAAAGTGCCAGCAGATCTATCCCGAGAAATCCTCATCCCCAGAATCTGCTTCGCAAGACCGAAGTCTTTCACTCAAACGTTGCAGACAACCTTGTCTTCAGATTATTAATCTCCTGCAAACTAGATCCTACAATAAATATATTATCCACATACAGGAGTTGAAAAACATATGAATCAGTGTATTTCTTGTTGTAACAACACAGATCCTTTTCAGATTTGCAGAATCCACTGTTGGTCATGAAGGAATCAAACTTCTTGTTCCACTGCCTTGGTGCTTGCTTTAAACCATACAAGTTCCCGGTAAGCTTGCACACTATGTGTTCCTTTCCAGGAACCATAAATCTTTCCGTTAGCTGCATATAGATCTCTTTGTCAAGATCTCCATGTAAAACCACTATTTTTACATCAATTTTCACTAGATGCGAATTCTTCGATGCAACAATACTTAACAGAATTCAAATAGAGGTTAACATAGCAATAGGAGAAAATATTTCAGCATAATCAATACCTTTCCTATGTAAATATCCATTAACCACTAAACGAGCCTTGAACCTTCTTTTGCCATTTTGTTAAGTCTTGATTCTGAACACCCACTTGTTTAGCAAAGCTCTTTTCCCTGCATGTAACTTAGTCAACACCCATGTGTTGTTCTTCTCAAGCGACCTCATCTCATCATCCATGGCTTTCTCCCACTTGATCAAATCCTCCACCTGTATGGTGTCATCAAAAGATTTTGGTTCCCCCTCATCCATCGACAATAGATAGTGTAATGAGGGTGAATACCTATCTGGTGCCTTGATGGTTCTGCATCATCTCCTTAACACTTGCTCAAGTGTAACTTGTTCCACTTCAGATTCTTTAGTATAAGTTAGTTGAGTATCTTCTTCGACATATCTGGGGTTACTCTTCTCCAACTCAACCTCAAATCCCTCTTGCTTTGTGATCTCTAGAACCTTCTACTCTTTGTCCTTGTACAGGACAAACTCATCAAATGTCATGTCACAATGTCTCAGGATCTTTCAGTTTTTATCATCCCAAAACCTGTAACCAAACAAATCATAACCATAGCCTATGAAGTAACACTTCATAGTCATGGCATCAATCGTGTCTCTCTATTCCTGATCAACATGAACATAAGCAATGCAACCAAAAGTCCTCAAGTATGAGTACTTGAGTTCTTTTCCTGTCCACACCTCTTCTGGAATCTTGAGCCCTAACGGAACTGATGGTCTCCTGTTGATCAAGTATGCAGCTGTGCTAAAAACATCCATCCAAAATGTTTTGGCCAGCCCACAATGTATCCTCATACTCCTTGCACGCTCATTCAATGTTCTGTTCATCCTCTCAGCAATTCCATTCTACCTTGCCTTACCGGGAATATATCTGAGATCCTCCAATGTCCACTAGTTCTCCGAGGTGGTCTCTATGCAGACATCCCCCTTTCCTTTAATCTCTAAAGCTTTATTGTCAGCAACATATACCTTTCCAAAATTTCCAAATTTGAAATTTTGGAACAACTCCTTGCTTGGAGATGAATGGAAAGATGCACCAGAATTTAAAATCCACGATTCAACCGGGCTGTTCACACTAAGGATTAGCGCATCCCCAATGTCCTCTATTAAATTTTGCAGAATCATTGTCATCTCCTGATTTCTTATTCTATTTCTTCTTTGGCTTTGTACAGCTCGTCCGAAAGTGCCCTTTTTCTCCACAGTTCCAACAAGTCATGATAGATCTTTTTGGAGATTTTTCTCAATTCTTTGATTTTGATCGACCATGTTGATTTTGGCCTTTCGTCTTACTTATCCCCCTTAGGTCAACTCTAAGAGCACTGCCCGATGAATCTCCCACTTCTTGTTTGCGAATACTTTCACTAAGGACAACATCACGGATTTCATCAAACTTCAGTTTCTCATATTTACAGGAACTGCTAATCGCAGCAACAGTATCCCATGACTCGGGCAGAGATGACATCAAAATAAACCCCATAATTTCATCTTCGAAATTAAGTCCCACAAAATTAAACTGACTCACAATCATATTGAACTAATTTATATGATCAGAAACAGTTCCCTTCTCATACATATGTAAATTGAACAATCTACGCATCAAATATACGTTGTTTATCACCGATCGTTTTTCTTACATGTTTGACAGTGCTTTCAACAGATCGGACGTATTTTTTTCCTTCACCATGTTGAAAGCCACGTTTCTTGACAAAGTCAACCGGATCAACCCTAGAACCTGGCGATCCTTGAGCTTCCACTTCTCCTCCTTCATAGATTCGAGCTTCACCCCGGTCAACAGTTCGTGAAGATCTTTCTGGTACAGATAATCTTCGATATGCATCTTCCAAAAACTTAAATCGGATCCATCAAACTTTTTTATTCTAAGCTACAAGCTATCCATATTCAGTGATCGTGTTGAATCTCCTTAGCTCAGATACCAGTTGTTAGGATCGAATCCACATACACACACTTGATGAATGAAGAACACAAGAACTTTAGAGAGAAAGAGATGAGATATCGAGAGAGAGAAAGAGAGAAATAAATATTTCGTGGTAACACCCCGTGAGTAAACTTCCACGGCGATGGGTATATATATATTAATAACCCCATGGCAATCTCACAGCGGTGGTTGAACCGCGAGAACTTTAATATATGAAAGTGCATTAAATATTAATCTGGCTTCATAACCTAACACTTCTTCGATGACATTGATATGGAAACTCTAGCTTTATTGATACTGCTAAAACAACCTTTTTTTGGCTAAAAATATAAAAGTAAACATTAGAAGTCCACATCACAAAGAAAACAATATTATATATGAAATACATTTTGGAGACTGAAAAAGCAGTTAAAGGAGAAAAGCAAAAAGTTGAGTAAATTTGCTTGAAAATAAGACAACTATGCATAAAATGAAGATAAATGTATGACCTTTCAGCATAACCTACAAAAGCATTTTCCACCCAAGGAAAATAGAAAAATCAAAAACATCATATCAAATTTGGGCGAAAGAATGTTTGTGCATAATGAAATCAAGATTAACATAAGCACCAAAAGCAAGCCACCTTTGAGGTGAAATTACTATTGTTGTTCATCCAATATTCCTAAGATACTTAGTTAAATGTATATATTCAAACACAAGAAATATAATTTCATAATAAAAATAAAATCTAAAACAAATAAGAAATAATAAACAATATAATTTTCTTAAAGAAGATAATTGAGTTCAATGAATTCAAAGAGTTCTGAAGAAATTCTCCCCTTCAAGTATCTGAGGTTAACAAAATGTATCCTCTCAGAATGTAATGATTTTACTCACACGTGTATAAGTACCTCAAATGGAAGTGCTAGGAAACAATCAATAATAGTAAAGTACATTAAGAATACTATATTTAGTAGAAAAAGAATAAGTGCAAAAGTCGTTATTCATTATTTTTAAATAAGAGGAAACCCTTTTATATATATATATATATATATATATATATATAATATAAGTTACTGTGAACAAGTGCATATTGGGCTTTACTTTTAAGGTAACACCCCTTTTAAAATTCAACACCCTTTCGAAAAGTCACAACCTTACAAATAAGTAACAAATTTTCATAAAAATCACATCTCATCAAAAAATTCACAAATTTTCATAAAGTCAAAACTCGTTAGAATTGTCAAAACTCTTTTTTAAAGTAACAACACTTCATTTTCATTCACTACTTTTAAGAACCAACAATCCGTCATGGCATTAGATGAAATATGGCCTTGAAGGGTTCTTTTAAATAGATCTTCCAACAGTTCAATCCTAATATGGTCTCAAACCCTTTGAATAGGTACAAACTTAAGGTTATTATTAAAGAAGGATAAAATATAAATATTTTTTTCAGAAATGGCGGTAGGTAGAAGCACAAAAAATATGAATCTCACGTACTTATATTTTGTTTTAAACCACATTTCTTTAGAAATAAAATTCCTAGGAAGAAAAAATGTTACATGCATCACCTTTTAGGTTTTCACCAATTTAATGGTATGTTTTGAATTTATTTTTCCCCTAATTTAAGAAATTCTATTTAGAAGTAAGAATTAAAATTGAATTTACTTCACCACCAAATTTTAGAAGTAAACAATCAACTTGACAATATATTTTATTGATCATACTACAGAAAACAGATCCATTTACAATCGATAGTTAGTAGTTTGCACTATTATTAAGTGGCAGAACTAGGTGTTGACCATGATGTTAATTCGATCCCCTTCGTTAAAAAAAATATGTTGTACAATTAAGAGAAATCTAAGAGTCCTAGTTATATGTAAATTATTTCAATCCCCTTGACAGAAGGAATGATAATAGTGTACTGACAAATGGGGTTCAAAATTTGTTTTAGATCATAAATTAAAATCATAGGTATGCATTCTAGTGCTTTTCTCAAAATTTATTTTTCTGAATCTGCTTCAACCACAACTATAATTGCACCGAGAGTCTTGTTTAAATCCTTTAATCACTCTAGATTAACTATTTATAAATAGCAAACCATACAGATTACTATCATGTTACATTTTATTATAGAAAACGAACATTTGCGTCTAACTCAACACAAAAGTCATCCATTGCCCAAGATCATACATATTGACAATAACTTTTATTTATATATTTTTTGAGAATCTAAATTAACTCATCCATACACCCAAAAACTAGGTACCTTTCACTCTACCATAAATAGGTAGCATTTTTTGAGGTACCTTTTTTTTTATTTGGGGTCCACACGTCTTTCTAATATGATTCACAAGAAGGGTGATGACTCTTAAACTATCAATATTCCTATAGAGGAGACCGTGGAATTAACATAGACGGAAAAGAAAATTAAAATTCATCCAAAAAAATGAGTATATCTGCCTTTATTTTTTTATTAAAAAAAAAATAGCATAAATCCTTATCATTTATTTTGAGGACATGTATATTAATTAATAGGGGAAGCTATTATATTATTTTGGAATGTACCTGAGTTGACTAAGGACTTGAATAAACTTTATGTCACGGTACTCCTACACGAAGACGATAAATGAAAAATTCAAAAGAAAAGGAAAAAGAAAAATCAAACACAAAAAACCTTGTGAAATGCAAAGACTATAATAGGATTATTTTTTAGTATTTAAGAACATGCAATGTCCCTTCATGTATGAGTTCATATATGTCTCTCACATTCCTTAACAAGCAATAAATATAAGAGTAATTTTTTATGTAATATTTTGAATATATTTGATAAAATATTTTGACAAATATCTTTGGGAAATGAATGTAAGATACTCTAGCATTTAATGAAGGAAGATATCTAAATGTAATTGTGATTGACATTTAAAAAATAAATAAAATAAATTATGAGTCCCGTTAAATCAGTCCAACAAGTCAATAAAATATACAAAGAAATTTTTAGGTATGTATTTTTAATAGGTTTCCATGATTGTAATTAAAATATTAGTGTTGTACATATAAATAATAGATTTAAACCGTGTAATTAATGTATTAATTCAATATTCTTATAATATTTGCTACTATGTAAATAAGGAAATACATCAATGAATACATAATGTATTAAAATTTTTATTAAAGCTAGGTAAATAATTATTATATAATAAATATTATATGTAATCATTTGACTACTAGTATAAATCCCTACAGTCTCCTACTTAGACTTTTAATAATGATTATTGTTAGATTTACGACACTTAAATACATGACTTATAATATATATGCCCGAAGAATATTTGATTTAGACTTTGACTATCCATCTACAACATAAACAAAAATTGACTTACATGACTTATCGAATGTTTTTACCAGTAGGCTATTTGAAAAATTATATTCTCAAGTTATTTTTGTCACGAACTGAGCCTACAACTTGAACATTCCCTAAGAAAACCATCATCCCTTCTAACTAAAAACAGCAGACTAATTCAAGCATACACAAGCATAAAATTGAATGTAAATTCATAAAACTCAAATACTCAACTTAAAAAATTCTGCACACTACTAAAAAAATATTCTTAGAGTTTATAAAACAATTCAAATAAAGAAATTATAGAAAACATCACATTTCTGCTAATCTATGAATCATCTACTATTATAGAAGGATATCTGGACAGGACTCACGACATCTCTAAACTACATACTGTAACATAAAGGTGAAGTCTTTTAGAGTATGACACGGCTCACCAAAATTGACTAGAAAATCATATGACCTCAATGAAACGTCAGTAATGGACCTGGGTACCTGTATATGCATCATGAAGCGATGCTGACCAAATGGCGTCAACACATAGAATTTACAAGCATGATAGGGGAATTTTGCACCATCAATAAGCTCAAAGTGATTATAAGGGAGACATGCACACCTCATCTCAACTCAATATGTCTCAAGAATACTCAATTCAATTAAAGAATACTCAATATGACTCAAGAATACTCAACTCAACTCAGGACTTTAAACTGAAATCATGATTTTCAAGTCCACTCAAGATACTTAAGCTCAACTTTGGATACTGAAATCAATCTAAAGATTCTCAACCCAAATATAAAATAATGGACTAAATATGAATAAACAACGCTATCGACATTAAAATTTTAAAACAGTAGATAATAAGTGAAATGTATATGAAAATACAATCATAAACTCATTACTCCTATTGGAGATTCTCCAACCAACAACCATTACTATGACCAATATGATGATACAATGTCCTGCTTACACTGCCAGAAATGTCCTATACTTTGCCGGAGTACAAGATATCCTCAACGAAGTTGATCCACTAAGCTATTCTTAAAAGACAATAAGAAATCATTTAAGAAGTATGACAATTTACCCATTTGGCATATTTGGTTTATGGCGGTTGTATGTTGTCTGAATTCTCCCCTATATTGGTGCTTAATACTACTCAAAATAATATATACTCATGATAATATGCTTAATCATAAATCCTCCTCAATTTAAAATAATTACTCAAAATATTATCTTAAAAGAGATAGTGCTCAAAACTCATCATGAACTTATTTTGAAATCAAGGCCCCTCATTTTAAGTATAAAAACATCTACACATGGAATATTTAGTTCCCATATATTGATTTTAAAAAATGAAACTCAACTCTCCTCATCCTCATATTCAAGTGCTCACGTCTTAAAAGAATTATAATTAATTGAATTAGACTTCTCAAAATAGTTTCATATCGAATTATGGATATGCACAACTAAATTTAAGGTTTAAAATAACCATATATAGAAATCAATTGTAAGACCCCCCAAAAAATTAGTTTAGGTGTCCAAAACTAATATTTGTGCATTAATGTTTTGAAGCCTTAAAACGGGCTCTAACGTTGAAGTGAGGCAGTGTCTAAAGATTTAGGTGATTTGGAAGTCAAACGTCAAGGGACTATAAAGACGTTCGACGACTAGTCACCAATAGGCCTTAGATTTTTTATGTGCTTATATGTGTGTCGTTGGCTTATGAATTCCTTATTTGAGTAATAAAGATGTTTATAGGTATTATATTAAGTTTCATAAATTTTAGAGGTAAAACGTCCAAGAACGTTCAAGAATGTCCAAGATGTTAGGTTCTTCTATCTTCCATGGATTTCAAGTGTAGTATCTTGTGATCTTTAAGTTAGAATTCTTGTTAAGAGATTCAATTATGATGAATTATCTTTGTTACTGCCTAAAATGTAATGTGATGATAAATTAGGTTTTATTGATATAATGTGAATATATACTATCGAATTGGTGAGGATTGATCTAGTTTCTTCTAGTCTATAGATTGATAATATAATGTACATAATCTGATCTCAATTCTAGGGTGTACGAAGCATGATCTATTTTATGTTTTCATCTCTTTAGCTACTACCCTACATGTATATTGTTGATAAATTATGATTGATTATCATGGCAAGGGAAATTTGGGAGTGATCTATGTCTCTCTACTTCCTAGTGAATTGATGATGTAGTGTACTTGATATGATCCTGATTTTGTTATGATTAATGCATGATTTCGATTATGTTAGTGTACATTAAGCTACTGCCCTAGACATAAATTGCTGATGTAAAATGTCACATCCGGGGAGCACCCCATATATGTAACCGGCGTCGTCGTCCTCTTTTAAAACTAATACTAGACTCTTAGGTTACATCATTACATTTATAGGTCAAAATTAGCTGAATTTTATAAAGTTTTACTACTTCTACATTGAGGTTTACATACACCTCTACATACACATGTTATAGGTATATCGAGTATAGATAGACACTTCATGTATGAATTTTACTTAGTTTTCTACTTTTATTGCACATAGATATATTGAATATAACATAGTCTCGAATAGATGTCTGATCTTATAACCATCTAACACGAGTATAACAATTTTGGCCTAGCCCATACATCAAAGTAATAATGACTTATATAGGCTATGCAATGTTTCTTAATGAATTGAAAAGGAAAGAACATAAGAGTCTTAAAACTAAAATAACTTCATAAGCTTGATAGTGGCAATCCCCTCAGAAAGTGAGGACCTACACAACTTGGATGAATGAGAATTTCAAAGCCTTCTTCAAAGTTGCGTCAAAGCCTTTCAACATCCGAACCTTAAATGTTGGGAAAAAAGAAGTGGGGTTAGTACATCACTTGTACTAAGTCTGAGACCATATGCACATATAGTATCAAATCATGTTAAACAGGGACATTGAATCAAGTATGAAATTTACATTGAAAACCTTTATGCACATTCAATATGATCATACCAATCAATAAGGCATATTCCTTATGTCATATGTATGTACATCACAAGACCAACAATGCGAAGTCTAGTCAAGTGAACATGCATATCATATAAATGAAATCATAGCCAGGCTACTCTATCATCAAGAATTAGTAACCATAAGCATGAATAAAAGTTCATTATAACCTAACCAAAGCAAGAAAATTAGTCATGACCCCCTTTAAATCAACTTGTGCAATAACTAAGCAAAGGCTCATAACCTTACTTAATCAAGTAAACCTATCAAGAAACATAACCAATGTCCAACCTCACATGACATAACATTAAGAGTACAAAATATCATACTTTAGCAATAGAGTCAAAGTAAATATTCATAAGAGATATTAACATCACATAGTGTCATTAACATATAAATGTACATATTTTTTACATAAATATTGTTTACATTCATAAGCATATACATACATAAGAACATCCTCCTAAGACTTTTCTTAATAATAACTAGTGCAATGTATAGGTAGTGTCCCATACCGTTACCTAGACTAAGCTAAACCCCTTATATCATCTTAGTTAGAATTCATTCCTTTAATTCATTTTACCTTTTCGGGAACTTCTTTCCTTAACAAACATAGACCACATGAGCCAATGTAGAATCGGGTTTCATGAAATCCTAAACTGAAAGAAGGTGGACTTCTTGCAAAATTAGTGCCGAAACATGAATATAGCAACTACATGGATCCACTAGATAGTATTACTATAGGGGAAACATAGTTAAAGAACTAGGACATATAGTTGAGATTTTCTTTATGATACATTCATTATGATCTCCAATATCAAGAGTACACTAGTGATCCTACCTTTCTATGTTGGAAGGAGCACTCCTCACTCTAGTTCACTTGGTGCTAAGCTATAGTCCCTTTTGAAATGTCTTTAATAACTTTATGAATCATAATAACTTTATGTAGGTCATAGGTTATAACCCTTGTATAAAAGTTTCACACACAGAGAGTACACCCCAGATGCTACTGTCATCGTCGTCCTCTAAGAGGACTCAGACAAGCCTCTTAGCATTCGTCATAACATTTCAACACTTAAAATTTGCGGAAAATTTTAAATATTTAATGTTATGTGATGTATACTTAGACTTCATGCATAATAATCATGAAAGCATACGTACGCTATTCTAAAAGATGTGTCACATATAAAAACCATATAAAGAGTACTAATCTGGACTTATCCAATAAATAGTCAATATACCATATAGGACTTAATACAAGAGAATCCAAACAACATATATAAAAATATGATTATTCTTAAAAGCTACTAAAATCTTCATAAGCTTGAATAATTAAAAGATAGTATCTTCAAACATGAGGACCTACCAACACTTGGATAAAGAGTTTCAAGTTTCGTAAATCGACCTTCTTTAATTTTCAATGGCCGGACCCTACATTTGTAGTAATATAAAGTAATTAGGTTAGTATGCCACATGTACTAAGTATGGGTATATGCACTTAACATATAAGGACATGAATGAAAAAAAGATCATTAATCATTTCTTTAGAAAGCATGCTAAGTCATCTGAATGTCTTCAATGCACATATCATAGAAAAAATACAAGTTAAGGACTTTGTCAACACAAGGCATGATCATAATCCAAGATATATTTTCATATAATGCATGTTAACATTTACATTCAACCTACAAGTGCAATGGTTATGTGAAGCCCGATAACCCCACACAAGCAAGTACATAAGATAGGACACCATGAGTAAAGCTTTGATTCATGTAATGTGTAACATAAGTAGTCTTTACTTCATTTAATAATATAACCAATTAACCTATTCATCATTATGATCAACATTATGTAAGAGTAACATCATGTATCATAAACATATATTTTTCATGTTATCATATTACATAAGAACAATCTCCTAGGACTTCTCTTAGAGTCAACTTGTGCAATGTCTAGGTAGAGTCCCATACCACTATAAATACTAAGTAGACTCCTCAAGTAACCCTAGTCAACATTCATTTACTTGTATTTCATTTTACATGAGGGAACATTCTCCATAACCAACATGCACCATGTGAGCTAAACATGGAATCCGGTGTGATAAAATCCACACTGAAAGAAGCTGGTCTACAGGCCAAAGTAGAACCAAACATGACATAGATTTCTAGGTGGATCCACTAGCTATTATCCTATGGTGGCAAAATAGTTCAAATACTAGGAGATATATTAGAGACCCATAGTTCCACATTAGATGAAAACCTCTATCTCATGAGAGTCATTGTGAACCTACTGTCACATCTCAAAACCACATCCTAGATGTTTGGGTCAATGTCGGATTGCAACTAGCAGACTTGACCCCTAAGAGGTTTTGTACAAGCCCTTTCTATATCGTTCATCGCATATACATAATGAAAAGTAGTGCAAATTTAGAATTTTTCACAAAACATTAGAAAATCTTTAATAACATCCATCATTAGAAATCTAGGAACTACTTAGTCTTAATCTCATTAAACTTAAGACACGACAAAACTTTGGGACATGACCCATACTTCAAAATATACAAATACTTAGTCTATTATAATACTTTGAAATAAAATACAAAAAGGACATCTATATATGCCCTTCAGTCAATTGAGGACATACTTCACTTTTCTTTAATGACTCTAGAATCCAAGCTCTCCTTCACGATCCTTCTCACCTATCACCTACGTTTTTAGACATAATAAAATATATGGAGTTAGTACAATTTTGTACTAATTATGGCGTTATGTATAAAATTATGAAAATGGAAAATTTATTAGAATTATGCATCTTTTCATTTAAATTCATATTATAAGAATAAGAATAACTTTTATTAACTTAGAAACATATACGATAACTTTTAAGAAATTATACACATTTTTGAGGAAACATTACAGTAACCTATATTCACTATATAGTTAACTGCCTCACTCTAACAATGAAGTGCTCTCTTTTCCCTTTTAATATTTTCTAGCATGAATTCTTCTCAATAAAATCTATCCTAAAACTCACTAAAGCAACACAAAGAGAGACCACCCTTACACCCTCCCTAAGCATGCAGAAATGATCCTCAAGACTACTTTTAATGAGACACATACACACTTACAATACATCAAACACATGAAAATGAGATTTCCTCTACCAAAGGTGATTCTAAGTCTCACTTGAGTGAGTTGTGAAGAGAACGCCCAACAATCCCTTATACACGCACTTAATAGATACTATAAACTACATACAGTAGAATCACTCACTAAATACATCAACATAAAGATAATGACATTCTCTTACCAAACGCTATCAAAAAACATACATAAGTAAATCAAGAAGAATACGTCCATGCTTAACCACTTCAAGACTACCTAAATAATCCTTAAGACTACCTAAGGCCTAGATCATTTCCCTATCTAGAGTAATTCTAAAGACTTATCTAGATAAGATACGAAGTGACCGTTCTTATGCTCCTTTCACACCTTAACTAGACAATCCTTAACTACTCTAGGTAAGTAGTTATTCAATTAACTTTTTTTTTAACTTAAGTCATTACATTTATTAGTTCATTAAGGACTCATTCATCACATAATGTAATTCAAATAATGGTCTTGGACAAGACCTGGGGACTCTAATTAACACTTTCAAAGCCTATTGTGCAGAGTCTAGATAGCATCCCATACCACCACGTAAACTTCATAGAACTTCTCTAATGCTAGTAGGTATACTATATGATGAGAATAGACCAGAACCAACATAGGATATGATAGCAAAGCATAGAATCTGGACTTCTATCCTACTCCAATGAGGGTGTTCCAGTTTCCAATGGTAGAACATGGACACATCCCTTGTAGGCACATGGTTAAGGAATATGAAGGGCGTCGTTTGTAATATAGTCTTATTCTTTCAATAGAACTACTCCCTTACCATACTTAATCGGTTCTAGCCTTGGTTCGCATCCAGTAATTTACACTTAAGGTTCATATAAAGGGGTTCCGTATAAAGTTCAGAACCCAATCACATTTACCCTACAAAAGAAAGGCCAACTAGGCTAACTTATAATGGAGACAAGAAGCTCATAATGACTTTCCTAAGGTTTGATATGATGCCTTTCGAGACAATCAACCCTAAGTCTATTATTCCTTTACTTTGAAGGATACCATTACGACTTACAACTTCAACATTCATAAACTTACCACTAGGTTCAAGGTTCCACATAAAAGACCCTATTAACATCATTTAAGGTCTCATATCATTGATACATTTAAGACTAATAGGCTTTAACATCCTAAGTGAATACATATAATTATTACATTCATACATGCATAAAGTAAGGGACACAAGTCAACCAAGACAAGATACAAAATACTTTACTTTAACGCATATTAAATGTCATTCTAGATGCACATTGAAATAACCCTTATCATCTTTAAGTCATCCTATAATCTACTAGAACATTATCAATATAGACATCATAAACTAATATAGTCATGTAGAAACAAGCATGTATCAACCCTAAGACTAAACACATAAAGCCATAGTCATAGTCTATCATTATCTCCTAACATGCATTGCAAGAACACATACATTTATATTACTTCACATTATGATAAATATTATCCAATTTCACATAATTAACTTCAAAAATCATCAAAATATTTCAAGTTTTTTCCTACAAGGCCATGATCATCATATAACTTAAAATAACGCCGCCAAGGCTACGTCAATTGCAAGTAAAACACATAACACCACCACCATAAGTGGACCATACCAATCATAACATAATTGAATTCAAATTAAAATAAAATAATGGAGTTAGGGCAGCGTACCACCACTCCACACTCAACACTTCAATCCAATGTTAAATCATCCAATTCAATATCATAAGTCCCTTACCGACGGCCATGAACCAATAATTTGATACAATTATAACAATAATAAATGAAACTAGGTCAATTCACTACATATTCATCAATCTAATGCAACCTAGATATCAATTGACTTCAATTATTAAATGAATCAATAGCCCATAGAAAACTACACTAGAATTCATAAACATTAGATCAATCTATTTTAACCCATAACATAGTCAAAAACTAGGGTTCATCAATTTCATGGTTTCATAGGTTAATTGAGTTTAAATAATATAACAAATAAAAATTCAATCAATGTATAATGCTTAAAAACTTTAATGCAAGAACTCATAGATAGATCATGAAATTGGACAATTTATCTTTGAAAACATTAGAAAACGTCTTTGGAAGTTGGGATCCTTGATGAATAAAGCTTCAAGGATAAATAACCATTCCTAAATGAAAACAATTATTCAATTTGATGAATAATCTCCACTCAATTCTCCAATCCAGGCCCTTCCTTGAGTTTTAGCTCCAATGGAGTTCTACGGAATTTCGAAGGGAATTTTTAATTTAATTTTGAAGAATGAAATCTTCTAAGTGTATATGGCTATAAACATATTTCAAATAGCCAAGAGACCCTTATGAACCTCCCCTTATCTTATTTGGACCTAGGGTTAATTAAAAAATTCACCCCTCAACCTACAGTGAACTACACGCAGGAATAGACCCATCGACGGAGGACGATCGATGGCCCATCCTTTGACCAATGGACCGTCCTGTTGGTTTGTGGTCTGGGACTGAGGCTTGTATTTGGTATCTACTATCCCAATAAGGAATGTCCACCAATGGCACTCATCAATGGTGCATCGACTGGCCCACGAGTCGTCGTTTGCCTATGTCGTTTGGGGCTATCTTGGACAGTCTTGGACACCAATTTGGGTCCTTCCTCAAGGACACTTGGATTGGTCTTAGGAAATTTTTCCCATAATTTCCATTCCAAACATAATCTTGTACTATTTTAGGACCTCTCACATGAATTTAATCCAAAACGAATACGTAAAACTTGACGAAACATGCCTAGAGACACAAGGTCGTTACAAGGCAAAACTTTCGAAACATGACACAATGCGTATATAGGCCATAATATTTCAAACCAAATATGAGGCACATAGGTGACTTAGTCGTCGAACGTCTTAGTCGTCCCTTGACGTTTGAGTTCCAATGCACCTAAACTCTTAGAAACTGCCTCCACACTATATTTTAGACCACTTAGGACCTTAGAAAAACATTTAAAACATGCTAGGCTATATTTCACCTAGGTCATTTTTTGGGATCTTACAACTACCTTCCAACTAGGGAAGGGACACCTTTCATATATAGTCCATCGGTGCTTAGCTTAAGTCCCTTTCTTGAATTACCTTTAAGTTGTATTTTATCATAAAATTATCATAGGTCATAGGAGATTATTCCTTGTATAAACATGATCATGATATTTAAGGATTATATCAGAATTTCCTTTCATCATAACCCTTCATATCTGAGAGTTACATAACATAATCACCTTGTGTAAAGCATACAAGAGGATATCATAAACCTGCCTTTTCGTATTCTTCTCATGATATCACATTTAACATGTTCATAGCCCAACATATATTCATTGAAACATCATGCATACTTCATTAGAATATTATTATCACCCATAGGATAACATAAACATCATAGAGAAATCACAACTTTAGAAGACTTACCTCTTGCTTCCAAGTACATTATTCAAGAACATACGTTTAATTTTCAATGATCATAACAATAACATAGTGAAATACTAAATATCATAGTAAATACAACCTCATCAACTCATATACAAGATCAATTATAATGTAGGATAAGGGAAGATGTCATTAAAGAGTTCATTCAAGTTTTAGTTCCAATCCCAACGTTTACATATAATAAAGTAGTAGATACAACCAAATCAAGGCTATTATTTAAAGATATATTATGTAACACATGAGATAAAAACATTACTAATCAAATAAAAAAAAATTCAGGTGAAATCAACCATAGAAAACCATTATTTTTCATAAAATGTCATAAATCTAGAGTATGGAAGAAAACCCGTTTTGAAGAGTAAAAACCCTAGAATTGAATTTCTTGAAAAACTATCTTTGAAAGGACCTCTTGGGTAAAGGAATACAAAGAGTGAAAAATCCATACTCTATATATGAATAATCCATAAAATTTTTGCTGGAAAACTTGAAGTCTTCATCTTCTTCCTTAAGCTCTTCTCGTTGTTCAATGGAGTTTTGGAAAAAGAGAGTGTTTCTTGTGAGAGATGGGAAATTTGTTTGAATCTGATTTAGATGTGTAAAAATTGGTATAAAACTAACCTAATATCCATATATAGTCATCCTATGAATTAACCAAAAGATCCTTCACTTAAATGGGTCTTTTATGAAGTTAAATTACCAAAAATACAACTTTAACAAATAAAGAAAGTGTTTGCGTGTCGCGGGGCAAATTCCCATTATTTTTCTGAATTTTTTTGTTGAGGCAATGAGGTGCATATCAGTCTCGCGTTGAGAGGCTTCCTCGCAATTCTTCAAGAAGTAACCTGCATGTCAGCCTTGCGTCGCACACCTCATGCCCCAATCTTGTTTGCGCAAGCTTCTTTGGCAGCCCGCCTATCCATGTTGGGGTCGTCCCCAAGGATCATTCAAGTTGTCCTTGGGGTGTTTTTACTAGACTTTTCGACCCTTTGTACTAAAAACTATATATCCAAGGTCGTTTTACAAGTGTTGGACCTCATTTGAAAGTTAGAAACCTTCACCAAATATAGGGACGTCAACTAGTTCAGATTAACTAGTTCTCGGACATTAAGGTCTTTCTTTGTCGTTATGGATCTAACCTTTTCCAACTTAGTTTTTTACATTAATATAGGTCTGGAAAAATCATTTTAAAAATAATTAATTAGGTTACTCTCTAGTCTAAGTCATGACATTTCTGGAGTGTTACAAAACGTCATCATCATAGCTCAATAAGAATTTCATAAGTATTGTCCTTTCCTTAAAATTCATAAAGGTGAGGTTAACACATTAACAAATTAACATCATAAGAAGGAACATTGATAAGTTATGAAAATCCTTATAACATTTACATCTCAGCCAACACCTCACAAACCATAGTCAACACATTTCAATTCAACATCATACAAACCCTATCAATCCTAATACAAGGCATACTTCAATATAACATCATTACTTAGCCACAAGTAACCATAATTGAAGTAAAGAGTAGGGATCACAAGACTTCCAAAGTCTTCTTCAAAATCCATCATCAAAGTCTTACCATAAATCCATATCTCAACTCAACAAGAGTATATTATCATCACATATCCAAAACAAACATGATAACAGGGCCAATTGAATCACTAAGTCACAATCCATCACTACTTCAAAGCTTAAGACAATAAACTTAAGTCAAACCTATAATATACTTCATAACCTATATCAAATACTCAATACCTAGCATGATAGAACTAAAATCATCTTGAACTATTCATAATTTACACAATATAATCATCTAGTAGTAATTCAAAAAACAACAAATCCAATTGAACTAACATTACACAGTTCATACCAAGATCACAACTAGGCTTAAAGGGAATAGGTCCTCTTCTACAAACTAGACCAATCCATCAAGAAAAAAAAGAATTGACTTAAAATACATGTTAATATGTTCATAATATCCAAAACAAATCATAAAAATAAATTTACAAGATCAATTTCGAAATTGGAAAAGACCCACTTGAAAACTCAACTTTTGAAATCAATTTTGATAGAACCCTTTGACGAAAGAGGTCTCAAAGGCGAAAGAAATCTCATACCTTATTCTTTAATGAAGATTGATGGAGAAACTTTAACCTTTGTAGACCTTGAATCTACCTCTATCGTGGTCTTCAACGGTGTTTTCTTTGGGAGAGAAAGAAGAGAAAAGTAAGACAATTTGGATTTGTGAATCATGAGAACTTAGGTTAGTCTTATTAGGTTAGGGTATTTATATAGGTTAATAATAAACTTTATAATACCTACCTTATGACCTAAATTATTAACTAACCACCTAATTAATATATATGTATCCTAAAATTGAACTATAAACCAGTCCTCACAGATGAAACCCCGGAACATGCCCCGTTTGTCAATCAACAGGCCAAGGACCAACAATCCTGTTTGTCCGTCGTTAAGTTTAGAGACTAGTCAAAATGAACTTTAGGAAAAATTTACGAAGTGTACATTGATGGAATCTATCGATGCCCCGTTGATTGGACCACGCCTCGTTAGTGGACACTGTCACTTGAAAACTTTTGCCAACTTTTGTAAGGATCCTCATCTAGGGCCATTTGTTGTTCCTTGGGGAGTCGTGCCTTGATGTTTCGACTATGAATAAACCCTAATACGTATTTGACACCATTCCACCAAAATATATTGATTTTTGATTCCTAAAAGCTATTCAAGTAGGCAAGGCAACCTAGTACTTCATTGGACTAGTTTCTGGACGTGATGGACGTTCTTGGACATTTTGATTTCTAAACTTCCTAAATGACTTATATTTATAATTATTCACCTTAGCCAGTGTCTAAACCTATTGACACACATCTAAGGATCTAGAATACGTCTTAGGCTTTTGAAGTGTTAAATTATCCCCCCCTAGGAACATTCGTCCCTGAATGATGCTAAAATCTTATGAAATGAAGGAATAGGGTCAAGAATAGCAGTGCAAAAACATCAATACATTTAATCATGAATTTCAACATCAATCATGTTATTTACACAAGGCAGTTCAAAAACATCAATTACCACACATAAGGCTAAAAATCACATTTGAAGGAATTTTCTTTCTCATAACAACCACATGAGCTGAACATACCATACATGAGTAAATAATACCAATATTCATCTTACCAAAAAGATACATATTATTTCATAAAAACTCTGCATATTAAAATGCACAACCTATCTCAAAACAAGAAGAATTGCAAATTTACATGTCA
The DNA here is from genome assembly GCF_036512215.1 of Solanum lycopersicum. Taxonomy (NCBI): domain Eukaryota; kingdom Viridiplantae; phylum Streptophyta; class Magnoliopsida; order Solanales; family Solanaceae; genus Solanum; species Solanum lycopersicum. Next base: position 21,677,395 of record NC_090805.1, read on the forward strand.
ATATACACAATTTCATTGAGACTTCACTGTAATGACATAAAAGCTACATATTTTTTTAAAAGTTCACCAATAATCAAAACAACTTAAATTTATTCATTATTTTCATTATCAGTAAGAACAACAAACCTTCGGTATTAAATATATGAGGGTAACAGGACTTCAGATCGACCTCGACCTCCTATGTCTCACCCTCAACAAGGTGATTCATCCATTACACCTCTATGGAAGACACCTCCTTGTTCCTTACCTTCTTTACTTGCATATCAAGGATTTGAACTGGAACCTCCTCATAGAGCAGGTTATCCTTCACAACAAGACCCTCAATGTAACAACCCTAAAAATGTATAAAATAGTAATGCTTAATGTGTCTAGAATGCTGACCATTAGACCGGGTTCACACAGATTGATGCGCGTAGAAATAGGACTCTAAACCCTAGAAATTGCCATGCCGACTAACTTGGGGAGTTAGTTGAGGTAAGTAAGAGTGTAAAACACATTAAATGGCCAAGTGCATTGGCATATGATGAAATGAACATTCACGTAAAGGGGTGAGTAATTATGAAGAGAAAATGTGCTAAACTTAATAAATGTGGACAACATGATAAGAGTCTATTGTGAAAGATGAGAGTAATCTCAAAGGAGCATAAGTAAATGATACCAATAAGTACTCACCTGTGAGGGTGTAAAGTTAATGAAGGGACCGGTCCCTATGAACACTCTAATGAAAGTATTGAAGTTAATGCATAATTAATACTAATAATGAGATGAGAAATTATCTAATGAGCTATGATGTATTCATTCTAGAAGCCTACTTCCACTGTGTACGAGTGAATATAATGGAACTTTATACTGAGCACTGATAGGCTAGCTATGAGCGGTGATTCCTTCTTTCAGGAAGGGCGGAGGTTCACGTAAGTATCCTGAATGAGATTGTCGGGCATGTTGGGTATGGATCTCCTTATATCTCCTAGTCTTCAGATGTAATACCAATATAGTTACTAGCAGGTTCGATTCCCATGTACGCTAGCATGTTTTGGGTCACTTTAGCTGGTGATTTCACTTATTTCTTGTGTAAGGGGAGAAACTGGATTTCATGATGCTCACATAAACTATGTTGGTTAAAGTTAAAGTTCCCAAAGAATGAATGAGGCCAGCCTTAAATGATGCACATAATGAAATGAATGATATAAAAGGTGTAAGGATAGGATAATTGAGAGGGGAGCTACACTTAATTAATGAAGTTGGGTTATTTATGGTCATTGCACAGCAAACTCGATGAGAGTCTTAAACTACATCCTAGGTATGACTGGTGATTACACTAGTATACGAAAGAATGTAAAATTAAGTACGCATAAATAAATGAAGAAGACTTTATGTTTTCTAAAGAAGGCTCCCTAGTAGAAGTCCCATATGTTGAGCCTCCATTTTAGGAAGACCTAATGTCAAGTCCATGATTCCAAGGTCTCATGGAATATGAAAGAAAGATATGAACTACGTGATATGATATCTGAAATATGTTATGTGCTGTTTTTAGAATGATAAATTTGTTGATGCATGTTACACTCATGACATGACTTTCTTAATTCAAATTTGGCATATCCATTGACTTTCCTAATCAAAATTTTACAAGTCCACTGACTTGACATTCCATAAATCATGTTGTTAGGAAAGATCTATTCTTACTCATGCATGTCCTTGGTGTGTGCTTGCCTATGCCTATACTTAGTACAAGTGTGTACTAATTCCATACAATTATCTATTTTTAGATTAAGGCAGAGGTGGACGTTAGATCGTACGGTACAACGTTACAGCTATCTAGACGTGGAGTTTTTATTTTCACATAGTAGGACCTTATGCTTTCGAGGCTATCTAGTGTTATTATGCAGATTAGATGTAGTCCTTAGGCAGTGTTTCATTTCCCACTTCATTTCAAATTTTGTATTTGTTCCATTTTGGTAAGTACACATTCAATATAGCTATGAACTATTTATTTCATTTGATGATCTTAATGTTATATGGTTGATTGTCAACATTTATGAGTTTAAGTAGAATGTCTTATAGGAATGTTAAATAACAAAAAGTTCAAATGTTCCGTAAAAATAAACCTAGATGAAGTAAAGATGACGTATGTAGGCTTGTCTGCGACCTCGGAAAAGTCAATGACGCCGGTCTTGTCTGTGTTCGAGTTTCCGGTCGTGACAAAGTTAGTATCAGAGCCCTAGGTAAAATTCTAAGGATAATAAGTTTACAGTAACCACATTCAGTAGTTTCTAAGTCATGGTAGTGAAGTGCACCACTATTCTAAATTACAGACTACAGGATGCATAACAAAATCTCGCTTCTTCTAATCTTATCATTCCTTTGCTAATGTATGATTTCATGGTGGTATGATCGTGTCTAACATAAATTCTTGTTGTTTTTTATAATGAATTCCAGGTGAAAGATTAGTCAATGGAGAGAAAGAGCAGCTGTTGTGAACAATCAAGTTCCACCCCAGGCTCAAGCTGATAGAGTGGCCATGCATGTTAACCCAGTTGGGTTGAGTAATGCTGAGGTGCGGATCGCACTAGCTTAATGTATCAGGCCATCACCATGAAGGCCCACGCTATGAAGCCAAGGTCAATAGACAGAATGTTCATAGGGAAGACCCACCAGTACGTAGCATGGCTAACAAGTTCCGAGACTTCACGAGGATGAATCCTCCTATCTTTACAGGGTCAAATATTTTAGAGGATCCCCAAGAGTTTGTGGATGAGGTCCACAAGATATTTGTGGCCATGGGGGCTACAGATACTAAGAAGGCTGAGCTGGCTTCCTATCAACTCAAAGATGTTGCACAGACTAGGTGCAAGATATGGAAAGATAGTCGGTAGTTTATCCAAGTTCCTCTCATGTGAGAGTTGTTTAAGACAACTTTTTTTGAGAGATTCCTCCCTAGGGAGCGGAGGTAAGATAAGGTTGAGGAATTTATCAACCTAAAGAAAGGATCTGTGAGAGTGAGGGAGTATTCCTTGAAGTTCATTGAGTTGTCCATGTATGCCACTTGCCTAGTGTCTATCAACACAGATGAGATAAGTAGGTTCCTCACAGGGATCACCTAAGATCTGGAGGAGGAGTCTCGGTCTGTAATGCTCCATGATAAAATCAACCTATGTAGGATGATGGTGTATGTCTAGCATGTAGAGGGCAACCGAAAGATGAGGAGACTTCGTGATAATAGGATGCCTAAGCCTTTTTTATCAAACAGGTCCTACCAATGAATGAAACAGGAACAACTTTGGTATTCGTGAATAGCCAAAGTTTAAAAATGGGCAACAGAGTTCTGGGAACTCTAACTTCGAGAGGAGTGCAGCACCCAGAGAGGTGATGTGCAGCGTCCCAGAAAATACTGTGCTAAGTGTGGCCGTACTCACAACGGAGAGTGCATACAGGGCACTAGTGTTGGTTTTGGATGTTGTAAGAGTGGACACATGGTCAAGGACTTTCCATAGAACAGGGGCCAGGGTAGAGATAATGCTCAGCCTAGGCTCAACCCACAAGGTAGAACAGAAGTCGAGCCTCCAAAGAGGAACAAGTTCTATGCTCTAAAGGGCAAGGATGAGTAGGAGAAGTCTGCTGATGTAGCGATAGGTATGCTGCAAGTATTCTCAACTTCTGTTAATGCTTTAGTTGATCAAGGGTCTATGCTTTCATTTGTAACTCCTTTGCTTGCTCTAAGTTTTGAAAGATTTCCTGAAGTTTTGCATGATCTTATAGTGGTAAGTACACCTTTAGGAGAAAATGTAAGTACTGATAGGGTATACAAGGCTTGCCAAATAGTTGTATGAGGTAAGACTATGTGTGCAGACTTGGTTGAATTACCGATGAATGATTTTGATGTTATTCTTGGCATGGACTGTCTTCATAGTTGTTATGCTTGTATGGATTGTCGTAGTAGGGTTGTGAGGTTTTGTTTCCCTATGAAAAAGAGCTGGTTTTCGAGTGGTACAATTAAAGTTGTCCTAACCCCTTGATTTCGAATCTTAAGTCCAATAAAATGATGTCCAAGGGGTTATTGTGTCATATTGTGAGAGTTAATGATTTCAATCATAACATTCCTTCCATAGACTCTATGCCTTAAGTGAGTTTGTTTCAAGATGTATTTTTGTAATTATTTGCCTAGAGTTCCTTCCCCTAGAGAGATTGACTATCATATCGACTTACAACCATGTACTAAACCAATTTCAATTCCTCCTTACATAAGAGATCCAGTTGAACTCTAAGAATTTGAAGATGCAGTTAAAAGATCTCATTGATAAGGGTTTTATTCAGCTGAGCATATCCCCTTGGGGTGCTCCATTATTGTTTGTGAAAAAGAAAAATTGAACCCTTAGAATGTGTATTGATCATCACCAAATCAACAAGTTCACTATCAAGAATAAGTTTCCACTCCTTAGAATAGATGATTTGTTAGACCAACTCCAACGGTCTAGTTTCTTCTCGAAGATTGATCTTCGTTCAGGGTACCATCAGCTTAGAGATAGGGAAAAAGATATTCTTAAGACAGTGTCTCGTACCTGCTATGATCACTATGAGTTCCTCGTGATGTCATTTGGTCTCACTAATGCACCTGTTGCATTTATGGACATAATGAATTAGACTTTTCCGTGAATACATTTACTACTTCGTCATAGTATTTATTTATGACATTCTCATCTATTCCAAGATCAAGGAGGAGCATGAACAACAATTGAGACTAACCTTGCAGGTACATAGACAATACCAGTTGTATGAAAAATTCAGCAAATGTGAATTCTGGCTCAGATCAGTGACCTTCCTAGGTAATGTAGTGTCCGATAAAGGTGTGGAGATATATTCCAGGAGGATTGAGGCTGTTAAGAACTGGCCAATACCTCTTACTCCCACCGATACCTATAGCTTCTTTGGATCGTCTTGTTACTATCATAGGTTCGTGGAGGATTTTTCTTCCATTTCTGCCCCATTCACCACCTTGACAAAGAAGAAAGTCAAGTTTTATTGGGCGGAGACTTGTGAAAAGAACTTCCAGGAGCTCAAGGACAGACTCACTTCAGCCCCGGTTCTTACCTTACCTAAGTGTTGTAAGAATTACACTTAATATTGTGATGCATCTAGAGTTTGTTTGGGTTCTGTTCTTATGCAGGGTGGTAAGGTGATAGCCTATGCGTCCAGACAGCTCAAGGTGCATGAGAAGAACAATCAAACTTTATGAGTTAGAGTTGGCAGCGGTGTTGTTTAGAATAAAGTTGTGGAGGGACTACTTGTATACAATACATGTGGATGTGCTCACATACCAAAAGATTCTCCAGTACGTGTTTACACAGAAGGAGTTAAATCTACATCAGTGAAGATTGTGGGGGCTGTTGAAGGATTATGACATGAATGTCCACTACCATCCAGGTAAGGCTAATATTGTAGCTGATGCTTTGATTAGCATGGCAAGTACATCCTACTTTGAGGATGAGAAGAAGGAGTTCGTGAAAGATATACACAGACTAGCTAGACTGGGTGTGCGGTTAATTGACTCTACTTGTGGGGGGTGTTTCACTTCATCCTAGTTCTGAATCATCCTTAGTAGTTGAAGTCAAGGAGGGTCATCATCTTGATTTTTTGTTGATGGAGCTGAAGGACTCAATGTTGGTTAAGATGAATAACTGTTTTGCTTTGGTAGATGACATCATACTTAGGTACCAGGGTAGGCTATGTGTACCAGATGTGAATGATTTGTAGACCAGGATCATTAGAGAGGCCCATGGCTCTAGATATTCCATACATCCAGGTTCTACCAAGATGTATCATGATCTTAAGTAGATCTATTGGTGGGATGGTATGAAGAAAGACATTGCAGAATATGTAGCCAAGTGTCCTAATTGTCAATAGGTTAAGGCAGAACATCTTAAGTCTAGCGCATAACTCAGATTATCGAGATTCTGACTTGGAAATGGGAAGCCATTAATATGGACTTTGTGGTTGGTCTTCCAAAGACTAGGAAGCTGCATGACTATATATGGGTTATTGTGGACAGAATGACCAAGTCTGGCCACTTTATTCCTGTGAAGTCTACTTACAGGGATGATGACTATGAAAGACTCTGCATTAATGAGATTGTGAGATGACATGGTATTCCTTTGTCTATCATTTCAAATAGAGGATCTTAGTTCATTTCGCATTTCTGAAGATCTTTCAAGATTAGTTTAGGCACGCACGTGAAGATTAGTATTGCCTTTCACCCTGAGATTGATAGGCAGGATGAGCGCACCATTAAGACATTTGAGGACAAGTTGAGGGGGTGCGTGATTGACTTTAGAGGTAGTTGGGACGACCATTTTCCATTGATAGAGTTCTCGTATAATAACAACTATCACTCCAGCATTGGAATGGCACCGTTTAAGGAATTGTATGGTACGAGTTGTATGTCTCCAACTGGGTGGTTCTATGATTGAGAGTCATCCATTTATGGTCCAAAGATCATTCACGAGGCCTTGGAGAAGGTCAGAGTAGTTAGAGACAAGTTGCTAGTGTTTACAGTCGGCAGAAGTCATTTGCAGATAATAGGAAGTGGACCCTAGAGTTTGATGTTGGTTACCATGTCTATTTAAAGATATCACCTCTGAAAGGGGTGATGAGGTTTGGCAGGAAGGGGAAGTTGAGTCCGAGGTATGTTACACCATTTGAGCTCCTATAAAATGTGGATAATGTGTCATATGAGTTGGCATTGTTGCGGAGCTAGCTTCCATAAATCGAGTATTTCATGTGTCCATGATAAAGAAGTGCGTGAGTAATCCCGCATCGATTCCACCAGTTGAATGTTTGGGGGTTGATTAATAATTGTCCTATGAGGAGATACCTGTTGAGATTCTAGACACACAGGTGAGGCGCCTGAGAAACAAGGAGGTATCCACAGTGAAGGAATCGTGGATGAACCATCTTATTGAGGGTGCTACGTGGAAGGCCGAGGCCGATATGGATCCCGCTATCCCTATCTGTTCATCTCTTGAGATCAGACTCCCTACTCTAAAGTCTAAGTTTCCTTATCTCACCTTTCTTTGTTGCTATTGCTTGATTGTGAGTAGTAAGTATGATATGATCTATTTGGCATTCCGCAAAATAATTAGTAGTGTCATTCAAGGCCAAATATTCCTAAGGGAGGGATGATGAACCAACCCTAAAAATGTATAAGATAAGTAATGATTAATGGGTCTAGAATGCCTACGATTAGACCAGGTTCATATGGATTGATGCACGTAGAACCATATATCTGAACCCTTGCAACAGCCAAGCCAACAAACTTGGGGAGTTAGTTGAGGTAGGAAATGTTGCCTCAATCAATGTAGGGCTCCTGAGTATGAGATTTGCCGGGATGAGTCTTTACCGGACTTAAAAAGAAAGAATCTTAAGTTTGGAGGGTCTTAGGGTAAAATAAAAGTTTTCCAGGCTAGGGATAGTATCGTAATAACCCTAAATATGTGATTAATTATTTAATTAATATGGTGGATGGGCATTTTTTGTATAGAGGGCCAAAATTGCCCATTAAGCAAAATTTGCTCCACCGGGGTTTACACCGTGATGGGAGCAATGATTAAATTTGTTTTAATTAATTAAAAATTAATTTTTGATTTAAGGAAGTATGAGAATCAGATTTTTATTTATTGATTATTAATTAGTAATTAATTTGACTAAGTCTTGCCAACAAGTCCTAGTTCTAAGGGGACACTACCTCACACTTCTCTCTATCACACTTATCCATCTACCTCTCACATCTATTTTCACGTTTTCTCTCTTAAAAAATCAGCAACAGAAATCAGAAATAACAACAAAAGTTCTTCACACTTGAAGAAGTTATAAAAATACAAACGACAAAAACAATCCATCAAAGTAAAGCTAAACGTGACATTCTCGACGGGTAAGGTGGGAGATTCTGTGTTGGACGTTGGGTTGGTGGTGATTCTGGGCAGCAACTTTGAGTGTTGACCAACACCAAGAACAGGGATGGGTTTTATCTCTTGGAATCCTTCCTTTAAGAGAAATTTTTTCTAAAAATTAAACATATGAAACTAGGGGTGTCCTCTTTATTGTCGAATTCCTTGTCCCTAGTCTCCTTGCGATTTCAACAAAAATTAGGTTAGAAATCATGTAGTTGGTATGGTTGATGGTATCTAAGTGTGAAATATGATGTTCTTTGTTATTTTGTGTTTGGAAACAACAAGCATGTTCAATGATGTCAAGCGACAAATGATATGCTGGATGTGTAAAATCTTTGTGGTTGTTCTCTGTTTTGAAGCCTTGAAATGTCGTATTTGATGATTGGAATTAAGTTACATAAGATGTGTAATTTCTAATGTTTAAATGATGTTTAAGGTGGCTGATCTTAAGTTGAAATATATAAGCTAAAACAACAATGAATCTACACTTAGAAACGCATTAAACAAATTGCGAAAATTCCACAAAACGAATGTATAAATGTTGTTAAATCAAGGCTAGAAAATGTAGTCAAATTTCCAGCACTTGGTGATGGAGTTTGGGCATTAACACATGAGGTTTGAAAAATTAAAAAAAAATTTAAAACATGTATGGTCAGTGGGGATTGAACCCAAGACCTCACTACATGAAAGTTGGAAAAAAAATGAGAGGTGTGGGATTGGAACCCACAACCTCTCGGCCAAACAAGAGAGTAAAGAGAAATTTTAAAATAATAAAAATAATTAGAGGAGTGGGATTCGAACCCACCACCTCTTGGAAGAATGAGAAGGTAAGGAGAAAATGTAAGTTAAAATAAGGTATGACTGTGCTGATTCAAACTCAAAACCTCTTGAATGGATAAGAGAGTTAGGAGAAAAATAAAGGAGAAAATAAAATGTGGAGATTGGGGATTGAACCCACAACCTTTTGTATGGATGAGAGAGTTAGAAAAAAAATAAAGGAGAAAATAAATGTGGATAGAGGGGATTGAACCCACGACCTCTTGGATAGGTGAGAAAGTTAGGAGATACATTAAAAGAAAAATAATGAGCTTGTGGGGGATTGAACCCACAACTTCCTTGCCATAAAACGAAAAAGGGTAGGAGAAGATGAAAGAAATATTATGAGGTTGATGTGAATGGAACTAGGGTCTCCCAAATCTAAAAAATGCAATTATCATGTTTTATATAAGATTAAGTGTTGTTCAAGGGATTCAAAATAAGGTTCCCTTGCCCAATTCCTTACTAACAAGTCATACGTATTTAAATATATAATGAATGCTGCCTCTAAAGATCAAAATCAATATCTTGTTATATATACAAGATGCATTAGTCTTGTACCACATAATATTGTGTAAACATTGAATCACTTAGACAAACTATGAATGAAGCCTCATGGCTTGTATGTGTTTACTCATAAGTCTATCAGAAGTTTAAAAGTAAGTGAACCTAAGATGTATGTGATGAAATGATGTAAAACCTAGAAGGGGTTAAGTAAGAGTGTGAAACACACTAAATGTCCATGCGCATTGGCATATGATGAAATGAACATTCATGTAAATTGATGAGTAATTATGAAGAGAAAATGTGCTACAGTTAAGGAATGTGGTGACAACATGATAAGAGGCTAATGTGAAAGATGAGAGCGATCTCAAATGATCCTAAGTAAATGTTACCAAAACGTACTCACCTATGAGAGTGTAAAGTTAATAGAGAGAGTAGTCTCTATAACACTCTAATGAAAGTATTGAAGTTAATGCATACTCAATACTTATGATGAGATGAGAAATCATCTAATGAGCTATGATGTTCTCATCCTAGAAGCCAGCTTCAATGATGTATGAGCTGAATGTAATGGAACTTTATACTGAGCAGCGGTAGGCTAGCTATGAGCGGTGATTCTTCTTTCGAGATGGGAGAAGGTTCACGTAACTCTCATTAGATGAGACTATCAGGAAAGTCGGGTATTATATCTCCTAGTATTTGTTCCTATACTACCAGTATAGGGATCTAGCTGGGTTCAATTCCCATGTACGCTAGCATGTTATGGGTCACTTTGGCCAGTGATTCTATCTCTTTTCAGTGTAGGGGAAACACTTGATTTCATGATGCTCACATGATCTATGTCGGTTAATGTTAAAGTTCCAGGCCAGTCTCAAATGATGCACATAATGAAAAGAACGATACCAAAGGTGTAAGGATAGGATTATGAAGAGGTGACCTAGACTTTAGTGATGAAGCTAGGTTATTCTTGATCATTGCACAGCAAACCCGATGAGTGTCTTATACTACATCCTAGGTATGACTGGTGATTACACTACTATATAAAAGAATGAAAAAGGAAGTATGTAAGAATGAATGAAGCAGACTTTGTGTTTACTAAAGAAAGCTCCCTAGTTGAGGTCCCATTTGTTGAGCCCTCATTTTGGGAAGTCTTAATGTCAAGTCAATGATTCCAAGGTCTCAAGGCATATAAAATAATGATACGAACTAAGGGATATGATATGTGAAATACTTCCCGATACCTCCCAAGGAAAATCTCTAATTTGGATCCCAAATTGACGGGTTAGTGTGAGCTTATCCATGCGGTTATGCACTCTTTGAATAGGATATTTTTCGTTTCCAAAATGATAAATTTGATGATGCATGTTACACTCATGGCATGACGTTCCTAATCCAAATTTAGCAAGTCCATTGGCTTTTCTAATCCAAATTTGGCAAGTCCAGTAACTCGACTTTCCATAAATCATGTTGTTAAGAAAGAGCGATTCTTACTCATGCATGTCCTTTGTGTTTTCTTGCATATGCCCATACTTAGTACAAGTGTGTACTAATTCCATATAATTATCTATTTTTAGGTGGAGGCATAAGTGGAGGCTAGATCGTACAGTACAATGTTACATCTATGCTTACGTGGAGCTTTCATCTGTACATGGTAGTCCCTCATGCTTTCGAGGTTGTCTACTGTTATTATATAGATTAGATAAAGGCCTTAGTTAGTGTAACATGTTCCACTAGTGTTTCATTTCCCAATTCATTTTTGATTTTGTATTGGTGTCGTTTTGGCAAGTACACATTTAATACTGCTATGAACTATTTCTTTCATTTGATGATTGTAATGTTAGATAGTTGATTATGAACATTAATGAGTTTAAGTAGAATGTCTTATACGAATGTTAAATAACAAAAATTTCATATTATCCGTAAAAATTAACCTAGAAGAAGTAAAGATGATGTATGTAGGCTTGTCTGCGACCTCTGAGAGGTCAACGACAACGGTCTCGTCTTGGCTCTAGATTCCGGTCGTGACACTCAATAGGAAGAATAGACTTATGATCACCCATACACTTCTTAAGCATGGAAACATGGAAAACCAAATGAATTGAAGACAATTCACAAGGCAATATAAACTCATATGCAACCTTAACAACCCTTTGCAAGATATCATAGGAACCCACATAACGAGCACTTAACTTCCCTTTCTTGTAAAATCTAACCACCCCTTTCATGGGCAAAATTTTTAAATACACCTCATCTCCTTCTTCAAACTCTAATTCCCTTCTCCTATGATCAGCATAAGACCTTTGAAATCAATTATACAAGCTCAAAGCATATCCTGAAGGGTTTAAATAGTAGTCTCTGCTTGACCATCCGTTTGAGGATGAAAAGTGGTGCTTAAATTAATCTTAGAACCTAAACCTCTTAGGAGTGACCTCCAAAACCTAGATGTGAATTGTGAACCCCTATCCGATATGATGTATAATAGAGTACCATGGCGATACACAACCTCATCTATGAAGATCCATGCATAATCTTCCGCCGAATAGGTAGACTTGACGGGAATAAAATAAAAGGATTTGGTCAACCTATCCACAACCACCCATATAGAGTCATATTGCTTTTGTGTCCGAGGAAAACCTACAAAAAAATGCATGTTGATATCTTCCCACTTCCAAGGAGGAACTTGGATTTATTAAAGCAAACCACCTGTCTTTTGGTTTTCGGGTTTCACTTGTTTGCAATTTGGACACTTTGCTACAATTTCTTCTATGTTATTTTTCAAAACATACAACAAAAACACTTCCCTAATGTCATGGTACATCTTTGTCATACTCGGATGAATGGAGTAACGGGACCCATGAGGTTCTTGAAGAATCCGATTCCTCAAGCTATCTACATTAGGAACACATAACCTTTCTTGATACCTAAGGAGACCATACCTCTTAAGGAGAATGACTCATTAAGCTTGCCGAGAACTGACTCCTTCAACTCTATCAATGGTTGATCAAGGTGTTGTTTGGACTATATCTCAATCACTAAAGATTAATAAATGTTATGATAGACCATAAAGCCACCATTCGGAGACTCTTTCAACCTAAAACCCAATCTATCCAACCTATTAAAATATTTCACTAGGTCTTTCTTTGCTTCTTGTACATGCGATACTCTACCCATGGTCATACTACTTAGAGTATCCGCAACTACATTGGACTTGAGGGGTTGATAGAGAACACTCATGTCATAATCTTTCAACAATTCCAACCACCTACTACTACAGACACTAACTCAAGATCATGAGTGGGACAATTTTTCTCATGCACCTTAAGTTTTGTAGAAGCGTAGGCTACTACATTCCCATGTTGCATAGGAGGAAACCTTGAACCCACTCGGGATGCATAACAATATATAATAAAACCCTTGGTACCCTCTGGTAAAGTGAACACTGAAGGGAAAGTAAGCCTATAATTAAATATTTGTTGCTTCTGTCACATGCCTCCGACCATTCAAATTTCTTACTCTTTTGGGTCAATGAAGTGAAGGCAGATGCAATGGACGCACAACCATCAATAAACCTCCACTAATAACCAGATAGACCCAAGAAAATCCTAATGTCGTTTCAAGTCAATGGTCTAGGCCAATACTTGACCGCCTCGATTTTCTTTAGATCAACCACAACTCTCTCACTAGATATGATATGACCAAGAAACGCCACCGACCTCAAACAAAACTCACATGTTTTATACTTGGCAAATAATTTGTTCTTCTTAAGCACTTGTAACACCATCCTCAAATGGTCTATGTAATCACCCTTATTTCTCGAAGATACAAAGATATCATCAATGAAGACAATGACAAATGGATCTAGGTATGTTCAAAACACCTTATCCGTGAGATCCATAAATGCCTCCGGAGCATAAATGAGACAAAAGGACATTACTAAGAACTCATAGTCACCATATCTAGTCCAAAATGCCATTATTGGTATATGCTCACCTCTCACCCTATGTTGGTGATACCCCGATCTCAACTCAATCTTAGAAAAGTCTCTTGCCCCTTGGATTTGATCAGACAAGCCATCAATCAAAGGGAGAGGATACTTGTTCTTAATAGTGACTTCATTGAGTTGGTGATAATCAATGCACATTCTAAGGGAACTATCCTTCTTCTTTAGAAACAAAACCGGAGAACCACATTGAGAAATACTAGTTCAAATGAAGCCTTTTCCTAGAAAAATTTTGGGTTGAGTCTTCAACACTTACAATTCGGCCAGAGCTATCCAATAAAGAGGAATTGAAATTGGATTTGTATTCAGTAATGAATCGATACCAAAATAAATTTTCTATATGGGAAGAATACCGGGAAGATCATTAGGAAAGACCTCAGGAAATTCCCTCAATATATTGACCGACTCAATAGAAAGAATTTCGGAGTCTAAACGTTGAACTCTTACTATATGGTATAAACACCATTTAGATATCATCCTACAAGCTTTCAAACAAGGAATTATACGACCTCTAGGAATAGAATTTCAACTCATCCGCTCTAAAACAAGCTCATTTGGAAAGTTAAACTTCACCACCATTGTTCTACAATCTATAGAGGCAAAGAAAGCATGCAATAATTCCATTCCCAATATGACATCAAAATAAATCATATCAAGTTCTACTAGTTCAACATAAGTAACTCTATTGGGCAACATTATCGGATAATTTCTATATACCCTCTTTGCAACAACCAACTCACCAACCGGGGTAGACACTATAAAAGGTTCATTTAAAGTATCGGGTAAAATGTAAAACTTTTTAGCTATTAGAGGAGTAAAAAAATGATAATGTATAACCCAGATCAAGTAAAGCATCTACATCAACAAAGAATACTTTCAACATATTGGTCACCATATTGGGAGAAGTCAGTTGCTTACCACTGGAGCAGAGAGCATAGAAGCGATTCTTCTTCGGAGCATCACTAGAACAACTTGATTGGGCTTGACCACTACTTTTGTCTTGACCCTTCACATTAGGGAAATATCTGACCTTGTAGCCACTCTTTCCGCAACAAAAAAAATTATTCGTTCCCTCAAGGTAATCACCATAATGCTTCTTGACACACCTTTCACAAGTTGGCTTTTTGGTTAGTGAACTAGTATCTTCCCTTTTTAGGCTTAGGGTTAGACACCTATCATACCTAGTCTAAGGAAACATGGAAGTAACTGGATTAGAAACTCTTTTCTTGAACCTAGGCTTGTCTTGGATATCAAGCCTACCCTTTGTAGAACAACCATAAAAAGGCTTTTCCCTCTTGGCATCTCTACTCTTCCTATTAGAACTTGCCTCTTTCACATGTTGAGCATGAAAAATGAGATGATAAATGTTCATATTGTCATGTATCATAGCCAAATGACACTCTTTTTGCAAGTCATCTGACACTCCCTTCACAAATTTGTTCATTTCATCTTTATGATCAGAAACAAAAGAAAAAACATATATTGACATTTGAGTGAATTTTAAGAAGTAAACAAGCACACTTATACCGCCATGATGAAGATTGATGAACTCCACAAATTTAGCTTCCCGCTTCTCCCTAGGGAAGAATCTATCATGAAAAGTCTTCTTAAAAACTTCCCAAGTCACTAGTGCACCCGTTAACGACCTATTGTCCCTCCATTGGACATACCAAGTTTAGTACACACCTTTGAGTTGATAAGTGGCTAACTCGGCCTTCTCACTAGTAGTTAACCCCATAGAAAAGAGAATCTTGTAGATTTCATCAATGAACTCTTGAGGGTCTTCTTCAACCTTGTAGCCATAGAAAATAGGGGGATTCATCCTAATGAAATTCCTCAAATGAGAGGTCATTGTAACAACTTTGTTGGTTTGCTTGGGGTACAACCTCCCGATTAGCTTAGGTCATCATGGCTTGAGCTTGGGTATTAGCGGCTTCTACTTGGGTAGTAATGTCTTGGGACATTTGGAAAAGAGCAGCCCTTATGGCACCATTCATCAAAGGAGGAGGATCTACTAGATCTTGCTTATCATTAGTTTCTTCTTCAATAAGAGGAACTTGAACACTAACGGGAGGAACTCCCGCATTGGTCATCTCTTCTTTAAGTCTTCGTGCCACGTTCCTTCGAGTATTAATTGCCTATAATCACAATGAAATCATTAGATGTTAAAATCACATAGAGCTAATTTGTAGAGGTACAATATTGGGCTTCCAAGATATTGGGAGTTTCCTAAGCATCACATAGATTCCTTTCCATAAGTGTTGAGAGCTTCACAATTATGATTATGAATCTACAAAGACGTCGTAGAGAGATCCATCGACTCAAAGATATTCAACCTCATGCAATGATACAAAGTTTGTCACATCCGGGGAGCACCCCCTACATGTAACCGGCGGTAGCGTCCTCTTTGAGGACAAAGACTAGACTATTAGCTTAGATTATTACATTCATAGGTCAAATTAGTGGAAATTTAATTCTTATAGAAAGTATACATAAACCCTTCGTAAATGATGATTACTTAGTCTTCTACTTTTATTGCACATACATATACAGAATATAACACAGTCTCAAATAGACCTCTCATCTCATAACCGTCTAACACGAGTATAAAAATATGGGCCTAACCCATACATTAAAGGGATAATGCCTTATATAGGTGATACAATGTTTTGTACTAAATTCAAAAGAAAAGAACATAAGAGTATTAAAACTAAAACTTCTTCATAATCTTGATAATGGCATTGTCCTCGAAAAGTGAGGATCTACCCAACTTTGATGTATGAGAATTTTCAAGCCTTTTTCAAAGTCATGTCAAAGCCCTTCAACAATTGAAAACCTAAAATATCGGGGGAAATCAAGAAATGGGGTTAGTAAACCACTTATACTAAGTATGAGACCATATGCACATATAATATCGAATGATTCCAAAAAGAGACATTTCATTAAGTATGCAATTTACTTTGAAAAGCTTTATGCATATTCAATAAGACCATACCAATAATTAAGACATATTTCTTAATTCATAGGCATGTACATCAAAACACCAATGCTAAGTCTAGTCAAGTCAACATGCATATCATATAATTGAACTCATACCAAAGAAACTCTATCATCATGTTATAGTAACCATAAGCATAAATAAGAGTTCATTACAACCTAACCAAAGCAAGACCATTACTAATGACCCCCTTTATATCCACTTGTGCAATAACTAATAAAAGACCCATAACCTTACATAATCAAGTAAACCTATCAAGAAACATAACTAATGCCCAACCTCTCATGACATAAAATTAAGAGTATATAATGTCGTACTTTAGCAATAGAGACCAAGTACATGTTCATAACAGAAAAAAAACATCACATAGTTTCATTAACATATAAGATCATCATGTACATATCAATTTCATTTATAAGAATATACATATATAAGAACATCCTCCTAAGACTTCCCTTATGGCTAACTAGTGCAATGTATAGGTAGATTCTGATACCCCTATCTAGACTAAATTAAACCCCTTAGCTCATCTTAGTTAGAGTTCATTCCTTTAATTCATTTTACATGTTTTGTAAAATCTTTTCTTAACCAATATAGACCACATGATCTAATGTGGAATCCAATGTCATGAAACCCTACACAAAATGAAGGAGGACTACTTGCTAAAGTAGTACCGAAACATGAACATAGCAACTACGTGGATCCACTAACTAGTACTCCTATGGGGTCAACATAGTTTAAGAACTAGGAGATATAGTTGGGATCCTCTTTATTCTACATTAATTATGATCTCCTATCTCAATATTAGAATATTGATCCTACCTTCCCTATGTGGGAAGGGATACTTCTCACTCTAGTTCACTCGGTGCTAAACTAGAGTCCCTTTTGCAATGTCTTTAATACCTTTATTTATCATCATAACTTAATTTAGGTCACAGCGTCTAACCCTTGTATAAACATCATCATCATAGCTCAATAAGAATTGCATGAGTATTGTCCTTTCATTACAATTCAAATAGTTGAGGTTCACACATTAACATATTCACATCATGATAAGGCACATTGGTAAGTTATCACAATCCTTATAACATTTACATATTAGCCAACACCTTAAAAACCATAGTCAACTTATTTCAACTCAACATCATACCAACCCTATCAATCCTAATACAAGGCATACTTAAATAGAACATCATCGCTTAACCATAATTCAAGTAAAGAGTAGGGATCATAAGACTTACAAAGTCTTCTTCATAATCCATCATCAAGGTCTTCACATAAACACTTATATCAACCCAACAAGGGTATAATATCATCAAATATATATTAAAAAACATGTCACAGTCCATAAGTAGTTCAGATCCGAAGACAATAGACTTAGGTCGAATCTATAATAAAATTCAATTGCTCAAGAACTACCATGATAGGATTAAAATAATCTTGATACATTCATAATTTACACAATATCATCATCAAGTAGAGCTACAACAAATAACTAGTTCAATTGAACCAACATTACACAATTGATATCAAGATCACAACCTATGGATAAGGGGAATTGGTCATATTCTACAAAGTAGACCTATCCATCCATAAATAACATAATTGAGTTAAATTAAATGTTAATATATTCATAATATCTAAGAGAAATAATAAACAAATCAATTCAAAAGATCAATTTCGAGATTAGAAAAGACCCACTTGAAAACTCAACTTTTGAAATAAATTTGATGGAATCCTTTGAGGAAAAAGGTCTCAAAGGTGAAAGGAATCTCATATCTTATTTTTTAATAAAGATTGATGAGAAACTTGATCCTTTGCAGCCCTTGAACCCACCTCTAGCTTGGTCTTCAATGGGGTTTTCTTTGGGATAGAGAAAGAAGAGAGAAGGAAGATAATTTGGGTTTGTGAATTATGACATCTTAGGTTACGGTCTTTATATAAGTTATTAATTAACATTATTAGACCTCCATTAACCCCTATGTCATGCCTCGAGCTACCCTCAAGATGAGGACACAGAACCTAGGACCAAAAGTGATTTCAAGCTAACCTTATTGGCATGATCAAGAGCATACTAAAGAAAATAAATTGATGCGGAAGCTAAATCATAATTAAATCTAAAAATATGGGGAATACCCATATTATATAATGGAGATATTTTGAAACAATGAGTTTAATACAAACAAAATATTAACTCAATACTAAGCTGAAACTAACTATGTTTAAAATGAGCCTGTAAACATGACTAGAAATATTGGGTCAAGACCTATGTAAATATAGCAATAACTAAAACTAAATTAATAAAGACTGAAATGACACTCATGATTGTTGTCCTTAGATAATGAGGACTCACTGTTGAATCTGCTGAACTGGAGATCGAATATTGATCTATGCGTGATCTGGAAGTGGAGAACATGAACCTACATCATGAAAAGATGTAGCGCACGTATGCGTCAGTATTTGAAAGGTATTGAGCATGTAGGATAGAGTAAAGATAAAATAAAACATAACTAAACAAGCATAAAATCAAGTATAATAATCTTACATGATAACTGAATTCTTAGCTAACTGAATGCAATGACTAATTTATAACATGATGAATGAAATACTGATTATACTGATAAATTGTCATTGTAGAGAGTCTGACTAAACTATTGTAGCTACTAATAACCAATAATAAGGCCACATGATCTAAATGTGGAGTTTGATGTATACGCGCCATCCACAAGACCCAATATACCCTGCCAAAGATATACAGGCATGCTGGCGTGATCACTAAACTGATTGTACACAGAGGGGACTTACAACCTACTTGGCTAGTACTTCTGGGACTAATTGGGTACGTTGAACCCTAGTCTAACTTGGTATTATGCTACTCTGGATAAATTCTGTAAATTTACTATTATTTCTGAGTTTCTGTAAATACTGGATAGCTCAAAACTGAATATGCAAACTGAGAATGCATCAATTAATTTGGTAATTATGCATTTATAACAAAGGCATGTATATATGAAGTGTATGAAATATCTAACCTAGCATGCGTAATTCAAGAACTAAAGAAACACAAAGGTAGGGTTCTGAAATTCATGAAATAAACTAAATAATAACATGATAATCTGATTTGGAACATAAAACTAATAAGTTCATGAAAAACTGTTGAAGTTCTAGAAACCCTAGGCTTAACCATGATAATAGAATAAAGAATTTGACTTAAAATTAGGGACCCAATGGGTGAAAGGAACCCACTAGTTAAATACCACATACCTGGTGATGAAATCTATGAAAAAATACTTAAGATTCAAGGCTGGAACTACTGGAGTTTGTTGCATTCGTAAACTAGTGTTCTTGAGCTTTTTTTCTTTTGTTGCTTCTAATTTTCAAACTTTTGATTAATGATTTGACTTATATTTGTTTTAATTATATTTCTTGGCTTAAATTGACTCAAATCTAATTATTTAGTGTCAAAACAACGTAAATTAAGGTTTATACAAGTGGGAAAAGACTAAAATGCCCCTGTATAAGTTGTTGTCGAACCAAACTACGGTCGGTACTGACGATCTGTCTTCTAACTGACGCCTCGTCGTTGGGTCTTTCGACTGGGCTTGTTCGACAGGCCTTTACTAAAATGGGCATAACTTTTTTTTCGAAGGTTTGATTTTACCAAGGTTGGTGTCTAGGGAAAGGTAATTCAATTATCTATCGATGGATAAGTCATGGATCACGTAATTAATTTTTTGCTAATAGTTATGAACATTTGAAGTTTACCCAACAGTATTTCCCATTAACTATCTGCAAATTTCCACCTACGGACTATGTTGGTCATCCGTAGCTCTTGTCAGAGAGTGGGTGAAGGGAAACTTTATTGAAGGTCACGAACTACGGACCGTCGTCTGACCTACGGACCAGTCTTTCAGTCATCCAAGACTTAACCAATTTTTCTGGGCTGAAATTCATGGGAGTTTCTGATCCCATCGACGGTTGTGCTGGATGGACCAAGGTGTAGACTACGGTCTGTCGATGCCATCGTTATTTGTACCTTTAGAATTATTTTTTGTAAAGCAGGTTCTTGGTCTGTTTTGGCTATGGGGTGTTACATTATCTCCCCCTTGGGAACATTTTTCATCGAAAAAAGACTAGACTAGATAAATAGAGGGTGAGAGATGCAAACCCTACTACTAAACAATGAGAACTGATTTAATTGAGTTTCGATTACATGTAATTACGCTAAAATGCAAGTACAAACTGAGGGAACATGATTCTAAAACTGAATTAACACATAAATGAATGGAAAACTGAAGAGGAACTATTACCTCAAGCTAGCGTAGAATTGGAAGGAAAGATGTGAGGAAACTTGGCTTTTATGGATGCTTTTGCTCCCCAAGTAGCTCTCTCTATGGGCTGACTCCTCCACAAAACCTTGACTGAAACGACCTCTTTGTTTCAAACCTTCTGACCTGGCGGTCAAAAATCTCAGCTGGTATATTCTCAAAAGAAGGACTATCTTTCACCGCCACACTCTCCAATGGCAATATAGAGGCTGGATCACCCACACACTTCTTCATGAGTGAGATGTGGAAGACCAGATGCACTGCTACTAATTCTGCTGGCAACTCTAACTCATATTCCACCTTTCCAACCCCATTTAAGATCTTGCAAGGGACTATATATTTAGGACTGAGCTTCCCTTTCTTTCCAAATCTCATCACCCTTTCATTGGTGAGACCTTCAGAAAAACCCAATCATCAACTTCAAACTCTAGCTCCTTTATCCTTACATCTCCATAAGATTTCTGTTGACTTTGGAGTGTCTTAAGTCTATCTCTAATGAGTTGCACTTTCTCCATAGCATAAAGGATCAAATTTGGCCCTATGAAAGTTGCTTCACCTATTTCAAACAAACCAAAAGGAGATCTACATCTACGCCCATATAAAGCCTCCGAAGGAGCCATCTGAATGCTGGACATTGTAGAAATTATTGTAGGAAAACTCAATAAGAGGTAGGTGATAATCCCAACTATCTTTAAAATCGATCACACAGTCTCTCAACAGATTCTCTAAGGTCTGAGTGGTAAGCTCTGCCTGCCCATCCGTCTGTGGATGAAATATTATACTAAGGTTGACATAAGTACAAAGACCGTTCTGAAATGACTTCTAGAAGTGATAGGTAAAATGAGGACCTCTATCTGAGATGATAGACAAAGGAACCCCATGCAACCTCCAAATTTCATTGATGTAAAGTTTGGCATAGTCCTCCACCGAATCTGTAGTCTTGAGCGATAAAAAGCTAGAAGACTTAGTCATCCTATCAACTATCACCCAAATGGACTCATGCTATCTGCAAGTACGAGGTAACCCTGTGACGAGATCCATGTTGATCATATCCCACTTCAAAGTAGGAATATCAATATCTTGAGTCATACCTCCTAGTTTCTGATGTTCTACCTTGACTTGTTGGCAATTAGGGCACTTACTCACAAAGTCTGCTATATTCCTCTTCATGCCATTCCACCAATAGACTTACCGCAGATAGCGGTACATCTTAGTGGCACCTGGATGAATAGAATACCTAGATATATGGTCTTATGCAAGAATATGTTATCTCAACTCGCCCACATCAGGAACACATAATCTACCCTAGTAGCGAAGTACATCATCTCCCCCTTGAGAGAAACCCTCCACTCTGATTTTGGACTGCAGTCTTAAGTTCAAGCAAAATTGGGTCACTATCTTGCCTTTCCTTAACCTCCATTACAAAAGAACATTTTGCCCCATTCTGAACTATTACACCACTATCTGATATGCTCATAAGGTGAATTCCAAAGCGAGTAAGCCTGTGAACATCCTTCCTTAAATCCTTTCCTTTTTCCTCCACATGGCTACACTACCCATAGATAATCTACTATGAGCATCTTCTACTACATTCGCCTTAACTAGATGTTAATGCACAGTCATATCATAATCCATAAGCAACTGAAGACATCTCCTCTTGCGAAGATTCAACCCTTTCTGGCTGAACACATGATGAAGGCTCTTATGGTCCGTGAACACATCTACGTCAACACCATACAAGTACTGTCTCCCGATCTTGAGTGCAAACACCACTGCTGCAAGCTCAAGATCATGAGTTGGATAGTTCTTCTCATGAACCTTAAGTTGTTTAGAGGCATAACCTATCATCTAACCTCGCTACATAAACACACAACCTAGTAAACTCTGGATGAATCAGAATAGATCACATAAACATTTGAACCCTCTTGTAGAGTCAAGACAGGAGCAGTAGTCAATCTTGTTTTCAACAGTGCAAAAAAATTCTCAAATTCATCTGACAATTCGAACTTGACCATCTTCTGAGTCAGCTTAGTCAATAATGAGGCTATGGAGGAGAATCCTTCCACGAACTTTCTTTAATAACCCGTTATACATAAGTAACTTCTGATATTTGTAGCAGAGGTAGGTCTGCGCCACTTTTCACTACTTCTATCTTTTGCCAATTCACTCAGATCCCTTCGCTAGATACAATGTGACCAACAAAAGCAACGGATTGCAACCATAACTCACATTTACTAAACTTAGCAAATAACTGGTCATCATTGAGAGTCTGTAAACAATTTTCAAATGATTCGTACGTTTTTCCTCGTTCCTAGAGTAAATATGGATATCATCAATGAAGACGATAACTAACAAGTCCAAGTATTTTTTTAACACACTGTTCATCAAATCCATGAAAGTTGCAAGAGTATTGGTTGGTAAAAATAACATAACTACAAATTAATAATGACCATATCGAGTTCTGAATTTTACTTTTGGAATGTCACTATCTCTGACTTGAAGCTAATAATAACCCAATCTGAGGTCTATCTTTGAGAAATGACTATCTCCTTGAAGTTGGTAAAACAAGTCATCAATACTGGGGATGGGATACTTATTCTTGATTGTGACCTTGTTCAGCTGTCTATAGTCAATGCACATTTTGTGAAAACCATCTATTTTCCTTACGAACAACACTGGTGCACCCCATGGTAAAATAATAGGTCTGATGAAGCAGTTATCTAGAAGGTCTTTCAACTGCTCATTCTATTCCTTAAGCCCTGCTGGAGTCATTCTGTAAGGAGGAATAAAAATAAGCAGGGTATCTAGAAGGAGATCAATTCCAAAGTCAATTTCCCTTTCGGGAGGGACTTCAAGAAGATCTTCTGGAAATACTTCTAGAAACTCACAGGCTACTAGAACTGACTCAAGAGTTGGGGTTTCAAGGTTAGAATCCTTAAACCAAACTAGATGATAGAGATAACCCTTAGATATCATCTTTCTAGCCTTAAGGTAAGAAATAAATCGACCCATAGGCGCTAAGATACTACCCTTTCATTCTAAGATTGGCTCGTCTGGAAATTGAAAACGAACAATCCTTGTTCTACAATCGACTGTGGCATAACATGAGTATAACCAATCCATGCCTAGAATGACATTGAAGTCTACAATTTCTAACTCTACAAGTTCTGCTGAGGTGACTTCCTAAGAGACTGTGCCAGGGCAAGTTTTGTATACCCGTGTAGTTGTAACTGGGTCACCGACTAGAGTAGATACTGAGAAAGATTTTGAGAGAGTTTCTCGGATGACATTGAATTGGAATGCTATGTAAGAAGTTACAAAATAAAGAGTATCCCCTAGATCTAAAATTGCATAAAAATAAAGGTCAAAGACACGTCACGTACAAGTGACTACATCAGGAGAACCTTCCTGATCCTGGCGAGCCTGAAGAACATACAACCTGTTCTGGCGCTGACCGCCACCTGTACCAGATGAGTCACCCTGTTGAGTTAGGGAACTTTATGGTGCTGCTGAATTACTAGACTGAGATCTACCATTTTCTCCTCCTTGACTTTGTCTAGAAGGACAATCCCTCAACCTATGACCAGACTGACCTCACCCAATACATTCCTCTTTTCTTGCAATACACTCGCCCAGATGGTTCTTATCATACTTAGGGCAAGTGGGGTAAGTCTTGGTGCCTGAAACACTTCCCTCAGATTTAGAGCCCGGTGCTTTACCCTTCTGGTCATACCTGTTCTTGGAGGATGGAACATTGGTTGATAAAGGGGCTGAAGTCTAAAACTTATGATGCCCATGGCTCTGATGAATAAATTTTTGTATGTAGTGTTAGATTTTCTGAAAACTGAGTGTAGAAATGCAATGTTACTTGAAGATATGAACATATCTAGACTAATGACTCATGTTAAGTAGGTAGAGGGTGATAAGATTAGGGAATAGGATTAGGAATATAAGAAGTCTAGGACAGTGAACTATGACTATTATCAGCAGAAATTAGGTGGCGGGAATCGTTCGCAGGGGCATCATAAGTTTTAGACTTCAGCCCCTTCATCAACCAATGTTCCATCCTCCAAGAACAGGTATGACCAGAAGGGTAAAGCACCGGGCTCTAAATCTGAGGGAAGTGTTTCAGGCACCAAGACTTACCCCACTTGCCCTAAGTATGATAAGAACCATCTGGGCGAGTGTATTGCAAGAAAAGAGGAATGTATTGGGTGAGGTCAGTGTTGTCATAGGTTGAGGGATTGTACTTCTAGACAAAAGCATAAAAGCAAGTGTAATAATATGACATGATAACTGAATTCTGAGCTAACTGAAAGCATTGACCAATTTATAACATGTTGAACTGAATACTGATAATAATGATAAATGGTAAATGGAGAGAGTCTGACTGAATTGTGGGAGCTACTAAAAACCAATAACAAAATCACATGAGCTAAATGTGGAGTCTGATGTATACACCTTATCGAGAGGACCAAATATACCATGCCAAAGGTATAAAAGCATGCTGGCATGATCATTAAACTGATTGCCCACATAGGGTACTTACAACCTACTTGGCTAGTAGTTCTGGGACAAACTGGGTACGTTGAACGCTAGTCCGGCTCAGTATTATGCTACTCTCAATGAATTCTATTAATTAACTTATTATATTTGAGTTTCTGTAAATACTGGATAGCTCAAAACTTAACATGCAAACAGAAAATGCAACAATTAATCTTGTAATTATGCATTTATAAATGAGGCATGTATATCTTAAGTGTCTGAAATATCTAACCTAGCATGTCAACTTCAAGAAATAAAGAAATACAAACCTAGGGTTCTAAAATTCAAGCAATAAACTGAATAATAACATGATTATTAGATTTGGAACATAAAACTAATAAGTTCATGAAGTTCTATTGATGTTCTAGAAACCTTAGGCGTAATCTTGAGAATAGAATAAAAAATCTAACTAAAAACTAGGTACCCAATGGGTGAAAGGAAGCCACTAGTAAAATCTCATATACCTGGTGATGAAATCCATGGAAAAATACTTAAGTTTTGGGGCAGGAATTGATGGAGCTTGTTGCATTCTTGAACTAGGGTTCTTGAGTTTTTTCTCCTTTCTTGCTTCTAATTTTCTAACTTTTGATTTAATGATTTGACTTAGATATGTTTTAATTATATTTCTAGGCTTAAACTAACTAAAATCTGATTAATTAGGGTCAAAACAGCGTAACATAAGGTTTAAAAAAAGTGGGAAAAGACCAAAAGATCCCTAGATAAGTTTCTTTCGAACCAAACGACGGCCAGATCTGTCGATCCGACGTTTGACCGATGCCCCGTCTTTGGGTACGTCGACAGCGCTTGTTCAACAGGCCTTTACTAAAATTGGCTTAACTTTTTACTCGGAGATCTGATTTTAGCAAGGTTGGTTGATAAGGAAAGATAATTAAATTATCTATATATAGGTATTTAATGGGACAATTAATTCATTTTCTGGTAAGAGTTATAACAACTTGAAGTTAACCCAGGTGCATTTCCCTTAGTTGTTTGCACATTTTCCACCTACGGACCGTAGGTCCACCTACAGACCATGATAGTCATCTGTAGCTATTGTCACAGAGTGGGTGAAGAGAGTATTGTTTGACAGTCTGCAATTTTTGGGAGTTTCTGATCCCATCGAAGGTTCTGCCGAACGGACCATGCGTCAGGCTACGATCCGTCGATGCCACTGTTGATTGCACCTGCAAATTTTTTTCCATAAATCTGGTTTTTTGTCTGTTTTGGCTACGGGGAATTACACCCTAACTGATTAAATAACACCTAATTAATTTATTTAAGTAATCTAAAATCGAGCAGTAATAATAGTCCTCACAGACGAAAACCTGAACCACACCCTGTTTGTAAATCGACGGGCCAAGGACCAACATTCCAGCTCTTCCATCATTAAGTTCAAAGACTTTTCAAAATGAAATGTTGGAAAAATTGAAAAATTGTGCATAGATTGTGGCCATCGATGCCCCGTTTATTGGACCATGCCTCGTCAGTGCCCTTCGTCTGAGGACACTGTCTCTTGACAACTTTTTCCACCTTTTGTAAGGGTCCTCCTAAAGGGAACTTGATTGGTCATTGGGGAGTCGTGCCCAAAAATTTTTTTATGAACTAACGTTTCGACTATGAACTAACTCTAATACGTGTTACGCAAAACATAGTACCTCATTGGACTAGTTTCCGGACATCTTAGACGTTCTTGGATGTTTTGATTTCAAAACTTCCTAAATGACTTATATTTATTAGAATTGACCTTAAAACGGTTTCTAAACCTCTTGACACTCATGTTAGGCCCTATAACACATATTAGACTTTCGAAGTGTTACATTATCCCCCCCCCCCTTGGCACATTTGTCCCATAATGATAGTAAAATATTTTGAAAGGAAAGAATAAACTCAAGAATATCAACCCAACCACAAGAATACATTTAATCATGAATGTCAACGTCAACCGTGAAATTAACGCAAGTCAATTCAAAAACTTCAATTACGACACATAATGCTTAAAATCACATTATGAGGAATTTTCCTTCCAACAACAACCATATAAACGCACCATACCATACATACGTCAATTATGCCAAAGTTTATCTTACCAAATGGCTACATATCATTACATAATGACTCACCACATCAAAAAGCAGAACATAATCAAAATAAGAAGAATTGCAAATTTACAAGTCAATATGCACAATTTCCCTCCGACTTCACTATAATGACATAAAAATGCACATTTTTGCAAAACTTCACTCAAAATCAAAGCAACTTCAATTTTAGTCATTATTTTCATTAAAAGTAAGAACTACTAACCATAGTTATTAAATATATGAGGGTAACGAGACTTCGTATCGGCCTTGACCTCCCATGTCGCACACTCAACTAGGTGATTCTTCCATAACACCTTTACGGAAACTACATCCTTATTCCTTAGATTCTTTACTTGCATATCAAGGATTTTAAACAAAAACTCCTCAAAGTAGAGGTTATCCTTCACACAAAGACCTTCTATAGGAAGAAAAGACTTTTTTCCCCGATACACTTCTTAAGCATGGAAACATGGAAAACCAAATGAACTGAAGCCAATTCACTATGCAACCTCAACTCATATGCAACCTTATCTATCTTTCTCAAGATTTCATAGGGACCCACATAAGAAGGATTTAAATTCCCTTTCTTTCAAAATCTAACCACCCCTTTCATCGGCGAAATTATTGATTATACCTTATCGCCTTCTTCAAACTCTAATTCCCTTCTCCTAAGATCAGTATAAGACTTTTGCCGACTATAGGCTGTTTACAACCGGTTCCTTATGATATGAACCTTCTCCAAAATCTTATAAATCAAACCGGGACACAAAAATGAAGACTTACTCACTTCAAACTATCCAATTGGAGATCTACATCTCCTATCATACAAGGTTTCATTAGGAGCCATAGATAAAGATTAGTGGTAGCGATTGTTGTAACCAAACTCCACCAAAGGCAAATGTGCATACCAATTTCCTTTGAAATAAATTATACAAGCTCTTATCCTCAAGGGTTTGAATAGTACTCTCCGCTTGACCATCCATTAGAGGATGACAAGCGGTGCTTAGCTTTCCCTTGGTACCCAACCCTCTTTGGAATGACCTCCAAAACCTAGTGTGAATTGTGCACCCTTATCCGATATAATGGGTAGCAAAATACCATGGCGACACACAATATCATCTATGAAGATCCTTCCATAATCTTTCACCAAATAGGCAGACTTGACGGAAATAAAATGAGAGAATTTGGTCAACCTATACACAACCACCCATATAGAGTCATATTATTTTTTTGTCCAAGGCCAACCTACCAAAAAATCCATATTGATATCTTCCAATTTCAAAGTAGGAACTTGGATTTCATGAAGCAAACCACCCGGCTTTTGATGTTCGGTTTTCACTTGTTCGCAATTTGGACACTTTGCTACATATTCCACTATGTCCTTTTTTCAAACCATCCCACCAAAACACTTCCTAAGGTCATGGTACATCTTTGTTGACCTGTATGAATGGAGTAACGGCACCCATGAGCTTCTTCAAGAATTTTATTCCTCAATCCATCCACATTGGAACACACAACCTTCCTTGATACCTCAAGAAACCATCCCCCCAAAGGAGAAAAACGTATTAAGCTTTCCAATAACCGAATCCTTCAACTCTATCAATGGTTGATCAATGTGTTTTTTGGACTTCACCTCAACCACCAAAGATGTCTTGGAGTTATGATGGACAATAAAACCACCATTCGTAGAATCTTCCAACCTAATGCCCAATCTTGACAACCTATGAACATCTTTCACTATGTCTTTCTTGGCTTCCTCTACATGAGATACACTACCAATGGTCATATGACTTAGAGCATCTGTAACTAAATAGGCCTTGCGGTGGTTATAGAGAACACTCATATCGTAATCTTTCAACAATTCCAACCACCTTCTTTGTCGGAGATTTAACTCCTTTTGAGTAAACATATATTGTAGACTCTTGTGGTCGGTATACACATCAACATGGACACCATACAAATAATGTCTCCATATCATCAAGGAAAATACTACGGACGCTAACTCAAGATCATGAGTTGTATAGTTTCTCTTATGCACCTTAAGTTGTATAGTAGCAAAAGGCTACAACTTTCCAATGTTGCATAAGCACATACCCTAAACCCACTCAGGATGCATTAGATTATATAAAAAAACCCTTGGTACCCTTTGATAAAGTCAACATCAAAGCGTAAGTAAGCCTATCCTTCAAGATTTGGAAGTTTCTCTCACATTTCTCCGACCATTCAAATTTCTTACTCGTTTGGGTCAAAGTAGTCAAGGGAGATTCAATGGACCAAAAACATTCCACAAACCTCCGATAATAACCTGCTAGATCCAAGAAAATCCTAATGTCGTTGGAGTCAACAGTCTAGGCCAATTTTTGACCGCCTCATTTTTTGTTAGATAAACCTCAACTCCCTCACTAAGACGATAAGACCAAGAAATTCCACCGACCTTAACCAAAACTAACATTTTCTATACTTAGAAAATAATTGGTTCTCCTTAAGCACTTGTAGTACCACCCTCAAATGGTCCATATGATCACTCTCATTTTTCAAATATTTCAAGATATTGTCAATGAAAAAAATGACAAGTGAATGTAGGTAAGTCCGAAACACCCTATTCATGATATCTATAAATGCAGGCAAAGAATTAGTGAGACAAAAGGACATTAGAGGAACTCATATTGACCATATCTAGTCTGAAATGCCATTTTTGGTATATCCTTACCTCTCACTCTATGTTTGTGATACCCCGATACCATGTCAATCTTAGAAAAGTACATTTCCCCTTGGAGTTCATCAAACAAATCGTCAATCCAAGGGAGAGGATACTTATTCTTAATGTTGACTTTATTGAGTTGGCGATAATTAATTAACAATATAACGGGACCATCCTTATTCTTCAAAAAAACAAAACCGGAGCACCCTGTGGAGAAATATAAGGTCTAATGAAGCCTTTGTCTAGCAAATATTTAAGTTGAGCCTTGAAATTTTCAATTCGACATGAGCCATCCGAAAAGGAGGAACTGAAATGGTATTTGTATTCGGTAACAAGTGGATACAAAAATCAATTTCCCGTTTTGGAGGAATACCAGGAAGATCATTAGGAAAGACCTCTGGATATTCCCTCACTAGGGGGACCGACTCAGTAGGAGGAATTTTGGAGTTTAAACCTTGGACTCTAACAATATGGTATAAACACCCTTTAGATCATTCTACAAGCTTTCAAACAAGAAAAGCTACAACCTCTAGGAATACAATTTCCCCCCTTTTACTCTAAAACAGGCTTATTTGGAAAGTTAAACTTCACCATCCTTATTCTACAATCTTTAGAGGCAAAGCAAGCATGCAACCAATCCATACCCAAAATTACATCAAAATCAAGCATATCAAGTTCTACTAGTTCAACATAAGTAACTCTATTGGGCAAAATTAACGGACAATTTCTATATACCCTTGTTGAAATCACCAACTCACCCACCGGGGAAGACACCATAAAAGGTTCATTTTAAATATCGGGAAAAATGTCCAACTTTTTAGTTACAAGAGAGTAACAAAAGATAATGTATCAACCGGATCAGGTAAATCATATACATCAATAGAGAATAATTTCAACATACCGCTCACCACATCGAGAGAAGTCTCTTTCTCACCTCTAGAGCGGAGAGCATCTAAGTGATTCTTCTTCGGAGCATCATATCACTTGCTTGAGCTTGACCTTGTCTTGAACCTTCACATTAGGGCAATCACTAACCTTATGTCCACTCTTGCAACATCTAAAACAATTATACGTTCCCTTAATGCAATCACCATAATGTTTCTTGCCATACCTTTCACAAGTTGGCTTCTTGGTTGGTGAACTAGCATACCTTCCCTTTTTATGCTTAGATTTAGCCACCCTATCATACCTATACTTAGGAAACTATGAAGGAACTTGATTAGAAACCTCTTGAACTTAGGCTTGTCTTTGATATCAAGCCTACCCTTTGAAGAACCACCATCAAAAGACTTTGCCCTCTTGGCATCTCTACTCTTCCTCTTAGCCCTTGTCTCTTCCACTTGTTGAGCATAAAAATGAGACGATAAAATGTTCATATTTTAATGTATCATAGCTTAATGACACTCTTCTTGAAAGTCATGCGACAATACCATTACAAAGTAGTTCATTTCATCTCAAGGATCAAAAACTAAAGAAGGAGCATATTTTGACAATTTAGTGAATTTTAAAGAGTATTACAACATACTCATACCTCCTTTAAAGGTTGATTAACTCCATATCTTTAGATTTCCATTTCTCCCGAGGAAAGAATCTATCATGAAAATCCTTCTTGAAAACTTCCAAGTCACCGGTCCACCCCTTAACGGCGTATTGTCCCTTCATTGGACATACCAGCTTTGAGTTGATAGGATAGAGGATCTTGTAGATTTCATCAATGAACTCTTTAGGGTCTTATTCAACATTGGATCCACCAAATGTAGGGGGATTAATGTTAATGAAATCCCTCAAACGAGAGGCCACGTTAACAACTTGTTGGATTCCTCGGGGTACAACCTACCGATTAGGTTGGGCCTTCATAAATTGAGCTTGGTATTAGAGTCTTGTGCTTGGGTAGTAATGGTTTGGTCCATTTGAAAAAGAGCAGCCCATATGGAACCATCCCTCAAAGGACGAGGATCAACAAGAGCTTGGTCATCATTAGCTACTTCTTCAAAAGGAGGAACTTTATCACAAAAGGGAGGAACTCCTGCATTGGCCATATCTTCTTTAAGTCTTCGTGTCCCGTTCCTTCAAGTATTCATTGCCTATAATTACAATAAAATCATTAGATACTAAAAGAACATAGAGCTAAACTCTAGACGCACAGTATTGGACTTCAAAAAAACTGGGAGTTTCCTAAGCATCAAATATATTTCCATAACTGTGGAGCGTTTCACAATTATAAGTACGAATCTACATAGAGGTGGTTGAGAGAAACATCGACTCAAAGATATTCAACCTCATGTTCTGATACCAAGATTGTCACATTCGGGGAGCACCCCCTAGATGTTACAAGCATCGCCATCCTATTTGACAACTAAGATTCGAGGAGCACCCCCTAGATGTTACAAGCATCGCCATCCTATTTGACAACTAAGACTAGCCTCTAAGCTTACATCATTGCATTTATTGGTCAAAATAAGTGGAATTTAAAAATTTTTACTACTTATAAATTGAGGTTTACATAGACCTCTACATACACCTAGTATAGTTATAGCGAGTATATACAGACCCTTCGTATATGAAGATTATTTAGTATTCAACTTTTATTGCACATTGATATATAGAATATAACATAGTCTTCTACTTTTATTGCAAATGATCTTGATCTTTTTTTTAATAAATGCATTATTTCTATTATGTAAGTGTACATTAAGCTACTTCCCTAGACATAAATTATTGATGAAAAAGGTTTATCGATCAATGATGATCAAAGGTTGATGAATTGGTAAGAATTACTCTTCCCCTCTTCTTTCATAGAATTTGTAGTTTATGAAGCCTTGTATGGCATTGTGTGGAACTGTCCACTTATGGTGGAGATGTTTACTTTATTTTTAATATATATTTGATGTGATCATGGCCTTGAAGACAATGATATTATGAATGTGTGTTGGTAATGATCACCTAATATGAAGCTTCATGCCTAGTCTTTTAGTCTAGTAATGAGTTAGGTTGTATGGATATTGTATAAGAATGAATATAAATATGTTAGGGATAGGTTTAGGTGCTGCTATTGATGAGTTATAATGGTTAATAATACCTTACCTATGTAATCCTCTGTGAATGTGTGAATATCTAAGGTTAGGAGTCTTAAGTATAATATGAAATTAGCTTGTGTCCTATTATTGTGTGTGTGGTGTATGGTGGAATGTACATTGTGGTCCTAAGAGGGTGGCTACCTCAATGTGTTGTTGATAGCCATTACATGATCATGTTGACCAATGTACACACACTCACACTTCTTGCATGCATACAAGTAGCATAGGTTTTTGGTGTCTAAGGAAAGAGTATTCTCATTTGCACCAATGTATACTACTATGCATGTAAGTATATTTATTTATAAAGTATGTGATGTATCATTCACTAGGATTACTTGATAGGTGTACTAGTATGGGCAAGGGTATGTGACCTTTTCTAGGGATTGAACATATGTGCCTTGATAGGATAGTTCCTAGGTTTGGTTTTCAATATACATGAATATAAATGCATGATTATGTTAATGTATGAATATGTGTGGTCTTAATTTATTATGTGAAAAGGATACTCACATATATGTATACACACAAACGTATGATGATCAAGTCAATAGAGGGTCCTTGAATGGTGTTATCATGTGTACCCTAAACTAGATAGTGCTTACATATGCTATGTCCATGTGAATGGAATTCTCATATGATTTAGGTCGATGAACTCTCATCTATGACCTATGACCTAAGAATATGAGGCGTTCACTCTCCTAAGCCTAATTTTATAAAGTAATGTTAATAAAGGCTTTTAAATAAAGGAAATTTAGTTTAGCACCAACAGAACTTGAAGATGAGGGGTGTCCCTTTCCATTATATGAAGGTAGGTCACCGTAGTCCTCACGAGGTGGTTATCCTTATAGAAAAAAGGGCTTAGATTGATATTTTCCACATAGTGGATAATTACAATGCCTAATTTGGCATAATTACGGTTTCCACATGTACCTCCAAGTTCAATAAACTATGCTTTCCACATAGGATCTAGCACGTGATTTCACTTAGTATGCTAGCATGTGTTAATGTTCTACTTTGCACCTTCCATTGGTGTAAGTCTCTACAACACCAAATTCCATGTAGCATCCATGATCTTAGTGTCGGTTAAGGCTATAGTTTCCCTAAAGTAAAATGGACGATAGAACTAAAGTAAGGACCTTAACTAGGATAACCTAAGGGTAGTTGCTTAGTGTAGATTGGGGTATGGGACTTCACCAATGCATTGCAAAGGTGGACTACGAAAGTGTCCTAATGTGTGTGACTGTGTTTATGTTCTCTATACATGTCATTGTAGGCTTGTCTACTTGTTGTGATGATATGCATGGTATGTTTCCTAATAGGTCTACATTATGTTTCCTTTCCTTGTGTACATGATTTTTATCTTATTGTCTATGTGAATGAAGGTCATACTTAGGTTTCATGTAGTCTACTAAAGTCTTATGTTAATTTTAATGTGAAATATATGCCTTTTTATATGAAATAGCCCTATGGATGTATCTGTTGATTTTAAAGGTTTTATGTATGGTTTCCTTGTACTATTAAGGTGATGTTTGAGTATGGATAGTTATGGGACATTATCTATACATTTTACCAAGTATCACTAGACGGATTACTTGGGAAGGTAAGGAATTAAGGTAAAGAAGAACTCACTGCAAAAGCAACAAGGTTACTGTAAAGAGAAAAATAATTACTGTGAAGTGTGAGTAGCTTACTATAATGTGACCCAAAAGTACTTTAAATGTAAATTTTGATTTTATATGATGTTTAACCATTAAATATGCCTATATGAAGTATGTAAATGGTATAATTCTTATTGTATAAAAGTTTAATGAAGTTTTCACAAAAAGATATGATGCTTGGTTTTCAAAGGAAAATGTCCCTTTTATACGCATGTTTTTTCATGGTTGTCATACTTAGTACATTCTTGTAATAACTCCATTCTTCTCTAATCTTTACACCAAGTGTAGGTTATTTATGCTTAAAGGATGTCTCTAAGGTGAAGCGCTCGATATGTGATTCCAAGATCAATAAAAAGGACTTTTAAGTTGAAGGATTTCTATGTCAAGATTCTATAAAGTCTTGTAATAGCTTAAGTATTATCTTATGATGTTAAAGGGTAGTGTTACTATTCTATTCTGTGATGTTGAGTCTAAGATGGCTAAAGACACTCAGAGCCTAACTATGTAATATGATTTATATTTTTGTAGATATGAAGTGATGTTTCTAGCATATTGTGTGCTATGAAAAGTTTTAAATTTTCCATTAAATTTACTATGACATTGGTACGAATGATAACTATGGGCTTGTATAACAGCTCTTAGAAGTCAAGTATGCCATGTTACATCTACGGGGTGCCCCGCGGTCATGACCAACATGGTATTAGAACAGGAGGTGTATAAATGTTTTTTTAGGGTCC
Source organism: Solanum lycopersicum (assembly GCF_036512215.1). Lineage (NCBI taxonomy): Eukaryota > Viridiplantae > Streptophyta > Magnoliopsida > Solanales > Solanaceae > Solanum > Solanum lycopersicum. Next base: position 21,712,777 of record NC_090805.1, read on the forward strand.
AAAGTCTCATATTGCCACGTCCAATAGAGCCTCGATCAACAGTGGTGAGAAGTGACATATCTATGAGCGAGAGGCTATAGGACGATAGAGTTTCCCTTCTTCATTATTCTCATGTCATTCCATAGAACATAACTCTATGAGAACTTTATCTTATGTTTTCTTTTCCATTGGTCTTTTAGATGTGATTTCTTGGATGGGATGGTTTTTATAAGCTAGCGGGAGAAAGGTGAGTTTTGATCCTTATCTTTGTTTTATGGTTTCATAAGTATGTGTGAACGTGAATTTTGGGATTCTTTGATTATTGGATGCCCTTTGTGGCTATATATGAGCTTTATGTGAAATGGCATGTTTTGTTGAGAAATGTATGTCATGATATGGTTAAAGCATGTTAGAAGTTGTTATGGTTGAAATGAGTTTCTTTTTGGATCATAAGATTGCTTGATGACTTTGCATGATGATAGTGTCATGATATGGTTTGATTGCTTGATGACTTTGCATGATGATAGTATCATGATATGGTTTAGACTTGAAATGCTTTAAGAAGTGTGGTAGATGGAAAAAAATTCATGTTCCTATGTATGTATGTTTAATAGTTCAATGATACTTTATCTATGTGTAATGGTTGAAATGTAGCCCTTTGTGTATGTGTACACCTTCATGGTTGTCTTGAATGGATTGGAGTCTTTTGTATAGACATGGTCCTAGAAGTGAAGGTAGTTTGCTTACTGTGTAGGGTGATGATGTGGGTTTGATTAACCTAGAAGTTGCCTTACTGTAATGTTGAAAGAAAAGAAAAAGGCCGTATGGCTATGTCTCTTGTATTGTTTCCTCTAATGTTTTATGACCTTTGATGTTCATGGTATTGGTTAGAACTTTTTGTTTGGTAGTATGACCTATGTTGAATTCTATGGATTTCCTTTGGGTGTTAGGAACAGAGGAATTATGATAGTTGAGTTAAGTTTCTCTTAAATGAGTTTCTCCTAAGTGGGGGATGGTGATGTGAGTTGTAATGTTGTAGTTATTTCTATCTTGTCCTTCTATTCTTACTTGAGCTTGAGACTACAGAGTTCTTAGAAGCTTGTTCATGATAGGAGTTTTTTTATAAAAGTATGAGTTGCATGTTCTCCCTATGTTTTGTATGACGTAATTGACACTGTGTTATGTATGTTTTGAAGATTCTAAATAGAATTAAAAAAATATTTTTTATCAAATACATGTTTTCTGATGTTGATTGTGCATCTTGATGTACTATTGTACATTTAACTTCATGAGATAAGGTAAGAAGCATGTTTGAAGTCACTTAAAATTTGTATTATTTAGCCTCGCAATGAAAAAATAGAGTTTCCTCGAAATGAAAATGATGAGACTCTTGAAAATTATGTGACTTGTATGATTTGGGAATTATGAATTTAGGATTACTCTCAAAAAATGAAGGCATGCTATTTTCCTTGTGTGTTCCTATAAATTGTAAGATTTTCTCTAAATGATCCATGTTCATGAAAGCTAGTGTCATGCTAGGGATGAAATTTTTTTGATATGACTTCCTATTGTTGTAATATATGTGGTGTGATTTACCATTTTCACTTCACTAGGAAGAAAATATGATTATGCTTTGGTTAAAGAGTTGAGAAATTCTCATTTAAAATAAAATAGATCTTTGTTCCTCGCTTGGGTGTGAACTCATGATACATGTAAGTGTGGTGAGGAGAAGGACATTCCACCATGGACACAACTAAGGATGGTATGGTTTAGTATGTCTATCATAGAATTAGAATTAACTAATAAGAATCCATTGTCAACCTATTTTACTCATGTCTATGTGCATTGAAGTATGAGTTCCTATTTACTTCTTGAGTGATGTTAAGTCTTACTAAGTGTGACATAATTAAGGTTGAATAATGAGCCCTTGATAAATTGGAATGTAAAGATCATGTTATGGTTAGGAGAAGGATGTTCTTCCTATGAACATTAGTGATGCCTTGTGTTTGATGCATTTTGAGAGTGAGTGAATACAAGTTTGTGCTTGCTTGTGTTGCAATTAGTGCTATGTGGCTTAGAGGATAATGTTTCTTGTAATGTAGTGCATTGGATTCTATGTGATGATGATATTGTGAATGTTGTAAGCTACTCTATGGGTAATTGAAGTCCTTGTTGTGATTAAAGTGTTCCAAGTGTTATTTGATAGCGAATGTTCCCAAGTGGGGGTATTGTAAGACCTCCCAAAACATGTGTTTAGATGTCTAGAGCCTAACGCTTGTGTCTTGATAATTTGAATTCCTAAAATGGGTTCTAAGGTTTCAATAAGGAAGTGTCTAAAGATTTAGGTGATTTGGAAATCAAATGTCAAGGGACGACCAAGATGTTCGACGACTAGTCACCAAGAGGTCTTAGATTTTCTTTATGTTCTTATATTCGTGTCATTGGCTTATGAATTGCTTATATTGGTATTTAATGATATTTATAGGTACTATGTTAAGTTTCATAAAGTATAGAGGTTAAACATCTAACAAGTTCAAAAGTTAGCCCTTGAGACGTGCATGTGTAGCTTGAGGGTGCCTAGCATGTTTGGATATGTTGAGCATATTTATTTTGGGTGACATTGATGTATAAGGTCCTTGACATTAAGGTTTATTTTTAACTTGTAAACTTCAGGGTATTACTCCCAAGGGACCCAAAGTCTGTCGAGACACTGCCTTGGGAGTGTCTACCAACGACCCTCAATTGATGGCAAGTAGGTTCACCTACGCGTCGGCGTTGGTGAGCTATAGATTGAGACTTATCCTAGCAAATTGTCAAGGAACTTTTCAAGACCGATATCTAAACAACGGTCTGCAGTACGGTCCGTCGATGAACCTACTTGTCGTCGATGAGTCTGTCGATGTAGGATGCAACAACTACCTTGCACAATATATTCATTTAAAGGTGAATGGGAATTTCACCCCACGTGCTAACGTAACCCTAGTTGGTTTATTCAGTTATATTTGGGTTTTCAAGTTGGTTAAAAACATGACAATCCCATTCCCAATCAATGAATTCAAATTAGAATTCCCTCTTCAAAAATATCCTCATTAGTAAGCTGCATTGGAGATGAATCTCAAGAACATATTGGAGCTCGGATTTCCATAGGTTCTTCATCAAGTTTCAGTGGTTTTCATCAACAATGAGGTATGGTTGTAGCACTTCAAAAATCTATGGCGTGTTCTAGAGACTAACATAAGTGAGGTTTATACACTATTTTAAGGTCTATTTTAATGAATATAGGTTATTTAGGAAGTATAGAAACCAAAACGTCCAAGAAAGTCCATGACGTCCGAAAACTAGTTCAATGAGTTACTAGCGGTGCCTTAGCCTAATTGACTAGATTTTAATAGTTGGAAAATGATGAAAATTGGTGGAAGGGTTTCAACATGTACTAGAGTTAATTTAGTTGAAACGTCTGAGCTCGACTCCCCAAGGACCAACCAAGGACCCTTGAGGAGGACCATTGCATGTTAGGGTCAAAGGACTGCCTAAGGCAGTGTGCACAGACAAGTGCTATCCATGGGGGGGGGAGGGGTGAATCGACATGGTATCGATGGCTACCATCAATGAACACTTAGTCAATATCTCCAAAGGGTCATTTTTCAACTCTCTAAACTTAGGAACTGCAGCACAGAGAGAGAAGTGGTCGTCATCTCACAGACAGACCGTCGATCGGGGTATCATTTCTGAGGGCTTAAGTTGTTGCACGTTTTATGTTGGGTTCCATTAATTAATTAATGCGTTAGTTAATTATTTAGGAGATTACGGATCGATAATTAAGTTAGTAAACAACCTACATAAAGTCCTAGACTAATTAGACTAACCTAAACTATCATAATTCATAAACCGAAAACTCTCTTCTTTCTCTCTCCCAAGGAAACCTCCATTGAAGACCAAGCTAGAGGTGGGTTCAAGGTATGCAAAGGGTAAATTTCCTCTATAAATCTTCATCAATTAGTAAGTTATGGTATTCCTTTCACCTATGAGACCTTTTCTTCAAAAGGTTCCATCAAATTGATTTTAAAAAGTTGGGTTTTAAAGTGGGTTTTCATCCAATACAAAATTGAAGTTGTTAATTGATTTATTTATGATTTTATTTGGATATTTTGGATATATTAACATGTATTTTAACTCAATTATTGTATATCTTGATGAATTGGTCTAATTTCAAGAAGATGGCCTATTCCCCTTAACCCTATGTTATGATCTTGACATAAATTGGGTAATGTTGGTTCAATTGAATTGTTTATTGGTTCAATTACTACTAGATGATTTCATTGTATCAATTATGAATATATTAAGATAAATTTGAGTCATATCATTCTAGTTCTTAAGTAATTTATTTTTGGTATGAAGTATGTTATGGATTTGACAAAAATCTATAGTCTCGATCTTTGAACTTGTAATGAGTTATGATGTACTGATTCAATTGGTTTTTCTATAATGTTGGTTATGGATATGTGATGATATTATACCCTTGTTGGGTTGATTTAAGAGTTGATGGTAAGACCTTGATGATGAATTATGAAAAAGACTTGGTAAGTCTTATGGTCTCACCTGTTTACTTCAATTATGGTTACTTATGGTTAAGTCATGATGTTGTATTGAAGTACGCCTTGTATTAGGATTGCTAGGATTTGTATGATGGTGAATTTAAATGTCTTGACTATGAATTGTGGGGTGTTGTCTAAGATGTAAATGTTATAAGGATGGTGCTAAACTACCAATGTGCCTTATCATGATATGAAAATATCAATGTGCTAACCTCAACTATATGAATTGTTATGAAAGGACAATACTCGTACAATTCTTATTGAGCTATGATGATGATGACGTTTTGACTAGGGTTAGACCCTATGACCTCTAATAAGCTACGATAATTAGTAATGGTATTAAAGACATTTCAAAAGGGACTCTAGCTTAACATTGAGTGAACTAGAGTGAGGAGTGTCCCTTCCCATTTATGGAAGGTACGATTACTATTGTACTCTTGAGATTGGAGATCATAATGCATGTAACATAAAGAGGATCCGAACTAAATATCCTAGTTCTTGAACTATGTTGCCCCCATAGAACTAGCTAGTGGATCCATGTAGTTGCTATGTTCATGTTTTGGTACTACCCTGGCAAGTAGTTCGCCTTTTTTCGATGTAGGGTTTATTACACCAGATTCCACACTAGCTCATCTTGTTTATGTCGGTAAAGGCAAGATGTCCACAAAAGGTAAAATGAAGTAAAGGAATGATCTCTAACTAAGATGACCTAATAAGTTTAGTTGAGTCTAGGTAGGGGTATGGGACTCTATCTATACATTGCACAAGGTAGCCTTAAGGGAAGTCTTAAAGGATGTTTTTATGTATGTATATTCTTATAAATGTAAATTATATGTATATGATGATATTGCATGTTAATGACACTATGTGATGTTAATTACTCTTATGAACATGTATTTGGTCTATAATGCTCAAGTATGAAATTATGTAATCTTAATATTATGTTATATGAGGTTTGATATTGGTTATGGTTCTCGATAGGTTTACTTGATTAAGTAAAGTTATGGGTATTTTCTTAGTTATTGATCAAGCAGACTTAAAAATGGTCATGAGTAATGGTTTTGCTTTGGTTAGGATGAAATGTAGTCTTATTCATGCTTGTTGAAGTTATAACTTGTTGATAGAACGGTATGCTTTAGTATTATGCAAGTATGTTGATATAATCATTGACTTAACTATGGTTTGTATTGTTGGTGATGTGATGTACATGACTATGACTTAATAAATATGTCTTATTGATTGGTATGGTCTTCTTGAATGCGCATAAAGATTTTTAAAGTAAATTGCATGCTTAATGAAATGTCGTTTTTTAGAATGTTTTGATATTATATGTGCATGTGGTCTCAAACTTTGTACAAGTGGTGTACTTAACCCATTTCTTCATTTCCCCCAACATTTTTGGTTTCGATCGTTCAAGGCTTGGAATTCTTGCTCATCCAAGTTGGATAGGTCCACACTTTCCGAGGGTGATTCCACTATCAAGCCTATGATATTGCTATATTGTTCAAGACTCTTATATTTCTTTCCTTTTCATTTGGATACTACACATTATATGACCCATATGTGGTCTTGTTATATTGATGTATGGGCTAGGCCAAATTACTAAACTCTTATTAGATGTTTATAAGATTAGACGACTATTTGAGACTATGTTATGTTCTATATATCAATGTTCAATAAAAGTGGAAGAGTAAGTAAGCTTCATATACGAAAGTCTATGTATACTCAATATAACTATAGTATGTGTATGCAGAGGTCTATGTAAACCTTCATGTAGTGGTAATATTGAATTTTAAATTTCCGCTAATTTTGACCTATGAATGTAATGATTTATGCTAAGAGTCTAGTCTTAGTCCTCAAAGAGGACGACGATGCTGGTTACGTCAAGGGGGTGTTCTCGGATGTGACAAACTTCGTATCAGAGCATATGGTTGAATATCTTTGATTCAATGTCTCTTTCAACCATGTAAATGTAGATTCGTACTCATAGATGTGCAGCGCACCACTCTTATGGATAGGAATCTATATGATGCTTAGGAAACTCTCACTTTCTTAGAAGTTCAATATCTTTCCTCTAGAGTGTTAGATCCATTTTCTTTTAGCATCTAATCCTCTTGTTGTGGTTATAAGAAATTAATACTCGATGAAAAACGTCACGACGACTTGAGGAGGAGATTGCCAATGTGGGAGCTCCTCCACGTAGTGATCAAGTCCTTCCTCTTAATGAAGATATGAATGATGACCATGCTCCGGTCGATCCTCCTCTTTTTTGATGGATGGTGCTATAAGGTTTGCCCTTATACAAATTTCCCAAGCCATTACTACCAAAGCACAAGTCGCCACTACTCAAGATTAAGCCATAACGGCTCAAGCTAATACGGAAGATGTACCCCGAGCAAACCAACAAGTTGCTACCATGGCCTCTATTCTAAGGGATTTAAGTAGGATGAATCCGCCAACTTTTTATGGGTCCAAGGTTGAAAAAGACCCCTAAGAGTTCATTAATGAAATCTAAAAGATTCTTTGTGTTACTGGGTTGACTATTAGTGAGAAAGCCGAGTTAGCCATTTACCAACTCAAAGATGTGGCCAAAACATTTTATGTTCAATTTATGGACAATAGGTCGTTAAGGAGTGGACTACTGACTTGGGAAGTTTTCAAGAAGGATTTTCTTGATAGGTTCTTTCCTAGGGAGAAGAGGGAATCCAAGGTGGTTGAGTTCATCAACCTTTTCCAAGGAGGTATGAGTGTACTTGAATACTCTTTGAAATTCACTAAATTGTCAAACTATGCTGCTTCTTTGGTTTCTGACCTTAGGGATTAAATGAACCTCTTTGTGACGGGAGTGTCAAATAGAATGCAAGAGGAATTTCATTCGGCTATGCTACATGAAAATATGAAATTTCTAGTCTCATGGTTCATGCTCAGCAAGTAGAATAGGCAAGGGCTAAGAGGAACAGTAGAGATTTAAAGAGATCAAGATCTTTTGATGGTGGTTTTTAAAAGGGTAGGCTTGATATACAAGACAAGCCTACGTTTAAAAAGAGGGTTTCTAATCAAGTTCCTTCCAATTTCCCTAAGGCTCGTGATGATTGGGTGTCTAACCCTAAGCCTAATAAGGGAAGAGATATTAGTTCACCAACAAAGAAGCGAACATGTGGAAAGTGTGGCAAAAAGCACTATGGTGATTGTCTTAAGGGTTTAAATAATTGATTTGGTTGTGGTATGTATGGGCACAAGGTTCGAGATTTACCAAATATGAGGGGGAAGTACAAGAAGAGTGGCAAGCAAGTGGTTCGAATGATTTTCCGAATAAGAATTTCTTCTATGATCTCCGCTCTAAGTGTATTATTCTGGAAAATCATATGTCTAATGAAAGGCCAGTATGCCCTTAGGATAGCCTATTATGGGTACATAGGCACCCCAATGCTCAACATTGAGAAATATTGGGCATAGTATAGAAAAATTGGCTAAGGGATATTAGCAAATTTTTTATGTACGAATAAGAAATATACTTTTTGGGTTGTCATACCCCAATACAAGATTGATGTTCAATAAATGTACCTACCATGAAGACCCTAAACTAAAATGTTTTTTCTTTTAACTCACAAAAAGATATGAGGCATCCAAGTGTCAAGCCTAGATACCATGTCACATGATCAATTAAAATGATCATGTAGAGTAAGCATTGTCCAAGGACATAGTGAGGATCCTTGGGACAATAAGTAAACATTTCCAAGGAACCATAACTAATAGTTAGTTAGGAAATTACAACCAACCAATGTAAAAACACATGTGCAAGACATGTGACGAAGCACCAAATGAGGGGACCACCCTAACCGAATTTGGTTAGGGTAGTTAAGGGGACAAAAATGTGCATAAGGGATCACTCAAACCTAGTCTCTAACCTACTGCCGCAAATAGATAACTAACCTAGGGCTAACATAAATGGACCCACTAGTGCACCCGACAACCTAGGATAAAAAACTACTTTACACTAACGAAGTACTAGTTAAAGAGACAACCTAGTACCTAACCTAGGCTGGTCCAAAATGTTAGTTATGGTCCTATCAACAAAGGGGTAATTTAGAAACTCCCATAGGTTACCTAATTAATTTATTTACCAAATTAATGAATTAATATAAAAGGGCTAAAACCAAAACTACGAAGGAATTTTTCAGATTTTGGTTAAGACAAGAAAGGACAACCTAGTACCTAACCTAGGATGGTCCAAAGAGTTAATTAATGTCCTAGAAACTTAGGGATAATTTAGTAAGTACCCTAGTATAATTAATTAATTAATTTATCATCTTAATTAATTGATTTAAAGGGTCAAAACCGAAATCACAAAGAAATTTCAAGATTTCAGTTGAGACAAGAAAAAGACAACCTAGTATTAAACCTAGGATGGTCCAAAGGATTATTTATGGTTATAACAACTTAAGTATACTTTAGTAATTACCCTAAGTTACTTAATTAATTAATTTATCCATTTAATTAATTAAATTAAATGGTTTAAACTGAAATTAATATGTTAACCTAGTGTAATGCAAGAAACATCCTAGGACTTAAATGGTTGATTATGGTTCCAAAGACTTAGGGGTACTTTAGTACTTACACTAGTTCCCTAAATTAATTAAATTAAATAATTATTTATTAATATAAAGTAAAAAAGTTTACCTAAATCATAGTCAACACCCAAATTTCAGATTTTCAGTTAAGTCAACATTCTCCTATGCTTAGTCAACTTAGGAGGGGTTTTTTAGTAATTAGTTAATTAATTTAATTAATTAAATTATTAAACCTTAAGTTGAATAATTCAAGGTAAGTTACTAAACCTAAAAACCACGTTCAAACTCAAACAAATACACGACTAAAACCATAAAACAAGCGTGAGAAAAATAGTGAACAAAACGCAAGAAAATAACAGAAAATTTCTTAGACGATTTTCAAGGTTTCTTCAAGGTTCGTTTAAGGTGGTATCTGTAGATTAACTTCTACTTAAGGTATGGGTTTATATCCTGGACTTATCCAAGAGAAATTTCTTTCGAATGATTAAAAGATCTTGAAAACTATGGTTGTTTCCCATCATTCTTTTCGAACTCCTTTCCCTAGTATCCTTGTTACGATTTCAATGTTGAATATGTTAGAAATCATGTTGTTTGTATTTGGTGTTGGGTGATCTTAATGTGTACTTTATTAAATAATGATTGAATTAATCTATTAATTTGACTCGTTTAATGCTAAGTGTTATTATGTGAATTAAAAGAATGATACTATGTTAAGGATATGTCCGAAAATGTTATGTATGAAGATGTTACAGTCTGTTGTGAACACTTGCTGTTAATATAGAGTTATAAAGATGATATATTCATCAAATTCTAATATTATTCTATCCAAGATGTTTAAAAAAACATTATGCCTAAAGTTATGTTATAAGGTTAGCTAAAAAGGATCTCCGTGAAATCATAATTTGAGTGAATGTTTGTCTTTTGTCAATAAAATGGCTAACACAAACATCGTTCAAAATTTAAATGGGAATTATCTATAATATTATCTCTAAATAAGTTAAAGATTGGATAATGTTTAATGTATAAAAACTTAAGCAGGTTGCACATGAAAATTAGCTTATACCAACAAATATTGTTATGAAATCTATGCCCAATTCTTTATGCCAATAAAATGGCTAACAATACATTGTCTAAAAGTGATGTTTGTATATGAATATAATATTATGTTAAATCATTAAAAGATTTTCTAATTGTTCATACATATTAAATTTAAATATGAACAAACGTAGAATTGGCGCATGCCAACAAAAATGGTTATGTAATTTAATATTCGAAGGTTAAGGCCAATACAAATCATATGTCAATATTATGTAGTTAGAGTATCAAATGATAATATATGCACTTCTAAACTAATTAAGTGAACCCATAATCAAGGGCATGCCACTCATTGGGACAACTCCCAACATGCTCTAAAAGAATGACATATGAACTCATGAAACTCATTGAATGAAGTGTTCATCGTCCATGCACGATGATATTAATTACACTAAAGTAAGTAAGTGACGTGAGTTGTAACATAATTAAAGGGGTCTAAAGTAAGTAAGTTACCAGAATGGAGTATTAGAAGAAGTGAGTCAAGTCTCACTTACACCTAAGCTACTATGTTAAAAGAATACTCATGTATGAAGGTGTTAGAAGGTGTGAGACAGTCTTATTAACAACAAAGGATGATATGTAAGGAAAATTCACATTTCATCAATGTCAAGTAAGGATGAACAGTCATCAATAGAGTAAGTAAATCTTAACCTAGAAGCAAGCCTCCATAATGCTTGAGTCAATACTAGAAGATAAAGAAGAAATTAACATTCACATACAGTGGTGAGTAATTATGAAAAGCAAATGTGATAATGTTAATGAATGTAGTGACAACATGATAAGAGTATAATGTAAAAGATGAGACAATCTCAAATGATTTTAAGTAAATGTTACCAAAACGTACTCAACTATGAGAGTGTAAAGATAATAAAGAGACCAGTCTCTATGTACACTCTGATGAAAGTGTTGCGTCTGATGTATACTTAATACAAATTATAAGATGAGAAATTATATATTGAGTTATTATGTCCTTATACTAGAAGCCAACTTCCATGACGTATGAGTTGAATGAAATGTAACTTTATACTTACGACCGATATGCTAGCTATGAGTGGTGATGCCTTCTTTCGGGAAGGGCGGAGGTTCACGTAACTCTCATGAGATGAGACTGTCCGGGATGCCGGGTATGAATCTTCTTAAATCTCCTAGTCTTTGAACATATAATGCATATATAGGGATCTGGCATGGTACAATTCCCATGTACGCTAGCATGTTTTTGGTCACTTTGGCCGGTGATTTCAACTCTTTTCAGTGTGGGTTAGATACTGGATTTCATGATGCTCACATGATCTATGACGGTTAAGGTTGGAGTTCCTCAATGTATGAAAGATAATGAAATGAATGATTCAGAAGCTGTTTGTGCAAGACAATCAGGAGGTGATATCAGATTCAAGTAATGACATTAGGTCATTCTCTGTCATTGCATTTCATGATCCCGATGAGAGTCTTCAACTTCATCCTAGGTATAGATGGTGTTCACATCAGCCTTCGAATGAATGATATGAATAATGTGAATTAGGAATGAACGAATGAAGCAGACTCTGTTTTTCCTAAAGAAGGCCTTCGGGTTGAGCTCCCATATGTTGGGCCCTCACTTGAGATGTCTTATGCTAAATCAATGATTCCAAAGTATCATGAGTATTAAATATATAATATATATAAAACATGAAATTAATTAAATAAATTGCATGATAAATTGAGAATTTCTTATGAAAGGTAATGAATATATAGTGTAAAGAATAACTCACTATAAGGCAAGGAAATCATTCCTTAGTCCATGGATTACTTACATTGATTCATTACGGGTATGGGACTACAATGAACCATTGCACTTGTAAGTAAAACAAAGGAGCAAAGGAATTATTGAACTACACAACAAGAAGAAGAAAAAGACCGGAAAATAATCTAAGTATACAAAGAGGAGCTCGCGTCCTAAGAGGATCAAAATCTCAAATCTTTGCCCGAGTTGTTCTAAAATTATGTGGATGATACTAATATTTTGTAATCATATTGAAAATGTTTTGTGTTCTTTGAATACATTAAGATACATCATATTCATACCATAATTCACATCTAACGATTTATGAAAGTCTAGTCACTAGGCTTTCCATAAATAGCATGTTGTTTAGGAAGAGCTTTCTTTGACCATGCATAAAGTTATGTGCATGTGTGCAAACACCCATACTTAGTACAAGTAGTGTACTAACCGCTACTATTTACTATTTTTATAGGTGCATGTCAGAGGACAGATTAACGAGACTTGCATCGATTTGGACTTCAGCATTTCTCCAAACCATTTGGTAGGTCCTTATGATTTTTAGGATGCTATAGATTTAGTCTAGCCTTAGTTTTAAACATAGCTAATGGATTTTGTCCCTAGCATTTATTTCGCTCCTTCATTTTGAAGCATTGTAATAAGGCCATGTTTGGCAAACTATTTATGATATATTCATTTTCAGTTGCGAATTGATTCTTTATGTTATATGGTTGTTCTCTTATGTTGAGCTTAGTATATTATGTATCTAGTTAATAATTATATGAAGTCTATGTATACTTCATACATATAAAAAGTTTTAAATTTTCCACAAATTTAACTAGATGAATGTGATGAATGCAAGATGAGGCTTGTCTGCGACCTCTGAGAGATCAACAACGCCGGTTGTGATCCAGATTCCAGAATCCGAGTCGTGACACTAGGGGTGATTAAGATATTTCCTCCAATGTGGTGGGCGGTATGTTAAATGTTTTTCTATTGATGTATATGCTTTACTTTATCAGGGTGGTACATTATCCTTTGTTACTCCCTTGAAAGCTAAGAAGTTTGACATTTTACTAAATATTCTAAATGAACCTTTTATGATGTCTACCCTAATGGGTGAGTTGGTTGGTGCAAAGAGTGTATATAGAAATTTTCGTATAATGTTGCCCAATAGAGTTACTTATGTTGAACTAGTAGAACTTGCTATCTTTGATTTTGATATCATATTGAGTATGGATTGGTTTTATGCTTGCTTTGCCTCTATAGATTGTAGAACAAGAGTGGTGAAGCTTAACTTTCCAAATGAGCCTGTTTTAGAGTTAAATAGGGGAAATTCTATTCCTAGATATCGTATCATTTCTTGTTTGAAAAATTGTAGAATGATCTCTAAAGGGTGTTTATAATATAGAAAGAGTCTAAGATTTAGACTCTGAAATTCCTCTCATTGAGTTAGATCCCTTAGTAATTAAATTTTCAGAAGTCTTTCGTAATGATCATCCTGGTAATCCTCCCTAACGAAAATTTATTATGGTATTGACTTGTTCCCGGATACAAATCCCATTTTAATTCCTCCTTATCGGATGGCTCCAATAGAATTTAAAGAGTTGAAGGCTCAACTCAAGGATTTACTACACAGGGGCTTCATTAGACCTAGTATTTTTCCATGGGGTGCTACAGTTTTGTTTGTGAAGAAGAAAGATGGGTCACTTAGAATGTGCATTGATTATCGCCAACTCAACAAAGTCACTATTAAGAACAAGTATCCTCTCCCTCGAATTGACGACTTATTTGATCAAATCCAAGGGGCAAGTTGCTTTTCTAAGATTGACTATAGATTGGGGTATCACCAACTTAGGGTGAGAGGTGAGGATATACCAAAAACGGCATTTCGGAGATATGGTCACTATAAGTAGTTATTATTGTCCTTTTGTATCACTAATGCCCCAAAGGTGTTTATGGATCACATTAATAAGGTGTTTCAAAGTTACCTAGATTCATTTGTCATTGTCTTCATTGATGATAACTTTGTATATTCGAAAAATGAGGGTGATCACATGGACCATTTGAGGGTGGTGTTACAAGTTCTTAAAGAAGAACCAATTATTTTCCAAGTATATCAAATATGAGTTTTTGTTGAGGTCTGTGGCGTTTCTTGGTCATATCATCTCTAGTGAGGGAGTTGAGGTTGATCCAAGGAAAACCAAGGCGGTCAAGATTTTTCCTAGACCATTGACTCAAACCAACATTAGGATTTTCTTGGGTCTAGTGAGTTATTATTGGAGGTTTGTGGATGGTTTTGCGTCTATTGCATCTCCCTTGACTACTTTTACACAAAAGATTAAGAAATTTGAGTGGTCGGAGGCATGTGAGAGAAGCTTCTAAATCTTGAAAGATCGTCTTACTTCCACTCAGTGTTAGTCGGGTACTAGTGGGTTTAGGGTGTGTGCTTATTCAAGATGAGAAATTGGTAGCCTATGCTTCTAGACAACTTAAGGTGCATGAGAGAAACTATCAATTAGCGGCCGTAGTATTTTCCTTGAAGATATAAAGGCATTATTTGTATGGTTTTCATGTTGATGTATATACCGATCACAAGAGTCTCCAATATGTTTTTACTCAAAAGAAGTTGAATCTCCGACAAATAATGTGGTTAGAATTTTTGAAATATTACGACATGAGTGTTCTCTATCACCCGGCAAGGTCAATGTGGTTGCGGATGCTCTATGTTTTATATCCAATAGTAGTATGTCTCGTGTAGAAGAAGCCAAGACAGCCCTAGTGAAAGATGTTAATAGGTTATCTAGATTGAGTGTTAGGTTGGAAGATTCTCCGAATTGTGGTTTTATGGTCCATCATAACTCCGAGTCATCATTAGTAGTTGAGGTGAAGTCCAAACAACATCTTGATCAACCATTGATGGAGTTGAAGGAATCAGTTCTTGTCAAGCTTAATGAGACATTCTCTTTAGGGGGATGGTGTCTTGAGGTATCAAGGAAGGTTGTGTGTTCCCATTGTAGATGGTATGAGGAACCGGATTCTTGAGGAAGCTCATGGGTCCCGTTACTTTATTTATCCGGTTTTAACTAATATGTATCATGACCTTAGGGAAGTGTTTTGGTGGGAAGGTTTAAAAAAGGACATAGTGAAATATATTGTAACGTGTCCAAATTGCAAACAAGTGAAAGTCGAAAACAAAAAGACAAGTGGTTTACTAAGAAATCCAAGTTCCTACTTTGAAATGGGAAGACATCAATATGGATTTTTTGGTAGGTTTACCTCGGACACAAAAGCAATTTGACTCTATATGGGTGGTTGTGGATAGGTTGACCAAATCCGCTCATTTCATTCCCGTCAGCTCTACCTATTTGACGGAAGATTATGCAAGGATCTTCATAGCTGACAGTGTGTGTCGCCATCGTAATCGGTTATCTATTATATCGGATAGGGGTGCACAATTTAGATCTAGGTTTTGGAGGTTATTCTAACAAGGGTTGGGTACCAATGTGAAATTAAGCACCTCTTTTCATCCTCAAACGGATGATCAAGCGGAGCGTACTGTTGAAACACTTGAGTATGTTCTTAGAGATTACATTAATTATTTCAAGGGAAATTGGTATAATCATTTGCCTTTGGTGGATTTTGCTTACAATAATAGCTACCATTCATCTATATTTATGGCTCCTTATGAAGACTTGTACGGTAGGAGATGTTGATCTCCACTTGGATGGTTTGAAGTGGGTGAGACTTCACTTTTGGGTCGCGATTTGATTATAAGACTTTGTAGAAGGTTCATAACATAAGGAACCGGTTTCAAACATCCTATAGTCGCAAAAAATCTTAAGCCGATCATACGATAAGAGATTTGGAGTTCAAAGAAGGTGATAAAGTGTATTTGAAAATTTTGCCTATGAAAGAGGTGTCAGATTTGGCGAGAAAGGGAAGTTGAGTGCTCGTTATGTGGGTCCCTACGAAATCTTGCAAAGAATTTGAATGGTTGCCTATGAATTAAGGTTTCCTAGTGAATTGGATTCGGTTCATCAAGTTTTCATTGTTTCCATGCTTCAGAAGTGTATCGATAATCTCGAGTCTATTCTTGTTATTGAGGTTCTTGATGTGAAGGATAACCTCTCTTATTAGGAGGTTCCGGTTATGAATATTGATAGGCAAGTAAAGGAGTTAAACAACAAGGAGGTGGCTTCTGTAAAGGTGTTATGGAAGAATCACCTAGTTGAGAGTGTAACATGGGAGGCTGAGGCCGACATAAAGTCCTGTTACCCTCATCTATTTTATAATTAAGGTTAGTTTTTCCTATTAATAATGGAAATAATGATTAAAATAGAAGATTCTTGATTTTTTGTGAAGTTCTGCAAAAATGTGCATTTTTTATGTTGTTACAGTGAAATGTGCTTTCAACTTGGAAATCTTGCAATTTTGCTTGTTTTGAGTTTGTTGTGCATTTTGACGTGGTGAGTCTTTATGAAAGGATATGTAGCATTTTGATAACTTAACATTTGGCATAACTTACTCATGTAAGGTATTTAGAGCTCTAGTTGTTGTGAGAAGGATATTCCTCATAATGTTGAGCCTTACGTGTGGTAATTGAAGTTTTAAAATTCCCTTGTTTAAATGATATGATTGATGTTGTGATGTATTGTTGTTGGTTGGACTTCTAGTCTTGATTCTTTTCCTTCCTTCAAAAGATTTTAAGTGTCATTCTGGGATGAATGTTCCTAAGGGGGGATAATGTAACACTTCGAAAATCTAAGATGTGTTCTAGACCCTAACATGAGTTTCATAAGGTTTAGACACTTTTTTAAGGTCTATTTAATTAATATTGGTTATTTAGTAAGTATAGAAACTTATATTTCCAAGAAAGTCCATGAAGTCCAGAAACTAGTTCAATGAGCTTCTAGTGTGCCTTAGCCTAATTCACTAGATTTTAGGAGTTAGAAAATGATGAAAATTGTCTAACAAGTATTAGAGTTAATTCATAGTTGAAACTATCGATCACGACACTCCAAGGACCACTCAAGGACCCTTGAGGATGACCTTTGCATGCTGGAGTCAAAGGACTACCCGAGGTAGTGTGCACAGACGAGTACCATCGACAGGGTGTGTTTAAATTGAGTGGACATAGATGGCCACCTTCGATGGACACTTCATCAATTTTTACAAAGGGTCATTTTTCAACTCTCTGAACTTGGCGACGGATGTGCAGCACGGAGTGAGCAGTAGTCGTCGTCTCACAGACGGACCGTCGATTAAGGTCTCGTCTGTAAGGGTCTAAGTTGTTGCACGTTTTATGTTGGGTTCCATTAATTAATTAAATTGTTAGTTAATTAGTTGGGATATTAGAGAGGTCTAATTAATTTATTTTACAACCAATATACAGTCCTAACCTAATTAGACTAATCTAAACTCTCATAATTCATAAACCAAAAATCTCTTTGTTCTCTCTTCTTTGTCTCTCCCAAAGAAACCTCCATTGAAAATCAAGCTAGAGGTTAATTCAAGGGCTTCAAAGGATCAATTTCCTTCATCAATCTTCATCATTCTGTAAGTTATGATATTCCTTTCACTTTTGAAACCTCTTTCCGCAAAGTGTTCCATCAAATTGATTTCAAAAGTTTGATTTTCAAGTGAAGTTTTCAGCCAATACGAAATTGATATTGTGAATTGATTTATTAATGATTTATTTTATATATTTTGAATATATTAATATGTATTTTAACTCAATAATGTTATATATGAATTGGTGTAATTTGTAGAAGATAAAATATTCCCCTTTAACCCTAGGTTATGATCTTGATATGAATTGGTAATGTTAGTTCAATTGAATTGGTTATTGGTTGAATTACTACTAGAAGATGTTATTGTATCAATTATGAATAGATTAACATAAATTTCAGTCCTATCATTACGACTATTGACTTACGTTCATAACCTTACCAATAGGTTCAAGGTTCCACATAAATGACCTTCTTAGAATCATTTAAGGTCTCATGTCATTCATACATACAAGACTAAGAGGCTTTAGCTTCCTAAGTCAAAACATCTCATATTCATATTCGTACATGTATCAAGTAAGGGACACAAGTCTACCAAAACAAGACACAACAATACTTCACATTAACATATATTGCATATCATTGTAGAAGAACAGATGAATAACCATTATCATCTATAATTCATATTGTACACTACTATAACATCATCAATACAACCATCATAGACTCATATAGTCAAGTAGGAATAACCATGCATCAACTCTAAGACTACACATATAAGGACATAGTCATAGTCTTACATGATCACCTAACAACATCAATAGAAGAACACATATTTTCACCTTAGTCACATGTAGATAGAAATGATCATACTCCACATAAATCACTACACATATCATCACAATATATCATGTAATTTGGAAACAAGGCCATGATCATCATAATATGTAAAGTAATGCCGACGAGGCCACATCAATTGCAAGTAAAGCACATAGCACCGCAACCATAAGTGAACCATACAAATCACAATATAAATCAATACTAATTAACATAAAATAAATCTAATTAGGGCATTTTACCACCAATCCATAGCTAAATCATCCAATTCAATACCAAAAAGCCCTTACCCATGACAATGAACGTCGAATCAATACAAAAAATATAATAATCAATGAATATTGGTAAATTAAATTAGATTTATCAATCTAAGAAAAAATATAAATGAATTGAATACAATTCTTGCATCATTCAATAGCCCATAGAAAACTACACTAGAAATCATAAGCATTAAGACAATATCACTTCACCAATAAGGTAGTAAAAAACTAGGGTTCATCAATTACATGGGTTCATAGGTTAATTGAGTTATAATCATCTAACTAACAACAATTCAATCAATATTCAATTATTTCAAAACCTTGAATATAAGAACCCATTGATAGATTTAAATTTAGAAAACTCATCTTTTGAGAAGTCTTTGTAAATCACTTTGAGGATTGGATCCTTGAAGAAAAGAGTTACAAGGATGAAAAAACATAAATTAGTGATGTTAATAAACCAATTTTATGAATAATCACCACTCAAATCTCCAATTGAAGCTCTTTATTGAGTTTTGGCTTCAATGGAGTTCTAGAGAATTTCTAAGATACTTTGTGTTTTGATTTTGAAAAGTGAGTTCATCTAGATATTTAAGACTTATAAACCCACGTAAAATACCTAAAATAACCCTAAGAAAACTCCCTTTCTATTATTTTGATGTGGGTTTATTTTACCAATTCACCTTTGCATTTACAATGAACCTGCGCAGGAAACGGACCTCACAGACGACTGCTAAATGACAGCCTATTTCTCAACCAACGGACCATCCTGGTTGTCCGTTGTTTGGGATTGAGGATGTTCGTTGGATTATAGGGATACCACTCCTAGGTATTGACCCGCTCCCTCAATCGACGGGCCATCAACCAGACTACTGGCCATCGATTGCCTCAATCTATTGGGCTGGTCTAAGACAGCCTATAGCTCAAGGCAAGGTCCTTCCTCAAGGGCCCTTGTTTGGTCCTTGGGTATATTTTCCCGGACGTTCCCAATCCGAAAATTTTTTAATACGAATTGAGGACCTCCCACATCAATTTCATCCAAAACGAACACATAAAACTAGATGAAACATGCCAATACACACAAGGTTGTTTCAAGGAAAACCTTTTGAACGTCATGGACGTTCTTGGACGTTTGACCTACGAACCTCATGAAACTCAACACACTACCTATAAACACCATTATAACTCATATAAGTACCTCATAATCTCATGAAATACACATATAAGCACATAATCACATATGAAGCACATAGGTGACTTAATCGTCGAACGTCTTGGTCGTCCCTTGATGTTTGACTTCCAATGTACCTAAATCTTTACACACTGACTAATAACACATTACAACCAATTTTAGAACCATATATACTCATTACAAACATGGTAGGCTCTATCTTCACCCAAGTCAATTTTAGAGGTGTCACATCTTATTACTCTTTAGCTACTGCCGACATGTATATTTTGGATATATTCTTATTGATAATTAAGGCAAGGGAAAATGGTGAGGATCTATGTCTCTCTACTTCCTAGTGAATTCATGATGTAGTGTACTTGATATGATCTTGATCTTGTTGTAATTAATGTATGATATCAATTATGTTAGTGTACATTTAGCTACTATCCTAAACATGAATTATTGATGAAAAAGGTGTACTGATCAATGATGATCAAAGAATCATGAATTGGTAAGAATGGCTCTTTCCCTCTACTTTTTTTATAATTGGTAGTTAATGAAGTCTTGTATTTCATTGTGTGCTATGGTCCACTAATGGTGTTGATGTTTACTTTATTGTCAATATATATATTATGTGATCATGGCCTTGAAGGCAATTATGTTATGAATGTGTGTTTGTTATGATCACCCAATGTTAAGCCTCATGATTAGTCTTTTAGTGTAGTAGTAAATTAGGTTGTATGACTATTGTATAAGCATGTGTATAGCTATGTTAGGGATAGGTTTAGGTGCTAACATTGATGATTGTAATGGTTAATAATACCTTACATACGTACCCCTATGTGAAAGTGTGAATAGCTAAGGTTAGGAGTGTTAAGTGTAATATGAAGTTAGCTTGTCTCCAATGATTGTGTTGTGTGATATATGTTAAAATGTACATTGTGGTCCTAAGAGGGTGGCTGCCTCAATGTGTTGTTGATAGTCATTATGTGATCATGTTGGTCAATGTGCACACACTCACACTTCACGCATGCTTATACATAGTATAGGTTCATGGTGTCTAATGAAAGAGTATTCTTATATGCACCAATGTCTACTACTTTTCATGTAAAGTATATGTATTTATGAGGTATGTGAGGTATCATTAACTAGAATTGCTTGATAGGTGTACTAGTATGGTCAAGGGTATGGACCTTTTCTATGCATTGCACATGTGTGCCTTGATAGGATAGTTCCTAGGTTTGGTTTTCTATGTACATGAATATGAATGCATGATTATGTTAATGTATGAACTTTTGTTGTCTTAATGTATTGTGTGAAAGGTTTTCTCACATATATGTATATACACACACAATTGTATGATAATCTAGTCAATATACGGTCCTTGAATGGTGGTCTCAAGTGTACCCTAAACTAAATGGTGCTTACATATGCTATGTCCATGTGAAAGGACTTCTCAGATGATTTAGATTGATGAACTCTCATTTATGACATATGATAAAAGCATATGAGGAGTTAACTCTCCTAAGCCTAACTTTGTAAAGTAATGTTAATAAGGGCTTTTCAATAAAGGGAACTTAGCTTAGCACCGAGAGAACTTGAAGTTGAGGGGTGTCCCTTCCCATAGTAGGAAGTTAGGTAGCCATAGTCCTCACGAGGTGGTTGTCCCTTCCCATTGTAGGAAGTTAGGTAACCATAGTCCTCAGGAGGTGTTTATCCTCCTATCCCAAAGGTCTTATAGTGATATTTCCATATAGTGGATAACTACAATGCCTAATTTGGTATAAAGAGGGTTTCCACATGTACCCCCAATTTCCATAAACTATGCTTGCCACATGAGATCTAGCAAGTGATTTCACTTCGTATGCTAGCACGTGTTGATGTTCTGCTTTGTCTAAGTAGATCACCTTCCATTTGTTCAAGGCTATACAACACCAAATTCCATGTAGCACCCATGGTCTTAGTGTCGATTAAGTCTATAGTTTACCTAAATTAAAATGGACAATGGAAGTAAAGTAATGACCCTTACTAGGATAACCTAAGGGTAGTTGCTTACTGCAAGTGAGGGTATGGGACTTCACTTAGGCATTGCAGAAGTGGCTCTTGAGGAAAGTCCTACGAATGTGTTCTAAGGCATGTGACTATGTTTATTTCTTTATTAATAGCATTGTAGGCTTGTCTACTTGTTGTGATGATATGCATGGTATAAGTCCTAATGTGTACACATGATGTGTCCTTTCCTTATGTATATTATGTTGGTCGTAGTGGATATGTGAATGAAGGTCCTACCTGGGTTTCATGTAGTTGACTAAAGACTTATGTTGAGTGTAATGTGAATTATGTGCCTTTTTATATGAAATAGTCTTATCGATTTTTTTTTAGTTGAAAGGTTGGATGAATTGTTTACTTGTATTCTTAATGTGATGCTTGAGTATTAATATTGTTATGAGACATTGTATATACATTGCACCAATTATCACTAGAGGGATTACTTGGGAAGTTAAGGAATAAAGGTAAAGATGAACTCACTATAAAAGCAACAAGGTTATTGTAAAGAGAAAAACGCTTACTATAAAGTGTGAGTAGGTTACTGTAATGTGACCCTAAAGTGCTTTAAATGCAAACTATGATTTTGTATGATGTTTAACCATTAAATATGCCTATATGAAGTATATAAATGGTTTAATTCTTATTGTATAAAATTTTTATGAAGTTTTCACAAAAAAACATGATGCATGGTTTTTAAAAGAAAAATGCCCTTTTAAATGCATGTTTATTGCATGGTTGTAATACTTAGTGCATTCTTGTACCGACTCCATTCTTCTCCACTTTTTACACCAAGTGTAGGTTATGGATTCTTAAAGGAGGTATCTAAGGTGAAGGGCTTGATATGTAATTTCAAGCTCAATGAAAGGGATCCTTAAGTTCAAAGATTTACTATGTCATGTTTATATAAAGTCTTGTAATAGCATAAGTATTATGATACGATGTTAAAGGGTCGTGTTCCTATTCTATTCTATGATGTTGAGTGTAATATGGAAAAAGTGACTTAGAGTCTAACTATGTATTATGACTTATAATTTTATCTATATGAAGTGATGTTTCTAGCATATGATGGGCTATAAAAGTTTTATATTTTCCACTATATTTACTATGACAAAGCAAGAAATCATAACTATGATCTTGTATAATACTTCTTAGAGGTCATGTACGCCATGTTACTTCTAGGGATGCTCCCCATTTGTGACAACTCAATACACAAAAATCAACATCTCTATAACTTAATGACTCAATGATACTACTCATCTCATGAATGCACAACTCTTGGGGTCTATGCAGAATTATTTGCATGATCAATTCAACTCAAGGACCTTCATGTATAACATATGGTAATCTAAAAACTAGGTATATCATCTTAAAAGGGTTTGGAACTCTATACTTAAGAACTCGAAGATGTTGCTCCTCTAAAAGATACTCAATTTTTTAGGAGTTTGTGTGGAATTATGGGCATGAACCACTTCTCTCAAGGATATTAATAATAATGTAGACTCATAAATACACTCATTTCATTCTCATACTCATTTACTTGAGTCTTGAAACAAATTAAGTAATTGTATAAGTCTCCTCGAAAAGACTCAAAAGGATTTTCTCAAACTCTATCCTTACTTTACTCTTAACTCTACCTTGAATTTGCATTATGAATAAAAGGATCACGATTATGATATATAGGATTTCTCAGTGAGTAACTTAGTTTGGATAGTTGTTAATTAGGGAAGTGCGAGAACACAACTTGGAGAAATCTAGTGCAACGTGGAGAGGGATTTAATTTTTTGTCACAAAACAAAAATTGGTTCAACGAATACTATATCCCCTCCGCGAGGCGTAGACGGGACACTTTTATAGGGACTGAATTTCAAAAACGCCTCCGCGACGTGGACAAAAGCTCTATTATTTCCCTGATCATTTTGTCCGCTCCCAAACTCGATTCATCTCATTCCTACTTCAGTTTTATGGTCTAATTTCAAAAGTTTCACAAATCAAAAATGGTATAAACGAAATCTAAACAAAGTTCAGTCAACAAACTCAACTATTTCTCCAGAACCTCAGTACAAGGATTTCAAAAACCTCAATTATCAATTAAATTCAAGAACTCAATAATAACCTTAAAGTACAGATTCATAGTTAAAAGTTTACATGATTGGCATTAGGAGAAAAAAGCCAACACTGTGAAATTTTACATACATATGAGTCAGGGATTTTTAATCATTTAGGGCACAATATAAAAATTTTTATTATCTAAAATACCTATTTAATGCTTTAAACTGATGTTAAAGTTATAATTTGGAACAATGAAGGAAGAAGAGCAATGTAAGGGAACTATCGGGCCAAATGGAGTGAAAAAATCTTAAGAAGTTGAAGAAAAGCAAGTCTCGTACTCGCCAAATCCACTCGACGATTCGAGAGATATATTTTCAGCTCTCTTAAAGTTCCACAAATTCAACCCATGAACAAGACCAACTAAGAGATATGATGGGTATTTCGGGGAGTCATCAAAGATGTTGGAGATGCCAACTTAGCCAACAAAGTGTAACCGAGTAATTTGTGAAAATACAAACCAAAACGGCAAGACGAGGACCACTTGGCACATTACTGACTAGGTCGGCAAGCCCGATCATTATCTTCTAAATTTATAAAAATAAAGGGTAAAATTTCAAACCAAGAAGTCGATGAAAGGGGCACTCGCTGTATCACAAAACAGGTCAGTGAAGCCAGACTTATTTTGTCGAGTGACTACGAAATACCCATCATATTTTAAAGGACTTTGTGCAGTTC
Organism: Solanum lycopersicum; assembly: GCF_036512215.1. Classification (NCBI taxonomy): domain Eukaryota; kingdom Viridiplantae; phylum Streptophyta; class Magnoliopsida; order Solanales; family Solanaceae; genus Solanum; species Solanum lycopersicum. The sequence goes on from NC_090805.1 coordinate 21,737,384, forward strand.
CCACATTCTCAAGTTGTGGTTTTTTTCTCTTGATCATTCCAAAGACTGTTTTTACACTTCGAGAATTGATTTAGGGTTTTTTTTATTTTGAGCTTTAATGGCATTTTAAGACTCCAAGGTTGTTACCTAATCTGATGGAGAACATAGTTGGTAATAATTTCTTTGTTTTTATGATTTTTAGATAAAATCCCTATTATTGGAGGTGTGATTATATTATTGAATGTTGTAATTAGATTATTTGTGTTATTGTTGATTTGAAGTGAGTTCAATTAATAGTAGAGTTTTAATTGATGAATTGTAGTTGCAAATGCAATTTTAGCTTAGCAATCTAAGCTTGTTTAGAAAGAAGTATAAGAATTAAAACTATTAGTTAATGATTGTAATGATTGGTTATTGTGGACTTGGCTTGATAAAGCAGGTCTAAATTCAATCCTACCAATCTACCTTGAAAAAGTAGATTGCTTGAGATATTAAACTGTTCGTAAGTGTTATGCTTATCGAGTTTCGAAAGAACTCGCTTGATTCGTGATAGGTGATTGAGACATAGCTATTGAACCTAAAGTCTAGCCTACACACTTAGATTCATTGGCATCTAGTAAATAATATTAATCACCCATTTAACAAAATTTGCATTCAATAGACACACTCCCAAGAAATCCTCTCTACTTGTTTGTTCCATGTTGTTCATAGAATTTAACTGTTCACTCTAATCCTTTCATTTGATATCCACTATAGTCCCTTTGTTATTTATGTTTTGACAATGTTACAAACAATTAGACTACCATTTTACTTATTAATCAAACTTTTTACCCTTCACTACATGTTGGATTGGCCACATCTCTTAGTTAGGTTTATATTGTTAACGACTGCCTGTAGTTAGAATCGGATGTAGTTTAATGTTATCAAAAATAGCACCACTATCAGGGGTGGTGTTTAGAATCATTATACTGAAGATTATTCGTGAAGTAATATTGTTGTTGCTAATTTGACTTATTTTTATTTGGATGCTCTTAATCATCTGAAGATATGAGTGCTTATTGGATAGATGTTGGCCAAGTTTGCCATAATGATGCCTTCAGTAATTAGCATATTTTAATGAAGGTCAGTTAGGAAGTGTAGGTGCTATTTGATTGCCTCTGACATTGGACAACACAATATTTCTTATGACCAGCACTATGTTGAAGTTGTTGCAAATGAAGGGTCTCTTTTGAGGTCATGCTAGTAATACCCTAGAAAATTATCAAACTAAGACTTAAACCATCCTTCCTTATGGGTAGGATTTTTTAATGAATTAAGAACTTCTTTAGAGTTCAGGTCATTAGATCTAGTACTTTGAGTTCAAAGATGAACTCAGGCGAGTTCATTCAACTCATTCTTAAGTTCTTCTACGTTTCGGGTAAACTTCAAATGACAATAAATTTTAGTATAGGATGAGTGGTAGTCTAAAAGGTACCCAATGAAAGTTTATTTAATTATCTTTCCAACGCTATCCAGTTTGATAAGTTTCTAATTCTGATGAGTAAGATATTCCCTTTTGGAGATTGAAGTAAACAAAAGTTACCCGAAAATAGAAAGGGGCATTTTGGTATTATCCTTAACCTATCAGATTTAATTCATTTTTATTAATATTTTAAGGGTCTAATTCTATTGGGTTCAATTTTATATTCCTATTATACACCTAGGGTTTTAGTTGAGAGTCAACGAAGAAAGGAAGAGAAAATAGGAAAAAGATGAGAGGATCATGCTTTCGTCGAGATTCTTGTGTTGTGGAAAATTTTTGCCATGGGTTTAATCCCCAAGAAGTATGTAATATAACATAGTGTTGGATTCTTTCACCCAAACATCAATCATGTTATTTTCAGCGCAATTCCATTATGAAATTTTAAAGTTAGAGTTCTTGATAAGCTCTTGATAGGTGTTCTTGAAGTTCATTCTAAATATTGTTTTGTTTGGGTTTTGATGATTTCTTTGTGTTAATGTGAGTGTTTTAAGGGATTTATTGAGTATATTAGGGTTACTTATTTTAAGCAGTTGAATTTAAGTTATTAGGGAAGAATTCGTCTGATTCTAGGCGAGTTATGGTGAGAAAACGAGCAAAGAAATATGTCGGGCTTTCTGGTTTGCGTCCCGGCGGTTCGTGCAAGCCAGTGCACCTAAAATAAGGTTATCAAATTTAAGATCTAGTGCACTGCGCCACTCATAAGCCCATGGTTACTTGCTCCATATAGCTTGCAATTGGTTGCTCCATTTGAGTTCTTTCAAAGTTCACCTTTATTCCTTTTCTATTCTAAGTACTCTAAGCTACTTCTAAACACCTAGAAAACATTCATAACACGATCTTAAACTTGAATTCATAATTCAAATTCAAGGTAGAGTTAACAGTTAGTTTTGAGAATTCTTTAGAACACTCAAAGAATGTCTATTTGAGTCCTTTTGAGGAGCCTTCTACAACTTCTACTAACTTGTTTTCAGACTCAAGAAAGTTAGTATGAGCATCAAGAGACAATATTCATGAGTCTACCTTTTCATCATGAGATACTCCATATCATGAACCAAAATGATATATAGATGGATCTACGGCATATTTTTCAAATCTATGGTTTCAATCAATGAGCAAAATCTTACGACCTCTGATCTATGGAGGGGTTTCCAGGGACCGTGGGTAGTCAGTATAACTTACTATCTAAAAAAAAATTTACTTTTTTCCCCCAATTCTTTATGAGCATGTTCGGGATTTCTACTAGTACTAAAAATCGATGCACAGGTACCATGGCGCTGAAAAAGCAAGTCACATATAATAAGAGGGGAAATTGAAATCAGTGGTGCCATCCATGAGGCTTAGATGAAGATACGAAATGTAGAGAAAGATCCCACATATGTTCCACCGAACATGAGGACACCTCCTACTGCACCTCGTATTACCCGTAACACACCCCAGAAGGAGGTCACCAACGTAGTTACTTTCTTTTTGTATGATGAGGAGCACCCACTTATCGGGTCACAGATTGGTCTAGGTTTCAGTTCTAAAGCTGGTTCTGTCTTCGGCTTTGAGTTTGTCCCTGCTCCAGGGTCCGGTTGTAAATTTGCCCAACTCACATGGTCAATCCTCCTCCTCTGATTAGGCTACTAGTTCATGATATGTGCACATACCCCTAAATACCGACCCCACTTTGATAGAAGGGGAACCAAATAGATGGTGTGTAGAGAGGCAATGGCATATCTAATGGGATGCAAAAATTCTAAATAAGAAGGAGAGAATAGTCTGATTTATTACAGAGGAGAGTGGAGTCCTCACGGGGAGTTGACACACCGTGCTCGACATTTACTGCCTATTTCAGCTTCACATGTGCAGGTGGATAGCTGAGACCCTAGGATCTATAGCGAGGAGATTGTGTTGGATTTCTAAGCCCCCCTATGCTTCTACTCTCCGAGGCTCGATTGACAAGTGGTCAAAGCCTACATCCCAGGACTCTCTCACCTCCAATATGTTCATAGGCTTCTCGATAGATATATCACATGCAACTATCAGCATATTCATCTACAGCCTTGACCCTAATCACAGTTGGGCTTTCAACACAACCTAGTTTGACAATATATTGGATTTCGTGCGTAGTGGAGCATTCACCCAAAATGACAAGAAGATGGAGGTTGTGTTACTATGGATCGACAGGCGCATAGGTGCATATAGAGAGCATGAAAAGTGGGTCGCCACAACATAATTTGTCATTCTAAAGGCCACCCTGAATTTGGTGGTAAGGTTCTTTTCGTTACTGGTGTGAACAGAATGTCAGCATCTAAGGCTGACAATTTTGTTAATGGGGATATAGCAGTTATGGTAGCACCGTTAGTGGTGTGGCTTATGATGGACTTTGCTTGCATGTTATTAGCAGATATTCATGAGTGGGCTTTCAAGACCTCCATTAATTACCTATTTGACTGTCTCATTTTCCAATTATTCAAGGATTCTTGAGTGCCAATATGGCATTGCAAAAAATTGATGCAATCTATTGGACACACAATGGCCTATACTTAGACATGAGTGCCCAAAATTTCCTCAAATTGTAAAGCAGTGCAGGTCTAGTGGTGGCTACTTTGGATGTCTTATCTGTCGGTGTTTGGGCCGCTTGTTGCACAACAGTCACCACTAGATTTGGAAATTGCCAAATATTCCCTCTTCCTATTCGTTCTCCTGCTCTTCTATCAGTTCCTTCTCAATCTCTGCACCCGAATTTTCCTCTATTACTCCATCCCTCTGCACATCTCTGGTTGTAGCCATAGGGATCCCTGAGGTCTAAGAAGTGTCCAAGTCATCTACCATCCATATTAGTGAACTGTTGTCTGTAGACTTTAGGTAGTTCACGCCCATCCTCAAGATTAGGATTTCCATTTTAAAGTCATCACCTCGGAGGATTCCCCATGTAGGGTCCCGCAAGTTGTGAATTTCATAGTCAATGTAAAAGCAAAAGCCTATAAAGGTGTGAGTGCTACACGTATAATAACTTCAATTATCTGTGGGATAGATCTCTTGAGTTAGGCTTCTTATTCATCAGCTGATTAGTCTAGTCTCCCCATCTTAACAAATATGGACGGAGTAATCTTTAATGGCTGGGAGGAAGAAGAGGTACCTAGGACCTATAAAGACGAGAAATGTTTAGATGTACCTAAGGGATCGAAGTTCGAAGTATTCAAAGGTATCTTTGAATGTAATGAGTCTAGATCAATCTGTGGGATAGTATCTACCAAAACTTGTCCCAACATTTCCACCTCCTGATTTGTGTATTCGGCCTCAATTCACTAGATATCAGTGTAGGAAGATGGGATGACATCAATGTCCCTCATATTGTCGTGAGGTACTCCAGCTCGTCAACACAACTCTGTAACCAAGATTGGGAAGGGTGGAGAAGTATGCTTATTCTTAGCCCTCATGGACATCTTTTATGAAGTCACCATCCCCAGGTCGATTTGCTATCTGTACAAGATACAACCAAAGCATGATGCCTTAGGGAGGAATATATTATACTAGTTTGAGATAACATTATGTTGCTTTTGATGAAGTTGCACAAAAATCTGGAAGCAATGTTCAGGTCCCTCTTTTCAATGGGTGATCCTAACTAGATTCATCTGTCAGTGGTGTAAGAAATCATGGGGTCCAGCCAAATTCAGGTCATACAGAGACAAAACAACAACAACCCATCATAACGAAGTACCGAGCGTAGTGGTCTTCCCAATACAATGTTAATGTGCGTATTTGTGTCACTCCACCTCTATACCTCTAACCCTATCTAATCTTACCGGTCCAAAATCGCTCGCCTTCTTCTTTCTATTGTGCACCAACTCCCTATAATCTTTGTAATATTACCTAACTCAAGAATGAATATAGGGCCCTCGGTGCCTCATGAATTGCTCAAACTTATAGTAGCAGATGATTTCAAAAATGTTAGGATATTTGCCTTCTAGGCCCTCAATCGATAAGATTTTCTCCTCTAAAATGGCTCATACCCCTTCACCCTTTAATTTTTTCAACATTATGGGTTGAGGAATGATAGGGATTATAACGGTGACAAGCGGTGCTTGAGTTGGCACTATTTCAGATTTAGGAGGGGCTGTAGCTGATGTAATCCTAGTAGGAGAACATGTCGTTGATGAGCCCATGGTGGATGTAAGTAAGGCTATATCAAAGCATATTCTCTCTTTGAATCAATTGTTAGTCATCTTCAGGATCAGACTACTGGACATCGTCCTCAACAATTATGACTTTTCTCTCTATATGTTTCTTCTTCTTACCTTTATTTCCTGGTAGGAGTTTGTCTCTTCCACTCTTTGGAGGATTTTCCCCCCTTTCGTTTATTTTAATGCCCTGTGTTGCTTTTTTGAGTTGAAAGTTGGAGTCTTCATTTACTTTATCTACGAAAGATTTGAAGTAACTAAAAGAAAATCAAATCAACACACAAATGATCTATGTAAGACAAGTTTGCTTACTGAATCGGCGAATCGCTAAACCTCTTTGGCGAGCTAGAATTTTCTCACCGAAGGGGTTGGCTTCTAATTATATCAATTTAGTGATGGAGAGGTTCTTTGGGCGGTATCCTGACTACTTTCGGCCAGCTTAAGCTAGTCCACCGAAAGTCACTGTGCCTTATAAGTTCAAGAGTGCTATCTAAAACGGCAAAACAAGAGTACCTTAGATGAGCCGTGAAGTAATTTTGGCGATCCTCATTATTTTTCCAATAGTAATAGATTGAACATCAAATAGAACAATGCATTAAAGGCAAAATGGATATATTACACGTACCGCCGAGTAGTTCGGCGAGCCCGATCTAGCTTGACGAACATCCTAACCTACCTATTCTCAATTCACCTTCCCCTTCACTTTATGAAAACTAAATCAAAACATGAACCAATGAAATTCAGCATAGGCCCATAACACCCATCACTCCAGAATACTCATATTTCTCCCGAATTTGCCAAATGTGGCCATTCGATGATATCTGCTCTCAAGAATGGGGTTTCCCGCTCTATAATTAAGCAAATGTCATCGTTTCACACTATAAGGTCTACGAAGACTTCACCCCAATTGATTCAACCAACATGCAATCAAAACCCAAAGATATTCCATTCAATTTTTAGCACAAACATTATGAGCGTTTCAATAATCAAAATAATACGATCAAGATTTTTAGAATCTTTTCAGAACGCCTTGGTTCCAATGTAACTTTAAATACTGAGTTTCATCCTTACACATATGGAAAATAATAATTCACTATTCAAAATTTTGAGGTTATGTTAAGGGCGCGCATGATCAATTTCAAAGGTAATTGGGATGATCACCTACCTCTCATTCAGTTTGATTACAACAATAGTTAGCACTCCAGCATCCAAATGGGTCCACATGAATCTCTTGTTGGGATAAGGTGCAGATGTCTTATTGGATGGTTTGAAGTCGACGAAGCTAGGTTTATAGAACCAGAGTTCGTTTATAAAGCTATGGAGAGGTGAAACTTAATTAAGATGGGTTGAAGATGGCACATTGGGTATACATAAAAATTTTAGCTATATAAACGGTGTTATGAGGTTTGGTATGAAGTGAAGCATAGTCCCCAGTATATTGGACATTATCAAATATCTAAGAGGATTGGCAATATAGCTTATGACTTGGAGCTACCACAAGAGTTAGTTGTGTTTCATCTGGTATTTCACATCTCCATGTTGAAGAAGTGCATGAGTGATCCTTCATTGATCATACCAACTGAAATTATTGAGATCAATAATAGTTTATCTTATGAGGAGATTCCTATTCAGATTCAAGATATCCAAGTTTGTAAGTTGAGGAAAAAGAAGGTAGCATCAGTCAAAGTGCTTTGGAGGAACCAGTTTTTGAAGAAACTTCATGGCAAGCTTAGAAGTATATGAAGAATAGATATCCACATTTCTTTGGATCCAGAGAAAATGTAGACCAATGTACTAATTCTTTTCTTAGTACTCTATAACTTATGAGTGAGCATGTTGTTAGTTGACATTTTCTTGTTGGGTGTATAATCTTGATGTAACCCCTCTTATCCTAGTAGGAGTAATCTCATTCGAGTACGAATGATCGCAAGAAGATATATTGTAACATCTCACGATTTGAAATAGCTAGGAATAAGCTAAGAACTAGAAATATTCATTTTTGGGAATAATTAAAAATCAAGAAATGCTCTTGAGTTAGGAAAAGTTGAGTTTTGACAAATTCAAGCGGTCATAACATCTAGCTCAGGATTAGTTAGGAGAACTTACAAATATGGTAGGATAGCTCTTGGAAGGACCCTTCACACACCATCGAGTTTGCGCATTTCCGAGTTTGTATGAGTAAGTTATATCCTTTAGATTTTGGGTTATTCGGTTATGATAATTTGCTAATCCGGACTTTTGAAGGGTAGTTTGGTATTTTCCTTACACAACTAATTAAATTTGTTTTCATTAAATTAATTTGGGTCAAAACAGAGGTAGTTCAGTTTACGCTTTTGAAAAATAGAGTTAAGGCTTTTGGAGAAAGAATGCAAGAGAAAGGAGAAGATGAAAAACAAGAGTTTGCAAAGAACGATTGAATTGGGGTGTGGATTCGCCACGGAATTGATCCTACAAGGAATGTGAGTCTTTCATAGAATTGGATTCTTGATCCTAAAAGAGTTTGAAAGATGATGTTCTTGACATGCATTCTTGAATTTAAATGTCGTTCTTGATTTGGATTGAATTATGATGTTTCTGAGATCTTTACGTTGAGTTTTAGTGTTGTTTTGAGATAGATTTTTTAGTACACTTGTTGGGTATGAGAATCTATAATTATTTTGAGAATAATAGTCTAGTTTTGGTGAATTGGGGCTTGAAAATGAATAAGGAATATTCGAGCATGATCCAGCATGTGGACTTGCTTCCCACAAAGCATAAAGTTGATCCGCTTCACGGTTAGGACGCGGACTCCTAGTCTCAAAATTTAATTTTGCGAGCAATTATTTAAAGCATCTCATGTTTGCAGACGTGTTCCAAGACGGTTATTTCATGATTTTTCTCATGTTTAGCTATCGAAGATAATTCTTAAACATCATGAGGTCTTCTCTATTACAAATTTTTATCCTTGAATCCATAATTTAATTCAAGGAGAGTTAAGAGACTACTCCAGTAAAGTTAAGAGTCAAGTCAAGAGAAGTTATCCAAGTTTTCAAAGATCTATTACAAACATTTTAATTTTGTATTAAGGCTTAAAGTTCAAGATGAATTAAGAAAAGAATTCAAATTTGAAGTTTATTTCATCAAAAGTACATGGGCACTATGTATTCCCAATGATATTATCTATAGTATAGTTGCTTATTCAATTTATAATTAAACAACATGATGAAGCTTAGTAAATATAAGCTTTCAATATACTAATCCATCAGAAAATTAATAAGATGTCGATTGATTTGGTATCAGATTAGAAGTTTTATGACATGTATCAACTAAATCTAAGATAAAATAAAAAAATTTCCTATCAAGAACCAACCCATCATTGATCTTTTCTTACTAATGTTTAACACTGGTAGAGGAAATTAATTCTTACTATTAATTTTGTATTTTCTCATGATGTTTTAGTTCATAAGTACTTACTAAAGAGTAACTATATATATGAATTATTTTTTCTCCTTAGGAGGGATTTTCTCGACAAGAGCTAAAACTAAACTATAAGTAGTAATAGCAAAGTAAAAGATCTAATTGTATTATAGATGGTGCTAGTTGTTTTTCAAAAAAATATTTTGTTTTCGAGTTGCATTTGTAACATTTTTTTGGTCTGAATCTATTACTATTTCAATAATAAAGTATGAGAAACAAGAAAGAATAGTTAACTTAGAGAAGATTTTTTTTCCTAGAATAAATTTAGGGACGGGCAGTACATGAAGTTATGATTAATTTTTAATGAATATTTATTGGGGATTTAACACTAAACATTTTTAATAGATACTTAATATTATACATCACCTATGATGCCTACTGGGTATCTCATGTTTTGATACTCATGCTACACTTCTACTATTTCTTTCTAATACAACTCCTAGTATAAGTCACCCTTGAGGAATTTGAATATCTCGTGGCCATCAGTGCTAGATTGTTGTTAGATCTTAGTGTTAAATTATTTTTGGTTTTCCTTGTATTTTTTTTAGCTATGTAATTTGTATTTGTGAACATATAGATGTAGTTTATATAGCCTTTCAATGCTTAGACACTCTTGTACCTATGACATTATGTCCAAAGTTTGAACTGATATATAGTTGTCTTTATTGTTCATTTTAGGGCCCTTTAGATATGTTATGTACCATTTAACCTTTATTTTTCTCAGAATTTTCTTCAACATAGTTTGATTCAGTTTACTCTATGTTTTCTTTCTATGGATTTAAGGCTTCTATTTTGGGGGTTTTCTTCAACCAAGAGTGTCCGATTTCTTTATAGCGTCCAACCTTCATAAGAGGTTGATAATGTTTGCATGTTTTCCGATTTATGTATATATGCATGTCTATTGCATTATATTATCATTGTGGAATGTTGGGGAGAACATTGGGATCATATAAAGTGACATCATGTTAATGATATTATGCAATAAACATGGTTACTTATGGTTTCAAGTGGTATTATTCACTTTGATTTTGATTATGCATTGCGGATTGGCTCAGCTACCGCACCGGTGGAGGAATAGGTTGACTCGAATACCACGTCTGATATAAATACTAACTCTAGTTGGCTTGAGTATTACATCGATACACTAGATCTATATGTTAACTTCTTATGAAGTTTTTTATTTCAAATTTAAAATTTATAGATCATAATTTTGTGTTCCATTTGTTTTGAAACTTTACTTTTCTTTTCAATTTGATAATTCTTCTTGACAATGTTTTTTTTGTTACAGGTTTGATATCTCTGTCAATTTCATCTATAACCTTTTAAATATAAATTTTCTTCATTTGATACTTCACAACAAAATGACGTGTCTGAAAGGAAGAACAGGACAATAATGGATATGGACAGATGTTTTTTGCTCGAAAGAAAGATCCCAAATCAGTTTTGGGCTGAGGTAGTCAATACCTCTGTATATTTGATGAACAGATTGCCTACTAAGGCCTTGCAGGACATGACTCCATATGAAGCTTTGTGTGGGAACAAACCATCAATATACCATCGCAGAATCTTTGGGTGTATATGTTATTATCGAGTCCCAGAAACAAAAAAGAGTAAGCTGGATCACAAGGCTCATAAAGGCATATTTATGGGCTATAGTTCATTCAAAGGTTATAGGATTTTCTGTTTGAAATCAGACAAACTAATTCTTAACCTAGAAGTGAAGTTTGATGAAGCAATTGGTTGGGATTGGAAAAAATCAGAAGACCTCTTATTCTGATTCATTTTCAATAGAGCAGCCTCAACTTTCAGAAGATGAACTAGTGGATGATGTACTAGTGAGGGGAACTCGATCCTTAAAAGGTGTCTATCAGCGGTATAACTTGGTTAGCTCTGAACCAACAAGCTATGCTGAAGAACAAGACTCTAAGGCAAGGAGGAGAGCTATGCAAGAAGAACTGGACATGATCGAGAAGAATGAAATGTTGCATCTTGTTGACAGACCTAGAAATCGCAAGGTTATTGGTGTAAAATGGATTTTCAAGACAAAACTCAATCCTGATGGAACAATTTGCAAACATAAGGCTATATTGGTGGTGAAGGGCTATGCACAACAATATGGTGTGGATTACCAGGAAACATTTGCTCCTGTAGCAAGGTATGACACAATCAAGCTTATTCTTGCATTTACATCTCATAGTTCCTGGCGGATTCATCAACTTGATGTCAAATCGGCTTTCTTGACTGGTTTGCTTGCTGAAGAGATCAATGTAGAGCAACCTGATGGTTTCTCAACTCCTGGAAAAGAGGATCAAGTTTATCTCTTAACAAAGGCCATATATGGCCTAAAACAAGCCCCAAGAGCATGCTATGAGAGGATGGATAATCATCTAATCCAACTTGGCTTTAATAGAAGTCAAAGTGAAGCTACTTTGTATGTGAAAGTCAATGCTGCAGGTGAGTCCTTAGTTGTCTTAATTTATGTGGAGGACATTCTTGTGACAGGAAGCAAAGTTGAACTAATCCAAAGGTTCAAGGATGAAATGGAGAAAATCTTGAAATGACTGATCTTGGAGACATGAAGTATTTTCTCGGCATGGAAGTGTTGCAGTGCAGTGATGAAATTTTCATATGCCAGCAGAAATACATTTCGGATATTTTAAACAGGTTCAAAATGCAAGACTGCAAACCTGTGAGTACTCCAATATCTACTGGTTTGAATCTTGGCAAGGATGAGGATTCCAAAAAAGTGGATGATAGTATGTATAGAAGCTTAATTGGCAATCTTCTATATCTAACCGCAAGCAGGCCTCACATTCTATTTGTTGTTAGTTTGCGCTCTAGGTTCATGCATTCGCCTAGAGACACACACCTCACAGCTGCTAAAAGAGTGTTGACGTATATTAAAGGAACTAGCAAGTTTGGAACTTTTTTCCCAACATCTGCCGACGTAACTATGAATCTGATCGGGTACTCTGATAGTGATTGGGATGGTGGATTTGATGATTCCAGAAGAACATCTGGATATCTTTTCTGTTTGGGGACAAGTTGTTTTAGCTCTAGAAAACAAGAAACTAAGTTCAATCAACAGTTGAAGTTGAGTACATAGCTGTTGCATCTGCTGTGAATCAAGTTATCTGGCTAAGGAAGATGATGAAGGACTTAGGTCATGAACAAACAGAAGCTACCAAGATCATGTGTGACAACAGTTTAGTAGTTTCAATCTCAAAAAATCCAGTGTTTCATGGTCGAACTAAACATATCAAGATCAAGTTTCATTTTATCAGAGAAGTCCAACAATCTAATGAAGTGTTGCTTGTTCATTGTTCATCTTAGAACCAGCTAGCTGACATTTTCACCAAGTCATTGCCAAAAGAAAGGTTTGAAGATATGAGGCAAAGAATTGGTGTTTGCCACAGAATACCAAGGAGGAGTGTTAGACAATTGGCATTTTTTCAGCTTATTATTATTTTTACTGTTTTTTACTTATTTCAATTTAGTGCTTCCTATTTTCTAGCTAGACTTAGTAAACTTTAGTTTCTCAACTTTCTTAAGTTAGTGGCCCCATTATGGCTATTACTGGCCCCCTTTTATGGTATTTAGTGGCACGTGTTCTTATATTAGTTTTAATGTTTATGTTTTTTCTTTGTATAAATTCAGACTTTGTGCAGATTAATATACACAAGGAATTTCATAAGTTCACATATTTTTATTTTTTCAAATCAGTTTCTTGAGTATTTTTGTTCTAACATTTATGAGGGTCACATAATTATACTTTGGAGGTGTTACAAATATTTCGAATGTTACTTTATTCTAGTTTCTACATTTCCCTAGGATTTCATTTTCTCTCATTTAATGGTGTACTCAATATTGAGTTCTTATTATGTATTATTATTTTTGTGTAAAAGAATAAAGTGAAAGTAAAAAAATTATGTCATGCTTTTGTCCGTTTGTGATTAAGCAAAGTGGACATTTCAATTATCTCGTACTTTTTTAAAAGTAAAATATTATTAGAGTTAATAGATTCATTAGCATGATATTGTCTTGATTTTAGTTGTTTTCTCTGATTTGCAAGTAAATGCATGGCATACTTATTTGTACTCTTGCAATCTATGTTGATCCATATGCGTATTGCATTATTAGAGTTAATACATAACTACATAATTGTGCATTCTCTTTGAGAGATTTATGAGCACTTTTACAGCTTTCATTAGTTACTGTTTTGATTTTCATCCTACATTAGCAAGAAAATTTGTTAACAATAGTTATTTTTATTGTCCTACTATTATTATCCATTTTAAGTGTTATTACTGTTTTTTTAAATATTTATGCCGCTTTTTTTAATTATTGATTGCTAATTTCTATTTTTATGGCGTATGATATTTGTGTTTACAGGTGGTATTTCTTTTGTTGTTAGGTGCGGGTGATTAAAAATTTGCTGCTGGTAATCAAAAGATGAAATGAAATTCAATTTTTTTTCATGTGAAGTGAAGCTTCCTATTCTTAATGTTTGATCTCTTTGTGAAAAAAATTGGAACGATGTAATTTTTTTATGGTAAATTTATTGTTGTTACAAGTGTACTAGTTGATCTGTGTTTCGTGGTGTAATGTTCCTTTCGTCTACTCTTTTGGTTTTATATTTATATAAATATACCAAAAAAGTTACATGATACTTCCTTCTATTGTTCTTGAGAGTGCATATTCTTTTTTATAGATATTTTCATAAAAAAATTTCGTTAACTAATGGTAATGCGGTTCGTAAAATATAATTGTTGATTGACTTGTCAAATTTGACAATATCGAAGGAAAATTCAGCATCTAAAAGGAGTAACAATGACTAAATACGTTGCTATCTAAGAATTTTCACAACAGAAATGACAAATAACGAAGAGAAATAATAGTCGCTAAAGAGAGATATAATGACTGAATTTTTTGTCGTTGCTAATATTTTTAACGACCGGATTGATTTGGTCGGGCATTTTTAATGACAGAGCTTTTAGCGACCGGTGACGACAAAACTTAATCTGGTCATAATTACCTTACAGCGGCCGAATTAAGCCTTTTAGCGACCAATTTTTCCCTTTGTTTAAAGCCTTTTTTTCTTGTAGTGTACCCCATTGATTTAATGGGTTTGGAGTAAAATTTTCGAAACTAATTTAAGAAAAGAAGTTTTTATTCAAACGTGGATAAGCTCATTTGTTTGTGGTCTTGAGAAATATACGTTGGGATGACTGTGGACTAAATACATATATAATTAAAATTAAAAATAGAATAGATAATTAAAAATAACAAAACTCCAAATACAAACTCTATATAAATTTTTAAATATTGAATTTAGGATCATCAAACATAATGTACCTAGTATTGCTATTGCTATTGCTATTGTATTATCATAATCATTATTCAGTATTGGTGGATGTGTTTTCATGAAGTGTAGAAATTGCATCATTCGTAAAAATGTCCAGACACTTGTTGCTACTGAAAATCGGGTGCATGACTTTTTTCAAACTAATAATATATTATTATGTACACCTAAATTATACACCTTCTTCATAAATTTAGTTATTTTTTGATGTTTAACTAATTAATATTGCATATAACTGCAGATTAAAATGAAGATATCTTATCAATATTTATGTTAATAACTTTAAGTTATAATTTAATTTAAAATAATTAAAAATTATAATTTATTTTTAAAAAATGGGCTGGCCCAAAATGGACTCCAGTCCACTGATGTGGTCGACTGATTGCTTCCTTGATAAAAAAAATAGGCAAGTCTTATCTGACCCATCGAACCCAAGAATAACCCAAATAGCATGGGATAACTTGTATTGACAACTCTAGTCAACTTTGTAAAATCATATTAAAATGGGATAAGGTCACATAACTGGTGATTTAATAGTCTATCACAAATATTATTTTAGTTATAACTTTTATGACCTTGCCAATCTCCAAATATCCTGGCTTCAGATTTTAAAATTTTATATTTTCACTGAAAAGTTTTATACTTTGTTTGTCAAATTTCTAAAATATTCTTATTTTTAAAGATGTTTTTAATAGTACTTTTTTTCCCTAGAAGATGTAGTTTATGTTGGACTTGTCAAAATAAACAGTACTTTTGAACAATAATAACTATTTGAACAAAATTTAAACTTATTTCTACATATTTTCCTTAAAAGTATTTTTTGAAGAATAGTGGCTAAGGCCTCATTTGTTTGCACTTAATGAGAGTCGAAATCTTAATCAATCAGATTCGCCTCATTCAATGTATTTGTTTCTTAGTATTGAATCTTAATTATTCAGGTTTAGTTAATTAACTTTGTTTGTTTTATTTTCTTATAAGACTCTTAATGGGTTTGTATACATCTGAATGAATCAGATCTGTAACGGAATCTTAACACCATTAAGACTAAAAAATAAGACTCCTATATTAATTCAATTACATCATAACAGCTCATAAAAGTTTTTTTCTTATTTAATTAATATTAATTACATGCTTACTATTATAATTTCCTTTATTATTACTAACTTAATATAAGTCTTCTAGTTTCATAAATTAATCAATATTTTTGAATTGATAAGCACTTCATGATATAATATTTAGCACAATTCAAGTAAATAAGAAAGTATTAAACATTTGATTGATAACAATGACAAATGACCATTATAAAAATAATGTTTTCATAAACATTATATTATTATTCTATATAAACTAGTTTACATTGCATTATATTAGATTTTCAAAAATTTTGAGTGCAAAAAATAGTCATACTAATGATGTGACTTAATGTTAAATTCTTAATAGATAAATCATATTACCTTATTAAGACAAAAATGTTCAAAGTATTATTTTCTATATTAAAAAACAATTTTACGAAAATGAGTTTTTAATAATATTTTGTTTATATAGCGTTTAATTTCATATTTTCATTCAGATATTGAAAATAAATAGTCCCAATAATCCAGTGTTCAGATTCGCAGACAACATCGTTATATTAAGATGTTTATTTAGATTTACACATCTAGATCTTAATGCATATTTTATTTTTCAGATCCAGACGTCTTAATCTAAATGTAAACAAATAAGGCCTAACTCTTTTGGTAGCTCCAATTCATAAGCTACATTACCTACCCTTTTCGATATTCTGTAAGGGCCAATGTATCGGGGAATAACCTTTCCCTTCTTACGAAATCTCATAACACCTTTAATGGGTGAAACTTTTAAATACACACAATCATCTACTTAAAACTCTAACTCCCTTCTCCTAACATTAATGTAGTATTTCTGATGACTCTTCGCTATTTTCAACCTCTCTTGAATCACTTTCCCCTTCTCCATAACTTGATGAATTAATTACGGTCCTATCAATCCAGTTCAACAACTTCAAACTATTTGATAAAAGATCTGTATCTTCTCCCATAAAGAGCTTCATACGGAGCCATTTGGAAGATAGAGTGATAACTTTTGTTGTAAGCGAACTCAATGAGAGGCAGGTGATCATCCCAATTATCTTTAAATAAATCACGCAAGATCTCAACATATTTTTTAAGTGATGAATAGTTTGCTCTGCTTTCCCATCTATGTGAGGTTCAAAAGCAGTACTCGAGTTAGACCTTGAACCAAAGTCTTTTTGGAATTACTTCCAAAATTGTGCAGTAAATTATGCACCTCTATTTGATATAACCGAAACAAGGACTTGATGAAGTCTTACTACCTCTTGATTATATCCTAGCATAATCCTCAGTTGAATGGGTAATGTGTACCAGCAAAAAGTGGACTGATTTTTTCATTCTTTCAACAATCACTTAAATCAAATAATGCTTCTTGTGAGACCATGGTAAACCTATGATGGAAATCCATATTAATCGTCTCCAGCTTTCATTATGGAAGTTATATATTCTAAGTAATATCACCGGGTATTTGATGCTCTACTATAATTTTTTAGCAATTTGGATACTTAGCAAAAAAATTCTTCAATGCCCTTCTTCATACTACTCCAACAATTCATTTTTCTCAAGTCACTATACATCTTTGTGGAACCCGAGTGGATGGATTATCTGGAGATATAATATCCCTCATTGATCCTCTCTTGGATTTCATCAACTCTTGGTACACACAATCTACCTTGATACGTCAAACACACCATCTCCCTTTGTTCAAAAGGCATAACTTTCTACTTAATAACATTTCCAGTTAATTCAAGTAAATTAGGGTCTTAGTCTTGCTTTCCTTGGCTTCTTACTCTAATGATGATTCAACTCCATTCATCACCACTACTCTTCCTTCTCTGGAATCCATCAGTAGGAATCTTAAATGTGCATTCTATGCACATCTTTTGATAAATCTTTTCTTCCTCAACATGGGTGGTACTACGCATAGACAATATTCTGAAAGCACCAGTAAAAACAATAGCCTTAACCGTGTTGTAAAAATGCGTATATAATAATCCTTGAGTAATTGTGATTAGTGAATACATCTGCATAAACATCATATGATGATGACTCCGTATCTTCAAAGAAAATGCCACAACACCCAACTCTAAGTCATGGGTTGGGAAATTCTTCCCATTAACTTTCACCTTCTAACACCCTAAAACGAACCAAGGTGAACTAAATCTTCATGATTAATTCTTGAGTTAATTTTAAGTTAAAATGAGTTATTTTGATGTTCTTAGGCAGTGTGTGAAGTTTGGTTATGTTATGAGGACAAACGTCCAAGAACGTCTATGACGTTCTAATGATTTGCCTTAGATAATGCTTGTGTGTTCTCACGTGTTTGTGTGAGTTTTACGAGTTCGTTTTGATTGAAATTGGTGTGGGATGTTACTAAGACCTAGAAAAATATGTTTAGTGGTTTAACATTGGGGTACGACATCACCTAGGACCCATAAGGGTCCCTATGGAAGGGCCCAAGACAAGGACCCAACACTTCCTTGGTAGTGCCCACCAATGAGGGCAAACGACAGCCAGTGGTCCAAAAAACGGCCCGTCAACTTTCCCAATCGTTTAGAACTGCATGGTAGGATATTAAGGCCCCAAATGAAGCTAAGTGTCAATCCACGAAACCCCACCAACGGACCGTTGATGGACAGATGGTTCGTTGGTTACATCCATCCATAAGGTCTCTCTCATGTTCCCTTGTCGGTGGTGATCTAGGTGTGATTGCTTGGAAGAGGAGATGTTTCTAAGTTTGAGGAAGAGAAAAGGTGAGTTTTGATGCTTATGATGGTTTTGTGGCTAGAGGAGTAAAGGTGAAGTTTAGTTTTGAGAATTGTGACGTGAAGCCATTTATGGCTATGTGTGACTTGTGAGGTTGGAAGTATTGTGATGAGAAACTTTATGGTGATGTAGTTCTAAGCATGGTAGGAATTATAGTGATTGAATACAGTGCCCTTGAGAGCAAATAAGTTATCTTGTGATTATGTTCAATGATGGTAGAAAAGCTTTCAGGTATAAATTTAAGGAATGTTGAGAGTATGTAAAGATTTTGTAAGAACAGAGGGCAAACCTCTTGTGTGGTTAATGTTTTAATAGTTGCTCTTGAGATTTGGTTGAGGTTATTGTGCAGGTTTACTCTAAGGAGGAAATGTGGTATGAATGCCTAGTAAGGGAATTTTTTTTCCATGAGATTGAGTTAAGTGGTACCGAAGAGTTGAATGAGGTGATGTTTAAGAAGGTTTGTCGGGCTTGAATCCTAAGAGGAGAGTGTTATGCTTGACTAGTAGAGTTGATGTTAAGTCTTGATGATCATGAGTTAAGAGTAGTGTGTGTCCCTATGTTGTGATAAGAATAGTGGGAATTTGAAGTATGAGACCTTGAAGATGGCTTCACCATAAGTGAGGGAGAATGAGTCTAGTAGAAAGGTAGTAAATAGCCTCATCTTTTCTTTTTGTTCTTATTCAAGCATGAGACCAAATCCTTAGTAGTTTGGTAATGATTAAGAGTCTTGCATAATAGTATGAGTTATCATGTGTTTTATATGAAGTTAGATGACTTAAGGTCTAATGTTAAAGAAGCATGTCAAAGTTAAGTTTTGCATAATGAATGTTAAGTAGAATTGCATGTAGTGTACTTAGTCCAAGAGAATCCTCAAGGGTCACTAAGTGGGAGTGGTAGTATGGGATGCTACTCTCACATTGCATTTAGTGTAACTTACCATGTCTCTTTGGAGTAAGTTAGTATGGTCTTGTCTCTAATATTTTCATGTCATCTTGTAAAATTTGCTTGAAAGGTGCATTATGGAATTTTTAAGAAAGTGACAGTGAAGTTTTGAGTTCAATGTAAAGAAGTCTAAATTTTGAGAAAATTGCATTCTTTAGGAACAATTGTTTCAATGTGTTTACAAAATGAAGTTAATAGGAATGGTTAATGTTGGATAAGGTAGTTCCGCCATAAGTTAAGGATAAGAAAGGATTTTGAAATGCAAAAGTTTTGCTAAAGTGATTGTGTTGCAAAGTATTCGAAAGTGTGAAATATTCTCCTTGTTAATTGATGCCCTGATTATGATGTCTTGATTATGATTTTAATTTTTTACGTGTTGCTAATGGAGTCCTTGATGGTCTTAAAGGTGTTAATGACATTTGAGGTGAATGTTATTCCAAATGGGGGAGAATGTAACACACTAAAATGAACTAAGGTGAACTAGAGCTTCGTGATTATTTATTGGGTTAAAGTTGAGTGAAATTGAGTTATATCGATGTTCTTAGGCGGTGTGTGAGTTTGGTTACGTTTGTAGGTCAAACGTCGATGAATGTCCATGACGTCCGGAAGATATGTGTGAGATAGTGCTTGTGTATTCTCATGTGTTCGAGTGAGTTTTACGTGTTCATTTTGTTTGAAATTTGTGTGGGATCTTCCTAAGACATAGAAGACTATGTTTAGGGGTTTAACGTTCGGGTAAAACCCCACCTAGGACCCACGAGGATCCCTAGAGAATGGCTAAAGAAAAGAACCCTAGACTGCATTAACAGTGTCCATCAACGAGGGAAATGACGGCCAGTGGTCGAACTAATGGCCCGTAGACTTTCCCCGTCGTTTGGAACTGAAAGGTAGAATAGACAGGCCCCAAATGAAGATAATTTTCAACCCACGAAACCCCACCAACAGACCGTTGATGGACAGACGGTCCGTTGGTTGCATCCGTCGTTTGTGAAGACTGTCCAAAAGTTGTTTTTCCTATAATGACTTGGGGTGTTTAATATATTCAGCCAAAGTATTTTATGAATATGGGAAGTAATTTTTTAGGTATATTAAGGAGTTCAAAACTCTTAGACCAAATTTTAGACCTCATTTCCTCAAACCCGAAACCCCTCTCACTAAGAACTCTCCCCAAACTCCATAGAAGATAGAAGTGAAGAAGGAGCTAGGAGGGTTGTTGGTGGTTACTTATTCACCAAAATCATTGGGGTTTATTATACATAATGTATGATATACAAACTTGATCTCTCTTCCATTCAAGGAGTCCCTTCTAATGAATTTTCAAAAAGGGGTTTCAACCCTAACTTCTTATATCTTTAACTCTAAATATGAGTCTTTCATGAAAACATTTCTAATAATGCAAAAATGATGTTTCTAATATTAGTTGATGATTTTAATGCTAAAACTTCAATGGAATCATAATAAAGCTTTTTATCAAATTGTGGCTTAAGAAATGGGTTAAATGAGCTTTGTTTTGTAGTCCTTCAGCTTTGCTTTACTTGTGTTGTTATTGATAATTAGCTACTGCCCTAAGGGCTAATTTATGATAAATTTGTGAGTAAAATGTTATAGGTGATGGAATTTTGGATTAAAGAGTAAGTTGGTTATATTGATCAACTCTTATTATGAAATACTCTTGAGTGGTATGGTCCACCTTCTTGGTGGCAATGTTTACTTGTTGTATTTGCTTATATTTTGGTATATATTGTGAGTATGGATTTGAAGGCCTAGTTTGTGAAATGAAGTTATAATGATGAGGTTCATGTTGATATGCTTTATGAAGCTTGAATTGTATGTTTTTTCCTAGATTGTACTTAAATGAAGTAAGTGTATATGTTGAGCATGTTTAAGTGTGTAATATGATGAATGAAGGTCTATGCATGTATAGAATTGAATGTAATTGAAATGATGCTTATGTGCAGGTGTGATCACATATACACACACTCACACTTGAAAGAATGACTGAAGTTAAGTTAAGTTAAGTCAAAAGGGGAGTTTTGGAGTGAACATTCTTCATTAGTTGAGATGAAAAGTTTAGTAGCAACCTCATTACATCCTAAGAGATTTCTAAGATAGGTCAGAGGATGAATGCCCTTCGTGAGTTGAGATGTGGTGTTCACTAGTTATCCTTAACCTATAGCATATAATATTTGAATCCGTGGGGAGTTATGCCTAGCACCGAGAGGATATGAAGAAGGAGTGGTTACACTTCGTGAGTTGATATGTTGTATTCGAATATACCTCTTGAGATGATTACTCCTCGTTAGTAGAGAATGAGTTACTTATTATCAATCTCCTTATCCCTTTACTTTGCGCCCACATAGGTGTAGCTATTGGCATTGCCATGCAAAAGATAAGAGAATGAACTTACTCAAGGCAAAGGAGGATCCCTCATCCGATAGGGGTTAATATCAAGAATCCATGTTTGGCTCTCATAGTCTATGTCAGTTAATCTAACCCCCACAAAAGTAATGAAAATGCTAAGTCTCCTAAAAGAGTGTACTACTTAAGGTAGGTAGTGGAATGGGACACTATTTATCCATTACACTAGGTAGGCATTTCGAAAGGGGAGTCGTATATGAATTGAATGAACTAAGTCTCCTAAAACAATGTACCACTTAGGGTATGTGGGGATATGGGACGCTATCTATTCATTGCACTAAGTGGACCTTCTAAAAGGGAAGTCTTAGTCCTAAGCCTTCTAAAAGATTGTACTACTTAGGGTAGGTGGTGCAATGGGACGTCATCTACTCATTGCACTAAGTAGGCATTCCGAAAAGGAAGTCTTGGTGTGTTGCTTGGGTGTTCTTCTAATGTCTTGTCATTGTATGGGGGCTTGTTCTCCCAAGGTGAATAAGCCAAAAAAGGGTAGTCTTAAGGATCAGTTTGGTTTGTATTGAAGGAGGTGTATGTGTTCTTCCTTCATGTCTTACCTTGGTGAGTCTTAGGATAACCTTAGTTAGGAAAACTCTTACAGAAATGAGTTCACTTCCTCTTTGCTTGTCCTTGGAAGTTCACAATTCATGAATAGGGATAGTTCACTGTAAATTCAAAATGAATTCACTGTAACATTTGGAAGTTTACTATAAAATGCTCCTTTTTGCTAAAAGTTTGGAAATCCTTCTCTAAGTGTTGAATGATAATTATTATGTTGTTTTACTTTTTTATTCATGAATGTTTTACTTAATTGACATGAAAATGTGTTTTTACGAAAATTTCCCTTTTTGCATCAGATTGTCAACTTACCCAGTTCAGGTGTTAGTTGAAGATCATGTAGTGGGTGCCTATCTATGTAATGGTTAGAGTCAATACATTCAACTAATTATCACCTATAAATGCAAACACTTATCCAGAACGGGTTATCATTTTTTTCAGCCATCATGCATCATTTTTCATGCTTTTATACTTGTACAAACTATGACATGCCAGTTCAATAAAAATTGAACATGTATCTTGGGGAAAATGAAAACAGGCAAGAAAACCCCAAAAGAGGATTGTGAGTTGGGTTACTCAGACCTCACTCTACCACTCACTTTCCATTTAGCCCACCCCCACAAAAAAATATTGCCATTGTCCCCAATGCAAGAAGTATAAAAGAATAGGGTGGTAGGTGAAGCAAACCTGTGGCACATAGAGCCGAAGAAACATAAACATGTGGGTGAGTCCAGCTTCTTGAAAGTCACTAGATAATCACATGGTACACCCTCAGTAGTGCCCACATCATTTTCTGCACCATCAGTGGTGCTCCTCTCATCGATCGCTGATACCAAACTAGATGCCCCAATAACCATCTCCACCTCTCTCTACCTCCGGATCTCCTCATAAGCCAAAGAAGCTCCCCGCCCCTCTCTAACTCCGTCAGCGGGACACATCACTGACCTCAGTAGAATGGCTAGAACGGTATCGCTTAGTTTGTGGTCGCTGCTCAGGCTATGGCTCAACAAGGGGCTTTAACAGGGTGTCAAACACTGTGTCTTCCGCAAGCTTGATGGGCGTACTCTCTGGATCTGTCTTCCTCGTATCAAAGATGGCATCCACATTAGAGCGCAAACTAGCAACCGCAAATTGAAGAGTAGAGAGGTCTATAGTAGAGGTTGTTCGTGATAGGACCCGTAGCTCAAAGGCATCTAGGCATTGGTGAACTGCCTGTATTTTCTGCTCTATCTACTAGGTCACCCTCTTCTCAATTTGATTTTTAGTCTTGACAATGGATTTCTGCATCCAAGACTGCATGTGGTGAAGTAGGGTGGCCATCTGAGCCTCTAACTTTTGGACCCGTGCTAGATGGACAGTGTTGCGGATGGGGGTGTGGATTGGGATGAACTAAGGGACTGACTGGCGGCATGGGTGGAATCAATTGGGGTGGTGTCAGCAGGCTCTGAAGTAGCAGGATCAGTCGTTCACCGTGTCTTCTAAATTCTCGCTCAATGGAGGCATCTAGACCCCAGGCCCTCTCCATGGTGGCCTCGTCCATGATGAGTCATACATCCATTGTACTCGTCGGGCTACAGATCATGTCTAAGTGCCAAATTGTCACTCCGACCATTCTACAATTCTAGAAGACAAGCAAAGTGGTACGTAGTATAGGTTTTGAAAGCCCTCTCATGTATCACTGAAATCAGCACCATAGCGTAGTCTATCTCCAACCCTGCTACCATGGATGCTACCAACACTGCTCTATCCAGGTGAGGACATTATCAACATTCAAAGGGAATATTCGGTGTCGGACCAGCAACCAGAAAAAATTTTCACAAATTTAAGGGATGCCTTCTTGATTAACCCTTGGGGATCTAACAAACCAGTCAACCCTCTCCCCATTAACCGCCAAATGTTGAGCCAGCCATCTCTTAACTGATTCCTTTTGTTCTATAGTCCTTCAAAATGTACCACTCTTCATATTATCCCATATGTAGTCAAACTAAAGAGTAATGAGAGCCCAATGACTGCCAGTAGTGGGGACGTATAAACAATGGCGAATGGTGGCCTCAGAAATATCAACCCGACAGCCCCGGACTAGTACTAAGGTGAGTGGGTCCTATTTGACAGGTCTCGCATGCCTATCTGTGGAGCTTGTGAGAGTAGCCACATAAGAAGCATAGAACTACAGGACTATCTCCTTGCTGTAGGATCCCAAACTCCGAGACATCCACTCGATCTTGCATAGGTTGAACAATTTATACACCTCGGGGACTATGTGCAAACTTCACGTGAGGAGTCGACGCTCCACTGTAACTAGCTAGGTCATCATACCCTTTTCATTTAGTAGTTTGGAACCGCTGTACACATGATACTGGCCATCGACGCACCAACGGTTAGGTTACTCAGCAATAGGTGCAGGGTCATCTATTTGAGGTACCGACGCAGACTCCAATCTAGTAGCCTCATCAAATGAGGCTTGGTGATCATGTCCCTCTGACCTAGTGGCTCCCTGAGAAGCAGGACAGGAGGCTGTCACATTTGGGTTTACCCCCTAGACGTAACAGGCATCGTCGTCCTTTTCAAGGACTAAGACTAGCCTCTTAGTCTCATGTCATTACATTCATACGTTAAAAAATCCGGAAATATTTAAAACTTTAATTATCACTACTTGGAGGTTTAAATAGACTTCTATATACACATAATATATATTCATATCGAGTATACATAGACCCTTTGTGTATGAATGTTACATAGCCTTCTACTTTTATTGCACATACATATATATAAAATATAGAAATAGTCTGAAAGATTGTCTCATCTCATACCATCTAAATGATTATCACAATATGGGCATAGCCCTTACATCAATCCAATAAGATAATATGTAGGTCATAAAGTATAGTACTTAATTGAAAAGGAATAAAATAAAAGAGTCATTAAGCTCATAACAAGTGATGGCATTGCCCTCGGAAGTTGAGGACCTTCCCTACTTTGATGAAAGGAAGAAAACAAGCCTTCAACAATGTCGCCTTCAAAACTCTTCAATGACCAGAAACTAAAATGTTTGGAAAAAATGGGGTTAGTACTCCACATGAATTAAGTATGAGACCTTATGCACATATACAAGCAAAACATGCTAAAAGGGACTTTTTTAGCAAAACATGTCAATTTTACCCCTTTAGGAACTTAATGCAAAGTCAAGTAAGTCATATCAACCAACTGAACATGCTTACTATCTCAACGTAATACTTATCCCAACATACTTGAAACCATGATTTACTACAACCTTATCATTAAGGAATAATATCACAAGAATGAATAAGAGTCAATCATATCATAATAAGAAAGACAAATACTCACAAGTCCTTATAAAGTCAACAAGTGCAATAACCAAGCAAATCCCCATAGCCGTACTCAATCAAGTAGTCTCAACAAGAAATCATTACCAATGTCCAACTTTACATATAATAACATTTAGATTTACATTTCATCATCTATTAACATTATAACCCAGGGCATATTCATAAATGAACTAATCAACATATAGTATAAACAATGTGTCATGGTCATCATATACATCATATATTGACATAACATAAACATACATTGGAACCTCCTCCTAAGACTCCTCTCAAGGCTAACTAGTGCAATCTTTAGGTAGAGTCTCATACCCCTACCTAGACTAAGCTAGAACCCTTAGGTTATCCATGTTAGAGTTCAAGTCCTGTAATTCATTTTACCTTTTGGGAACATCTTTCCCTAATCGACATAGACCACATGAGATAGTGTGGAATCCGGTGTTATAAAACCCTACACCGAAAGAAGGCAGACTACTTTCCAAGGTAGTACAAAAACATGAAACATAGGAACTATGTGGATCCACTCGCTAGTATTCCTAAAGGGGCAACATAGTTCAAGAACTAGCAGATTTAGTTGGGAACCTCTTTATGCGCTATGAATTATATTATCCAATCTCAAGAGTAATGAAGTGTTCTTACCTTCTTTATGTGGGAAGGGACACTCCTTAATCTATTTCACTCGGTACTAAGCTAGAGTCCCTTTTTGAAACATCTTTAAGCCTTTAATTATCATTCATAGCTTAGTTGAGGTCATAGGGTCTACCCCTTGTATAATCATCATCATCAATAGCTAAATAATAATTGTATGAGTATAAGTCCTTTCATAACAACTCATATAAGTGATGTTATCACATTAGCATTTCATAGCATATCAAGTCACATTGATAGTTTTCACCATCCTTATGTCACATACACCTTAATAAACCTCACAACATAGTGAAGACATTTCAATTCAACATCATACTAGCCTATAATCCTAGTATAAGGCAAACTTTAATTTAACATCATGACTTAACA
Source organism: Solanum lycopersicum (assembly GCF_036512215.1). Classification (NCBI taxonomy): domain Eukaryota; kingdom Viridiplantae; phylum Streptophyta; class Magnoliopsida; order Solanales; family Solanaceae; genus Solanum; species Solanum lycopersicum. Next base: position 21,763,996 of record NC_090805.1, read on the forward strand.
ACAATTAATCACAATTGGAAATAAAGATAGAGATTTTAAGACTTACCAAGTCTTTCTCACAGTCTATCATTAAGGTCTTACCATCAACCCATAACTCAACTACAGAGAGAAAAAAGAGAGAAGGTAGATTAATTTATTTTTGAGTTGTGTTTAGATTAAATGAAGTTACAGACTTTATATGGTGACTAACTAATTTAATTAGACCCCCCTTTAATCCCTTAGTTAACCGCCTAAATCCCTTAACTAATTAATGGACTTAACTTAAATAACGCAGAAAACTCGACCCTCATAGACGAGACCCCGATCGACAGGCCATCTGTGAGTCAACAGTCTCTCACCTCTCAGTCCTAAACATCCTTCGATGAGTTCAGAGACTGTGCAGGCATAGGCATGCCTCTAGTTGGCTAAGTGTAAGACGACGGTGGCATCGACGCCTCGTCGATCAACACACGGACCGTAGCCTGCACCTCTGCACTACGTAGATGAGTTCAGAGGATGTGCGGGTGAAGAAAATTTCTCAACCACCCTAAGTGTGGGACGAAGGTGGCATCGATACCCCATCGATCAACACATGGGTCTTCTTCTATCCCGTCGATGCACATTGCCAGGCACTGTTGCATCAAATTACAAGGGTCCTCTTCAAGGGCCCTTGGTTGGTCCTTGGGGAGTCGCACCTAGACGTTTCAATCATCAAACAACTCAAACACCTATTATCTACCTTTCCACCAATTTTCGTACCTTTTCGACTTGTAAAAGTTAGTCAAATAGGCTAAGGAACGCTAACACCCCTTTGAACCAATTTTTCGGACGTCATGGACGTTCTTGGATGTTTTGGTTCTTAAACCTCCTAAATGACATATATTCATTAAAAATAGACTTAGAAACGGTAATTAGAGCTTATGAATCCTTTGTTTGGCCTTACAAAGTGTCTTGGATTTTCAAGGTGTTACAAAGGTAGTGGACACCTTCGACCCTGAGGCGGAAGCAGTCTTTAACCCAGACGCTAAGTCCCCTTCAGAACTAAAACCAACCCTGGTTGGTGACTGGTCAGTGTGCACTTCTCAATAGATTGGGAGGCTGTGACTACGCCGAGAGTCACATTTCGGGGTGTTCCCCTTGTGACTACTGCAGCTGCAGTGGGGGTTGTGGCACCCGAAGGGGCTTAGGGGGTCTTGATCATTGTCAGAGTCGACAATCAGCCGAGGGAACGGAGCAACAAACTTGGACTTGACCCTTGAGTAGATAATTCCTTTCTTGGGAGCCATTAATACCAGTAAAGTAGTTGTAAGTATCAAAGTAGCAGCGCAATATACTCAGAACACAGGACAAAGTGAATTTCATCAATAAGAAACACAATATTGTTCTTCATATTTAGATTGGCGAGCACTATCAGCGGTCCATCGTTAGGGTCCGTAGTCGGACACTTTGAATTATTCAATTAGAAAAAAAATTAGACTTCTCTAATAGAAACGTGTAGAACGGTCGGCCGATCAATCAATGAACCGTAGTTCACTTCCATCGTCTAACACTTTGATTTATTTTAGAAGTTAGTGAAAACAAGTTCTCTGATAGAAATGATGGATGCGAAGAACGGTCCATCGATCAATCGATGGAATGTAGTCCACTTTCGTCACTTAGGACATAAACAATTTTATCTTGGAGCAATCGATGGAACCTATCGTCGGCCAATCGATCAATTGACGGTCTGTCAACAGGATCTCGTACTGTTGGCCTGAGACATATTTTAGGCCTCTTTTCAAGGAACGATTTTTAGAAACTTTTGTTTCTGTAATTATGTTTAGACATGCAATTTCATCACCTAAAAGGAGAATTCCTGAATCCTAGGGTTTCGTTTTCACATAATTATTGTTCTAATTCAGCCATAGTACGGAAACTTAAGTCAAAATTTTTAACAAAACAGAGATACCCACAATTTATATAGACTACAAGGCAACAAAACCACTCTCTATCATTCCAAGGGACGTAACTACACAAAATCTAGCATGCAATTTCACTAATTCTTGTCCCAAGGTCAAGACCCACTTCCAAATTTCTAATTTCAACTATGAAGGAGAATTCAAAGTTAGTTAGAGAAATCGAAATACCTTTTGGAGTAGGGAATGATTTTGTGCTCTTGCAAAGTTTCAAGGAGTAGCCCACGAACCCAAAACTCGATCACCGACTGAAGAACGATGGAGGAACGGAGAAAATTTGAGGAAGAGAGTTTGGGGATGGGAGGATTTTAATAATGAGGTTTGGAAAGGTTGAGTTTGCTGATTAAGAAAGGAAATAAAGAAATTGAAATGGATATGGAAGGGAATTTTAAAAGAATCTGAAGGTGGAACGAATGTAAACCGTTATGTTATTTAATATTACCAGCGAGGTTGGGTTGGGTTGCTGGCATTTTGGTCTCACGAAACCCGTCGATTGTCTGTAGGTCAGTCGACAGACCGTCAATGGCTTTTAGACTTAGCAAAAATAATAAACATACCTGGGATCTACGGACATCATTGAAGGAACGTCGATTGAACGATGGCCCATCGCTGGGTCCGTAGACCACTACACCAATCCATTTTATATAGATTATTATTCTGGTCACTGCATATGTAACACCTATCAGTCCATTCTTTTTTTGTTCTTATGGACACTTTTGAGACACGGACCCTACACTAATCTCTAGCCAACACTAGTACATAAGCAAGAATGAACTAAGACTAAGAACAAAAAAAATAAAAATACGACTATTTATACAAAGAAAACAAAACCTATTGTTTGCTAGAGGATACACCTTGGGTTTCCTCCTGAGAAGTGATTTATTTAACATCATGACACGACGCAGGCCCCTTGATTACTCAGACTTCATCAAGATGGTTGTCCTCAATCACTTCATGCACACTCTCTACATGTCCCAGGTAAATCTTTATCCGTTGTCCGTTGACTGTGAGCTTTGCACCTTCCTTATTCCCCAACTCGAACGCTCCATGTGGAAATACTTTAGTGATGAGCCTGTCCACTTGGACTTGAGTTTTCCCAAAAACAAGTGTAACCTAGAGTTGAATAGAAGAACTGTATAACCAATCGTAAAATCTCACTTTTCAATTCTTTGGTCGTGATACATTTTCATCTTCCTTTTATAGATGGATGAACTTTCATAGGCCTTGAAGCAAAACTCATCAAACTCATTCAACCCATTTAATCTTTGTTTTGCTGCTTCTGTCCAATCTATCTTCAGTTTCTTCATTGCCCACATTTCTTTGTTGTCTAACTCGTTTGGCAAGTGAAATGTCTTCCCATATACAAGTTGGTACGGAGACATACCTATGGGAGTCTTGTATGCAGTGCACTAGACCCAAAGATCATCATCAATCCTCCTTGACCAATCCATTCTATTTGCATTCACTGTTTTCACCATAATTTGCTTGATCTCTCGATTGGACACCTCAATTTGCCCGCTAGTCTGTAGATAGAAAGAGTAGCCACATTATGGCCAACCCCATATTTTTCCAATAGCCTTTTGAACAACTTATTATAAAGGTGAGAGCCACCATCACTAATAATGACCTCAGTGTGCCAAACATGACGAAGATATTTTTTTTCAAGAATGCGGTGACACTTTTTCCTTCATTGTTAGGAAGGGCTATCACTTTCACCCATTTTGACACATAGTCGACCACCACTTGTATATACTTCATCCCATGAGAACTCATAAACAGGCCCATAAAATCAATGCCCCATACATCAAACAACTCAATCACTAGAATCAGATTTAAGGGGAGTTCTTGCCTCTTTGAAATTCCTCTATCTTGTTGGCACCAATCACATGTTTTGGCGAACTCGTGAGCATCTTGATGAATGGTTTCCAAATAGTACCCACACTTCAATATCTTATGCGCAGTACGGATACCACTATGGTTCCCACCCACCAGCTTGGAGTGACATGCTTCCAAAATACTCAACATCTCAACCTCCGTCACACAACAACTAATAATACCATCAGTCAACTCCGGTATAAGTAAGGCTCATCCCAAAAGATTTTTTTCACATCATACATGAAATTCTTCCTCTAATGGAAACACAAGTCCAATGGAACTATATCACTTGCCAGATAATTTGCAAAATCTGCGAACTATGGGATCAAATCTTGAGAAGCGGCCAATACATGTTCATCTGGAAATGCATCATCAATTTCTACTTTTTCTCCCAATTCACGCATAGCTTCATCCTCTTATCTAGAAAAGTGATCTGCAACTTGATTCTCAGTTTTCTTTCTATTTTTTACCTCAAAATCGAACTCTTGTAGTAATAACACCTATCTAATCAATCTTGGTTTCGCATCCTTATTTTCCATCAAGTATCTCAAAGTGCAGTGATATGTATGCACTATCACCTTTGTGCCATGCAAATAGGAGTGAATTTTCTTAAATGAGAACACCACCGCAAGAAGCTCTATTTAATTATCGTGTAGTTCTTTTGAGCTTCATTCAGAGCCTTACTTGAATAGTAATGGGGTGAAGAGTTTTATCCCTTCTCTGTCCCAATACCACACCAAGTGGAACCCCACTAGTATCACCCATAGCCTGAAATGGCTCATTCCAATTTGGTGCTTTTGGTTGTAAAAACTTTTTTATGCTTTTTTGATGGAATCAGAATTGAGGAAGAGACTACAAAGAGAGAATAATTATGCCGTAACTTGATAAGGTACTTTTACCTATTAATATATTTTATTGGGAGTTTAAACGTTATTGTATTACTCATATCTCCAAAGTGTTGTAAAGATTTGATGATATTACAAATTTACAATCCTTTGAAAAAAGTAACAATACTTTGAAAAATCACAACCTACCGAAAAAATCGCAATCCTTCAATGTAAAAAGTTATCTGCTTTTAATATATATATATATATATATATATATATATATATAATTTTTAGTATGAGATATCTTGTATGATTTGGGGCTAAGACATTTGGTAATTGGTATTAGTAGTTTAGTACTTACTTATACAGCTTCCTTGAGACAATCAATAAATTGGACTAATGGTCCATAAAGCTGCTCAAAAATATTAAATTGGGTGTTAAGATAAATAATTGAAAACTTAGAAAATTTGTGGTTTAAAAATATCAGAGAAACTCTTGTTTTATAGCCAACAAAATATAGTATTAATAAATTTTTATTATGCCTTATTGGAAAAGTAATAACTCCTTTAAAAAATTACAACTCTTTGAAAAAGTTACAGTCCTTCAAATGAAAAAGGTGTTTTCTTTTAATACATTTTATATTATAATATAAATATATATAGAATAAATAATAAATTAGGTGTTTTAAGAAAAAGAAAAAGAAGAATAGAAATTTTAGAAAATTCTTAATTTAAAGATCTGAGGGTATTCTTCTATTTATAGCCAACAAAATAGTATAAACAAATGTTTATTGTGCATTATTAAAAAAGTCACAACTCCTTAAAGGATGATGGATGTTATCATGGATCCTACTAGTTCTAACCTTTTTTTTATTCTCCTAATTACATATAATTGTTTTTATTTCCTATAATTTTTTACCAGTCGATGCCTTCCAGAATAACAAACATTTGACTTGATTTGTTCATAATTCTTTGGTGGTTATTTTTTTCAAAAATATGTATTTTAAAATATTTTTAGTTTTTAAAATATGATTAAAATGTATTTAAAAACTGAATGAGATCTTTTTATGATTTACTAGCTAAGGAAGGTATTCTATCTTTCTCTTTGTTGTTCGGCTCGATAGAATTGTTTAGAATCCTCTCCTAGCTTCCTCTTTCCATAGATATGAAGACTATAAAACGTCGATCAGAGAGCAGGGTTCTTCTGAGATATAGAAGTAGTTAAGGGCTTGACTAAGTAGTGGATATGGGATTGGGGGGCGCAGGAATAGGGTTGTAATCTAGAGGTAATGCTATACTCCATTCTTCCTCCCGGCTTCCTTTCTATTATCACTCTCATCCAACTAATGAATGCAATTGGAGTAGACTCTTGAATAATGAACACACATTTGAGAATACGAGGGGTTTGATATCTTTCATGTGATAAATTTATAGATAAAGAATGAATAAAAGCTCATCAAATTGAATATCTTATACTTTGCATGTACATGTACCAAATAATAGAAAAGGTGATAATTGACTAATCTATGAAAAACCGTTCAATATTAAGAAGCCAATTATATCAAAAAAGAACAAATATTATAATTGAAAATATGTAGAAGATAAAATTCATTACAGAGTAAGAATCTTACCACCTTTTTCAAGTTTTTAATATGTGACAATGCCAATATTCTAATGCTCGAATATTAGAAAATGATTATTCATAATCTTAATGAGGTCATAAATTACTGCACACAAACAATTTTTATGGTATAAAGAGGGTAAATTTAAACTATTTGTGATAGATTTAGGGCATATTTGACCCAATATACGAGGGAGGGGTAAAAGTAATCCAATAGGCAGGACATTGAGGATATTTTAAACCTTTTTTCTGAAAAATAAAACCAAATTGTGAAGCGCAATAAATTGCAAAACCAATCTCGAATTGGATACAGTTGGTTGAATAGGTTGTAGAGATATTACACAAGGAAAATGAACAACTCTGGCATCCATGGTGGAAGTTCACAGGCAGCATCTATGGTTTCATGTATGGTCTATTACTTATGATAACCCAAAAGAGAAACTAAATGGAAGAAGCAGCAAGCATGGTGATTGTTGAGTCTTTTGGCTAAATAAGCAAGCCCCTACAACTCGACGCATTTCATTGGTTGTAATTGTATGAAGTCATCAGCATCCTCTTCACTGTCACTTTCAATCCAGCCATAACAAGGAAACGACCTTGGTGGCCGAAGGCAAACTCGCTTTGAGGAAGGAAGAGTTGTTGGGATATAATCAGCAGGGGTAGGCACACTATTAACTGAAGTTGGAGGTACGTTACTGCCTCGACCCCCAGAATTTCCACCATCACTGGAAAAAACATTAGCCAGCCTCTTCTGGATATAGTAGGTTTGGTCCTCCTCTATGTCTTTACACCTCTGTTCAACTCCTTCAGCTGGTGGGAGACATAATGCTTCTGCAAAACACGGTTGTTAGGGTAATTTCACAATCCAAGTTCCAGCACCCGTGAACTAGGAATGAATGAAACTGCTGCAATTACAATATTTTTTTTTTAAAAAAATGCAATAGTGCAGCCTCCCTAATCTATTGGTCAATGACTTGGCTGTTTTTTATTCTTAAAAGATGACAGATGGAATAAAAGTGAAATAGAAGGCTTAGAAGAGAGATAATGAAACTATGTGGCTGTCTTCCAAAAGCAAAGGAATGATCAGTTTTTTAGTTAACTGATCTGACGGGTCCAACAAACATTTAATTATAAACAATATCTGAATTATAAATAAATAAATAAATAATAGGCTAAGATTCAAAACAAAGGATGATAAATAAATGGGATTTCTTTTATTCTTAACGGCTCGTGATCTTGAACCAATTATGCGCTTCAATATAATTACCGGGAGTGAGCACTCTGCATTTTCAGAATCTCCTGTTGAATGGCCAGGGAGCCAGATTCAATGTTTTTCTACATTGTTAAGCTGATTTCCATTGCTTGGCATTCGCAACTAAATGGCTACTTCCTGGACGAATTACACATAATCAAGAAGTAGAATTAGCACAGACGATCAATTCCTTACCGGTACTGCCAATGTCTTGTTTGTTGCCACAAAGCTCTTCGTGTATAGGTTCTACTGCATCAGCAAGCTGAGAGCATCCTGTTTCTCCTAGAGTATTGCCAGATTCATTATTTGTGGAAATAAGAGCGCCTGAAGGACAAGTGGTGCTTAATAAAGCAGGGTCTTCTGCTCTTTCATCTAGTGAGGAAAAACCCTGCTATAACTTAAAAGTCTTCAGCTATTCCAGTATAAGCATATATTAATCAAGGTGCAATGAACATCAGTAATAATCATATCAATATTGAAGGAGAGATGAAAATTTTCATCAGCATCATTGCATTTCATATAGTTGGCAGTTGGCACTCGATGCAATACAGATATGAACCTGTAGCTAGTTTTCTATTTATACAAAACTCAACCAGAAATAACAACTAAATGTACCCCGAATGGAGACTATAAGCAACTGTGGCTCAGACCCGTGTAGTTAAACATATCATACAATTTAGACTAGCAGTCTAAGAACTACATGTGTTCAAAGGTGAAATATAGATCCGGGAGTTCGACTCAAATAAAACATGTGTCTTGTTTCTTCTTTGGTATGTTGTACTAACCAATAACAAAAGGAAGAAGACAATCTATCAATTGACTTACGGTACATAAGATGCATAATCTGTCAATTGACTTATGGTACATAAGATGCATAATCTATGAATTGACTTAAAACACATAAGATGCATACAAAGGACAAAGGTGGAAATAGGGTACTTTAAGGTTCACATTTACAGCAAAAAGAAAACTTAATTGCTTATTGGGCTTGATTCAGAAGCAGCTCTTATTGTTAATAGCTGACAGTCTCAGAACCACGTGATCGTTTTAGAGGAAGCTGGGATTAAAGATGCTTTGTTTATTTCTAAGAGACCAAGGGAAACAAGTATGGTCAATGGATAAACTCGAACTAACAGAAAGCACTCGGTGTAAAGCAGAAAAAATGATAAGCACGATTAGAGAAACAAGTGACTGCATCATCTAGCATGCTCATATCAACAGCAAAAGTTTTGCCTCATTCACGTTTGGGTCGGCTATGTAAATCCTTATTGTCATGTTGATTCATTTAAGTCAGACTCAGTCCAATATTCATCTAGCATAATCTAATCAATTGTCAAAAATATGCAGACATGAATAGATAGCAAGTTGATGAACAGAATAAAGGACATGGATTGTTATACTAACAAGTTCGACAAAGCAGGCCTGCCATCTTTGCATTCTTACCGGAGGAAGCAGGGTAGTAAATATGATAACTCTGTCTGCACCATCCCACAATTACAATGTAGGCACTGTTACAAGTCTACCAAGCACAAGACATGCCCTGAAGTAGCTCTATAGGGTGACTAATACCACCTCAACAATGAAATACTAGACAAAAACCTCATACAGATTTAGCTCTACATTGCGTAATATTCCCTGCCTTTGGGATGCCCTGAAGTAGCTCTAGACTTTGCAGAACCATAATATTCAGTCTTGGACCAGAAGGAAAGGTTGTGATAAAATGTACTTTGATCACCAATACACATTCATTATTAGTGCAGACCCGCAGGATATGTGAATCAACAACGCTTAAAGCAGTTCTAAGCATCTATTATTTGTGCCACAGAAAATCATTCCCTATAAGCATCTACTATTTGTGCCACACAAAATCATGCCCAGACAAAATACTCAAGTAGATCAAGTTACAAAGAAATTTGACAGTGTGGATCCTCATACTAGAACGCATAATGATTGACTATAGCAGCCTAAGTTAGCAGTAAGATCCACTAATATTGATTTCAATGAGATTCTTTACATATCTTTTAACGGATTTGAGGATCCATTTTTCCAAATAGCTAAGGAGACCACATGATGGAATAATCAATATCACAGGTTATAGGGAATCCGAGGGATAATACATGAAAGGAACAAGCAACCAAACAATAGCAATGAAGAATGGCCAATAGACTCCTCATGACAGGACAATTATTCATCCATAAAATTACATGACACAAGTATACAGCCTGCAGGAATCTGTTTTCCTGCATATTGAATGTATGTATACAGGTAAAACTGAATAGCTAGATATTTAACGATTCATGATCAAAGAGTATGAACGTATCATTCATAAATTTTGAAAGGGAACTTCATGTCCTGCTTACAATATGACTTATCATGAACATTGTTTAAAAGACTACTTACTCATACTTCATAGTCCATTTTAAGAAAATAGCAAACAAAAAATTGTGATTACCTTTGAGGAAGGAAGAGCTGTAGGGTGATGATCAACAGGACGGGCGACATGATTAACCGGGCATAGTGAAGCAGTTGGATAGTTATTCCCTAATTGCACATGACTCCCAGAACACAATTTCAAATAATTAACTGGGCAGGGGGAGGAAGTTGGAGGTGAAGCAAAATCATGAGAGTTACTCCCTGATTGCACTTGATTCTTGGAATTTCCACCATCACACCAAACAGCATTAACCATCTCCTTCTGGGTAGAGATTTGGCCTTCCACTACGTCTTTCCAGCTATTTCCATCTCCTTCAACTGGTGGGGGGCAAAATACTTGTGCAAAACAGGGTTATTAAGGAAATTTTCATAACATGGACCTCAAAGTCATATAGGCACTCTTAATGTTTCATAAATAAAAGAAGCAAGAGGTTTACATTCAAGTTTCAGCACGAGTGAACTATTGCGAAAAAAGAAAAAAAAATTAACTGCTGCAGTAGAAAAGAATGCAATATTATATCTTCCTTATTCTGTTAACAATTACATATGCAGTGTAATCCCCAGAGGTAGGATCTGAGACGGGTAGTGTAGGCAAACCTAAACCCTACCTTAAAAGGTAGAGAAATAGTTTCCAATAGACCCTCAGCTCAAGAAAATAACACAAAAACAATTTGGGAAAAGAAATATGGAAGTGATGAGTTATGATAAATACTAAAGATAGGATGACAAAGCCTTCTAAAAAAAGAACAATAACAACAATGAAACAACACTACAACAGAAGTATAAGAAAAAACAAATAGTAACAGTAATCGAAGACCAAAAAACAAGTACAACTACTATTATGGAGCAGTAAGTGAGACAACTCTCAACAATCTGCTAGCCATCTACCCTTAATTTGTATCCTTCATAGCCTCCTATCTAAGATCATATCCTTAGTAAACTGAAGTTGCATCATTTCCTGTCTAATCACCTCTCTACAATACTTATTTGTCCTACCTCGATTTCTTCTGAAACCATCAATAGTCAACCTATCACACCTCCACACTGGGGTATCCGTGCATATCCTCATCAAATGCGCTAACCATCTTAGTCTCGTTTCTTGCATCTTATCCTCTGGTGAGGTCACGCCTATCTTATCCTAGATATCTTCATTTCTAATCATATATTTCCCTAGTAAGATCACACATCAATCTCAACATACTCATTTCCGCTACTTTCATCTTTGGAACGTGAGAGTTCTTAACTGGTCATGCTCCACTCTATACAACATAGTTGGTCAAACTACCACACCACCACCCTATAGAACTTGTCTTTAAGTTTTGGTGAAACCTTCTTATCACTCCATATGCGCACCTTCATTTCATCCACCCTACACCACTACGATGTGTGACATCATCATCAATCTCCCCACCCTGGGTATCAGCCTCACTTCCCCATCAGCCTCACCAGTTTCGTCAGTGAACTTGCAATCCAAGTATTCTAATCTTCCTTGATTTTTTTTTTGACAAAGGTAACAAGTTTTTGTATAAACCTTCAGGACTAAGGCTGGTGTCCCAAAAATTTACATCACATAGCTACTTACAACTGAGTAGTCTCAGCAACCCCAAAAAAAGAAAATCTATCTCTAGGTCCTATCTCATCTTACAAGGATCCTAAGATGCCCACAATTGCTACAGGATCATCTATATATTTCGAACTACACCAATAGCAAAAAGTGATAATGCAACTCATTTCAATCCTATGCAAAGGACTGCTAACACTTTTAAAACATCTCGAATTTCTCTCCTTCCAAATGATCCACCATATCACTGCTGGGACAATTTTCCATCTGTTTTTGTCCATGCTACCACTCCCCTCATAGTTCCAGCTTAGTAGAGCCTGACCTGCCCTTTTAGACATAGTCCACTTTATGCCTCTGAAATTAGTAAACAAGTTCCATAGTTGGCTAACCACTTTACAGTGTAAAAACAAATGGTTGATTGTCTCTGCCTTTGCTCACAAAAAAAACATCTTGGACACATTTGTATGCCCTTCTTCATGAGATTGTATACTGAATTAATTTATCTGATTTGGATGAATTATACTCATGTACTGGATTGGCCAAGTGTCTTTCTACTTTGTTAAACTGATTTCCATTGCTTGATAGCTAAATTGTTACTCCATAAGCAGAAACTTAGACAAATCAAGCAGCAGAATTAGTACACGCTAACAGTTCTTTACCAGTACTGCAAATGGCTTGTTTGTTTCTGCATAGCTCTACATATATTGGTGCTGGTGCATTGACAAGCTCAGAGCATGACGTTTCTCCGACAGTAATACCAGCTTTATTGTCTGTGGAATCGACGAGAGTGCCTGAGGGACCAAGGATGCTTTGTAAAGCAGGGTCTTCTGCTCTTTCCACTTGTGAGGAGACACCCTGATATAATTCAAGGTCTTTAGCTAATCATCATATTCATATACAACGCTAGCGACAAAGATATTAAGTAACAATCATATCAATATCGAAGAAGAGGTGAAAACTTTGAATCAGCAATCATTTCATGTAACTGGCACTACATGCTATACACAGATTAAATCAGATAGATGATTCCCTATATATACAAGCTTAACCAGAAATAACATTTTAATGTACCAGACTCACAAAAATATCTGATCCAAGGAAGATAAGAAAATGTAGCTCAGCCGTGTAGTTATAGATATCAAACAGTTTAGGCTAGCAGTTGTAGAACTATATATTTGTTCAAAAGTGAATCTAGATCCTAGAGTTTCACTCAAAAAAATAAATCATGCTTCTTGTTTCCTATTTATTTTGTAGTGCTGACAAATAAATAAAGGACAGAAGCCAGTCTATGAGTTGATTTATGAATAATAAAGATGCATACAAAATGGTGGAAGTAGAAGTATGTTAAGATTAGCAATTCCAGCAGAAAGAAAGCTTAATTTCCTAGTGGGCTTGATTCAGAAGCAGCTCGTATTGTTAATAGCCGACAGTCTCAAGACAAGGTCACGATTTTAGACAAAGCTGGGAAAAAAAGATGCTTCCTTTAGTTCTGAGAGTCCAAGGTAAGTGATATGAGCTGGATGAATTTCACTAAGAGAAAGCACAGAGGAGTAAAGAACTAGATCAAATAAATACGACAAGAAAAGAACGAGATGACTGCATCATCTAGCACACTCACCAATTAAGAATAACAGATAATACTGAATACATAGTATGTCACTGTGAAGCATAAAGGACAAGAATTTACCCTAACAGGTTCTACAAAGCAAGCCTTCCATCTTCTCATTCTTCCCTTAGGAAATCAAGATAGTAAACATGATAAGCTCTCTCTGCATAGCCCCAAGATTCAAAAAGTAAGAGTATGTTGGGATTGGATTTTGTCTTTTGACCTATAAGTCAAAAGCTCTAACTTATGGCCTATGGCTTATTTTTACCATTGTAGCTTAAAACATTTTTTTTTTGGAACTGGTAAGGTTGATGGCTTGAGCATTAAGGGTATTGCTGGCTACCTCCAAAAAGGGAAAAATTACAAATTTCCTATCAAATCTATAATTTGATCTATATCATATATACAAAGTTGTTTACACCAAAAAAGTAAAGATACTATACAATTCCATTTAACTTTGTGGATGGAATTGAATCTATCTTCAAAACATCTTTCATTTCTTTCTCTCCGGACTGACCACCATACACATGATGTATTAGCTTTCACCATCTCTTTTGACCCTTACTGCCTCCCCTCCTAATACATCAGCTCAACAGATCTGATGTATTTTCTGGCATTGTCCAGTTCATGCTTGTGATGTTGAGAAACAGGTTCCAAAATTTGAGCAGTAAACTTACAGTGCAGGAAGAGATGGTTTTTTGTTTCCCCTGTCAAATTGCACAAAACACCTAGGGATCAGCTGCCTGCCTTTCTTCTGTAGAACTTCAACTGTTAAACATGTTCTCTTTATCACTAACCAGGTGAAACACTTTACTTTTGTAGGAATGTCACTCTTCCAAAAGTAATTCAAATTATATTTTGGGCCCCCTGTCATCCCCTATAGTCCTCTTTTGTAGGCATTGTTGACTGAGAAACTCCATCATTACTATGTTTCCGCAGGATAGTCTGTTGCTTTTCTGGTTATAATCATTCCAGCTAGATTTCCCAGTAGCGCTGCCACCCTCTCCACCTCCCAATCATTAGGCAGTCTTCTTAAAGATATGTTCCATCCCTGTTCTGTCCAACAATCACTCACTCTAGCACCAGGTTTCTCACAGATTAGAAACAAATCTGGAAAAAGTCCCTATAGGCACTTCTTTAATTAATTTACCCAAACACTTCAAGTGATAAATTTTGGCTTAAAAGCACTTCAAATAAGCCAATTCAAACAGGCTCTAAGTACTGTTTCAACCCAACAGAACACAAGGTGAGGCATGCCCAAAAGTAACTCTATGATGTGATTAATACCGCCACAATAATGAAGCGCTAGATTTTTGCCTCACATGGATATCAGTTTGCATAGTATAAGCTTTCCTGCCTTTGGAATGTGAAAACCAGCCTCCGAAAGTAATACAGAAGAGGAAATTACAAGCTTTGGAAACCATAATATTCAGTCTTGGACTTCATGAAGGATTGTGATGAGATATATTTTAATCACAGATATACATTCATTATTACTGCAGTCTGTAGGATATGTGAATGAACACTGCTAAAAGCAGTTCTAGGTGTTACTTGTTTAAGATATCTCTATAGATTAATTGATTTCAAAGGCCTAAATATTAGGAAATTATTACTCCCTCTGTTTTAATTTGTTTGTCTTCCTTTCCTTTTTTGTCTATTTCAAAAAGAAAGTCTCTTTCCTTTTTTGACAACTCTTTAATTTCAACTTTCCACGTGACATATGTAAGCCCAAGAGATTAAAGGATATTTGGGTACACTCTACATATCTTTAGTTTAAGAGTACAACATTCAAAAGTCTTCTTTACTTTCTTAAACTCTACGCCAAGTGAAAACTAAACACACAAATAATGGAGGGAGTAAATGATAAGGTCATCTATCTATTTGTTTGTCCATCTGTCTATCTGTTTGTCTATCCCTCAACCTAAATAATGGTTATCTCTAGGGAAATGTTGACAGACTTCTTTATTATATGTAGAGTAAATTTCACATTCGAAAATTATATTTTAACTATCATGTCTTTAGATTTATGACTTCAAATATATAAAATATTTCATACTGGAATAGATTCTCCTATAACTCCCTTCAATTCAAGTATTGGCATAATAGGTTATTGTGATTTGTAAGCTTTTTAACATTAGAGAATGCACCAAGGGAACAGGTAAAAGATAAAAAGTGGGTAGCTAAAACTTCACGAGCTGAAATTGACATAGTAAAACAATTTTGTTATGCTAAAGCTTGTTACATACTACATAGGGCTGAGGCTTAAAGGACTGAACACAATGGATAACCCAGAAACAATTAAAAAGGTTGAGCAATGGTTTAGTCTAAATTAATTATGATATTGTACTCTCTTTTTTAACTTTAAATTAATATAAGAAAAAGAAATACAATGTCACAAGAATATTTAAAAAGTTAAGTCTCATTGAGGACTTAGTCTTTAAAAGGCTTAAAATTATAATACTTAATAAATTTCAATGCTTAAGATTATACAAGATAACACTGAAATCGTGGAGTACTACATTAACATATCATATCTGTACTTTCTAATTCAACAAATCTTTGAAGAATCTTGACAAAAGTACTTCGGTAACTTGCATATTTAAGTAGGTTACAAAATAATCATTTTCATGTTCTCATAAAAGTCCACAGACATTATAAGGTATCTGAGGACTTCAGTGGAGTTGGATCTCTTTCTTATAGACCTAAAGCTAAATGACATCAATGTTCATTATTTTGGGAACTCAAATACATTGTATGATACTCCTATCTATGTAATTTTTAGAAGTTGTACTCATGTACATGCGCAGAGTGTGTACCCTAAAACTAGTTTTTAAAAAATATAGCATTGTTATACATGGTGTATGAAGAGGAGCATGGATTCACGTGAACCCATTCCCCGACCTATAGATACACCCTGGTAAGATCCACCTTTATTAATTTAAATGAGATGGTTTACAAATTTTTTAACAAATTGAAGGAACCATTTTCTCCAACAGAAGTGGAGACGTTTGACAGAGCACAGCTTACTGTAAACACGAGATATAATTCATGAATGGGGAAGCAGTCAAAACACAAGCAATGAGGAAAATTGAGCAGTAGACTCCAGTTGACATGATGACAGTTCTTCACCAACAGTTAGATGACACAAGGACACAGCCTGCAGGATGCTACAATAAAGACAAACAATGTCCTCTATTTGATGGATCAAGCATTAACATGCAATTTCCACTTCAACTCCATTTAGCAGAAAAGCTTGCAATATAGCTGTAAGGAACATCACCGACTTTTAGTAATTTCTTTAAATATATTTCTGCTTGAGTTTTTTAGTAGCTTAATCCGACACACTTCTCTAGCAGATTCCAGTTCAAAGAAGGGATTATTACTTGGATTTACAGACCAGTAGAATAGTTTCAGATCCATTGAACTAAAGGAAATAATATTCATCAGTTTGACACTCAAATTTTATCTTCAAATATACATTGGACAGAATTAGTTCTACCCAACTGGTATATCTTACATAAGAAAATAAAGGATTCCAATCTAGTAAGATGAGTTTATTCTTACATAAGAAAATAAAGGATTCCAATATAGTAAGATGAGTTTATTCAATATGCTTATAAAGGTCAGTATACATTACTTAAAACGGGGTTTCACAGAAAAACATATTGTATCTACACTAAAAGGTTTCGATTCTACTTTTAAAAAACACTGTAATGTAATTTGGGTATGTAGCTCTGTTGAATGAATGAAGATAGAACTGAATAGACAAACTTCTCAACATTCATAATAAGAACAAATTTAGCTGTCAAACAAAATGAGTCCCAATGATCAACTTATCAATAAATATAGGTGGAAAAAAACTTCTAAGTAATGCTTACAATCTGACATCTCCTGAACAGTGTTTAAAAGCTGCAGGTCTATTTCAAAAAAAAAAATTGTCTATTTCAAAAAAGCGGCAGGTTTATGTTTCTTAATAAATGTAAAATTCATAGCAAGACACAAAATTGTAGGACTGGCAGCATTTGGTACAGCATAAAATGTTTCATCAAAACATATATATTCCTTCATGGAATTATATTTTAGTATTTCTCTATGTTGAGAAAACTATTCTCTTCAAGGAAAATCTTTTCCACCAAACAGAACATATCTTCCTTTGCACATATATCCCAACTCTTACTACCTATAATTTGCTTCAATGAACATAGATACTGTTGCTCCATATTACTTGTGTTAATCAACAATTAGACATTGTTGTCAAATTTTTAATAGGAAAATGACCACTAAAATGAACTCCTATCTATCTACTCCTCATACATTTACAATTTGACATTTACAATTATATCCAATCAAAGCTGGAAAATACCACAGAAGTGATAAGTAAAACATTTTCCCAAAAAAAGTAATTCAGCAGAAGTCATCGAGTAGACGAGTACTGAACCTTTTGTTTGGTAGAGTCTTCATCATTGCTCTCTTGATCACGAAGAATAGCTTCAATGAGTTCTTTGTAGCCATATTCCTCAATAAAGGCCCATCCAACATCTCCACCATATTCCTTAAAAATAGTAACGACAATTAAGCAAAATTTGGCGTAACCCAAAAGAAGCGCATAATCCAAAAAATCGCAGGATTAACGAGTTCCATGGTTCTAAAATCACGTAGGCAACCAAAACAGGAAAAACCCACCAGATTCTTAACGCTTACCTTCAGAAGTTGTTTTACTGTTTTCTGAACAAGCCGTTCATCAAATCCAAAAGCTGTCATGGAATCAGTTGCCGCGTCCATTCGGCTTAATCGCTGCGAATAAAACCAATCAACAGTGGAAGAAAAGAGTATAGCACAATGCAAATTAAAAAATGGTGAAATTTCAAACCTTTCTGGGTCTTCCTCTGGGTGCCATTGTTGCGTGCTTCAAACGCCTCAACACACAGCAGAAGAGGAGACGAAAGAGTGTAATGAAGTACTGTATGTTTGCTTTAATCCTGAAACTGAAAATGTATCTATATATTGCAATCTACCCTTTTTTTTACTTCTCCAAAATACCCTTGTGTTAATTATAACGAATCTGATTGCATTGCTTCGGTGGAATATAAAATAATAAAACTGATGTTTAATAGAGTGGTTAATAATAATTGTATCAAAAAGGTTTGTGTTAGTCAATGTATAGATTATCTCTTTTTATTATTTGATTTGATGTATTGAATAAAGTATGTATTGCATAAAATAATCCTTCATAAATATGGTAAAAAGATGTAAAATGTTTTTGAGGGGTAATTGCTCTTTAATTATGCTAACGCATGCATTAAATTATTTTGAATTATTAATACTTAGAAATTCATAGTATTTGTTACACTATTCAATACACAATAGACTGAAAAAGTGTACCAAATAAAAGACTAAATGGTCGTTTGGAAGAGTGTATTGAAAAAAATAATGTATATATTAGCTTTGTGTATTACTAGTGCCTTGTTGGTATTATTTTCCAACCTATGTATAGCCAATGTTTGCATTAGTTATACACTATTGCGTAGTAAGGTGTGTATTGCTAATATCTTGGATTTTTAGGTATTAGCAATGTAATATTTTTAATGCATGCATTAACTCGACCCAATTGCTACTCTATGCCTTTTTTATATATTTCCCACCATAATAGTAAAGGGTATCTTTGTAAATAATTTTTACTTGCAATGCATCTAACCAAACGATCCCTAAGGGGCCTGTTTGGAAGGTCACCCTAGTAATTAGATTTGATGTAATTGGGTGTAATTACATTGTTTTCATTTTTGATTGATCATGCAATTACCTGGTCAACAAGTAATTTGATATAATTAGCAGGATTAGGAGGAGACTGTGAATTGCTGGTAATTACATAGTGTAATTACACAAGTTGATTACTTTTTAATCTCTATTTATTTTTTTTCATTTTAATGTATTTCTTTTATTATTTAAATTCTTTTTTATTTTAATTATTCTAGTATATTCTAAAAATAGTTTTTATTATTTATATTTTATTTCATTCTTATCCTCAACATTCACATTCATGTGATTTCATGCAATTTTTCATATCATCTAAAAAATATTATTATAATTTTTATATTAAAGTAGAATTCGTTGTTGAATAAAGTTATGGACTTATATTTTCATTTTATTTTAAATCATACGTATGTATGTTATCTTGAAATTTGACATAAAAGTATTATGTTATATTTTTATTTTTAATTTAGAACTTATGTTATATTTTCAATTTCATTTGTTTTAGTAGTATCAACTTGATATTTTACATTGCAAGCTATTTTTTTAAGTTAGACTTGATAGATTATATTTTTGTTTTTCGAATGTTTTATAATTTTATGACATTATGTTTATAATATTAATATCTTTCTGTCAAATGTTCATATAAATTATGTATTTCAAACTTAAATGATAATTTAACTAAAATATACTAAATTAAAAAATATAAATCAATTATTTTTATAACATTAGTTACGAGCATATCTTTATTAATTGATATATTTTTAAAAGACAATATATATCTTAATTATTCAGTTTTATATCATATATAAAGATCCTTATTTGTCTAATATAATTTTTTAATTTTATATAATTACTTATTATTTTTAAAATTCAATATGACCTTATGATTGCACATGTGCAACCGAACAGTACACTTGTAATTACATCGTGACAAACAAACATGTTAACATAATTACTAGGTTGTGTAATTACTCGGCTAGAAATAATTACTCTAGCAATTACACCAATTCCCATTACATGGTGGCTTTCCAAACAGACCCTAAGTGTTTTGACTAAAAAGTTTTTGAAGGTATTTGAATTGACTTATTTTAAAATTTTACCCTAAAATAATTTGTCAAAAATATTTGTGAATTTATGAACAAACACTATAGTAGCTTTTTGATATTTAAGATTTTTTTTTATTTTTGGAGTTGTTTGGGGAAAAAAAGTGATCGCTTATAAGCTAAAATAAGTCGATCCAGACACATCATTTGAATATTAGATTATATTTTTAAATTTTTGGAGTTATCTCATAAAGACAAAAAGTATTTTTTATGTATTTCCAAAAATAAGTTAAAAGTCAAAGCTCAACTTATGATTTTTGTTTTAGCTTATAAGCTATTGAAAAATCAATTCAAACACCCCATAGTATTAACAAAGAGGCATTTAGAGTGAGTTTCCTAGGTCTTCAAGACCATTATGTGAAGTCCCCTATTTGTTTAGTTATCTCTTAAATGGCTTAAATAAATAATGTTCACTTAGTGATAATATATTTATAAAGGAAAGGATACTTTGGTGTGTATTTAAGAGGTTGTATGGACGATCACTCCATGTTTCACTTAAGTGGGGCTTAGGATAACCTTAGGTAGAGTGTCTAAATGATGAAAGGCTTGTTTAATGAATGTGGAATTATGTGATGTATATTGATGTTAGTTGAATGTGCTTTATATGAGGATGTTAACTTGGATTATGCTCTTTATAGTTGGTTTATGAAGGTTACCAAAATAGCATGAAAAGCATGTGTATTATACTAAATATTCCTTTTTGCGTGATTTTTGTATGGTCATCATACTTAGTGCTTAATTATACTAATTTTATATTTTTCTCTATTTTCTACAAAGTATAGGTGTGGTGAGGTGATCTCTAGAGTTGAAGCTTCGGAGTTAGAAATTCTCTCAAGATTTCGGTATGTCCTCATATGCCAAGAATAAAACTTCTTACTCTAGTTTCTTGTTCATTTAGACATTTGTAAAAGACATGTAATTTTCTTTCAACTTAAGGGTTGTGTCCCTAGTTTGAGATTCTTAATGTTTGGGTCTATGTTGCTATTATTAGACTAGAATTTTGTTGCTTATAAAGACATCTTTTGATAAGTATTGGTTCCTAAGTGTTGTGATTTCTTTAAAAAGGTTTTAAATTCCACATTATGTTAAGACAATGCGATTAATGAATGCTAAGGGCTTGCATAAGAGCTTCAAGAGGTCGAATATGTTGTTTGATGACTAAGGGTGCTCTCGGGTCGTTAAACCCAACCCCATTACCCTTATTTTCCAATGTACAACAATCAACAACGTATTGGTACAAACAATGACCCCATTTTTTCTTCTTCCTCGCGACCCATCTGCAAATCCCATCTTAACGCAATTCCATCCATCTCTATCTCAATTTCGTACTTTTTCGCATGTCTCTCACGAGCTCCATATGAAGACCATTCGAGAATGAGCCAGGTGTTGCCATCATGTTGCTCCTTTCACCAAGGAATCAGACGATACCCTCTTTGTTGAGAATTGTACAATTTGGTATAAATTTGAGTTGGCTGGCAAGCTTATCCAAAGAAAGTTCGAATCTCGAATTTGAATTCTATCCTAATCCCACCACCCCCACCCCCACCCCTTTTATCCCAAATCTCATCTATTTAAGCCTCCTTAATTGTTAAGTGGTTGGGGAAAAAAAAGAAAATATAGGCGTCGGAGACAGTGATTTCAACCATCGAAAAAAATAAGCAACTAACTCTCAGAGTCCCTGAAATTTTGGAAACTAGAGGCTACCGTTGAAAATTATCAGTTGCTTATTGTTTCGTTTTAGTTAAGCTTGGAATCGTGGTGGAAAGATCATTAGTCTTCTTTTGCTGTCCCGAAAAGGCAACGCCTCCACGATGTTTTTTGTTTTTTTAATGGTTTTTTTTTCACTTTTACATGGCGTTCTCAGTATAGAAAGATAATCTTTTTTTAGCTATTGTTTGTTTATTATTGGTGTTAAAATGCTCTTATATGGGATTTCTAGATGTCTTCAACTCTCACCTTAAAACCTTTGTGGTACATAGTCATGTAAATTTATCCTCGTTCCTTGGTTTGTATTTAGATCATTGTCTGTCTCAGTTCATTCCATATAAGTTTTAATTCGTCTAAGCTTGATTTACTCATTGATTTGTTTCTTTTCTAGCTATTCATTAATATGATAAATTTGGACTTAGGCTTTGTCCAAATATCCTTAATGAATTATTTTAATTTTTTGAAACAATGAACATGATCTTTGAAATGTTTCGACTCTTTTTCTGTTGCCATTTCTTACTTGCAGATTAGTTGTTTAGATCAAAAGATAATGTTGCCAAATTTATATTGAATCTTCTTTTCTCTATTAGCTTTTTGTTTGTTCCTTCCTTGCCATAGTTCAAATTTTGAAATGACGTGTTAATAATTTGGCTTCAATTTTAACTTGTGTTTTATCTACAATTGTTTGTTGCCCACTATCTTTGATTTATACACCCATCCTTTATGATGGTGTTGCTAAATAATCAAGTTTAAATTATCCCGTCTTTAATAAAATCTAATGAGAGATTCTTTTTGTTTTCTTTAGGATATCTATGGTATGTAACAGTGACATACTTCTTTTAGTTAAGTCTTTCCATATTAAGAGAATAAGTTGTTGCTTATGTTTTTTTTACTTGTTTATGTTGCGCGTGAAATCAAATTGGGTCAAAACTTGGACTCCTTGTTGGCATTTTTGAGTTTATTAAAGACTCATCATCTGTTGAGTCATACTTCACCAATAACAGCAACAACTGTGAGGCTGGAAATTGAAAATAACAAGTGTCACAGAGCTGAAAGCTACCTATATACCCTCTTTATACAATGATATACAAGGTCAAATTTCATAATACAGGAGTACAGGGTTGAAACTAAACTATGCAGGTGATAGAGGTCTTAAAAAGGATTGTGTATTAACATACAGGTTTCGAATGTTGTATGAACGTTGTATAAAATGGTATTACACAAATTCTCAAAGGCAAAAAGGGGAAAAACCCAAAAGTCAATTTTAGCAGGTTGAAGAAAGGTCAAATGGTCTGAAATCAAGCTGGCCATTTCTTAGAATTAGGACGGGTGGACCATAAGCCCAACATTAATTGAATGGCAAGGAACTCTTCATTTATATATTCATTTTGTATATTTGTATTTGAGTAACCTTTTATTTGAATTGGTTTAATTTAATTAAATTCCACGAAAGAAAGTCAACTCTTCATTTTTTATGTTTAAATTGAAATATTTATATTTTATTAATTACTTGTTTTGTTTCAGAGTTATTTTAGTTGTCTCGTTAATATATGAGTTAGTTTCTTTAAAATTCTCTTTTAGTTTATGTCATTCCAAATAAAAATTGATTTTTCTTACTTTATTAATCTTCAAAACTGATCAAAATGTTTTATTCAAGCCGCTGGTCAACCGCAAGTAGCAGATATCTCGAGTGCCTAACACCTTCTCGTAATGTAACTTGAACCTCAAACCGTCTTTGGATATCAAATGATTTTTAATTTGATTCCATTTTTTGAAAATCTTAAGTTTTCTCAATCTTCTTTTAAAAAATTAAGTGGAAACTCTCTTTGAAAATTGGTTTTCTTCAAAAACTTAAGTTAAATCGCTTTTTAAAACCTAAAAGTCATTTTTATTCATTTTTCTTGAAAACACTCACAAGTGAAACTGACTGAATAGTTGGTGTCTCAATGCTAGAGTTATCAACTTGGACTAAGTGATAGATGCATCCTCTGGAAACTAAATTTCTCGCCTTAAGATGAAAAATAAAATGACTCTTAGGCATTGTTGAACTACTCCTCCACTATAATTGACTCATTAGGAATCTGGAACATAAATACTCGAGTTCTATAATCACCTGAGACATAACAAGTATGAAGTCAGTACATACCCAGAATAACATCAAAGTTCACCATATCTAACCCGACTAAGTTAGCCATGGTGTTACACCCTCGAAAATGAGATAGGTTGCAATAGATCCTAACACTTGTATAATTATGTTTTAAAGTCCTAAAATGGTTAATAATAGTGTTTATAGGCAGTATATAAAGTTTCATGAAGTTAAGAGGTCAAACGTCCAAGAACGTCCGAAAGGTTTGCCTTGAAGAGACCTTGTGTGTCTTAGCATGTTTGGTTAAGTTTTATGTGTTCATTTTGGATGAAAATTGATGTGAGAGGTCCTAAACTCGTATACGAACATTTTCGGGTTGGAAACGTCCGAACAAAACTCCCGAGGATCAACGAAAGGGTCCTAGAAGAGGACTCAAGCCTTTGGATAGCAAGCTGCCCAGGGAAGCAACATTTTACACTTAGTGGTGCAGACTTGGTCCACCAAGAGCAAAAATGTTGCTTCTTGTTGCGGACACATGGAGGACTCCACCGTTTTGGGATTTATATTAAAAAATGATGCGGGAACAGCTCCACTTCGCGGACTTGTTTCCCGACTATAATTCCAGAAATTTAAAATGAGTTTGACTTGGTTAAAAGGTCCTATGAGTTTAGGGGTCTTTTGGGTATTTTGGGGAATAATTATAGGTGGTTATTAGACCTTTTTAAATCCCAATTCACCATTCAAATCATAACCCTCAAGTCCAAAACAAAATATCTCCATCTCGTCTATAAAAAAAACCTCCATTGATGAAGCTTTGAAGCTCCAAGGAAGAAGACTGATTTTCCAAGTTTTTCTCCATCAATTTAGTGGGATTTTCATCACAAATAAGGTATGGTTATTCATCCTTGGATTCCCTTCCATTTAAGGATTCAATTTCAATGATTTCAAGAATGATCAAACAGATGAATTCTCCAATTTTGTAATCTATCCATGGGTTCTTGCATTAAAGGTTTTGAATCATTGTATATTGATTGAATTTTTGTTAATTAGATGATTTTAACTTAAAAATCTATGAACCCATGTAATTCATGTAATCCTAGATTTGACTATTATATGTGTGATTGATTATGTCTTAATGCTATTGAATTATTGTATATATTTTTTAGGGCTATTGAATTACGATAGAATTATTCTAGAATTGTTAGTATGCATCCCTAATTTCGTAAATCTATGTTGAATTATCTTTGATTCATTGTCTATTGTAAGTATTGAATTAAAATTGTGATCATGGCCATGGGTAAGGGCATTTGAGTATTGTGTTGGATGATTTAGCTATGGATTGAAGTCATGAGGTTAGATCAATGGTATGTGGATTGAAGTCAAGAGGTTAGATCAATGGTATGTTGACCTAAATTTCTCTATATTGTGTAGTATAGTTCTTAGATGATGATGACTCTTAGTATGGTCCACTTATGGTGGAGGTGCTTATGTGCTATACTTATGGCTAATTGGCCTTGTCGGTGTTACTTTATGATTTGTGAATTATGATTATTAGTCTTGTAGGCAATTACTTGGTATATTATAATGATTTGTGTAGTGATCTATGTGAAGTATGATCATATCGATATACTAGTGAGTAAGGTGAAAGTATGTGTGCTTCTATTTACATTAGGTGATCATGTTAGACTATGACTATGTCATTATGTGTGTAGTCTTAGGATTGATGTATGATTCTTCCTACTTGGTGTAACAGTTCGAAAATCCAATACGAGTCTTAAGGCCTAACATAGGTGCCATGGGGTCTAAACACTGTTATAAGACCTATAATAATGAATATAAGTGATAAAGGAACCAAAACGTCCAAGAACGTCCATGACGTTCGGAAATTTGGTTCGAGAACATAATAGCGCGATTTGGACTATTTGACTAGCTTTTAGAAGTCAAAAATTCATGAAATTAGGTGGAAGGGTGTATAACATGTGTATAAGGTGATTCGTGGTCCAAACATCAGGGTAAGACTCCCCAAGGACCAACAAATGGCCCTTGAGGAGGACCCTTGCATGTTGAAGGCAACATTGCCTGGGAAGTGTGCACCCACGAGACTCAAACGACGGCTCCTGTGTGGATCGATGGGGCGTCGATACCAACCGCCATCCCAAACTTAGAAAAAATGTTGGAAGACCTCAAATTCTCAGTCTGTGACCGAGACGACGGTTGTGAAGCATATAAGGCACAATGCCCGTTGACTCACAGACGGACCATCGATCATGGTTCTGTCTGTGAGGGTCCAAGTTCCTACACATTTTAAGTCATTTTTTTAGTTAAGGGGGTTAGGTGGTTAAATTAGGGATTAAATGGGTGTAATTGATTTAATTAATGATCTATATAAAGACCCTAACCTAAATTAAACTAACCTAACCTCATAATTCCCAAAACCCAAACTCTCTTCCTTCTCTCTTCTTTCTCTCTCTAGTGAAGACTCCATGGAAGACCAAGTTAGGGGGAGGTTTTGAGGGCTGAAAAATAACGAATTCACCATCAATTCTTCATCAATTAACAAGGTATGGGATCTAATTCACCTTTGAGACTCGTTCCTCAAAGGGTTCCTTCAAATTGGATTTCCAAATATGGGTTTTCAAGTGGCTTTCATTCAATTACGAATTTGATATTATGAAATGAGTTGTTTATGTTTTATTTAGGGTATGATGGATATATTAACATGTATTTTAAATTTATTATGGTAATTTGTGATTTGGTAATGAATTATGGTGTAGTGACTCTTCTAGTATTATTATCATGTTGATTATTGAATCGTGATGTGGAACATCTAAATTGTATTGAATTGAGGTTTTATGGTAAGGCCTAAATGATGAACTATGAAGGTGACTTGGTAAATCTAGGAACCTCTATATTTACTTCCAATTGTGATTAATTGTGGTTAAGTCGTGATGTTGTATTGGTGTATGCCTTATATTTGGATTGATAGGGTGGTATAATGTTGAATTGAAATGTCTTGACTATGTTGTGAGGTTTATTAAGGTGTATGTGATATAAGTATGGTGATGACTATCAATGTGCATTATTATGCTATGAAATGTTAATGTGTTAACCTCACTTATATGAATTGTGATGGAAGGACTATGCTTATGCAATTCTTATTGAGCTATGGATGATGATGATTATACAAGAGGTAGACCCTATGACCTAAACTAAGCTATGATTGATAATTAAAGGCTTAAAGACATTTCAATAAAGCGACTTAGCTTAGCACCGAGTGAACATGACAATGGGAGGTGATGACTTCCCATAGAGGAATATTTGCCCTATAGTTCTACATGAGATCTTGACTTCTCGAAGAGGAATACTCATCCAATAAATTCCCATGATAGGAGGCCCTAACTGCGAAGTGGTATGAAAGGGAAATATACTGTCTATTAGTTCTTGAACTATGTTGCTCCAATCGGAAGACTAGCTAGCGGATCTACCTAGAAAGCTATGTTTATGTTTAGTTTTACTTTAATAGGTAGACCACCTTCCATCGGTTTAAGGTTTTACAACACCGAATTCCACACTAAGCTCATGTGGTCTATGTCGATTAAGACAAGTGTTCCCAAAGTTACAATGAACAAATGAAGATGAACTAACTAAGGTGACTTGAGAGGTTTGACTTAGCCTAGGTAGGGGAATGTGACTCTACCTATGCCTTGCACTAGTTTGCCTTAATGGGAGCTTTGGAAAGTTGATACTATGTATGTATATGATAATGAATGTAAAAGATGATAGTGTGATGACTTGACATATAAATGATATTGCATGGTGATTGATACTTTTATGAACATGTAAATGGTCTATGTTGTTAAAAGCATGATGGTGTATATCCTTAAAAAGGTTATGTAGTGTGAAGTTGAATATTAGTCATGATTCTTGTTGGATCACTTGATTAAGTAAGGTTATGGGGCTTTGCTTGATTATTGCACTTGTTGGATTTATGAGGATTCATGGGTAGTAGTCTTGCTTTATTATGATATGATGAACCCTTATCCATGCTTGTGATATAATTACATGATGGTAGGGTTATGTTGGGCTGAGTTAAAGTATGTTGAGAAGTATGTTATTTGCTTTGACTTGATGAATATGCCTTGTTAATTTGTATAATTTTCCTTGACTATGCATAAGGCTTTTCAAAGAATAAAATGACATGTTTTGATAAATATCCCTCTTTGTTGGCATGATTTCAAAGTATGTGTGCATATGGTCTCATACTTAGTACAAGTGGCGTACTAACCCCATTTTCTTCCCTTTTTCCCGAACATTTTAGGTTCGGGTCGTTGAAGTGTTTTGGAAGGCGACTTGAAGAAGGCTTGGATCCTTGATCATCCGAGTAGGGGTAGGTCCTCATTGTGCGAGGGCGATGCCAATATCGAGCTTATATTGTTGTTTTCGCTTTAAGACTTTTATAATCTATCTATTTTCATTTGAGTACGATTTGTACAAGCCTATTGTGGCTTATTTACATTGATGTAGGGCTATGACCAAATTATTATGATCTTTAGATGGTATGAGATTGAGATAATCCTTAAGACTATGTTCTATTTTACTCAAATATGTATGTGGAATAAAAATAGAAGGCTATATAACCTTCATATAAGAAAGGTCTATGTATAGTCGATATATGTATTATTATGTGTATGTAGTGGTCTATGTAAACCTCCAAGTAGAAGTAATAAATCATTTTAAATTTTTTTGCTAAATTTGACTTATGAATTTGATGATGTAAGCTAATAGGCTAGGCATAGTCTTATGAGAGGACGACGATGCCGGTTACGTCTAGGGGGTAAACCCGGATGTGACACTTGGTTATGTGAGTCTCATCATGGTTATATTGATCATATTATAGAAGTATGTAGGATAAGTAGTAAGTAGTCTTAGTTGACTCTATGTTCTTTTAGAATGATATGTTATATGTGAAGTATGTTGTGTCTTGTTTTGGTACACTTGTGTCCCTTACTTCATACATGTATAGTGAGAATACGTCTTCTTGACTTAGGATGCTAAAGCCTCTTAATCTTGTATGTATGAATGACATGTGACCTTGAATGTTGCTAAGAAGGTCCTTTATGTGGAGCCTTCAACCTAGTTGTAAGGTTATGATATCCTTGAAGTCAAATGTCGTAATGGTATCCTTCTTGTGTGAATGGTGGACATAGGGATTGGTTGGCTGGAATGACATGAAATTATCCTTAGGAAAATAATTAATCTATCCTCTTAACCATTGTAAAGCAACCCTAGGGGACCTTTTTTGTAAGGTGTGATGTGATTGTGTTATGAAATATATATGTAACCTCTTCATGTAGTCCTTTATTGAACTAATTTATGAGAACAAAGGCTAGCACCGAGTGAGTATGTGTGGATAGTAGCTCTAGTTAAGTATGAGACTAGAGTACAAAGGAACCCTTGATATTCCTTAACCATGTGCCTACATGGGATGTGTCTAAGTTCTACTATTGGCAAGTAGAACACCCTCTATTAGAGTAGGTTAAACTCCGGATTCCATGCTTAGCTACCATAGTCTATGTCGGTTATTGACTATTCTCATCATATGGGATACCCACTAGTATTGGAGAAGTTTTATGAAGTTTAGGTGGTGGTATGGATGCTATCTAGACATTGCACAATACACTTTGAAGATGTTAGTGAGTGAGTCCCTAGGTCTTCTCCAAGACAATTACTTGAATGTCCTTATGTAATGAATGTTTCTTGAATGAACTAATGATGATAATGACTTAAGTTGGAAAGCATGGGACCCGGGTGTGACAAACTTGGTATCATAGCATGAGGTTAAATTACCTAGGAACTAAGGCTCAAAACAACCACGTTGCGTAGTTTCTAGATTATGGTTGTGAAGTTCACCACAACTATGACTTAGAGACTTAGTGATGTTACGAATATCCCCTTCTTCTACTCATTATCGTGTTGTGTAGAGATTTGACATTTTGTGTCATCCTAGCAAATAACTTCCTTATTGTGTGTGCGTGTAGAAAAATAAACACAAGAAGAAATGCAGGAAGGAGAGTTGGAGAAGCAGCTGCTAGGGGAAACCAAGATCCTCCTCATGCCCCAGTTGTTGGAGTGCAAGTGCCTGTCAACCCAGCTGCATTAACGAATGGAGAAGTGAGAGAAACACTGGTTCAGATGTCCCAAGCCATTACTGCTCTGGCTCAGGGTATCACAGCCGAGGCCACTAGAGAGGGTGCTCCCAGGGAGAACCCATATGCTAGCACCATGGCTAGTACACTGAGAGATTTCACCAGGATGAATCATCCAGTCTACTTCTGATCTAGAACCAATGAGGATCCCCAGGAGTTTGTGGACGAGGTCCACAAGATTTTCTGTGCTATGGGTATTAATGAAGAGGAGAAGGTTGAGTTGGCTGCATACTTGCTCAAGGATGTGGCTCAGGTATGGTATAAGATGTGGGTAGATGGTCGAGCACCAGGGGAAGTCCCCATCACTTGGGACATTATCAAGACTGCATTCCTGGAGAGGTTCTTTCATAGAGAGCAGAGAGAGGCTAAGGTTGAGAAGTTCATCAACCTACTTCATGGAGGTATATCATCCATGGAATACTCCTTGAAGTTTGTTAAACCTTCCGAATATGCTTCTTCCCTGGTGTCCAGTAGCAGGGATGAGATGAGCAGGTTTGTGACGGGTGTATCAGAGGATCTGGAGGAGGAGTGTCGGGTAGTCATGTTGAATGATAACATGGACCTTGCTAGGTTGATGGTACATGTGCAACAGGTGGAGGAGAGTCGTCAAAGGAAGAGAGGCCGAGAAGGCAAGAAGCCTAGGACCTCGGATCAGGATGGTTCTAGCACTGGTAGGAGTTTGTTTGGAGTCCAGGACAGGCCCAAGTTAAAGAAGGGGCACCAACACTCAGGTAATTGATATACCGTGGTTTCACGGTATTATTAATACTTTTTCCTTAAGTTTAGTATGTCCAAAAGCCTTTTTGTGCTAATTTTTATATAAGTTTCTCTTTGTTTTTCAGGAAATCTGTCCAAAGCTGAATGTGGAGTTTTGGAGCGAAGAACTGTAGAAGAGACCACTTACGGAGCTTATGACGGTCCGTCGTGCTTGTGACCATCCATAGGTGGAAGCGTAGTGCAGCTGTTGAAGAAAGATGGGGAAGTCTGACCAAGTGTGGGATTTCGAAGCTTGTGACGGTCTGTCGTGTCTCTGACGGTTCGTCCTGCAGGTTCGTCGTGAAGTTCAGAGAAGTGATCCCAGTACCCAAATTCCAAGAGTTGAAGTGTTTTGGAACGAAGACCCTCGACGGACCGTTGTGGCTATGACGGTCCGTCATACTTGCCGTCGAGGGGAATGAAGATAGCAGTGGAAGAAATTGCACAAGTATGGGACGACAGAGTCCATGACGGTCCGTCGTGACCACGACGGTCCGTCGCGAGGTCCGTCGACCCAGCCGCATTTTGGCAGATTTCCAACAATTAGAATCCTTGTTTAATTAGATTTTTGTTTTTTTATAAATAGATCAACAAACCACGTTTTGAGGTTAGACTCCGTATTGTTAGACTCTATAAGATTAGACATCAGATTTTTAGACTTTGTGTATTACTGTTGGATTTTGAGATTCTTGCAAGTGATTTTTGGATATTAGTCAAGCAAACTTTGGATTTTATTCTTTCTCATTGAAGTAAGTACTTAAATTCGTATTTAATATATTTGAATATTGTGTTTATGACTATGAGTAACTAAACTCCATAACTAGGGTTGTGGGAACTATAGGTAAATAATGAGATAAACCCAAACTAAAATAACAATTCTAGATTAGTGTCTTGCATGTATTAATAATTCTTTCGCTTAAAAGTCTTTTTAACGGATGGCCAACGTTAAAACTCGCCTTAATGCTACTTGCCGCACCAAGGAGGTAGATAATAGGAAAAGAATTATTAACATAGATTTCGTGTATACTATCTAATAGGCTAGTATTGATTGGTACGAGGTAATAACTTAGTCAAATATCGAATACGATGCTTAATATGAGGTAAGGATAAGGGTTAGGATAGCAACACACGTAGACGGACCAAGGTGTGGAGTGAGATTTTCTAGATTCCGGACCAAGGATTTAGAAATACATAACTTATCACTTTGCATGCAAGATACTAGGAAAGAATTGTTATAGTTGGAATTATCAAGTTATGAATCTGTGGGGAACGCGTAAACCCTAGTTACTTTGATTAATTGATTAAAATCCAACATTCAAAAGCTGTTAAGTGTCTCTTTCAAGTTCGTTATTTATTTTCACTCATTTAGAAATAGAAAACCCCCCTTTATTTTTTTAATTTCCAAGGAAGTCATTGACCAAACAATAGTAATAACAAGTTGAAGTTAAGTCTAGACTATTTTCCTCGAGGGAAGGATCCCAACCTCACTAGTTGGGTTATTTACTTGACACGACCGCTTTACTTCTTATTTGAGAAGTAAGTTTGTGCGTATCAAATTTTAGCGCCGTTGCCGGGGACTTATCTTTTAGATTAACTTGAACCTATTACTATAGTTTAGTTGATATTTTCTTGATTTTACTTTGTTTTTTTGTTTTTGATTTCTTTTCAGAACTATCCTCCTTGTATGCCAAATACACGGAGAGGAAGAGAACCCTTGTTTCCCTACGATCACGAGCTAGAGCGTACACTGCGCAGTATGAATCTAAACTTGGGAATAAATGATGAGGATCCGAACCAGAACATTCCAGCTTCGGTTGATGTTCATGGTCAGATGTTACCTGATAGAGGCGGAACCCTTTTTCAAAATCAGAACGTTTAAACCCCCCAACCCCTCATTTCACCCCCATTACTTCATTATTCCTCTCATCTCTCCTCTCTTTTCAACTTCCACACTCTCTCAACCACCGATCATTGCGCTCTCACAATTCTCCAAAGCTCTTAAGTGTTATCTACTAGTGGAAACTGCTGATGTGAGTGTCTACCTTGCCACCGAGTACGTGTGCATTTGTTTTTCTCCATTTCTAAGGTATGTGTCTCTAAATTTATACTAATTCATCTTGCCTGGTTGTTTACTAGTTAGTATTATTCTTAGTTCCTCATCGTATGTTGTTTACTTTAGACTATTCTCTCTAACCTAGGTCACAAATGTTCGAAATTGCCATGTTTACCACCCTAGACATAGGTGCTTTTGCTTTTCTAGTTTCCTAGGTAGTTGGGTAAGTCACATGTAAGTCCAAAACACTACAAGGTTGATGTGGATTCATCGGGGATGCTTAGGGTACCCTTAGTTTGGTTACTATTATTCAGAACGAGACCCCAATGACGGACCGTCGTACCTACGACGGACCGTCGTAGGGTCCGTTGCAAAAGACCTAGCACCCCTGTCCCAACGGACACATGTGACGGATCGTCGTACTCGCGACGGTCCGTCCTGCACAATCGTCATGCTAGACAGAGACCCTGTTTCTAAGGGTCTCTCATTTTTTTCCAAGTGTTCCCCAACGTACACATGTGACGGACCATTGTCTTCACAACGGTCCGTCCTGCACAACCGTTCTGGTTGTTAGAGACCCTGTTTCTAAGGGTCTCTCATTTTTTTCCAAGTGTCCTTCAACGGAAAGATGTGACGGACCGTCGTATCCATGACGGTCCGTCCTGCATGACCGTCATAACGGTCAGAGATCCCTCTCCTAAGGGTCTCAATTTTTTTCTCAAGTGTCCTACGACGGACATATACGACGGACCTTCGTACCTGTGACGGTCCGTCCTGCACATACCGTCATGCTAGTCAGAGACTCTCCGTCAGGGTTCTCTATATATACATAGTCTAAGTAAAACACGATGGACCTCACGATGGTCCGTCATAGTCACGATGAGCCATCACCTTACCCGTCGTGTGTCGCTGCTTCTACAGCAATAACATACTATTTTTAATGTTGTATTTCGTATGGTTTCGCTTGTCTTGTTTGCTAGTACTGGTACTAATATTGATCCTTTGCAGGTACTATCTACTATGGCACCCAAGCAAGACCGAATCTACGCACGCGGGCGATCAAAGTCTGTCGCCCCGTCTGCACGCATGATCATCGGCTCTGATCATGTGCGGGACCCTGAGTATGTTCCCCCAGGTACTTCCACACCTTCCCATGCTGCACGTGCTCCCAGAGCCACACCCAAAAAGGTGGCGTCCAGCGTAGTCACTGCCTCCTAGTCTAATGAGGAGCTCACACTGACCGGCACACCCTCTGGGCAGCCACAAATGAGGAAGGAGCGTCTGGCTCCTTAGGAGTATCTTGGTCCGAGGAAGCCTCTGGCTCTGCTGAGGTTTCCGCACCCGCCACTACTGCAGCGTCGGCCTCGTCTGATGAGGCTGACAGTTCAGACTCTACATCCGGCTCACCAGCTCTGGTCCCCACTCCAGCCACTGACCAGCCTAACCGGTGGTGTGTCGATGAGCAGTTTCAAGTCTACTCCGACGCCAAGTTCTTGACTGATAAAGGAGTGATGACTCGAACACTCACCTTGGAGCGGCGGGTACTTACAGGGAGTCTCCCAACGATGCCGGAGATCCACAACCTCTTCACCAGGCATCACTTGGAGTGGACATCACGTCCGTTGGGACGATACAACGATGAAATGGTCCGAGAGTTCTACGCATCCTACGTAGCGACTCTCCGATCACAGATCGATAGGCAAGTTGCCCCTGCTAAACACGCCCCACTAGAGCAGGTCCGAGTCCGGGGTGTGCAGGTTGACATTTCCTTACCAGCCATCCGCCGATTTCTATACGGCGAGAGTGCAGATGCTACTCGGACCCCCATCACTATCGAGTTTGACTACCGCTGGCAGATAGTAAAGGATGGCCAGTTCTTGCGCGATCCAGCACTGAGAGAGACCACCAAGAGGTGGATGGACCTGCACCTGTCAGTAGATGGAGAGGGTGCCGATTGGGTGACTGAGCCAAAGGGGGCCATCAAGAAGGACAACCTCACATTCACAACAAAGTTCTTGTGGCTGCTTATCCGTCACTACCTTTCCCCCTAGTTGCTGATAACATAGTTACCTAGGATCGAGTAGTGTTGATGGCGGCGATGATAGCCGGATTCGAGGTGGACTTCACATGGCTTCTCCAGGCAGATATGTATGAGAGGGCATTCAAGGTCACTACTACCTACCCTTTCCCGTGCATGATCTTTGCCCTTTGCAGGTCCGCAGGTGTGCCCATATGGCACGTAGATTAGCTTAAGACCCTGTAGGGCACTGTAGACGTCGGCCTCATCAGAGACGAGGCCAATGAGTTGGCTCCATGCAGATGGCCCCGTCCAGAGCTGCCCCCACTTGTTGATGAACTTACTGATACGGTAGCCCAGGCCCGCACAGCTACACAGGCGTCCACTGACACTACCCCGGTCGAGTCTATCCCTGGTAGTAGCACAGCCCCGAGCTCCTCTCGCACAACCCCTCTACCGACACTGGTCCCGCTTGCAAGGGTCCAAAAACTAGAGGCACAAATGGCCACTCTTCTGCATCATATCCAGCTGTGGATGCAGAGGTCGATTACTGAGTCCGAAGAGAGTCTAGAGAGGAAGATGATGCAGTTTACAGAGTGAAAGATCGCTGAGGTTAACCAACGTCTGGACACCTTTGAGTTGAGAGTGCTAGCCCGACCAGCCCCTCCGGTGGATGTGTCGACTCTTCAGGCTGCAGTCGACAGTCTTCGTGCAGACATCGACACAATCGTAGAGGCTAGGGTGCCGGATCCTGAGGCCCCTTCTGTCGAGCCTGCTGAGGACACCGTGTTGGCAACCCTTTTTGCTACTTCAGAAGTTCCACCATCTCCCCCTCGATAGAGTGCCAAGAGGTGTAGGGGTCGAGCAGAGGACGAGGCACGAGCAAGGAAGAAGGAGCTCCGAGAGATGAAGGCTGCGCGGAGAGCCTCCCTTACTGAGGAGGAGGCGAACCGAATGAGAGCATCTGAGTTAGCGGCTGGGGCGTCTAGCTCCCGCACTGTGGAGATAGCAGGAGGCACTACTGATGGTGCGGTTGTTGTGAAGACACCACTGAGGGTGTCCAGATTGCAGAGGACGTGGGTTCCGGGGAACTGGACCCACCATCTTGCTGATCGACGACGCTTTGCGCCACAGGTTTGCTTCACCTACCACTCTTGTATTTAGATTTTCATGCATTAGGGGCAATTACATGCCTTTTTGTTGGGGGTGGGGTAAATGGATAGTGAGTGTTAGGGTTAAGTCTGAGTAGCCCAATTCACTATCCTCTTTTGGGGTTTTTATGCCTGTGTTCTTTTCCCCCAAAAGACTGATTACTTTTTCTGTTGAACCGTCATGTTTATATCTTTTGTACATAGTTTAAGTCTGAAGAATGATGGCTAAAATGATATCCTGATAAACTGGAAAATAATGCATGACTAGGCATATTAACTGATAATTGTGTGGCTCTAAGCATGAAACAGAGTTAAACCATTGCATTACCTTAAGTCTTAAATTCGAACTAGGTGTTTGATAATCTGGTATAGTGATGAGATTTCAAGTGAGTGTGAGGAAATTTGAATAGTCCACTATTTGTAACTGAGCTAGAACTTGCCTGGTTAGTCCTGCTAAAAGTAAGACCAAATGAAATTTATCATTCTTTGATCCAAATAATCTGAGCTTAAAATTTGACCTTTCTTTTTCACCCCAACTGATCTTTTCTGGGAACAATGTGAAGGCCCTGGTCCCTCCATGGACATGTGCACCTCAGCTTATGCCAAAAGCATAAGTTGAGGGTGGCTAATGCATAAACAACCTTCGTTATGGACCTGACCCGACTTTGGGTATTGTGTACCTTGACTCATGGCAAAGCCATGAGTTGAGGGTGGCTAGTATAAGGAATGCTCTAGAAAGTGGGGTTGAAAGAACAAAGAGAGAGAAAGGACAAAAGTAAAGTGACTCAAGAATTAGATAAAAAGAAAAGTAAAGAAAAATAAAAATACACAAGAAATACAAGCAAGAAAAGAAGAGAGTCACTTACACAAATTAAGAAAGAAGAGAAAATAGCAAGGTGAAAGAATATGAGAAACTCGGCAAGATGAAACGAGAGACACTGGAAGGTTTAGCCGATATGTCAAGGAGGGCAAAAAGTCACTAAAGTATACTAAAATATACCTTACCTGACCTCGAGCCTATGTTACTAGCTAAAAAAGTCCTATCGTGATCCTAAGGGTTGTATAGCAAACTTAAGGCAGTGAAAATAAGGGCAAGCTTATGGCAAAAGGTATGAATGAGTGTGACTTTGTTCTGAGAGTGAGTTTTGAAAAGTAATCCTTATACTCAAACTGAAATCATTGTGTGAAAAAAGAGGATTTTGTTTTAAAGTGAGGACACTAGTTACAATACCGGAATTGTTAGCACCTCGGTGAGAAATTAAAGAGGATAGGTGTTAGTGCGTGGTGAGTCTGTGTCATGTTCTGATCCCACAAAATTCAAGACTAATAGTGATAGCATGCATAGATGTGATGAGATTAATCGGGATTGATAGCCAAATGATTGCAAAGGATAAAACATGGATACTATTGTACAAAGATTGTGTAGTGAGTCATAGTGCGTCGCTTGAGGACAAACAACGAATTTAAGTTGAGGGTGTTGATATACCGTGGTTTCACGGTATTATTAATACTTTTTCCTTAAGTTTAGTATGTCCTAATGCCTTTTTGTGCTAATTTTTATATAAGTTTCTCTTTGTTTTGCAGGAAATTTGTCCAAAGCTAAAGCGGAGATTTTAAGCGAAGAACTGCAGAAGAGACCACCTACGGAGCTTATGATGGTCCGTCATGCTTGTGACAGTCTGTAGGTGGAAGCGTAGTGCAGCTGCTGAAGGAAGATGGGGAAGTCTTACCAAGTGTGGGATTACGAAGCTTGTGATGGTCCGTCGTGTCTCTGACGGTCCGTCCTGCAGGTTCGTCGTGAAGTTCAGAGAAGTGATCCTAGTACCCAGATTCCAAGAGTTGAAGTGATTTGGAACGAAGACCCTCGACGGACCGTTGTGGCTATGACGGTCCGTCATACTTGCCGTCGAGGGGAATGAAGATAGCAGCAGAAGAAATTGCACAAGTATGGGACGACGGACTCCTCAATCTCAACCCAAATTCAAGAACGAAAGAAATTCAAGAACATTAAAACCTCCACTCTTTTAGGACGAACTCATGCAGAAATAAACATATTTTTAATTTGGGTAAATGGACCCAACGCTATGAAAGTCTTACATAATTCGTATGATCAAATCCTTGATGAAATCAACGATCAACTCCTCATGAGGATGACGAATTTTTACTTCCCTCTTCTCTTCTCTAAAATATATAACATGAATATTCAATTGTGAAAACTAAAAAAATTCAGTTTTGACACTAATGAATTCACTAAAAATGAAAAAAAAATTAACTGGATAATGAAAATACCATAATACCCTTCCTAAATCTTATTGTACTTTCCTTGTCGAAACAATTTCAAATGGGCATAAATCCTTCATATGAACTTGAAATTGACAAAAATTAGTGGTGTTTGAAATATAATTCAATGGTCTTTCCTATGGTATATTGTAGAACACCTAGCTCATCCTGAGCTAGAAATTATGATAATTTGAAGTTGACCCAAAAACTCCAACTTAACATAACTTAAACAAATTTCTAGTTTTTTTCACTCTTTCCAATAAAAGACTCTTTGTAATTCTATCTCTTTCAATGCATCTTAAAATCATAAGGAGTTCTTAATAAAAAATTAGTAGCTTAGTCATTTTGTGTGATATTAGCTTCAACCGACAGTAGACCACACAGTTATGAAATGGAATCCGAATAACTCCCACATCAAAAAGGTAAAGTCAACTTGAAAAGATAGAACCTCATATCAAAAAATTTGCTATATGTGGATTTACTGACTAGGCAATTTAAGGCCTTCCTACGCGGGCAGATAGTTTAGAACTAGAGTTTTCTTATAGATAGTACCCTATGTAAGCCTCCATCTCAAAGTTTCTCGATGCTACAGAGTAATTATTTTCAATAAGTTATAATAATGGGGAAGGTTATAGTATAATTACTAATACAAGTTAAAACATTATAAATTAGCTCATTAGTTCTTGAATAAAGTTTATGTTAGGAAAACTTCCATAAAGCCACGCTCCCTTAGTATGTGAGAAAATATTCCAATATTCATTGATGCGAAGCAAAGTTCACTTTTATTAAAAGCCTTTATTAACATTACTTTATAGAAACATAGGCTTTAGAAAATTGACTACTCATATTCTTAGCTCATAGGTCATAGATGATAGTTCATCAACCTAAATCATGTGAGAAACCCTTTCACATGGACATAACATATTCAAGCACCTACTTTAGTTTAGGGTACTCTTGAAAACACCTTTCAAGTTCCTCTGTATTGACTACATCATCATTCTTGTGTGTGTATAAATATATATGTGAGAAGCCCTTTCACATAACACATTAAGACCACACATGTTAATACATTAACATAATCATGAATTCATATTCATCTACATAGAAAACCAAACCTACGAACTATCCTATTAAGGCACAAATGTGCAATACATAGACAAGGTCACATACCCTTTCCCATACTAGTGCACCTATCAAGTCATCTTTGTTAAGGGAATACATAACATGATTCATGAACATATACCTTACAAGCGTAGTAGTAATGTAAGTGCATATGAGAGTACCTTTCATTAGACACCATGAACCTATATTACTTGTAAGCATGCATGAAGTGTGAGTGTGTACATTGGGAAACATGATAACATAATGGCTATTAACAACACGTTGAGGAAGACACCCTCTTAGGACCATAATTCACCTTAGAGTATAGATCACACAACACAATTGAGCATTGGAAACAAGCTAACTTCATATTACATTTAAGACTCTTAACCTTACCTATTCACACATTCACATAGGGGTACATAGGTAGGGATCATCAACCATAAAAAATCATCAATGGAAGCATCTAAACATATCCCTAACATAGTTACGTACACATGCTTATACAATAGTCATACAACCTAAATCACAACTAGAATATGACACTAGGCTTAAGGCTTCACATTGGGTGATCATGACCAACACACATTCCTAATATAATTGACTTCAATGCCATGATCACATACTATATATATTGAAAATGAAGTAAACACCGTCATTATAGGTTCACCATACAACACAATGCCATACAAGGCTTCATCAACCACCAATTTTATAGGAAAGTAGAGGGGAACAATCGGTCTTACCATTTCCTCAACCCTTGATCAATACATTTTTTTTCATCAACAATTAATGTATAGGAAATATCTAGATGTACTTTAACATAAATGAAATCATCTATAAGTCACTACAAGATCATGCTACAAACTAACACACTACATCACCTATTCAATAAAGAGTAAAGAGACATAGATCACTTACTAATATCCCTTACATTGATCATCATGATCAAAATTAATAATTCACCAATAATTCCATTCTAGGGAAATAACTAAAGACAAAATAACCAAGTCTAAATCATGCTTCATCTACCTAAGAATTTAGATCACATCATGTACATTAAATATCAATATATAGTCTAAAACAATGTAAATCAATCCTTACCAAAACTTTTTTACTTTGATCATCAAGGATCATACCAACAATTCATCCAAAATATGAATATAAGGCAGTAGATACAATTATCTTTACATAAACAAATCCTACATTCATGCTCTACAGAATCAAGATTAAAGTGAATGCCAGACATTAACAATCATTACGAAGTAGAGATCAAGTTTTTACGTATCATCCAACATTAGACAAATAACACATAATTAAACATCACATAACATCATAGGCATTAGATGTAATCAACTAAACATAATAGAATCATAATTCAATCAACATAAAGTGAAGATCAAAAAGCCCACATGTATGCTAAATCGAGAGTTTGAAGGAATCATGGGTTCAGCATGTAATTCAATTTAAATTTTCATTAAAATAAACCTATTAACATCAGTTCATCATGAGGAATCCTTTAAAAATGTTTTGAGAAAGAACCCATGGCTAGATTTGAAAATAAGTGGTTTGATCGTATTTTCTCTTTGAAAACTTTGAGAAGAACTCTAAAGATGAAAGGTTAACTAGTTATGAAGGATTACCATACATCATTATAGAATAAAATCACTTAAACTTGATGAAGAACACATGGAAATCCAAGCTCCATTTCACAAATGGAGTTTAGACCCTAGACGAGATCGGTATAGTTGACCTCTTCGAGGTCGCAGACCAGCCTACATACGTCATTGTTTCTTCTTCTAGCTTAATTTTAGCGGAAAATTTGAACTTTTTGTTTTCTTATTTCATGCTAAACATTTTAAACTTAACATCATAGGCGTTCACAATTCAATCATCTAATAAAAAGATAATCAAATGAAAAAATTAGTTCATAATTTTACTAAACATATTTTTGCCAAAACGACACTAATACAAATTCAGAACAAAAGTTGAAAGAATCACTAATGGAACATGCTACACTAGCTATAGCCTACATCAAAGATAAATAATAACGGTAGACTTCCTCGAAAGCATAAGGGCCTACCAAGTCCGGATAGCTGCAAAGTCAACCTGTAAGTTCTCGCATCCCCCTCTGCCTGCACCTAAAAATATAGAGTTTTATGGGTTAGAATAA
Source organism: Solanum lycopersicum (assembly GCF_036512215.1). Lineage (NCBI taxonomy): Eukaryota > Viridiplantae > Streptophyta > Magnoliopsida > Solanales > Solanaceae > Solanum > Solanum lycopersicum. Next base: position 21,805,488 of record NC_090805.1, read on the forward strand.
AAATCTTTCCTAACAACATGATTTATGGAAAGTCAAGTCGCTAGAGTTGCCAAATTTGGATTAGGAAAGTTAGTGTTCCTACAAAATTTTGATTAGGAAAGTTAGTTGACTTGCAAAATTGGATTAGAAAAGTCATGTCATGCGAGTATCATGCATCATCGTACTATTGCACAAAGAACATAACGTCTTACACATAGCTCCTAACAGATTGCATATAGCACATAACATAATGCGTATAACACATAACATCTTTCATATAATTCATTCATACGCCATGAGACTTTGGAATCATGGACTTGACATCAAGACTTCCCAAAAATGAGGGCTCAACATATGGGATCTCAACTAGGGAGCCTTTTTTAGCAAACAAAGAGTCTTCTTCATTTATTCATACGTACTTCACTTCATAAATTCATAAGCTAGTGTAGACACAAGCTATACCTAAGATGTAGTTTAAGACTTTCAGCGAGTTCACTATGCAATGATCAAGAATGGCCTAGTGTTATTACTTATGTCTAGATTACCCCTTGATTATCCTATCCTAACTCATTTAGTATCATTCATTTCTTTATGTGCATCATTTGAGGCTTACCTCATTCACTCTTTGGGAACATTAACTTTAACCGACATAGATCATGTGAGCATCATGAAATCCAGTGCCACCCCCACATCGAAAAAAGGTGAAATCATGGGACAAAGTGACCCAAAATATGATAGTGTACATGGGAATAGAACCCCGCCAAATACCTATATTGGTAGTATAGGTTCTAAGACTAGGAGATATAAGAATACCCATACACGGCATGCCGGATAGTCTCATCTAATGAGAGTTACGTAAACCTCCACCCTTCTCGAAAGAGAGAATCACCACTCATAGTTAGTCTATCAGTGCTCAATATAAAGTTCCATTACATTCAACTCATACGTCATGGAAGTTGGCTTCTAGTATGATGACATCATAGCTCAATAGATGATTTCTCATCTCATTATTAGTATTGAGTGTGTTAATCTCAATACTTTCAGTAGAGTACGTTTTGGTAAAATTTACTTAGGCGCATTTGAGATTGCTCTCATCTTTTACATTATCCTCATATAATGTTGTCACCGCAATCATTAATATTAGCACATTTGCTCTTTATAATTACTCACCCCTTTTTATGTTAATGTTCATTTCATCATATGCAAATGAAGTTGGACAGTTAGTGTGTTTCACACTCTTACTTAAGCCTTCTAGGGCTTCATCATTTGATTATATACATCTTAGGTTCACTTACTTCTAACGTATGCTAGACTTATGTGGTACAAGACTTATGCATCTTGTATGTATGCCAAGATCTCGATTCCGATCTCTGTAGGAAGTATTATGTTGAACATTTATAGACGTATGACTTATGTGTCAATATGGAAATATGGGCAAGGGAACCCGGTTTCGAATCCCTTGGACAACACTTACATTTTTCATTTATTTTATTTTGGTTCACACGGCTTGGGGACCTAAGATCAATCCCCAACGCCTTCATTTCCTGTTATTTTTTTAAAAAAATTCTCTTTCTTGGCCGAGGGGTTGTGGGATCGAACCCCCACATCCCCTTTTGTTTTCATTTATTTTTCCCACAACCTCACTTTATTTTTCTTTAAATTCTCCTTTTCCGCCTAGAGGTTGTGGGTTCGATTCCCACACATCACACTTATTTTATTTTCATTTTTCCTTAAGCTTGACCGAGAAGTTGTGGGTTCGAATCCCACTCCTCTCATTTCATCTTTTCATACTTTATTTTCAAGCCAAGTGCACAGTTCAATTACCTCTTACCCCATGGTTTTTCACTTCTTTATTTTCACAACTTTTAACGTGGTGGTCACAGGTTCGACCCTCAGTGACCTCAGTTGTTTTTCTACACTTTTCATGAAACTGTAAACAACTAAAGTTGGCTGAAATTAATCAACAAGGTGCTGTAAATTTGAGTTACATTTTAAGCTTCTTTTCCATTCCATACCTCATTAGTTCTTAGGGGAATTTCATAGTGCATTTAGAAAGTTTTAGGTGCATTTTCATGGATTCGTTTAGCCAAGAGATTATCACACAAATCAGCCACATTTCATCTCATATGAACATCATGATTTACATAAACATGTGTACATGAAATACAAAGAACTAACATGCCATTTCAATTCCTAAACTGTAACCAATAGCCACGTCAACAGACCCAAACACATGTAGATACATTTCTGGAATACAACAACATAAGTCATATAATTCCGAACAAACATATAAATATATAAGAATCACAAAAACACGTTTTATACCTAGTTTTCTACCAGCAAACATAACCAACCTATGATTGAATGGGAGCTAGTGACAGGGACATGCAATGGGGAACAACCCTAGTTTTCAGACAGAATATACTGAACCTTAAGGGGTATCTTGGAAAAGGGACTACGAGAAAATAGAAAACATACTTTTTATGATGTTCAAACCTTGATGTTTCTTCCCAAACTTTCTCCAGCACTCATGTCAAAATCGAAGTTTCAACACCAAACTTTTGACGGAAAATATCCTTCCTTTGCCTAACATTTTTGATTAGTTGTTTTATTTAAAATTTTCATTATGAGTTATTCAAGTGTGAGAACTTTGGTTTTTATATTCTTTTCTTGTATGTTATTTGTCAGAGAGAATGTGAAAGAGAAGAGAGATTTAACATGTGTTGAGAGATAGACGTGAGAGGAGAGAGTTATCTTAGGCTTAGGAGTCTAGTTTAGGACTTAGTCAAATAGGGTTTAGCTAAATATTAAAAGATTTGATTTCCATTTTATTTTAAATCATCCAATAAATAATAAATATTAATAAATTACATTAATTTCCAACTTAAATAAAAAAACAATTTAAATCATCTCTTCCACCTAGGTTCGAAATCGGGTGGAGCAAGACTTCACTCTAAGCGACAGTTTTGGGACCTCTCTCCCCAAAATGCCCCTCCACTTTATTAATTAAATAAGTAATTACATATTTAGGGTAATTAAGATACTACCCTTAGACTTAAAAAAAGACCATTTTACCCCTAAACCCTCCAAACATAGATTTCACCTTTTTCAGTCCGCTAAAGACTCATGCGAGTAAATATTCATATTTGAGATCCCTACATGGCTGGACCCAAACTTTCCTAGCTCAAATAACTCTCCTAGTTAGTTGGCTTTGATGTCATAAGGGTGCAGAGGTATGGTTCTACGCGTATCAATCTGTGTGAACCCGGTTTAATCGTGTGCATTCTAGACACATTAAGCATTACATAGCATATCCATTTTTAGTGTTTTTACACTCCAAGCTATTCTTGAGCTTCATGTCTAATAGATTTTTCTAAAGAGTATATTTTGGGAGAGGGAATTCTAATTTGAATTCATGGATTAGAAATGGGGTTGTCACGTTTTTCACCCACTTCTAAACCCAAATACAACCAACTAAATGAACTAGGTTCACTTTAGCACATAGGGTGAATTTCCCTTTCACCCCTTAAATTAAATTAGCATGCATGGCAGTTGTTGAAGCATGCATCGACGGACCCATCAACCCTCACTAGTTGCATCGATGGATCTTACTACATGTCGTCATTTAGGTCTATGGCTTGGTGAGTGCCTTAAGCCTTCATTAGTCTAATTATTAATCTATGCCTCACCATTGACATGGCGTAGTTAAAACTACGGACTGTTTATTGAGTGTCGTTGGTAGACACTGCCAAGGCAGTGTATAGGCAGAGCTTATGTCCACTTTGAGAGCCTTATGCAGGGCTTTTGGGGAGTCGGTCCCAAACATTTCCAACATAAATATAAGACTTATGATGTTAAGGACCTTCTGCATCAGTTTCACCCAAACCAAAAATTCCCAACACATCCAAACATGCTAGATACACTCAAGTTACACATGCACGTCTCAAGGGCTAATTTCATACGTCTTGGACGTTCAACCTCTAAGCTTCATGAAACTGAACACACTGTCTATAAAAATCATTATTACTCATATAAGAACGTCATAGGACTGAGACACATATAAGAACATAAAACACCTAAGGGATTTTAGTGAGTAGTCGTCAAACGTCTTAGTACTCCTTTGAGGTTTGACTCAAAATTACTTCAAATCTATCATGTATTCTTTAGAACACTTAATTAACATGTTATCAAGATTATAGGAACATGTGAGGATATATACAAACTAAATCATTTTGGGTGTCTGACAAATTCACCAAGGAATTTATCTCGAATTCGTGGAAAGATCATCACTAATGTACGGATTCTTTCACTCTTGGGATTTCTTTCCTTAAGAGGTTCTTTAAAAGATTATTTTAAACTTCCACAAAATTAGAGTTTCAATTGATACATGGGTTCCCTTTTAAAAATTAAATTTTTAATCAATTGTGATGAATTATAGTCTTTTATCATTGTTTAACTAAGTATTAATGGTCAATGGTTGATAACCAATCAAGATTTACCCCTTTGAACCCTTGTTCTTCACTACCCTCATTATGCCCTAAAATTCTATTTTAATTGTGGAAGAAGATGATTAAATGAATGTGTAGAATAGTAAGGGCTATGTATTACTTCTTGAATTCACCTTGTTTATGTATTGTCTATGTATTCTTTGGTAATTGATGTTAGAAGAAATTGGAAGGAAAATAAGGTATGAAGGTTGGTTTTTCTTGAATTCAGTTATGAAGGATGATTTACTTGGATTGTATTTCTTATATGTTTAATGTGTGGTTGTGATGTTGATAGTATATATTCCTCATTTTTTACCCTAGACTATTTAATTGACTAGAAAGTATGCAACATATGATCATTATGTGATTGAAAGTAGCTTCTCATGACTATGATTAAGTGTTGAGTAAAAGGTTTACTCACTTGTACGTTGTCTTCTAATGAGATACCCCTTGGGCATGTCTAAGTTCATTCACACACTATGAACACTATGAGATGTTTTTCAAATTTGTCTAAATTAATAGGATATTGAGATCTCTACTAGTATACCTTGACTCTACTACATGGAGGACTCCCTCCTAATGAGACTTACTTGGATAGTCATCACAACTACTAGGTGTGGCTCTACTTTCTACTTGGAGTCCGGACTCTTGCTAGACCATTCATCTCACTTTACATATCAAGTTGGAGTAAAGCATATACTCCAAGGTTTACTTGTCAAGTCTTGCTCAACCTTCTCTTATGGAAGGATGTCCAAGACAATATCTCCATGATCAAGTGAATTTTATCACTTTATTAATTCATAAAATCCAGTTCAATTCATAATTAGGTGATTCAATCATGATCAATTTAAGAAGAATCAATACAAAACCATCATCTAGTCTCTAATGACCTAAGATCACCATGATCACCTACAAATTCAATTACCATAATTCCCCATGAGAACTCCATAAAAAGCATATAATAATCATATATACATAGTTAAATCAAACCAACTAGATTGGGATCACAATCAAGCCTTACTCACATTCAATCACAACTTTCTCTAGTTTGGGGTTGTTTGGATTCACAATTGAAGAGGAAACTAGGGGGATTCATGGATAGAAGAATCCGTGAGTGAATAAGGTTCACAAACCTTAGATAAGTACCTTAAACCCAACTTGAAACCTTCATCAATTCGTCCTAAAAGCTTCTACAATTTCTCTTCTTCTTCTTCAATGGTGGTTTTGGGAGAACTTGCTAAGAGAAAGGTTTTTATTTCTTATTCCTTATTGGGTATTGGGGTTTTGGCTTAGGAAACGGTTTATATAGGACTTAAAACTGTTTTTAACCGACTTTCAAAGCACCCAAACTACCCTCATATATATTTGGACACTTTTAGACAAGTGTAACTTAACTTAAAATTTTGGAATCTTCGTCGGGGAACAAGTCGGCGATGCGAAGCTGTTGCCACATGATTTTTTTTTGAAAATAACTTCTGGGGAAGTTTACTCTGCATTCTGTCCGCGTCTCGGATCAAAATTTTTTCTATGGATACCCTAGTCCGTGATGCAGATCTATTTCACCAAGGAACAAAAGTTGTTGCCTTGGACAACTTATTGGCCTAAGGTTGGGTCCTCCTCAAGGACCCTTTGGTTGGTACATTGGGATTTTCCCAAAACATTTCCACCTCAAATACTCTCGTACACATGGTAGGAACCTTTCAGATTAGTTTGAACTTAAAAAAGTACATAACACCTCATGAAACATATATGGCACGCTAGCACGTCTCAAGACTAACTTTCAAACGTCACCAGATGTTCTTGAACGTTTCACCTCCAAATTCTCCCAAACTATACACACTGCATATAAAAACTATTATTAGTCATTTTAGGACCCTAAAACCTCATGACACTCATGTTACGATCTATATACACCTAAATCACATTTTGAGGTGTTACAAGTATGATTACTACTAAAGGGAATAAATTCATATTACCGAAAAGACATGTAAAATAAATGGAAGTCTCAAGTTTAGAAGTATGGACTCCCACATGATTTAACTCATGTTTAGTAAGTATGGATTGACATGATATGTGTTGTCCTATGAGATGGAAACCTCCACGTTAGTAAGTCAAAGTTTCTAGTGAGAATCTCCTTGACCCTTAACTATGTGCAAGCATAGGACTATAGCTTGGTGGATCCACTTAGATTAATATGTTTATTATTTACACCTTAGGCAAGTGTTAACAATCTATTTTTGGTGTGGGAGGAGAACACCGGATTCCATGTAGATCACATGGTCTCATTTCGGTTATTGCACTGCTTTCCCTAATGTAATTATGAATAAAATGAATAAGTCAAGTATTTTGATTATTATTAGGACTAGTCTTAAAGGTTACTACATAGAGTGAGGGAGGGTATGGGACTTCTCTTACTCATTTCACATGTGGGATCTCAAGGGAGGGTCTTTGTAGTGGTCTTGTATGATTAAGTCGAGTCCATGTTATGCATGTCAAGTTATATATAACTATGAATAAAGTATGTTATGAAAAAATGTGGAGTTATGATGTTTGCATGAAGTAGATGCTCAATATGATATTTGGCTTTAGATGGGGTTATGTGGTTCGATTCTTGGTATTGCATAAGTCTTGCTTGAGTTGATTATATGTTGGGTTGACTTATGATGCTCCTTTTATGTGTATGTTGATTTAATTTTCACTAAGCATGTTTTGTACTAAAATGTGCCTTTTCGCATACATTTCATGATTTTATGCATTGGAACCATACTTTGTACAAGTGGTGTAATAACCCATATCTCTATGTTTTCTACAAATAAGTAGGTTCTGTCCATTGAGTTCCTAGGAGGACGATTGAAAAAGACTTAAAATCGTTTCTCCAAGTATTGGTAGGTCCTCATGTTCGGGGATGTTACTTTCTCCATGCTCTAGACTTAATGTTATATTGTCATAAAGACATTGTTCATTCCTTTAGAATTTGAACATTGTTGTAAGCCTATAATGGAATATTGTCTTTGTATTTTCGATGTCCGACATATGTACTTGTTTTAGATTGTTCAATATGAAACAAAGTATAAGACTTATTTCTATCTATTGATTATGTCATCTAAATGATAAGCCTATGTAAGCTTCATATGCGAGTAGTCTAAGTAAACTCCATATGTTGTATGAGCGAGGTCTATGTTAACCTCATTATATTTATATATGACAAGTTTTAATTCTTCTGCATTTTTAAACCTATGATATGTTATGATGAATGCTATGAGAGTAGTCTTAGTCCTCCATGAGGACGCCGACGCCGGTTATGTCTATGGGGTTCTCCCTTATCGTGACATCCTCGAGTAGTCATACCTAATTGTTTTGACCCTTAACATGTACCACTATGTTCTAGGGTCATCCTAACTGATTTTAGACTCTAAAAAACACATAAAACAAGGAAAACATACAAGTCCACACTTGCATACTCAAAAGGCTAGTTTTCGAACGTCTTGGTTGTTCTTCGATGTTTGACAACAATACTCTTAAAACAGAATGCTAAAACTATTGATCATAATTTTAAAACCTTATTTAATCATGAAACACAAAATAGGATCTAGTTTAATCAATTTTTTTGTAGGGGTGTTATAGAATCAATGTGCTTAGAGAGAAAGGTAGTTGAGTGTTCTTTTTGTTCATTATTTGGGTTAACTTGAAATTATAACTCTTGAATGGTGTAATGAGGTTTGAGATGTAAGGGGTAGATTAGTCCCCATTTGTTGTTCCATATGAGATCTTAATACATGTTAGTAATGTTTCTTTTCAGCTAAAGTTTCCTAATGAGTTAGCATCGATGCGTCCAGTTATCCAAGTTTCTGTGATAAAGAAGTGTGTTGGAGATCCAACATTATTAGATCTATTATAAGGGCTGGGAGTTAATAGAATCTCTCTAATGAAGAAGTACCGGTTGAGATTTTAGACCAAGAAGTTATGAAATTGAGAAAGAAAAAAGTGACTTCCATGCATGTTATAGAGGAATATTTTAGTTGAGGATGCTACTTGGGAAGCCGAGGCTGATGTGATGTCTCAATATCCTCATCTTTTTGTTTCTACTCCTGCTATATCTTGAGATGATGAGTTTCCATGGTTTGTTCATAGTTTTGGTGTCATTTGTAATTTAAATGTTCCCATGATTTACTTATGATTATGGATGTTCATGAAAACATGTGTTTTGAAAGAAAATGAGTTTAGTTAATTTATTTTCCTAATGTTATAGTTGATTGAGTTTGAGTTTCCTATAGACATTATGAGATGAATGGATGAACATGCCTTGTCATAGAGTTGAGAGATTCCTCCTTGGATATATGCCTAGAGTATAGATTGCATATAGGCTCCATGATATTGTGTTGAGCATGTTTTTAGCTTGGAGATGATAGTTCCTCCATAAACAAGAGAAAATGTTGAAATTTCATGCATATCAGATTGTTAGATGTTGTACCTACCTTCCACACGATGCAAGTATGTTTAGCTTTGAGGTTATGTTTTCTTATTGGTTGTGTATATTTAGATGAGTTGCATGCATGATGGGCTGCCACTCTTGAGTTGTTTCCTTTAAGAGGTGTCTAGAATATCATTTGAGGAGGAATGTACTCAAGGGGGAGATGATGTAACACCTCAGAATCTAGTAGACTTATCTAGGGGTTATGTGTAAGGCATGAACTAGAGAATTGGGTATTGTTACCCTTCACAAGTTCTTACACTATTCATGAAGGTCACTATGGTTCATGGTGTTGCCAATGATGAACAAGTAGTTTTTAATGAAGTCTGCCTACTTCTCATGATACCCTCTAAATGTAGTTGGGGTCACCATGGACCGTTGGACCACTCATGGTGATTAGGCTGTAGCTTTACAAGTCTTCCCAAAATAAGGTTCCTCCGATGAGCTACTAGATGGCTTGTGAAGGCCACCACGGTCCATGAGAAAGGTCGTAGACAAGAGTTTCTTATTAAGATAAGAGGGGTAGCAAACCTAGCTACAGGTCAAGGTACAAGGGCATCAAAATGGTCCATGAATCCCCAAACGGACCGTTAAGTCATCCGTGAAGAGTTTTTATTAGACATAGAGTGTAGGGTCAACTTTAAATAATCATATCTTTTAGAACAAAATAATATAAGATCCTATGACCAATCAAATTAAAGGTCTATGAGTCCTCTTTCCAATGACACCTATTTTTACCAATTCCCATCCCGGAATAAAAAGTAATGCCCAAAGTAATAAAGCACTGTCACGCTGAAATTCTTCATGACCCATTTGAAGGGTCTTGGTAATGATGATGATTTGTGGTGAGCTTCTAGTGAGCCAATTCAATAGCTTTTAAGTTAGGGGTTATTGGGTCTTTTCCCAATTGTTTTTACTCAAGGCTATGTCATTTTCCCCATGCCTAGGACCCCTATACAAGTGATTTTAACCCCAAAACTCACCCATTTAAGTCATTATTTGCAAAACCCAAAAGAAATCTTAAAGTCTTCCTCTCAAATATTTCTCTCAGTAGAACTTGAAGAAGAAGAAAAAGTTATAGATTGGATGAGTTATCAAGGTAGGATGAGTTATTCACCCAGTGAATCCTTTTATCCATGAAGAACCTTAAGATTCCCCAATTTAAAAGAAGAATTCCCCAATTCTAGTTAAGGTAATGTTATGGGTATTATCCAATTGAGTGGGTTATGGTTGTTTATAATTGAATTGTTAGAATTAAATATTTTTAGTATGAATTTACATGTTCCCATGCCCAACCCATTTCTAGAATCATGAAATGTATTTAAGTGGGGTTTATGCCATGGAAAAGGGAAATCAAGGAATTAGATGTATTCCTCTAAGATTAATGACATATTATAGATTTCTTGAGATTTAAGCATATAGATATGAATTTATTAAGAGTAAAACAGATTAACATGAATTGATTGAGATCAAGTACATATGATTAATTGGGATTTGTAGGCTTTGAGATTAGTATTGTCTTAAGAATAAGTCATGTATGATGAATGATGAATAATAGAGCTTTTAGAGTAAAGCTAATATCATGAGTTATGAATAATATGAGTTTTAGAGTATATCTTACATGATGAAATGTGATTAATAGGTATTTGGGAGTAATCTTATGTTTTGAATGTTGATTCTTTAGATATAATTGTTGTGGAAGGATTAACCTACATGATCCACACTATGAATTTATGAATGTATATATGTGAAAGGTTTCCTCACATAGAATGATTGTAGGTTGAAAGGGTTACTCATCTAAAATGAATTTAAGTTAAAGGATAAAGATATATAATGAGGTTTGAGGTGATTCCCGCAAGACCTTCATGTGAGAGGGATGTAAGGTGATCCCCCATATTTTTAAGTTACAGAGCACGAGATGACTGCCCATATCATATGATGATAGATGTGAGGTCACCACACTTATAATACAAATTTAAGAAGCAAGGCAAGTTTTGAATAACCATTAGTATTTATACGAAGGACAAGGAGGAGAATAATTGTGATCCTTATAAAACTACGTGGAAGAAAATACCTATACCATGTCATGTTTGACATGGAGGCGAATACCTATGATCATTAAAAATGATGTGGAGGTGAATACATATAATATATGTGGGGCATTGAAACGAATACCTATGGATCCCCTAAAATGGACATAGAGGCAATTACCTATGACTATACTAATAAGGCAAGAGGTGCATACCCATTAGCATTTATAATAGGCATTTAGGTGAATCCCCATGTCTTAAAAAGTAAAGCAAGGATAATTTGAATCGTGTTATTAAGAATGAATTGTGTATAGTGTTGCTTTAGTGGCATTCCATGAGATTGTATGGCTATACGAGATGACCCAAGTTTTGAGTAAGGATAATTTCATGGTACTTTAATAATTTTTCCTCATATGGTATGATGATTTATGTGAATTTATTATTCTTAAGATATATGTGAATATCTCTTATTGTAACACCTTTAAAACGACTTAGGTGAGACTAGATCCTAATGCTTGTGCCATTTTAAAGTATTCAAAAGGTTTCAATTGATGTTAGGAGGAGTGTCTAAAGCTTTGTAAGTTTAAAGGTCAAACGTCCAAGAACGTCCATGCCGTTCTAATGGTTTTCCTTGACTTGTGCTTGTGTGTCTTAGTGTGTTTCGACAAGTTTTATGTATTTGTTTTGGATGATATCGATGTGAGAGATCCTTAATATGTGTATGACTATATTTGGATTAGAAACATTTGGGAAACACTCCAAAAGGACAAACAAAAGGGTCCTTAGAGGACCCGTTGTGTAAGCCAAAGTTGTCCAAAATAGTCCCACCTACGTAGGGCAATCGATACCCATTAGGCTGGTCGACGCACCGTAGGTGGAGGGAGTTGATTGAGACTGGTTCTAGGGATATAAATATCGCATTTTTGTGTTTGTGACCCAATTTATGGTTGCTGATACGACCCGTCGGTGTGTCGGTACCTCGTAGGTGCTAGTGTGTCGATGGCACTTGCAATTTTGTGTCTATGTCTCGGCCAACTCAAGGGTACTTTGGTGTTTTTACATAGCCTTCCTACAATTATTTGGACGGTTTATTAAGCTTATTTTGGGTATTTTAAGTATCTCTATATTTCTAGAACCCATATTCAAGAATTTATTCATAATCAAAACCGCAAGACCCCTAAAGAAGTCTCTAGAATACCATTGAAGCTTGAAGGGATATTGGATATTTATGATTGATATATACAGAAATTGTTCGCAATTTTCATGGTTTATAATAATTTTAGATATGATTTTAATCCTTGAATCTCTTTTCTTCGAGGAGACAAACTTCAAAGGGGTTTTACAAGACTTTCTAAAAAGATGAACTTCTAAATTATAATATAGCCACTAGTTCTTGCATAAAACGTTTTGAATCATTGCATCATGATTGAATTGATGTTAATTTGATGATTTCAACAAAAAATCTCCATGAACCTATGCAAAAGATGAACTCCTACTTTTGACTATATTATGGGTGATTTGATCATGTCTCTATACTATTGAATTTTTGTGTAGTTTAATTTCGGCTATTGAATTATGTTAGATTCATATGTAGGCTGTCCTAAATTGATGAATTTGTATTTTCTTACTTTGAATTAATTGAATACTGAGATTATTGGATTGAGTTGGTGATCATTTTTATTGGTAAGAGCCTTGGAGTATGGAGTTGGTTGAATTGGATATGGATTGAAGTTGAGAGGTTGATTGGTCGTATGCTGCCCTAAATCTCTCTATATAGTGTAGTATTGTTATTAAATTATTATTATGATTGGTGTGGTCCACTTACGGCCGTGGTTCTTAGGTGCTATACATGTGAATTATGTGGCCTTATCGGCATTACTTTACGAATTGTGAAACAAGGTGGACTCGTCGGTGTTACACTATGAATTATGATATTATAATTTAATAACTTGAATATGCAAATATTGTGATGGTCTTGATGACTTATGTGTTTGTGTGAAGTCAAATTATGCATTCTCCTAAGTGACTATATGTGATCATGATAGGTTAAAGTGATTCCTTGTATGTGTACACTTGATGCTGAAGTATAAATCTTCCTAGTTGACTATATGATCATTATAATATGTTATGTTGATTATTCGATAGAAGTTTGTAGGGTGTATTGCAAGTATACTCAGTTAATCCTATGTGCTACATGATTGATATTGTACATGTGATGAGATGCTAATGAAGTGTGTCTTCTTTAGGTAGACTTATGTCCCTTACTTGATACATGAAAAATGTGAATACGATATCATAACCTAGTAGGCTAGAACACCTTTTGTCATGAATATACATGAATGAATGGAAGATGATCTTGAATATATAGGAAAATAAGGTCATTTATGAAAAACTTTTTGGAATGAAGTTTATCATATCCTTGAAGTTGAAAGTCGTAATGGTATCCTTCTCGTATGAATGGTGGACTTGAGGTTGCTTGACTTAAATGACAAATAATCAAAGGAAAATTTATTACGCTATTCTGTTAACCATTGTCAGGCAACCACAGGGGACCTCTTTTCGATGTGTGTTATAATTTGGTTGTGAACAAGATATGAAACCTTTTCATATGCTCCTTTATTGAATTACTCTATGAGAACAAAGGCTATCACCAAGTGAGTATTCTTGGGTAGTTTATCTAAACAAGATGATATTAGAAAACAAAGAAACCCTCGATATTTCTTGACCATGTGACTACATGGGATGTGTCATAGTTCTACTATTGGCAAGTAGAACACCCTCCATCAAAGTAGGTTTATGACTCTGAATTACATGCATATCTAGTATGATTATGTCAGTTATTGACTATTCTCATCATGTGGGATACATGCTACTGTAGGATAAGTACTATGATGTTTAGGTAGTGGAATTAGACGCTATCAAGATTGCAGATTAGACTTTGAAAATTTGAGTTTGTGAGTCCCTACGTATTTTCCAAGACCACTATGTGAATGTCCTTAAGTGTTGAATGTCTCTTTAATTGTCTAATGAACATAATTGTAAGAACCCTAAAAATGGATAACATAAAAATTGCTTTATGTGTCTAGAATGCCTACGATTAAACCGGGTTACACGGATTGATGCGCGTAGAAACATACCTCATAACCCTTTTAAATCCAAGACAACTAACTTGGGGAGTTAGTTGATCTTGGAAAGGTTGGGTCCAACCATGTAGGGCTCTCGAATACGAAGATTTACTCGAATGAGTCTTTACCGGACTTTAAAAGGGAATATCATAGTTTTGGAGGGTCTATGGATAAAATGGTTTTTTTCAAGGCTACTGGTAGTATCTTAATGAACCTAAATATATAATTAATTATTAATTTAATAAGGTGGAGGGGTATTTTGGAGAGAGAAGGCCAAAAATTGGCTCTTGAAGTGAAGTCTTGCTCCACCCGGGTTCGAATCTAAGTGGAAGCAATAAATTAAATTTGTTTTAATTTAAGTTGGTGAATTAATGAAATTAATTTATATTTATTATTTATTATATGACTTAAAATAAAAGGAAATCAATTTTTTATAATTAAATATAATTAACTAAGTTTAAACTAGACTCCTAATCTTGAGAAAACACTTCTCTCCCACGCTCATCTCTCTGTGTCACGTCTCTAACACTCTCACTCACGATTCTCTCTTCCAAATAAATTCAAAAAGTAGTAGGTAAAACGAAGTTCTTCACACTTGAAAAACTCACAACGAAAATATAAGAAAACAAACAAAATCAATCACGTAGGCAAAGAGAAGTTTGTCCGTAGAGCTTGTGTTGATATTGAGGGGATTTGGACGTGATATAGGGTGAAATTTTTGGGCATCAAGTCGAGGTTTAACGTAAAAAAGGTATGTGTTATCTTCTCTCTTGGTCTATTTCCCAAGAGACTCCCAAGGTTCAGATTAATCTATTTCGAAAAATAGGGTTGTTCCTCGTTGCATGTCCCTGTCACTAGCTCCCATTGAATCATAGGTCGGTTATGTTTGCTGGTAGAAACCTAGCGATGAAACGTGTTTTCGTGATGCTTATGTGTTTATATGTAGTGTTCGGAATTGTGTGACTTCTGTTGATGTTTTTCCAAAATTATGTGTATGTGTGTGTGCAATGTGAATCGTATCTATGTGCCTCGGGTTAATGCTTTAAAAATGTGATGTTGTGGTTGTATTTCATGTACACATGATTATGTAATTCGTGATATTCATATGAGTTGAAATGTGGCTTATTTGAGTTACTATATCTTGGCTAAACGAATCCATGAAAAATTTACCGAAGAACGTATTAAATGATCTACGAATTACCCTATGAAATTACGTATAAATGTTCAGAAAGTAGGCTGAAAATTTGATTAAATTTCCAGCATGTTGATGGTTTAATTTCGGCTAATTTGAAGTTAAGGGGAGTTTGAAAATAATGGTTAAAATATGTGAGGTCCGTTGGGATTGAACCCAAGACCTCACTATAAGAAAGTTATGAATGAAAGGAAAATAAATGTGAGGCGTGGGAGTCGAACCTGCGACCTCGAGGCAGTGAAGGAGAGTAAAGAAAATGAATGAAAAGAAATATGAGGCATGGGAATAGACCCCACGACCTCTAGGCAGTGAAGGAGGGTAAAGAATATGAAAGAAAAGAAATGTGAGGCGTGGGAATCGAACCTACGACCCTTGCACAGTGAAGGAGAGTTAAGAAAATGAAATAAAAGAGATGTGAGGCGTGGGAATCGAACCCACGACCTCCTAGGCGGATTCTAGGAGAAAATTAAAAAGAAATTTAAGAGGGCTTGTGGGGGTTCAAACCTACAACCCCTCTTCCAAATGAGATAAATAAAAAGTAGTGAAAATAAAAAGTAAATGAAGTTGTGGGGGTTCGATCCCAGATCCTCTTAGTTCTACTATGAGAAAAATGAAGAGATAAATTAAGGAAAATAAAGTATGGATCAAACAAAGTTAATGAAAAAAATGTAAGTGTTGTCCAAGGGATTTGAAACTAGGTTCCTTTTTTCCAAATTCCGTATTAATACATAAGTCATACATGAATTAAATATTCAAGAATAATGCTGCCTACTTAGATCGAAATAGAATTGTTGGCATACATACAAGATTCATAAGTCTTGTACCACATAATATTAGGAAGATATAAATCACTTAAACGAATGATGAATGAATCCTCATGGATTGTATTTATAGACCTATAGGTCTAGCATACATTTAAAAATAACTAAACCTAAGATGTATGTAATGAAATGATGTAAACCAATAAGGGTTAAATGACAGTGTAAAACACACTAAATGACCAAGTGCATTGACACATGATGAAATACACAGTGAAATGATTAATAAACAATGAAATGATGAAATGAACAAAGAAATGATGAAATGAACAATGAAATGATGAAATCCTAAAAGGGTTCAGTAAAAGTGTGAAACACACTAAACGACTATGTGCATTGGCATATGATCAAATGAACATTCATGTAAAATGTGGTGAGTTATTGTGAAGATAAAATGTTCTAATGTTAATGAATGTGATGAAAACATGATATTAGGCTAATGTAAAAGATGATAGAAATCTCAAATGAGCCTAAGTAAATGTTACCCGAGCGTAATGACCTATGAGATTGTAAAGTTAATGAAGAAACCAGTCTCTATGAACACTCTAATTAAAATATTGAGGTTAAAACACTTAATACTAATGATGAGATGAGAAATCATCTATTCAGCTATGATGTCCTCATACTAGAAGCTAGCTTTCATGATGTATGAGTTGAATGTAATAAAACGTTATACTGAGCACCGATAGACTAGCTATGAGCGATGATGCCTTCTTTCGGGAAGGGCAGAGGTTCACGTAACTCTCATGAGATGAGACTGTCCGACAAATGCCAGGTATGGGTCTCTTTTTATATTTTAGTCTTCAAACCTATAGTGTTAATACAAGGATCTAGCGGGGTTCAATTCCTTTGTACGCTAACATGTTCTGGGTCACTTTGGCCGGTGATTCCACCTTTTTTGATGTTGGGGAGACATTGGATTTAATGATGCTCACATGATCTTTTTCATTTAAAGTTAATGTTTCCCATGAATGAATGAGGCCATCCTTAAATGATGCACATAATGAAATGAATGATACCAGAGGTGTTAGGATAGAATAACCAAGAGGTGAGATAGACTTAAGTAATGATACTATGTCATTTTTTATCATTGCACAGTGAACCCGATGAAAGTCTTAAACTACATCCTAGGAATAACTGGTGTTTACACAAGCCTATGATTAAAACAAAATGAAGTACACATGAATGAATGAAGAGGACTCTGTGTTTCATAAATAGAGCTCCCTAGTAGAGGTACCATATGTTGAACCCTTATTTTGTGGGATGTCTTGATGTTTAGTCCATGATTCCAAAGTCTCATGGAATATCAACGAATGATATGCGAAATGCTATATGATATATGCAATATGTTATATGCTATGTGCAAGATGTTTTGCTTTTTGTGAAATATGATAAGTATGATGATGCATGTTCTTCTCATGGCATGATTTTCCTAATCAAAATTTGGAAAGTTCACTCACTTTTCTAATCCAAATTTGGAAAGATCACTAACTTTCCAAATCCCAATATGGCAAGTCCACTAATTTGGCTTTCAATAATCATGTTCTTAGGAAATAGCTATTATTACTCATGCATGTCCTTTATATGTGCTTGTATATACCCATACTTAGTACAAGTGTGTACTAACCCTATAGAACTCTACAATTTTATGTACAGGCATAGTTGGACGCTAGAGTTATAGGTTGGCCCCAAAACAATCCGAACGTGGAGAATTCATCAAGACTTTGTAGGCCCTATTGCTTTATAGGATGCTTGACAATTATATTCTAGCTTAGTTATAGGATTTATCTTGTGGAGTATGTTCCAGTAGCATTCTTTCCGCTTTTCTTCAGACATTGTATTGGTGTCATTTTGGCAAGTATACATTTAATGCTATATTAAACTATTTCTTTCATGTGATGATCTTAATGTTAGATGGTTGATGGTGAACAATTATGAATCTAATAGAATTATTAGTATGTATGTTAAGAAACAAAAAGTTTCAAATTTCCGCTAAAATTAACCTAGATGAAGTAAGAATGACGTAAGTAGGCTTGTCTGCGACCTTTGAGAGGTCAACGACACCGATCTCGTCTGGGGTCTAGACTCGGGTCGTTACAATAATTACTTAAGTGAAGGATGTTAATGAAAAGACATGTATATAGACTAACTTTGAGGATTTCTTAGGTAGGCTTGGAAAGGGTGTATCAGAGTTCTCTTCTTGTCTTGCGTAGGTGAGTCTTAGAGTAATTCTAGGTAGGGAGTTTGAGTAATAAAATGGGAATAATCTTATCTTAGGTATTCTAAAAGATATTTTTGGTGTGTGAAAGGATTGTAAAGGTGGTCCCCTCACAACTCATTCAAATGAACCTTAGAATCACCTTTGGTAGGGGGGTATCTTGTTTATGTCTATTGATGTTATTTTGTGATATGTGACTGATAAGTGAAGTTTGTGTTTTTTGTGGTTCTCTGTACTATGATATAAGGTTTTGCTGTAAAAGAGCATATATGATAAGAATGTTCGTTTCTCATGATTTTATGCGTTATGATATACTAAATACATGCATTGCACTTATTCCATACATTTTTGTCTATATCTAAAGGTGTAGGTGGAAGGTGAGAGGCATCTCGAAGCAAGGCTTTGATACGCTCAAACTTACTTCTCAAATGAGAAGTAAAGCGGTCGTGTCAAGTAAATAACCCAACTAGTGAGGTTGGGATCGTTTGGTCAATACTTCCTTGGAAAGTAAAAATAAAAAAAGGGGGGTTCTATCTCTAAATAAGTGAAAATAAACAACGAACTTGAAAGAGACACTTAACAGCTTTTAATGTTGGGTTTTAATCAATTAATCAAAGTAACTAGGGTTACGTGTTCCCCACATGTTCATAACTTGATAACTCTAACTATAACAATTCTTTCCTAGTATCTTGCATGCAAAGTGATAAGTGATGTATTTCTAAATCCTTGGTCCGGCATCTAGAAAATCTCATTCCGCACCTTGGTCCGGCTACGTGTGTTGCTATCCTAACCCTTATCCTAACCTCATATTAAGCATCGTATTCGATGTTTGACTAAGTTATTACCTCGTACCAATCAATACTAGCCTATTAGATAGTATGCACTAAATCTATGTTAATAATTCTTTTCCTATTATCTACCTCCTTGGTCCGGCAAGTAGCATTAACGCGAGTTCTAACGTTGGCCATCTGTTAAAAAAACTTCTAAAGGAAAGAATTATTAATACATGCAAGACACTATTCTAGAATTGTTCTTTTAATTAGGGTTTATTTCATTATTTACCTATGGTTCCCACAACTCTAGTTATGGAGTTTAGTTACTCATAGCCATAAACACAATATTCAAATATATTAAATAAGAATTCATGTACTTACATCAATGAGAAAGAATAAAGTCCGAACGTTTTCTTGATTAATCACCACAACTCACTTGTAAGAATCTCTAAACCAAAACACTAAGACACAGAGTCTAATAATATGATGTCTAATCTAGCAGAGTCTAACCTAAAAAATGAAGGTTTTTCGAACTATTTATAAAAAAATAAAAACCTAATTAAACAAGGATTCTAATTTCTGGAAATCTTCCAAAACGCGGCTGGGTCGACGAACCTTGCGACGGACCGTCGTGGTCATGACGGACCGTCATGGACTCCGTCATCCCATACTTAGCAATTTCTTCTGCTGCTCTCTTCATTCCCCTCAACGGCAAGTATGACGGACCGTCATAGTCACAACGGTCCGTCGAGGGTCTTCGTTTCAAAACACTTCAACTCTTGGAATCTGGGTACTGGGATTACTTCTCTGAACTTCATGACGAACCTGCAGTACGGACCGTCGTAGCCACGACGGACCGTCACAAGCTACGTAACCCCACACTTGGTCAGACTTCCCCATTTTCCTTCAGCAGCTTCTCTACGCTGCCACCTACGGTCCGTCACAAGCACGACGGACCGTCATCAGCTCCGTAGGTGGTCTCTTCTGCATTTCTTCACTCAAAATCTCCGCATTCAATTTTGGACAGATTTCCTGCAAAACAAGGAGAAACTCAAATAAAAACTAGCACAAAAAGACTTTCGGACACAGTTAACTTAAGGAAAAAGTATTAATTATATCGTGAAACCACGATATATCAAGCTTGGAATCTAGGATTATTTCAAGAAAAATTGGGGCATGTCCTCACTTGATTTGAGGACATTGCTATTTTTAGACTTCTTTTGTTAAAAGTATTATAATACACTAAGTTTCTATATTTTAATTATATGGATCGTGTCCCCAGTATTCTTCAGTCTAAGATTGTCGTATGTTGAGACATAGTATATTCTATTGTTTTAAATGAAATATGTTTTGAGGTATTATTTATGTGAAATGTTTTAATTTCTCACTAATTTTAATACATGTATCCAATGAATAATGTCAAAGGGTTTGTATAAGACCTCTGAGAAGTCAAGTATGTCGTGTTCCAACCCAAGGGTTGTCCTGACTTCTAGGGTGTCTTTGGGGGTCGTAACACTTACTCTTATGGATTATAAATGATGGTGACTATTTCTCATGCTATACTTATGTTGATGATTAATGCTAGCCGTCATATTTAGGACAGATTTGTAATGATGTATACTCTTTCCTACATTTCTTATCCAAATGTAGGGTCTGGCGATATTTAATCTCATCCCCGTTGCTAGGACCAAAGTAGAGAAAGACTTAAAGATTCATGATTCCTCATAGAATTCGAGGATTGTACCATTATTTCCTTATGTCTTTTATTTTATTTTGGACTATTGTATGTGTTGTGTCCCTTAAACTTCTATGCATTAGATTGTTTGAGATAATTGTAATGGACCTCTGCTCATTTTATGAAGACTTTGATTATATTGAAAATGTTTTAAATTTCTGTTGATTTTTTATCATAGTTTGAGAAAGATAAGTTCTCTTCTTTGAAGCCTCTCGGGGTCTTGTGGACCATTTTACACCTAGGGTGTAGCCTTGGTTCGTGAAACTTTCACCTTGAATTTTTTCCCCTTTCCTCAATCTTTTCCTCCTTTATTTGTTGGGCATGTAAAATTAAACAATAAACACCCATTTCCTTGATCAACATGCCAGTATAATAGTTCGTGACATCGAGTTAGATACACCCCACACAAACATGCTCGTCTTTAAGCTAGAGTCGACAACTTTATTTGGAGCATATTTAGAAAATTGAGAGAACTTTGAAGCATACTCCTTCACACTCATATCTCCTTGTCAAAGAATAATGAAATCTAGCTATTTTGTTTCTCTCATTTCAAGAGGAAATAAACAATCAAGAAAAGCTCCTTTGAATCTCTCCCAATCAAAAAGACCCACTAAACCACCCTTTCACCTTTTCATTGTTCAAACCATAGTTGAGCAAAACCCTTGAGTCCCTCCATCTTTTAAACCATTGTAAATCCCAATGATACCTACTATATTATACGCCTCATCAATGAACTCTTGATGATTCTTATCAACTTTAGAACCATGAGATACCACATGATTTATCTGAGTGAACTCCCTTAACATTGTTGTAGCCATACCCTTATTTGGGTTCAATAGAGTATTAGCCTCTCTATTGTCTTGAGTTCTTATATCTTGAGCTAACACTTTGAAAGTAGCTCAAAATTAGAGATGAGTAACTTTCTCGGCCAAAGTATTAATCAAGACTCAAGGAACCTCAAGCTCCACATTCTCACTCCCATTCCTTCTCACGTAAGCTTTTCATAGTGCCATATCCTAAAAAGGATAAAACATATTTAGGAGAATGATCTTTATAGAGATAGACTATATGACACAACTTTTGAGTAATGAAATAAGTGGAGTTTCTATAAATCTTTGTAGGCTCCTATTATTATGAGTACAAACCACAATATAATTAAGGGCTTTGCTAGTAAAATATAGTATAGTGTAAAGATCGTCTCCACAAGGATTGGTTCTACTAAAAATTCAATATAATTTCTTTCAGTATTATTAATAAAATTAAAAATTTTGAGAGTTCTGTGGTAAAACTACTACTATATTGAAAAGTATAAATTAATATTGATTATCCAACAAACAATGAAATCAATATAAAAACAAAAGGAACTTAAGGCTACAAAAAATATGGGAGCAAAGTTGCAAAACTTAGGGCTTCATAATTTTTAATGTTCAAA
Organism: Solanum lycopersicum; assembly: GCF_036512215.1. Classification (NCBI taxonomy): domain Eukaryota; kingdom Viridiplantae; phylum Streptophyta; class Magnoliopsida; order Solanales; family Solanaceae; genus Solanum; species Solanum lycopersicum. Next base: position 21,827,748 of record NC_090805.1, read on the forward strand.
AATAATTATTTCTACTTCATAAGAACACAAAATATGATTACTGTTTCTATCAATAAATAAAACTCTTCTTTCAAATTAATTTGATTTCAAATAGACTATGAACGTAAACAATGTTAATATGTGCACAAGAACTACCAAATAGGCTTTGTCTAAGAAATATTCTTGAGAATACTTTCTTAGTCCAATTCTTAGCAACAAAATCTCAAGCTCTTTCCATTACTTTATGAAATTATCAATCAAGAACTGAACAATAAGATGAAAATATATTAATTAAGGCACCCTTTTTTCAATTAAATTGCAAAGAATAACTAACTTTTGTCAGGCCTCGAGCCTATACTATAACTCCTGGGTCTTAGATTTTAGATGAGATCGGCGTCGTTGACCTCTCAGAGGTTGGAGACATGCCTCTACTTAGATTTCATCACAATCATACAATTAATTTAGTGGAAGATTTAAAACTTTTTAACTTTACTGAACTGTACTTAGACTTCATATAATTTATGCATAAGAGTGATATACTAACGGCTAAAACTAAACAACCATCTATTAACAAATTTACAATTGAAATGAAGAATTCATAATATTATTGATAGTTTCCAAACCGGACTTAATACGAAAGCTTGAAAAAATATTTGAAAGGAAACTCTAGGGACAACACCCACTACCCTGCTTACAATTTATTCTTTCTATTCTTATTAAAAAGGGCACGAAGTTTTTATAAGCCAATATTTTTTGGCTATAACCAATATCTTATAAATTTCCTAATATAAAGACGATGGGGCATATAGTTATTACCTAGGCCCAATATTTAATCATTTGCATTGTATAAAAATGTTGGGGCATATATTTATTTGCTATGCCCATTATTTGATCATTTGCTTACTTAGTTTACTTTGAACTTACATTTCTTCTTATTTGATCTCATGTTCTGTTTGAAAAGTCTAGGTTTACTTATGATATTCTTTTAGGACTTCCATTGGGATCTTTTTGTTCAATGACTAAGAATGACTTACATCATTACTTATTCTAACCTCACCCATTGGTCATCCTATCCGAATTCCCCTCATCTTCCTATTTATTTATTTCTTTCTTCCTTTCTTTCTTTCTTTATTTATTTATTACTTTCTCAAAGAACTATAGCATTTAACCAACATATATTATGTGAGTTAACATGAAAGAAAATGTCTTCCCCACACATAAAAGAGTTGGTTCACTGGCCAAAGTTCAATCGAATACTTCCTAGCTTTCTTAGGTGGACCGACTAGCTAGTAACCTATGCAGGAAACATAGTTCAAACACTAGGAGAATTTGGAGACCCTAATCGACCATGGTAGTAGTCTTATATCATGAGGCATAGATGTGCTTGCACAAGCTCATTACTAGTCTATCGGTGCTTTGCTCAATTTATCATACTTTAAAACTTTTAGAGTTAACTCATACATGATGGAAGCTTGCTTCTAGTATGAGGTATGCTTAGCTCAATGGATGACTTTTCATCCTTTTCTAACAATTATGAATGTGAACTTAAATCATACATTATCATTATGTTGTGAATGACACTTGTCTCACGATTGCTAACACCCTCTTATGTTACTATCTTTAACATAATTGTATAGGTGCATGTGAGACTTGTATCACTTGCTTCAACACCCCATTCTATGTCAATTTCATAACTCATAAGCTTTTAGTTGTTTCATTACTCACCTTATCTTGTTCAATGTTGTTTGATAGTCTTGTACTATTCTTTATGAATGTTATGGGGACTCTTTATTATGCTAATATGTGCACTAGTTCATTTTGATAGGGTATGTTGGGACTTGTCCAAATCATTGGCATACCCCAGGTTATGAGTTCATAGAGTTACATCTTGTCAAGTCAATCTTTAACATGTATTTTCCCTTACAAGAAACATCATAATTTACATTGGCCATAGAAGATTTGTATAACTTGAGCATTAGCCAATTCTATTACATATTTTGGAAATAATATTCCTAGCCAATTTATTGTCATAAAAAAAACTTTCACTAGACACTTGTCATGATATTCTCACAAGCCAAGTCAATTAACTTCATGTATATACTATAGTAATCTCATCAGTTTAAGCAAGCCAACCTTAAGCAAACCTTTAATCAATTTCATCTTCTCAAACACAGTTGGGCATTAAAACATTTCTTATCTTATGTAAGTAATACTCTAATCATACGGATCTAACCTATAGATCTCATTCGACACTATCAGATCATAGAATCCTACACATAATGATCGGTTAGCACCACAACCAACAACATGCTCGAAATTTGCATTATACATACTACTAGAATCGAAAATAGGGAGAACTAGGGAGATAAAAATTCTACAATTGCATTGGGAACAACCCTAGTTTAGGTTTTATTGAATTAAAAATGTTTGAAAAGACTCATAGGGAAGCAAATCCAAGAGAGAAAACCCGTACCTTATTATAGAATTGAATCTACGAAGATCACCATGTACTTTTCACGAAAATCTTTAAGAATTTTCCTTCAAATCGCCTAAAGAGAATCGAGAGTAATTTTTCTATTTTTCTCACATTTGTTTACTCTTTTCTTTTTTAGTTGAGCGTTTCTATGGATAAAAGTGATTCTAAGTATTAGGACTGAATCTTGACTAATTCAACTTAGGCTAATTAACTTAATTAAATAAATCAATTAGCTAATTACCAAAATGGCCCTCCTAGCCAATAAGCACACAATCGCCCCTAGGGAGAATGATTCATTCAGCTTACTCAACACATAGTGTTTCAACTCCATGAGTACTAGGTCGAGATGCTTCTTAGATTTAGCATCTACAACAATGAGGATTCAGAACAGGAATGAACAGAAAACCCCCACATGGTGTATCTACCAGTCGTACTTCTAACCTAGCCAATTGGTGTACCTCTTTAACCATCTCCTTCTTCTCATCATCAATTTGAGATAAACAACTTGCTTAATATGCTCAAAGCATCGACAACTACATTAGCCTTACATGGGTGATAGTGGACACTCATATCATAGTACTTGAGGAACTCTAGCCATCTTCTAAGACGAAGATTCAATTCTTTATATGTAAAAACATATTGAACACTTTTATGGTCAATAAATATATCAACATGTACACCATATAATAATGTCTTCAAAGTTTTAATGCAAATACCATAGAAACAAACTCAAGATCATGGGTGGGGTATTTCTTCTCGTGGATTTTCAACTGTCTTGATGCATATGCAATCACCTGGCAATCCTACATAAGAACCCATCCCAAACCTACTCGGGAAGTATCACAGTACACCACATAACCTTCACCACTTCTGGGTAATGTGAGAAATATGGCTAAAGTGTGTCAGTCTTTGAGCTCTTGGAAGTTCTTTTAACAAGTTTCAGACCACTCAAACTTCACCTTCTTATTTGTTAAAGCTGTTAATGGAGTAGCAATAGTGGAAAAGCCCTCAATAATCCTGTGATAGTATTAAGGCAAGCCCAAGAAACTCAGTATATCTGTAGGAGTGACGGGTCTTGGCCAATTCTTTAATGGCTCAATATTTTTCGGATCAACCTCTACACTCTGGTCAGGAACAATATGACCAAAGAAGGTCACTGATCTCCCCAAAACACACATTTGCTGATTTTTGCATAAAAATGATGTTCCCTGGGTACATGTAGTGTCATTCTGAAATGATGTTCATGCTCTTCTCTAGTCTTAGAGTATATGAGGATTTCATCTATGAATAGTATGACAAAAGGGTCAAGGTATTCACAGAAGACCCTTTTCATAAGATCCATGAACGCGGGTGGTGCGTTAGTGAGACCAAATTACATGACAAGAAACTCGTAATGACTATACTTAGTACGAAAGACAGTCTTAGGAATGTCCTCTTGTCTCACTCTGAACTGGTGATACCTTGACTGAGGATGTATTTTAGAAAAGAAACTTGAACCTTGGTTCTGATCAAATAGATCATAAATTCAGGGAAGAGTGTATTTGTTCTTTATAGTGACTTTGTTGAGTTGCTTATAATCAATATACATTCTAAGGGTTTCATCCTTTTTCTTAATGAACAACGCTGGAGTACCCCATGAGATCTGCTCGGCTGGATGAAGCCCTTATCAAGTAGATCTTTTAACTGCAACTTCAACTCTTTGAGTTTAGTTGGATCCATTCTATAAGGAGGAATGGAAATTGGTTTGGTGTTTGTGATCTACATCAACAGCAAAGTCAATTTCGCGTTCAGGAGGGATTCTAGGTAAATCTTCCTAAAAAGAATGTTGAAACACATTCACTATAGATGCAGAGTCTATGGAACTTCATGTTCTATGTCATTCACTTTGACTAAGTTGTATAAATACCCGTTAGATAACATCTTATTGTCTTTAAGATGGGAAACTATTTAGCCTATTGGATTTAAACTACACCCTTCCCATTCCAGCTCTAACTTATTAGGAAATTGAAACCTTACTACCCTATTTCGGCAGTCTATGGTAGCATAGCATTTAAGGAGCAAATCCATGCCCAAAATTATATCAAAGTCAAGCATGGTTAATTCTATTAGGTCAACATAGGTAACCCTATCAAGAATAGTTATTGAGTAATCTCTATATACTCTTTCAGCTATTATGATGTCTCGTATGTGAGTATTAACTAGAAAAGTTTCAGGCAAGATCTAAGGAAGCAAGTCAAATTTACTAATTACTAAAGGAGTAACAAAAGACAAAGTGGATCCTAGATCTAACAATACATAGACAGGAAAAGAAAAGACATGTAAGGCACAAGTGACCACATCAGCTGACTTCTCCTGCTCTTCTTATACCTTTCAAAACATAGAACCTGTTCCTCTTGTAAGGCTCGACTGTAGTAGTAGGATTAGGCTGAGGCTGAGTATTTGCCTTAGCCTGATTCTTCACATGTGGATAGACCCTGATCATATGACCACTCTTGCAACACCCATATCAGGCATTAGAATGTACGATGCTCTTACCTCCATGCAAACAACCATATTACGACATAGATTTTTGTCACACTGGAAATTTCTATCATTGCCCATCTTGGGTCCAGACTTGTCCCCTTTGGAATTAGTATTCTGGAAGGAGTAGGATAACATAAGTGTTGGTGCCCCTTCTTAAACTTGGGCCTGTCTTGGACTCCAAATGAACTCCTACTAGTGCTAGAATTAGCTAGATCATAAGGTCTAGGCTTCTTGCCTTCTCTGACTCTCTTCCTCCGATGACTCTCCTCCACCTACTCTACATATACCATCAACCTAGAAATATCAATGTTATCATGCAACATGTCTGCCTGACATTCCTCCTCCAGATCCTCCGATAGATCAGTCACGAACCTGCTCATCTCATCCCTTCTATTATACACCAGGGAAGAAGAATATTTGGAAAGTTTAACAAAATTCAAAGAGTATTTCTTAACTTACATACCCTCTAACGTAGGTTGATAAACTCCTCAATCTTAGCCTCTCTCTACTCTCTGGGAAAGAACATCTCCAGGATTGCATCCTTGAGAATGTCCCAAGTGATGAGGACTACTCTTGGTGCTCGGCCATCTACCCACATCTTGTACCATCCTTGAGCTGGTATGCAATCAACTCAATCTTCTCCTCTTCATTACCATCCATAGCACAAAGAATCTTGTGGACCTCGTCCATAAACTCATGGGGATCCTCATTTGTTTTGGACCCAAAGTAGATTGGAGGATTCATCATGGTGAAATCTCTCAGTATACTAGACATGATACTAGTATGTTGGTTCTACCTAGGAGCACCCTCTCTAGTGTTCTAGGTTGTGATAGCATGTGCTTGAGCAGTGATGGCTTAGACCATCTGAACCAGAGTTGATCTTACTTCTCCATCTGTCAACGCAGCTGGGTTGATACGAACTTGCACTCCAACAGCTGGGTCTTGAGGAGGAGCTTTGTTTCCTCCAGCAACTGCTTTTCCAACTCTTCTGCTTGCATTTCTTTTTGTTTTCATTTTTCTACACGCACACACAAGAAGTAAGTTAGATTCTAGAATGACACAAAATGTCAAAACTCTACACAACACTATAAAGAGTAGAAGAAGGGACGATTCTTAACATCACTAAGTCTCAATGTCATGGTTGTGATGCACTTCACACCCATAATCCAGAAAGTATGCAACGTGGTTATTTTGAGCCGTAGTTCCTAGGTTATTTAACATTATGCTCTGATACAAATTTTATCACACTCGGGTCCTAGACTATAGATGAGACTGGCATCGCTAACTTCTCAGAGGTCGCAGACAAGCCTCTTCTTAGCTTTCATCGCAATCATAATGTTAATTTACCGAAAAATTAAAAAAAATTTAACTTGAATAGAAGTGTACTTAGACTTCATATAATTTCTGCATAAGAGTGATATACTAAGGCTCAAACTAAACAACAATCTATTAAACGATTGACAATTGAAATGAAGAATTCATAATAGTATTGATAGTTGCCCAACCGGCCTTAATTGAAAGCTTGAACAAATTTTTTAAAGGAAATTCTAGGAAGAACATCCACTAGCTATGTCTAATTTACTAAAGATAGAACATAAACCGTAGGCATCCTCGAACTCAAGAGGACCTACAAATGTCTTGAGGTACTAGTCCAAAATGCTTCAACTGATCTTCAATCTTCTTCAAGGACCTGCACCTATAAAAATAGTAATTGTATATGGGTTAGTACACATTTGGCCTAAGTATATATGTATGAACATAAAGAAATAAGGACTATGCATGATCAAGGAAAGCTCTTCCGATAGAAACAAGCCATTTTCGAAAAGTGAAGTGACTTCACTTTTCTAATTCGTTATTTGATAATTTGCTTTCTTAATTCACTTTGAACATACATTTCTTATTCTTTAATCTCATTTTCACTTTGAACATTCTAGGTTGACATAGGATTTCTTTTTTATGACATCCATTGGGATTCTTTTGTGCAATGACTAAGAATGACTTGCATCATTCCTTAGTCTAACCTCACTCTTTTGGTCATCCTATCCGAATTCTCCTCATCTTCCTATTTCTTTCTTTCTTTCTTTCTTTCTTTATTTCTTAAAGATATCTTTATCAGTTAACCGACGTATATCACATGAGCTAACATGAAATCTAGTATCATCCCACACTAAAAATAGGTGGTTCACCGGCCAAAGTGAAGTTGAATACTTCCTAGTTTTCTTAGGTTGATCCACTAGCTAGTAACCTATGCTGGTGACATAGTTCAAAGCTAAGGAGAATTTGGCGACCCTTATCAACCTTGGAGGTAGTCTCATCTCATAAGGCTTACATGTGCTTGCACAAGCTTATTATTAGTCTATTGGTGCTTTGCTTAATTTATCATATGTTACAACTTTTAGAGTTGACTCATGCATTATGGAAGCTTGCTTCTAGTATGAGATATGCTTAGCTCAATGAATGACTTGTGTTCCCTTTCTATACTTGATGAATGTGAACTTAAATCTTACATGATATTATGATGTGAATGAGACTTATCTCACGATTGCTAACACCCTCTTATGTGAGTATCTTTAACATATTTGTTTAGGTGCAAATGAGACTTGTCTCACTTCCTTTAAAACTCCATGCTATGTTAATTTCATGAATCATAAGATTTTAGTTATTTCATTACATACCTTATCTTGTTCACTGTTGTTTGGTAGTCTTGTACTGTTTTTTATGAAAATGATGGTGACTCTTTATTGTGCTACTATGTTCACAAGTTCATTTAGATAGGGTATGTTGGGACTTGTTCCAGTCATTGGCATACCCTAGGTTATTAGTTCATTGAGCTACATCTTGGCAAGTCAATCTTTAACATGTATTTGGCCTTAGAAGAAACGTCATAATTTACATTGGCGATAGAAGATTGGTATAACTTGATATTTTGCCAATTCTATTACATATTTGGGAAATAATATTGCTAGCAAATTTATTGGCATAAAACAAACTTGCGCTAGACACTTGTCATGATATTATCACTAGCCAAGCAACTTAACTTCATGTATAAACTATAGTAATCTCATTATTTTAAGCAGTCCATCCTTTAATCAATTTCATCTTTTCAAACAAAATTGGGCATTAAAATATTTTTTATATCATGTATGTAATATTCTAATCATACGGATCTAACCTATAGGTCTCATTCGACAATATAAAATCATAGAGACCTACACATAATGAGCGGTTAGCACCACATACCAACAACATGCTCGAGATTTGTATTATACATACTAATAGAATCAAATATAGGGAGAACTAGTGAGATGAACATTCACAAATCTCATTTGGAATAGTAGTTTAGGTTTTCTTGAATTCAAAAATGTTTGAAAAGTCTTCTGGGGAAAGGAATCAAAGAGAGAAAACCCATACTTTATTGTAGAATTGAATCTTTGAAGATCACCTTGAACTTTGCAAGAAAATCGTGAAGAATTCATCTTAAAATCTCCTAAGGAGAATCAATAGTAATTTTTCAATTTTTCTCACGTTTGTTAACTATTTTCTTTTTTAGTCGAGGGTTTCTATGCATAAACGTGAGTTTATGTCTTAGGAACAAAATGTTACCTGATTCAAAATAGGTCAATTAACTTAATTAAATAAATATACTAGCTAATTACCAAAAAGCCCCTCCGATATTGACTAAAAATAGAAGAGCATTTGACTTAGCCAAATCTTAAAATTTTGTAATGGTTCGGGGTAAGACCATGATTTTTAATTAATTAAATAAGTTTCTAATTTAATTAAATAAGTGACCTAGGGTAATTATTAAAGTACCCCTCTGTCACTAGGACCAAAACCTTTACCAACCAAAAAAAATGGATACGCTAAGTAAAGCTTATGTGTCTAGTATGCCTACGATTAGAACGGGTTCGCACAGATTGATGAGCATAGAACCAGACCTCTTAACCCTTTATACAGCCAAGCCAACTAACCTGGGAGTTAGTTGAGCTAGGAAAGGTTTGGTCCAGCCATCTAGGGCTCCCAAATATGAAGATTTACCCGGATGAGCCTTTACCGGACTTGAAAAGGGGAAATCATAAGTTGTGAGAGTCTAGGGGTAAACTGGTCTTTTTCCAGGATATGTGTAGTATCTTAATTACCCTATGTATGTAATCAATTATTTAATTAATAAGGTTAAGGGACAATTTGGGTACAGAGGGCCGAAAATTGTCTTTTTGAGTGAAGTCTTGCTCCACCCGGGTTCGAACCCAGGTGGAAGCAATGATATAACTTCTTTTTAATTAAATTGTTAAATTAAATTAATTTATTATCATATTTTTTTAAAAATTTAAGGAGTTTCCTAGGTTGACTAAGTCCTTACCTAAGCCTAAACTACTTTCACGTTTCACTCTCTCACGTCTATCTCACTTTATGATCATTCTCTATTACCTCATTCACGTTCTCTCTGCCAAAATAACTTCTAGAATAGAAAAACTTACCAACGTTCTTCACACTTGAGGAACTTATAACGAATGATAAAAACAAACAACTAATCAATCATGTATGTCAAAGAGAGGGTTGTCCGTCGAATTGGGGTTGAGGTTTCGATGTTGGATTTTAATTTGGAAGAGAAACTTTGGGAAGCAGGTCAAGGTTTGAATGTAAAAAAGGTATGGGTTCTTTTCACTCTTAGTCCCTTAGCTCCCCTGGATTTGTAGGTTGGGCATGTTTGCTGGTAGAAATTAGGGGTGTAATGTGTTTTTGTGTTGAAATGTATGTATGTTCCTCGTTATGTGAATGTAAAACATGCTGTTTGAAATTATGTGTTTATGTTAGTGCAATGTGTAGCCGGGACATATACTCTTGGTTTGATGTTCGAAAATGACATTTTATGGTTGTATTTTACAGGCTCAACCTTGTATAAATTTTGATGTTCACATGAAGTATGATGTGGCTTATTTGAATGGAAACTATTAGCTAAATGAATCCATGAATTACCCTCAAAACTAACATGTAAGCGTTGATGAAAATGAGCTGAAAAACCTACAAAACTTCCAGCATCTTGTTGATGAGTTTCGGCCAAGATAAGTGATGTAAAAATGCTGATTTGAGTGCGAACTCTTAATAAAATGTTATCTTCAAAATGCACCCAAAGAAATCAATAAAAATTACTCCAAATGTATTTACAATTAACATGAAAAAGGTGAGAAAATAGGCTGCAAAAATGTGATCAAAATTCTAGCACTTTGATGTTAGTTTCGGTCAAGTTAAGTCAATTAACATGCTATGAAAAAAGTGAAAAAAAGTGAGGTCACTGAGAATCGAGCTCGTGACCTCACCTTGTTAAAAGTCATAAATAATGTAAGTTAAAAGAATGTGGTACGGGGGAATCCAACCTTGACCTTGACTGGAAAATGAATCTGTGAAAATAAAAAATGAGAAGAGGGGATTCAAACCCACAACCTTTTGGTCAGACTTAAGGAATTAAAAGAAAATAAAGGTTGAGGCGTGTGGAAAATGAACCTTTGACCTCTAGGCTTATGAAGGAAATTAAAGAGAAAAATAAAGTGAGGCTGTGGGGATTCGATCACATACCCTCAAGGTCAACGCGGAAAACTAAAGAAAAAATAAAATTAAAGAAATGAGGTTGTGGGGGATCGATCCCACAAACTATCGATCCCATAACAAGCGAATGAGAAAGAAAGAAAAATAAGAAAAAAAATGAAGGCATTGAGACTCGATCTCGGGTTCCCAATCCGTGTGAACGAAATATAAAATAAATGAAAAATAAGTGTTGTGGAAGGGATTCGAAATCGGATTCCTTGAAAAAATTCCATATTAATACATATGTCATACGTGAATTAAATTTTTACGATTAATGCTGCCTAGTTATATCAAAACCAAGATCTTGGCATACATACAAGATGCATAAATCTTATATCACAAAATCTTAGGAAGATATGAATCACTTAAATGAACTATGAATGAAGCCTCATGGCTTATATGTATAGACCCATATGTCTAGCATACGTTTATAAATAAGTAAACCTAAGTTGTATGTAATGAAATAATGAAGGAACAATGAAATGATGAAACCCTATAAGGGTTAACTAAGAGTGTGAAATACACTAAATGGCCAAGTGCATTTGCATATAATGAAATGAACATTCACTTAGTAAGGGGTGAGTAACTATGAAGAACAAATATGCTAAAGTTAATGAATGTGGTGACAATATGATAAGAGACTACTGTAAAAGATGAGATCAATCTCATATGAGCCTAAGTGAATGTTACCAAAATGTACTCACCGATGAGAGTATAATGTTAATTAAGAGACTAGTCTCTATGAATTTTCTAATGAAAGTATTGAGAATAATAAACTTAATACTAATGATGCGATGAGAAATCCTCTATTAAGCTATGATTTTATCATACTAGAAGCAAGCTTACATGATGTATGAATAATATAATGGAACTTTATACTGACTACTGATAGACTAGCTATGAGCGGTGATGCCTTCTTTCGGGAAGGCGGAGGTTCACTTAACTCTCATGAGCTGAGACTGTCCGGGATTGATGGGTGTGGGTCTCCTTATATGTCCTAGTCTTCGAACCTATACTGCCAATATAAAGATCAGACGGGGTTCAATCCCCATGTATGCTAGCATGTTTTGGGTCACTTTGGCCAATGATTCAACCTCTATTCAGTGTGGAGGAGACACTGGATTTCATGATGCTCACATGATCTATGTCGGTTAAAGTTTCCAATGAATGAGTGAGGACATCCTCAAATGATGCACATAATGAAATGAATGATACCAAAGGTGTTAGGATAGTTGGTGTTCACACTAGCCTATGAACGAAATGAAATGAAGTACGTATGAATAAATTAAGCATACTCTGTGTTTTCTAATGAAGGCTCCCTAGTTAAGATCTCATAGGTTAAGCTCTCATTTTGGGAAGTCTTAATGTCAAGTCCATGATTCTAAGGTCTCATGGTATATGAATGAATGATATGAAGAATGTTATGTGCTATATGCAAAATATTATGTGCTATGTGTAAAATGTTATGATGTGTGCAATATGATAAGTATGATGGTGCATGTTACTCTCATGGCATAACTTTCCTTATCCAAATTTCGAAATCTCACTAACTTTCTCATCCCATTTTGGCAAGTCCAGTGACTTGATTTTCCATAATCATGTTGTTAGGAAAGATGTGTTCTTACTCATGCATGTCATTTGTGTGTGCTTGCATATACAAATACTTTGTACTAGTGTGTACTAATCCCATACAATTCTACAATTTTAGGTGCAGGCAGAGGTGGACGCTAGAGCATACAAGTTGATGTTGCAACTATCGAGACGTTGAGCTTTCATGCGGACGTGATAGGCCCTCATGGTTTCGAGGATGTCTATTGTTATTATATATCTTAGATGTAGGCTATAGCTAGTGGATCATGTTCCACTGTTGTTTATTTCCACTTTTGTTCATACTTTGTATTGGTGTCGTTTTGGCAAAAATACGTTTAATATAATTATGAACATATTCTTTTATTTGATTATCTCTTTATTAGATGGTTGATTTGTGAATGCCAATGATATTAATTAGTATGTATACATGTTTGTTAAGAAACAAAAAGTTTAAAATTTTCCGCTAAAATTAACCTAGATGAAGTAAGGATAACATATGCAGGCTTGTCTACGCCCTCTGAGAGGTCAAAAACGTTGGTGTCATCTTTGGTCTAGATTCTGGTCATGATAAAGTTGGTATCAGAGCACTATGTTAAATTCTAAAGATAATAAGTTCACATCAACCACATCGAGTAGCTTCTATGTCATAGTAGTGAAGTGAATCACTATTCTTAATTGGAGACTACATAATGGGTAGGAAAATTTCCCTTCTTCTAATCTAATCATGCCTTTCTTAATGTCTGATTTTCTTGGTGTTATGAGCGTGTATTACATATATCCTTGTTGTTTTCAGAGAATGAATACTAGGAGAACCAATGGTCAAAGGAGAGGTGGAGCAGCTGTTGGGGGCAAGTAGGTTCCACCCCAGGCTTGAGCTGAAGGACTGGCTATGCCGGTTAACCCTCCTGGGTTGACTGATGCTGAGGTATAGGCATCTCTATCCCAGATGGCAAAGGTCATCACTATGCAGGCCCAAGCCATGACTGACCAGTTCAACTAGCATAATGTTTAGAGGGAGAACTCATCAGTTTGGAGTATAACTTACAGGATGAGAGACTTAACGAGGATGAATCCTCTTATTTTCAGAGGTTCTACCACATTGGAGGATCCTCAGTAGTTTCTGGATGAGGTGCATAAGATTTTGGTGGCTATGGGGGCCACAAATACTGAGAAAGCTGAGTTAGCTTCCTATCAACTCAAGAATGTTGCACAGAATTGGTGCAAGATGTTGCAAGATAGTCGAGTATTGGGCGGAGTTCGGGTCACTTGGGAGATGTTTAAGACTGCCTTTATAGAGAGATTCTTTTCGAGAAAGATGAGGGAGGCCAATGTTAAGCAGTTTATAAACCTTAAGCAGGGATCCATTAGATCCAGGGAGTGTTCATTGAAAATTGTTAAAATGTCCAGGCATGCTACTTTCCTTATATCTAAAAGCAAGAATGAGATGAGCAGGTTCCTCACAGGAATCAGCAGAGATTTAGAGGATGAGTGTTGGTCTGCGATGCTCCATTAATACATGGACCTATTAAGGTTGATGGTTCATGTCCAACAGGTAGAAGATAACCGCAAGAAGAGAGGTGTTCGTGATGCTAGGAAGACTAAGCCTTAAGATCATACAGGTCCTAGTAATGGAAGCAACAAAAACAATTTAGGCGTCCGTGAGCAGCCCAAATTTATAAAGGGGCAAAAGAGTTCAGGGAATTCTAACTTCCAGAGAAGTACAACACCTAGAAGAAGGCAGACTGAAGCCCAAGAAGGTAAATGGAGGTGAGATGCAGCCTCCCAGAAGGAAATGTGCTAAGTGCGGCCGTGCTCATAGTGGAGAGTGAATATATGGCACTAATGCCTGCTTCGGTTGCAGTAAGAGCGGGCACATGGTTAAGGACTTCCCACATAAAAGAGTTCAGGATGGAGGTAATGCTCAGCCTAGGCCTAATCCACAAGATGCAGCAGCAGTTGAGCCTCCTAAGAGGAACATGTTCAACGCCCTTAAGGGCAGGGAGAAGCAAGAGAAGTCCGCTGATGTGGTCACATGTATGCTTCAAGTATTCTTAACTTCTATTTATGATTTACTAGATCAAGAGTCTACTCTTTCCTTTGTAACTCCTTTGCTTGATCTCACGTTTTAGATATTTCCTGAAGTTTTGCATGATCCTATTGTGGTTAGTACGCCTTTAGGAGAGAATGTAAGAACTGATAAAGGATACAAGGATTGCCCAATAGTTGGATGTGGTAAGAAAATGTGTGTGGACTTTGTTGAGTTACCCATGCCTGATTTTGATGTTATTCTTGTATGGACTGGCTTCATAGTTGTTATGCTTTTACGGATTGCCGTAGTAGGGTTGTAAGATTTTGTTTCCCTAATGAAGAAGAGCTGGTCTTGGAGGGGTACAACTCGAGTCATCCTAATCCCTTTATTTCGAACCTTAAGGCCAATAAAATGATGTGCAAGGGGTTATTGTGTCATCTTGTGAGTGTTAATGATTTAGTTCATGACATTCTTTCCATAGACTTAGTGCCTGTAGTTAATCAATTCCAAGATGTATTTCTTGATGATTTTTCTGGAGTTTCTCCCTCTTGAAAAATTGACTTTGGTATCGACTTAGAAGTTGATACTAAACCAATTTACATTCCTCCTTCCAGAATGGCTCCAACAGAACTCTAAGAGTTAAAGATGTAGTTAAAAGATCTCACTAATAAGGGTTTTATTCAGCCGAGCATGTCCCCTTGGGGTTCTCCAGTGTTGTTTGTGAAAAACAAACATGGAACACTTATAATGTATATCGATTATCGACAGCTCAACACAGTCACATTCAAGAATAAGTATCCACTTCCCTGAATAGATGACTTGTTCAATCAACTTCAAGGGTCTAGTTTATTCTCGAAGATTGATATTTGTTCAGGTCACTATCAGCTCAGGGTTAGGGATGGAGATATCTCGAAGACATTCTTTCATAACTGTTATGGTTAATATGAGTTCCTAGTTATGTCATTTGGTCTCACGAATGCACCTGCTTCATTTATAGATCTCTTGAATAGGGTCTTCAGTGAATACCTTGATTCTTTCATAATAGTATTGGTTGATGACATTCTCATCTACTATAAGACCAAGGAAGAGCATGAACAACATTTGAGACTAACCTTGCAGGTACTTACACAACATAAGTTGTATGCCAAATTTAGCAAGTGTGAATTCTGGCTTAGATCAGTGACCTTCCTGGGTCATGTTCTGTCCAACAAAGGTATGGAGGTAGATCCCAGGAAGACTAAGGTTGTTAAGAGTTGGTGATAACATCTTACTCCCACTGATATCCGTAGCTTTCTAGGATTTGCTAGTTACTACCACAGGTTCATGGAGGGTTTTTCTCCATTGCTGCCTCACTAACACCTTTGACTAAGAAGTAGGCCAAGTTTAAATGGACGGAGACTTTTGAATTTAGTTTCAAGGAGATCAAGGACAGACTCACTTCAGCCTCGATTCTTTCTTTGCTTAAGTGTGGTGAAAATTACATTGTTCATTGTGATGCATCTAGGGTTGGTTTGTTTCTTGTTCTTATGCAGGGTAGTAAGGTGATAGCGTATGCGTCCACAATACTCAAGGTTCATGAAAAGAATTCTCCCACTCATGACATGGAGTTGGAAGCTGTGGCGTTTGCACTGAAATTATGGAGGAACTACTTGATGGAGTGCATGTGGATGTGTTCACACACCACAAAAGTCTTTATATCAACATCATCGATGGTGGTTGGAGCTGTTGAAGGACTATGACGTTAATGTCCAGTACTATCCAGGTAAGGCTAATATTGTGGATGATGCTTTGAGTAGGATGATCATCGGAAGTAAAACCCACGTTGAGGATGAGAAGAAGGAGTTGGTGAAATATATATACAGACTTGCCAGACTGGGTCTGTGGTTAGTTGACTCTACTAGTGGGGTGTTTCAGTTAATCCTAGTTCTAAATCATTCTTAGTAGTGGAAGTCTAGGAGGGTCAGCATCTTGATTCTGTGTTGATGGAGCTGAAGGAATCAATATTGGTTAAGATTAATGAGTCTTTTGCTTTGGGAGATTACGACATACATAGGTACAAGGACAGGCTGTGTGTACCAGATGTGGATGATTTGCTGACCATGGTCATCGAGGACCACGATTCTAGATATTACATAAATCAAGGTTCCACCAAGATGTATCATGATCTTAAGCAGATCTATTGGCTGGATGGCATGAAGAAGGACATTGCAGAATATGTGGCCAAGTGTCCTAATTGTCAACTGATTAAGGCAAAACATCTTAAGCCTGGCGGTCTTACTCAGATTATTGAGGCTCCAACTTGGAAATGGGAGGCCATTAATATGGACTTCGTGGTTGGTCTTCCGAAGACTAGGAGACATCATGAATCCATATAGGTTATTGCGTACATGATGACAAAGTCTGCCCACTTTATCCTTGTGAAGTCTACTTACAGAGCTGACGATAATGCGAGACTTTACATTGATCAGATTGTAAGATGGCATGGGATTCCTTTGGATATAATTTTAGATAGAGGATCTCAGCTCACTTAAAATTTCAGGAGATCCTTCAAGAAGAGGTTAGGCACACAAGTGAAGTTTAGTACTACTCTTCATCCTAAGACCTATGGACAGGAAGAATGCTCCATTCAGACATTAGAGGACATGTTGAGGGCATGTGTGATTGACTTCAGAGGTAATTGGGATGGCCATTTTCCTTTGATAGAGTTCTCTTATAATAATAGCTATCACTCCAGCATTGGGATGACACCGTTTGAGGCACTATATGGTAGGAGATATACGTCTCCAGTTGGTGGTTCGAGGTTGGAGAGCCATCCATTTTGGGTCCAGAGATCATTCATGAGGCCTTAGAGAAATTATGGGTGATTAGGTACAGGTTTGCTACTACTTACAGTCAACTAAAATCCTATGCCAATAATAGGAAACGACCATTAGAGTTTGATGTTGGTGACAAGGTCTATTTGAAGATATCACCTATGAAGGGGACAATAGGAAATGACCCTTAGAGTTTGATGTTGGTGACAAGGTTTATTTGAAGATATCACCTATGAAGGGGGTGATGAGGTTTGGCAGGAAGGGGAAGTTATGTCTGAGGTATGTTGGGCCATATGAGATCCTATAGTGTGTGGGTGAGGTGGCCTATAAGTTGGCATTGCATGTGGAGCTAGCTTCTGGTCATCCAGTCTTTCATGTCTCTATGTTGAAGAAGTGCCTACGTGATCCGACATCAATTTTACCTGTAAAAGGTTTGGGTGTCGATGAAGACTTGTCCTATGAAAAGGTACCTGTTGAGATTTTAGACAGACAGATCAAGCGACTACGGAACAAAGATATTGCCACAGTGAAGGTATTGTAGAGGAATCATATTGTTGAAGGTGCTACGTGGGAGGCCGAGATCCCGCTACCACCATTCTTTCAACATTTGAGGTTAGACTTTCTACTCTTAATTCTAAGTTTCCTTATCTCTCTATTCTTTGTTGCTATTGTTTGATTGTCTGTAGTAGATATATTATGATCTGACTGGCATTGCTTTAGATAGTTAGAAGTGTCATTCGGGAAAAAATTTGCCAAAGGGGGGATCATGTTACAACCCAAAAAAATGGATATGCTAAGTAATGATTAATGTGTCTAGAATGCCTACGATTAGACCAGGTTCAGACGGATTGATGCGCGTAAAACCAGACCTCTGAACCGTTGCGACAGCCAAGCCAACTATCTTGGGGAGTTAGGTGAGCTAGGAAAGGTTGGGTCAAGCCATGTAGGGATCCCAAATTCAAAGATTTACTCTAATGAATCTTTACCTCACTTAAATAGGGGAAATCATAGGTTTGGAGGGACTAGGGTTAAAAGTTCTTTTTCAAGGCTAAGGGTAGTATCATAATTACCATAAATATGTAATTCATTATTTAATTAATAAGGCGGAGGGGAAAGTTGGGGAGAGAGGGCCGAAAATTGGCTTTTTGAGTGAAGTCTTGCTCCACCCGATTTCGAACCTAGGTGGAAGCAATAATTCAAATTATTTTTATTTAAATTGGTAAATTAAACTAATTAATTCATATTAATTAGCTGATTTAATAAAAAGGAAAATTTGATTTTTTAAAAAGATAAGGAGAGTCCCAGTTTGACTAAGTCATTACATAAGCCTAAACTACTTTCACGTTTCACTCTCTCATGTCTATCTCACTTCACGATCATTCTCTTTTCTCTCATTCATGTTCTCTCTTCCTAAATAACTTCAATAACAGAAAAATTAACCAAAGTTATTCACACTTGAAGAACTCACAACGAAAGATAAACACAAAGAACTAATCAATCACGTTAGGCAAAGAGAGGGTTGTCACTCGAATTGGGGTTCAGGTTTTTGGTGTTGGACATGAATTTGGAGGAGAAACGTTGGGCAGAAGGTCAAGGTTTGAGCGCCAAAAAGGTATGGGTTCTCTTCTCTCTTGGTCTCTTTCCCAAGAGGCCCCTTAAGGTTCAATATATTCAAATTAGAAAACTAGGGTTGTTCCGCTTTACATGTTCCCTGTCACTTGCTTCCATCGATTTGTAGGTTGGGTATGTTTGCTGGTAGAAATTAGGGGTGTAATGTGTTTTACTGTTGATTATGTTCATGTATGTATTTTCAGAGTTATGTGAATGTTAAGCATTCTGTACGAAATTATGTGTTTATGTGTGTGCAATGTGTAGCCGGGATAGATACTCTTGGTTTGAAGTACGAAAATAACATGTTATGTTTGTATTCTTGCATGCACAAACTTGCATAAATCGTGATGTTCATATGAAGTATGATATGACTGATTTGAATTGAAATTATTAGCTACATGAATATATGAATTACCCTCAAAACTAACATGTAAGCGTTGATGAAAATGAGCTGCAAAATGTACAAAATTTCCAGCATCTTGTTGATTAGTTTCTGTTAACATAAGTGATGTAAAAATGCTGATTTGAGTGCAATCTTTCTATAGAATATGATCTCAAAAATGCACCTAAAGAACTCACTAAAAACTACTCCAAACGTATATACCTTTAACCTGAATAAGGTGAGAAAATAGGTTGTGAAAATGTGATCAAAATTCCAGCACTTTGATGTTAGTTTCGGTAAAGTTAAGTCTATAAACATGTTATGAAAAATGAATAAAAATAAGTGAGGTAACTGAGGATCGAACCCGTGACATCACCTTGTTAAAAGTCGTAAAATAATGTCAGTTAAAATTTTTTGTGGTAAGGGCGATTCGAACCTGGACCTTGACTAGAAAATGAATCTGTGAAAATAAAAAAATGAGAGGAGTGGGATTAGTACCCACAACCTCTTGGTTAGACTTAAGGAATTAAATTAAAATAAAGGTTGAGGTGAGTGGGAATCGAACCTACTACCTATAGACTGATCAAAGAAATTAAAGAGAAAAATAAAGTGAGGTTGTGGGGATTCAATCCCATACCCTCAAGGTCAACTCAGAAAAGTCAAGGAAAAATAAAATAAAAGAAATGAGGTTGTGGGGGATCGATCCCACAACCTCTCTGTCCCAAGACAAGTGAATGAGAAAGAAAGAAAAATAAGAAAATTAATTAAGGCGTTGGGGCTCGATCACGGGTCCTTAAGTCGTGTGAACCAAAAATAGAATAAATGAAAAATAAGTGTTGTCCAAGGGATTCAAAATCAGGTTCCGTTGCCCAAATTCCGTATTGATACATAAGTCATGCGTGAATTAAATGCTGAAGAGTAATCCTGCCTACTTAGATCGAAATCGAGATCTTGGCATACATACAAGATGCATAAATCTTGTATCACATATTCTTAGGAAGATATGAATCACTTAAATGAACTGTGAATGAAGCTTAATAGATTGTATGTATAGACCCATACGTCTAGCATATATTTAGAAGTATAGGGATATAGAGGAATTCAATTCCCATGTACGCTAGCATAATTTGGGTAACTTTGGCCGGTTATTCTACCTATTTTGGGTGTGGGGAAGACACTGGATTTCATAATGCTCACATGATCTATGTCTGTTAAAGTTCACTATGAATGAGTGAGGCCAGCCTCAAATTATGCACATAATGAAATGAATGATACCAAACGTGTTAGGATAGGATGATCAAGAGGTGAGCTAGACTTAATTAATGACACTATGTTATTCTTGATCATTATACAACGAACCCGATGAAAGTCTTAAACTACATCCTAGGTATAGCTAGTGTTCACATTAGCCTAGTGAACGAAATGAAATGAAGTACATATGAATGAATAAAACAGACTATGTGTTTGCTAATGAAGGCTCCCTAGTTGAGGTCCCATATGTTGAGCCCTCAATTTGGGAAGTCTTAATATCAACTCCATGATTCCAAGGTCTCATGGTATATGTATGAATGAATCATATGAAGGATGTTATGTGCTATATGCAAAATGATATGTGCTATGTGTAAAATCTTATGTGTTATGTGCAATATGATAAGTATTAAGATGCATGTTATTCTCATGGCATAACTTTCCTAATCCAAATTTGGAAATCTCACTAACTTTCCTAATTCCATTTTGGCAAGTCCACTGACTTGACTTTCCATAATCATGTTGTTAGGAAAGAGCTGTTCTTACTCATGCATGTTGTTGGTGTGTGCTTGCATATAACCATACTTAGTACAAGTGTGTACTAATCCCATAAAATTCTACAATTTTAGGTGAAGGCACAGGTGGACGCTAGAGCTTACAGGTTGACATTGTAGCTATTCAGACGTAGAGCTTTCATCCGGACATGATTGTCCCTCATGCTTTCTAGGATGTCTATCATTATTATATATATTAGATGTAGGCTATAGCTAGTGGAGCATGTTCCACAAGTTTTTCTTTCCACTTTTCTTCCGACTTTGTATTTGTGCCATTTTGGTGAAAATACGTTTAAGAAAATTATTATTTGATTCTTTCATTTGATTAACTCTTTATTAGATGGTTGATTTGTGAATGCCTATGATATTAAGTATTATGTTTACGTGTATTTTATGAAAGAAAAAAGTTTCCAATTTTTTGCTAAAATTAACCTAAATGAAGTAAGAATAATGTATCCAGGCTTGTCTACAACCTCTGAGAGGTCAACGACGCCGGTCTCGTAAAGGGTCTAGATTCCGGTGGTGACATAACCAACTCCTTTGGATCATCCTAGGTTAGGTAATAGGATTTTTTTTTAGTTTGTTACTCGCCTACTGTCACCCGGTTAGGTCTTAGTATTTCGGGCAAACTAGTTAGTTTATTTTAATTAGTCCTACGTTAGTTAGATAGCTAGGTAAGTTAGTTAGACCCTAGGATTTGTTAGGAAGCTAGGCCACACGTGGATTGACCCGTACGCGCGCGTTCCCCCTAACTGCTCTAACCGAATTTGCTTGAGCTTGGTCATTTGCTCTCTTGGCCGGTAGCACATGTGCTTGCACGTGTGTTGCTGCGCACTTCTAGTCCATGGATCCTCACTATGTCCTTGTGACCTGCTTAATCTACATGATAATTTTTAAATGATCATTTGTTATGGTACCTAGGTTTGACACTTGGATGCCTCGTACCTAATGTGCTAAGAATTCAATGCTATTAGCCTAGGGTCTTCATTGCATATACAATTCCTAAACAAGCTTGGATTGGAGCATTTGAACATCAAAGTATATCTTAAGTTACTTGTTAATACATAGAAATTGGCTAACACCCTTAAGCCAATATTCTCTAACATGCCCAATATTACTCAATATTTGGCATTGGTATGCCTATGTACCCCAATAATATTCTTAAAACCTAATAGACTCTTCATTAGACAAGTACATTTTTTGGAATGTTACATATACCCCGGGTGAGAGTGGCATTAAAAAACAATTGTTTTCCCAAAGAAACCCTTGGCTTTGATTACTAATATGCAGAATACTTAACAAATATATACCCTATAACTCTAGAATTATATAAAGAAAACATTCAACAAGCCAATAAGGCAAACTCAAGTGTTAAAACAAACATCTGAAAATGAATAAGACAAAAGAACTTATATCGTCTAACTGTCTATGAAACCTTTAATAATTATAAGGGATGTCAATACAGATCCCAATCATCCTTAAAAACTAGATCTAGTAAAGTAATAAAAGGGATACTTCAGAATGTAAGGACTCTTACCAACTGACTCTGAGATGCTCGACTGGATCAACGATGCGCTGAATGTTGATCCTAATTACTTGTATCTAATTATAAAACAATGCAGGACAAATAACATTGGTACACTGTATATGCGAGCATGTGAGGGGAAAACAGGACATAAAATATATTGAAATGAACTCTAGAAATGCTCACCTTAGCTTTACTCAACTAATGGATACTCAACTCAATGCATAAATAAACAATATAAAAGATATAGTTTATATAAATAATTTAAAACATTAAGTAACACCTTAATATACATATATACTGAAGAATTATAATATCGTGGGAGTTTCTCTAACTACCAACCATGAGTATGAGCTAAACTGATGATACAACGTCTTACCTTACTACAAAAATTGTCCTATAACTTGCAGAGATATAGAAAATCTCAACTAAGTGGATCAACTAGTCTATGCTAGAAAGCGCAATGGAATCATATATAAAGTATGGCCCTCTCGACCCACGACGGTTACATGGTTTATGAGACAAACTCATATTCTCAACATAAATATTCAACCATTATAAAATAAGATATCCAAATTATAATAACGACACTTGAATTATATAGAGTAGTACTGAAATATAAGATAACTAGATATAGAGATAAGAATGGGGATGAGAATTTAAGTGTACAGAAAGAAGATGAGAGGAACAAAAGGTTTCTTCATGATATACATAACTTCTCTTTCTAAATTAACTTCCTTTTAAATTATTTGTTAATTAGGCATTTATCCAAAATCAACATTTTTGGTCCTATAACTAATTTTGTGATGTCAAAGTTCCTGTAGGACCAGGGTTGATTCATAAATATACTACCATCCTCAATAAGAACCTTGTCCTCAAGGTTCGGGTGAAGAACAATGTTAGTAGTGCACTCCCTGCCAATTGTTGCTAAAAAAATTGTGAAATGTTGGTATAATATATTATGTTATCTTATATACTTCATGCAACAAAAACCAATTTGGAAACAACCAAAACAAATGAAATTTTTTTTATAAACATTAGTATTGTAATTTTTTATACTTCATGCAACAACCACTAATCTGGAAACAATATAAAAGATGGTCTACTCGTAACCAAAGTCCTAGAGCAAAGAAGCTTTTCCCAAATACACCGGTAGTGTAAGCTTTGGTACCCATAAAGTGTGTACCGTATTTAATAACATTTGAATACACGAAATGAGAGCACATGGCTGAAGAAGTAACCAATTGATATCGACGAGCATCAACACTTGTATTTGTAAAAATTAATTTTTGTCCAAATTCACATTTCTCTAGTTCCTTGCAGATGAAATAACCATTGCTCGCATCAAAGAGAACACAATATAGTTCAAAGAGCGGACCCAAGAAACGGATAAAATATTCAAATACAGTAGTGCCTAAATGTTTCCACCTGCGATAAAGAAAATTGTTCACCCCACACTATTATAATATATATAGAAACAACACTAGTGTTTTGAAACATATTCTCGTTGCCACCATATTATAGAGAAATATCATGTATATGAAGATTAAATGGACTATTTACAAAGGTGAGAGAAACAATAAAATCTGGTCAGGAATAAGAATCAGGTTGTAGAGTCATGTTCCATTCAAAATTGTCGTTTGGCGAAAGGCTGTATATAGATTTCATAAGATTATTGCAAACAAAATAAGGAGAGCTCAACACTATCAATTGGTAATAAAATTATTAGACAAAAATATAGTTGATATAATAAAATTCAGTTTCCACCTTGTTATCATAAGAATGGAGTTCTATTGCTGATATGCCACACTCATACTCCATACATAAATAATAAAGATGATCCCCAATATTTTGAGTTACCCGTGAACATTTTTCAAAATACATGGCATTAAAGGTATGAGTGCTTATTTAAACTTAACTTAACAACTCCCATCCGAAAACTTTGCATATAAACAAGTCCATTTGTTTTCAATTACTTCAAACACTATTAACAACTTCAAACTGTCTTTAGAACATGTGGCAACCCAAAATTTGGAACTAATTCCTTGATCCCAAATATAAAGATCCATATCAAGTTGATGAGGCACTGAAAACAATAAGCTATTACCTTGAAAGAAAGATCTTTTAGATGTGGTTCACTAGCATTTTGAGTAGAAAATTGACACCAACAAATTCTCAAGCTGTGTTTAGGCTGAGAATTATGTTGATTAGTGTCAAACCTGTAGAAAAGGGTTGAGCCTTTTTTTGTGCTCACACACAATGTAATTTATTCAATTTCATCAATTAATGTTATATTCACAAAATCATAAGACATGAAGGGCAAAAATGGAACGGAGAAAATGAATTGGTAAAACTTGAAAATCACATATTTTCTTTAGGAATTATAAGTGAGGTCTTTCCCTCATTTTTTCTTTTTTTAAACAACGTCATAGTCATTAGCTACGTAACACGGGGCAACATAATGTTTAGGATTAGTAGGGAAATGTTTTTCAATAGTATCTTTAGTCATCGTGGGCACCTTGTGTGGTTCTAGTATTGAAACTTTAGACCTATTAGAAAATTCATCAAACACCTCACATGCATTACTTTAGAATTGTGATTGCTCACCAAAATATTATGGTTAAAGTTAGTTTGTTATGTTGATCCATTATAGATTTTCAACATATGTGTGGCCTCAAAAACTACACGTTTCTCATGGAAGCATGCCAACATATCCTCACGACAATATTGGTATTCATTCACGTAGATTACTTTCCAAAGATTGGTGAATCTCCCTCTCATGGACTCAAGTTAGTTATGTTTAAATCGAATTCCAACTATACAAACAAAATACGTCCAATCAACCTACTGATTGTTCCTAAATAACTATCCGTAACAGTCTAATGCTTCCCCATCAAGGTATAATGATGCCAAGGTAAGCTTTTGATCTTTCACAATACTGTGGAAATAAAATAATGCTCTACTTGAACTATCCAAGCCTGCATATTCTCTTCTCAAAACTTCCATAATTTAGCACCCATAACTGTGTTTGGGGGGTTGAAAAGAGGTTGTACCATCTCCCCCCCCCAAGCCTCCACAATCATTAAACAAAATTCACTAAGTCTTTACAAGACACATATTGAATCATCATAAAAAACATTGAATACTTTTTGGTCCTCCATTAGTGAAACCTCTGCATGATAACACTAATGAAACAAACTCAAATTCAACATAAATATTCAAACATTACATAATAAGATAGAAAAATTACAATAAAAACACTTAAATTACAAAGAGAAATAGTTAAACATCGAATAACTAGAGATAGATATAAGAATGGGATGAGAAGTGAAGACTTTAGAAAGAAGATGAGAGGAACAAAAGGTTCATTTATAATACGCATAATCTCTATTTCTAACTTTTCTTCTTTTTAAATTAGTTACTCCCAACAACTGTTTTTGTAAGGTCAATGTTCTTAGGAAAATCATTGAGCTATTCTCTTAAATATTGTAGATAATCTTAATGGACCCTCTTTGGAAAGGTGTAATGTGATTGGATTGTGAACTTGCTGTGGGGAGTAGCTCTAGTAAGGGATGAGGCTATAGTACAAAGAAACCCTTCAAATTCCTTAACTATGTTCCTACTTAGGTTGTGTCCTAGTTTTACCATTGACAAGTAGAACACCCTCCATTGGAGTAGGTTATAACTTTGGATTTCGTGCATAGCTACCCTGGTCTATGTCAGTTATTGCCTATTTTCATGATATGGGATACCTACTAGTATTTGAGAAGTTCTATAAAGCTTAGGTGGTAGTATGGGACGCTATCTAGACATTGCACGATTAGGCGTTGAAGATGTTAGTGAGTAGACCCTTAGGTCTTCACCAAGAC
The DNA here is from genome assembly GCF_036512215.1 of Solanum lycopersicum. NCBI lineage: Eukaryota > Viridiplantae > Streptophyta > Magnoliopsida > Solanales > Solanaceae > Solanum > Solanum lycopersicum. Next base: position 21,853,930 of record NC_090805.1, read on the forward strand.
CATTAATTGAATGTCATTAAATTTTGAATGTCTCCTAGATGACTTAGTAAATTTAATGATTTAGGTATAGACTTGTTAATTTAAATGGTTTCTATCTAGAGTGGCTTCGAGGATTGCTTAGGTAGGATTGGAGAGGGTGTATGAGTGTTCTCTTCAATTATTACTTAGGTTATTGTTAGAGTAATTCTCAGTAGGGAGTTTAATTGGTGAAATCAGAATGATCTTATCTTAGGTAGTCTAAAGGACCTTCATGGGGTGTATGAAGGGATTGTATGGGTGATTGCTTCATAACTCACTTAAGTGAACCTTGGAATGACCTTTGGTAGGAGGTTATCATATTTATGTGAATTGGTGTGATATGTGATGTACAGGAATAACTTACTTTAGGTAGTTCGAGGGATCACCTTGGTGTGTGTGAAGGGTTTGTATAGGCGGCCAGTTCATAACTTACTTAGATGAGTCTTAAGATAAACTTTAGTAAGGGATCCATGTGAGTATGTTTATGTGTTTTGATGAGGACTTGATGCTATCTTGTTATATGTAAATGATATGTGAAATTACAGTTAAGTCACCGTAAGGTCTGTGTAAGGTTACTGTAAGTTTGTCACACATTGAGTTTAATTTAGAAGGTGCATTATGTTGTTGTTTTCACTTTTTTGATGTCTCTTAAACTATTTTATGAAGGTTTTATATCAAAATATCATGAACGCATGTTTCTATATGAAATATCCCTTTTTAATTATTTTTGCATGACTTCCATACTTAGTGCATTCAATGTACTAAGCCCTTCTTTTTCCTTTTAGACTAAAGTGTAGGGAATATGAAGTCTTGATATGATATGGAGGATGGATAGGTTTATAAGGGTTCAAGATGAAGTATTTGTGAGTCCTCATCGGTTCGAGGACAATACCCACATGTTCCTTTATGTCATAGTCTTTATTTTTATGTTGTGTATGGGCTTAGTCCCAAATGTTATATACTCCAAAGTGTAGACGGTTCAATGAGACATTGTAAAGGTTTATTGTTTTAATGAAAGTCTTCCGCATGCATATGTTTTTGAAAAAAGTTCTTCGTGTGTGAAGAATGTTTTAAATTCTTACTTATTTTAGAGTTTTTATTATGCGATGATTGATATGGTGGCTTTAGTCTGACTTTTCAGAGTCGCATATGTCGTGTGACGATTTAATAAGGCTCTAATTCTAAGGTGTAGTTGTGGGTCATGACATTTCATTTATTTTCCTATTTTATTTTTTAAATAATTTCTTTTGTGTTTTAATTTTTTAGGAAGCATTTAAACATGTCCATTGTTGATTAATTTTTGTAATAAAAAACTAATACAAAAAAGGCACATGATTGGGGTAATATATTTCTTTTTTGTATTTCCATTGCTTGTTCTTTTAACATCGAATGAAGGAGTTTTTTTCTAATGTTTCTAAAACATCGAGAATCAGCATAGTTCATTGAATTAGTTGTTTTTATGTTTATTCTACTTTTTCAAAAATGAATTTTCACTTTTAGTTATATTATGATATTATAACCATGATATGTGTATTCTTAATAGATATGTAAGTAAACGGATAAAGTAAAGTGTTTGTGTCAATAGATTTTAATCAAATGAATCAATAGGGTGGATATATCATGAACATATATTTTTGTCTTCCTTCTTCATCGGATACGAATTGATCCGCATATTTTTACTTTTTATATTTATGTTGGATATGAATTTTTTATATATGATTTTTCTATTATTTTGTGTCCATATTTATCTAAGAAAATGTTATGTCATAGGAAATAGTCTTCGCTAGCTATATAAAAATGATATAAAAATAGAGATTGATAATAAAATGACCTTAAATATAATTAAAGATTCTATACATAATAGTTTAAATTTTATTCATCTTTTGTTTTTCTAATTGAAATAGTTTAATGTTTATATCACGATAGAACATTTATAAGATACTAGATACTTTCCTAAGACAACATATATATCATATATATGCGGAAAAATAAAAGAAAATTTTCTTTAGAAATATTAATTGACGTAATATATTTTTCTCTATATTTTTTTGCTTATAAAAGTATTGACATTCACTATATAAGTGTAACATTTCAAAAATCCAAGATGATTATTAAAGCCAAACATAGGTGACATGGGGTCTAAACATTGTTTTAAGACATATTGTAATTAATATAGGTCATTTAGGATGTTTAGGAATAAAAAAGTCAAACACGGTCCATGACATTTGAAAATTAATTCTAAGTGGTACTAGCGTGCATTAACGTATTTGACTAGCTTTTAAGAGTCGGAAATCCATGAAAAATGGTGTGAGGGTATTTAATAAGTGATTTAGATGATTCGTGGTCAAAACGTCCAGTTACGGATCCCCAAGGACCAACCAAGGGCCCTTGAGGAGGACCCTTGCACGTTGGTGTCAACACTGCCAGAACAGTGTGTAACCACGAGGCAGCCAACGATCTGTGTCTGGCTCGATAGGGGGTCGTTGCCAACCATTGGCTAACACATAGAATTTTTTATGAAGAACACCGATTGCATAGTCTCTGACGAGAAAGAAGGTTGTGAATCATGGAAGGCAGGCCTGGCCGTCGATGCACAAACGGCCTGTAGGTCGAGGTCTCATCGATGGGCCTGCAACTTTCCTGCACAGTTTTTAAGTTGGTTTCATTTAATTATTTAGGTGGTAAGGTGATTAATTGTGGGTTTAAGGGAATCTAATTAAGTTAATTAATCCCCAATATAAAGACACCCAACCCTCATTAGTCTAAACACACCTCACAAAATAAACTCATTTCCTTCTCTCTTCTTTCTCTCTGTATTTGTAAGACACCATTGAACACAAGATAGGGGGAGGTTTTGGGGGCTGTAAAGGGAATATTTCACAATCAAATCTTCATCGAACGTTGAGGTATGGATCTAATGCACCTTCGAGACTTCTTTTCTCAAATGGCTCATTCAAAGTATTTCTAAAAGTTTGGTTTTCTATTGGGTTACATTCAATTACGAATTTGATATTATGAACTGATATTTTTATGGTTTCTTTAGGATATGATGAAAATATTAACATGTATTTTAACTTTATAATGGTAATTCGTAGGTTTGATCTAAATTGAAGAGCATGATCCTTAACACTTAACCCTAGGTTTTATCTTGATGTGAATTGGGTTGTCATTGAATCAATTGACTTGATTATTGGTTAAATCACTATTCAATGATTTTTTTTATACTAATCATGAACAAATTAAGATGAATTTTTGTCTTTGATACCAGTTCTTGGGAAGTGATCAAGGTAATTAGAATTCACCTAAGTATGTTGTCTTAAGTTTTGATTTAGTGTTGAATTATGGTGTAGTAACTCTCTTAGTTTTATTATCATGATGGTTATTGAATTATGATGTGGTACATATAAATTGTTTTTAATTGAGGGTTTATGGTAAGGACTAAATGATGAAATATGAAGAAGACTAGGTAAGTCTTATGATCTCTATCTTTACATCCAGTTATTATTAATTGTGGTTAATTCATGATGTTATATTGGAGTATGCCTTGTGTTAGGATTGATAGGTGTTGTGATTTTGAATTGAAATGTCTTGAGTATGTTGTGAGGTTGATTAAGGTGTATGTTTTATAAGGATGGTAATGACTATCAATGTGCATTATTATGATATGAAATGAAAATGTGTTAACCTCACTTATATGAATTGTGATGAAAGGTTTATACTCATGCAATTCTTATTGAACTCTGATGATGATGATGATTATACAAGGTATAGACCCTATGACCTATACTAAGTTATGATTGATACTAAAGACTTAACCACATTTCAGTAAAGGTACTTAGTTTAGCACCGAGTGACCTTTACAATGGGAGGTGATGACTTCCCAAAGAGGAAGGTTCACCCTATAGTTATGCATGAGATGTTCACTTCCAAAAGAGAAATACTCATCCAATAGATTTCCATGAAGGGAGGCCCAAATTACCAAGTGGTACGAAGAGGGAATATACTATCTCTTAGTTCTTGAACTATGTTGCCCGCATAGGAACACTAGCCAGTGGATCCACCTACAAAGCTACGTTTATGTTTTGCTTTACTTTGGCCGGTAAACCACCATCCATCGTTGTAAGGTTTTACAACACCGGATTCCACACTTAGCTCTTGTGGTCTATGTCGGTTAAGGCAAGTGTTCCGCAAAGTAAAATGAATTAATGAAGTATAAACCAACGAAGGTAACTTGTAATGTTTTACATAGCTTAGGTAGGGGTATGGACTCTACCTAGACTTTCACTAGTTGGCCTTGATGGAATATTTAGGAAGTTTATATTATGTATATATATGATAATAATGTATATAATGAGAATAAGTTGATGTTACACTATATATGGCCTTATATGATGATGATGATTATCCTTATGAACATGTATTTAGATTATGTTATTAAAGTTTGACATTAGTTATGTTTTCTTGTTGGGGCTACTTGATTGAGTAAGGTTATGGGTCCCTAGTTGGTCATTACGCTTGTTTACTTGATGAGTATTCATGAGTAATTGTCTTGCTTATTATGATATGGTTAACTATTATTCATGCTTGTGATGTCATTCCTTGATGATAGGTTGTCGTAGATTATGAATTCAAATATTATGGTATGCATATTACTTGTTTGAGTTTGTAAGCATGTTTTGTTACTTAATATGACTTACATGATTATGCATAACACTTTTAAAGGGTAAAATAGCATGTTTAAACTAAATGTCCCTTTTTGGCATATTTTGATAGTATATGTGCATATGGTCTCATACTTAGTACAAGTGGCGTACTAACCCCATTTTCTTCCTATTTATCAAAAATTTTAGGTTCCATCGTTGAAGGCTTATTTGAGATGACTTGAAGAAGATTTGGATATTCTCTATCATCCAAGTGGGTAGGTCCTCAGTTTCCGAGGGCGATGCTAATATCTTGCTTATGAAATTGCCTTGTTTCTCCAAGTCTTTTATGTTCATTCTACTTTCATCTGAGTACGATTTGTATAAGCCTATATGTGGCTTCTTTACATTGATGTACGACTATTCCCAAATTGTTATCATCATTTAGATGGTATGAGGGGAAAAAATCTTTAAGAATATGTTCTATATTACTTATATATGTATGTGAAATAAAAGTAGAAGGCTATGTAACCTTCCTATACGAAGGATCTATGTATACTTGATATATATATTATTTGTATGTAGAGGTCTATGTGAACCTCATAGTATAAGTAATAAAATTTTTAAATTTTTTGAAAAATTTGACCTATGAATGTGATGATATAAACTAAGAGGCTTATCTTAGTCCTCAAAGAGGGCGACGACGCCGGTTACATCTAGGGGGTAAACCCAGATGTGACAACAAGTACAATTTTTGTTTTTGAAAAATTACATATGTATCATATCCTTACTTAAATATTTATTGAATTATGATATTTTGTAAAATATATATCATGTTTAAAGATAAAATATTAAAATATTTATTGCAAGTGTACTTAGTGTCGTGCACATATTCAATTACAAATATTAATCTAAATGAAATTATTGTAGGTAAATGGTGTCCATAATTTACAGTCATAACCTCCTAAAGGAAAAGTTATTGCTGACAATTTTTAATCTTGATATTGATATTATTTTTCTGTTTTATTTGTTAAGTTTATTTACCAAATGGAGTAAAGTAACGAACAATACAAATTAAGAAATACTACTTTCTCAATGCATTTTGAAATGTTTAAGTTATATTTGATCATTTTTGTCTGAAAAAACAATTAACTCTATAAAATTCTATATTAATAATTTAAAAGCACTTGTCCAATATTCTTTCTGTTATGCTTATTTAAAAAAAAGTTAATTTTGTAATATTAATTCTATTTTCCAACATCATATGGTATCTGATATGATATACATGTGCAACACAAGTAACGTGAAACTAGTATGTTTGAAAAACTAAAACTCTTTCTATGGTTTGAGATAATTACTCGAAAACTCTCTTGAAAATCATTGTTTCCCCTCTTTTTTAAATGTGAAAACAATATATCTTTGAGAATACTTAGTTCCATATACTCCTTTTGATGAAATGAACTTCATTTATGACTCTTACATAACTCAAATCTCAAGTCTTAAAATAAGTTTAATATATTTGCAAAAGACTTCTTGAAAAGACTTTATGAACTTTCTAGACTAATGTCTTAACATTTCTTGAATTTGAATTTATGGATTTAAGATTATGAGTAAAGTTTGTGGATGATTTCTAGATGTTTTGATGTAATGTAGGGTAGTTCAAATCAATAGGATGCGTTTATATACTGTTGAAGGACTTAAACGATCTAAACAATGAAAATCTGAATTTGGGCGGATGGACGTGGCGCAGTGCTGGTGCGCCGTGCCAACCTCCAATGTTCACTAACCACTTTTTGTCACAGTGCTGGCACATTGCCCCAGCCCTCCTGGTTAATCTGGGGCGTGTTGTGCTATTATTGCCCTTGGTGAAACGCAAGAACTTTTCTTCTCATTTTCTAACCTTAATTCGATTAATTTCAATTCTTTTTTCTCAATAAATTTTCTGATTCTTGTACCCAAAATATATTCACAAGGATCTAACTTAATATAACTCTGATAATCAATATTAAACTCTCAAGAACTCCTCAATCGCAACCCAAATTCAAGAACGAAAGGAATTCAAGAACAAGTACCAAGAACAGTAAAACCTCCACTCTTTTAAGATAAACTCATGAAGAAATTAAAATATTTTTAATGTGGCTAACGAACCCAGCGTTATGAAAGTCTCACATATTTCGTAGGATCAAATCCTTGATGAAATTTGCGATCAATTCTTTAGGAAGACGACTTATGTTGACTTCCATCTTTTCTTCTCTCTAAACATTTAAGATGAATATTTAATTGTGAAAATTGAACCAATTCAGTTTTGAACCTAATGAACTTACTAAAAATGAAATAAATTAATGGGTAATGAAAATACCATAATACCCTTCCTAAATCTTTTAGATTTACCTTGGCTAAACAAATTCAAATGGGAATATATTCTTCATATGAACTCGAAATTGAGAAAACTTAGTGGGGTTTGAAATATAATTCAAATGTCTTTCCTACGGTATCTTGTAGAACACCTAACTTATAATGAGCTAGGAGTTATGATCATTTGAAGTTAACCCAAAAATCAAACTTAACATAACTTTAAAAAAATCCAGTTTTTTTAGTCTTTTTAATAAAAGGCTCTTTCTAATTCTTGCTCTTGCAATGAATCTTAAAATTATAAAGAGAGATTAGTAAAAAAAAATGTAGTAGCTTACTTCATTTAGTGAGATATTAGCTCCAACCAACAGTAGAGCACACTAGTTATGAAAACTCCCACATCAAAAAGGTAGATTCTACTTGTAAAGATAGAACCTTGTATCATAACATTTTCGATATGTGGATCCACTATTCAGGCAATTTAAAGGCATATCTACGCGGGCACATAGTTTTGAACTAGAGGTAGCTTGTAGACACGGCCCTATTTAAGCCTCCATCGCAAGGTTTGTCGGTGCGACAAAGTAGTTATTTTAAAAAAGTTATTATCATGGGGGGAAAGTTATAAGTGAATTACTAATACAAGTTAAAACATTATAGATTATAGAATTAATTCTTGAATAGAGTCTAAGTTAGGAAAACTTCCATCAAGCCACGATCCCTTAGTATGTGAGAAAATCTTCAAAAATTCATTGATGCTAAGCTAAGTTCCCTTCTATTAAAAAGCCTTTATTAACATTACATTATAAAAAAAAATAGGCTTTAAGAGATTGACTACTCATATGCTTATATCATAGATCAAATATGATAGTTCATCAACATAAATCATGTGAAAAATCCTTTCAGATGGACATATCATATTCAAGCACCTGCTCTAGTTTAGGGTACTCTTGGAAACACCTTTCAAGTTCCTTGCTATTGACTAGGTCATCATTTCTGTATGTGTGTATAAACATATATGAGAGAATCCATTTCACATAACATATTAAGACCCCACATGTTCATTCATTAACATAATCATGAATTCATATTCATGTACATAGAAAAATAAACGTAGGAACTATCCTAGGAAGACAGAGATGTGCAATACATAGACAAGGTCCCATACCCTTTCCCATAATAATACACCTATCAAGTCATTCCTAGTTAAGGGAATACATAACATGCTTCATTCACATATACCTTACATGCTTAGTAGTAACGTAAGTGCATATGAGAATACCTTTCATTAGACACCATAAACCTATACTACTTGTAAGCATGCATGAAGTCTAAGTGTGTGTACATTGGCCAACATGATCACATAATGGATATCAAAAATACATTGACGCAGCAACCCTCTTAGGACCACAATTCACCTTAGATCATAGACCACACAACACAATTTAGCATAGGAGACAAGCTTAATTGATATTACACTTAAGACTACTAACCTTAGCTATTCACACATGCTATACACACATTCATATAGGGGTACATTAGTAGGGAAAATCAACCATCAAAACGCATAAATGGCAGCACCTAAACATATCCCTAACATAGTTATGCACATGCTTATACAATAGTTACACAACCTAGATTACAACTAGAATATGAGACTAGGCATGAGGCTTCACTTTGGTTGATCATCACTAACACATATTACTAATATAATTTACTTCAAGTATATGATCACATAACATATAAATTGACAATAAATTAAACACCGCCACCATAAGTGGACCATACCACTCAGTGCCATATAAGGGTTCATCAACTACCAATTCTATTGGAAAGTAGAGTGGAACAACCATTCGTACCAATTCCTCAACCTTTGATCATCATTGTCCTATACACCTTTTTCATCAACAATTTATGTATATCACAATAGCTACATGTACTTTAACATAAATGAAATCATATATCACTCACTACAAGATCATGCTACAAACTAGTACATTACATCACGAAATCAATAAAGAGTAGAAAGACATAAATCACTTACTAATATCCATTACTTTGTTCATCATGATCACAATTCATAATTCATCAATAATAACAATCTAGGTAAGTAACTAAAGACATAATAACCAAGTCCAAATCATGCTTCATCTACCTTAGAATTGAGATCACATCATGTACATTACAATTTCAATCTATAGAGCTAAAACAATGTAAACCAATCCTTAACAAAACGCATTTGATTTGATTATCAAGGATTCATACCCAAAATTCATCCATAATATCAACATAAGGCAGTAAATACAATTATCTTTACATAAACAAATCCTACATTCATGCTCTATAGAATCAAGATTAAAGTGAGTGTCATACATTAACAATCAATAGGAAGTAGAGATCATGTCTTCATATATCAACCCACATTGGAAAAATAACACATAATTCAAAATCATATTACATGATAGACAATAGATATAAGCAATTCTACATGCTAGAATCCTAATTTAATAAACATAAAGTCAAGATCACAAAGCCACACGTAGGCTAAATCAAGAGTTTGAAGGGAGCATGGGTTCATCATGTAATTGGATTAAAATTCACATTGCAATTAACATATTAACATCAATATATAATGAGGAAGCCTTTACGAACGTTTTGAGAAAGAACCCATGGCTAGATTTTAAGATAAGCTGTTTGATCATATTTTCTCTTTGAAAACTTTGACTATATATGAAGGATTACTATACCTCATAGTAGAAGAAAACCACTGAAACATGATGAAGATCCATGGAAATCCAAGATCCAAGTTGTTATTGAGCTTCATCTCCAATGGAGGTTCATAGAGAGGAAATTTTGAGAGACGGAAGTCTAATTTAAATTCATGGATTGGGAATGTGGTTGTCGCATTTTTAACCCACTTACTAAACCCAAATATAACCAAATAAACAAACTAGGGTCATTATAGCACGTGGGGTGAATTTCCCATTCACCCATTAAATTAAAGCAACGTGCATAGCAATTTTTGAAGCGTGCATGGCAGTTTTTGCATCATGCCTCGACGGACCCATCGATGCCCAATACGTCCATCGACGGATTGTACTGAAGGCCGTCGTTTGGGTCTATGGATATGAAACTTCCTTAACGCTTCACAAGGCTAAGTACCAATCGACGCCTCACCGTCGACGGGGCGTCGGTGAAACTACTGGCCATCAATTAAGGGTCGTTGGTAGACATTGCCAAGGTAGTGTCTAGAAAGACTTTGGGTTCTCTTTAACGGCCTTTTGCAGGGCCCTTGGGGAGTCCAACCTAAAAATTTCCATTGTAATTATAAACCTTATCATGTCAAGGACCTTCCACATCGTTTCCCCGCAAACAATCATTCTCAACACATCCAAACATGTTAGGCACACTCAAGTCACACATGCACATCTGAAAGGCTAATTTCAAAAGTCTTAGATGTTCAATCTCTAAGATTAATGAAACTTAAAACACTATCTATGAACATCATTATTACTCATATAAATACTTTATACGGGATTGACACACATATAAGCACATAAAAACACCTAAGGCCTCTTGGTGACTAGTCGTCGAACGTCTTTGTCTTCCATTGACGTTTGACTTCAAAATCAATTCAAATCTATCATGCATGCTTTAAAACACTTAATTAACGTGTTAAAAATCCTATAGTCACATGTGAGGGCTCTAGACACCCTAAATCATTTTGGGTGTTTACAAATTCACCAAGGATTTCATCATGAATTTATGGAAAGATCATCACTAATGTATGGTGTATTTCACTCTTGGGATTTCTTTCCCCAAGAGGCCCTTCCAAAGATGATTTTCCACTTCCCCGAAATTTGGGTTTCAATCTAGACATGGGTTGTCTTTTAAAAACAAAATATTTAATCAATTGTGATGAATTATAGTCTTTTATCATTGTTTAACTAAGTATCAATGGTCAATGTTTGATAACCAATGAAGATTTGCCCCTTTGAACCCTTGATCTTCCCTGCACTCATTATGCCTTGAAATTCTATTATTATTGTGGGAGAATATGATTATATGAATATGTAGAATAGTAAGGGCTATGTATTAATTCTTTTATTCACTTTGTTTATCGATTGTCTATGTATTCTTTGGTGATTGAAGTTAGAAGAAAGGAAAATAAGGTATTAAGGTTGGTTTTTTCTTCAAGTCAATTATGAAGGATGATTTACTTGGATTGTATTGTTTCTACGTCCAATGTGTGGTTGTGATGTTGATAATATGTATTCCACATCAGTGACCTTAGACTATTTAATTGACTATGAAGTATGCAAGTATGTAAGATATGATAATTATATGCTTGAAAGTAGCTTCTCATGACTATGATTAAGTGTGGAGTAAAATGTTTTCTCACTTGTATGTGGTCTTCTAAGAAGATACCCCTTGTAGTATCAATATTATGTGAAGGACTCCCGCCTCATGAGACCTACTTGCATAGTCATCACAACTACTAGGTGTGGCTCTGCTTTCTACTTGATGTCCGTACCCTTGCTAGACCATCCGTCTCACTTTGCATATCCACTTAGAGTCAAGAATATACTCCAAGGTTTACTTGTTAAGTCTTGCTCAACCTTCTCTTATGAAGGGATGTAGTGCAAAATCTCTCCATGCTCAAGTGAATTTCATAACTTTCAATAAATCATCCTAAATCTAAAGTCAACACAACCATCCAAAGTTTCAATATTCCTAAATTCATTTTATCCTCGTTCATAAGTATATTATAGGATTTTCTAGCCTTAGCTTTGTTCTGACATTCTTCAATACTAGGTGAATATAGTCATAACTCCTTATTTATGGTTTAATTTAATCAATACCAATAATAAATCATCAAATATATTTCAATTCATACTTAGGTGATTCAATCATGATCAATTATATATAATAAAATCAATTTAAGAAGAATCAATACGAAACCGTCATATAGTCTCTAATGTCCTAAGATCACCATGATCACCTTCAAATTTAATTACCATAATTAACCATGGGAAATCCATAAAAATATCATATAATAATAATATATACATCGTTGAATGCTACCCACTAGATTGGGATCACAATCAAGCCTTACCCACAATGCAATCACAATCCTCTCCATATTAGGGTTGTTCTGATTCACAATTAAAGGGCAAACTAAGGGACCTCATAGATGGAAGAATACGTGAATGAATATGCTTCAAAAACCTTAGGTTAGGTCATTAAATGCAGATTTAAATCTTGACCCATTCCTCCTAAAATCTGCTACAATTTCTCTTCTTCTTCGATGGTGGTTTTGGGAGAACTTTGGAAGAGAAATGTAACACCCCATATCAAAAACAGACCAACAACATGTTCTTCAGAAAATACGTAGGTGCAACAGATGGTGGCCATCCACGGACTGTAGCGTGACCTACCGTCCATCATGCACATTCATCGATGGAGTCAGAAACCCACAAAACCTCAGCCACAAGGAAAAATTTGACTAAGTGTCGAACGACGGATGAACCGACGGTCCATGGGTCAGACGATGGTCTGGAATTTGCGTGCGTTGATTAAAACCCCATTCACACACTCTATGACAAGATCCAAGGATGATTAGCACAGTCTGTAGGTGGACCTACCGTCTGTAGGTCTGAGCGTAGGTGGGAATCAGCAGACAGTTAACGGGGAAATACAGTTGGGTCAACTTAAAATAGTCCTAACTCTTAGCACAAAATGAATTAGGTGTTCCATCAACTACCCACATATAGATAATTGAATTAGCTTTCTATATCCATCGAGATTGCTAAAATTAGAGCTCCAAGTAAAAACTTACACTTGGTTTAGTAAACTCATGTCGAACAGATCCAACCTACAGACCAAACAACGGGCCGTCGATGGAATGACGGACCGTCAATCCTGGTCGTCGTTTGGTCTGACAGCAACTAATGCATGGATCTTTTGGTCTTTTTCCACTTTGTTTAAACCCTAAGATACAACTTTATGACAATAAATCATCAGATTTTAGTCAGTTTAAGCCTAGAAACATAACAATAACTTACCTAAGTAAAAATCATAAATAAAAAGTTAGAAAATTAGAAGCAAGAGAGAGAAAAAGCTCAAGAAGCCTAGTTCAATAAAGAAACAAGTTTCTATCAGTTCCATCCCTAAAACCTTAATTTTGTTGCCACGAATTTCATCATCAGGTTTGTGGGATTTCACTGGCGGATTCCTTTCAGCTATTGGGTCCCTAGTTTTCAGTCAGTTCTTGATTCTCTTATCATGATCAAAGATAGGGTTCCTAGAATTACAACAGTACTTCTTGATCTAGTTAAAATGTATGTTCCAAATAATATTATCATGTTATACTCAGATTATTTCATGAATTTCAAAATCCTAACTTTGTATTTCTTTAGTTCTTGAATTACACATGCTAGGTCAGATATATCAGTTATGCAGTTATACATAATTCAGTTTTTAATACATCATTATTAGATTAAATATTGCATTCTCAGTTTCCATGTTTAGTTTTGAGCTATCCAGTATTTACAAAAAGTTTCTTCATATTCATTTAACTACATAAATCAATGGGAGTAGCATAATATCGAGTTGGACTAGGGTTCAGCCTACCCAATTAGTCCTATAACTACTAGTCAAGTAGGTTGTAAGTCCCCTTTGTGGGCAATCAATTTAGTGATCACACCAGCATGTCTTTATACCTCAGGTAGAGTATATTGGGTCCTCTCGATGGGGCGTATACATCGGACTCCACATTTAGATCTTGTGGTTTTATTATCGGTTACTAGTATCTCCCACAGTTCAGTCAGAATATCTTGCATTTACCATTTATCAATATATTTAGTATTCAGTTTTAGCATGTTATAAATTAGTCAATGTATCCAGTTAGCTATGATATCACTATATCATGTTCAGGTTATTATACTGGCTTTTGTGCTTGTTCAATTATGTTTTATTTCAGTTCTACTCTATCCTACATGCTTAGTACCTTTCATGTACTGATGCATACATGCGCTACATCTTTTTTCTTATGTAGGTTCAAGTTCTAAGCATTTAGATCACACATAGATCGATTTTCCGGTCTTTAGTTCAGCAGATTCAGTGGTGAGGAAAATGGTCATGAGTTTCTTTCAGTATTTAATCTTTGAGTTTCAGTTTTTGCTAGACTTAGATGGGGCTTGTCCCAGTACTTCTACTCAGTGAGAGGCTTATTTTAGACATAGTTAGTTTTAGCTTTGTGTTGAGTTAGTAACTTTATTGTATAAATTCATCATTCTTCATATTATATTATTTTAAGCATACGGGTATTTCCCATCTTTTCATTATAATTTATGATTTAGCTTCCGCATCAGTTTGTTATCTTTAGTATGTTCATGATCATGCCAGCAGGGTTACCTTGAATAATTTGAAATAGAATAAGAATATATCATAAACACGTTTGCCAAACATGGACTTACTACAAAATCATTGAAATGAAAGTACAAAATAAACACTAGGGACAACATCCACTAGCTTTTTCTAAAACTAACGCTAGACTAAATGTAGCATCATCGAGATCAAAAGGACCTACCAAATGGTCTAGAGAAACGTTGACGTCCAAACCGTTGCAAGAGTCATCAATCTGTCCCTTAACCTTCATCAATAAAATCAAAAATACTAGGGTTATTACACCACTTATACTAAGTATAGGTGAATGCACACATACACATAAGGCTATGCATGATCAAAGAAAGTTCTTCCTAAAAAACATGCTATTTCTGGAAAGCCTAGTGACTAGACTTTTCAAAATCGTTAGTTGTGAATTATGGTATGAATATGATGTATTTTAATGCATTAAAAGAACACAACTTATTTTCTTTATTATTACAATATATTAGTATCATCAACATAATTTTAGGATAACTCGGGGGAAGATTTGAGATTTTTGATCCTCTTAGGACGAGAGCTCCACTTTGTACCTTTGATTATTTTTAAGTATTTTTATTATTCTTGTTCTTTAGTTAAATATTTCATTTGGTCCTATGTTTTACTTACAATTTCAATTATTAATTGTATTCCATATTCACAATGAATCGATGTAAGTAATCAAAGGACTAAGGAATGATTTCCATACCTTATTCTGAGTCATTCTTTACACTATATTTTCATTACCTTTCATATGCAATTCTCTATTGATCATGCCTTTGATTTCATTACTTTCATATTTATATATTATACATTTCATATACAGGACTCTTTGGAATCGTTGATGTAGCATAATACATCTTAAGTGAGGGCCCAACATATGGGACCTCAACCCGAGGACCTTCTTTAGAAAACACAGAGTCTGCTTCACTCGTTCATTCATAATTCACATTATTCATTTAATTAATTCGTAGGCTGATGTAAAAACCAACTATACATAGATGAAGTTTAATACTCTCATGATGATCATGAAGTGCAATGACCACGAATGATCTAATGTCATTACTTGAATCTGATTTCAGCTTCTGATTGTCTTGCATAAAAACCTTTGGTATCGTTCATTTAATTATCTTTCATACTTTTGAGGAAATCAAGCCTTAAATTACATAGATCATGTGAGCATCATGAAACCCATTATACACCCCACACTGAAAAGAGGTGGAATCACTGACCAAAGTGACCCAAAACATGCTAGCGTACATGGGAATTGAACCCCCCCGATCCCTATAATGGCAGTATAGGTTCGAAGACTAGGATATATAAGGAGGCCAATACCCGGCATGCTGTACATTCTCATCTCATGAGAGTTACGTGAACCTCATCCCTTCCCGAAAGAAGGCATCACCGATCATAGCTAGCCTATCGTTGCTCAGTATAAAGTTCCATTTTATTCAACTCATACGTCATGGCAGTTGGCCTCTAGTAAGAGGACATCATATCTCAATAGATGATTTCTCAACTCATCATTAGTATTAAGTTTCTTAGTCTTAATACTTTCATTAGAGTGTTCATAGAGACTGGTCACTTCATTAACTTTACACTCTCATAGGTGAGTACATTTTTGTAACATTTACTTAGGCTCATTTGAGATTCCTCTCATCCATTACATTAGACTCATATCATTTTTTCATCAAATGCATTAACATTAGCATATTTTCTCTATATAATTACTCACCCCATTTTACGTGAATGTTCATTTCATCATATGTCAATGCACTTGGCCATGTAGCGTGTTTCACACTCTTACTTAACCCTTCTAGGGTTTCATCTTTACATTGTTCATTTCATCATTTCTTTGTGCATTTCATCATTTCTTTGGTCAATGACTTCCTTCGAAAGTAAAAAACAATAAAAGGGGGGTTTCTAATTCTAAATGAATGAAAATAACTAACACAATTGAAAGAGACACTTAACAGCTTCGAAAGTTGGAGTTTAATCAATGAATCAAAGTAACTAGGGTTTACGTGTTCCCCACAGGTTCATAACTTGATAATTCTAACTATAACAATTCTTTCCTAGTATCTTGCATGCAAAGTGATAAGTTATGTATTTCTAAATCCTTGGTCCGGTATCTAGAAAATCTCACTCCGCACATTGGTTCGGCTACGTGTGTTGCTATCCTAACCCTTATCTTTACCTTATATTAAGCATCGTGTTTGATATTTGACTAAGTTATTACCTCGTACCAATCAATAGTAGCCTATTAGATAGTATACACTAAATCAATAATAATAATTCTTTTCCTATTATCTAACTCCTTGGACCGACAAGTAGCATTAAGGCAAGTTCTAACGTTGGCCATCCGTTAAAAAGACTTCTAAGCGAAAGAATTATTAAAACATGCAAGACTTTATTCTAGAATTGTTATTTTAGTTAGGTTTTATCTCATTATTTGCCAATGGTTAACACAACCCTAGTTATGGAGTTCAGTTCCTAATAGTAATAATCACAATATTCAAATATATTAAAGAAGAATTCATGTACTTACTTCAATGAGAAAGAGTAAAATCCAAAAGTTTTCTTGATTACTCACCAAAAGTCACTTGCAAAAATCTCATAGATTTCAATAGTCTCCCAAAAAGTCTAATGATTATCAAAAATCTCACTATACAATGTTTACCAATACTTAGTTTAACAATCTAAGAGTCTAACTATCCGGAGTCTAACTATCAGGAGTCTAACCTAATAGAGTCTAACAGTCTTAGAGTCTAACCTCAAAAATGAGGTTTTTCGAGCTATTTCTAAAAAATAATAACCTAATTAAACAAGGACTCTATTTGCTGGAAATCTGCAAACACCGGCTAGGTCGACGGACCTCGCGAAGAATCGTCATGGTCACGACGGACCGTCATGGACTCCGTCGTCCCATACTTATGCAATTTCTTCGACTGGTCTTCTTCATTACCCTCGACGGCAAGTATGACGGACCGTCATAGGCACAACAGTCCGTCGAGGGACTTCAATTTCAAAACACTTAAACTCTTGAAATATAGGTACTGGGATCACTTCTCTAAACTTCATGATGAACTTGCAGGACGGACCGTCATAGACACGATGGACCGTCACAAGCTACGTAACCCCACACTTGGTCAGACTTCCCCATCTTCCTTTAGATGCTGCACTACGCTGCCACCTACGGACCATCACAAGCACGAAAGACCGTCATAAGCTCCGTAGGTGGTCTCTTTTGCATTTTTTTGCTCAAAATCTCTGTATTCAGCTTTGGACAGATTTCCTGCAAAATAAAAAGAAACTTATATAAAAATTAGCACAAAAACGCTCTTGGACACACTAAACTTAATGAAAAAGTATTAATAATACCGTGAAACCACGGTACATCAACACCCTCATCTTAAATTCGTTGTTTGTCCTCAAGCGAGGCACTATGACTCAATATAACATCTTTGTACAATAGTATCCATTTTAATCCTTTGCAATCATTTGGCTATCAATCCCTATTAATCTCATCAAATCTATGCATGCTATCAGTATTAGGCTTGAACTATGTGGGATCTGAACATGACACAGACTCACCATGCACTAACACCTATCATGTTCAATTTCTCACTGAGGTGCTAAAAATTCCGGTATTGCTACTATTGTCCTCACTTAAAAACAAAATCCTCATTTTTCAAACAATGATTTCAATTTGAGTATAAGGATTACTTTTCAACACTCGCTCTCAGACCAAAGTCACACTCATTCATACCTATTGCCATAAGCTTGCCCTTATTTTCAGTGCCTTAAGTTTGCTATACAACCCTTAGGATCACGATAGGACTTTCTTGGCTTGTAACATAGGCTCAGGGTCAGGTAGGGTATATTTAGGTATACTTTAGTGACTTTTTGCCCTCCTTCCACACTCTATCATTTTATCTTGCCTAGTTACACATATTCTTTGACCTTGCTATTTTCTCTTCTTTCTTCATTTGTGTAAGTGACTCTCTTCTTTTCTTGCTTGTATTTCTAGTATATTTTTCTTTTTCTTTACTTTTATTTCTACTAATTCTTGAGTCACTTTACTTTTGTTCTTTCTCTCTCTTTGTTCTTTCAACCCCACTTTCCAAAGCATTCCTCATAATAGCCACCCTCAACTCATGACTTTTCCATGAGTCAAGGTACACAATATCCAAAGTTGCATTAAGAAGGTTGTTTACTGCATTAGCCACACTCAAGCTGAGGTGCAAATGTCCAAGGAGGGACCAGGGCCAACACATTGTTCCCAGAAAAGATTAGTTGGGGTGAAAAAGAAAGGTCTATTTTTATGCTCAGATCATTTGGATCAAAGAAGGATAAATTTCATTTGGTTTTCTTCAATTTAGACTAAAGATGGGTATATTGAATAAGGGCCTATGATCCTTTCCTAATTGTCTATTACAGCTTACCTTTTAGCAGGACTAACCAGGCAAGTTCTAGCTCAATACAAATAGTGGACTTATTCGAATTTTCTTCACACTCACTTGACATATCATCACTATACCAGATTATCAGACACCTAGTTCGAATTTAAGACTTAGGGTAATGCATCGGTGTAACTCTATGTAATGTTTAGAGCCACACAATTATCAGTTACTATGCCTAGTCATGCATCATTTTCCAGTTTATCAGGATATCATTTTAGCAATCATGCTCTAGAATTAAACTATGTACAAAAGATATAAACGTGCCGGTTCAACAGAAAAAGTAATCAGTCTTTTGGGGGGAAAAGAACACAGGCAAGAAAACCCCAAAAGAGGATAGTGAATTGGGCTACTCAGACTTCACCCTAACACTCACTTTCCATTTACCCCACCCCCAACAAAAAAGCATGAAATTGTCCGCAATGCATAAAAATTTAAATACTTGAGTGGTAGGTGAAGCAAACCTGTGGCGCAATGCACCGTCAATCAGCAAGCTGGTGGGTCCGGTTCCTCAGAACCCACGTCCTCTACAATCTGGACACCCTCAGTAGTGTCCTCAACAACAACTGCAGTATCATTAATGCCTCGTGCTATCTCCACAGTGCGGGAGCTAGATGCCCAAGCCTCTAACTCTGATTCTCTCATATGGTGCTCCTCCTCCTCAGCAAGTGAGGCTCTCCTCGCATCCTCCATCTCTCGGCGCTCCTTTTTCCGTGATCGCGCCTTGTCCTCTACTCGACCTCTACGCCTCTTGGCATTCTCTCGAGGGGGACGTGGTGGAATCTTTGAGGTGGCGAATAGGGCCACTAGCACTGTGTCCTCAGCAGGCTCAACAGAAGAGGCCTCATACTCCGGCACCCTAGCCTCTAAGATTTTGTCGATATCTGCACGAAGACTATCAACTGCAGCCTGAAGAGTCGACACATCAACTGGAGGGGATGGTCGGGCTAGCACCCTCAACTCGAAGGAGTCCAAGTGGTGGTTAACCTCGGTAATCTTTCGCTCTGTATACTGTACCATTTTCCGCTCTAGATGCTCTTCTTACTCAGTAATCGACTTCTGCATCCACGGCTGGATATGATGCAAAAGTGTAGCCATTTGTTCCTCCATTTTTTGGACCCTCGCAAGCGGGACCAGTGCCGGTAGAGGGGCTGCGCGAGAGGAGCTCGGGGCAGTGCTACTACCCGGGATAGACTCGACCAGGGTAGTGTTAGTGGACGCCACCTGTGTAGCCGTGCGGGCCTGGGCTACCGTATCAGCAAGATCATCAGCAAGTGGGGGCAGCTCTGGATGGGGCCCTCTGCGTGGAGCCAACTCATTGGCCTCGTCTCTGATGAGGCCGACGTCAACAGTACCTTGCGGGGTCTTGAGTTGATCTACGTGCCATATAGGCACACCTGCGGACCTGCAGAGAGCGAAGATCATGCACGGGAAAGGGTAAGTAGTAGTGACCTTGAATGCCCTCTCGTGCATGACTGCCTGTAGAGGCCACGCGAAGTCCACCTAGAACCCGGCTATCATCTCCGCCATCAACACTCCTCGATCCCATGTAACGATATTATCAGCAGCTATGGGGGAAAGACAGTGACAGACAAGCAGCCACAAGAACTTCGCCGTGAAAGTGAGGTTTGCCTTCTTGTTGGCCCCCTTTGGCTCAGTTACCCAGTCGGCACCCTCTCCATCGACTGACAGGTGCAGGGCCATCCACCTCTTGGTGGTCTCTCTCAATGATGGCTCTTGCAGGAACTGGCCATCTTTAACTATCTGCCAGCGGTAGTCGAACTTGGCAGTGAAGGGGGGTCCGAGTAGCATCAACACCCTTGCCGTATAGTAAGCAGCGCATGGCGGGCAGGGAAATGTCAACCTGTATGCCCCGTACTCGGACCTGCTGCAGTTGGGCCTGTTTAGCGGGGGCATCCCGCCTATCTATCTGCGATCGAAGAGTTGCTACGTAGGATGCATAGAACTCTCGGACAATTTCTTCACATTAACGTCCCAATGGACGTGCTGTCCACTCCAAGCGATGCCTGGTGAAGAGATTATGGATCTCAGGCATCATTGGGAGGCTCCCTGTAAGGACCCGCCGCTCTAAGGTGAGTGTTCGAGTCATCACTCCTTTATTAGTCAGGAACTTAGCGTCGGAGTAGACTTGAAATTGCCCGTTGACACACCACCGGTTCGGCTAGTCAGTGGGTGGGGTAGGTACCTGAGCTGGTGAGCCTGATGTAGATTATGAACTGTCACCCTCATCAGACAAGGCCAATGCGGTAGTGGTGGCGGGTGCGGGAACCTCAGCAGAGCCGGAGGCTTCCTCGGACCATGATACTCCTAAGAAGCCAGACGCTCTTTCTTCATTTGTGGCTGACCCATAGGGTGTGCCGGTTAGTGTGCGCTCCTCATCAGACTGGGAGGCAGTGACTATGCTGGACGCCACCTTTTTGGGTGTGGCTCTGGGAGCACGTGCAGCACGGGAAGGGGTGGAAGTGCCTGGGGCACATACTCAGGGTCACGCTCATCATCAGAGCCAATGACCATACGGGCAGATGGGGTGACAGACTTAGATCGCTTGCGTGCGTAGATTTTGTCTTGCTTGGTTGCCATCGTAGATAGTACCTGTAAAGGATCCATATTAGTATGAGGAGTGGCAAATAAGACAAGCAAAACCATACCAAACAAAATATTGAAAATAGTATGTCATTGCTATAGAAAAAGTGGCACACGACGGGCTTGGTGACGACTCGTCGTGACTATGACGGACCCTCATAGGGTCCGTCGTGTGTTACTTAGACTATGTATGTATGGAGAACCCTAAAGGAGAGTCTCTGAATAGTATGACGGTATGTGCAGGACGGACCGTAACAGGTACGACGGTCCGTCGTAGGAAAGTTGGAAAAAAATATGGAGAGCCATAGGAAAGGAGTCTCTGACCGTCATGACGGTCATGCAATACGGACCGTCGTAGGTATGACGGTCCGTCACATGTATCCGCTGGGGGACACTTAAAAAAAATGAGAGACCCTGAGAAACAGGGTCTTTGACAACCAGAACGGTTGTGCAGGACGGACCGTCGAGGGTATGACGGTCCGTCACATGTGTCCGTTGAAGGACACTTAGAAAAAATGGTCAATGGGGAGTTAGGGCTTTCCAAAAGGACCCTACGACGGTCCGTCGTGGGCATGACGGTCCGTCATCGGGGTCTCGTTCTATATATCAGTGACAGAAATGGTGTACCCCATTCATCCCCGATGAACCCAAAATTGAACTTTTAGTGTGTTGGACCTACATTTGTCTAACCCAACTACCTAGGAAACTAGTAATGCAAAAGCACCTATGTCTAGGGTTGTAAACATTGCAATTTCGACCATGTTTAACCTAGGTTAGACAGAATCATATAAAAGAAACAACATATGACTAAGAACTAAGCTAATACTAACTAATAAACAAAAATGCAAGATAAATGAGTACAAATTAGAGACACATACCTTAGAATTGGAGAAAGCAAATGGACAAGTACCCGGTGGCTAGGAAGACACGCACAACAGAAACTCCAACTAGTAGATTAACACTTTTAGGGCTTTGGGGAATTGTGGGGGGCAATGATCGGTGGTTGAAAGAGGAATAGATTGTGGAAGTTGAAAAAGAGAGAGTAGTGGGAGGAATAATGAAGGAATGAGATGAAATGAGGGATTAGGGAGTTTAAATGGTGAAAGTTTATAATAAACTCCAACAAGGTCGGGTTGGCTATGCCTAATTAATCACGCGACGGTTCCCCGACGACGGTCAGTCGCAACTGTGATGACCCATCGTTGGTTCCCTAGTGTGTGCCATAGTTTGAAAATAATAGAAAGACGTACCTGGTACGATGGATGCATACAACGGTCCGTCGCAGGTGCAACGGTCTGTTGCTGTATCCGTCAGTGACTGTTGCGGAGTAATTTTCTGCAGAATTTCCTGGTGTTGTGCCTGCAAATTTAAAAACCCATTAGTAGAAAAATGCTACCATAACTAAAAAGACTATAAGTATTGGGTTGCCTCCCAACAAGCGCCATATTTAATGTCGCGGCACGACTTGGACACTTGATTATTCAGCCTTCATCAAGATGGTTTTTCCGTATTGCTTTATTCCCCGATGCTTTATCCCCAAAATAGAGTTTTATTCGTTCTCTATTCATCTTAAACTACACTCTGTCCTTGGCTTTTAACTCAACTTGCTCCATGAGGGAATACTTGGGTAATCAAGTAAGGGCATGTCCATTTGGACTTGAGCTTGCCCGGAAGACAAGGCGACCCAGAACTGTCTACAAGCACCAAATCCCCAACCCTAAACTCTTGTTTTTCACTTTTTTGTTCATTCTCTTTCTTCATCTTTTCTTTGTGGGATATGGCTGATACTGATTGGAGTTCACCCCTCTGCCTCATGGTCCTACAAATGTTAAAGGTCGCTTCTTCATTACTCAACTGTTTAACTGTCCGATCAGCCATCAGTAGCTGCATTGCAGTGGGTTTTGGACCCCCCAAATCCAATTTCTTGTAAATCGATAGGGGCATGAGATTTATGCTTGCCCCCAGATCACATAATGCTTTCGCAAAATATAATGACCCAACTCTACAAGGAATAGTGAACACACTAGGATCTTCTTTCTTTTGTACGAGGGATCTTGTACCAATAGCACTATAATGATGCAGTCTATCATCATCATCGAAAGTGACCGATCTTTTCTTGGTGACCAGATCTTTCATAAATTTGGCATAGCCGAGCATTTGTTCTAGAGATTCTACCAAAGGGACATTAATAGAAAGCTGCTTCAACATTGTTATGAGACGCCGGTATTTACCATCTTCGGTCTTTTTCACTAATCTCTGAGGAAAAGGTGGTGGTGGCCTAGGCATGGGAATTACCTTCATAGGTACTTCTGCATCTTTTCCATTACCTTCCTCTACTTCACCACTACCCTTTACCACATTGTCATTACCCTTTCTCACATTTTCCTCAATAGACGGCATCGGTGGGGCAATGGTTTGCGTACCACCCCGAGTAGTGATTGTCATACAGTGCGCATCATTCTTTGGATTTTGGACAGTGTTGCCAGAAAGAGTGCCTGGTTGCCGTGTGTTCACTGTCGTAGATAATTGGGCCATTTGCAACTCGATCTGCTTAATCAAAATTGCATGTGTATCAACTTTTTGCCAAATACTAGCTAAATCACACCTCAACTCTTTAATGTGCTCATCACTAGCATCAAACCTCCTCATCATTTTGTGCAACATATCCTCAACTCGCGCTATACTATCTCTACCATCCCTAAGAGTAACTTCACAATTTTGAAAAGGGACATAGGGCCCATTCCTGTCGTTTCTATTAGCATAGTTACCCCTGTTAAAGTTGTTGTCGCGGTTGTAGTTTCCATCTCGGACATAATGACCCTCACAGTTGTAGTTACCATAGTTCCGACCATGGTTCCCTTGACCTTGGTGCCAGTTATCTTGATTTGAGCCTTGGGCGCTTGGTCGGAAACCCCCCGTCTGCTCATTTACTGTATAAGTGTCCTCTGCATAATTGCATTCATCATTAGGAGGTGGTTGTTTAGCCAAGTAGTTGACTGCACTTATCTTTTCTGCACCCCCAGTGACATGTTTGAGTACCAACCACAGCTCAGTTCTCATCTGAGCCATTTCTTCACGAATCTCATCTATGGCTGGGTTGTGAGTGGACTGCACTGCGAAGGTGTTTCTCCTTGTATCGGACTTCCTAGTACTCCAAGCTTTATTATTCCAGAAGATTTTCTCTAATTTTTGAGCGATCTCAGCATAAGGACACTCCCATAAGATCCACCTGAAATAGTATCAAACACCGCTTTATTGTTATTATCATGTCCCCGATAGAAGTATTCCTTCAGTGACTCATCATCTATACGGTGATTTGGAACACTTCTCAAAAATGAGGTGAATTTATCCCAAGAATTACAAACTTACTCTCCTGGTAGTGCCACAAAGTTATTCACTCTGTCTTTGTGGTTTAGTTTCTTGGAGACCGGATAGTAGCGTGCTAAGAAGACATCCTTAGTTGGTTCCAAGTGAAGATTGAGTTGTATGGGAGCTCAGTGAAACACATAGCAGCCAGTCCCGTCAGTGAGAGAGGAAACAATTTGAGACCAAGTACATCTATATCCAAATCAGTCCTCCCTATACAACTTTTACACACAACCCTTACCTTAGCTATATTGGCATGTGAATTCTCAGAAGGTAGCCCTGAAAACAAACCTCTAGTAGTGAGCATTTGCATCAGGCTACTAGTTACCACAAAAGTGTGGCCTATGGGTAGAGGAGGCAAAACCAGTGGCCCATCAGAGTCTGCTATGTTATCATAGCCTCAGTAGTATGCTTT
Source organism: Solanum lycopersicum (assembly GCF_036512215.1). Lineage (NCBI taxonomy): Eukaryota > Viridiplantae > Streptophyta > Magnoliopsida > Solanales > Solanaceae > Solanum > Solanum lycopersicum. The sequence continues at coordinate 21,879,207 of NC_090805.1, forward strand.
GGGCCGTGGTACAGGATTTTGTCCCCTCTGTTGGTGTTCATCCGGAGCATCGGGTAACATATGACCATGAACATCAACCGGAGCTGGGATATTCTGGTTCGGATCATCATCATTTATCCCATGTTTCGATTCATATTGTGCAGTGTACGCTCTAACTCGTGATCGTAGGGAAAACAGGGTTCTCTTCCTCTCCGTGTATTTGGCATACAAGGAGGATAGTTTTAAAAAAAATCAAAAACAATAAAACAAAATAAAATCAAGAAAATATCAACTAAACTATAGTAATAAGTTCAAGTTAATCTAGAAGCTATAATCCCCGGCAGCGGCGCCAAAATTTGATACGCTCAAACTTACTTCTCAAATAAGAAGTAAAGCGGTCGTGTCAAGTAAATAACCCAACTAGTGAGGTTGGGATCGTTCCCACGAGGAAAATAGTCTAAACTTAACTTCAACCTGTTATTACTATTGTTTGGTTAATGACTTCCTTGGAATGTAAAAAAAAATAAAAGGGGGGTTTCTAATTCTAAATGAATGAAAATAACTAACACAATTGAAAGAGACACTTAACATCTTTGAAAGTTGGAGTTTAATCAATAAATCAAAGTAACTAGGGTTTACGTGTTCCCCACAGGTTCATAACTTGATAATTCTAACTATAACAATTCTTTCCTAGTATCTTGCATGCGAAGTGATAAGATGTGTATTTCTAAATCCTTGGTCCGGCATTAAAAAAATCTCACTCCGCACCTTTGTCTGGCTACGTGTGTTGCTATCCTAAGCCTTATATTTACCTTATATTAATCATCGTATTCGATATTTGACTAAGTTATTACCTCGTACCAATCAATACTAGCCTATTAGATAGTATACACTAAAACTATGTTAATAATTCTTTTCCTATTATCTACCTCCTTGGTCTGGCAAGTAGCATTAAGGTGAGTTCTAACGCTGGCCATCCGTTAAAAAGACTTCTAAGCGAAAGAATTATTATTACATTCAAGAAACTATTCTAGAATTGTTATTTTAGTTAGGTTTTATCTCATTATTTGCCTATGGTTCCCACAACCCTAGTTATGGAGATTAGTTCCTCATAGTCATAATCACAATATCCAAATATATTAAAGAAGAATTTATGTACTTACTTCAATAAGAAAGAGTAAAATCTGAAAGTTTTCTTGATTAATCACCAAAAGTCACTTGCAAAAATCTCAAAGAAATCAATAGTCTCCCTAAAAGTCTAATGATTATGAAGAATCTCACAATACAATGTTTACCAATATAGAGTTTAACAATCTAAGAGTCTAACTATCCGGAGTCCAACCTAACAGAGTCTAACAGTCATAGAGTCTAACCTCAAAAATGAGGTTTTTCAAACTATTTATAAAAAAAACTAATTAAACAAGGACTCTATTTGCTGGAAATCTGCCAAAACGCGGTTGGGTCGATGGACCTCGCGACGGATCGTCATAGTCACGACGGACCGTCATGGACTTCGTCGTCCCATACTTATGCAATTTCTTCAGCTTCTTTTCTTCATTACCCTCGAAGGCAAGTATGACGGACCGTCATAGGCACAACGGTCCGTCGAGGGCCTTCGTTTCAAAAAACTGCAACTCTTGAAATATGGGTACTTGGATCACTTCTCTGAACTTCATGAAGAACCTGCAGGACGGACCGTCATAGACACGACGGGCCGTCACAAGCTACGTAACCCCAAACTTGGTTAGACTTCCCCATCTTCCTTCAGCAGCTGCACTACGCTGCCACGTACGGACCGTCACAAGCACGACGGACCGTCATAAGCTCCGTAGGTGGTCTCTTCTGCATTTTTTCGCTCAAAATCTCCGCATTCAGCTTTGGACAGATTTCCTGCAAAATAAAAAGAAACTTACATAAAAATTAGCACAAAAAGGCTTTTGGACACACTAAACTTAAGGAAAAAGTATTAATAATACCGTGAAACCACGGTATATCAGTAGCCTACTTTCTTCAATATTTATACGTAATTTCATAGGGTAATTCGTAGATCTTTTAATACATTCTTAGGTACATTTTTCTTGTATTCGTTTAGACAAGAGATTATCACTCAAATCAGCCACATTTCAACTATTATGAAGATTACAAATTACATAATCATTTGTACATGAAATACAACCAGAACATCACATTTTTAAATCCTTAACCCAAGGCACATAGATATGGTTCACATTGCACACATACGTAGACATAATTCTGGAAAAACATCAATATCACTCACATAATTCCGAACATACATATAAACACATAATCATGATGAAAACATATTTCATCCCTAGTTTTCTACTTGAAATCACAACCAAACTATGATTCAATGGGAGCTAGTGCCAGGGACATGCAACGGGGAAACAACCCTAGTTTTCGGACTAAATATTCTAAACCTTAAGGGGTCTCTTGGGAAAGGGACCAAGAGAGAAGAGAACCCATATCTTTTATGACGTCCAAAAATCACGTCCAAATACCCTCAAAGTCAACACCAACTCGACGGACAAACTTCTTTTTGCCTACGTGAGTGATTTCATTTGCTTACTTATATTTTCGTTGTGAGTTCTTAAAGTGTGAAAAACTTTGGTTTATCTACTGTTTTTCTTTTGAAGTAATTTTGTAGAGAGAGAGACGTGCGAGAGAGAGATGAGCGTGGGAGAGAAGAGTTCTCTTAGGATTAGGAGTCTAGTTTAGGACTTAGTCAAATAAGGTTTTTATTTAATTATTAAAAATCTGATTTCCTTTTATTTTAAATCAGATAATAAATAATAAATATAAATTAATTACATTAATTTATGAACTTAAATAAAAAAATAATTTAATTCATTGCTTCGACCTAGGTTTGAACCCGGGTGGAGCAAGACTTCACTTCAAGCCAATTTTTGGCCCTCTCTCTTTAAAATGCCCCTCCACCTTATTAATTAAGTAATTAGTTATATATTAAGGGTAATTACGATACTACCCTTATCCAGGAAAAAGACCATTTTACACCTAGACCCTCCAAACCTATGATTTTCCCTTTTTAAGTCTGGTAAAGACTCATCCAAGTAAATCTTCGTATTTGAGAGCCCTACATGGTTGGACCCAACCATTTCTAGATCAAATAACTTCCCAAGTTATTTTTATTGGCTGTAGCAAGGTTTCATAGGTCTGGTTCTACGCGCATCAATCCGTGTGAACCGGTCTATGTGTAGGCATTCTAGACAAATAACCATTACTTAGCAAATTCATTTTTAGGGTTGTTACAGGAATGTTACATTATCCCCCCCTTAATAAAATTCGTCCACAAATGACACTTACACATTACTTAAACAAAGAGGGTGACTTTCAAAAGTTTCTCTATCATGCTTAAATGTTTCTCTTTTGTGAATATCTTATTCACACTTATTTAAATGATGCATATCATTCAAGCTCATCTGAAGCTTCATATTTGAAATTGAGGAATTTCCTTCTCAATCACACTTAACTTAATGCACATCGCAAATCATGCAACAAAGAAAGCATGCCTATGTTACACAAAAACAGCAACATAAAATGCAACATAACTTCGTTTTAACTCACATAGTGCTATTATAAGACATACGATTAAAGACTTCCCACACCAAATCAACTAAAGCACTTAAACTGAGAGTTTCTTAAACATAAACCAGACTTAGAAAGAATATATCGAACCTCTTATATGACATTTTGTTGGCCTTAAGATTTGAACCTAATGACGCCAAACGTAATTTCAAAGGGATTTGCCACTATGCCATCTACTTCTCTACAAACCCCTGAGGCATTAACATTGTCTCCTATGGGAGTACTAACTAGAAACGGTTCATGTAAGATCTCAGGAAGTAGGTCAAATTGATTAGCCACAATAGGAGCTACCATAGACAAGGTAGATCCTAGATCTAATAATGCATAAACAGGAAAGGAGAAGACAAGCAAGTTACCATCATCCACATTCGCGGACTTCTTTTGTGCCTCTCTTCCTTTCAACACATAGAACCGGATTTCTCTTGTGGAATTCAACTACATCATAAGGATTTGGACGAGGCTGAGCATCAGTCTTGTCCTATTGGATTCGAACACACCCTTCTCATTTTAACCCAACTCATTTCGAAATTGAAGCCTTACTACCCTGTTTCTGTAGTCTATTAGCATAACACTTATGAAGTAAATTCATGTCTAAGCCATATTCTTGAGTTGGTATGTAGCCAACTTATCCTTCTCCTCCACATCAATAATCATAGCAGGCTTTTAGAAATTACCATGATTTCACCTCCATGCGAACAACCACACTCACCACACGTCTTTCGTCAGCGTTGGTTATTTCCATTATGGCCCCTTCTTGGGAAGGACAGATCTTGAGTCTCGAGCCTTGGATCACTTGGCCATGCTATTTATTATGTGTATACTTCTACGCATTCGCACAATAAAGAAGTTAGATACTTATATTGACACAAAGTGTCAAATCTCTACCTAGCACGATAAAGAGTAGAAGAAGGGAGAACTTCATATCATCGCGTACTATCTAAATCATGATTGTGGTGCTCTTGACAACCATAAGTAAGAAACTATGTAACATGGTTGTGTTAAGCTTTAGTTACTAGGTACTTTAACCTCATGCTCTAATACCAAGTTTGTCACGACTCAGATTTGAATATCCAGCTCGCAACCAACATTGTTGACCTCTCAGAGGTCTTAGACAGGCCTCATTTTGCATTCATCACATTCATATGGTTATTTTTAGCAAAAAAATCAAAACTTTTAAATGTATGAAGAATACATAGAATTCATATAGTTATTTCATGAATTCATCATATACTAAGCTCAAAATAAATATAACAACTATCTATCATAAGAATAAATTTGAAAGAATAAAAATATATCATCAATACGTTTGCCAAACACGACCTTATTAAAAAAATATTGAAATGAAAAAACGAAAGAAACGCTACGGACAATATCCACCAGATTTTTCTAAAACAAACGGTAGACAAAAATTGTAGTATCCTCGAAATCAAGAGGACCTACCAAATGGTCCAGAGAAAGGCTGATGTTCAAACCGTCGCAAGCATCGTCAATTTGTCCCTTAACCTGCATCAATAAAATAGTAAATAGTAGGGGTTAGTACACCACTTGTACTAAGTATGTGTGTATGCACACATACACATAAGGCTATGCATGATCAAAGAAAGCTCTTCCTAAAAAACATGCTATTTTTGGAAAGCCTAGTCACTAGACTTTCCAAAATCGTTAGTAGTGAATTGTGGTATGAATATGTTGTATTTTAATGCATTCAAAGCACATAAATAATTTTCTATATGATTACAAGACATAGTATTATGAACATAAATATAGGACAACTCGGGCGAAGATTTGAGATATTTGATCCTCTTAGGCCGAAAGCTCGTCTCTATACACTTAGATTATTTTTCAGTCTTTTTCTTCTTCTTTTGTTGTTGTTCAATTATTCATTTGATCCTATTTTTTACTTAAAAGTGAAATGATTCATTGTAGTCCCATTCCTACAATGAATCGATGTAAGTAATCCAAGGACTAAGAAATGATTTCCCTACCTTATAGTGAGTCATTATTTACACTATATATTCATTACCTTTCATAAAAAATTCTGTATTGATCATGACATTGATTTCATTACTTTCACATTTTATATATTAAACATTATATATACACGAAACATTGGAATTGTTGATGTAACTTAAGACATTTGAAGTGAGGGCCCAACATATGGGACCTCAATCCGAGGGCCTTCTTTAGCAAACATAGAGTCTGCTTCATTAGTTCATTCGTACTTCACATTATTTATTTCATTCATTCGTAGGGTGATGTAAACACCATCTAGACCTAGAATTAAGTTTAATACTCTCATCGGGATCATGAAGTGCAATGACCAAGAATGACCTAATGTCATTACTTGAATCTGATTTCACCTCCTGATTGTCTTGCAAAAGCACCTTCGGTTTCGTTCATTTCATTATATTTCCTACTTTAAGGAACTCCACCCTTAAACAACATAGATCATGTGAGCATCATGAAATCCAGTGTCTACCTCACACTAAAAAGAGGTGGAAACACCGTCCAAATTGACCCAAAACATGCTAGCGTACATGGGAATTGAACCCCGCCAGATTCCTATATTGGTAGTATAGGTTCGAACACTAAGACATATAAGGAGACCCATACCCGGCATGCCGGACAGACTCATATCATGAGAGTTACATGTACCCCTGCCCTTCATGAAAGAAGTCATCACCGCTCATAGCTAGCCTATCGGTGCTTAGTATAAAGTTCCATTTCATTTAACTCATATGTCATGGAAGTTGGATTTTATTATGAGTACATCATATATCAATAGATGATTTTTCATCTCATTATTAGTATTGAGTATACATAAGTCTCAATACCTTAATTAGAGTGTTCATAGAGACTGGTCTCTTCATTAGCTTTACACTCTCATTGGTGAGTACGTTTTGATAACTTTTACTTAGCCTCATTTGAGATTGCTCTCATCTTTAACATTAGACTCTTATCATATTGACTCCACATTCATTAGCATTAGCACATTTTTCTTTCATAATTACTCATTCCTTTTAAGTTAATGTTCATTTCATCATATGCCAATGCATTTGGACATTTAGTGTGTTTCATACTCTTACTTAACCCTTCTACGGTTTCATCATTTCATTACATACATCTTCATTACTCATCCTTTTTACGTGAATATTCATTTCATCATCTTTTTGTGTTGACTCAAGCATTATGGAGGCTTGCTTTTAGATTGAGATTTATTTACTCTATTGATGATTAATCATCCTGACTTTACATGGATAAAATGTGAATTGTTCCTTAATATCATCCCTAATTTACATTGATGAATGTGAATTGTCCTTACATATCATCCGTAGGTATTAATGAGACTAGTTTCACACATTCTAACACCTTCATTCGTGAGTATTCTTTTAACAAATTAGTTTTGGTGTAAGTAAGACTTGTCTCATTTACTTTAAAACCCCGTTCTGGTCACTTACTTAACTTGGATGCCTTTAATTATGTTATAACTCACGTTACTTACTTACTCTAGTGTGTATCTTCATATAGCCATTTATGGATGATGAGAACTTCATTCAATGAGTTTCATGTGTACATAGTTCATTCTTGTGGAGCATGCTAAGAGTTGTCCAAATGAAGGTCATTCCCTTTGTTATGAATTCGTTGACATTACTTTAGAAGTTCTTAATATATATTTGATACTCTTAGTACACACGAATTAGCATATGATTAGTATTGGCTCAAGATTTGGGATGTTAGACTAGGTTTATCATTTTTTTTGGCATCAGCAAATTTTTACGTATGTTCATATTTAAATTGCCATATGTATGAACCCTTAGCCAATCTTTTAATTATTTGAATAATTTCCTAGCCATTAGAATATACTAATTTTGACGAAATAGAGTTAGCCAACTTTATTGGAACAACATACCCAATTTATTCACAATATGATTTCATAAATGTCTTTGAGCAAATTTTTAGATTATGGATGTTAGTATAATGAATGTATTGGACAGAATTATATTAAAATTTGATGGCTTCAACATCTTAATAACATCAAAACATGAGTAAGTCAACATTCAACCAAAGATACTTATTCATTTAACACATTATGGACTTAACTTAGCATATTATCGATCCTTAATTATCATGATAAGATTAATCTTACGCAATTACAAGTTTATAAGTTCATTCGATAATCATCATTCAAGAACAATTCATGTTAAAAACAGCCAGAACCACATACCAACAACATGATCTCTAACCTAATTCAACATTGAAATTGAAAATGATACTAGGGAAGGGAAGTTCGACGAGAACAACGGGAACAACCCTAATTTTCAAGATCTTGTGAATCGTTCGAAGGAAAATACCCTTGGAGAAATAATTCTTGGAGATAAAACCATAACTTAAGTAGAACTTAATCTACGAAGACCATCTTGAACGAAAACTTGATGAAACCTTGAAATCGGCTAGGAGAATCAATGGAATTTTCTATTTTTCTTTCCCTCGCTTGCTTACTGTTTTGAGTCCTTTTTTTCTATGTGTTTGAACGTGATTTTTAGGTTAAATAACTGATATTGAATTATAAAATTAGGTTTAAAAAGTAAATTTAATAAACTAACTAACCAATTACCAAAACGCCCCTCCTAAGTTGACTAAACATAGGAGAACATAATACTTAGTCAAATATGAAAATTGGTGTTGACTATGATTTTAGTCAACATTTTATATTTATACGAATCAATTAAATACTTTATTTAATTAATTTAGGTAACTAGGGTAAGTACTAAAGTACCCTCAAGTCATTGGAACAAAAATTAACCTTTTTTGACCATCCTAGGTTAACTACTAGGATGTTTCTTGAGTTGTACTAGGTTAGTGTAAGAATTTTTTTTGATCATCTAAACTGATTAATTAAATTGATAATTTAATTAATTAGGTGACCTAAGGTAATTTATAAAGTACCCTTATGTCGTTAGGACCATAACCAATCCTTTGAACCATCCTAGGTTAGGTACTAGGTAGTCTTTTTCTTGTTTTAACCGAAATATGGACATTGCTTTGTGATATAGGTTTTTCCCCTTTAAATTAATTAATTAGTTAGTATAGGGTAATTACTAAAGTATCCCCAGGTTTTTAGGACCTTAAATAACTCTTTGGACAATCCTAGGTTAGATACTAGGTTGTCCCTTTCTTTTCTTAACCAAATCTTAAAATTTCCTTTTTATTTTTGGTTTTAGACCTTTTAAATTAATTAATTAACCTATGGGAGCTACTAAATAACCCCTAAGTTTTTAGTAACATAACTAACCTTTTGGACCATCCTAGGTTAGTTACTAGGTTGTCTCTTTAACTTGTACTAGGTTAGTGTCAACCCGGTTTTAGTCCTAGGTTGTCGGGTTCACTAATTAGTTTATTTATTTTCGTACTACATTATTTAGATATTTAGGGAAGTATTTTTGAGTCTATAATTGGTAGGAGGTTAGTCCCCACATGGAGTGGTCCCTTGTGCACGTTTTCCCCCCCAAACTACCCTAACCGAATTCGGTTAGGGTGGTCCCCTCCTTCGCAGCTTCTTTACATGTCTTGCACATGTGTTGGTTTCACTTTCCTAAATAACTATTAATTATGGTTCATTTGGGAATGTTTACTTATTTTTCCAAGGATCCTCGCTATGTCCTTTACAATGTTTAATCTACATGATCATTTTAAATGATCATGTGCTATGGTACTAGGCTTGATACATGGATCCCTAGTACTTTGTGTATAAAATATCCACAGTGATTTTAGCTTAGGGTCTTCATTGTAGGTATAATTCTTGGTCAATGAATCTAGGATTGGGTATGACAACCAAAAAAGTATATTTATTATTCGCATATGGAAAATTGGCTAATATCCATTAGCCAATTTTTCTATGCTATTCCCAATATTTTTCAATATTGGGAATCGGGGTGCCTATGTACCCCTAATAGGATATCCTAAGGGCATACTGGGATCTTCATTAGACACATGATTTTCCTAAATGTTACAGTAGGCACCTCGTAGGTGCTAGTCCATCGATGACACTTGCAATTTTGTGCCGATGTATCGGCCTGCTAAAGGGTACTTTAGGGTTTTCACCTAGCTTTACTAATACTAGTTGGACGGTTCATTAAGGTTACTTTATGTATTTTAAGTAGATTTATATGTGTAGCACCCCTATTCAAGTCATTATTCAAAATCAAAACCCCAAGACCCTTAAATAACTCTTTAGACCACGATTGAAGTTAGAAGGGATATTGGATGTTGATGGATGATTTTTCCATAAATTGTTCTCAATTTTCATGGTTTAACATCAATGTAGTTATGAATTTTATGCTTGAATCTAGTTTCTTCACGGAGCATCAAATGGGTTTTCCAAGACTTACTCAAAACATGAACTTCTAAATTGTAATCTAGTCATGAGTTCTAGCGTAAAATTTTTTAAATCATTGTATTATTATTAAATTGATGTTAGTTTGATGATTTTAACCTAAAATCTCCATGAACCCATGCAAATCATGAACTCCTAGTTTTGACTATATTATGGGTGATTTGATCATGTCGCTATATACTATTGAATTCTTGTGTAGTTTAATTTAGGCTATTGAATTATGAAAGAATATGTTAGATTCATATGTAGGCCGTCCTAAATTGATGAATTTTTATTTTATTACTTTTAATTCATTGTATATTGAGATTATTGGATTGAGTTGGTGATCATGGCTATTGGTAAGAGCCTTGGAGTATGGAGTTGGTTGAATTGGCTATGGATTGATGTTGATAGGTTGATTTGTGGTATTCTTCCATAAATCTCTCTTTATAGTGTAGTATAGGTATTGAATTATGATTATGATTTGTATGGTCCAGTGATGGTGGCATTTCTTAGGTGTTATACTAGTGAATTATATGTCCTCGTCGGCATTACTTTATGAATTGAGAAACAATGTTGACTCGTCGGAGTTACATTATGAATTATGATATTATCATGTTATAACTTGAATATGTGATCATTGTAATGGTCTTGATGACTTATGTGTTTGTGTGAAATCAAAGTATCTATTCTCCTAAGTGACTATATGTGATCATAATAGGCTATTGTGATGCCTTGTATGTGTACACTAGATGTTGAAGTATGAATCTTCCTAGTTGACTATATGATAATTATGATATGTGGTGTTGATGATTTTATAGAAGTTTGTTGGTAGACTTATGTCCCTTACTTATACATGAAGAATGTGAATTAACACCTTGACATAGCAGGCTCGAACACCCTTTGTTATGAATGTATATGTATGAATGGAAGATGATCTTCCTAGTTGTCTATATGATAATTATGATGTGTAATGTTGATGATTTTATAGAAGTATGTAGGTAGACTTATGTCCCTTACTTGATACATGACGAATGTTAATATAACACCTTGACATAGCAGGCTAGAACACCCTTTGTCATGAATGTATATGTATGAATGGAAGATGATCTTGAATTTAGAAAAAGAAGGTCATTTATGTGAAACCCTTTAGAATGAAGGTTATCATATCCTTGAAGTTGAACGACGTAATGGTATCTATTGTGTGAATGGTGTCCTTGAGGTTGGTTGGCTGAACGGCATGAAATCATCCTTAGGAAATTTATTGAGCTATCTTATTAACCATTGTAAGGCAACCCTATAGAATATGTTTTGCAAGGTGTGTTAAAATTTAGTTATGAACAAGATATGAAACCTCTTCATATGTTCCTTTATTGAATTACTCTATGAGAAAAAAGGCTAGCACCAAGTGAGTATGCTTGGTTAGTTTCTCTTAACAAGAGGATATTACAGAACAAAGAAACCCTCGATATTCCTTAACCATGTGCCTACATAGGATGTGTCCTAGTTCTAATATTTGCTTGTAGAATACCCTCCATTGAAGTAGGTTCATGACTCCGGATTCCATGTATACATAGTATGGTTCATGTCAATTATTGCCTGTTCTCATTATTTGGGATACATGCTAGTGTTTGATAAGTATTATGATGTTTAGTAGTGGAATGGGACGGTACCTAGACATTGCACGATTAGACTTTTTAAATATTAGAGTGTGAGTCCCTAAGTCTTCTTCAAGACCAATATGTGAATGTCCTTAAGTGTTAAATGTCTCTTAAATTTTCTAATGAATATGATTACTTAAGTGAAGGTATGTTAATGAAAAGTCATGTATCTAGAGTAACTTTGAGGATTGCTTAGGTGGGCTTGGAGAGGGTGTATAGGTGTTCCTTCTTGTCTTACTTAGGAGAGTCTTAGAGTAATTCTAGGTAGGAAGTTTGATTAATGTAGTGGGAATATTCTTATCTTAGGTAGTCTAAAGGATCTCTTTGGTGTGTGAAAGGATTGTAAAGGCGGTCCCCTCCTAACTCACTCAAGGTAGTCTAAAGGATCACCTTTGGTAGGGGGGTCTCATGATTATGTGTTTTGATGTGTTCTTGATGTTATTTTGTGATATGTGACTTTTCTATTCGAATTTAGTGTGATTTGTGGTTCTCTATACTACGATATAAGGTTTAACTGTAAAAGAGAATGTTAAATACAACTGTCTGTTTCTCATGATTTTATGCATTATGTCATACACAGTACATGCATTGCACTAAGTCCATACAATTGTCTATATTTAAAGTTTTAGCTGGAAGTGAGAGGAATCTTGAAGCAATACTAGGAATCTAGGAATTTTTCAAGCAAAGTTGGGGTATGTCCTCACTTTATTCGAGGACATGACTATCTTTAGACTTCTTCATTACAAGTATTGTAAAAGACTAAGTTTCAATATTTTTGATTGTATGGGTCGTGTCCCAAGTATTATTGAGTCTAATATTGGCTGTCAAGACTTAGTATTTTCTATCATTTTGTATGAAAGATGTTTTGAGATATTATTTGTGTGAAAAGTTTTAATCCTGCATTTTTTTCGTAAATGTATGCAATGAATGATATCAAAGGACTTGTATAAGACCTCCTAGAGGTCAAATACATCGTGTTCCTACCCAAGGGTTGCCCTAACTTCTAGGGTGTGCTTGGGGGTCGTGACATTTATGCTTATGGATTATAAATTATGGTGGCTAATTCTCATGCTATGGTTATGTTAGTGATTAATCCTAGCCATCATATTTAGGAATATTTGTACTAATGAATACTCTTGCCTACATTTATTATCAAAATGTAGGGTCAACGATATTTACTCTCTTTCCCATTGCTAGGTTCACATTAGAGAAAGACTTAAAGATTAACGAGTCCTCATATCATTCAATGATTTAACCATTATTTCCTTATATCTTTTATTTTATTTTGAACTAACGTATGAGTTGTGTCCCTTAAACTTTTTTTTTAGATTGTTTGAGAAAAGTGTAATGGACCCCTTCTTATTTTATGACGACTTTGATTATAATAGTATAGTATTGAAGTAGTGTCTAAAGGTTTAAGTTGATTGGTAGTAAAACATCAAAGGAAAACCAAGACATACGATGACTAAGTCACCTATGTGCCTTATGTTTTGTTATGTGTCTATATGTGTGTTTCATGAGTTGATGAGGTCTTTTTATAAGTTATTTTAGTTTTTATAGGAAGTGTGTCAAGTTTCATGAAGTTTTGAGATCAAACGTCCAAGAACGTCCCGGAAGTTCGAAAGGTTTGCCATGAAATGACGTTGTGTGTCTTAAAGTGTTTTGTCGAGTTTTATGTGTTCATTTTCAATAATCAAAATGGGAGGTTCTAAACTCGTATTTTATCATATTCGGGTTTCAAACGTCTGGGAAAAAGTCCCGAAGGACTATCCAAGGGTCCTGAGGAATAATCCATGTTGGTGGCCAAAACTGCCCAAGGCAGTCCCGCCTACAGAGGGAATCGACGCCCAGTAGGTTGGTCGAAGCTTAGTAGGCAGAGTGCGTCGATGATTAATTACCCTAGGGAGCTTTATCTACCATTTTCAAGGCTCAGTCCCAAACGACGGCCAGAAAGGATGGTCCGTTTTTGGACAAATGGTCCGTCTATGGCCAAGTCGTTGGTTGGGCCTGCAATTCGCAGCTTCACTGTTAAGTGAATTGGTAAATTCACCCCACATCCAAATAAGAGTTTGGGTTGTAACTTAGGGGTATTTTAGGTATTTTAAGTGGATATATAACTCCTAAATACCTACATGAATTCATTCTTCCTAATCAAAACCCCAAAATCTCTAAGAAATTCTCTACTTTTCCGTTGAAGCCATAACTCAATGAAGATCTTGGATTGGAGATTGGAGTGATGATTATTCATCAATTTAGTATATTAACATCATTAAGGTATGTCATTTGATCCTTATTCTATTCATCAAGGAGACCGAAATTCAATGATATTTCTAATGTTTTCTTAACACGAACATGTCCAATTTCATTATCTATCCATGGTTTCTTGAATTAAAAGTTTTAAATAATTGTTGCATTGATTGAATTTTTTAGTTAGATTATTTAACATAATTAACCATGAACTCTAGTTTTTGACTACTTTATGGGTTAATTAATACTGTCTTAATGATTGTGAATTCTAGTGTGGCTTTCATTGGACTGTTTAATGATGTAAGAATTGTATTCAATTGATGTCTAGTTTGTATTAGATTTATAAATGTACATATTGAATTAAATTAGATTCGTTGAGTATTATAGTTTTTGCATTGAATTGATGTTCATGGCCATGGGTAGGGGATTTTAATATTGAGTTGGATTATTTAGCTATGAATTAAAGTGGAGAGAATCGATTGGTGGTACGCTGCCGTAATTCTATTTATTTTATGTTATGTAGCTCTTGAATTATATTGTTATTAGTATGGCACACTTATGGTGGCGGTGATATGTGCATTGCTAGCAACTGATATGACCTCGTAGGGGTTACTTTATGTACTATAATGATTATGGCCTTGTTGGCATTACTTGATATATTGTGATGATGTGTGTAGTTGATTATCTGGAGTATGATCATATCTATTGACATGTGGTTAAGGTGAAAGTATGTGTTTCTTCTATTGATATTAGGTGATCATGTTAGACTATGACTATGACTTTACATGTGTATTCTTAGAGTTGGAGCATTATTATTTATACTGCACTATATGAGTCTATAATGATTATATTGATGATGATATAGAAGTGTATAGGGTGACCTAGAGATGATAATCATTATTCATATGTTCTTCTAAAATGATATGTTATATGTGCTTCGTGTGTATTGTGTGGTAGACTTGTGTTCCTTACTTGATACATGTATGAATGTGAATATGAGATGTCTTAACTTAGGACGCTAAAACCTCTTAGTATTGTATGTATGAATGACATGAGACCTTGAATGATTGTAAAAAGGCCCTCTATGTGGAACCTTAAGCCTAGTGGTAAAGTTATGAACCTTGAAGTCGAAAGTCCTAACGGTATCCTTCTTATATGAATGATGGACTTAAGGTTTGTTTGCTGGAACGGTATCATATCATCCTTACGAAAGTCAGTAAGCTATTTTCATCGCCGTTGTAAGGCATCCCTTGGGGACCTCTTTGGTAGGGTGAATGTGGTTGGGTGATGAACTAGATATGGAACCTCTCATGTCATCCTTTAATGTGAATTACTCTATGAGAACAAAGTCTAGCACCGAGTGAGTATGGTAAGGGAAGTATCTCTAGTTAAAGGATGAGGCTAAAGTACAAAGAAACCCTTCATATTCTTTAACCATGTAGTAAGATCCCGAAAATGAATTGGGTGAACTAGAGCCTAACATGGATTTCATAATGGTCTAACATCCTTAAATGATTTATTATACTATATATGAAGTATGTCAAGTTTCATGAATTTTGGTGGTTAAGCATTCAAGAACGTCCATGACATTTGAAAGTTTTGCCTTTAAACGACCTTTTGTGTCTAGGGATGTTTCGTGGAGTTTTACTTGTTCGTTTTGGATGAAATCGTGTAAGAGGTTCTAAACTCGTATATGATCATATTTGGGTTGGAAACATTTGGGCAAACATCCCCAAGGACCATCCAAGGGTCCTTGAAAATGACCCAAGTTGGTCTGCACGACTTCCCAAGGCAACCCACCAACGGATGGCAATCGACGCCCAGTGGGTCGGTGCACGCCCCTCGTGGTGTCTCATCGACTAAACTTAGTCGTGAGAGAAGACAGACAAAATACAAGACTCAGTCACAAACCACGGACTAGCAAGAAGGTCTAATGGTCAAAGGACAGGCCGATAGTCCTCCGTCGATGGGTCTGTTCCAGCATGTAGTTCACTGTAATTTAAGGGGTGAAATTTAAATTCACCCCACATACAATTAAGAGAAAAGGTGGTTCCTTAAGGGTCTTTTGGGTATTTTTATTATGTTTATTAGCCTAAAACACTTAGAAGATTTCATTCTTCAAAATCAAAACACAAATTCCCTTAGAAATTCTCTAGAACTCCATTGGAACCAAAACTCAAGGAAGGGCTTGGATTGGAGAATTGAGTGGAGATTCTTCATTAATTAAAGAATTATCTTCATTGATGTATTTTTTCCTTGAAACTCTATTCATCAAGGATCCCAACTTTCAAAGATGTTTTCTAAAGTTCTCAAAGATGAATTGTCTCTATGCATGGGTTGTTGCATTAAAGGTTTTTAAGCATTCAATATTTATTGAGTTGTTATTAATTAGATGGTTTTAACTCAATCAACCTATGAACCCATGTAATTGGTGAACATTAGTTTTTGACTACTTTATGGGTTAAGTATTATTGATCTAATATTTATGAATTCTAGTGTAGTTTTCTATGGTCTATCTAATGATACAAGAAATGTATTCAATTGATGTATAGGTTGTATTATATTGATAAATATATGTTGAATTAACCTAGTTTCATTGTGTATGATAGTTTTTATATTGAATTGATGTTCATGTCCATGGGTAAGGGTCTTTTGGTATTGAATTAGGTGGTTTAGTATTGGATTGAAGTGTTGAGGATGAAATGGTGGTGCGCTTTCCTATTCCCTTTATTTTATGTTAATTATAATTAAATTATGTTATTATTGGTAAGGTCTACTTATGGTGGCAGTTTTATGTGCTTTAATTGTAATTGATGTGGCCTTGTCGGCGTTACTTTATGCATCACTATCATCATGCCCTTGTCTGCATCTACTTGAAGTATTATGATGATTACTAAAGTATGATAATATATACTTACATGATGAGTAATGTTAAAGTATATGTGGTTCCTTCTATTGATGTTATTTAGGTGATCATGTTAAACTATGACTATGGCTTTGTCTATATAGTCTTAGGGTTGATGTTTTGTTATTCATACATGACTATATGAGTCTATGATGATCATATTAACGATGATATGATAGTGTATAGCATGACTCATATAGGATAAGGTAAATTTGATGTGTTTTTAGAATGACATGTAATATGTGTTAAGGTGAAGTATGTTGTGTCTTGTCTTAGTTGACTTGTGTCCCTTACTTGATGCATGTATGAATGTGAATATGAGATGTCTTGGCTTAGGATGCTTAAGCCTCTTAGTATGTATATATGAATGACATGAGACCTTAAATGATGTTAAGAGAATCCTTTATCTGGAACGTTGAACCTAGTAGTAAGGTTATGAATGGTGAAGTCGAAAGTCTTAATGGTATCCTTCAAGTAAAGGAATGATAGACGTAAGGTTGATTGGATGGAACGGCATCATATAAATCCTTAGGAAATTAATGATGAGCTTATTGTCACCATTGTATGGTAGCCCTAGAGGACCTCTTTGGTAGGGAAAATGTGATTGGGTTATGAACTTGATATGAAACCCCTTTATATGAACCTTAAGAGTAAATTACTTCATGAGAAAAAATTCTAGCACCGAGTGAGTATCGTAAGGGATGTAGTTCTAGTTAAAGAATGTGACTAGAGTGCAAAGCGCGCCCTTTATATTCCTTAACCATGTGCCTACATGGAATATGTCCAAGTTCTAACATTAACAAGTAGAACACCCTCACTAAAGTAGGATAGAACTCAAGATTCCATGTCTTTCTATCATGGTCTATGTCGGTTATTGCCTATTCTAATCATATGGGATACCTACTATCATTAGAGGAGTTTTATTTAGGTGGTGGTATGGGATGCCATATAGACATTGCACAATAGGCTTTGAAGGTGTTAGTTGGAGTTCCTAGGTCTTGTCCAAGACCATTACTTGAACTTACTTTATGTGATGAATGAGTCCTAAGTGAACTAATGAATATAATTTCCTAAGCTAAGAAAATATATTAAATGAATAAGTACTTATGTAGAGTAGTTAAGGGTTTTCTAGTTAAGTTGTGAAGGGGGAATAGGAATGGTCACTTCCTATATTACCTAGATAAGTCTTAAGAACGACTCTAGTTAGGGAAGATGTTGAATATGTAGACATGATCTAAACTTAGTTATTTTTTAGGATTATTTAGGTAGTCTTGAAGAGGTCAATTATGGACTTATCTTCTTAATTTACTTAAGTAAGTCCTTTGATAGATTTTGGAAAGAGAATGCCATGTTATCTATATGTTGTTCTGTTAAGTGAATGATTCTATCTTAGGTAGTCTATAGGATCTCTAAAGTGTGTGTGTGTAATGGATTATATGGGTAATCGCTTCACAAATCACTCAGGTGAGACTTAGAATAACCTTTGGTAGATAAAATCTCGTGTTCATATGTTTGGTGTCTTGTAAGTGTGTATGTGTCTTATTATAGGTGGTCTTGAGGATCATTTAGGCATGCTTAGAGAGGGTGTATGGGTGGTCTCTCTCTGTGTTGCTTAAGCTAGTCTTAATATAGCTTTTGTTGGGGGAATTATATGCTAAAAGATGTTTAAGATAAAGTGAAGAGGTTTCATTGTATAAGTGAATAACTTCACTGTACAATGAATTAAGCTCACTGTAAGGCTGCTCTTATAAATAATATAACTTGACTAAGTGACTTATGTGTTTCTAAGTTTATAATTGTTGTTCTTATGATTTTATTATGATATTTAAAGGAAAGGATGCATATTTCCAATAAATGTCTGTTTCATGATTTTATGCATAATGACATACTTAGTACAATTGTTTGTACTAACTCCAAATGATTTGTCATCTCTTAAGATATAGGTGAAAGGTGAGAAGGATTGTGAAGGAGAGACTTGATTCTAGAGTTATTCAAGCAAAGTGAAGTACATCCTCAATTGACTTGAGGGCATACATATATGTCTTTCATTTTTTTAAGTATTTTAATAGACTAAGTATTTCTATATTCGTATTGTGTATGGGACGTGTCCCAAAGTGTTCTCGTGTCTAAGTTTAATGAGATTGAGACTTAATATTTCCTATAATTTAAAATGAAAGATGTTATTTAAGATCTTCTTATGTTTTGTGAAAAGTTTTAATGTTTCACTACTTTTCATTATGTATAAGCGATGAACGATATAGAAAGGGCTTGAATAGGACTTCCGAGAGGTCAAGTACGTTGGATGCAATTAGAGATTGACCCTAACTTCTAGGGTGTGGTTTAGGGATGTAACACATGTGCCTACATGGGATATGTCCAAGTACTACCATTGACAAGTAGAACACCCTCCATCGGAGTAGGTTACCACTCCGGATTCCAAGATTTGCTACCATGGTCTATGTAGGTTATTGCATATTATCATCATTTGGGCTACCTACTCGTATTGGAGAATTTCTATGAAATTTAAGTGGTTGTATGAGACACTATCTTAGAAATTGCACAATAGGCTCTGAAGAGGTTAGTGAGAGTCCCTAGCTCTTCTCCAAGTTCATTAATGAATGTCCTTTATGTGATGAATGTCTCTTAAATGAACTAATGAATGTAATGACTCAAGTCAGAAAAGCATGTTATGTGAATAAGTACCTATCTAGAGTTATTAAGGGTTGTCTAATTAAGGTTTGAAGGGGGCATAGGAATGGTCACTTTGTATCTTACCTAGATAAGTCCTGAAATGACTCTAGTTAGGTGTCACGACCCAACCCGA
This sequence comes from Solanum lycopersicum, assembly GCF_036512215.1. Classification (NCBI taxonomy): domain Eukaryota; kingdom Viridiplantae; phylum Streptophyta; class Magnoliopsida; order Solanales; family Solanaceae; genus Solanum; species Solanum lycopersicum. The sequence continues at coordinate 21,898,820 of NC_090805.1, forward strand.
TGGGCCGTGACTAGTGCCCGTTTTTGACACCCACATACAAACCTGCTAAGTATAACCAACTGAAACTAAGACAATATGGAATTTAATCAAATCAAGCCAACCCCAATGTCATATATATATAAGAGGACCTGTCTCATAAGGAGTCATAACCATTCAACCCTAACAGCATACGCGAGCCGACAAGGCCGCCACTATTCAAAGCATAATAACATACGTATGCCGACAAGGCTGCCACTACACAATACACAATGATGTACGCAGCCGACAAGGCTGCCCGTGTACAAGCGGACATCCCAAACAAACCATGTCCAGACCATTATCCAAAACATATATATACAACCCACATAATGTCCACAGACCTCTAAGAGTACATTAGTGAAACTCGACGGGACAGGGCCCCGCCATACCCATAGACGAGCAAAAGACTACACAAAAGTTATGTACCAAAACGACTGGGCTCCGGAACAGTGGAGCTCTCCCAATTAGCAGAGTAGATATCCTAGGCGGGAGGATCACCGAACTGTGCGTCTACACCTGCGGGCATGAAACGCAGCCCCCCGAGGAAAGGGGCGTCAGTACGGACAATGAACTGAGTATGTAAAGCATAAGGTAAAGATGACAGGATACCAATATGGCAAGTCAAAACAAAATATCGCTACACATATACCCTTTTAAGTGAAAATCACGCATATATTTAACATTTAAGGTGCCCAGCTTCCCTAGTAAGGGGCTCGGTAAAATAATCATCACGTCATCATAATCATCATAACCATCCTCATCACCAATCATATATATAATATACATATCCGGCCCTCTAGTGAGGAACTCGGTGACATATGCAAGAAACTCCGCACGAACATTACCCGGCCCGGGACTCGGTGAAATGATAAATGACTCTATGCACGAGCAGAATATTATGAGCAACCATATGCAATTAAAATCATTTCTTATAACTCAATAGAACAATCAACGTGAACCAGCAAGGAGTATTACCAAAGATTAATGTTTTATCAAGATTATGAACCTTTAATACGATATGGAAACGTAAAATCTCAATGGTTCTAAGAAGCATTACCATAGATGTTAGAGATCATCATAGCCTTAGACATAAACGATATATAGAGGAATAATTGTGGAAGCAAGAATATACGTCACCTAGACGCTCTAGAGATAAGTATCAAATCTGTCCGTTATTCGCTTATTTTTAAAAGTCATGCCAAGCAAAGATTGAAGGGACAGCGTTACATACCGTATAATCGAGCCGCACGTCCAATATTTACTGCTCAAGCTATTAATCTATAACAAGCAATAATCGTGCCACAATTAGATAAACATCGTGTTTTACTTTCTTGTAAGCTAGCTAATAATCTCACGAAAATTCGGCAGCACCTCCCCTATTTTCCTTACTTCGTCCAATCCGACAAGAATCCAAATTATCCACAACGATACATATAACACATATAACACATATAACCCAATGAATCATATTAAACAGCCCCCTCCCCAAAACAGTTCCGTCTCGGCAACCATAGCAGCGAAGCAACGACACACCGAGCGATAACTCGTTTTATAATTCGCAACACATCTACCTTATCGTATTCATCCTTTGGAGTATATACTCATAATCACATTCAACATATACATAATGCCAAAACAGAATTTTCCTACAGTTTGCTTTAATCAAAAAAGCCCAAGCATCAACACGACACCACTAATAATCCGATTATGGTTTCCATTCATACTTAGCACATTCAATAACTAAAACAAACTTCCTAAGCTACTGGTCACGCCCCCTTCTTAAAATTAATGGATAATTAACAAGGGTATTCTAAAGAATTAACATACCAAACAAGGAGATTACTAACCAAATTATTTGCAGCTGCTGGCCAAGAGTTGTAGGGTTGGTTTCTCCATTTCCATGGCTGCCTAAGACAAGTGGTGAAGAAGAAGATGATATGCAGCAATGCATTTCATCACTTTATTTAGCATGGAATGGATTTCTCCACCTCATTTAATAGTATGAAGTGGAGGCAGCCCCCCTCTACACCTGTCCACTAAGGCCAGCCCACAATCTGATCCCTTTTTAATTTGCCTTGAGTGGTGGGGCCCACTGCATTAAACTAATCCTAATCAGCCACCAATTATGAGTGGTGGGTCCCATTGGATAAAATCAATCTAAATTTGCCACTAATTAATCCCTCACTTAAAGTTAATGGCACTTACATTAGCCAACTCATACTTGATATCACATTTGGAAATAACATCCTTGCCTAATATTTCTTTACGTCTTCTAGATCACGATGCGCACTACGTATAAAAAAGATACGAGGCATAACATCCTTCCCCCCTTAGGAACATTCGTCCTCGAATGTTAAGTTAGCGTCTTGCAAAAATAAATTCCAGCGAGGTCTCTCTAAAAGTTATACCTATCAACCTGCATTCCGTAACTTACAGATGTCTCACAGCTACATAATCTCATTATCTATCAATATAGTCAAGCTAGGAATTGAATTACCTGCAGGTACGGGGAACTAGTAAGGATACTTATTCTTCATTTCGTCTTCCGCTTCCCAAGTCATCTCCTCCCTATTGTTATTTTGCCACAACACTTTGACGGAAGCCACATCCTTAGTACGTAACCTTCTAACCTGACGATCAAGTATAGCCACGGGTTTCTCCTTATATGACAACTCCTCTGTTACCTGAATATCATCTACAGGGAATACTCTAGAAGGATCACCAATACATTTTCGTAGCATCGATACATGGAAGACTGGATGTACCGCCTCCAAATCAGATGGTAGATCCAACTCATAGGCAACCTTGCCTATCCTACGAACAATCTAATAAGGCCCAATGTATCTCGGACTAAGTTTCCCCTTCCTGCCGAATCTCATCACACCCCTCATGGGTGATACCTTCAGGAATACCCAGTCACCAATCTGAAACTCCAAATCTCGACGCCGATTATCTGCATATGACTTCTGTCGACTCTGCGCTGCTAATAATCTTTCTTGAATAAGCTTCACCTTGTCAACAGCTTGCTGAATCACATCCGGGCCTATTAACTTAGTCTCGCCAACATCAAACCAACCAATAGGTGATCTGCACTTCCTCTCATATAAGGCCTCGTACGGTGCCATCTAGATACTAAAATGGTAGCTATTATTATAGGCAAACTCATTGAGCGGCAAGTGGTCATCCCAGCTGCCTTTGAAGTCAATAATACAGGCCCGCAATATATCTTCTAGTGTCTGAATAGTACGCTCAGCCTGCCGATCAGTCTGAGGGTGAAATGTTGTGCTAAGGTTCACATGTGTCCCCAATCCCTTCTGAAACGATCTCCAAAAGTTGGCCTATAAATTGAGCTCCTCTGTCTGATATAATGGACGTGGGAACCCCGTGAAGTCTCACTATCTCCCTGACATATAACTTCGCATAATCTTCAGCCGAATAAGTAGTCCTGACTGGAAGAAAATGGGCCGATTTCGTCAGCCTATCTACAATAACCCATATAGTGTCATACTTCCGTTGAGTGCGAGGTAAGCCGGTAATGAAGTCCATATTAATCATCTCCCATTTCCAAGTCGGGATCTCTATCTCCTGTAATAATCCACCAGGCTTTTGATGTTCGATCTTGACTTGTTGACAATTTGGGCACTGAGCAATAAACTTCCCTATGTCCTTTTTCATGTCATCCCACCAATATAAGCATCTGAGGTCATGATACATTTTTGTTGACCCTGGGTGAATAGAATAACGGGCAGAGTGTGCCTCTCCCATAACCTGCCGTCGTAGCCCCGCAGTATCGGGTACACACGATCTGCCTTCATATCGTAACACTCCGTCAGGTGTAACCTTAAATGGGGTCTTTTCCTTTTGAAGAGCTACATCTCTATACTGTGCCAGAATAGGGTCCTTGTATTGGTGTCTCTTTACCTCATCTAGGATTGAGGACTCAGTAACCTCTTGAATAGAAACTCCACTATCTTCCGAATTAGCTAGACGGGCTCCAAGGCTGGATAGCCACTGAATCTCCCAAACCATATCCCTCCCTTCTGGTTGTACATCTGTCAAGCTACCCATGGACTTACGGCTAAGAGCATCTGCTACAACATTCGCTTTCCCTGGATGATATAAAATATCAACATCATAATCCTTTAGCAACTCTAACCACTGCCTCTGTCGTAAGTTCAGCTCCTTCTGTTTAAAGATATATTGGATACTCTTATGATCTGTATAGATGTCCACGTGGACACCATATAAATAATGTCTCCATATCTTCAAGGCATGAACCACGACCACTAACTCTAGATCGTGAGTAGGATAGTTCTTTTCATGCTTCCTAAGTTGTCGGGAGGCATAGGCTATAACTTTTCCATGCTGCATCAATACACATCCTAGCCCAACACCCGAAGCATCACAATAAATAACATAGCCGTCTGGTCCCTCCGGAAGAGTTAGGACTGGAGTTGTAGTCAATTTGTCTTTCAATAGCTTCGCTCACAAGCATCTGTCCACTGGAACTTGGCTGCCTTTTGAGTTAGCCTTGTCAAAGGAGATGAAATTGAGGCAAACTTTTCTACGAATCTCCTGTAATATCCTGCTAACCCCAAAAAGTTGCGTACCTCAGTAGGTAATGTAGGTCTGGGCCAAGTCTTTACTGCCTCAATCTTCTGCGTGTCTACCCGAATACCATCAGCTCCAATAATATGCCCCAAGAATGCCACTGAAGTCAACCAGAACTCGCACTTAGAAAATTTAGTATACAACTTCTGGTGCTGAAGCACCCTAAGTACCGTCCTTAAATGATCTGCATGCTCCTCTTTTGAACGTGAATAGACCAGAATATCGTCTATAAATACAATAACAAACATATCAAGGAATGGTTTAAATACTCGATTCATTAAATCCATGAACACCGCTGGAGCATTAGTCAGCCCAAAAGGCAGCACTCTAAACTCATAATGCCCATATCGGGTCCAGAATTCCGTCTTTGGAATATCTGCCTCCCTTACCCGCACCTGATGATAACCTGACCGCAAGTCTATCTTTGAAAAACACTTTGCACCCAGCAACTGGTCAAATAGATCATCAATCCTTGGGAGGGGATACCTGTTCTTTATTGTTACTTTGTTCAACTGCCTATAATCAATGCACATCCGCAGCGACCCATCCTTCTTCCTCACAAACAGTACCGGTGCTCCCCAAGGTGACGTACTAGGCCCGATGAAGCCCTTTTCTAGCAAATCCCTCAATTGCTATTTCAATTCTTTTAACTCAACAGGTGCCATTCTATAAGGAGGTATAGATATAGGCTGGGTATCTGGCAGTACATCTATAGTAAACTCTATCTCCCGTTCTGGAGGAAGGCCTGGAAGTTCCTCGGGAAATACATCGGGTAATTCATTAACTACCGGGACTGATTGAAGAGTTGGTGCCTCTGCCTTTATGTCATACAACCGAATCAGATGGTAAATATAGCCTTTTCTAACCATCTTCCCAGCCTTGAGGTATGAAATGAACTTACCTTTCGGCGATACTGTACTTCCCTTCAACTCTATAATCGGTTCCCCTGGAAATTGAAATCAAAGCATAGTAACATACGTATGCCGACAAGGCTGCCACTACACAATACACAATGATGTATGCAGCCAACAAGGTTGCCCCCGTACAAGCGGACATCCCAAACAAACCATGTCCACATCATTATCCAAAACATATATATACAACCCACATAATGTCCACAGACCTCGAAGAGTACATTAGTGAAACTCGACGGGACAGGGCCCCGCCATACCCATAGACGAGCAAAAGACTACACAAAAGTTATGTACCAAAATAACAGGGCTCCGGAACAGTAGAGCTCTCCCAATCAGCAGAGTAGATATCCTAGGCTGGAGGATCACCGAACTGTGCGTCTACACCTGCTGGCATGAAACGCAGCCCCCCAAGGAAAGGGGGGTCAGTACGGACAATGTACTGAGTATGTAAAGCATAAGGTAAAGATGACAGGATACCAATATGGCAAGTAGAAACAAAATATCGCTACACATATACCCTTTTAAGTGAAAATCATGCATATATTTAACATTTAAGGTGCCCAGCTTCCCTAGTAAGGGGCTCGGCAAAATAGTCATCACGTCATCTCCGTAATCATCATCATCATAACCATCCTCATCACCAATCATATATATAATATACATACCCGGCCCTCTAGTGAGGAACTCGATGACATATGCAAGAAACTCCGCACGAACATTACCCGGCCCGGAACTCGGTGAAATGATAAATGACTCTATGCACGAGCAGAATATTATGAGCAACCATATGCAATTAAAATTATTTCTTATAACTCAATAGAACAATCAACGTGAACCAGCAAGGAGTATTACCAAAGATTAATGTTTTATCAAGATTATGAACCTTTAATACGATATGGAAACGTAAAATCTCAATGACTCTAAGAAGCATTACCATAGATATTAGAGATCATCATAGCCTTAGACATAGCCGATATATAGAAGAATAATTGTGGAAGCAAGAATATGCGTCACCTAGACGCTCTAGAGATAAATATCAAATCTGTCCGTTATTCGCTTATTTTTAAAAGTAATGCCAAGCAAAGAAAGAAGGGACTGCATTACATACCGTATAATCGAGCCGCACGTCTAATATTTACTGCTCAAGCTATTAATCTATAACAAGCAACAATCGTGCCGCAATTAGATAAACATCGTGCTTTACTTTCCTGTAAGCTAGCTAATAATCTAATAAAAATTCGGCAGCATCTCCCCTAGTTTCCTTACTTCGTCCCAATCCGACAACAATCCAAATTATCCACAGCAATACCAATAACACATATAACCCAAAGAATCATATTAAAAAGCCCCCTTCCCAAAACAGTTTCGTCTCGGCAACCATAGCAGCGAAGCAACGACACACCGAGCGATAACTCATTTTATAATTCGCAACACATCTACCTTATCGTATTCATCCTTTGGAGTATATACTCATAATCACATTCAACATATACATAATGCCAAAAAAGAATTTTCCTACAGTTTGCTTTAATCATAACAACCCAAGCACCAACACGACACCACTAATAATCCGATTATGGTTTCCATTCATACTTAGCACATTTAATAAATAAAACAAACTTCCTAAGCTACTGGTCACACCCCCTTCTTAAAATTAATGGATAATTAACAAGGGTATTCTAAAGAATTAACACACCAAACAAGGAGATTACTAACAAAATTATTTGCAGCTGCTGGCCAAGAGTTGCAGGGTTGGTTTCTCCATTTCCATGGCTGCCTAAGACAAGTGGTGAAGAAGAAGATGATATGCAGCAATGCATTTCACCACTTTATTTAGCATGGAGTGGATTTCTCCACCTCATTTAATAGTATGAAGTGGAGGCAGCCCCCTCTACACCTGTCCACTAAGGCCAGCCCACAATCTGATCCCTTTTTAATTTGCCTTGAGTGGTGGGGCCCACTGGATTAAATTAATCCTAATCAGCCACCAATTATGAGTGGTGGGGCCCATTGTATTAAATCAATCCAAATTAGCCACTAATTAATCCCTCACTTAAAGTTAATGGCACTTACATTAGCCAACTCATACTTAATATCACATTTGGAAATAACATCCTTGCCTAATATTTCTTTATGTCTTCTAGATCACGATGCGCACTACGTATAAAAAAAATACGAGGCATAACATTAGGAAAGTTAGTATATTAAGTAGGCATGATCCAAAGTTAGATAGTCTTAAGTATTACTTAGGTAATCTTGAAGAGGTCAAACATGGAGATTCTCTTCTTGATTTACTTAATTAGGTCTTTTGCTAACCTTTGGGAGTTGAATGTCATATTCTATAAATGTTGTTGTACTAAGTGAGAATGATCTTCTCCTAGGTAATCTAAAGGGTCTCTTAAGTGTGTGTGAAAGGATTGTATGTGCGGTCGCTTCACACACACACACACACACACACACACACACACACACACACACACACATATATATATATACACACACACATTATTGGTGGTCTTAAGGATCATTTAGGTGAAGTGCGTATGGGTGGTCTCTCTTTGTCATACTTAAGTGAGTCTTAGGATAGCTTTTAGTGAGGGACTTACATGCTATAGAGTTTCAAATATGAAGTTGAAAAACTTCATTGTAACCAGTGAACTTGGTTACTTTAAAGTGTTCCTTAAATATGGAATAATTTGCTTAAGTGACTTCTTATGTTTTTCTAAGGTGTTAAAGGTTGTTCTTATTCTTATATTATAATATTGAAGTTAAAAGAGGCATATTACAAATAAATGTCCGTTTTCATGATTTTTATGAATTATGTCATACTTAGTACATGTGTTTTTTACTAATTCCATGCTTTTATCTATCTATAAAGTGATTCATAGGTGAAGGTGTTTTTGGGAGCTAAGCTTGGATTATAGTATCTTTCAAGGAAGTTAAAGTATGTCCTCATTTTACTCGAGGGCATAAATGTCTTTTGCTTTCTTATTTTGACGTATTGTAATAGACTAAGTATTTCTATATTCGTATTGTATGGGCGGTGTCCCGAGTACTCTTATGTCTAAAATTTGATGAAATGAGACTTAGTATTTCCTATGAGTTTTATATGAAAGAGATTTATAATGACTTATAGAATGTTGTGAAAAGTTTTAATTCCACACTACTTTTCATATGTAATATATGTGATGAACGATACAAAAAGGCATGTACAAGACCATCGAGAGGTCAAGTACGCCGTGTTGCACTCTAAGAGTGTCATATCCTTCTAGGATGTGCTCTCGGGATGTCATAGGATAGATGCAGAAATATAGGGTCGACTTTCAGGAAATAATTGCACCAATAGCTAAACTTAATACTATTCGTACCATTATATCAATTGCAGCAAACAGAGATTCGCCATTGCGATAATTTGATGTGAAAATTGCATTCTTAAATGGTGAATTGGATGATTGGGTTTACATGGATCTTCCAACAGGAATAATGCCGAAGAACACTTACAGAAACAAGGTATGCATATTAAAGAAGGCATTATATGAGTGAAGTCAGTCACCACGGGCATGGTTTGGATGTTTGATATCTGCAATGATATTGGTGGGTTAGAAACATAGTTACTCTGATCACATTTTATTTATAAAACACAACTTGAAAGTTAACAATGATTATTTTATATGTTGATTATATGGCCCTTACAGCAAAAGAATCCAATAAGATGGATCAACTTCATAAGTTTTTAACATCAAAATTTGAAATGAAAGACCTAGGACAGTTGCAATATTTCGTCGGCATTGAATTGTCAAGGTCAAGACAGGGAGTTTCCCTTTCTGAGAGAAAATATGTACTCGACTTATTAAAAAGACAGGGATGTTAGCATGCGAGCGAATTGATACACCTATGGAGACAAACTACAAACTTAGAAACTCTTTGGAAGAGAAAATAAACGATGTTGGCAGATATCAACGTCTAATCGGGAAGTTAATCTATTTGACTCACACAAGGCAAGACATTGAATATGTTATAAGTATTGTGAGTCAGTTCATGCAGAACCCTATAGAAGATCATATGGAAGTTGTCTATAGAATATTGCGGTACTTGAAGAGTGCTCCAAGAAAAGGATTGTTGTTATTGAAGAATGAAAAAATTGTTATCGAAGGCCATTTAGATGAAGATTGGGAAGGAGATCTATGGAATAGTATATCCACCTAGGGTTATCTCAATTTTGTCCAAGACAATCTTGTCACATGGAGAAGTAAAAAGTAAAAGGTTGTCGCGAGGTCTAGTGCAGAAGACAAATTTCGAGGATGGCCAATTGCTTGTGTAACATATTATGGATTAAAAATAATCCGAAGGATCTTGGAATTGAATGTAATAAAACTATGAACTTATTTTGTGATAATCCGCAATGCAAATAGCACAAAGACTTGTTCAACATGATCGGACTAAGCATGTTGAAACAGATCGACACTTCATTAGGGAAAAGTTAGATCAAAATAGTATACATTTTCCATCAGTGAAGTCTTAAAGTCAGATGGCAGATGTAGTCACGAAGGTTGTATCAAGGAAAGTCTTCCACGAGATGATTGGGAAGTTGCTCATGATAGACATACATGCATCGCCTTGAGGGGGAGTGTTGAAACTAGGACTATTATGTAAATATATATCTTGGAGTAGGGGTCAAGTATTAGTCCTAAGTATACTGTAATTCTACTAGTCCATAAAGTATTATTTGTATGTATGTATACCTCTATTATGAGATGAATAAACAAGGTGAAAGGAAAAATATTCTCTAAACCTAAAAGCCTACAGGTATCTTTAAACAAGGTATATTATTTTTTTGTTTCATAAAGAGTAGTTTATACATAAAAATATAAAATACATAACGGCATAGGCTTGCAATGCTCTTAAAGCGTCTCTGGCAGATATCTTGTAATGTTAGTGAATCTGGCCTGGTTTGTTCTTTTTTCTAATTCTGTCAAGTCAACTTCATTGTCCTTAATGACTTTTTTTATTACTAACATCTCATCAGTTAATAACTCAAGCATGTTTCCAAGATGTAGTCTGTGTTGTCTATGGTACCACATCTTTTAAAAGACTTAAAAAAATATGCTAAAATATCGAGTATTTGTAAACATGCTTGGAATGGAGGGTTCACAAAGTCAGTGAATCTCGTGATTGAGCTAGAAATGTCTTATGTACTACTGCCAAAACTAAAAAACTCATCAGTGTTGTGACTGTCTTTTGAGAGGAAATCTGCAGTACTATTAGCTTCTAAAAATATGTGCTTGCACAATAAAAACTCAGGTTGGTTGATGAATTTGTGAATGTCCTTGATACGCTCCTGCAACTTCCAGGGATGATTCTTTTGTATCCATGCTGTGAGCTTCTGCCTGAACCTCTGCCTAAGGAAATAGCGTATGACTAAATCATGTCACCTTGTGAATCTCTTAAGATACCTCCCCTACATATTTTTCCAGTTTTACTCAAGGCACTTCCATCAGTTGTAAATTGATAGGTGTTAGGTGGAGGTCTTTCCCAGTTAACTATCCAGACCCTCAACTCATGCATGTATCCTTTTATAATCTTGATCAGATCAATCCAAGAACTACATGTATCGATGCAAAAGACTAGCTGATATAGTTGATTTGCAGACCACGTCTCAATCATTACTATTAAAAAAACTATAGTGAGTTTTCTTGTAAACAAAGTTAAGCTTTGGTGTAAAATATCAAAAGCTAAGATGTCTACCAGCTATGGTTAATTGATGATTTTCAAGTTAGGATCTGTTACCTGGTAGTGGTTTAATGTAAAATTGCTTTTGTTAAAGGAACAATTATAAATATAATACAGTCTGTTTCTGGAAGAGCTAAAAGTGTGTTTCTACTATTTATCTTTCGTGTTGCACTTGACGATAAGACCTCAATTCACATGGACACACTACTATCAAAACACACATCGTCTCATCTTTGTGGTTGGAAGAAATGACAAAGACCATGTTGTTGAGGGAAGGGACAAGCTTCACAGGGTGTTAAACGAGTTAGTTTTGATGTTTATTATAGTTCTTTTGGGTATTTATTAACGAAGATATATATTAACGACCAGCTATTACATCCAAGGGCATGATCCCAAAATTCCAAAGGACAGGCTCAAAATGTTGCGATACTAGTAGGAGTAGTAAAAGGTATAATAGAAACAGTATTTACAAGCTCAAAATGATAGGCACCACATTGACTATTTCTTCACATATTTAATAAACTATACATGTATGTACTTACTGCTTTATCAGCCTGGGTGCCTGAAGTGTACATTCTGGATCATGATAAAAAAATCTTATATGGAAAACATGTCTATTTTCTATAGGACCTGGCGTGGTAATGGATTTTCCTGAATGATCTTTGTTGACGACCTATGGACAATACCTACGGTCCGTGGGTGGACTCCATATGTGTCTCTTGCAGCTTCTATAGAATCTGTCATTTTCGTCCTTTTTTTATCCGGGGTTTTACACATAACCACTTCACCATTCCCTTATTCTAATTGCCCTGAAATCACAAATACCGCAAGGAGGAAAATACAAAGATTATACATTGGATGGGAGAGGTAAGAGATCAAGAGGTTCAAAAAAATCATTTCGTTGAGCAAAAGATGTCTCTTTCATAAAATAAAAAAATTATGAAAATTGTATTGCCTTATCATTTAGGTGTTAGTGTTTCACATATCCAAAATGAGGAAAAAAATTGTATACATGTTGCTACACTCGTATTCAAGTTAAAATACCTTTTCCTATCAATGTATGATATTATAGAAAACTAAAAGAATGTTATTCCAAAAGACTTTTTACTAGTTCTCTCTAAAAAGATTCATATACAAAGTAACATATGACCTACATTTGTTTCTCAGAATAAGGACACAAGACATACTTAGATATATCTACAGAGTTACACTCTTAAGATCACCTTAACAAAAAGTTTACTACAAATGCAATATATATGGAGCGTCTAAGGACAAACCATGCTTTTAACACATAAACCATTGTATAATAATTTAAAGGGTATCTTGATATATGTAGAAACTAAAAAGATACACAACACTTATAACATAGCAGTAGAAACCACAAGTACTTAGACACAAGTAATGCTACCAACTTACTCCTTAATTATCCAAAGGGTAATCAAATATATTAAAACCCACCATGGAGAATTTTAAAAATATAAAGAAGATACAAAGTATGATGCTAAGAGATCATATTTTAATTTCTCAAATATTAATAGAAGATAATAAAATTATTGATTATCCAGGAGAAATAGCACTCAATAGTGGAAATGGTGATTTCCTAAGCATCCAAGAACAAGATAATTAAGTGAAGAGGATGATCTACACACTAGAGATTAGATCTATAGTTGAAAAATTGAGGTTATAAAATAGGTTATCGAAGATTTATACAAGAATTTCCTTTCTGAAATGTTAAAATAGGATTTCTTTCTAAGATGAATCTTTTTCCTTGTATTAAATATATCACATTCTGCTACTAATAAAATGTCCATATGGTCATCAAACTTTACTAAAAAATAAATATTTAATTTATTTTCTAAAGTTAGTCAAATGCAACAGAAGGGTTTAAAACACCTATTTACCAAACACAATAACTACATATGATAAATTTAAGGACTTTAATTTTAACATGTTATGAAATATTTATAAATGCAAAATCGCAGGAAAATAACTTTGAATGTTTTTAGTCTTTGTTCTGGAGAAATATTATGTAGTTCAAAGAAAGATGATATATTAGTCTTATCATCTCCAAAAATGGAATACATGGCTGCAACATCTACAAGTTGTCAAGGTCTCATGTTAAGGTAATTGGTAGTGGATCTTCAACAGATCATTTTGGACCAACTGAAATATGGTGTGGCTGTTGGGAAAGATAAGGCACTAACAAAGAATGTCTGACAGGATAACAGCAGAAGAATATCCAAGTCTATACTTTCCCTTCTCGATTTGAACCAAGAGAAGACAAACAACCACAAGCAATATGATAGTAAGGCAGCAAGTTATTCAACCAAACAAATAAATAAAGGCAATAATAAACCAATCACACAAGACACCAAGATTTACGTGGAAAACCCTTCGATGTGAAGAGTAAAAAATCACGGGACCAAAAGCTCCACTATAATGACCAAGAGTTACAATATTGTTCTCCAAAATTTGCCACAAAACAAGTGCCAAACAACGAGCAACAACAAAATAAGATTGCACCAAATCTAGAGATGTACAAAGGTTTTACACCCAAAGACTCTAAGATGATCATAAGAAACATTCTTACCAGTCCAAACTCTGTCAGGGACATCACCATCTAAAGAAACAGCAGGAGATAAATTGATAACATAAGCAGCAGTATTAAGTGCTTCTGCCCAAAAGGAATCTGACAGCTTAGCATCTGAAAGCATACATCTAACCCTCTCAACTAGAGTTCTGTTCATCCTCTCTGCTAAACCATTTGACTGAGGAGCCTTTGGAGGAGTTTTCTGATGCCTAATACCCTGCTCTCTGCAATATCTATCAAAAGGACCAATATACTCACCACCATTATCTGAGCGAATGTATTTCGATGTCTTCCCTGTTTGTCTTTCAACCAAGGCCTGAAAACTCTTGAACGCATCAAGTACTTGATCCTTGGACTTCAAAGGAAATACCTAGAGTTTGCGAGAATGATCATCAATAAAAGTCACAAAGTAAAGTGCACCACCACGAGATCTTACCTTGAAAGGACCACACAAAACAGAATGTACCAACTCCAGCAAATCAAACTTTCTTGAAGGCGGATGACTCTGAAAAGAAACTCTTTTCTATTTACCCCCTAAGCAATGAACACATTTCTTCAACTTTGCTTGTTTCACTCCAAAAACTAATTTTTTCTTAGCTAAACTATCAATCCCCTTCTCGCTCATATGACTCAGCCTTTTATGCCATAACTCTGATGAAGTATCATTCTCCACCAAATTTACTGAGTCTCTTGACATGGAGCCCTGAAATACATACATGTTAGACAACTTGTCACCACGGGCCACAACCATCAAACCTCTAGTAAGCTTCCACTGGCCAACACCAAGTGTATTAACATAACCCATATCATCAAAATATCCCACAGAAATCAAATTCAAGCGAACATCTGGACCATGCTTGACATTATTGAGAACTAGTTTGGAACCATTATTACTTTCCAAACATACTGTCCCAATGCCAATAACTTCAACTTCATGATTATTTTCCATTTTCAACGTTCCAAAATTACCTGGAGTATAAGAAGAAAATAATTCCCTCTTTGGCGTGACACGAGAAGTAGCACCAGAATCCACAAACCAACTAGACTCATCTTGTGTCAATAGTCACATGTAATATTCTTGTATTTAGACTTTGACTTGCTTCTACTTTTACCTCTATCATTCTGACCTCTGGACTTGTTTCTCCCCCTATTTTCAGTAACCAAAACATCGGAGCGTGAAGCTGAAGAAGATGAGGCTTGAGATCTTATTCTCATTTCTTCATTCAAGACACCACTCTTAGTATATTCCATGGTTACAACACCACTGGGAGCAGAATTAGTCAAAGAAACTCGAAGAGTTTCCCAAGAGAATGGCAGAGTATTAAGAAGCCAAAGTCCATGTATCTCATCATCAAACTTTACACCCATTCTGGACAGCTTGTCAAGAACACCCTGAAAATCATTAATATGATCAGAAATAGGAGTGCACTCTTTATACCTGATATTCATTAATTGTTTCAAGAGGAACAACTTGTTGTTGCCAGTCTTCGAAGCATAAAGTGTCTCGAGCTTGTCCCACAAACTTTTGGCATATATCTCATTCACAATATGATTTCTAACATTATATTCAACCCATTGTCTAATATAGCCACAAACCTGCAGATGCTCAAATTCCCATTCTTCATCATTCAAAGACTTAGGCTTATTAGAAGCAAACACAGGTAAATGCATCTTCTTGACAAATAAAAGATCTTTCATCTTGCCTTTCCAAATATGATAGTTACTACCATTTAAATACACCATTTTGCTCATATTTTACTCCATCATTCAAAACGACAATCAACAATAGCCAATGCTCTGATACCACTTTGTTGGGAAAGACAAGACACTAACAAAGAATGCCTTACAGGATAACAGCGAAAGAATACCCAAGTCGATACTTTACCTTCTCGATTTGAACCAAGAGAAGACAAACAACCACAAGCAATATGATAGTAAGGCAGCAAGTAATTCAACCAAACAAATATAACAAGACAGTAATAAACCAATCACACAAGACACCAAGATTTACGTGGAAAACCCTTCGATGTGAAGAGTAAAAAACCACGGGACCAAAAGATCCACTATAATGACCAAGAGTTACAGTATTTTTCTCCAAAATTTTCCACAAAACAAGTGACAAATAACGAGCAACAACAAAATAAGGTTGCACCAAATCTAGAGAATTAAAGGAGCAAAATCACCAATTTTGCAGCAACTGTTCACGACAGCAAAACTGAAGCTGCAGGCCACCAAATCCAACTCTGTCAGTTCCTAATCAAAGATTGAGATGAATATAATATGCTTTCTAAAAATCATCTCAATCGGACAAGAAATGAAGCGGGAATCGCAATTTGAAGTTGGCTGTTAGGGCTGAATTTTGACTGCGAAAACTGCTTTCTTTCTCTCTTTTTGGCTGCTCAAAAAACTCTCTTTGTATTTAAAAATAAGACCTAAAAAGGCTTATATTTGCCTCATAAGAATGGGCCTATGGGCAAAAAGGGGTTGGTCCAAATTGGGCTATTATTTATCCACATAGGAAGGGAAAATGGCCTATAACCCAACAGTGACAAGAAGATGACAATTTCCATGACCAATAATCATTCTTTTCACAATAGGAAGAAACACATTCACATCATTATTAACTTTATCCACGATCAAGTTGTTGGTGGAATAATCTCATTGAAATTTTGTGTCACAATGGATCAGGTTGCTGGTGTTGTTACAAAATCATGTGCACACAACAAGCATGAGTTCTTTAGAAAACAAATTAGATTTTGTAATTTTGAAGAAAGGAGATGTGTTAATTAATTTTTCAAATTAGTTCGGTTGCACATAATTAATTTGATAGTCTGGTTATTAGGATTAGTGTGTTTAAGTTTCTACCTACTCAATGACTTATATGGTTATTGTAGTGGGTCATGTTTACAACTTTACCATTGGTTTTCTATTAATAGTTAGTTGTTTTATTTTAGCTTAAGTAGTTAACCATAATCCTATAAATGACATAATGTGTTCTTGTTTTAGTAAAAAGAAAATTAAGTCGTTCAAAACCTTTATTTTTAAAAGTTGTTTTCTTTGCATTTCATCTCTTAATCCAACAAGTCATTGGTTGACTCACGGTTTGAGACCACTGGTCATTGGGAGACTCGCACATAACAATGACCTTAATGAAAATTACATTGGTTAAAATTATATATGTGATAGATTTTTTAAATTTTTTTTATGGTTGTATGTTAATGTTTTTGTGTAACTTTGTATAATGTTGGAAAGTATATTCAGATAAAAACTTCTATAATTGAATGATTTATTAACAGGAAAAAAAATTTAAGGTTAAACCATAATAAACCTTGACTAAGAAAACCTACTTGATGAGTTTCCTTATGAGTGAATTTTGAACAGAAAAGCCCTATCGCTAGGATATGAAACTTCACTGCTCGAAAAGGAATGAACACTTCTCAAAATCATGCAGATCACTCATCTGGAAAGCGCTCCTTTCCTTTCCCTTGCTGATGTGGCTGGTCATAGTCAATTGATGGGTTCCTCCATAGAGAAGTGGAGGGTGGAGTCGCTGCCACGTCCTTTTGAACCTAAATCTTAAGAAATTCTGAAATTTGGCAATAGATCTAAGGCATCGTACTCAGGGATACTCACTCAGCTCCCGTGAGATTTTCTCTTTAGTCGGTTGGTAACTTTCTTAGCGTAAGTGCACATGACTTTGCTTCCTTTGCACTCACAAATATAAAGGAGAGGTACAAAGTAACTCGACTAGAGGAGAGTAAAAAACCAACATTCTTGATTTATGCACCCCCATTACGCTGTTTCGTGCCACCACAATGGCATAGAAAAAAAATTGTGGTATGGAGCTTCCCTGTCGAGAAGAAAAAGTTTGAGGGAAGACGTAGGTAGATAAACTAATTGAAGGTAGACAAAGGGTATTATCTACGTGGATTTATTAGGATGACTCAAAGTTAGTTGCTTTCTAATAACACGTAAATACTTTTAATCAATAAAATATTTCACCGCTCCTTTGTTCTGAATGCCCTGATTATACAAAAAATGCAAGGAGGAAAATACAAAAATAATTCCTTGGATGCTAGAGGCAAGTGATAAAGATGTTAAAGCATATCATTTGGTTGAGCAAAAGTTGTCTTTTTCTTCATAAAAAGGATATCAATGTTGTTTTCTTGTATCAATTATGTATTGGTGTTGGACAAAACAAAAATATTAGAAAATGGTATACATGATCCGACACTTTCATTCACGTCAAAAGACATGGTCATATTCTTTAAAATAATGAAGAATACAAAGAGACGTAATTCTCTTATGGTGGGTTCTCCTAGCTATGTATCAAAGCATATTCCAAGCTCTCCTGTGTATGATATAATTAAATATCAAAATGATGTGAAATCCAAAAGATTATCCTAGTTAAATCTGAAAAGAGCCATATACAATGTTACAAATAGGACATCGGACTTACACATATATGTCTAGAGAGTTATACTTTTAAGATTACATTATATTGGAATTTTATCCAACTAAATTTCATAAATGTAATATTTTGGAGCATCTAAGGACAATCATGGAATAAGCTCATAAGGCTTTTTTTTTGTATGTAACAAATGAAAGGGGGAGGGGATTCTGTAACACCCCGTAGCCAAAATAGATTAAAAAAATTTAGAAAAATCTGTAAAAGCAATCAATGGTGGCATCGACGGTCCACCCTGCACAACCGTCGATGGGATCAAAAGTCCCAAAAATTTCAGTCCAGAAAAATTGGCTAAGTCTTGATCGACGAACGGACCGACGGACCGTAGGTCAAATGACGATTTGTAGTCCGTGACCCTCGGTCGAGACCCCCTTAACTCCACTCTATGACAATAGCTATGAATGACCAGCACGGTCCGTACGTTGACTTACGGTCCGTAGGTCTTATTCAAGGTGGAAAATTTGCAGATAGTCAAGGGGAAATGCTGTTGGGTCAACTGCAAATGAGAATAACTCATAGCACAACATGAATTAGGTGTCCCATGACCTACCCACATATAGATAATTGAATAATATTTTCACAGCCACCGACTTTTTTAAAATTAGAAATATGTGTAAAATTTTATGACCATTTTAATAAAGGCTTGTCGAACAAGCCCTAACAACGGACCCCACAACGGGGCGTAGGGGAGACGACGGACCGTCAATCCTAGCCGTTGTTTGGCCGAACAACTTTCCTAGGGGTCTTTTTTACCTTTCTCACTCTGTTTAAACCCTACGTTACGTTATTTTTACCCTAATTCATAAGATTTTAGTCAGTTTAAGCCTAGAAACATAATTAAAACATATCGAAGTCAAATCATTATATCAAAACGTAGAAAATTAGAAGCAAGAGAGGAGAAAAAAAGCTCAAGAACCCTAGTTCAAGAACACCACAAGCTCCACTAGATCCAGCCTCGAAACTTAAGTAATATTCCTTGGATTTCATAATAAGTATGTGGGATTTCACTCATGGGTTCCTTTCACCCATTGGGTCCCTATTTTTAAGTCTGATTTTTGTTTCCCATATCGTGAGTAGATCTAGGGTTTCTAGAACTTCAAGAGAATTTCATGAACTTATTACTTATATGTTCCAAATCAGATTATCATGTTATTACTCATATTATCGCTTGAATTTCAGAACACTAGCTTTGTATTTCTTGAGTCCTTGAATTACACATGCTAGGTCAGATATTTCAGACACTTCAGATATACATGCCTTAGTTTTTAATGCATCATTTTCAAATTAAATATTGCATTCTCAATTTACATGTTCAATTTTGAGCTATGTAGTATTTACAAAAACTCGGACATAATCAGTAAATTTACAGAATCCATGGGAGTAGCATAATACTGAGTTGGACTAGGGTTTAGCGTACCCAATAGTCCAAGAACTACTAGCCAAGTAGGTTGTAAGTCCCCATTATGGGCAATCAGTTTAGTGATCACGCCAGCATGCCTTTATACCTTTGGCAGGGTATATTATGTCCTCTAGATGGGGCGTATACATCAAACTTCACATTTAGCTCATAAGGTTTTATCATCGGTTATTTGTAGCTCCCACAGTTCAGTAAGACTCTCTACATTGACTATTTATCACTACATAAACTATTCATTTTCAGCATGCTATAAATTGGTCATTGCATCTAGTTAGCTCAGAATTTAGTTTATCATGTCTGATTATTATACTTTTCATTTTGCTTGTTCAGTTATGTTTTATCTCAGCTTTACTCTATACTACATGCTAAGTATCTTTCAAGTAGTAACGCATACGTGCGCTACATCTTCTCGTGATGTAGGTTCAGGTTCTCAGCATCTAGATCACGCATTGATCAATTTCCGATCTCCAGTTCAGAAAATTCAGTTCTGATTCCTCATTCTCCGAGGACAACAATCATGAGTTTCATTTCAGTCTTTAGTCATTTAGTTTCAGTTTTTGCTAGATTTAGCTGGGGCTTATCCCAGTATTTTTAATGTAGTTTAGAGTCATATTTAAGACATAGTTAGATTTAGATTTGTAATGAGTT
The DNA here is from genome assembly GCF_036512215.1 of Solanum lycopersicum. Taxonomy (NCBI): domain Eukaryota; kingdom Viridiplantae; phylum Streptophyta; class Magnoliopsida; order Solanales; family Solanaceae; genus Solanum; species Solanum lycopersicum. The sequence continues at coordinate 21,919,216 of NC_090805.1, forward strand.
AATATTTCCTTTGTATGAAACTCATTTTTTCAAATATCTTAATTATAGACTATGGGTATTCCCTATCTTTTAAGACTTGATTATGATTTAGCTTCCACATCAGTTTATTATCTTTAGTATGCTCATTATCATGCCAGTAGGGTTAGCTTGAGATCACTTGTGGTCCTAGGTTCCGTATCCGCGTCTTGAGGGTAGCTCAGGTCATGATAAAACTTTGTATGAAAGCACTAGGTTTATGTGTCCTAGAATGTCTAAAAATCCGTACTAAGTAGAGTCCTTTTCATTGGTGTAAAGTGCACCAAATCTAATGAGAGGGAGGCGATGAAGTGTTTTACAAAATCTTCATTTTCCTTTCACTCTTATCGTGCATAAGGTATGATCTTATTCCAATCAAACTTGACGGTCTATGTTTCAGATCATTCCTTCTCGTGGAGCTTAGGCATGGAATGCTAATGCACGCAATGCTAACGCAATTCCTCTAGTACAAGATAAGGAAGTTCAAATACAAAGTTTCATAATGTCGATTTATTTTTTTGGCTCAGAGTATAACCAACCAGAACAATCAGCAGGTTCTATTTCCTACTAATAGAAATGATCGATCATTGGCAGCTAGAGTTTGTGATTTTGTTAGGATGAATCCGCCTATGTTTTTAGGGTCACAAATTGGTAAGGACCCACAGAAATTCATTGATGAGGTAAAATATATATTTGGTGTGATATCAATAACTGGTAGTGATAGGTGTGATTGGCATCCTACCAACTCAAGGATGTGACTCACATATGGTTCACTCAGTTGAAAGACAACAGACATGACTAGGGTCATTGGGGTCTAATTTTCTTTCGATGTGACAGGACAAACAAAGAAATAGGAAGGGATGGTTCTTTCATTCCATTGATAGAAGTCTAACTAGAAAAAGACTCTCTCTATTACTATGAGAACAGAATCATTGGTTTGACCGACGAATTACGTGGGAAAATAAACCTTCTTTCTTTGAAGCAAGATTTTTAGAAAGTAACAATTCCATTCATTTCTCTTTCAGAAAACTTGCTGGTCGCGGATTAGTTCGTTCTGCGCCGCCAGTGGCCTCAACTAAAAGGCGCATGTTGATCTCTCTATTTGAGGCTGCAGATCAAGATGAATGGTCTGGATTTCAAAAAGATGAATATGCAAGGGGTAAAGAGACAGTCTTTAAAACAACCAAGCTGACATAAGGATTCTAGCTCACGCCCACTTAGAGCAGATGGAGATTCTCGGACGGGCAAAAGCGGCACTCGACATCTATTAGACAAGACCAAGAACAAAGTCATACCGTGCCCTCGGGAGAAAATGGTGATGATTGCCATAAATGCTGCCCTCGAGGACGTGTACAAGAAGGTCTTTGCTGATTCCTATCAACATGGTGCATATCCTGGTAGAGGGGCGTGAAAAGTGGAGACTTTGACCATAAGAATCAATTGATTGACATTTTTCCTTTGTCTTTTGTAACTCCTTATATAGTAGTACAATCCAGTGTTAGTCCATAAACTCTCTTAAAACCTTTCTGAGTCTCTACTCCAGTCGCTGACCCAGTTATCGCTAGACGGATATACAGAAATTGCCCTGTCACAAACTCTCAGAAAGTCACCTCAGCAGATCTAGTAGAGTAAGAAATGGTAGACTTTGATCTCATTCGAGGCATGGATTGGTCACATTGTATCTAGTTAAGGGATCCGAGTGGATTCACAGAAGATAGAAGTAGTGAAACAATGGCCCAGACCTACCTCTGCTAAAGATATTAGAATTTTCTTAGGTCTAGTGGGTTATTACAGAAGGTTTGTGGAAGGATTTTCATCGATAGCCTCACTATTGACTAGGTTGACTCAAAAGATGGTCAAATTCCAATGGTTAGATGATTGTGAGAAAAAAATTGGAGAATTGAAAACTAGATTCACTATAGGTCCTGTCTTGACTCTAACAGAGGGTTCAGATGGTTATGTTCTATTGTGATGCATTCAGAGTTGGCCTAGGTTGTGTGTTGAAGCGGCAAGGTAAGGTGATAGCTTATGCCTCTAGATAACTCAAGGTTCATAAGAAGAACAATCCAACTCATGACCTCGAGCTGGAAGTAGTGGTGTTTGCACTAATGACTTGAAGACACTACTTGTATGGTGTTCACGTAGATGTGTTTACTGACAATAAGAGTCTTCAGTATGTGTTCACCCAGAAGGAGTTGAATCTTCGCTAGAGGACATGGATTGAGTTCCTTAAAAATTATGATATGAGTGTGCATTACCATCCTTGTAAGGTAAATGTAGTAGCAGATGCTCTTAGTAGATTATATATTGGTAGTATAGCCCATGTTGAGGAAGAAATGAAGGACCTAGTGAAAGATGTTCACAAGCTTGCTCGCTTGGGAGCGGAGCTAGTGAAGGATGTTCACAGGCTTGCTCGCTTGGGAGTTCCTCTTATGAGCATATCAGACAGCGGTGTAACAGTTCAGAATAGGGGAGAATCGTCTTTAGTAGTGGAGGTTAAGGAAAATAAAGTCAGTGACCCAATCTTGCTTGAACTTAAGGGTGAAATCCATAATTAGAAAGTGGAGTTTTTCTCCCATGGTGGAGATGGTGTACTTCACTACCAGGTAGATTTTGTTTTCGTGATGTGGGCTAGTTGAGAAATCATATTCTTGCAGAAGACCATAACTCTAGGTATATTATTCATCCAGGTGCCACTAAGATGTACCGCAATCTGCGAGAATTCTACTGGTGGAGTGGCATAAGAGGGATATAGAAGATTGTGTGAGAACGTGTCCCAATTGCCAGCAAGTCAAGGTAGAACATCAGAAACCAGGAGGTATGACTCATGAGATCGATATTCCTACTAGGAAGTGGGATGTGATCAATATGGATTTCAACACAGGTTTACCTCGTACATACAGACAGCATGACTCCATTTGGGTTATAGTTGATAGGATGACTAAGACTTCTCACTTTTTAGCGGTCAAGACTACATATTCGATAATGGACTATGCAGAGCTTTTCATCAATTAAATTGTGAGGTTACATGGGGTTCCTTTGTCTGTCATCTGAGATAGAGGTCCTCCGTTTACCTCTCATTTCTAGAAGTCATTTCCAAAAGGTCTTGATACTCAAGTTAACCTTAGTACAACATTTCATCCACAGGCGGATGGGCAGGCAGAGCGTACCATTCAGACCTTAAAGGATATGTTGAGAGCTTGTCTGATCAATTTAAAAGGTAGTTGGGATGATGACCTTCATCTTATTGAGTTTTCCTACAATAATAGCTACCATTCTATCATTCACATGTCCCCTTATTAGGATTTATATGGGCGTAGATGTAGATCTCTTGTTGGTTGGTTTGAAGCAGGTGAAGCAGCTTTGATAGGGAAAATTTAGTCATTTATCCTATGGAGAAAGTGCAAATCATTAGAGATAGACTTAAGACATCCCAAAGTCGTCAGAAATATTATGCAGTTGTAAGGACAAGGGAACTAGAGTTCCAAGTTGATGATTGGGTTTTTCTAAAAATCTCATCTATGAAAGGGGTGATGAGATTTTGAAAGATAGGGAAGCTCGGTCCTAGATATGTAGGCCCTTACAAGATCTTGAAAAGTGTTGTCAAGGTGTCATATGAGTTAGAGTTGCCATCAGAATTAGCAGCAGCGCATTCGGTCTTCCACATCTCCCTCTTGAAGAAGTGCAATGGTGATGCAGCCTCTATTGTGCCATTGGAGAGTGTATCAGTGAAATATAGTCTTTCTTATGAGGATATACCATTTGAAATTTTGAGTGTTGGGTTAGAATGTTGACAAACAAAGAAGTCGCTTCAGTCAAGGTTTTGTGGAGAAGTAAGTCCATAGAGGGAGCTACTTGGGAAGATGAAGCCGCCATGAAAGCCAAGTATCCTCACCTCTTTCCTTCCTATTCCACTCCAGCTTTAGGTAATTGTTCCTCTTTAATTTTCCAGTCATTCATGTTTAAATTCAATTTTAGAATCATGTTCCCTCTGTTTTTAGTTGCATTTTAAACTTATTTGCATGTACTTGGAATACAATTCAGTCAGAAACTCAGTTCTCAGTGTTAGTAGTGGGGTTTACAACTCTCTCCCTCTATTTCAGCTAGTTTAGTCTTCATTCAAGAACGAATAAAGACTAAACTAGCTGAAATAGAGGGAGAGAGTTTTAAACCCCACTACTAACTCTGAGTAAAAAGTTATGCCCATTTTAGTAAAGGTCTGTAGAATAGGCTTTGATGACGGACCCAACGACGGGGCGTCAGACAGACGGTGGACCGTTAGTCCTGGCCGTCATTAGGCCCGACAACAACTTCACCAGGGGTCTTTTTAACCTTTCCCACTCTGTTTAAACCCTAAATAACATCTCTTTTACCCTAAATCATCAGATTTTAGTCATTTTAAGCCATGAAAGACAATTAAAACATATCCAAGCCCAATCATTAAATCAAAACATAGAAAATTAGAAGCAAGATAGGCGAAGAAAAGCTCAAGAACCCTAGTTCAAGAATACCACAAGCTCCAGCAGTTCCAATCTTGAAACTTAAGTATTTTTCCTTGGATTTAATCACATGTATGTGGGATTTCACTAGCGGGTTACTTTCACCCATTGGGTCCCTAGTTTTCAAACATATTCTTGATTTCCACATCATGATTAGATCTAGGGTTTTTAGAACTTCAAGATAACTTCATGAAAGTATTAGTTAAATGTTCCAAATCAAGTTATCATGTAATTACTAAGATTATCACTTGAATTTAAGAACCCTAGATTTGTATTTCTTTAGTCCTTGAATTATACAGGTTAGGTTAGATATTTTAGACACTTCAGATATACATGCCTCATTTTTTAATGCATCATTATCAGATTGCATGTTTCATTCTTAGTTTGCATGTTCAATTTCAATCTATTTTGTATATACAGAAACTCAAAGATAATCAGTAAATTTATAGAATCTATTAGGGTAGCATAATACCGAGTCGGACTAGGGTTTAGCGTACTCAATAGTAAGAGAATTACTAGCCAAGTAGGTTTTAAGTCTCCTCTGTGGGCAATCTGTTTAGTGATCACGCCAACATACCATTATACCTTTGGCAGGGTATATTGGATCCTCCCGATGTGGCGTATACATCGAACTCCACATTTAGCTCATGTGGTTTTATCATCAGTTATTAGTTGCTCCCAGAGATCAGTCAGACTCTATGCATTGACCATTTATCAGTATATTCAGTACTTAGTATCAGTATGGTATAAATTGGTCATTGCATCCAGTTAGCTCAAAATTAAGTTTATCATGCAAATTATTATACTTACTATTTCTCTTGTTTAGTTACATTTTATTTTCGCTTTACCCTATCCTACATGCTCAGTACCTTTCAAGTACTGGCGTATACTGCGCTACGTATTCTTGTTATGTAGGTTCAGGTTCTCTGCATCTAGATCACGCATAGATCAATTTCCGATCTCCAGTTCAGCAGATTCAGTGGCGAGTCCTTATTCTCCGAGGACAACAGTCATGAGTTTCATTTAAGTCTTTAGTCATTTAGTTTGAGTTTTCGCTAGATTTAGCTGGGGCTTGTCCCAGTATTTCTAGTCCAGTTTAGAGGATTATTTCGGACATAGTTAGATTCATCTTAGTATTGAGTTAATATTTCATTTGTATTAAGCTCATTGTTTTCAAATATCTTACTAGGTTCTGTGTCCGTTTCTCGGGGGTAGCTCGGGGTGTGAGCGATTCAATATATGGAAACACTAAAGAGTTAAAGAAATCTACTAAAATGTGTTGTTGTACAATGCAAGTGATAGAAGATATGATCTGTCCTGACCCAAAAATGGGGTGTGATGGCACTCGTCTTATTCCACTAAGACAAGTCAGCCTAAATCTCGACCATTACAATAAAATTATGGAAGTTTATGTTTAACTTAAAAATACCCCCAAAATCTGATTGTCACGTGTACAAGCTCTAAAGTATTACAATCCAGTCAAAAAAAAGTCTCATATGACATTGTTGCTAGAGTAGAACAAGATCATAAATTGGAGTAAGAAGGTCCGCTGAGATGACAAAAAGCTACCTCACGAATCTCCAAGAAGCCTCAGAAAAGAAGAGAATATATCATAAAAATCTGGGCTAGTATCCTACAAAAAAAATCGTAGAAGCAATGGTAAGTACCAAACCATACAGTTATCAGCAAGTAAACGTCTAAACACAAGATAAGGGGATGAAATACGGGTACTCCTACCACCCCAACCGAACCTCCACAATTACAACCTGCATAAAATTCGGTCTAACCTTACAGTTCCCATTTACATAGCACGTAACTCTATAACAATACTTTGACTAATTACATATATATCCTCCACAACAACAGTTCACCAAATTATATATCTTCAATAACAACACTTCAACAAATTACATATCATCATTAACAACACTTCAACAAATTACATATCCTCAAATAAACAAGCTCAATATTAAAAAATTACAAGTTCCACAAAAAGGCAATTATAAGATCAGCAAATCGCAATATCAAGTTCAATAATGATAAGTATGTGCAATGCAATGGAATGCAATGTCAAGTATAGTGATGCATGTCTGACCTAGTGATACACACCCGCTGTCTCTCAGTCCGGGACCATAGGGGACTTTTATGTCCATGCATCTGTCTCGACGCACGACATGACACTTGATAATAGTAACCATTGTGGCGCGCGATACGTCACTCGAAATATAGTATCCATCGCGGCGCGTGATACGTCCCTCGAAATGGTAAATCCTTTTAAGTACTCATTCTTTCTCAATGCACATAACACTTGTCAACACCAATGCCTCAGAATAAATTAAATGACAAGTTCACACAAATAATGAGGAGATGATCATTTTCATAACATTGCACAGTTCACAACCATACAAACATGAAATCACATCAACAATAATTCAATAAGCCTTCAAACCTTTGTCAACACATCACACATAAACAATTAATCACATTGCCTTTTGTTATCCCTTTTTTTCTTCATTAGAATTAATCAATATGGACAAGTCAACCCATCACCAATCACGTTACCCCCAAACATATACCACAAGGAAATAGATGCATTCCATACACTTAACAAGAGTTTAGAAATCCACTTGCCTCAATCAATCAAGAATTCACTCCGTGACTTGAGTCTTCCCTTTTCATTGAATTTCCAACTTAAAGCAATCTATTCAAATTAATGACCACGATAAGATTTTGAAACTAACAACATTTATGTTGCTATATGTCTAGCTTAGATCCAAAACTCACCCGATTTTACAATCAAGTTCCTAAATTTTGATATTGATTGACATTTCAATTATCATATTTTTCAAGTTTCAAATCGAGAGTTAAGTTTCAACTTTTCGAAATAATACAACCATAATAATATACCATTATTTAATTCCTTGACTCACTATAAGAAAAACAAGAAAATAAGATCAAAATTGTACGCTAACTCACGAAATAATAATATGTTCCATACACCATAACTACTGAATTGTTATTCGTAAGGAATTTTATATGCTATTTGACTCCATCATTAGGCAATCATTATCTTGCATCCACTAACCCCCGAAATCTAATAGAATTGGTTGCTGTAATATTGAGAGAAAAAAAAGTCCCTTAACTTCTTCTTAATCCATTAAATTCATATTATCACAAAAAAAAATCATCCATTTAGTATATAGCCATCTTAAAAAAAAATCTAGAACTAGTTGCATTAATTGCTTGTTACCTGCCACCTGAGGTTTATTCGTTTCCTCCGCCATTCGTCCGTCTAGGTAAGTTTCTATGAATCTACTCTCCTTTTCTTTCTTTTATCTAATTAAAATAATTATGTATTAAATGTAACAAACTCTAGTAACTTATTTTTGATAAATATGAAAATAGTATAAGGTGTTAAATAAATTATTACTTTAGCCTAATGACTATCAATTAAGTCAATTATCTACAATTACTCATCAATTAATTAACTCAAGTTAAACGAATAATCAAAAATTTTAAAAATGACCTTCCGAATCTTTACGTGATCGAAGCCTAATAAATGAATCTCATTTCTCAAACATTAAACTAGGGTTTCTTATTTTGTTCTTACACCTTTATTAAATAAGGCATTTTCCTTATGTTCGATATATCAAGACATTTCTGATTCTAATGAAATGGGAAAGCAAGGGACTGAATCAAACAAGAGGGAGAAATGAAAAATCTTAAATGAAGATTTATACTTACATTCGATAGTTGAGTAATAAATGAGCATGAGGAAGATCTTAGTAAAAATTATTAGCCACATCATGTGGTGATGGATGATTTTCTTCCGCTATAAGGGAAACATTTTCAGGTGGTGAGGGTCATTTATAGATATGAAGAAGAAGACGCGGAGGATAGAAACTCTAATCAAAAGGAAAATGTTTTACAAAGATAGTTTTATGTAGGGATGGGGATGTTCCGTTTTATGCGGCCCAATTTATTTTTTATAGTAATAAGAATTTTGCCTTAGGCCCAAGTGAATGTTCTTTTGATTAAGATTCTTTCTCATATCTATAAAAGATTTAAAAAAAATCTCTAAATAAAAATAGCCATCCAGTCAGAAAACTTTATCCAATGAAAATGGCATGGATTTCATTGGTAGCATCACATCCTGCTTTCATTGTAAATAACTTCTTATAATTTACTTCTTAAGTTTGTCGAACAAACAGTAAACACCTATTTACCAAATACATCAATAACTTATTGTCAATTCAAGGTCTTTGATTTAAACATGTAATAACTTATTAATAAAATTAGTTCTACCAATTATTATAATTTATATATCAATATTTATACTTACTCTATTAAAGAGATTAAACGTTTGTTTACATAATTACATTTTCAACACATCTCCTACTCATGTGCGAAATAAATATTTTCATAGTATATACGCATCAATTTTTTATAATAAAAATTGAGAATGAAACTCGAATAAAGATTTCACAAAAAGGTAAGTAGGTTAAACAATTTTTATACAATAAATACTTGATGAAACAAATTGATACCCAATAATTGTAATTTACTAATATTAGATCAATCATTAGACTATTAGGACGGTAGAAGACACAACTTTAAGCAATTTTTACAACCACTTAACATCAACACTAATCGTCAGCTTTTATAAAGAGGTGGCAACACTTTTATATATATCTATATCTATATATATATATATATATATATATATATATATATATATATATATATATATATATATATTTCCAGTCAAGTTCTGTTGCTTGACTCCCTCAAGACAGGGTAGCTATGTACCTATCATCATTAATACAATGCTTCATATAATAAGAGCCACATTAATTCTTGCTTAGCAAAATAATTTGATATTTGATTATAACATTTGGTCACTACATTTGGGTACGGTTAGAGCACATAAATGGTCTAAAATCAGAATATTACCGTTAACCTACACATGAGGGAAACACATCTAACTAATGACTTCTTGGATACATGGAAAACACTACATAATCTGCAAAGAATATTCCTGTTTCTAAGGTTACTACACTTCTAAATGTATACTTCTGACTCTAGCAGCTTCTTGTACTACTGTCATTTAACATCGCATTTAATATTATATTTTTCAGCAAAAAATATTACCTAAGCATACTAAGGATCTAACACGTAACAATGGTTTGGAGAAAAGAATTTGAAGAACATATTGATTTTAGCTCGAAAAACTAAATATATGAAAAATGGTGCATTCTTTCAAATCAATACATTGAGTGCACATTATCAGACTTGTCACATGCCTGGTGCAATATCTTTACTTTCTAATGACTTTACCATAGAGTAACTGTTAGTTTTCAGATAAGGAAAAACTTAACAACAAGAGCCTTCAATATGTTTTTTCACCCAGAAAGAGTTGAATCTTTGCCAGAGGAGATGGCTTGAGTTCCTTAATGATTATGATATGAGTGTGCATTACCATCCTAGTAAGACAAATGTAGTAGCAGATGCTCTTAGAAGATTATTTATAGGTAGTGTAGCCCATGTTGAGAAAGAAAGGAAGGAACTAGTGACAGATGTTCACTGGCTTGCTCACTTGGGAGTTCGCCTTATGAGCATATAAAATAGTGGTGTAACAGTTCAAAATGAGGCAGAATCTTCTTTGGTAATGGAGGCTAAGGAAAAGTAAGACAATGATTCAACCTTGCTGGAACTTAATGGTACAGTGCATGATCATAGAGTGGAGGTTCTCTTTCAAGGGAAGTTCTACCAGGGTAGATTGTATGTTCCTGATGTGGTCAAGTTGAGACATCATATCCTTCTAGAAGCCCATAACTCCAGATATTCTAGTCATCCAGGTGCGACTAAGATGTACCACGATCAGTGGAAAGTCTATTGATGGAATGGCATGAAGAGGAGTATAGAAGATTTTGTGAGTAAGTGCTCCAATTGCCAACAAGTCAAGGTAGAACATCAGAAACCATGGAGTATGACTAAACAAATCGATATTCCTAATTGGAGATGGAAAGTTATCAATATGTATTTCATCACAGTGCTACTTCAAACTCGCCGACAACATGACTCTATTTGGGTAATAGTTGACAGGATGACAAACTCTTCTCACTTTCTGGCGGTTAACACTACAGATTCGGCGGAGGACTATGCCAAGCTTTACATTAATGAAATTATTAGGTTGAATTGGGTTCCTTTATTTATCATCTAAAATAGAGGTCCTCAGTTTACCTCTTATTTCTAGAAGTCATTTCGGAAGGGTCTTGGTACTCAGCTTAACCTTAGCACAACATTTCATCCACAGACGGATGGATAGGCAAAGCTTATTATTCAGACCCTAGAGGATATTTTTGGAGTTTGTGTGATCGAATTCAAGGGGAGTTGGGATAATAACCTTTCTCTTATTAAGTTTGGCTACAACAATAGCTACCATTCAAACATTTAGATGGCCTCTTATGAGGAATTGTATGGGTGTTGATGTAGATCTCATGTTGGTTGGTTTGAAGAAGGGGAAGGAGCTTTTATAAGGCCAGATTAATTCCTTTATTCTATGGAGAAAGTTAAACTCATTTGATATACACTTAAGACAACCTAGAGTCATCTAAAAGCTTATGTAGATGTAAGGAGCAGGGAGCTAGAGTTCCAAGTTGATGATTGAGTTTTCTTGAAATTTTCACGTATGAAAGGGTGATGATAGTTGGAAAGAAAGGGAAGCTTAGTCCTATATGTGTAGGACATTACAAGATCTTGAAAAGGGTTGGCAAAGTGACATATGAGTTAGGGTTTCCATCAGAATGAGAAGAAGTGCATCCGGTCTTCCATATTTCGGTTTTGAAGAAGTGTGTGGGTGATCAATCTTTTTTGGTGCCATTAGAGAGTGCGACTGTGAAATATAGTATTTCTTCTTAGTATGTACCTGTTGAAATTCTTGAACATCAGGTTAGTAGGGTGAAGAACAAAAAAGTTGCTTCAGTCAAGATTCTGTGGAGGAGTCAGTCCGTAAAAGGAGCTACTTGGTAAGTAGAAGCCAAATATCCTCACCTCTTTCCTTCCGATTCCACTCCAGCTTGAGGTAATAGTTCCTTCTACAGTTTTTTACTCATTCATGCATGAATTTAGCCTTACAATCATGTTCCCTCAATTTGTACCTGCATTTTCAGCGCATTTGCATGTTCTCGGAACTCAATTCAGTCAGAAACTCAATCCTAAGTGTTTAGTAGCAGGGATTGCAACTCTCTCCCTCTATTTTAGCTAGTTTAGTCTTAATTCAAGGACGAATGTTATCAAGGGGGAGATAATGTAACACCCCATATTAAAAGAAGACTAAAACAATCAGGTTTTCAGAAATCTACATGTGTAATCGACGGTCACTATCGACGGACTGTAGTATGATTAATGGCTCGTACCATGCATCCATCGTTTGCCACTGAAACTGTGCCAAAAATTCAGCCCAAAAAATTGATAAAGTGTCGATCCACGGACAGACCTGAGGTCCGTAAGTCAGGCTACGGTCTGTGGTCTATGTCCATGGATTGAGACTCAAGTTACCCAGCCTCTAACATGAACTACAAACGACCAGCACAGACCGTCAATCGATCTACAGTCCGTAGAACTGACCGGTAGGTGTAAGTTAGCAGTCAGTTATGGAAGGAATGTTGTTGGGTCAACTTAAAATAAATACAACTCTTATAAAAACTGAATTAGGTGTCGCTTGATCAATGAAATGATAGATAATTAAGTTATCTTTCCATAGACACCGAGTTTGCTAAAATCCAACCCCAGAGTAAAATGTTATGCCCGTTTTATTAAAGGCCTATCTACGAACAGAAACGACGGCCCATCAGTCCAGGTCGTCCTTTGGTCCAACGACAAAATTTCTAGGGGTCTTTTGGCCTTTTTCTAGTTCTTTTAACCCATATTATACGTCGTTTAAGCCCTAAATAATCAATATTTAGTCAGTTAAGCCTAGAAACATAATAAGAACTTAGATAAGTCAAAATCATAAATCAAAACTTAGATAATTAGAAGCAAAAAATGAGAAAAAGGTCAAGAACCCTAGTTAAATACCGCAGCAAATTTCCATCAGTTGTAGACCAGAAATCTAAATATTTCTCCATGGATTTCATCACTAGGTATGTGGGATCTCACTAGTGGGTTCCTTTCACCGATTAGATCCCTAGTTTTTAGTCATATCTTGACTCTCTTATCAAGATTAAACCTAGGGTTTCTAGAATTACGTCAGATCATCACAAATTAGTTAAATATATGTTCCAAATCATATTTTAAAGTTATTATGTAGTTTAAAACATGAATTTGATAAATATAATTATGCATTTCCTTAGTTCTTGAATTACACATGCTATGTCAGATATTTAAGTTACTTCACATATCCATGCCTCAGTTATTAATGTATAATTATCAGACAAATTATTGAATTTTCAGTTTCCATGTTCAGTTTTGAGCTATCCAGTTTTTACAGAAATTCATTCATAATATGTTTATCACTTAATTCATAGGAAGTAGCATAATACCGAGTTGGACTAGGGTTCAGCGTACCCAATAGTCCAGAACTACTACCTAAGTAGGTTGTAAGTCCCCTCTGTGGGCATCAATTTAGTGACCACGCCAGCATGCCTTTATACCTCTGGTAGGGTATATTGAATCATCTCCATGGGCGTATACATCGGACTCCACATTAGCTCATGTTGTTTTATTATCGGTTATTAGTAGCTACCACATTTTAGACAAACTCTATTGCATTGACCATATTTATAGTCTAGTTATTACTCACTCTTAACATGTTATAGATTTGGTCATACCATCCAAATAGCTCAGAATTCAGTATATCATGTTCAGAACATTATACTTGCTTTTGTGTTTGTTCTATTATGTTTTATTTAAGCTTTTTCTATTCTACATGCTCACTACCTTTCAAGTACTAAGGTATACGTGCACTTCATGTTCTCTTGATGTAGGTTCAGGTTCTCAACATCCAGGTCACTCTTAGATCGATTCCAAATCTCCAGTTCAACAGAATTAGTGATGGTTCCTCATTCTCCGAGTACAACAGTTTCTTTTTGTATTTTGGTCTTGTATTTTTTTTTTCTAGACTTAGCTAGGGCTTGTCTCAGCAATTCTAGTCAATTAGAGGCTATTTTTACGCATAATTAGTTTCAGCTTAAAATTGAGTTATTATTTTTGTTGTATTAAAGTCATCAGTTTTCAAATATCTCAGTTATAGAATGTTTGTACTCCCCATCTTTTCATGTTAAATTATTATTTAGCTTCCGCATTCAGTTTATTATACTTAGTATGCTCATGATTATGCCGGCAGGGTAAGCTTGGGATCACTTGTGATCCTAGGTCCCGTGTCCGTGTCTCAGGGGTAGCTCAGGGCGCTACATAATACTAACAAGAAATTCATACATCAATATACCATAAGAGATGACATATTTATACAACTCAATAAATGAAGACTTACAAGAATAATATATTAACTATCCATCTTTAACTTAGCTATAAACCGAGAAAAATTTCTTCTAAGATGAACATATACAATACAATGCAACTTTTTTTCATAAATATAATATCTCTACAAAAAAAAAGTACTTAAGTATTACTAAGTGAGTCCTTAAAGTCTATTGAGAATTTTGAGATATACTACATTAAATAGATAATAATATGTCGAATAGTCCTATATAAAAATATTCAAGGCTCATTTGTACATATATATATATATGCATGCATCTCGAATAGTCAATCAATGGGATTGGAGAAAACTGTATGGAATACACATGTACATTGACCAATATCAACTCCATAAATTTATACAGGTTTAACTTAGATGGATAGTCCACTACTAGTTTGAATCAAGTGAAAATCATCCTTAGTATATTGATCCAGTCATATCCTACTCAGTTTAGCAAGTTAATTGAGATTATAAAACTAGGGATTAAGGAAATAGTGACTTGTAATAACTCCATCCGCTATGGAGGAAGACCTAAAAAAGAACATTTAAATTAATAATTAACTACTATCTAATCTATGTTATCAAGTAAAAATATTATGCTAATGCCAACAAAGATCTAAGATATTTACTATATCTATAGATATTTATGTTCTGGTAACCTTAAATAGTATATACACTTACTATATATTAATTTTCTAGGGAATGAGGTTATTTTAAGCCCTATGTACGAAATAAATCACAACTAGAGGGTTTTATAGCTGAGGGTCATAAAGTTGAAAAGGCTCTTATCTTTTGTTCATGGTATATGGAGGATATTGAGACAAGGTTCAACGGACCTAGGTGTGTCCGTGATGAACCAACTGATATGCCTTCTGGTATGTCATTTCTCTTCCCTTAATTGGGTTAACCTACATCAGTTTTAGAAAACATTCCTTTATATCCTATGCAGAAACTACAAGCTCATCGATATGTTCTTCTGAAATGTGCAGTAGTCACACCATTTTTGGAGTGAGTAACTCATACAAACATTATTTTCTTTGTCTTTGTAATTTTTGAAGTAGGCTAGTCATACCCTTTAAAATTAACTTAATAATTTCATATAGAGAATTTAGAGAATACATGAACAGGATTTCAAGGGGAAGAAGACCTTCACTATAGAGATAGAGACGAGAGTTAATAAAGAGTTTCTTCATTGGTTTCAAAAGGGTGTAAGTTAGCAATAATTATTTATTTTTTATATTTTATTTGAATGTCAAAATTTAACTAAGTCCATTTTATTTTAATTTAGATTATGAATCAAGAAAGAATACATACAATGTTATGGTTCTAAATTTTTTTGCACTAGGTGCATTTGTAATGGCACGAAGATGTACTACATATAACATAAATGGGTCCAAATTTGAACTTTGGCTTGAGAAGAAGGTTTGATACATGGGTAGTGAAGTTTTCTTAGTATCCATTGCAGCATGTGTTGCAAGTAGTGTTGATGGAAATTTAAGTCAAGCGGAGTTACAACATTTTGGGAAGTTAGAAGATATTATTTAGATTAATTACAATGAATGGTGCAAGGTCGTTTTTTCAAATGTAAATCGGCTGATACGACATTATATAGAGGGTATCAAAAGGATCATCTGACTTTTAATTTTTTTGATTTTGATAGATGGACTCACATTGATGAACGTGAAGAACGTGATCCTTACATCGAAGCCTCTCAAACACAAACAATGAACTATGTGGATGATATTGTCAATAAAGGGAGGAGTGTTGTTGTGCATCTAAAGACAAGAGATTTATATGATATGAGAGAAGTAATGGACGAAAAAATATATGCGAATGAATCATACCGAAAGCAAGAAGTTGACTAATTTTTCACTGACGGTAATGAGTAGTTCAACTAGCTACAGATTATATAATTGATAATATAGTAGAAGTATATTTGCGACTAACCTAGCAACAGATGCAATGTCTGACTGAATTTTTCTGATGATTTTCGTTAATTCTATTCTTTTATTGAAATTTTCTATGTTGATATATTTATTGGCATTTGATGGATATGTTTAATTCATTAGAAAAGATTGAACTTTTGATTGGAGAAATATTTTCTTTTGGAGATTTGATATTAAGTTTCAAATGACTTAATTATGGATGAAATTGTGCATATTTCTTTCTATAGATAAATTATAAGTTTAGCCAAGTCTAGTCAATTTAGTTAACTATCTGCTCAAAGCAATCGTGATCTACCAAGGAGAAAGGACATGTCTACTCAAGGAGATGGACTGACAGATAGGAAGTTGAAGACTAATTGTATGGCTATGAGGTTGGTATACTTATTCTGATATTTCTTTAGAATGTTCATTAACTGTGCAATTCCTTTTCCAAAAAATAAATTGGAATCCTTTTCTGTTCGAATGCATGTTATATGGTAATTGAACTTGTGTTAGCAATTACTATTTCATCTTAAAAGAGGGCATGCAAGTCTCAGTTTGGGAACCCCATAATCCATTCCATGTTTTGAATCCTCAACTACATAATAATGGTCCCAACTGTTGTATTTCTCATAATTAATTTCACACTAAAGCTATTGATGTTTCGAGACATGGTTAGATACATTATGTGAATGGTGAGCATGTTGCTGTAATTTATTATGTTGGTGAAAAATAAACCATGGAAAAAGAGAAAGACAAGACATCAAACTGCAAGATGTGAAACCATAAATATCTTAGAAAGACAAGAAATCAAACTTCAAGATGTGAAACCAACAATATCTTCTCCTATGGATTTTAACTTCCTCAATTGAGGTGTATATTTTTTCAAAGGTCGTACTTTAAAGCTCCTTCCTTTGATGTGGTATGTGATAATGGTGAAGGCTAGCTACTAAGTTGCGGAAGGTATTTAGGAATAAAGATATGTTTGAGGATACAAACATCTTCTATATTTTATTGGTATTATGTCTATATTGTGAACTGCTGAATTGATCTTATGCCTATTTACTTATATTGCGCTCAGTATTAGTCAATGATAGGAAATCCGTGCTCGACATCTGTTTTTTAAAGTCAATCTGCCGCATTTTACTTTAAAAAGGCATCGAGAGTCTTAATACAAGAAACAACCATAGTCAACATCGGGGGAAATTTATCATAGACTAGTCAAAATAGCAAAAAGGGTATCTGCACACAAGGTAAGTTATTTTACAGTTTCAGGAAGAGTAGATTACACATGAAAATATCAAATAAATAGAATCATAGGATCGAAATACTCATAAAACATCTCTGGAAGCAATTCTGGAGGTGATAGAATCTTCAAATGATATCTTGTTAATGTTTGTAATTATAACCTGGTTTATTCTTTTTTTATGATTCCGTCAAGTCAATTTGATTGTCCCCTTTATGACTGTTTCTGTGGCTACCATGAGATTAGTTGATAACCCAAGCACGCTGCCAAGATGTAGTCTGTGTAGTCTGTAATACCCCATCATTTAAAAGACATCAAAATATGATAAAATCTCAAGTAGTTGTAAACATTCTCGGAATGGAGGATTCATGAAGTTAGTGAATCTCATGATTTAGCTTCAAATTGTTAGGATCGATTCACGCACACACATTAGAATGAAGTACACAAGAACTTTCAGGAGAAAGAGATGAGAGATCTAGAGAGAGAAAGAGTAAACCCAATATTTCGTGGTAACACCCCGTGAGTAAACTTCCACGGCGGTGAGGTATATTTATATTAATAAATCAGAGTATTTTTGGTTACAGAGAATAAATATTAATCAGGATCCACTATCTAACAATTCTCCCACTTGGAGACTGACTCAGTCATCCAAAAAATATATTCTCAAAAAAACTCTTCATCATCAACATCTTTACCGCACCGCAACATCTATAGAAACAACAACAGAAGACCACTCGAGGTTTTACATAAACCCAGTTTCCCAACATCAACACATTTCTTCAACATGTCTGTCGGGTTCTTTGCACCCTTTATCTTCTCCAAGCACATATCAACATCCTCCACTGCCCTGCGAGTGAAATGATATCGCTTTCTGATATGCTTTGTCTTCGAATGATAGACTGGATTATTCACAAACTGTATGACACTCTAGCTATCTAAGTAATGAATCTTCTCGCTCTGATTCTTGCCCAATTCCTTAAGATAATCTGCCAGCCATATCATCTCTTTCCCAGCTTCAGCTATTGCCACATACTCAGCTTCAGTAGATGAAAGAGAAACACACTTCTGAAGCCTGGACATCCAACTCATTGTTGTTCCACCTATGGTGTAAATGTACTCTTGCTCGAGTCAACATCCCTACCAAGATCAGCATCCACAAAACCCTGTAGAGTCACCTTGCCTTTGCCAAAACAAAGTGAAGTACTGGATGTACCTCTCAGATATCTCAGAAGCCACTTCACATCTTCCCAATGCTCTTTCCCAGGGTTCGCCATGTACCTGCTAACAACTCCCACTGCATGTGCTATATCAGGTCTAGTGCAGACCATAACATACATCAAACTACCAACTTCTGAAGCATATGGAACAAGTGCCATGTGATCACGCTCCTCGATAGTCTTGGGTGACTGCTCCTTTGACAATTTAAAGTGATTTGCCAATGGAGTAGTCCTGGGTTTAGCTTCATTAACCATGAATCTTCTCAACACCTGTTCAATGTACAACTCATGAGATAGATTTGAAATGCCAGCAGATCTATCTCGAGAAATCTTCATCCCCTAAATCTGCTTCGCTGGACCCAAATCTTTCATCTCAAACGCTGCAGACAACCTTGTCTTCAGATTGTTAATCTCCCTCATACTAGATCCTGCAATCAACATATCATCCACATGCAAGAGTAGAAAGACATATGAATCAGTGTATTTCTTTAAGTAACAACAAGGATCCTTTTCAGCTTTGCAGACTCTACTCTTGATCATGAAGGAGTCAAATTTCTTGTACCACTACCTTGGTGCTTGCTTTAGTCCATACAAGCTTCTGGTGAGCTTGCACACCATCTGTTCCTTGCCTGGAACCACAAATCTTTCCGGTTGCTTCATATAGATCTCTTTGTCCATATCTTCATGTAAAAAATGTTGTTTTTACATTCATTTGCTCTAGATGTAAATTCTCTGATGCAACAATACTCAACAGAATTTGAATAGAAGTTAATTTCACAACAGGAGAAAATATTTAAGCATAATCAATACCTTTCCTTTGTGAATATCCTTTAACCACTAAACAAGCCTTGAATATTCTTTTGCCATCTGGTTCAGTCTTGATTTTGAACACCCACTTGTTCAGCAAAGCTCTCTTCCCTACAGGTAACTCAGTCAACACCCATGTGTCATTCTTCTCAAGTGACCTCATCTCATTATCCATGGCTTGCTCCCACTTTATCGAATCCTCCACCTGTAGAGCCTCATCAAAAGACTCTGGTTCCCCCTCATCAGTCAGCAATAGATAGTGTAATGAAGGTGAATACCTATCTGGTGCCTTGATGGATCTGGATGATCTCCTTATCACCTGCTAAGGTGTAACTTGCTCCACTTCAGATTCTTCACTAGGAGTTGGTTGAGCATATGCTTTGACATCTCTGGGGTTACTCTTCTCCAACTCAACCTCAACTCCCACTTGCTTTGTAATCTCTAGAACCTTCTACTCTCTGTCCTTGTACAGGACAGACTCATCAAATGTCACATCACAATGTCTCAGGATCTTTCTGTTCTTGTCATCCCAAAACATGTAACCAAACAAATCAGAACCAAAGACTATGAAGTAACACTTTACAGCCTTGGCATCAAGCTTGTCTCTCTTTTCTTGATCAACATAAACATAAGAAGTGCAACCAAAAGTCCTCAAGTGTGAGAACTTGAGTTCTTTTCCTGTCCACACCTCCTCTGGAATCTTGAACCCTAAAGGAACTGATGGTCCCCTGTTGATCAAGTATGCAGTTGTACTCACAGAATCCACCCAAAGTGTTTTGGGCAGCCCACACTGTATCCTTATATTCCTTGCACGCTCATTCAATGTTCTGTTCATCCTCTCAACAATTCCATTCTGCCTTGCCTTACCAGGAACTGTTCTGATCAATCTGATTCCCTTAGCTGCACAGAATGCCTTGAACTCTGATTTGTCATACTCTCCTCCATTGTCAGACCTTAGGCATTTGACTTTCAAACCAGTCTAATTCTCAACTTCAGCTTTCCATTTCTTGAAAGTTGCAAACACATCTGACTTATGCTTCAAGAAGTAAACTCATACCTTCCTGATGAAATCATCAATGAAGTAACATAGAATCGGTATCCTCTAAATGATGATACTGGAGATGGTCCCCAAACATCTGTATGGACCATTTCCAACCGCACTTTATTTGGCCTCTAGGAATTGTGAAGCTTACTCTTTTCTGTTTGCCCATAACACAGCTCTCGCAAAGACCCATATCAACAGACTTCAGACCCTCTAATTCTCCTTGTGCAAGCAGCATCTTCATTCCTTTAGTACTCATGTGTCCACGCCTGTTGTGCCACAGACATGAACTGGAAGCACCTTCAGCAACAACGACCAGGTTTATACACCCTGCGGTGGTGTACAAGGTTCCAGATTTGGTGCCACGAGCTACTACCATAGCACCTTTCACGATCTTCCACGAACCTTTTCCAAACTCTGCTGCATATCCCGTTCTATCCAACTGACCAACAGAGATCAAATTTTTCTTGATCCCAAGAATATATCTTACATCCTCCAATGTCAACTGGTTTCCCGAGGTGGTCTTTGTGCAAACATCCCCCTTTCCTTCAATCTCTAAGGCTTTATTGTCTGCAAGATATACTTTTCAAAAATTTCAAGATTTAAAGTTTTGGAACAACTCCTTGCTTGGAGACGAATGGAAAGATTCACCAGAATCCAAAATCTATGATTCAACCGGGCTATTCACACTAAGGATTAGAGCATCCCCAATGTCCTCTGCTGAATTTACAGAATCATTGTCATCTCCAAATATCTGATTTTTTTTCTTCTTTGGCTTTTTACAGGTCGTCCAAAAGTTCCCTTTTTCTCCACAGTTCCAACAAGTCACGTTTGATCTGTTCAGGGATTTTCCTTGATTCTTTGATTTTGACCGACCATGCTGATTTTGGACTTTGGTCTTACTTCTCCCCCTTCGATCAACGTTGAGATTACTGCCTAATGAATCTCCCAGTTCTCATTTGCAAATACTTTCACTAAGAACAGCATCACAGATTTCATCAAACTTCAGTTTCTCAGATCCACGGGAACTGCTAATCGCAGCAACAACAGTATCCCAAGACTCGGGCAGAGATGACATCAAAATCAACGCCTTGATTTCATCATTGAAATTGATATCCACATAATTGAGTTGACTCACAATTATATTGAACTCGTTTATATGATCAGAAATGGATCCATTCTCAAACATCTGTAAATTGAATAATCTATGCATCAAATATACCTTGTTCATAGCCGATGGTTTTTCATACATGTTTGATAGTGCCTTCAACAGACCGGACGTAGTCTTCTCATTCACGATGTTGAATGCCATGTTTCTTAACAAAGTCAACCGGATCAACCCTAAAGCATGCTGATCCTTGATTTTCCACTTCTCCTCCGTCATGGATTCCGGGTTCACCCGGGTCAACAGTTCGTGAAGATCTTTCTGGTAGATAATCTTCGATCTGCATCTTCCAGAATTTGAAATTGGATCCATCAAACTTCTCAATTCCAAGCTTCAAACTATTCATCTTCTGTGATCGTGTTGAATCTCCTTAGCTCTAATACAAGTTGTTAGGATCGAATTCAAGCACACACACTAGATGAATTAAGAACATAAGAACTTTCAAGAGAAAGAGATGAGAGATCTAGAGAGAGAAAGAGAAAACCCAATATTTCATGGTAACACCCCGTGAATAAACTTCCACGGTGGTGAGGTTTATTTATATTAATAAATCAGAGTATTTACAGAGAATAAATATTAATTAGTCTCCACTACCTAACATAAATGTCTGGTATGCTACTGTCAAAAGATATTAAAACATAAAAAAACCATAATCAACATCAAGGGAGTTTTATCACAAACTCGTAGTTTCTGTGAATGAGTCACAATAGCAAAAATGTTATTACTGAAACTAGGACTATTATGTAAATATATATATCTTGGAGTAGGGGTCAAGTATTAGTCTCGAGTCTAATGTAATTCAACTTGTCAACAAAGTATATTTGTATCTATATGTACCTCTATTATGAGATGAATAAACGAGGTGAAAGGAAAAATATTGTCTAAACCTAAAAGCCCCACGTTTTTTCCAAGATGGGCGATACTACGCCTTCCTCTGGCACAACGAAAAACTCTACCTTCATTATAGTTCATTTAGACAACTCGCCCTTTCCAACGGGAGTTATCCTTGATGAAACGAATTTCTCATTATGGTCCCAATTGATTGAGATGCATATCGGAGCTCGAAAAAAGGTTTGTTACCTTATGGTGAAACAATGAAACCCAAACAAACTTAATCAGGTTATGGAATATGGATATTACAGAGAATCATAAGTTGAAGAGCTGGTTGATTGACGCGATGAGTCCCACCCTGATTCGATGGTTTAACAGTCTTTCCACGACAAAGGTAATTTGGGAACCAGTAGCCAAAAAGATCAATGATTGTTCTCATGAAACCTGATTGTTTGAACTACATAAAAAATCCTTCACCACTATGTAGAACGCAAGACCCCTGTCCACATAATATAACGAATTGGTTGCTATTTTTCAAGAAATGGATCACCGAACAAATACACATGATGGATCATTAAGGTTATTCTTCAGATGCATTCTATAATGTCAAGGCTACTAGGTCATATATTTATCAGGAATTGATGCAAAATTTGACCAAGTTCGTTGTGAGGTTTTACTAAAGGATTCAAAGCTTGACCTTGAAAATACATATGCTTATGTCCAAAGAAAAGTTCAAAAGCGGCAGTTATGGGCAGTGCTCGGCTAATTCTCTAAAGTTCTGCCATGGCTCTTCATCCTAGCAGTTCCATTAAAGGTAGAACTAATCAGTCATCTGGTAAGCATATTAATCTTATTTGTAGTCATTGTGGTGAATCAGGACACTCAAAACAATGATGCTACGAGATTATTTGTTATCCAAATTGGTTGGATTTCTAGAAGAAACCTCGCAAAGTCATTAGGAACAAAGTTGTATCCACGACTACATCAAGAAATAATAAGAGCTAAAAATGATTGTAAAATAGAACCTCGTATGAATATGACGCAACCAGATATTACCGGTAATAACAATGTTAATGTTAATGTTACTTAACTTTCTACGAATAATACTTGGATTATAGATAGTGGAGAATCTTATCACATGACCAAATATCCAAGTGAATTACAATAATTAAATCCATCTTCTCAGCCATTTATATCTACCGTTAATGGTGCTACATCTCCAATTATCAGAGAAGGAACAATTTTCTTAACAGATGCTTTAAGACTTCACATTGTTCTGGTTGTACCTACTCTACATCATAATCTTCTACCTCTTATCTAAGTTACATCCTCTCTCATTGACAGTGTAACCTTTTGGCCTCTTTTTTATATGTTTTAGGACATCCTTACTTGGGGGACTCTTGGTTATGGTGTTAAGTGACATAATCTCTATTCTCTGGAATGTCCTAAAGGCGGAGAGAAGAAATTCAGCCATGCATTCCGCACAAATAGGGTTGAGAAAGCACGAGAGAATGTATGGTTATGTCATAGAATGAGCTTGCATATCTCGTTTGGTTATCTTCAGAAACTCAAACCAGATTAGTTTTTAGGTTTAGATAGCTCAATTTTTCAATATAAAATTTGTGAATTAGAAAAAAATCATTATGCTCCATATTTACCAAGTTTGAATAAATGTCCTGAACCATTTGATGTTATACATTCTGATATTTTAGGCCCTGCAAAAGTTGAAACTTTGTCTTATTACTTTCATAGATGAATGTACTAGGATGACATGGATTACATTCAAATATTTTCATATTATGGTAGGCACTCAATATCAACGACAAACATGTGTTTGGTAATATAACAACATCATAGAATTTAAGCAATCTACTTTTGACGAATACCTTCAGCAACAAGTTATACATCATCAAACATCCTACACATACACACCACAACAAAATGGCCTAACAAAAAGAAAAAATAGACAGATTATGGAGATTGTCTGTGCATCTTTCTTTGTCATGAATATGCTAACTATTTAGTAGGGGGAGGGGTTAAGTCTGCGGCTTATCTTATTGATTGTGTTCCATCTCGAGTCATCAATTTTGAGACCCTGCAGCAAAAGCTCTATTCTGTTTGTTCACTTCCGCATCTACCAAACATAGAACCAAGGGCGTTTGGTTGCACAGTATACACTCATATTCCAAAATCTCTATGAGGAAAACTGGATTTGTGTGCAAGACGGTGTGTGTTTGTTGGCTATTCGGAATTTCAAAAAGGATATCAGTGTTGTAATCCGTAAAATAAGAAACTATATGTTACTCTTAATACATCTTTCCATGAGTCAGAACCATAGTATAAAGGTGGAGTTACATCCTCCTCTCTTCGCGTGGAGAATGATATATAAGAGACTAGGATGAATTAAACTTTAGACGAAGAAACTTAGTTCTTGGAATTAGAAGCTCGCAAGGATAAAATTAAATGCACATTCTAATATCTCGGAACAAGACATTGTCACACATGATGACAATGAAAGAATTAGAGAAGAAGGAGATAACGATAAGGAAGTAACAAATGAAAACAATAAAAGTACAACAAGCACTCCATTAACCAATGAGTCCTCTCCAAATGTTGTACTTGATCATATTTATTAGGTACCTCTTAATTACTCTTCGATTGAACTTGAAATTATTCCTAATGATTCTTACTCTCCTAGTTACCATTATACAATTAGAAACACTAAAACTATACCTAAAATACAATATGAATCCGGTCCTAATGCCAATTGAAAATATCATATTAGCAATTATACCTCCACAAAAATATTGTCAAGCTCATATGCCCTAACTGTTAATCAATTTTCCAAAGTATCTATTCTTATTGGTGTACATGAAAAATTAACAGAATCACAATGGACAAAAGCGATGAATGATGAAATGGATCCTTGTAGAGACATTGAACTTGCGAATTGGTTCCGCTACCCTAAAGAAAGAGGATTGTTGGGTGTAAATGGGTGTATACTATAAATCTTAAAGTTGATGGGAGTATTTATAGTTATAAGGCGAGGTTGCTAGCAAAAGGATACACGCAGAAATATGAAGTGGACTATCACGAAACAATTGCACCTACAGATAAACTTAGTACTATTCATATCCTTATGTTAGTTGCAGAAAATAAAGATTTGCCATTGCGACAATTTGATTTAACAAATGAATAAAAATGAATTCTTAAATGGGGACTTGGAGAAACAATTTCACATGGATCTTCCACTAGGAATAATGCATAAGCACACTTATAGAAACAGGTCTGCATATAAAAGAAGGCATTATATGGGTTAAAATAGTCACCACGGTCATGGTTTGGACGTTTCACATTTGGAATGACATCGGTACGTTATAAATAAAGTAACTCTTATCACACTTTGTTTATCAAACACAATGAGTGGAAGGTAACAACGTTGATTGTATATGTTAATGTCATGGTACTGAAAGGAAATGAATCCAATGAAATGGATCAACATCAAAAGTTTTTAGCATCAAATTTTGAAATCAAAACCCAAGAAAATTTTTGATATTTCCCAAGCATTGACATATCTATGTCAAGACACGGAATTTCCCTTTCACAACAAAAATATGTACTATAATTGTTAATGGAGATAGGGAAATGCAATCCAATTGATACACCTATGGAGACAAACTACAAACTTGGAAACTCTTCGATAGAGAAAATAAAATATGTAGGAAGATATAAACATCCAGTAGGGAAGTTACTCTCTCAGACTCATAAGGCCAGACATAGCATATGATGTAAGTGTTTTGAGTTAGTTATTGAAGAACCCAACAAAAGATAATATGGAAGTTATCGGTAGAACTCTGAGATACTTGAAGAGTGCTCCAGGAAAAGTATTGTTGTTCTAGATGAATGAAAAAAATATCATAGAAGGCTACAAAGAGTAGATTGGTCAAGATATCTCTTGACAAAGAAATAAACCTTGAGTTACCTCACTTTTGATGAAGACAATGATTTCAAGTGGAAAAGTAAGAAGCAAAAGGTTGTCACGAGATCTAGTGCAGAAGCGAGGGATGGTCAATGGCTTGTGTGAGCTACTATGGATTAAATATGTTCTGAATGATCTTGAAATTGAATGTACATAACCTATGAACTTATTATGTGATAACAAGGCCGCAATTTAAATAGCACAGAACCCTTTTCAATATTATCGGACTAAGCATATTGAAATTGATCTACACTTCTTCAAGGAAAAGTAAAATCAAAAGATTATACATTTTCATACGTCAACTTTGAAAGTCAGATGGAAGATGTCCTCACCAAGATTATATCAGTGTTGGTCTTCCACTAGATGATTGGCAAGTTGGGCATGATAGACATATATGCACCGCCTTGAGGGGGACTGTTGAAACTAGGACTATTATGTAAATTTATATATCTTGGAGTAGGAGTAAATTATAAGTCCTATGTATAATGTAATCTTACTTGTCAACAAAGTATTATGTGTATCTATATATACCTCTATTAAGAGATGAATAAACGAGGTGAAAGGAAAAATATTCTCTAAACCTAAAAGCCTATAGGTATGTGCATACAAGGTATGTCATACTTCATGTATCTACATGAAAATATGAAATAAATAATGGCATAGGCTTGCAATGATCATAAAGCATCTTTGGCAGCACTTTTGGAGGTGATAGAAACTTCAAATGATGATACCTCTAGCTCCAAACTAGATATCTTGTAATATTTGTGAATCTGTCTTGGTTTATTCTTTTTTCTAGTCTATCCGTTAGTCATGTCACCTTGTGAATCTCCTAAGATACTTCCCCCGCCTATTCTTCCATGTTTACTCAAGGCACTCCCATTAGTTTTAGGTTGAAAGGTGTTAGGTGGAGGTTTTCCTAGTTAACTTTCCAGACCGTCAACTCTTGCTTCCATACTTTTATAATCTTGATCATATCAATCAAGGAACTAGGCTAACTGATGTATGGATATACAGAGTGGAGTAAGAAAAACATATATTTAAAAGTGAGGTACTTGACCCTTGCAACACTTGATTTGTGCTAGTGAAACATTTTTGTAAGTTAGTTGTGATAGAGATGTATCAATTCTGCATATTCCCTGCAAAAGACTAGTTGATATAGAGGATGTGCAGACCACATGTTGCAATCGTCACTCTCAAAGAAATTATAGTAAGTTCTCTTATAAACAAGGGAAAAGGAAAAATGCATAAGTACCTTCCTATACTATGACCGAAATTCCAGAGACACACTTAAATTTAATTAGAGTCCTACTACCCCCTAAACTAATTTAAAATGAAATAAATACACCACAAACGTAGACATGTCATAAAGAGTCTACGCACTTTCTTGAAGAAAAGTGATGGGTGCATAAATTGGACACATGTCATTTTATAAATTGTAAATTTATAATTAGTTAGTGCACATAGTTATGTGTGATAAAACTTATATTTATTTATTTATTTTTGTTTCTTTCCTTGTAAAATATTTATTTTAATTTCTTTTCACCTTAAATATTTTCCAATTAATTTATGATATTTTCACTTTTAATTATTATTAATAAATTGTCTCTATTAAAAAAAAAGTGTCCTTTACTTTTAGTGTTTTAATATGTTTATGTTTTATTTTATTTTTTAAAATTCTTATGATATCCGCTAAAAATTAACTTATTTTAAATACAAGACATTTGAAAACAAATCAAAATGAAAGACAAAGAAAATAAACTCAATAGAAAAATAAAAGAGAAAAAAATGAACGTTAGTAAAAAAATAGTTCTGATACAAGGTAAAAAAAATGTGTATTAACTTATTTTTAATATAAGATTAAAAAATAAGAATATTTTTTAAAAACAATAAATTAATGACTCTAAAAAATATATAAGAATCTTTAATAATAAAATGAAACAGATAGGAAAAATCGAGCCAAGTGAATTCAAATTTTCCCCTCAAGGAAATTATTCAATTTTAGTACCCGAGATTTAAAGGAAGAAGAAGAAGTAGAAGAGGAAGAGGAAAAGGAAGAGAAAGAGGAGGAGGAGGAAGAAGAAGAAGAAGAAGAAGAAGAAAAAGAAGAAGAAGAAGAAGAAGAAGAAGAAGGGAGAAGGAAGGAAGGAAGAAGGAAGAATGAATGAAGAAGATGATGATAAAGAAGCTGTAGTAGTTCAAAGTTTTCTTTTTTTCTAAAAGGAGAGGAAATTCCTTTATTTATATACAACAAAGGGTTAATATAAATAATTTTTTGTTGTGCCTTATCAGAAAGGCCACAACTCTTTAGAGATGTCACAATCTTTCATAAAAGACACAATTTTTCATAAAATTTGCAACTCTTATTAAAAGTCTCAACTATTCATTAATGTTGCAACTCTTCGTAAACTTTGCAAATTTTCATAAAATTCACATTTTTTCATGAAAGGGAAGGCTAGTTTTAGAAATAAATAAGTTAACAGGGAATCCTGGTTTGTGGTGGTGCCAGGTAGACAAACCTTGAGTTTTCTTTTATATAAATATATGATATGATATGTTATATGATATATGATGAATACATTATGGTTCTAGAAGAGGTAAAACTGCGTTTCTACTTTTTATCTTTTGTTTTGCACTTCAAAATTAGACCTCTATTCCCATGGAGACACTACTTTCATAACACTCATCGTCTCATCTTTGGAGTTGATAGAAATGATTATGACCATGTTGTTGAGGTAAGAGACAAGCTTCACACTGTGTTAAATGAGGTAATTTTGATATGTTTTTGGGTATTAATTAAAAAAGATATATATTAACGACTAATTAGTACACCAAGGGCATGTGCCCCAAATTCCAAAGGACATGCTCAAAAAGTTGCAATAATAGTATTCACAGGATCAAAATTGTAGGCATCACACTGACTATTTCTTGACATATTCAATAAACTAAACATGTATGTTCTTTCGCTTAATCAGCCTGGTGCCTCAAGTGTACATTCTGATCATGATAAAAAAAACTTCCAGTTTAGTAGGTTGTGGGGATTGGGAACCCATGCACACTAACCTGTTAGCCACTGTTGGATTAATAAGATGTGTGTGAGCATTTGTATAACATCTAAGAAGTGTCCTTCAATTTATAATGACCTTAGGTGGCAAGACTTGGCTTAAAGTCCTTGCAGTAGAGCATACACTTCAACAATAGTTATGGATTCTTTTGGGATTGTTTCAGCAAGTCGAGAACCTAATCACTCAGATGAACTTGGTCACAAGGTTTTTATGGATGATACTATATATCACTTATTTAGTTAGTTTAGAGTCTACATTGACACTATCAAGGAAGAAAAAAAAGGGAAGGAAGTTGATGAATAAGCAGTCTTTCCCTTATAATTTAATTCCAAATAAAAAGTAATTCTCAGAAGCAACAATATTTGTGGAAGATATTAGCTGCTATATCTGTCACTAATTATTTGTTTTAATTTATTCGTTTCAAAAGGAAACAAATTTTCAGCAATAAAATATGAAGGCGAAATGAAACTGCCAATAATTTTTTTAAAAAAATATTTAAATCATACTGTAGAGGTTGAAAACTTCCATGTAATGTTTTTTTAAAAAATTCAAAAGTATGGGTCGGATTTTTATAGACCTCCACAATTTTTTTTTGGCATCATTATAATATATCAAAAAAATGCACAGGTACCCCCCTTAACCTATGGCCGAAATCCTAGTGACACACTTATAATATACTAAGGTACTATTACCCCCTAAACTTATTTTATAAGTAATTTTCTACCCCTTTTCAGCCTACATGGAACTAGTTTGAAAGAAAAAAGTCAACCAGCATTGGGCCCATCAGATAGTGTCACGTAAGCCGAAAAGGGGTAGAACATTATTAATAAACTAAGTTAAAGGGGTAATAGGACCTTAGTATAGTATAACAGTGTTTTTGAGATTTCGGACATAGGTTGAGGGGATACTTGTGCATTATCCCTAATATATCTGCAATATCAATATCATATTGCTAGGGTTCTAAACTGCCATTGATTAATTTTAACCCCCCCCCCCCTCCCCCCCACACACACACACAGAAATTCAAAATTCATTTTGTGGCACATGTCATGGAGGTTGAAAAATGCCGCCATTGTATGGTTGTGGAAAGGCTAATTGTGACCCTTTTGAAAACAGCCAAAATTCTTTTTGTTGCAGTCAAAATCATCACAACTTAACAAAAATCAACCCGCCACAATTTAACAGGTTTTTGATACTGAGGAAGTTAAATCATGAGATAACTAATATTGGATAAATACCCAGAACTGGTTTTAAGCTAAAACTATTTCTGAAAAAGCCTCTACTGATTTGAGTTTTCGAGACATGCCCCCAACTAACTCTTGCAAAATGGAAACTTAAATAAAAGGCTTATATGGATATCATATCTATTGTCTTCAAAGTATGATAACTCACCATTGATGTTGATGTGTATGGATCGGGAACCGATGTACGCGTGCTCTAAATGTTGAGGACCTGAACAAATATAATGAAAGGATGTAACGTAGAGTAACTGTCAGTACTTGGAATTTATTGATCATGCATGATATAGGATATAAGTAAACATATATATAATCTAAACAAAGCAAAACTATCAACAATGACATTATTTGAACATGATTTAAATACTAAAATATACTGAAATTAATTGAGTTGAATGCAATTACAAAGTAATAATTATTAACATCACATGTTTAGACTTAATACTGAATTATAACAGACAACCTTGTCAAATATGCTAGAGTCCGACTGTGGGCGATTCTATTTAACAACATAAAAGCATAGTAGCTAAACATGGAGTATGATGTATACACCCCATTTAGAGGACACAATATACCTTGGCAGGGATATAAAGACATGATTGACATGATCACTATATATGATTCCCACGGAGGGGACTTATAATCCTACGATGGCACGTTGGATTTGGACTATACAAGAATGTTGAAACCTAGTACAACTCCATGTTTATTTAACTCTCAACTGAATATATATATGACACATTATGAATGAAATACTGAAATGTTGAATAACTCAAATTACTCACATGCAAAATATGAGAATGTAGAATTAAATACTTATATAATCTAGCATTCAAATATCGGGGCATCTATATTTGTTTTTACTGACCTAGCATGTAAAATTTATGAACTAAGAGACTCTGCACAGCTAGTGTTATGAGTTTCATGCAAAGTACTAAGCCATGATTCCACCATTATATGCTAATCCAATTAGGAATACTCTAACAGCTAAATCACAACAAATATTTAAGGTTTTAGCAATGCTAGGTCTAAGAAATATATAGGAATCAAGAATCTTAATGAACTCTAGGGACCTGGTTGATGCAAGGAATCAAGTAGTGAAATTCCACATATCGGGTGACGAATTTCATGGCAAAATCTTATGATTTAAGGGCTAGAGCTGAAGAAAAATTGTAATCTTCTTTGAGGATTATGAGTCGCCGCTTTCTCCTCTTTTTCTGTCCATTCCTGGTAAATTTTGGATAATGAATCAGTTAGACTAAAGTCATACTAGAATAATAGGCTAAAACTAATCAAAATGACGTGTTTTGGGGATTAAATGACATAGTTTAGGTGTGAAACGCACAGGGGAAAAAACCAAAATGACCCTAACTTAAAATCTGACCATGCCATCGATGGGCCTGATCGAACGACCGTAGGTCGACTGAGAGCCCATCCTGTCAGTTCATCGTTTGACTGTTTTAGAATTGGAAACTTGGGTGAGATCCATGTACAGTGGTCCAACTTATAGTCCGTAGGTCCTGGCATTGTTATGGATTTTCCAGAAAGTCCTTTATGGCTAACCTACGGACAACAACTACTGTAACACCCTGTATCTAAAAAATACCATAAATCAGCTTTTCATAAATCTTCAGGGGCGATCAATGGTTGACATCGACGGAACATAGTCTGATCTATGTCTCATACTGTGCATTTGTCATTTGAGTCTGAAGCCCCAAAAAAACTCAGCCCAAAAAAGATTGACTAAGTCTCAATCAACGGACAGACCTACGGTCTGTAGTTTGTGTTCGTGGATCACGACCCCATTTACCCAGCCTCTAACACAAACTACGGATGACCAGCATAGATGATGGTTTTATTTACAGTCTGTAGGTCTGAACGTAGGTGAAGGTTAGCAGCCAGTTAGGGGGAAATGTTTTCGGGTAAACATCACATGATCATAACTCTTAGCACGAAATGAATTTGTATCCCGTGATTTACAAATGATAGATAATTGAATTAGCTTTCCATAGACACCGAGTTTGTTAAACTCAGACCTCTGAGTAAAAGTTATGCCCATTTTAGTAAAGGCCTATCGAGCAGACCCAAACTACAAACCCAAATGACAGACGTCGATTGAACGATGGCTTGTCAGTACAGGTCATCATTTTGTTGGACAGAAAAATTGTCAGGGGTCTTATAGTATTTTTCCTACTTCGTTTAACCCCAGAGATACGTCGTTTTGACCCTAAATATAAGATTTTAGTCAATTAACGCCTAGAAACATAACTAAAACCTATCTAAAAACATAGAAAATTAGAAGAAATAAAGGAGAAAAAGGTCAAAAACCCTAGTTCAAGAAGGGAACAAGGTTATAGCAATTCCATCCACGAAATTTAAATATTTCTTCGTGGATTTAATCACCAAGTATGTGGGATTTCATTAGTGGGTTCGTTTCACCCATTGGGTCCCTAATTTTCAGTCAGATTCTTGATTACTATATCATGATTAGACCTAGGGTTTTTAGAACTTCAATAGAACATCATGAATTAGTTAGTTATGTTCCAAATCAGATTATGATGTTATTACTCAAATTATTGCATGAATTTCAGAATCCTAGCTATGTATTTCTTAAGTTCTTGAATTAAAGATGCTAGGTTAGATATTTCAGTTCTTTAGTTGTACATGCCTTAGTTATTAATG
Organism: Solanum lycopersicum; assembly: GCF_036512215.1. Taxonomy (NCBI): domain Eukaryota; kingdom Viridiplantae; phylum Streptophyta; class Magnoliopsida; order Solanales; family Solanaceae; genus Solanum; species Solanum lycopersicum. The sequence goes on from NC_090805.1 coordinate 21,952,405, forward strand.
CATCATTATCAGATTAAATGTTGCTTTATCAGTTTTCATTTTAAGTTTTAAAATATCCAATATTTATAGAAATACAGTCATAATATGTCAACCACTTAATTCATTGGGAATAGAATAATATAAAGTTGGACTAGGATAGTGCATACCCAATAGTCTCAAAACTACTAGCCAAATAGGTGTAAGTCCCCTTTGTGGGCATCAGTTTAGTGATCACGCCATCGTGCCTTTATACCTCTAGAAGGGTATATTGGGTCCTCTTGATGAAGCGTATATATCGGATTCCACATTTAGGTCATGTGGTTTTATTATCGGTTATTAGTATCTCCCACAGTTCAGTCAAACTCTATTGCATTGACCATATTTACATTCAATTAGTATTCAGTCTCAACATGTTATAAATTTTGTCTTTGCATCCAGTCAGCTCAGAATTCTATATATCATGTTTAGCACATTGTACTTGCTTTTGTGCTTGTTCAGTTATATTTTATTTAAGTTTTACTCTATCCTACATGCTCAGTATCTTTCAAGTACTGACGCATACGTGTGCTACATCTTCTCATGATGTAGGTTCAAATTCTCAGTATCCTGATCACGCTTAGATCGATTCTCAAACTCCAATTCATTAGAATCGGTAGTGAGTCCTCGTTCTCCGAGGAAAATAGTCATGAGTTCATTTTAGTCTTTTAATCATTTAATTTAATTTTTTGTTTGACTTAGTTGGGGCTTGTCCCAACGTTTCTAATCAGTTAGAGGCTTATTTAAGACACAGTTAGTTTCAGCTTAGTATTGGATTAATAACTTATTTGTGTTAAAATTATCAGTTTTCATGTATCTCAATTTGAGCGTATGGGTATTCCACATATTTTCGTTTTAAATTATGATTTTAGCTTCCGAATTAGTTTCATTTCTTTAGTATTCTCATGATCATGCTTGCAGGGTTAGCTTGGGATCTTTTGTGGTTCTACATCCTGTGTCTGCATTTCGGGGGGTTGCTCGGGGAATGCCAAAACATGGTATCATAGCACTACATTTAGGAGTCCTAGGAAGTCTGAAAACTGCACCAAGTAGAGTCATTTTCATGGGTGTTAAGTGCAGCACATCTAATGAGAGGGATACTATGAAGTGTTTTAAAAAATCTTCACTTTCTTGATATTCTTATCGAGTATTGGTATGATATCTTTTCGAATCCATATTTATACTCTTAAGATCATGCCTCCTCATAGAGTTTACACATGGACTGCTAATGCATGCTATGGCAGCTCCTCTAGTCCCAGATCAAGATGTTTAGAAGGTAGAGTTTTAGAATGCTAGCTTTTGGCTCAGAGAATGAAAACTAGAACAATCAATAGTTTCTAGTTCCTACTAATATAAATGATTGATTTGTGGCAGCTAGATGTTTGTGATTTTGTTAAGATGAATCCACCTGAGTTTTGAGGTCACAAGTTGGTGAGGACCCACAAAACTTCATTGATGAGGTTAAGAAAATCTTTGGAATGATGCAAGTGATTGGTAAAGGTAGGACTGAGTTGGCCTCCTACCACCTTAAGGATGTGGATCACATATGGTACTCTCAGTGGAAAGATCCAGGAACTACTCTTACCTTTGTAAGTCTCTTTTTAACATTCAATTTTGATATTAGTCCAGAAACCTGTCAAAACCTTTCTCAGTCTCTACTCTTGTTGGTGACCCAGTTATACCTAGACGGGTATAAAAAATTACCCTATCACAATCTCTTAGAAAGCCACCTTAGTAGATCTTGTTAAGTTAGACTTGATTGGTTACGTTCTTGTTATTCCTTAGTCGATTGTAGAACTAGGATTGTTCATTTTTAATTTCCAAATAAACCAATCTTGTAATGGATGGGTAGTAGCTTAGTGCATATAGGTCAATTCATTTCTAACCTTAAGGCCAGAAAAATGATCTCCAAGGTTTATCTCTATCATCTAGTTTGGGTTAAGGATTCTAGCTCTGAAACCCCAATTCTTGAGTCAGTTTCTAGTAGTCTGTGAGTTTCTAGAAATGTTTCAAGAATATCTTCACGAAGTCCCTCCTAAAAGAGAAATCAAATTATGAATTGATCTCCTTCAAAATACCTAACCTATTTATATTCCTCCTTACATAATGTCTCCAACAGAGATTCAGGAATTTAAATATCATTTGAAAGAGCTTCTAGATAAGGGCTTCATCAGACCTAGTATTTCTCCATGGGGTGCACCAATGTTGTTCGTAAAGAAGAAAGATGGTTCTCTCAAAATGTGTATTGACTATACATAGTTGAACAAGGTCACAATCAAGAATAAGTATTCCATCACCCGGATTGGTGACTTGTTTGATCAACTTCAGGGTGCCATCCATTTCTCAAAAATAGACCTAAGATCAGGTTATCATCAACTTAGAGTCATGGATAGTGACATTTTAAAAATAACCTTCAGGACTCGGTATGGTCATTATGAATTTACAGTTATGTCGTTTGGACTAACTAATTCTCCCGAAGCATTCATGTATTTGATTAACAGAGTGTTCAAACAGTACATAGACTTGTTTTTTGTCGTGTTTATTGATGATATTTCATTTATTCTAGGAATGAGGAAGAACATGCGAGTCATCTGAGAGTTGTTTTGCTGACTCTCAAGGATCGCCAATTATCGCTAAGTTTAGCAAGTGTGAATTCTGATTGAAATCCGTTGATTTCCTTGGTCACATTATATCTAGCGAGAGGATTCGAGTGGATTCGCAGAAGATAGAAGAAGTGAATCAATGACCTAAACCTACCTCTGCTACATTATCATAAGTTTCTTAGGTTTAGTGGGTTATTAGAGAAGGTTCATGGAAGAATCTTCATCCATAGACTCACTATTGACTATGTTGATTCAAAAATTGGTCAAGTTACAATGGTCAGATGATTGTGAGAAAGATTTGCAGAATCAAAAACTAGATTTACTATAGCTCCTATCTTGACTCTACCAGAGGGTTCAGATGTTTATGTGATCTATTGTGACGAATCCAGAGTTTTTCTTGGTTGTGTGTTAATGCAACGAGATAAAATTATAACTTATGCTTCTAGACATCTTAAGGTTCGTAAGAAGAACTATCCAATTCATGATCTCGAGCTTGCGACAATGGTGATTGCACTCAACATATGGATATACTACTTGTATGGTGTTCATGTAGATGTTTTCACTGATCGTAAGAGCTTTCATTATGTTTTCACCCAGAATTAGTTGAATCTTCACCATAGGAGATGGCTTGAGTTCCTAAAGGATTATGCTATGAAGTACATTATCATCCTGGTAAGGAGAATATAGTAGCAGATGCTCTTAGCATATTATCTATAGGTAGTGTAGCCCATGTTGACAAAAAAAAAGAAGGATATAGTGAAGGATGTTCACAGGCTTGTTCACTTGGGATTTTGCCTTATGAGTATATCAGACAATAGTGTAACATTCAGAATGGGGCACAATCTTCTTTGGTAGTGGATTTCATGGAAAAGCAAGATAGTGATCCAATCTTTCCTTGAACTTAATGGTGCAATCCACAATCAAACAGTGGAGGTATTCTTCCAAAGGGGAGATGGTGTACTTTTCTACAAGGGTACATTATGTGTTCTTGATGTGGGTGACTTGAGAAAATATATTCTTGCAGAAGCCCATAACTCTAAATAATCTATCTAACCAGGTGCCACTAAGATGTACTCAATCTGCGGGGAGTGTATTGGTGGAATGACATGAAGAGGGATATAGCATATTTTGTGACTAAGTGCTCCAACTGCCAGCAATTCAAGGTAGAACATCAAAAACCAGGGGGTATGACTCAAGAGATCGATATTCCAACTTGGAAGTGGGAAGTGATCAATATGGATTTCATCACAGGGTTAGCTCATACTTGCAAACAACATGACTACATATGAGTGATAGTTGTTCGGATGACTAAGTCTTATTGCATTTCAAAGGTAAAGACAACAGATTCAGCAGAGGACTATGCCAAGATTTACATTAATGAAATTGTGAGGTTGCATAGGGTTCTTTTGTCTATCATCTAAGATAGAGGTCCTCAGTTTACCTCTCATTTCTAAAAGTCATTTTCAGAAGGGTCTTGGTACTCAGGTTAACCTTAGCACAACATTTCATCCGCAGACGAATGGACAGGCAGAACGTACCATTCAGACCATAGAAGATATGTTGAGAGCTTGTGTTATTGATTTAAAGGGTAGTTGGCATGATCACCTTTTTCTTATTGAGTTCATCTACAACAATATCTACCATTCCAGCATTCAAATAGTCCCTTATTAGGCAATATATGGGTGTATATGTAGATCTGTTGTTGGTCTGATTGACGTAGGTGAAGCAACTTTGATAGACCCAGATTCAGTCCTTTATACTATGGAGAAATAGCAACTCATTAGAGATAGACTTAAGAAAACCCAGAGTCATCAAAAATCTTTTGCAGATGTAATGAGAAGGGACATAGTGTTTCAAGTTGATGATTGCGTTTTCTTGAAACTGTCACCTATGAAGGGGGTGATAAGATTTGGCAAAAAAGAGAAGCTCAGTCCTAGATACGTAGTCCATTAAAAGATCTTGAAAAATATTGGCAAGGTGGTATATGATTTAGTGTTGCAAGAAGGACTAACAGTGGTACATCCAGCCCTCCACATCTCGCTCTTCAAGAAGTGTTTGGTTGACCCAACCTCGATAGTGTCATTAGAGACTGTTGCTGTTAAAGATAGTCTTTCTTATAAGGATGTACCGGTTGAGATTCTTGACTGTCAGGTTAGAAGTTTCAGAAACAAATAATTCACTTCAGTCAAGAATTTGTGGAGGAGTCAATCCGTAGAGGGAGCTACTTTGGAAGCAGAAGAAGCCATGAAAGTCAAGTATCCTCACCTCTTTCTTTTTAATTCCACTCTAACTTGAGGTAATAGTTCCTATTCAGTTTTACAGTCATTCATGCATGAAATAAGACTTAGAATCATGTTTCCTTAGTTTGTATTTGCATTTTTAGCGTATTAGCATGTTCTTGGAACTTCATCCAGTCAGAACTCAGTTCTCAGTTTTTAGTAGTAGGGACTGCATCTCTCTCCCTCTATTTCAACTAATTTAGTCTTCATTCGAGGATGAATGTTTCCAAGGGGGAGATAATGTAACACCCCATATCTAAAACCGACAAGAAATCAGCTTTTCATAAACTTGCAGATGTAATCGATGATTGACATCGCGGATTGTACTCTGATCTACGACATGTACTTTGGATCTGTTGTTTGAGTCTGAAGCCCCCAAAAAACTCAGCCCAAGAAAATTGACTAAGTGTCGATCCACGAGCAGACCTATCATTTGTAAGTTGGACTACTGTCCGTAGTCTGTGTTCATGGATCAAGACCCCATTTACCCAGCCCCTGACACACACTACGGATGACCAACACGGACTGTAATTTTATCTAGGGTCGATAGGTCTGACCGTAGGTGAAGGTTAGCAGCCAGTTAGCTGGGAAATTTTATTGGTTCAACTTCAAATGATCATACCTCTTGAAATAGAAAGAATTAGTGTCCCATGACCTATGAAATGATAGATAATTTAATTAGCTTTTCATAGCCATCGAGTTTGCTAAACTCAGATCTCCGAGTAAAAGTTATGCATGTTTTAGTAAAGTCTTATCGAGCACACCAAAACTATGGACCCAAATGAAGAACCGTCGATTGAATGATGGTTCGTCAGTATAGGTCATCGTTTATTCCAACAGAAAAATTACCAGGGGTCTTTTGGTCTTTTCCTACTTCATTTAACCACTAAGATATATCGTTTTTACCCTAAATCATGAGATTTTAGTTAGTTTATGCCTATAAACATAACTAAAACTTACCTAATTTTAATAATAAATCAAAACTTAAGAAATTAGAAGGAAGAAAGGAGAAAGGTCAATAACCCTAGTTCAAGAACACAAGAAGGTTCCAGCAGTTCCAGCCCCAAAATCTAAATATTTTTCTGTGAATTTCATCATTAGGTACGTCAGATTTCTATAGTAGGTTCCTTTCACCCATTAAGTCCATAGTTTTTAGTCAGATTCTTGATTCCCATATAATGATTAGACTTAGGGTTTTAAAAATTCAACAGAACATCATGAATTAGTTAGTTATATGTTCCAAATAAGATTACTATGTTATTACTCGGACTATTTCATGAATTTCAGAATCCTAGATATGTCTTTCTTTAGTTCTTGAATTACACAAGCTAGGTCAGATATTTCAGTTATTTAGTTATACATGCCTCAGTTAGTAATGCATTATCATCATATCAAATGTTGCATTCTCAATTTGCATGTTCAGTTTTGAGATATCCAATATTTACAGAAATTCAATCATAATATATTAACCACTTAATTCATTGGGAGTAGCATAATACAGAGTTAAATTAGGGTTAAGCGTAGTCAATATTCCCAGAACTACTAGCCAAGTAGGTTGTAAGTCCCCTTTGTGGGCATCAGTTTAGTGACTACGCCAACATGCCTTTGTACCTCTAGCAAGGTATACTGTCACTTCTTGATGAGGCGTATACATCAAACTCTACGTTTAGCTCAAGATTGTTTTATTATCGGTTATTAGAAGCTCCCAAGGTTCATTCAGACTCTATTGCATTGACCATATTGACATTTCAAATAGTATTCAATCTCAAAATGTTTTAAATTTGGTCATTGCATCCAGTTAGCTCAGAATTCTGTATATCATGTTCAAATATTATACTTGCTTTTGTGTTTGTGAAGTTATGTTTTATTTCAGCTTTTGTCTAATCTACATGCTGAGTACCTTTATACTACTAATGCATACGTGTGTTACACCTTGTCGTTATGTAGGTTCCGGTTCTCAGCATCTAGATCATGCTTAGATCAATTCCCCATCTCCAGTTCCGCAGAGTCAGTGGTGAGTCCATATTCTCCGAGGATCATAGTCATGAGTTCATTTCAGTCTTTTCGTTATTTAGTTTCCGTTTTTGCTAGACTTAGTTGGGGCTTGTCATAACATGTCTAGTTAGTCAGATGCTTATTTCAGACATAGTTAGTTGTAGCTTAGTATTGACTTAATACTTTTTTGAGTTAAACTTATCAGTTTTCATATATCTAAGTTTTAGCATATGAGAATTCTTCATCTTTTCATTTTAAATTAGGTTTTTAGGTTTCGCATTAGTTTAATTTCTTTAGCATGCTCATGATCATGTTAGCAGGGTTGGTTTGGGATCACTTGTGGTCCTAGGTCCCATGTCCGCGTCTCAGGGGTAGCTCGGGGTGTGACACCTACATTCCATGGTTCCACAAACAAGCCATGGGTGGACCCAATCGGTGGTACTTGCAGCTTCTGTAGAATCTGTCATCCTTGTCCTTTTTAAATACGGGGTGTTACACTGAACCAGTTCACTGTTCCCTTCTTCTAATTCCCCCGACAACATAGATACCACAATGAGGATAATATAATGATTATACATTGGATGGTAGAGGTAAGAGATTAAGAGGTTCAAACAAATTATTTGGTTGAGCATAAGATGTCTTTTTTCATAAAAAATTGTATGAAAATTGTATTGCCTTATGATTTACGATTTAGTGTTTGACACATTCAATGTATGATATTGTGGAAAACTAAAAGAATGTTGTTCCAAATAAATTTTTCGTAGTTCTCTGTTAAAAGAGTCATATACAAAGTAACATATGACATTTGTTTCTCAGAATAAGGACTCTAGACATACATCGATATACCTAGAGAGTCACACTCTTAAGATTACATTAACAAAAAGTTAACTATAAATGCAATATATATGGATCGTCTAAGGACAATCCATGCTTCAACGCATAAGCCATTGTATAATAATTTGAATTGGTATCTTGATATATGCAGAAACTAAATAGATACACAACACTTACAACATAATAGTATAAAACACCATTACTTAGACAAGTGATGTTACCAACTTACTCTCTAATGATCCAAAGGGTGATCAAATATATCATAAAATACCATGGAGAATTTTAAAAATATAGAAAAGTTACAAAGTATGATGCTAAGAGATCATATTTAAATATCTCAGATTTAAGAGAAGAGAATAAAAGAATTAATTATCTAGAAAGCATGGCACTCAAATGTGGAAATGGTGATTTCCAAATCATCCATGAACAAGATAGTTAAGGCAAGAGGATGATATACACACTAGACATTGGATCTATAGTTGAGAAATGAAGGTTATAAAATAGGTGATCGAAGATTTATACAAAAATTTCCTTTCTGAAATGTTAAACTAGGAGGATTTCTTTATAAGATGAAATGTTTTTCCTTATATGAGATATATCACCATTCTGCTACTAATAAAATGTCCATGTCGTAATGAAACTTTATTTTAAAATACTTTTGTAATTTATTTTCTAAAGTTAGTTAAATCCACATAGGGGTTTAAAACACGTATTTACCAAATACAACAACTATATATTATCAGTATAAGGACTTTGATTTAAACATGTAATGAATTTTTTATAAATGTAAAATCGCATGGTAATATCTAGGAATATTTTTACTCTTTATTCTGGAGAAATCTTATGGAATATAAAGAAAGATGTTACATTTGCCTTAACATCTCCAAAACTAGAATACATGGCTGCATCATCAGCAGGTTGTCAAGATTTTGATCCTACCAGGTATGTGAGTCTCTCATAGTTTTGGATTCATTCACCCACGCACTAAATATGTTTAGTTTAGCGCAATTCGTCCTTAACGAGTTTGAAAGTTGATATTCTTGCCATGAATTCTTGAAATTGAATTTTTTTCTTGAATTGGGTTGAATTATTGAGTTTTTGAGACCTTAAGTTGAGTTTTGAGTTTCTTTAGGTTAGATTCGTATATACTAATGATGGATATCAAAATCTAAAACGAAATTGAGAAAAATATTTGAGTTTAGGCAAATTGGGGCTGGAAAATAAAGAAGGAAAAAGTCGAACATGTTGCGTCAAACAAGTCCGCGTCGCAGACTTGTTCCCTCGGTGAAAATATATTAGTTTCATGTCACGGAAGGACGCGAACTCCACTATCTCAAAATTTGATTTCATAAATAATTATTTAGGAGCATCTCCACGTCATGGACTTGTTCCAAGAAGAAGATTTTGTCACTTTTCTAAAGTTTAGCTATTTAGAATCATTTCTAAATATCATGGAGTATTTCCAAACACAAATTATAAACTTGAATCCATAATTCAATTCAAGGATCAGTTGGGAGTCAATTTATGTAAGAGTTAAGATCAAAGTCAAGAGTTAATTAAGAGAAGTTCATTTCAAGTTTTCATAAGTCTTTTACTATCATTTTAACTTTGAGTTGAGTTCAGTAAAGAGTAAAGTTGAAGTTTTTTTTTTTTGAAGAAGTATGTTCTAAAAAATTAAGAGTCAGTAGATTTTGAGTGTAGTATTGAGCAATGAATTGGGGACGAGCATTAGTGCATATAATTCATGTCTCCATTAAACCATGTAGCCACCATGAGTAGAAAAGGGTCATACTTTTTAGATGAACCCTCTTCACAGTAAACTAGTGTATCTATTAGGCAGTTCAGGTCTTATACCTTTGGTCGGGTATAGGATGCGCAGTTGCGAGGTAGATTGTTTTATCATTACTATAGATCTTATGTGATGGTTGTTTGTTAGATAAACTCCCACAAAAGTTATTGTATTTTCATGTACATAAATTTATGTGTATTTTTACGTATATCTCAAAGTTAATTGTATTTATGCATACATACAGAATTTGTTCTTAAATAGCTTTTCTTTATATTGACATGTTTTAAATTATTTTATATTGAAATGTGTCGGTTATTCAAGAATTGAGTAGAGACAAGGTAAGTATTTCTTCTTACTCTTTTCGATCATAAGTTTTTTATAATTCTAACTTGCACACTCGTACATTCAATTTACTGATATCAATTGACCAGCATCGTATTATGATGCAGACGCAGGCAACAATTATTGACATCCAACACACCATGGGTCCAGTTGAGCACTCCAAATTCAATTGGTGAGCCTCCTTGCATTCCGGAGGACTCCTTTCATTGCTTTAAGTATTCATTCTTTATTAGGATGTTGTGGGGTTTGTCCCAACATCCATATAAGTTGTTTTTAGAGGCTTCATAGACAGTTAGTAGTTCTGTTGTCTTTAATTATTATTTCAAATATTGTTTAAAGACTTGAGTTGTGATTTGGGCTAAGTACTTATATATCTTTGAGTCATATCTCTTATGTTTAAGTTTTCCAATGAGTAATTAAGCCAGTCCAGGGGTTCTCTTTGGACTAGCAATGGTCTCCGAGTGCCACTTCCTCCCATGGTGTAGGCTCAAGGCGTGACAAAGATTACAATTTTTATGACAAAAAATCATTCTTTTCACAACAAGACGAAACACATTGACAACTTTATTAACTTTATTCACTATCGAGTTGTTGGTTGAATAATCTCAGTGAAATTTTTTGTCAAAATTGTTCAGGTTGATGGTGTTCTCACAAAATCACGTCCATACAACAAGCGTGACTTCTTTAGAAAATAAATTGGATTTGGTCATTTTGAAGAAAGGAGATGTGTTGATTAATTCTTCAAATTAGTTCGGTTGCACATAATTATTGTGTTAAGTCTTGTTATTAAGATTAATGTGTTTATGATTCTACCTACGGAAAGACTTATCTGCTTATCGTTGTGGATCATGTTTACAACTGTACCATTGTTTTTCTATTAACAGTTAGTAGATTTATTTTAGCTTAAGTAGTTAATTGAAATCCTATAAATGACAGGATCTGTTCTTATTTTAGTAATAAGAAAATTAAGCTGATCAAAAACATTATTTTTTAAAGCTGTTTACTTTCCCTTTCATATCTTGATCCAACAAGTCATAGTTTGACTTGTGGTTTGTGGCCACTGTTCATGGGGAGACTCGCGCATAAGAATGACCAACTGTGAAAGTTACAATGGTAAAAATTATTCATGTTAGTTATGAAACTATATAAAAGAAGAGGAAAAAATTAGGAAGAAGAAAAAAGAATTCTTATTTATCTTGAAATATATTAAGGATTCATAGATCTTGTTTACAATGAAGGAAAATCCCTTATTTATAGGGGAAACCTAACTTTGTCCCCAAGTAGTATTCATAAAAATATCCTAAAAGGACTCCACATAATTAGACATTCACTATAATAAATATATGTTTATAACACTTCCCCTTGAATGTCGGTGGATTATGTTCCTCAATAAAACCATACAAGATAAAATTCAATTGGAAAAAAATCCAGTGAAGGAAAAAAGAGTACACATATCTAATAATACGCATTATGGATGACTAATTAAAAACCTTACAAGTAAAACCCAATGGGACAAAACCTTTTGAGGAAAAAATAATATATCGCGTATTAACTCCCTCTAATGAGAACATCAATCCACAGACTTGAATCTTTGTCTACCAAACTTGTGCACCATCTTCTTGAAAGTTATAGTTGGTAGAGACCTGGTGAATAAATCATTTATATTATTACTTGAACAAACATGTTGCATGCTGATATCACCATTCTTGGGAACTCATGACTATAGAAAAACTTTAACAAAGTATGTTTTCTTCTATCTCCTTTTATGAATCTTCCATTCATGATCAAATATATCTGCAAGTCCTTGTTTCAACTTCTTTAAGCAAATAATTTGTCGTCTTTTGGAAACTCTTCCAGAGTTCTAAATCTAGTCATCAACTTCAATAGCAATACTTGTATATGCTTAATGATTTTTGAATCTATTTAACTTTTATGAGGATTATAAACAAGTTCTCCAAAAACATGTATATGCTTTAGATTTTGAACCCATCAAATATCTACATTTCAATTTTGTCAAGTGACAACATCCAATACTTAATATTTAACATCTTCTAGTGCCTAGATTTCAAGTCAAATAAGTTTTACGCTTATCAAGATGCATCATTCCACTTTTCACTTGATAATTATTTCTACACCAACATTATTTAATAGTCATAGAATTTATATCATAATTATCTTTAAACAATATTTTGCTTTAGTATATCAACGATATCATCAATGATAGACCATTTTTTATCGATTCACTATACAACATAACTAATTGAAGTCTCATCACTTCATTATTTTTAGGTACATACCCCTCTCATGAGGTTTTATGAAGTGTTATGCGTAAGCTCTTTAAGAGCACATTATCTCCTTATTATGATCATTTTGATTCTTTGATCCTCCCCCTTTTTCAAAGACTGTTTTATTTAGAATTGATTAGTATAACATGTTTCATGCATGTTGTAGATTCTATCCTTAAGGTACATTCAATAGGAGTAGTTACCACTTTTGTGTTGCTTCTAATCTCCCCCTATTTTAGACAAACTAACATGTATACAAATCTTTAGGAGAATTTATCCTTGTGCATCATTATATATTTATTGATTACATACTACATATCAAAATAATCAAATGAAAAATATTTGGTCCCTGGCCATAATTCAATTGAAAGAAAATTTAATCATAATTTATTGGTGTGATACATACAATTAGTTTTGTATGCGGTATCATATTTGAGATCAACACATGGAGCTTTATTTTCTCAAGCAACAATTTCACTATCTCAGATATTTAATACCACATCTTGAGTATTTATCAATATTATTAAGACAAATTGTCTCGATTACATATTCTGAATGTTGTGCTCTTAACTCAATTATCTTGCACAAACAATTTTGCGAATGTCAAACTACAGGTTGACAACAAACACACATGTGATTATCTTATATATGTATCCTTCACATGATAGGTGAATGGACTCATATTCACCTTTAATACGTTTAAGAATTTAGGGATATAGTCTCAACATTAGTTGATCCAATCAACTTATCACTATAACAAGCAACATAAAGAACTCTTAAATATTCTTCTAGTTCTTCAATTTATGTATACTACTCAATATGCACATATTTGAGATGATCAAATTAGTAATGCAGGCTAATAAAATTATTACTATTTGTAAACTGTAAGTTTACTATGTCATGTGTCTTTTGCTTTAGTTAATTTCTAATTTATTACTATTATATGAGCAAATTTAACTTTAATATTTCGAGAGTCAGATTTATTTTTTTCTCAATTACTCTACCTCTTATAGAGTTGAGTCGTAACCCCATCACTAAAAGGACTATTCTGATTATCAAAAAACTGTGCACGTAATCATATCATTTATGCCGATATCTTTGCAAATATCAAGTTGCATATAACAATAGGAACACATGAGACCATATAGAAGAAACATCTATTAGGATCATTGAGTATCTAAACAATCAACTAGGTGAATGAATATGTCCACAAGTATCTATGCATGTTTCTATAATACAGGGAATTCGTTCTTAACTTTCGTTTATGATGGTCTCACAATCAACTTACCTTTCTAACAAGCAATACAAGAAAATTTACCATTTAGAAGAATTTTTTCTGTTCTTCAATGGATGTCCTTTTTAATTTTCCATAATTCATCTAAACATTATTAACTAATTCTTGTCCAATACAAATCTAAAGATAAAGCATGAAATTTTCTATAATACGTGTCTTCTTAGAGAATTTCTTGGTTATAGCACATCATTGACCAAAGATCGCGATCTTTTCCATGCCTATCATGGTGACTTACATCTCATTCACTTTAAAGAATGGATTCATATTTTTAGCATTTATCAAAAGTTTTTATTCTTCATGAATGGAAACAAATATGTGAACATATCAAATTATGATATCTTTAGTACCTTACTCCTTATTCAAGCACTTGTCCTCTTTCAAACATAGTATGCACTACTACCACATTCACTTTAGTAATTAAGCAAATTCACTAAATTTAATGACTTTTCATCAAAACCACATTAGTTTTCTTTAACCATTATATTATCATCAATATGGTGTATTAAAACTCAAATACAATGTCTTAACCATATAAAAGTGTCTTAGTCCATAAATATATGAAAGTTGAACGCGATATCTTCTCATCATGGTGCATCAGGACTTTGAACCATTATCTTACCCTCTTGCCGCGATTGGACGTAAATCCATCGTCTTACCCACAATGAGTCTCAACCTCAAGTCTTCAAAATAATTTTTACTTTTATCACTTTGATGATCATTAACATTATCGTGCATTATAATTACACACAAAATTGAAATTACTGATTTATTATAATCAACATTAGTAGCTAATATATATAGCTTAGTAGATCACATGTCTCATATAGAAGTTGAAAACATACCTTTCACTAAATTGTGCTTATTTAATTATGAAATTAAATTAAGGAATTCTCTTCCCAATAAGTTAAAATTATAACGTACGAAAAGTCGACAAGTCTTTTTAAATACTTACTCCAGATGGTAACTCCAAATCTTTCACATAAATAATTATAACGTAAAGATAAATCATACCTTGAAGATATAAGAACCTTTTGCAAATTTATTGCATAACCTATGCAAAATCTCTTTTGAACTTTTACCGTGTTCTATCATAATTCTTTAACAACAGAATAATTGTACTGATAACATGTTGTGAAACTATATAAAAATGAATAAGAAGAAATTTAGAAAGAAGAGAAAATACTTCTTATTCATCTTTAAGTGTATGTAGGATTCATCGATCTTCTTTAGAATGAAGGAAAACACATTTTTTTATAGGAAAAACATAACTTTATCCCAAAGTAGGATTCCTAATCGTATTCTAAAAGGCCTCCATATAATTACACATTCACTATAATAGAAATATCTTTATAATACATTTGATAATGTTTTTGAAAAAAATTATAGTTTTATGTCAGAGTTTTGGTATAACTTTCGATAAAATGAAGTTGACAAGGATATTCAAATACAAACTTCTGTAATTTAATAATGTATTAACATGACCAAATATTTTAGGTTAATTCATAATATACCTTCTGTCACATTGGAAGATTACTTCACCTAAATTTTGTGTAAGAGGTTAGCCCAATGTGAGGCAGTCAAGTCTCACTCAACTCAACCCTTTTTGCAGCCTAGTCTACCTAATGTTTTAGGACATTATTCTTTTTTCTACCTTAGATAATTTCCAGAACTTCAATAAGGAAATGAACGCATAAACATACGGAAAAATCCAACCTTTATATTAATAATAAAAACCAATACAAAGGAATCACTCGTTGGAACAACAATTTTATCCAACTTTGCCTTCGACTTCGACTTAAGGCACAATCACAAGACGATTGCTTCCTTTGATACTATTTTAAAACCCTGACGTTTTTTAAAGTTTGTTGATGAAATTACATACTTAATATTCCCTCTTTAACCTTTAGGATAACAAGTCTAATCCCATTGTTCTCTCCTTAAAACGTCCAACACACACAAGGCTGTCCATTTATAGAACACGTGGCAGCCTTGTTCTAATTCTTGTCAGACATTCATCCCACTAAATTATGTTTCAGTTCACATCCCGAACTGATAAGAAATATTCAAATTTTGAATTCAAAAAGGATACAAAATATAAAACGAATTTGGACACAAGCAGTTACAAAAAGGTAACTGCCACATGTGTTTGTCATGTGAGTTTGTTGATTGGATTTCGTCCCTTTACTAGATTTTCTCCATATTTTTGGATCCACTACAATTTATGAACATTAAATAGTCATTTCCTCAAATTTCACCCGAATCCACCCGCACCTTTTTCGTGCATGCGCACCACCGACGTCCTGTCACTGCCTTGCTTTGACCATGTTAAATTTTAGTGCACTCGCTCCATTCCTTTTTTTTCTTGTTGCGTTTCATTCACATTTGACTATTCTTCAATTAAGCTCAGGTCGATCTTCCAACATTCGACCAGACCATGTGTTTTTCGCATGCAAACTTCGCCCAAAACCTATTTCAGCTAGCGCCCAAGTAATGCCATGGGTTGTTGCCTTGCCAACACCCATATCATGTCTTGACACTGTTCTACCAACATAATTTTAACCCATTCGACCATTCTAACACTCTGCTCACATAACTCAAGATTGATTCCCCCCGCACTTTGGCCCTTGAAAAAGTCATTGATTCCAACCCTTTGCCGCCACCCTGCCTATGTCGAGTTAATTGGTCAGGACCCTTACATTTTCACTTAAATGACCTACTCGATGTGTTTCGTTATGAGTGAGTTGTGAACGGAAAATCCCTCTCGCCAGGATATGGCATTTTATTGCTCAGAAAGGAATGAATTCTTCTCCAAATTATGCAGACTGTGCATCTAGAGAGCGCTACTTTGAATCCGGTTTGTGTAAAGACTTTGGTCCATATAGATGGTATCAAGACCATTCCTTTCACTTTCTTATGTGGCTGGTCACACTCAATTGATTGGTGTCGTCATCAAGAAGTGGAGGGTGTGTCCTTTCGAACCTAAATCTTAAGAAATTCCAAAATTTGGCAATAGATCTAGGGCATCGTACTCAAGGATACGTACTCAGATCACTCAAGATTTTGTCTTGAGTCAGTTGGTAAATTATTGAGCATAAGTGTGCATGGACTTGCTTTCTTTACATCACCAATTGAAAGGAGAGGTACAAAGTTCCTCGACTAAAAGGAGAGGGAAAAAACCAACGTTTTGGATTTTGGAGCCCCCATTCGGCGGTTCCCGTGCCACCACAATGGCATAAAAAATAATGTTAGGGGGCTTCCTAGTCGAGAAGAAAAAGTTTGCGGGAAGAAATAAGTTGATAAACTGATTGAAGGAAGACAAAGAGTATTATCTACGAGGACTTATTAGCATGACTTAAAGTTAGGTTCTTTCTAATATCATCATGTATGAAAGATGTATTAAATTTGTGGAACTAATGGTATAAAACATATATTGATTTAAAATATTTTTCTTATTATTAAGTTACAAAATGAGTTGTTTTTACACAAATTCCTTTTTATATAACTAATTAACAAAATATGCATGGTATTATCGTACAATGCACATTTATTGAAATTACTATATTATGAACTCACAAATTTCAAAATATCAAATGTTTATCCAAAAAAATATTTTTAAGTATCTATTTGACTTTTATACCATTAAAATCTATATTATTTTCCCAAATTGATAAAAGATTTATCCTATCTCATCATTATAATAATTTATTATTTTTCATCTTTCTTTAATATTATTACTACAATTTATTGTTTTTACTTAAATTATTTTTTCTTCCTTCGATAAATTCTTTTTTCTTTGTTCTATTTTTATAAGTTTCTAAAAATAAAAAACATATTTAACTTTAATCCTTATTATTGTAATTTAATATTATACCTTCTATTTCTATTTTTTTAAAAAAAAAATTATTTATCTCTCCTTTTTATTACCATAAATGTGTTCTCTCCACTAATTTTCCCTCAATCAAATCTCATCTATTTTTTTGTAAAATGTTGAAGAAAATTAAAATATCTTATTTTTCATCATTAATAAAATGCTATTAGTTAATTTTCCTAACACTTTTCTTTTCCTCCTCCTAAATTTCTTTCATTTATTAAAAAAAAACAAGACACTTTTTAAATTCTGATAATTCTCTATGACAATCATTTTCATAAATTTTCATATTTTTGTAGTTTTTCATTTTTGTCAGAATTTATTTATAACTTATTCTTTTTTAATTTTTACACTTCATCTTTTTTTGAATGGCAGGAGCTTAGATTTTTTTTTGTTGGTGAAAAAAGAGGAATATAAGGAAGAGAAATATTTGAGAAATGTATTTTTATGTTTAGGCAAAACTATAGCTTTTGAATTCCTTGTTTTTGGAAAACTATAACTGATCATTAATTAATAATTAATATTTTCTTTTTTCCTTTTTGGGGGATTTTTTTTATTTCTTCGTCATTTATGTGATATATTAAAAACCTTTAAAACTCACATCTTTAATTCTATAATTATTAAATACAATGTTAAGAAACTAAAAAGTCATTTATTTAATACAAACTTTAATCATATTTTTTTCATTACACTGACAATTTCTTAGTTTTTTTAATTACGAAAGTAGTTTAATAATCATATTCATATTTTACGTTATAGTCGTATAAATAAAGATATTATTGGATTTTATAGAAATCATCACTTTAATTTTCATATTGCCCTTCCATGAGATAGTCAATTTTAGCATCTTTGAAGAATCATATTAAGAAAAAGAAAGAAGCCCTATTTTTTCGAGAGATGTCAAATTTTGTAGAAATCATCACATTGATTTTTTTAATTGTTGCTATATTCTTTATGTTTATTATTTGCATATTTTTGTTGGACTCTTAAAAATAAGATGCAAATTATTGAATTATGATCAACTTATGAGAGAGGATGTCAGTAAAAATTCCAAAGATTAATTAGGCATTGAATTTATATATTATTTTTTGTTTTAAAAAATTAAGGCCTAACAATTATATTGCAAACACATTTTCATCTATATGATACTTAATAAAATTATTTATAACTTATCATTTTTATAATCGTGCAAAGCGCGGACAAGTTCACTAGTATTTAATATGAGTGAATAAAATAATGGTTGAACTGCTGACTGAATATAACTAATGTGACACAAGATATGAATAAGTAGTGAACACCATTTGTACTTTAGAATACGAAATTCACTAAAAGTAATATGAAAATAATGAATTTTACTTTGTTCGGGAGTTTATCTAACCGACAATCATTACTATGAGCCCAGCGATGATACAACATTTCAACCACGTTGTGAGGGATACCCTACACTTTATCATGCTATGGGATGCTAACTATAACTACGAATCAATCAGATAAGCCTTCTTGAGGTAGCTGAGGAGTCACCCAAAAAGTCAATATGATTTTACCCTTTGTTGGGTAGGTAGTTGTATGGGGTTTCAAGTTTAAATTTTACTCTTACCAAATTAAGAGCTTGATATTTTTGAAAAATATATTCACAACGGAAGTAAATAAGAATAATATTGCTTACATGAAAAATATAATATATAGTTTATGTTGAAACATATAAACTTTCTTAAATATACTTCAGGATTTACCCTTTGAAGCATGTGAAAATACCTTCAACCGAATTCAGAACCTAGTCCAAAAGCTAGACGGCAATTGTACAGTCCTTTAAAGTGATCCCAAGTTCAATTTCTAACTCTCAATACTTAGGTGGACAAGTATCTTCTATAAAATTATTCATTCAAGGGTTATAAAAATACATGTTTATAGGTATTTCTTACTAGCCGAAGGGGGAGAGTAAGAACCATGTTTCTCCTTAAACTAGAAAAAGATATGTACTACTCCCTTTCCTTGGAATAGAAAAAAGCCATGTACTTCTACCTTTCTTTAGAATAGAAAAAGAGATATAAATGTCTATTTCCTTATTGTAGATAAAGACACAAGAGTCTCCCTTATCCCTATAGAATAGATTATGAGTTCAAGTTAAATATGGGAACTCTAAGGACCACTAAATTAGTTATCGAGGCTTCCTATTACGGAAATAATTTCAAATAATTTATTTGAACTATTATTACCTGATAAATTAGAAATAATTCCACTATAAATTTATTTTTGCACTCTATTTGTACTATGAAATTCTCCATTAAACACAGATGTAATTCCTCATTTTAAAATTATAGATACTAATAAATGTATTTAATTATTTAATAGTTTAATTAAGTGATCAATTTTCTTTATAGCACTACTCAACTTATTGTATTGGATTCAAAAATCCAATTGCAAGGGTTCACACAATAAAAACGTATAAGCTGATCAAAAAAAGGCATCTCATCATCAATCTCTTTATTGAAACATAGATTCTGTCAATTAACTTATTATTTCATCAATATATTATTTTTATATAAACTACTAGGCATATTTACACATCTTAGAATCTCATCTTTTGATAATTTAAAACGATAATTAACATATACATATCATAGTAGTCATATAAGGATTAAGAATATGAATACATTTAATAGTTTACAGAATATCTTTTGTCAGTCATTCTAAAGTAATTATCTCTACTCGGCCCCATTCAATATATGCAAAATGCACTAGTACAAGAAGTTGGAGCTATAACATTCTCATAATCATCAAGATAAACTACATATAATCTTGTGCTATAATCATACCGATGGAATGTCAAATTGCCATCATGTATCCAGAATAATTTTTTTCAAAATTTATAAGAACCTATGATTTAATCCTTTGTATATAAGCTAAAACTCTATACACTAAATCATCTAGTTTATAAGTAAAAAGATACCATAAACGAATATATGATATATTAAAATAAATAAATATTGTTAGTAGAATATATCATAATACTCTCCCACTTAGGCTTTGAAACATCATGATTGTTATAATGTACTATATCTCAATGTATGGTTAATAATATACATCCTAAAAATCTCCTAATAAGACATTTACTGTTTAAATTTGTCAGAATACTATTTTTAAGATTATAATTAATAGTATATAGCCTCACGGTCCCCCACATAGTCAGTTAACAATGCATTTAAAACATTCACTTATTTTCCTTTCATATTTCTTATAAAAAGGATCTTTTTAAGTGTTTTTGTATTCAACTTCGTCAATAAGTACTTCGTCGTAACTTATTGATTTCGTATTAGATATTTAGAGGCCCTATCATGAAATCCTTTAAAAGTTTACTTCTTTTCAGGAGTGCTATCATGAAACTCCTCTTAAACATACAAAACAAATCAATATTTGTTATGATTCTCCAACTCTGATAAACTTCTACCACAATAGTCACACTTTCATGTTCTTGAGTCTTTATATTTTCCTCAAAACCTTTCGGTATTGAAATCTTAAGAAGTTTTTCATTTAGTGTGCTTCAATTATTCCAACATCATTCTCCATAGTTGAGGTAGTAGTTTTCTTACTCTAAAACACTTCTCGTACTACTCAAATGCAGTGGAACGCCAATTCTTATATACCAGTTAGATATTCTTGAGCATATGCATTATCAACTAACTCATTTGTTAGTTCTTTGTTCAGTTCCTGGAAAACTAGTGTACTTCTTGGAACATGAATTACTACATAGTACTTTTCTAGAATTTTTACAATTATATTAATAGATTCCTTATTTTATTTAGAACAATAAAATAAAACTTCTATTATTCTTTATATATCCACTTAAAACACATTTTCATTCCTAATTTAAAAGGAATTGATTTCAAATGTGATATACAGTTCTTAGAACAGATCCCAAAAGAAAGAAAATAGCAAGGAATAAGTCAATAATTAATCTTATCATCTTCATAAGAGTCTATTTATTTTCTATTTTGCATAGATCTATTATAGAGTACCTGGTGTAGATGTTGAAATATAATTCTTCTAACATATAAGTGACTCATCAGCTCTACAGATAGATGTACATCACTCCAATAAGATTGTTGTGACTTTGTATACTTTTCTTGATTTTATTTTCATTTGTCTTAGAATATTTTAAGTTTATCTAGACATGCAGACTAACAAAACATCAAAAATATATAATTATCTCATGAGTAACATTTCGTGATTCTCAAAATTCTCAAATTCACCTCTTTCTTGATTGATCATTTAACACAAAGCAGAGTAGATTAATTCTAAGGTATCACTACATTTATTTTATTTTTAAGTGAAAATGATGTTGGATTTTAAAAGGTGTGAATGGAAAATAAAGAGTTGCAACTTTTATGAAGAGTTATGACTTTTATAAAAAGTTGTGACGTTTATGAAGAGTTTTGAATTTTATTAAAAGTTGTGACTTTTATCAAAGGTTGAAACCTTTACAAAAGATTTTGACTTTTCAAAAAGTTTGTGACCTATATGGTAAGACACAATAAGAACTTTTTAACACTACCGTTTGTATTCTTTAAATTAAGTGATTTCCACTCATTTTAGTGGAACGAATTTTTCTGAACTTCTTCTACTACTACTAAATCTAGTATTATAAGTGTACTTTACTGTCATTGAGTGGTTCACTGACACCGTAGTTTTAGGTACTGATACACCTGTGAGTAAGATCGTTCTATCCTGGGAGGATATAATTCATTAACCTCGGGTACTTAAGGTGAATAATTTTCTTAAGGGGACATTGTGCATTCAATGGACAATTTTCATTCTTTGAGAAAAATAATTTTATATTATTTCTAATCTATTTTAGATTCTATTTTATTTTTTAGTTTTAATTTTCTAGTTTAAAAATACTTTTTAAACTTTTTTGTTTCTTATCAAGTTCTTCAAGGTTTTGTTCTAAGTATTTCAAGAATACAAAATGCACAACAATCTTAAAGATATTATTATACTTTTGGTATTTATTGTATAATACTTATTTAGAGAAACATATCATGGAAGTAGAAGATCTATGCATTACTTTCGGTGCTTTATTTAGCAAGGTCGATATGAAAATGTACTTGAAGAATTGGTGGTATTTCGATACAAGATTATATCAGGTAACCTTCTTATTATTTCTTTTAGGAGGAAAATAGTTTCTGAAAGTTTATAGTTTTGATATTTTTCATGTATGTCTTTGGCAAAAGATTTGCTAACCATCTGGTTTTTTAAATGAATTTTCCTTGGCAAAAAGTGTTGCCCTTATAATTATTTAGTTTGGACAGAGAGATGCACATTTTTGTTTGATAAAATAGTATGTCAAAAAAATTTTGTTTGACGGCTATTTGAAAAGAAAAGCATATCTATGTGATAATCTATGAATATGTTCAATTCTATTTGGACACTCAACTATAGTTCTGTACTCCATATGAAATTTGATTGTGTTTGATTTATTTAGACTAAAAACTATTGCACTTTTCTACTCTAGATAAATTAAACCATGCAATTGGTTTGAAAAATATGAAGACTTGACATAATAAGTCAATGTTTTACTTTTAATTTTCTATAAACTTGACTGTTGTATAGAACAAATTATACAAAAAAAATTGTCGTTATTGTTAATATTTTAAATACCCAGTGATACGACTATTTGTGATAGAGAAAGAATACCAGAGACTTGCGTCTATTTGTGATAGATGAAGAATGTCACAAACTTAGACTTTGTGATTTTGTGCCTCTATGGTAGGATCTTTGACATTGTGTAAAAAATTTCAAATGCAATTTCAACACTATAATTCATTGAAAGCTTGAGAAAAAAGTACGTGGAATAACTATTTTAAAAAATTTGAAAAATATTTTTAAGATCCTATTGAAATTATGGGTGGTTCTTTTCTTATGGCAAAGATAAAATTAGACTTGTGTCTAATTTAAATTTGCAGAACAAGATATGAAATTCGATGATACTTTTGTATTATGTTATACCCACAAATTCTTGGAGTATATTTGAATTGTGGTCGTTGAGTTTCTCATTTACTAGTATATGGTATGAATAGTATGAAACTACCAAATTAAATGCATACTCGTTCAAAATGATTGTGTTATTTTATGAAAAAAGTGTAACTTCAAATGTCGTGATTTTTTTTGAAAAGACATGTATATTAAATTTAACTATTCATATAGACATGAATATTGGTGAATAAATCATGTGTGACATGAACAACTTGGGCATTTCAATTACAAACCTTGTAAGAAAACTAGATCAACTTAGATGTTTTGTCTAACTTTGACGCAGTAAAAAATGTTATGTTTGTGTGGAATCTAAGTATGTTGAGTTTTCTTATGAATTTGTTGAAGAAATTTTAATTCTTTAGCGTTGATTTACACTAGCATTTGTGCTATGAAGTCAACACCATCTTGTGATGGAAAAATGTATCTCATAACTTTCATTGACCACTGCATTATAAATGATTATATCTACTTGCTGAAAGGTAGGGATGAAACGATATAAATATCTATACAATATATTATTGAAGTGAAAATCAATTTGGAAAAATATAAGAAGTGACATGGATGAAAAATACAAATCTCCTTTCGCAGAAATATGTTTGAAAAGTTGATTTATCCATTAAAGTAATGGAATATTCACCCCAATCTGTTGGAATTGAAAAATGTAAAAGAATCAAACTTTGGAGGAAATGATGGCTACATTACTTGTAAGTTCATGTTTAACACAAAAATTGTATGGAGAAACCATCCTAACAGCAAAACGGAACAACAAAAGGTTTCTTTCATAAAGAAAGCAAGAAAAAGTTTTGTTTGTTCATAACACAATCTAATCCATATGAGAAATGTAAAAGAAGGAAATTCAACTTGAAGTATTTCAAAGTGTGTGCGTGTCTAGCAAAAGACCAAGTTCATGATTAAAAAATAGAGCCTACAATTGTGGACTATAAAATTAGACTTGAGTAGTCTATTGAAGGGTCTAAAAGACCTTGGAAAGAAAAGAGGAGAATGTACTTAATAACTAGCAAAAGACCAAGTTCATGATTAAAATAGGGCCTACAAATGTGGACTGTAAAATTAGACTTGAGTAGTCTAGTGAAGGGTCTAAAAGACCTTGGAAAGAAAAAAAGAGAATGTACTTAATAAATAGATTTAGAGGCATAGTAAATGAAAAAGCACATCTACTTCCTTCGAATATGATTTTGTAACTCTTATTGTGTCTTCTCTAGACTCATCCTTTTGGTAAGATGGTGTGAATAGTAAGATTGATCAATTTTGAGCACCCCTATTTGAAGTTAATTGATTATCTTCCAGAAAATAAACATGTGGGTTCAAAGTGAATCTTCTGAAGGAAAATGAAAATCGATCGAACTATTGATAAATATAAAGCAAGACTTTTTGTCAAAGGTTGTAGACAAAAATAAGGTTTTGAACTATCGACACATACTTTTTATTTACTAGAATAACATTTATGCAGATGTTAATTGCATTAGCTGCTGTATATGACCACCAAATTCATCAAAGGAATGTGAAAACATTTTTCATAAATAGAGAATTTGAGGAAGAAATTTACATGGAATATTACGAGGGTTTTGTGATTCCTAGTAAAGAAAAGAAATGTGAGAACTTCTTAAGTCAGTTTATGGACTAAGAAAGCACCCAAACAATGACATGAGAAATTTGACAAACCTATGTTGGTAAATGGATATAAGAATGATCGAAGTGATAAATATTTTTACACGAAAATTACCAGGTCATTGTTTGTTTGTGTAATGGTGATATGTTGATCATTAGTGGAGACACTAATGACATAAATGATATTAAAGATATGCTAGAAAGCAACTTTGACATGACATATCGGTGGAGTTAATTTTAGGTAGAAGAATTCTTAGAACTCCAAGATATTTAGCATTGCCACGGTCTCATAACATTGAAAAGATACTTGACTAGTTCAATATTTTGATCTTAATATTTTCAAGACTCCAATAATGTGAGTTTTTCACTTCAAAAGAATGAAGGTGAAAGTGACTCACAATAGGATTATGCTACAGTATTAGCAAGTTTTATGTATATCATAAAGTGTATGCGATAATATATTCATGTGTTATTAATAAACTGACTCGGTTCACGAATAATCCAAATCAAACTTATTGGATGAAAATAAAAAGAGTTTTAGGGTATTTAAAACATACTCAAAATATGTCTTGCATTATACAAATATATTTAAATATTGAAATGATATAGTGATACAATTGGATCACCGGGATAAAATGAAGTAAAATTCATCAATTTATATATATTTACTCTTGGTGGTGGAGCAATCTCTTGAATATCGTCCAAAAAGACATGTATCTATAGTTGTTCAATTATCTCTGAGGTAGGTTCTCTAGTTAAGGCCGAGAACAAGTCAAGGACTCAAGAATTTCTTGATAGATATTCTTTTACACAAAACCTTTGGCATTAGTATGCATAACTTTGATAGTCAAGATGTAATAGGTAGGGAATGGAGAATTATGTATAACTGAAAGTATCGTCATATCTGACATAGACATGATTCCATTAGAAAACTACTCTTTAGTGTAATTATCACAATTGACTATATAAATTCAAAGGATAAGCTGTCGGATCCACTTACAAAAAGGTCTAACTAGAGAGGAAGTTGAAAGATCGTCTAAGGAAATAATTTAAGGTTTAGGACAAGTCATCATGGAGGCAACTCTATCTAGCAGACAAGAGATCCCAAGAGCTAGATTCTAAGGATAAAAATAAATTTGTGGCTAACGGTTCCACATTGTAAACCAACTCAATTCATTCCCATGATGAAGAGAATTCTAAGGAACAACGATACAACATTAAGGCTTGTTAATGAATTGACAATGCATAAAGTTGTTAATGATTTTCTATGTTTGGTAGATTTAACCAAATTGTGTATCTATGTGATAACACGTTTAGTAATCACCTATGTGATTGTGAAATGTAAGCCTCTTCAAAGAGAATTATTGTAAAAAGCCCATATCTACATACACTCGTGAAACTAGGAGGTGCTCAGAGCTAAAAACAACACAACCGTAAGAACCATAAATCGTAAAAGGTTAATTGTGTGTCATATGATTTTCTAGGTATAAACCAAAGCTTAACGGTTAAAATATATCAAATCTACCAATTAACCGAATATATGTGACATATGTTCACTATAGAAAGTCCAAGGGGAAACATACTTATCCAGATGCAATTAAGTCTTGCTTGTAAAGTACATATGCTTGTCCATTTCTTTGTCTTAGAGTCATTCCTCATTCATGCGGAGGATTTTTTGGTTTTAAAAGGTTAGGATGTAAAATGAAAAGTTGCCACTTTTATGAAGAGTTGTACCTTTTATGAAATGTTGAAACTTTTATAAAGAGTTGTGTCTTTTACAAAAGTTTTGACTTTTATGAAAGGTTGTGACCTTTACGAAAGATTGTGACTTTTAAAATGTTTGTTACCTTTCCAGTAAGGCAAAATAAGGAACTTTTCACACTACCCTTTGTTTTCTACAAAATAAGGAATTTCCTCTCTTTTTAGTTGAAGGAATTTTCTGGACTTTTTCTACTAAAGCTAAATCTAGTATTCTAAGTATACTTTACTGTCGTTGTGTGGTTCACTGATACTGTACTTTTAGGAACCGATACACCAATGATTTAGGTCTTTCTATCATGGGAGGATATATTTCATTAACAACAGTTACTTGATGGGAATAATTTCCTTAAGGGAACACTGTGCATTAGGTGGGCTGAATTTTCATTCTTTGAGAAAATTATTTATATTGTTTTTAATTTGTTTCTGATTTTGTAATATCTACTATTTTTAATTTTCTAGTTTTAAAGTACTCTTTAAACATTTTTGATTCTTACCAAGCTCTTCAAAGTTTTGTTCTTAGTATCTTAGGATTACAGGATAAACACCAAATATCTCTTTGTAAGTTTTTCTTTCTAAACAGTACTCACATGTTGGTTATGAATTCACTTTCAATCAACTGTTATGTCCATTCTTTAATCAACCTCAAATTATTCAGAATAAATGATGTAGACATTAGTATACATATATGTTTCATTTAATTTAAAATATATTTTCTATTACGATACATATTAATATAGTTCTATTCGTGAGAAATAATACTAATAAGAAATTAATACATCAATATACCATAAGAGATGACATATTTATCAAACTCAACAAGAAAAATATATCAAATATTCATCTTTTGTTTATCTAGAAATCAAAATTAATTTCTTCTAACATGAACATATACAATCCAACTTTTTTTCATATACATGATTTCTTAATCGAAATAAATACTTGAGTTGTACTAAGTGAGTCTATAAAGTCTATTGAGAATTTATACATATAATACATTAAATGGATAACAATATGTCGAATATTCCTATATCACTATCAAAAAACTATCAAAAAATGAAGGCCAAAAATGACGTACTGTGCTGCTTTTTTGGTCAAAATGGATGGAAAAGTGACACAGTCACTTCCATCGCTTTTTTGCTCGACGCATTACAAAAAGTGAAGGACTGCATCTGCTTTTGAATTTTTTATTAAATTATTCTTAACAAATTACGGAACTCATCGCTTTATTTTAATTAAGATATTTTTTTATTTCTAAAAAGTGACACACTCCGTCACTTTTTTTGCTAATTTTTTCTTTTAAATCCCAAAATAGTAACAGACAAAAGGACCTTGTCTGTCGCTTTTTTGATTTTTATTTTTTTAAAATCCCAGAAAAACGACGGATCAAAGAAACCTATCCGTAACTTTTTTTGAAATTTTTATTTTTGAAAATCCCAAAAAAGCGACGGACAAATGGACACTGTTTTTCACTTTCTAGGATTTGTAAAAAAAACTTAAAAAAGTGATAGACAAACACATGATGTTCGTCGCTTTTCCAGCATCATTTTTGGCAGCATAAACTAGCAGTCTTTGCTGACCATCTAAAAATACTACTCAATCCATTTCTACGCCATTCAGGTCAATCTAACATAATCAATTTTAAACAATCTAAACAAAACATAAAATAACAAACTTAAAATATTATTCAAAAGTGTCTAAATCACATATTAAAGACTTATAAAGTCTTTCGAAATTGGTTTACAAATTTGAAAAAGTCCATAAATGTCCAAAGATCTAAACTAGGGAGTAAGTTCTACATAGTCATCCTCATCACTCGCGTTATCGATATAATTGGGAGCCGAAGTAGTAGGTCAGCGAGCGAGGTTAATGAATTGTTGTTTTATTTGCAGAACAGTCGCACTAATGCTTTCCTGTTCAGCTACTCTTTTCCACTCCAACATTGTCAGTGCCGCTGTACGTTTAGTGTCGCGCCCCATTTTTCGCAAAAATGGGTTTTGTGCACTACCTATGAACTCTTTTGGGATTTTGAGTTTGGAGTCGCCACCTAACGAATTAAGGCGTGTTAGGGCACCTATCTAACCTAACTATGTCTAGCTAAGGTCAACGAGCCAGAGATCAGGGTAAGGGTTCAAATTACCTCGAGGGGAAGGTGTTAGGCATCGCTCAAGGTCCACAAATGTGGGTCCCGTCCGTATCTCATACAATCTATTTGGGGGTTACAACTAGCAATTCAGGTCACTTCATTTATTAGTTTATTTAAGTAGCATGCTTGCTAGCTGATAAGAAATATAAAACAATTAAGACTATTTTATTGTTTTTTACCAATTAATTATTAAAGGCTAGGTGATAACAAATATTAATAATTAAAATCATTTTTGTTAAATCAAACATGTGAAACTAGGTGATATAACAACAAGTTGAATCAAATAGCTCATTATTATCTTAATTAATATTGAAACATGCGAGTCTATGTGATTAAAAAAATACTAAACAATTAATAAAGAGATAAGCGAGAGGATAGAAAAGAGACAAATAAATAAGCAAATAATTTTATTATTTTTATTGTGATTACCCCAAATAAACATAATTATTAAACAAGTAAAAGGGTAAAAAGGGAAGGGAGACTCAAAAGGACTTATTGGATTAGCACTCGACTTTTCTTTTACTTTTCGATAGGCTGCCGT
The DNA here is from genome assembly GCF_036512215.1 of Solanum lycopersicum. NCBI lineage: Eukaryota > Viridiplantae > Streptophyta > Magnoliopsida > Solanales > Solanaceae > Solanum > Solanum lycopersicum. The sequence goes on from NC_090805.1 coordinate 21,981,816, forward strand.
ATAGGAACAAACAAAATCAAAGTTTGTCGTTAAAGCCTGAATCGATGTCATCATCTCCGTAGGGCCAACTACCCCTACCCAACCACCGCATGCATAACGTACCCAAAAGGTGCCTAGTCGTCTCAGTTTACTGTCCAAGAGGCATTGGACTCTTAAAGGGTGGGTTTAGACAAAATAGAATATAAGTCCCTCCTAGATACCAAGTCAAACAAACAAGGCAATCAAAACAGTCATTTTAGCAATACAAGTCTCAATTTGGCCTCTAAAAATCAATTAGCCATGCTTGCAAACAACACATAATGGTGTAGGTTCTCATGGTAAGTGTGTGAGCATACAGAGTTATAATAAACAAAAATAATTATGAGGGGACACGAATATGACATGTATACAGATTTCAGTATTCAATGATTTAAAGTGAGCAGAAATTAATGACATAAAAGATTTTTTTTTAAAATTCCAAGTAGCAAAAAAAAGTGATCAAGCATGCACAAATTTTAGAATAGTGGCAAATTTAGATATTAAGAAAGAAAATGTTATTTAGAATAATAGTCTTTGTTTATTTAAGCCATAAAATTATTTTAAGGACAACAATATATTTAATGCAGAAAATTATTTTAGAAAAGAAGCAGTAGCAAAATATTATGAGTACAGAAAATTATTTTAAACAATGTTTAACATGGAAAAAATTAGTTAATTGAGAACATTTTATAATAGAAAATTTATTTATTAATGCAGAAACTATGCTTAAGAGATAGTAAATTTATTAGATGCAATAAATCAATAGGAATTATTTATCCTTTTTTTAAAAAAGTCAAAAATATGCACAACGAATTTTATTTTAGTTATTGATATGCTGAAAATTTATAAGCCTATTGACATGATCGCTAAGGGTATAACATACTAAAATGCCAAAATAAAGAAACAAATCAATTATGACCATGCTAAAATTAGTTAAACATGATTTCTAAGTGATTTAATAATCAACATATTTAAATAAAACCTATAGGCCTGATTTCTAACTCCAAATGACATATGAATGCATAACACGCCAAATTGGATAAAATTAACTTCAAACAATAATTGGGAATATTAACCAAATGATTAAGCGAATATGATTTGGTTTATTTTTATTTATTTGGTTAGATCTAAAATTTATTTTATTATATAAATATTTATCACACAATTGATGAATTTATAGGCATGCTTTTAAACACAAACAAGTTTGCAATAAAAATGATTAACGCATAATTCCCCCTCCCTAGGTGATCCCCCGAATTGCTTCATAAGTAAGAGTTTCTTTAGAGGTATACAGATATTTTAATAACACATGAAAATATACGCAATATTAAAATAAACAAAACATTGTCCGAAATTTCTTCTAGGCCACTCTTCCTCATCTTGAACTTTAAGTCAAAAACCTGCTAGAATAAGTAAGGTAACACGTATACAATGGAAGAATGATTGTAATGTAAAATATTCATTGTAACCAATTACTCTGATATATACATATATAAACAACATATGTAAGTAATATATCAACATACATTGGGGAAAAGATTGGAGCGCTAACCTGTATTCTCAACAGACAACAATAATAATAAATACAAAATAAGAATTTAAAGAATAATAGAAGGCTGACCGATAGTAAAATGTCTGAAACGAGAACAAGTTGATCCAAATTTTACTCAAACAAAAGCAAAGTAGTAAAGTAGCACTTCAATGTTATCGAAAACTTTTTGTTATAGAATAGTAATAATATGAATAGTAAGAGAATGAGAGAGTTAACAAGTACAGCTCTTGTCTTAAGAGAGAGTGAGTGAACGATGAGGGAAACTTTTTCTGAAAAAATGTGAGTGGGAGCATGTGGGTTCTTCCCAAGATGTTAATGTGTGTTCAAGTATCAATGTATGATGTGAAAATGAAAGGGGGGACAATTTATATAGTAAATAGGGGAGCAAATAAAGAAAATAAAAAATTTTAAGGAATTAATTATAATACCATTTTCTTATTTTGAAGGAAGTCAAAATCAGAAAAAAATTAAATTATTTTTATCAAATATAAGAAAGTAAGAATAAATTAAGAGAGAATAATATATTTTTCCCTTAATAAAGAAAAGATAAAAACCAGAAACTTTTAAGAATATTTCAATACCAAAAATAAACTAGTAAGAAATAAAAATTAGGAATAAGATATATATATTTTCCTAAAAATAAAGAAGAATAAAAATAGATTTTATTTAAATTAATTTCACCAAATATAAGAGCAAGTAAGAGATCAAATCAATTTTAATTAAGGTAAATGAATAAATTAAGAAGTCACTATTTTTACCAAGATACAATTTACGGACAATCAAGATTTACATGAAAGGGAAGAAAAATTAACATATTACACTATCCAACTAATAAAGATTTTCCAAAGATTAGGTTAACTATAATTATACTAAACAATTTGATTTGGGACATTCACCATATACGAATTTATTGAAATCAGTAAGCATCTAAAGAAGGGTCAACTTTGCAACTTTCAAAATCAAGAAAATCAATAGGTTAAATCAATTTGTAAGTAAGCTGTAAAATTCCAACTATTAATGCCATATAAAAAAACAACTTAAAGAAATATAATGCAATAACATACTGGGTCAAAAGAGCATATCAATTAATAACCCATTTTTGCAAGTTCTTCTAAATGAAAGAGAATCATTTATTTAAGGTATGGACTAAACTCTATTGATGATGTATAAATATTAACAAGACTAATCAAGTAATAATAGGCAAATCAAAGACAAGTATGAGATCTTCATATTAATATCAAGAAGAGCAGTGGAACATTTAAACCTTGAGCAGAAAATGACATAAGAACAAATGGATAATAATTAATTTAAAACAAAATTTTATATGAGCAAGCAGAGATTTACCAAGTTGAATCACGCATTAAAAGGTATTAACCAATAGACATGACATGAGAGAGTACTTGAAAGATATACCTGGTCGGATCCTTATCTAATCCTTGAAGATTTTATCAAAATTTGCTGCTACTACTGGCCGGAGAAGAGAGGAAGAGACGGACGGAGAAGAGGAGAAAGGAGAGGGTGGCGCCGGGCTGCCGGTCATGGCCTGCTGGTGTTCGGGCTGCTGGTGGGCCGCTGCTGTCCATGTCGGTCGCTGCTGTCTTTCGCCAGTTGCCTGGCAGCTCTCCACTGCTGCTAGTTGTTGCTGGTCCCAGCTGCTGGCCGGAATGGCTGTTGCTGCTGGCAGCTCGTCACTGCTGCGCGCAGGGCTGCTCGTCGTGGCTGCTGGCTGCTGTTGCCAGTGTTGCCGGCCGGTGGGGGGCTGGTACCCGCAGAAAAATGAGAAGAGAAAGGGAAAGAGAAGAGACGGGAGGGGAGAAGAGGGACGTCGAGGGAGAAGGGGAAGAGGGGGAAGGAAAGGAGGAGAGGGGAGGAGAGGAGGCTGCCTGGCGGCCATCCTTGCCGGCTAAAATAGGGGTCGTCGGAAAGAGTGGAGGGAGAAAGGAGAAAGAAGAAGAGAAAAGAGAGAAGCGGCGGTTTAAGGGAGAAGGGTGAAGACAGAGGGGCGTCGCCACCTCAGGCTGATGGCCTCCCCGGCCGGAAAAAGAAGAGAGGGAGAGGAGGCTGCCGAAAAAGGGAGAGAGAAGGGAGAAAGGAGAAAAGGTGAGGAGAAGAGAGGATGAAGAGGAGAGAGGGAGAGATTTTTTCAAGATTAGGCCTTTTAGTGTATTAGAAAATATGAAGAATAAGAGATTAAATCTTGACCATATAATAAGTTAGATGAACGGCTAGGATTCGATCTAGGATTTAGTTATTTAAACGGACGGATGAGATTAATAGATGAAGTCTTGAAATAAGATTGGAAAAGATATGGAATGGCCAAAATTGCAATAGAAATTGGCTAGAATTTAAATGAAATGGTGGCTATGATTGGAATAAAATTTGAAGTGGAGTGGCTAGAATTGAAAGAAATTAGAATAGAATAGGCTAGAATTTAAATGATTTTGAGGAAAATTTAAGAATTATTATTTAATTAAAATACTACATATCTTAAAATATTTTTTATACAATTGAAAATCACTTAAATTTTAAAACATTTGAAATTCATTAATAATTTTAAAATATTTTAATAATATTAACAATAATTTAATAAAGTAAAACATATTAAAATATATAATTTTCAAGCAAAACCGAAAAAAAATTCAAAACTTTAAGAAAATTTTAAAATACATATTTAATCGAATATAATCCTAAAAATAGTTAAAGGTCGGCCAAACATGGGTGTCAACAGCTTCCCCTTGGTTGATTGAGAATGAAGAATGAATTGTAAGGCAACCAACGTTGACTTAGTAGCCGATTTTGTCCGACCGACGATAGATGTCAGTAGAATCAATTGAAGCGAAGTAGAGTTGAAAGAAAGGGTACGATGGAGACTTTGGTTTTAAGTCGCTTATATATCTCTAGTTATACGAGAATCAAGTCATGTGTAGTTCTAGATTCAAGAGCAAATGAAACTCTTAAAAATTGAAAGAGCGCTAAGGTATTTGAAAGGCACAATATTGGCTTGAATGGATAAGATTATCTCGTAATTTACTTAAGCATATTTGAGATACAATTGAAACTATAGAAATTACTCAAAGTTGACCTCAAATTTTTTTTGAAAGTAGTTGAATGAGGTTCATATGCATAATACTAAGTGTTGTACCAACTAAAGTCAAAGCATTATCAAACATGAATTGATTTTTTTTTCAATTTTTCTATTATGTTTCTACAAATAGATCAAGAAAAAAAATAATTTTTTATTATTGAACTACGTTCTATCTGATTCCTAAGAGGATACGTAGGCAGCCCTTCATTGAGGTTCGGTCTAATCACTCAATAAAATAATGATCATGCTATTTCAAATCTCAAAAGGGTTGAAACAAGACATATGTTACCAAAAAAAGTAAGAAAGTCTTATGAGTGAAAACTATCACGAGAACCATAAGACAACAGTAAAAAGATAAGAATGTCTACTTGGTAAAAAATTACGAATGACACCATTAATCAAATGATGACATTCCGTCTTGGCATGAGCACAATCAAGATAGAAATAAAGTTATAGGCAGATAAAAAGACAAATCGTGCGAGTAATTCGCTAGAGACAAACACCGCGATGGTAAGTTTTTGAATTTTGTCTCTCATACAATATGTAAAAAAATAATAATAAAAAGAATTATTTTTTTTAAATAAAATTTGCGGCATTTTATTTTATTTTTAGATTGATCGATGTACTAATAAAAATAAAATAAAATAACATAATACTAAATAATAATAATATAAGTAAAAAAAAGAACCTCTAGTTGCATATATGACACAATAATCACTATCCTATTTTATTTTTCATGTCTTCACATGGCACAATAACTCGTGATTGCATGTAGGGTGCAATAACCTCAATCATATTCTTTTCATGTCTTCACAGGGCACAATAACCCCTGGTTGCATATATGGCACAATAACCCTATTTTATTTTTCATGTCTTCACATGGGAAAATAACCCCTGGTTGCATATAGGGGACAATAACTCCTATCCTATTTTATTTTTCATTTTTCACAGGGCACAATAACCCCTGGTTGCATGTAAGGCACAATAATTGCTATTTTATTTTTCAGGTCTTTACATCGCACAATAACCCCTGGTTGCATATAGGGCGCAATAACTCATATCTTATTTTTTTCATGTCTTCACAGGGTACAATAAACCCCTGGTTGCATATGGGTCACTATAACCCTTATTTTATTTTTCATGTCTTCACAGGGCATAATAACCCCTGGTTGCATATAGGGCACAATACCCCTATTTTTTATTATCATATCTTCAAAGGGCACAATAACCCCTGGTTGCATATGGGGCACCCTAACTCCTATTTTATTTTTCATGTCTTCACAAGGCACAATAATCCCTGGTTTCATATAGAGCACAAAAACCCTTATTTAATTTTTCATATCTTCACAGGGCACAATAAACCCTGGTTGCATATATGGCACAATAACCCCTATTTATTTTCACGTCTTTACAGGGCACAATAACCCATGGTCGCATATAGGGCACAATAACCCCTAGTCGTATATAGAGTTTTATATCACCCTATAGGGCACAATAACCCATGGTCGCATATAGGGCACAATAACCCCTATTTCGTTTTGTTTGTTTTGTTTTATGGTGTGCAGGTTTTTATGTAGTACACAAATATAAAGTTCAAGAATAAAGATTCATCCTTTCAAGAAAATAAGTATTCAAGAATATCCTGCAGAAGAACGTCAAGGGCTGAAGTCAAGTCATGAAGTTTCAAGTCTTAAACTCAGATGTCCAGAGCAAAGTTCGGAATCGATGAACCTACGAAAGAGGGTGAAGCTATAACTGAGAATTCAAATTGAACACTTACCACTATTGGAGTATATAGGATTTCCTATCTTTCCTTCTGCATTTTTTTATTTAATAGGTGGAGCTATGTGAATCTCGACAAAACCTCACTCGACTACCTAACTCATTGGAACTACACCTGACTCCTTTTCATAAACTTGGGATATGTAGTTTTTCAAAAACTAGGACTCAGTCAAACCTCTTCTCTTTTATTTATTTTTCACATTTTGGCATAAATATTTCAGTCAAAAATTAGCCACATTGTTCACGTCTTTGCATGAAAACTCTTCATGTGTGTAAGCAAAGAGGGGCATACTGTGACTTTCTATTTTTTTTCACCAAAACATAAATTTTTTACACCATTTTGAAAATGGTTATATTTAAAATAAAATTATACAAAATATATTTAATACAAACTAGAAGATCAGTTATAGTTTAATAATAATAATAAAATGATAAATAGAAGTTGTAATATTAAATTATTTTTTATTCTATCTAGTCGAAAAGTAATAATAATATAGAAAATATTATGAAAGAGTATAAAAAAAGAAAAGAAAAAAGGAGTAAATAATTTCAAATTTGTTTAACTTACCCTAAGTACTCCCAACTCCTAACTTATTTTCCTAAAATACTCATCCCATCTATTTATATTTATTTTTATTTCTTTTTTGGCACAATTTTTTTGTTGTTACATGATTTTTTTATTTGTTTTTGTTAATTTTTTATTATTATTTACTTATTTTATTTATATATATTTATCTCAACCCCAATTTTCTCAACTAATTTTCAAATTAAATCATAATCCCACCACACTACGTTCCTTTGAATTAGCAACAGATTCTCACCCAAAAAATATTATATAACCCCACGTTCAGTTGAAAAAATAGTATACCGAGAGATATAGAGAATATACAGAGACAAATTGAAATAAAGAGAGAGAAAAAATCAAAAGCAAAAGCAAAGAAAAAAAAGTGAAATTTTCTTTCGAGAATTAGGAGAGGGTTAGAGGTTTTGATCGTGATTCCAAATTCGTGGATAACAACTTGTTTTTGTGGTATCAATTTTCCCAGCGAGGTAACTATAAATTCTCGCATGATTTAAATAATATTACTTCTATGAAGATTTGATTCAAATAGTATAAAATTCTTTAAATCACATGTATTATATTAATTATTGTTACGTTATTATTATTATTATGCTTTTTAGATACACTTTGTAACTTATATCTTTCGTGATATTGAATTGTTAAATTTGAATATATTCGTATATCTTTCCGTTCAATTTTTCACTTTAGAAGATTTTGTTGAATTTATTGTTAACTTAGTAGATTAGGATATAACAATAATTAGTAAATAATTTTAAAAATAAATATCTAAATAGAATTGTTTATTAAAAGGAGAAATAAATTTCATGTAGAGATTTATGATAAAATAGTGATAATTATTATTAATAATTATAATTAAAAAGGAAATTTAAAATTTGACATATTATATAAAGAGAACAAAAGAATAAAAAAACATAAAAAAAAAAAGATGAGAACAACGAAGGAAATAAGAAAAAACATAACAGATTCTTTTAAAAAAAATAGAAACAAAAAATTAAAAAAAAAATGAAAGTGAAAGAAAACGTGAAAAAATGAAAAATCAAAAAAAAAAATTAGAATAGAGAATGTAGAAAGAATTTTTTTTTATAAAATATAAAATTATTTAACAAAAGGTAAAAAAAAAAAAGAACGTACACAAAGGGTTAACAAAAAATTTATTAAAAAAATAAAATAATAATAATAAAGAAGAAGAAAAAAAATACAAATTTGTAAATAATAATAAAATAACAATAAAATAATAAAAAGTAACAGTTAGTCAATAAAAAATATTTATTAAAAAATTAAAAAAAGGTAACAAAACGAAACGATATATATATATATATATATATATATATATATATATATATATATATATATATATATATATATATATATATATATATATTTGAATTACTGAACACTCATCGAAAATGATAAAACAATTTTCAATATAGTTTAAAATAAATAAGACAAATTTTAATTGAATTAAAATAAATGAGAGAATAAAGTAAGAATAATTTATTATTAATTTTAATTAATATAATATCCATCCAAAATTAAGTCGAGTCATACAAAAGTTAATAAAGCGATCGTGCTAGAATCATGGAACTCGAGAGGTGCCTAACACCTTCTCCTAGGTCAACAAAATTCTTTACTTGGATTTTTAGTTCGCAGTCCAATAAAAAATATAGAGTCAAATTTCCTTTTGATTAGGGATTTAAATAAGGTGACTTGGAACACCAAAACTCAATTCCAAGTGACGACTCTGAATAATAATTATCCCTTTTCAAAATGTCACTTTAATTGGAAAAATTCTTTTTTCTTTCGAAACAAATAAAATTAAAATTTTGATAAAAAAAGGTATGAGACACCCAGTATCAAGGATCAAACGGTAAGTTCCTATAGCTTTAACTGGAGTCTTCACTCCATTTCTAATATACACATATCTTTCATTCTGGTTTATGGTTTATGTTGTAAAGGATCCCTAGATCGTATTAGAAACATGAACAGTACAGTCAGAGTCAATCCACCAAGTAATATAAGGAACTTCAGTTAGATTTGATTCCAGACATGTAAAAGCACTAGGCTTACGTTTCTTTTCGAGCCATACCTTAAATTTCAAGCAATCTTTCTGAAAGTATCCAGATTTTCCACAGAAATGACACTTATCATTCTTGTGTTGAGGACTCATTTACATTATGGTGCCTCTGTTTTCCTTTAGCATGTTTCTTTCCTTTCTTTCTAACTCCTTGATGACTTAAAAAGTTAATGGAGTGAGTTCCTTGATTCTTGAGCATTTCTTCCTCCTGAACCAACATTCCATGCAATACATGCACGTTCTATTTATCTTTCATGGTATTGTAGTTCATTTGGAAAAGGTCATACTCAGACAGTTATGAGTTGATGATGAATTGTTCAAGAAATACTACAAAAAAACCTCGAATTCCTAACAGATTTTACTACAACATAAGTTGGTTAGTATTCTACTAAAAAATTACAAACATATTTCTAACCGAATAGTAAAACTTAACAACGGAATTTTGTAAGATTACCAACATAAATCTTACTAATGAAGTATTTTAGTTGGTAAATACGGCGGAAAAAATGACGCAAAATTTAGCAACCTTCTATCAATGCATTACCAACAGAAATAGTACTAACGCACACCTTTTGTTGGTAATATTACCAACGAAGTATATATCTATTGGTAAATAAGACAAAAAATATTTATATAATTTATTAACATATTAGCAATGAATTAATAACCAAACTTTTACCAACGACAAGATTGTGTTACTAAATTTACCAACACAATATAAATGTTGTGATAAATTAGTAACGAAATGTAATTTGTTGGTAAACTTTTCAACCAATATCAAATTAGTTAGAAACTTTGCCGACGAATAAAGATTGTAGTTAGTAAATTACTAACATCATTAAAATAGTTGGTAATATATCAACCGATCATTAATCCATTGGTAAAATTTACCAACATATTAATTATTAGTTAGTAATATTATATATGAATGTTAAGTTGAATAGTAACTATTGCCAACTCTGATAAAATTTATTGGTAAATTATTAATTACTAACTTATATTTTAATAGGTTGTAAATTACCAATTGAAGTTAATTTTTTGGTAAATCAATGTCTAGTGTTGAGGCTTTCATATTTATTTTGTGTCATCAGGCGTTTTAACTTTTAAATTTAACCAAACACCGGATGGAAAACCAAAAAAAGTATTTCAAATTTATTGACAAATTACCAACACAATTTTTTTGTTATTAAAATAACCAACCAATTACCAATGAATGAATCAAAAAATGAAGAATTTTTTTTAACCAACTCTTTCAATCCGTTAGTAAAGGTACTAACGATATACTAACCAAAAATTAGTTGGTAAATTTACATAACGGAAATTGTAGGGTCATATTTTTATATTTTGTAACAACATCTTTGGTTGTTTACCAACTGATTTTTGGTTGGTATGTTTACCAACAAATTAAAATCAATTAGTAATATTTACCGATGATTTTTTTAGCAACGGATTAATATAAATTGACATTTTGTTGGTAACTCAATTTGCCAACCGATTTGATCAATTTACCAACTAATTTTTTTTTGGTAATTGAGGTTCCTTTTGTAGTGAAAATTTTGTTCACTTCTATTCCCAAAGACTTAAGTCTTGCTACTACGTTTGTCATTTCAATGACATGATCATGCATGGTACATGAACCATCAAACTTCATGGTGGTTAAAGTATCCATTAGTGTCCCAGCAAGAGACTTATAAGAAGTTTGAGAGGATTCTTCCATGAATTTTAGAAAATCTTTTGCATTTTCAAATTTTGAAAGAGTAGTCTTAATGTTGCTCGCAATATTCATTCACATGAATATCATGCCTAATCTGTTAGATCGATCCCAGTGCTTATAATGAGACAATTCTTCAGTACTGTTAGTTTCGGTATTGCAGTTGGCTTCTCAGTGTAAAGTACAACATCAAGATCTAAAACTCTGAGATGGAATTTGATTTGTTCGCACCAATATGAGAAGTTAAGATCGTTAAAAGTCGTAACAGAGACAAAGTGCGAATGAGAGCAAATGCTGCAAATATAATATACTTATTTGTTAATACTTTGATTCATAAAATTTAACTTCTTATCAAATTACGAAATGGTTTATAAATTCTTAAATGTATATTGATGTCCTCATTTGGACAAAAAATTAAAATACAACTTTACACATAATGATGCTTAGATGTGGATTTAATGTAATTCAAGAATTTTTAATGTGTCAAGCAATAATATTTATTATCTTTGGATAAATAAATAAAACTAACGAATCATCTAAATTATCTTATTAATTTTCAATGGTTATAAAATTAAATTATCAACCTTTGTGTGATCCGTAAATATCTTAAAACCAAGAAACTTCAATATATTCATAAGTTATATCAGTTATAAGCATCAATGTAATGGATAATTGAATATACGTTTAACTATTATTATTTTGAATTTATTCTTCAAAGATTAGAAAACTTTGGTGATTAACTAATCTTTTATACATAATTTCAAAATAAAATACATCATGATAGTGAATAATTATTTCACTTAATACTACCTATTACCATTTTCAAATAAGAAAAACATTAATTCTATGAAAAATCACTAGTTCTTAAACCAGACTCTTGATAACACATGTAAATTATTTTTTAATGATTGTGAAAACATGAAAAATCTAAACATTTAGAAATCCTATCAATTATCCAGGATCATAGAACTATATGATTTTCATATAAATGTATTACTATGATAATTCAGTCAAGAATATATAGCTGAATCAATCATTATAATTCTTGACTTGATTGAGTGGAAGTATTTTCTTTTGGTTCTTCAGAAGTTTTAAATAAGAGTGTGTTTAACATCATTCCCATTTTTCCATCATGGTGAGTAGTGGTGATAATGGATAGTTGGAAGAGGTAATGGACAAAGTGGAAGACTTAATGGGTGTTGAAGTAACTTCTCCACTTCCTCACTTCCCCAATTCTCCACTTATTTAATTAGAATTAGAATTTAGTTAGTAATTAAATATTAAAAAAAAATATTAATGTGAGTGGGTCATAAAACTAACATTGTGCTCAACCATAATGTAACGCCCTAAAACGAACTAAGGTGGACTTGAGCCTCATGAGTGTTTCTTGAGTTAGTATGAAGTTAAAATGAGTTATATTGATGATCTTAGGCAGTATGTGAAGTTTGGAGGTCAAACGTCCAAGAACATTCATGACGTTCGAAAGGTGTGCCTTAGATAGCGCTTGTGTGTCTTGATGTGTTTAAATGAATTTTACATGTTTGTTTTAATTGAAATTGATGTGAAATGTTCCTAATAATTATATGACTTAGTTTAGGAGTTTAACGTCCGGGAACGATCCCACCTAGGACCCACAAGGGTCCTAGAGAAGGTTCCAATACTTAGACCCAAAGCTTCCTAGGCAGTCTCCACCAACGAGACCAAACGACGGCAAGTAGGTCAACCAACGGCCTGTCGTCTTGGTACATTGATTGGACCTTCAAGGTAGGTTGTACAGGATCCAAATGGAGCTATGTATCAACCCACTAAACCCCACCAATGGACCGTTGATGGACAGACAATCGTTGGTTGCAAACCGTCGTTGGTGTTGTCCAAAAGCTATTGAAAAATCTGCCTTGGCTTGGAGTGTTTGGTAAATTCACCCCAAGTCTTTTATGACCCTAGTACGTTTATTTTATGGTTTATTAGATATATTGAAGTGTTCTAAACCCTAAGAACTAATTTTAAACTTCATTTCCTAAAACCAAAAAACCCTCTCCCTTAGAAGACTCTCTCAAGTCACCATGGAAGTTAGAAGTCAAGTAGTGCTAGGAGGGATGTTGGTGGTCTATTTCATCACCAAAATCATTGGTATTTATTCAATGTTAAGGTATGGTATCAATCCTTGAATTCTCTTCCATTCAAAGAGCCCCTTTCTAAAAGATTTCAAAAAGACTTTTCAACCGTAGTTTCTTCAATCTTCAAATCTAAATATGGGTCTTGCATGAAAACGTTTTGAATGACTTAATAATGATTTTTATAATTTTAGTTGATGATTTTAAGATTAAAACTTCAATTAAATCATCTTAAAGCTTTTCATATAATGTTGTCTTAAGAAATGGGTTAAATGAGCATGAATTGGTAGTATTTGAGCTTTGGTTTCTTATGATTGATATTGTTGTTTAGTTACTACCCAAAGGGCTACACTATGATGAAATATTGAGTAAACTGTTGTAGGTGATGAAAGCTTGGATTAAAGGGTAAGTTGGTTATGTTGTTTGGCTTTAATTTTGAAATTCTCTTGAGTGGTATGGTCCATCTTTTTGGTGGTGGTGTTTACTTGATCTGTATGAATGTAAAGTCACTAGTATATTGTAAATGATTATATGAAGGCTTTCTATGTCAATTAAGATAACAATAATGTTATCCTTGTTAAATTTTCCTTATGAAGCTATTATGTGCAGTAGGCTAGAGAGTATGCTTAAATGATGTTATTATTGTTAATTGTTTTATGAAGCTTGTTATCAGAAGTATGCTAAGGATTATGTCCAGGGGACTTATATGATTGTGTGAATCATGTAACGTGTGTGATAAGATGAATGAAGGCCTAAGCATGTATAGAAGTTAAATGTAAATGATATGATGCTTATGTGCAAGGTGTGCTCACATGTACACACACTCTCACTTGCATGAATGAATGAAGCTAAGTTAAGTCCAAAAGGGTTTGCGGTGAATACTCTTTGTGAGTTGAGATGAAGTTTTTAGTAGCAACCTAACTACATCCTATGAGCTTTCTAAGATCGGTCGGAGGATGAATGCCCTTCGTGAGTTGAGATGCAGTATTTACTAGTTATCCTTAACCGATAGTTTATAATGATGATAATCCGTGGGAATTTATGCCTAGAACCGATGGGATATGAAAAAGAGGTGGTTACACTTCGTGAGTTGATATGTGTATTCCAATGTACGTCTTGAGATGAGTACTCCTCGTTAGTAGAGAATGAATCACTTAGTAGCAATTTCCTTATCCCGTAACTATGCGCCCGCATAGGTGTAGCTATTGGGAAATCCATGTAAAAGTGAAGAGAATGACCTCATTCTAGGAAAGTGAGGATCCCTCATCTGATAGGGGTTAATATCGGGATTCCATGTCTAGCTCTCATGGTCTATGTCGGTTCAGCTAACTCCACAAAAGAAATGAATGTGCTAAGTCTTCTAAAGGAGTGTTCTACTTAGGGTAGGTAGTGGAACGGGACGCTATTTATCCATTGCACTAGGTAGGCCTTCCGAAAGGGGAGTCTTGGTAAGTCTTATTTGAATTGAATGAACAAGTCTCCTAAAATAACGTACTGCTTAGGGTAGGTGGTGGTATGGGATGCTATCTATCCATCGTACTAGGTAGGACTTTACGAAAGGGAGTCTTGGTGCTAAGTCTTCTAAAAGAGTGTACTACTTAGGGTAGGTGGTGGTGTGGGACACCATATTCTAATTCCACTAAGTAGGCATTCTGAAAGGGAAAAACTTGGTATGTTATTGGGTGATCATCTATTGTATTGCCATTGAGTGGGTGTTTGTTCTCCAGAGGTGAGTACGCCATAAAGAAGGTAGTCTTGAGGGTCGCTTTGGTGTGTATTCAAGGAGGCATATGCGTAATTCCTTCATGTCTTACCTTAGTGAGTCTTAGGATGACCTTAGATAGGGAAACTCCAACAGAAATGATGTTTACTTCCTCCTTGACAATACTTTGGAAGTTTACTACTTTGGAGTCATTTTAGTTCACTTTAAGGGTCAAATGAGTTCATTGTAATTTGGGTAACTTTACTGTAATTTGCATCTTTTGGTTAAATTTATGGAAATTCTTCTCTAAATGCTAATGATGTTCCTTATGATGTTTTTCTTCTATATTATTGAATGTTTTACTTAATTGGCATGAAATGTTATTTTTCTAAAATGTTCCTTTTTGCAAGTTTTTGCATATTCCATACTTAGTACATTATTTGTACTAACCCCATAATTTTCTGTACTAAGTATAGGTTAGAAGAAAGGTTGAAGTCTAGATGACAAAAGCTTGGGAAAGTTCCTCTCAAGATAAAGTGTTTCCTCATATATGCGAGGGCATAATGTCTATTATCTTAGTTCCTTATGTTAAGACTTATTATGTATCTCTTTCAAATGTAAAGGGCCGTGTACCTAAGTTTATTATGTCGAGTCTTAAGTTGGCTTGTGACGATGAGATTTTCTAAGTATTTATAAAGAATCCCTTTTTATATTAATTGTCGTGAAAAGTTTTAGTTTGGCACTATTTTTCATGTCTTATGTAATGAACGATAGTTAAAGGGCTTGTACAAGACCCCAAAGGGTCAAGTACACCTTGCCATGAATCGAGGGTTCTCCCTAACTTCTAGAGGGAACTTTTGGGTCGTGACATACTTGGAATTAGAGCATAAGGTTATGGGAAATAGTTTAGGGTCTAAGAAGTCTAACAATCCATGTCTAGTAGTTTCTTGGTCATTTGTGTGAGTCGGGACACATCGATGGACAAGAGGCTATAGGACGATAGAGTTTTACTGTCTTCATTACTCTTGAATCGTACCATAGAACTTAACTTTTAAGGTCTTTCTCTCTTCTGTTTCCTTGTCCGGTGGTCTTCTAGGTGTTATTGCTTGGAAAGGGAAGATGTTTCTAAGTTTGAGGGAGAGAAAAGGTGAGTTTTGAGGTTGTGATAGTTTTGTGTCTAGAAGAGTAGATATGAATGTAAGTTTTAAAAATTGTGATGTGATGCCATTTATGGCTAGGTGTGATGTATGAGATTGGAAGTGTTGTGATGACAAACTTTATGGTGGTGTAGTTCTAAGAATGGTAAGAATTATAATGATTAAATAAAGTGCCTTTGAGAGCAAATGAGTTGTCTTGTGATTATGTTCAATGATGGTAGGAATACTTTAAGGTGTAAATTGGAGGAATGTTGAAAGAATGTGGAGATTTCGTAGGAGTAGAGGGTAAATCCCTTGTGTGGTCAATGTTTGAATAGTTGTTCTTGTGATTTGGTTGAGGTTCTTGTGTAGGCTTACACCAAGGAGGAAATATGGTATGAGTTCCTAGTAAGCGAGTTTTGTTCCATGAAATTTAGTTAAATGATGCCTAAGAGTTCAATGAGGGAATGCTTAAGAGAGTTTGTCTATGCTTCAATCCTAAAAGGGAAGTGTTATTCTTAATTTGTAAGATTGATGTTTAGTCTTGATGTGCATGAGTCTAGGGTAGTGTGAGTTCCTACCTTATGAGAAGTAGCTTTACCCTAAGTGGGGGAGAATGAGTTTAGTAGAAGGTAGTTGATATACTCATCTTTCCTTTTTGTTCTTATTCAAGTAGGAGACCAAATCCTTAGTAGTTTGGTAATGATTAAGAGTCTTGCATAATTAAGGTTGAGTATAATTGGATGTAATGTACTTAGTCCAAGAGAATCCTCAAGGGTCACTATGTGGGAGTTGTAGTATAGGATGCTACTCTCACATTGCACTTAGTGAAACTTACCAAGTCTCTTTGTAGTAAGTTAGTATAGTCTTGTCTCTCATATTGTCATGACATCTTCTTAAAGTAGCATAAAAGGTGCATTTTTTAAATTTTAAGTATGTGACATAGTGAAGTCTTGAATTCACTGTAAGTCCAAATTTTCAGAAAAAATGCATTTTTCATGAATTATGGTTTCGATGTGTCATGAGATGAGTTTATATGGCATTATACTTCATATGATCGTGCCTTTTTGATGAATTGCTCAAAGAACGAAATTTTGAAACTTAAGCATGCTTAAAGTGTTACAGTGATATTCACTTTAAGATTTTTGAATTTTGAGAAAATTTGTATTGCCTAGGATTGAAGTTTCAATGTGTGCAAAAGTGTTTCATATGAGAGCGTTTAATGTTGGAAAAGGTAGTTCCTCCGTAAAAGAAGGTTACGGGTCAGTTTTGAAATTTTGATGTTTTGCAAAGAGTTGGTTATGTTTCTAGTGTTTGAAAGTGTGAAATAATGCTCCTTGCTAGTTAATACTTTGACTTTGAGTGTTTTGATCATGATTGTAAAGAGTTATATGATGCTAAGTGAGTCCTTTATGGTCCTAAAGTTTAATGTCATTCGAGGACGAATGTTATTCTAAGTGGGGAAGAATGTAACACCCTAAAACGAACTAAGGTGAACTAGAGCATCATGAGTGTTTATTGGGTTACTTTGAAGTTAAAATGAGTTATATTTATGTTATTAGGCAGTGTGTGAAGTTTAGATAAAATTGGAGAACGTCCATAACATTCGGAAGGTGTGCCTTAGATAGCGCTTGTGTATCTTGATGTGTTAGAGTGATTTTTACGTGTTTGTTTTAATCGAAATTGATGTGGAATGTTCTAAAGAACTATATCACTTAGTTTAGCGATTTAACATCAAGGAATAACGCCACCTAGGACCCACAAGTGGCCCTAGAGAAGGGCCCAAGACTTGTACCCCAAACTGCCTAGGCAGTGTCCACCAACGAGACCAAACTACGGCCAGTAGGTCAACCAACGTCCTGTCGTCTTGGTACGTTGATTGGACCTTCAATTTAGGTTGTACAGGATCCAAATATAGCTATGTATCAACCCACTAAACCCCACCAACGGAACGTTGATGGACAAACGGTCCGTTGGTTAGAAACCGTCGTTGGTGCTGTCCAAAAGCTGCTGAAAAATCTGCTTGGCTTGGGGTGTTTGGTAAATTCACCCCAAGTATTTTATGACTCTATGATGTTTATTTTAGATTTTATTATATATATTAAAGTCTTCTAAACCCTAAGACCTAATTTTAGACTTCATTTCATAAAAGTCAAAACCCCTCTCCCTTAGAAGATTCTCTTAAGTCACCATGGAAGTTAGAAGTTAAGAAGCGCTAGGAGGGCTGTTGGTGGTAGATTTATTCACCAAAATCATTGGTATTTATTCCATGTGAGGTATGATATCCATCCTTGAACTCTCTTCCATTCAAGGAGCCCCTTTCTAAAAGATTTCAAAAAGAGTTTTCAACCCTAGTTTATTCTATCTTCAAATCTAAATATGGGTCTCCCATGAAAACGTTTTGAATGACTAATAATGATGTTTTTAATGTTAGTTGATGATTTTATGGTTAAAACTTCAATTAAATCATCTTAAAGATTTTCATATGATGTTGTCTTAAGAAATGAGTTAAATGAGCATGAATTGGTAGTATTTGAGCTTTGGTTTCTTATGATTGACATTGTTGTTTAGTTATTACCCAAAGGGCTTTATTATGATGAAATATTGAGTAAAATGTTGTAGGCGATGAAATCTTGGATTAAAGGTTAAGTTGGTTATGTTGTTTGACTTTAATTTTGAAATGCTCTTGAGTGGTATTGGTCCGTCCACCTTCTTGGTGGCGGTGTTTATTTGAATTGTATGAATGTAAAGTGACTAGTTTATTGTGAATGAGGATACGAAAGCTTTCTATGTGAAGTAAGATTATAATAATTTTATTCTTGTTAAATGTGCCTTACGAAGCTATTGTGTGAAGTAGGCTAGAGAGTATGCTTAAATGGTGTTATTCTGGTTAATTGTTTATGAAGCTTGTTATGAGAAGTATGCTAAGGATTATTTCCAGTGGACTTATATGATTATGTGAAGCATGTAATGTGTGTGATAAGATGAATGAAGGTCTAAGCATATATAGAAGTTAAATGTAAATGAGATGATGTTTATGTGCAAGGTGTGCTCACATGTACACACTCACACTTGAATGAATGAATATAGCTAAGTTATGTCCAAAAGGGGAGTTTTGCTTAATTGGTATGAAATGTTATTTTTGTAAAATGTCCATTTTTGCATGTTATTGCATATGAAATACTTAGTATATTATTTGTACTAACCCCATACTTTTCTATACTATCTAAGTATAGGTTAGAACCAAGGTTGAAGTCTAGAAGGCAAAATCTTGGGAAAGTTCTCTCACGAGAAAGTGTGTCCTCATATATCCGAGGTCATAATTTCTATCTTCATAGTTCATTATGTTAAAACTTATTATGCATATCTTTCAAATGTAAAGGGCCGTGTCCCTAAGTTTATTATGTTGAGTCTTATGTTGGCTTGTGACGATAAGATTTTCTAAGTATTTATAATGAATCCCTTTTTATATTAGTTGTCGTGAAAAGTTTTAATTTCGCACTATTTTTCATGTCTTATGTAATGAATTATAGTTAAAGGGCTTGTACAAGACCCCAAAGGGTCAAGTACGCCTTGCCACGAACCGAGGGTTCTCCCTAACTTCTAGGGGGGTACTTTTGGATCGTGGCACATAAACAACTATTTGGGTTCAAATGTCGGGTTGAAGTCAATGAATTACCCTCAAAGTAGGATAAATATATATATTAAATATTGAAGAAATTATTATCGCCTTATAAACATTAGATTAAAAATCCCCAATTTTTAACCATATTGATCGAAACATAAATAACAAATTATGTCTTTTGTCTTTCAAAGTCGTGTCGTCAATTGCATATGATTTTGCATAAGGGACTTGCCAAAAAATTATTTAATCCAAATTATTTGAGCGACAGACGTTATTTCATTGATCTCCAAGAGATATGTTTTTATATTTTTATGAACTTATCAAGTAAAAAACTGATTTTATAAGATCTATAATATTTAGATTCTGCATGTAGAGGCCTTCAATAGAAGAAAAACTTCCGCAACTAATTAATAAAATGTCTGTATCATTTAAAAAAAATATAAATATTGACAATGAAACAATTACATATCTTTTCTAAAGAGTTTTGTGATGAACAACTATAATAAAATGAAGAATTAATAACAAAATTCATAAGTACTTAGAATCAAATCTTTTTTTGTTTTAAGGTTAAAAAACAGTTTCTTTCTTCTTTTGATAAAATATTCATGATAAGCTATCATAGGGATGTATCCTTTTGAAAAAACTTATATTATAAAGTCTCCAAAAGTAGATTATTGACGTAGTTCATCACTGCGCGAAGCAAGTTATTTACATAGTGGTAGAACAATTAATCCCAAAGCCAGCTTTTTGTTAACATTGGATGAGCAAACTGAAATTTGTGAGTGGGTTAAAAATTGGAGGATATCAGAGGGCTATGCTTTGAATTTAGGATAGTGTGCCGATAAGAATGAAGGAAAATTTATAGGTATGAAATGTCATGATTTTCGTGTGTTCATGGAAACTTTAATTTCCATCGATTTTATCCATCTACCAGAAAGGATATGGAAACAAATCATAGGGGCAAGTCATTTTATAAAAGACTTGTGTTCTGGAAAGTTGTTGGAGAGTAGATTAAAGCGGATGGAGGAAAATATTGTTGTTATTACTACTATGTGGGAGAAGATATTTCCATGTGGTTTCTTTCATGTGATGGAGCATCTTTCCATTCAACTTGTACATGAGGCCCGACTCGGAGGTCCATTCAAACAAGATGGATGCATCAATTTAAAATGTTCACTAAGTTATATATATTCGCCAAATAGTTTATTAATTACCATTAATATATATACATAGAAACATGCAGAAAAAATTGAGAGATCAAAGCAAACAATTAAGCAAAGGGGAAAGATCGAAGGATAATTTGTTCAAGGTAATATTTGGAGAGAAACTAGAGATTTTTATTCTTATTACTTTTGTGATGATGTTTCATATAGGATAAACATACGCAAATGCAATGATGAAGGCGATATCGATCGTTCATTTTTACCAATATCAATTTTTAATCAAAATGGTCAACGATATAAAAAGCGTAGAAAACGAGGCTTCATTGATAAGGAAATTCAATTAGTTGTGACACATATTTTGCTATATTTTCTAGAGATTCAATCATATCTTAAGTAAGGAAAATAGATTATCAAATTACATACTAATAAGTGTTTCATTAACGAACAAATAGTTGAATGTAAAATAATCAACTTTATCGTAAACATATGAAGTAATGAAGCGATCTATACAAAATTTTCCAAATGGCTATACAACTATGTAAGTGTGCAATAACTAACTATTTAACAATATATTCATGTTATATTGAATTATATTACTTCAAATAACAATCACGTAGGTTTACGATGAATACTCAAGTGTCCAACATTTCAAATTAGTCAAAGAAGTAGAACATAGACACGAATCTCAAGTAGTGCCAATGAATAAGTATTGCATCAATGGGTTTAAGTTTCAAACTACAGAAGTTTCTAGGAACAAGAAAAGAAATAATAGTGGTGTCTACATACAAGATGATTTTTATGGTACTGCTAAACTATCGAATATTATGGTGCCATTAATGAGATTATTGAAGTCACATATGCAGGTTTGCCTAAGTAGAAGATTGTATTGCTTCTGTGTGAGTTGTTAGACCCATAACATAGAGGAACATAGGTGGACTATCAATATAATATAATTGAAGTCAAGAACACTAGGAAATAGAGAAGTTATGATCCTTTTATCATTGCATAAAATGCCAATAAGTGTATTACGGTCCATATCCATTGCGTAGAGACAAAGATAATTGGTGGTGGTTATAAAAAGTAATCATATAAGATTAATTGAAATTGACAATATCTTAGATGTGGTGCATCAAAATGATGTTGCAGCAATTTAATAACAAGTTGGTGTTGAATTGAAAACCACACTACAATGTCCTGAACACATATTAAAAGAAGTATCTATGATAACATACTGAATGTTAAGGAAGATATATCTGAGAATGAGGAAAATGAATCATTTGATGACGAAGAATGGGACGATAATGTAAGTTAAACAACTAAGGAGGAAGAATGGGAGAATGATGGAATTGAAACAAGTAAGGAGGAATAGTGTAGAATGAAACTTAGATAGTATATATATGTAAGTTATTGTACTTTGCTAATTTTATTGGATTTATGATATATATATATATATATATATATATATATATATATATATATATTGTACATGTGAATTTGCATATATAGATGTTATCAGGCGGTGACAATGATTGACATCGCGAGTATCTTTGAGTTAGCCAGACTAAAAAGGCGAAAAGAAGAAGTGTAAGAGACTCATATATCTTGAGGATATAGGAGGATCTATTTTTTCTACTCTAGAGCGCATCAGTCGTAATATTCATATACTTTATTTTTCATTTTGTATAGGGGATGCTCAACAATATTATCCTAATTACCTTCGACAAATTGGTGTTTCCTCTTCTTCATAGGTATTGCCTTCAATACGATATGAGGACCTACCCTTACAGTATATTCAACGAGGAGGTCTTTATCAGTAGGTACTCCATCTAATACATGTACATTTATTAAGTTATCTGCCATGAGGATTAGATATTCTAGGGCGCCCTTATCAGCACGTACTCCATCTCCTACAGCTACAACTACACCTAGTACAACTCCTGATGAGATGCTTCCTTTAGTTCCTGGCCAGAAGGACAGACTTGTTAGAGTCACGATTGATTCGGATGGATCATTTTAAGTTTGTTTTGTTATCTATTTGTTCATTTATTTTATTCATTTTTTATACTTTTGTCACGACCCAAAATGAGCCGCGAGTGGCACCCACACTTATCCTACTATGTGAGCAAACCAACAAATCTAAACCCCAACATTTACCAGCATTTGAACCATAATAAACAAAATATAATGCGGAAGACTCAAATCTTATTAATATAACCAATAAACAAGCTTCTAAAGTTTATCAACTGTCATCCCCCAAAATCTGGAATTCATCACACCAAGAACATCCATCCTCAAATTTCTAATTCTAAGAGTATTTAAGAAGCTAAAATAAGTAAAAGAGATGGTCCATGTCCGAACATTAAGACATCAAGACGTGAAGGAGAGATTCCACTCCGAGCTAGAAGCAGTAGCTCACCGTGAATTCTGATATACTGAAGACTGGCTAGAGTTGCGGACGAGTCGAAGTTGTTGGGACGTTTGCTGCACTCAACAATATAACAAAAAGAGAAATACAAGTAGGGGTCAGTACAAGGAACACGTACTGAGTAGGTATCATCGTCCAACTCAAAATAGAAAGCAATATATATTAAATAATATTATAAAATCAACTACAATACTCAACAGGTAGTAATAACAAGTACAAGAACCATTGGCAACAACACCAAGCGCACCTATGAGGACTCAAGCCTCCACACCATACTCATTTGGGAAATATGTTCTTTGAATTTGAGTAAATTAACATAATTCAATATTCATTCTCTTCTCATTACCATGTCGGAACGTGACACCAGATCCCCTAATATTACGTGTCAGAACGTGACACCTGATCCCTTAATACTACGTGTCGGAACGTGACACTCCGATCCCCTAATGCTACGTGTCGGAACGTGACACCCGATCCATTTATCTCATGATTTTAGTTCATCAAGCCTTCTTTATGTCAAGGCGTCATCTTAGTAGAGAGGATTTAAGATTGAAGATTCACAATCACAACATACAAACACACAATAAAGCATATAGAAGACTTTATAATACCACCCAATACATATCGATCGCTATTTAGAGTTTACTATGAAGATAGCATAAACCATAACCTACGTCCACCGAAGAATCGTGATCAAGCAAGCTACTTCTCAATGTCTTTGCTTTCCTCTTCGCTTCTCCCTTTGTCTCGCTCGTTCTCCCTCTCTTTTTCCTTCTCCAGATTCTTTTTCTTTTACCCTAATTATCATATAATTCCATATGATAAAAGTAACCCATTATTTATTTTAAGTTACCTCCTTTAACCCCCAAGTAAATAAGTTATTAAACTTACCCACTTAATTTCATACAGTTTGACATGAATAGCCCAAAACACTCCTTAAAACTTTTAGCAGAAATCCGACCCAGTCGAGGTTGCGCAGCACGTGACGGCCCGTCGTACCTGCGACGGTGCGTCCTGCAGGTCCGTCACAAAGTTCAGAGAGTCAAATTCATTAACGCAGCTTGTGACGGTCCGTCGTATCTACGACGGTCTGTGCTGCAGTTCTGTCGCGAAGTTCAGAGAGTGGATCCCAGCATCCAGATTTTAGAGTTGAAGTGTTTTGGCACGAAAACGCTCGACGGACCGTTGTGCCTATGACGGTTCATCCTACTTATCGTCGAGGGAAATGAGGAGAGCAACGGGAAAATTACACAAGTGTGGGACAACGGGGTCCATGACGGTCCGTCATGACCATGACGGTCCGTCGCGTGATCCATTGACCTAGTCAGTTTTTATCACAAATGATTCTACTGCTCGAAACGACTAAACAGGTCGTTACAACTTTAATATATTATTAATGAACTAACATATTTATTATGTGTTTTGCAGGTGACATCTGGCAAAGGATGATTCTTGGGCTTTAATAGATTGTGTTAGAAGACTCTTTATAGAGGGTTATCACTCTTAGAGCTATGTCCCAAACAGTATACGCCAAGAGATGTTTAATAACTTTGAGGTATATATTTTTTAGTTAATTTTAGTATACTTCACTTTTTTTACTATCTATCTAATTAACGGTATTCAATTTTTCTTATTTATACTATGTGTGCTTGAGAGCCGAGGCACATTCGTGTAATTTCTACCACAGTTGAGAGAAAGACATCCGATAGACTGTCTGCTTGGCTAAAGAATGTTTGTGATAGCTCTTAATTTCCAGATTGAATGTTGCCTCATGTTTTTGATGAATTGGATATGTATTGGAACACATACCAGTTTAAGTCAATATCAAACCAAGCAAAAATGCTAGAGGAAGTCTTAAGGGTGGCTCGTTGCATACGAGAGGTGCAAAATCCGTTGGAACAATTGCAAGAGAGATGGTAAGTTTTAATGCAAACTTTTAAATAAATAATTAGTTTATTAATATAATTCGTTTAAATTTTCTGTTTTTATTTATAGGAAAAAGAATTTTGCTGCACTCCCATTGAACTGAAGTTTTTCATGAAGACTCATGTCACGAAGAAAGAAAATGAGTCGGATCCAGATGTGTGGGTGGAGGAAAGAGCCAAACGAACTTTTGATATAAATATTTATATTTAGTATGCAGAATGACTTTTAGCACTACATCGCAGATGACTCCAGTCAGGCTTCGAAGGAATTGGATCATATCATTAAGATGAGATACTTAACAGTGTTCATATTTCTACTATGTCGAATCAAATAGCTAAATGTTGACACCCAATTTTGACGACCTTTAACCATTTTTAGGATTATATTCGATTAAATACGTATTTTAAATTTTACTTAAAGTTTTGATTTTTTTGTCGATTTTTCTTAAAATTTATATACTTTAGTATGTTTTACTTTATAAAATCATTGTAAATATTATTAAAATATTTTAAAATTATTAATGAATTTCGAATGTTTTAAAATTTAAGTGATTTTTAATAATATAAAAATATTTTAAGATATGTAGTATTTTAATTAAATAGTAATTCTTAAATTTTCCTCAAAATCATTTAAATTCTAGCCTATTCTATTCTAATTTCTTTAAATTCTAGCCACTCCACTTCAAATTTATTCCAATTATACCCACCATTTCATTTCAATTCTAGCCAATTTCTATTGCAATTTTGTCCATTCCATATCTTTTTCCAATCTAATTTCAAGACTTCATCTATTAATCTCATCCGTCCGTTTAAATTACTAAATACTAGATCGAATCCTAGCCGTTCATCTAACAAATTCTACGGTCAAGATTTAATCTCTTATTCTTCTTATTTTCTAATACATAAACGGCGTAATCTTGAAAAAAGTATCTCCCTCTGTCCTCTTCTTCCTCTCTTCTCCTCACCTTTTTCTCCTTTCTCCCTTCTCTCTCCCTTTTCCGGCAGCCTCCTCTCCCTCCCTTCTCTTTTCGACAGGCGAGGCCATCAGCCAGAGTTGGCGACGCCCCTCTTTCATCAACCCTCTCCCTCAGACAGCCACCCCTCTCTCTTCTCTTCTTCTTTCTCCTTTCTCCCTCCCCTCTTTCCGACGACCCCTATTTTAGCCGGCAAGGATAGCCGCCAGGAAGCCTCCTCTCCCTCTCCCTCTCCTCCTTTCTTTCCCCCCTCTTCCCCTTCTCCCTCGACGTACCTATTCTCCCCTCTTATTTCTTCTTTTTCCCTTCCTCTTCCCCTTTCTCTTCTCTTTTTTCTGCAGGTACCAGCGCCCCCACCAGCCAGCAACACTAGCAACAGCAGCCGGCAGCCACGACGAGCAGCCCTGCGTCTGTCTCTTCCTCTTTTCTCCGTCTGTTACTTCCTCTCTTCTCCGGCCAGCAGTAACAAAAAATTTCGATAAAATCTTAAAGGATTAGATAAGGATCCGACCAGGTATATCTATCAAGTACTCTCTCTTGTCATGTCTATTGGTTAATACAATTTAATGCGTGATTCAACTTGGCAAATCTCTGCTTGCTCATACAAAGTTTTGTTTTAAATTAATTCTTATACATTTATTCTTATGTCATTTTCTGCTCAAGTTTTAAATGTTCCACTGCTTTTCTTGAAATTAATATGAAGATCTCATACTTGTATTTGATTTGCCTATTATTACTTGATTAGTCTTGTTAATCTTTATACATCATAAATTGATTTTAGTCCACACCTTAAATAAATGATTCTCTTTCATTTAGAAGAGCTTGCATAAATGGGTTATTAATTGATATGCTCTTTGAACCTAGTATGTTATTGCATTATATTTCTTTTAGTTGTTTGTTATATGACATTAATAGTTGTAATTTTACAGCTTACTTACAAATTGATTTAACTAATTGATTTTCTTGATTTTGAAAGTTACAAAGTTGACCCTTCTTTAAATGCTTAGTGATTTTAATAAATTCGTATATGGTGAATGTCCCCAATCAAATCGTTTAGCATAATTATAATTAAGCTAATTATTGGAAAATCTTTATTAGTTGGATAGTGTAATATGTTATTTTTTCTTTCCTTTCATGTGAATCTTGATTGTCCGTAAATTGTATCTTGGTAAAAATAGTGACTTCTTAATTTATTCATTTACCTTAATTAAAATTGATTTGGTCTCTTACTTGCTCTTATATGGTAAAAATATCATATATTTGGTAAAATGAATTTAAATAAAATCTGTTTTTTACACTTCTTTATTTTAGGAAAATATATATATCTTATTCCTAATTTTTATTTCTTACTAGTTTATTTTTGGTATTGAAATATTCTTAAAAGTTTCTGGTTTTTATCTCTTCTTTATTTAATTGAAAAATATATCATTCTCTCCTAATTTATTCTTACTTGCTTATATTTGGTAAAATTATTTAATTTTTTTTTTTCTGATTTTGACTTCCTACAAAATTAAAAAAATGGTATTATAATTTATTCCTTAAAAATATTTATTTTCCTTATTTGCTCTCCTCTTTACTATATAAATAGTCCCCCCTCTCATGCTCTCATCTTCATTGATACTTGAACACACATTCACATATTGAGAAGAACCCACATGCTCCCACTCACATTTTTTCATAACAAGTTCTTTCATCGTTCACTCACTCTCTCTTAACTCTCTCATTCTCTTACTATTCATATTATTACTATTCTTAAAGAAACATGTTTTTGATAACTTTGAAGTGCTACTTTACTACTTTGCTTTTGTTCGAGTAAAAGTTGGATCAACTTGTTCTCGTTGCTACCATTTTCCTGCTTAATTGGTTAGTATTCTTAGTTAACATTTTACTATTGGTCAGCCTTCTATTATTCTTTAAATTTTTGTTTTGTATTTACTATTATTGTTGTGTGTTGAGAATAAAGGAAAGCACTCCAATATTTTCCCCTATGTGTGTTGATATATCTATGCCTATGTTTTGTCCTTTTTATTTCTTACACGTGTTGTTTATATATGTATATATGAGAGTAATTGGTTACTATGAATATTTTACATTACAATCATTCTTCCATTGTATACGTGTTACCTTACTTTTTCTAGAAGGTTTTGGACTAAATATTCAAGATGAGGAAGAGTGGCCTAGAAGAAATTTCGGGCAAAGCTTTGTTTATTTTAATATTGTGTATATTTTCATGTGTTATTAAAATATGTGTATAACTCTAAAGCAACTCTTATATATGAAGCAATTCGGGGGATCACCTAGGGAGGGGGAATTATGTGTTAGTCATTTTTATTGAAAACTTGTTTGTGTTTAAAAGCATACCTATAAGTTCATCATTTGTGTGATAAATATTTATGTAATAAAATAAATTTTAGATCTAACCAAAAAAATAAAAATAAAGCAAATCATATTCTCTCAATCATTTAGTTAATATTCCCAATTATTGTTTGAAGTTAATTTTATCCAATTTGGCGCGTTATGCATTCATATGTCATATGGAGTTAGGACAGGCCTATAGGTTTTATTTAAATGTGTTAATTATTAAATCACTTAGAAATAATGTTTAACTAATTTTAGCATGGTCATAATTGATTTGTTTCTTTACTTTGTCATTTTAGTATGTTAAACCCCTAGAGATCATGTCAATAGGCTTGTAAATTTTCTGCATATCAATAACTAAAATAAAATTCGTTGTGCATATTTTTGACTTTTTTTTAAAAAAAAATCATAAATAATTCCTATTGATTTATTGCATCTAATAAATTTACTATTTCTTAAGCATAATTTCTGCATTAATAAATAAATTTGCAATTATAAATGCTCTCAATTAACTGATTTTTTTGCATGTTAAACATTGTTTAAAATAATTTGCCGTACTCATAATATTTTTCTACTGCTTCTTTTCTAAAATAATTTTCCTCATTAAATCTATTGTTGTCCTTAAAATAATTTTGTGGCTTAAATAAACAAAGCCTATTATTGTAAATAATATTTTCTGCCTTAATATCTAAATTTGCAACTATTTTAAAATTTGTCCATGCTGGATCACTTTTTTTGCTACATGGAATTTGAAAAAAAATCTTTTATGTCATTAATTTCTGCTCACTTTAAATCATTGAATACTGAAATCTGTACACATGTCATATTCGTGTCCCCTCATAATTATTTTTGTTTATGATAACTCTATATGCTCTCACACTTAGCATGAGAACACTCACCATTATGTGTTGTTTGCAAGCATGTCTAATTGATTTTTAGAGGCCAAATTGAGACTTGTATTGCTAAAATGACCGTCTTGTTTGCCTTGTTTTTTTGACTTGGTGTCTAGGAGGGACTTATATTCTATTTTGTCTAAACCCACCCTTTAAGAGTCCAATGCCTCTTGGACATTAAACTGGGACGACTAAGCACCTTTTAGGCACGTTATGCATGCGGTGGTTGGGTAGGGGTAGTTGGCTCTACGGAGATGATTACATCGACTCAGGCTTGAACAACAACTTTGGTTTTGTCTGTCCCTATACAGCAGCCTATCGAAAAGTAAAAGAAAAGTCGAGTGCTGATCCAAAAAGTTCTTTTGATTTTCCCTTCCCTTTTTACCCTTTTACTTGTTTAATAATTATGTTTATTTGGGGTAGATCACAATAAAAATAATAAAATTATTTGCGTATTTTTTATGTGTTTTCTATCCTCTCGCTTATCTCTTTATTAATTGTTTAGTATTTTTTTATCACTTAGACTCGCATGTTTATATGTTAATTAAGATAATAATGAACTATTTGATTCAACTTGTTGTTATATCACCTAGTCTCACATGTTAGATTTATTAAAAATGATTTTAATTGTTAATATTTGTTATCACCTAGCCTTTATTAATTAATTGGTAAAAAACAATAAAATAGTCTTAACGATTTTATATTTCTTATCACCTAGCAAGCATGCTACTTAAATAAACTAATAAATGAAGTGACCTTAATTGCTACTTGTAACCCCCACATAGATTGCATGAGATACGACCGGGACCCACATTTGTGGACCTTGAGGGATGCCTAACACCTTCCCCTCGAGGTCATGGATGAGTATGAACCCCCAAACTCTCAAATGGTGATAGAAGTGAGTCAGAGACTTAAGACCTTGTTGGATGGTCTCTCATTTCTTACTTTTGTCATACCAAACCCTCACCTGACTAGGGTGCTACTAGAGTTTTGGGACCTTGTGAGGATGGTGTTCAAGTTTACAAATTGCAACTTGACACAAACAATTGAAGAAATTAGCGGTATCATCGATCTTCCATACCACGAGTGTCAAATGATGGTACCTTATAAGCCATCATCACGGGAATTTCTAAAAAGTATGGGGATGAAGTCTAATCCAACATGGACTTCTCTAGATCTTGGGTGGAATCATTTAGACTTCTTATACTCACGATTAGACCAAGATGATGACTACTACATTTATGACTATGAATTTGAGTGCTACGTTGAAGGATGGGAAATGTATCTTCTGGATGCCTTTGCCATCGCCTTATTGGGATCTTTCGTTTTTCCTAAATCAAGGGGAAGAATCGATACATGTCTAAGGTACGTAGTTCGAGACCTAGCTCAAAGAGGGGGTGAGCCTAGGAACACCATAGTGCCCATGATCCTGGCGGAGATAATGATGAGTCTGTCAGCATGTGTTGATGGTAGAATGTTCTTCGAGGGATGCACCCTTCTACTTCAACTATGGGCTATCGATCACTTCCCTAAGAGATCTGACATGGTCGATACCTATCTTGGTCAAGGCAACAAGATTGATAACTATCCAAGAAGGTTGGCACTTTTTGCCACGCCTGTAGGATTTGTGGACTGACAGATATTTCGGACTGAGCTTGAGAGCCACCGAATTCGATGGAAGCTTCATTGGTTGTCAACACCTAATGTCATAGTAAGAGGGGACGATCGATATTTCATCGATCTTATTGGCTTAAAGGGTGTCCAACCATAAGAGCCTCTTTGAGTACTTCGCCAATTTGGGCAAACTCAAATCATACCACTCCGATCTGACAGGGAGCAATTTAAGTATGAGTTTGGACTAGATAAACCACAAGTCCACAACATACTTTGACGATGGGAGCGTGTGTTGACCATTCTCTGTTGGCGCACGACAGGCTTTATGAACGCATGAGTACCGCATATGGATCTTTATAGAATCTTAAGTCCCAATATCAAGTGGAGAAGGATACCATGGGCTTGCCGATGAAAGGGAAACATATGGCCACGGAGCGTGTTGAACATGAGACAAGAAGTCCCTCCCATTACAAGAGGTCAACTGGAGCCAAGCTCTTGGAGTCGATACTTTCAAGATTTCAGAATTTAGGATGATTTCCCCCAAGTTATCCCTTTTCCCTTATTTAATTTCAAGTTTTGTTATGATGTATTGTTTGAATTTTATAATAAATGAAAGTTTTGTTTCTTCTAATCTAAACTCCAATTGGCAAATAAGGCTTTAATTAATTATTGTGCATCACTTATGTGTCGCTTAGGTGTACGTCTGTCTCAGCGAGGCTTCTTTGCATTTAGGGCGTGTATCTTAAAATAACGTGTTTGATATCCCAATTTATGCAATGTTCTAACTTGGGCTTTGTTTTGCTTTTATTTTATTCTTTATCCTTTCCCAATGGTTGATCTGTAGACCATGGTTTACCACACGCGATCAAAGGGTTCATTTCCTTCTCTTCCGACTGACAATTGCAAAGGAAAAGTGAAAATGACTAATGCTAAGGTTATGTGCAAAACTATTGAAAAGAAGTGCCTTTCAGACAAGTTGGTATCAAACCTTGAGCAGAAAATAAAGAAGTTAGAAGAAGAGTTGTTGGCATGCGCGAGTGGGCAAAGTTGGTGCTCTCCTCCATTCCCACTTTGGACAGAAACATGGATATACCACCTTTCACAAGTCAACTCACTCTCTAAAATAATCCTCCTCTAGATTACTCTACCTCTCAAAGTCAACCGAGCTCCATTCAAATACCTCCAAAGAACATCTACTTTCCAAATCACCCATATCCTCCGCAATATCATGCATATGCTCCTAAACCTCAACACCTTACTTTACACCCGCATCACCCTACTAGGTAAGCTCCTCAATACGAAACACCTCTACACCAAGTTCCCTTGCATCATGCGCCTCTCATGCCACTTCCAATTCCTCCATATCAAATGTCTCTGTACTAAAGGCTTCCTACGCCATATCGACAACCAACATATCCTGGCCACCATGCCAAAGTCACTCGACCGCATATCCGCAAAAACCTCTTCAAGGTTGAGGAGAGTCTTGACAAAACTTATACTCCTCTGACTGAGCCTATAGGCCAACTTTATGAAAAGTTGAGGATCACTGGTCACATAGCTCCTATGAATGAAATAAAGATGACTACGCGTGCATCGTGGATTGAACCCTGCAAGAATTGTACTTATCATTCAGGAATGGAAGGACATACAATAGAAGAATGTCGTGATCTGAAAGATAAGATTCAACAATTAATTGATGCTAAGGCCATATGTTTGGAGGACTTTGCAACAAAGGAGTTCAAATGTGAATGCACCAACGTCTACTTGATCAAGTTTATCAAATACGGTTTGCGCCATTTAAGTTCATGTTTTCCACATTCAGACACCCATGATAATATATGGGCAAATAAAATTTGTTAAAATCTACCATTCAATTGCTGCTCCAGAATGTTCTCAATATCTCGCTTGTGCTCTTCTTGTAATTTGGAACTAAGTCAAACCTGATTCCCGTTTAAGAGGGGATACGTAGGCACTCCTATGGGGTTCAGTCTTATCATAAATAAAACTTCCATTTTCCCCTTCAATTGATAACTGGGGCAGAATTTTTGAGAGGGTCTCAAATATTCCATCAAGATTTCTACTTGCACATCTCCATACTGTGGCAGAATTTTGAGTAAACTCAAAAATTCCATCAAACACATTTCTTCTCAACAATTGGGGCAGAATTTTTAGAAGATCTAATAATTTCTGAAAATCAAGACCGGGTAGAAATTTTTTGAGAAAAAAAAAGTTCAACTGTTAAGCTACAACAACAACAGATCAGAATAACAAAAGTTCTACACTGGTGCAAAAATTTTGAGGGGATCTCAAAAATTTTGACAACACTCCGAAAAACATTTTCTCAGACACCAAAGGAGCACTCTGTGCCAAATCATGGATACAGATCAACCTCCCCCTTTAAACTAAATATTTTTATTTGAATGTAGAAAATACAAGGAACATATACAAAGGAAGTTTCAACAATCAACATACCATTTTTGAGCCCGACAAATGACACTCGACCCTTCCAACAAGGCGGATGTCCAAGCTACTACATACCCTCCTCATTCAACTATGAAGTTAAACTATGCCTGAGATGTAGGCTTGCATGACTACATTATCCCGAGATCCCATTATTCTCGAAGAATCGCATCATCGCATGTGCCCATGATTGATTTATGCTCGACGAATTGCATCATTGCATGTGCTCGATATTACATGTGCTCGAAGAAATGCGTCATTACATGTGCTCGATATTGCATGCGCATGAAGAAATGAATCATTGCATGTGCTCGATATTACATTGTGCCTAAAGAAATGCATCATTGCATGTGCCCGATAATGCATGTGCCCGAAGAAATGCATCATTACATTGTTTCGAAGTTTGCATAAGACCAAGATTGCATCGTGCTCGAAGTTTGCATGTGACCGAATCAAATCAAGTCACAAGTATCAACACATGCCAAAAAAGATACGCTCTCTTTACTCATTATTTATATTCCAAAGGTGTCATCCTCCTAAAGGCATCATCTTTCATGGCCTGCGGACTCCATGTCATGGCCTGAGGACTTTTATGCTTGTCATATTCCTAAGGCATCATAGTCTAAAGGCATCATCCTCATGGATTGCAGACATCATATCATGGCCTAAGGGTTTAATTTCTGTCTATCATGATCCGAAGGTATCATAGTCTAAAGGCGTCATTTTCATTGTCTACAGACAACATTTTCATGACCTGAGGATACATTTAGCGTTTCATGGCCCTAGACATCATAGCCTAAGACGTTATTTTTCATGGTCTTAAGGCAAGCATTCATGGTCAACATGGGAATTGCATCATATTTACATTTACTGGTTATTTTGATATAACTGCTCTAATCACTCTATTCGAGTTATATTACAAGTTACAGACGTGCATATTACATACAATGCCACCTTCTTAACGGTTGTTCACTTGCTTACAAACAAAGGCTCTGACAAATTTTTGGCTACTCGCACTATCGTTTCACTACTTATCGATCGTTCAGGCTACTATGAAGATATCTTCATATTTAACTCGCCACTGTGACCTACCTTTTCTTCAGTTAGGATCGTCAACCTTACAATAGGACATTTAGGCTCCTCCACCTTACACTGCGACATTTAGGCCCGTCTGCCTTACAATGCGACATCTAGGCTCGTCCGCCTTACAATGCAATATT
Organism: Solanum lycopersicum; assembly: GCF_036512215.1. NCBI lineage: Eukaryota > Viridiplantae > Streptophyta > Magnoliopsida > Solanales > Solanaceae > Solanum > Solanum lycopersicum. The sequence goes on from NC_090805.1 coordinate 22,016,230, forward strand.
TAGGCCCGTCCGCCTTAAAACGACTTTTAGGCTTATCCATCCTATAGGATGTAGTCTTAGGGAAATGTAGGATATTTATTCTAGATAAAGTGACTATTTCCTCCTTAAAATTAGCACAATGCTTTTAATATTTTTTTTTTCATTTTTGCATTTGACCTTTGTTTTCTTTTAAGGTCCTTTTCATTTTTTTTTCTCTTAGTTTTTTTTATTTCCTCTCCTTTTTGTTGGAGATTTTTTTATTTTTTCATTCTATCTTTTTATTTTTGGGACATATTTGGTCTTTTTCACTTTGTTACCCAACTTAGGTCTTTGGTGTTATGTAGATATTTTGTAGTGTGCTCAAGAAGGTGAGATAAAGAGATTAGTGCATTTATACACTCAAAAGGTATATGCTAAGATGTGATTATTCAAATAAAAAGCTTTCAAGGTCGAAATGTGAGTTCTATGGATAACATGTCATTCGGTAGGCTTGAAAATCACAATCGATTTAAAGAAAGCCTATAATCCTTTCTCAAGTTAAATATTGCTCAAAATTTTATCTCAATCAACTTTCATGCCAAGTTTCAACAAAATCATGTCTTTGAATTTTACGTCTAAAGTTCACCACACAATGCATTTGAAATAATGAGGTCAAATTTATTTTATCCATAACTTTAAACAACATAATTTCTCAAGTATGACATAAATATATTAAGAGATGACAATAGAAGTCTATAGGTTACAACAAAGTTGATATGTTTTGCCAAATCGTTTAACACATTATTATTTTTTTTCTTATGCATAATCCTAAGCATGTTGTTACCAACCAAGTAAAATAAAAAATCTATGTTTTTTTTGCCCGAGTTTATGTGACAAGGATTTTTAGATTTTTTCTCGATTGGACTGAAAAAAGGTTGCTTACGTATCTTGTCAAAGCAAGAATCAGGTCAAGCATAGTTCAGAAATATGAGTAAAAACATTTTTATTTTCTTAAGGACAAATTCCCTTTTCAATGGATACACATATTATTTCATTTTCTAATTTGTAAATAATATTTAAGATAATTTTTAAATTTTTAAATAAGGATCACCTAACCCAAGGAAGGTTGCTTTTGTATGTTATCAAGGTGAGAATCAGGTGTGCGTTTTTCAAATTGAACACTTAAATAATTTTTGTTAGAAATTTGTTGACTAATGCAACATTTTTCTTCGTTTAATTTGATATAAGATAACTTTTAAAATTTCTTTTTGTGAACTTTACATTGTAAAAGAAAAAACTTTTTTTAATTGTTCTGATTTTAATTTAAAATAATAAATTGAGTTATCTATCCTAGAAAGATCCGATCATGTGTAGAATCTTTCTTTAAATCCTATTTAAATGATTCAAAAAATGAAGTCTACTAGGAATAATCATATTTGGTTTCAATTATTAAGATTAAACTGATGGAGAAAAGTACTTAGACTGACTGTAAAACGAGCAGACAACTCAAGTTAGAGAGTAACAACGTACTGGTAACAGCGCTTTCCGACTTTGTGCATGGGTGCTCTCTATCCTAAATTTGTGTGACTAAAAATCTTTCACCATGGACCAAAGATCCACAGACTATCTTGACAGAAGTGTGGTGCATAGTTACAATTCCCATGATATTATTATTATAGACTCAGTAAAATGCGCAAGAGAAGATAATTTATATGCAGTTCAAATAATATCAAACATTCAATAAGTAGACAATTAGCACATTAAGATAAATAAAAACAATATCAAATAACATAAATAAATAAATTATAGTCACACATAAATAAATATTTCAAATTCAAATTATAGTTAATCCCCCAGCAGAATCGCAATCTGTGACGCCTCTTTTTTTTCTCAAATTTTTGATTTTATTTGTTTCGAAAGAAAAAAGGATTTTTTCAATTAAAGTGACATTTTAAAAATAGATAATTATTAATTAGAGTCGCCATTTGAAATTGAGTTTTGGTGTTTCAAGTCACCTTATTTAAATCCTTTATCAAAAGAAAATATGACTCTATATTTTTTTATTGGTCTGCGAACTAAAAATCCGGGTAAGAGTTCTGTTGACCAAGGGGAAGGTGTTAGGCACCCTCGAGTCTCGTGGTTCTAGCACGCTAGCTTTATTAACTTTGTTATAACTTGACTTAATTTTGAATATTATATTATTTAAACTTAATAATAAATTATTTTTACTTTATTCTCTCATTTATTTTAAACCTATTTAAAGTTGTCTTATTTATTTTTAAATCTATTGAGAATTATTTTATTATTTTCGGTGTGTGTTGGTTAATTCAAAATATGGAACACTTATATTTATTTATTATTTATTTTATTTTATTTATTTATTTATTTTACATTTTATATATATATATATATATACACACACACACATTTTTTCATTACGTTTTGTTATCTTTTTTTTTCTTTTTTTATATATAATTTTGTTATTTTTTATTCTTTTGTTCTCTTTATATAATTTTTCAATTTTTACTTTTTTTTAAAAATTATAATTAGTAATAATCATTATCACTATTTTATCATGAATCTCTTGATGAAATATATTTTTCCTTTTAATTAATAATTCTACTTAGATATTTTTTTTAAATTATTTACTAATTATTTTTATATCCTAATCTAACAAGTCAACAATAAATTCAACAAAATCTTCTAAAGTGAAAAACTAAACGGAAAGATATACGAATATATTCAAATTTAACAAATCAATATCATGAAGAGATATAAGTTACAAAGTGTATCTACAAAGCATAATAATAATAATAACGTTACAATAATAAATAGAATGCATGCTATTTGAAGAATTTTATACTATTGGAAACAAATTTTCATACATGTAATATTATTTAAACCACGCGAGAATTTATAGTTACGTAGCTGCGAAAATTGATATCACAAAAAGAAGCTCTTATCAACGAATTTGGATTCACGATCAAAACCTCTAACAACTTATTTTTGTGGTATCAATTTTCGTAGTGAGGTAACTATAAATCCTCGTGTGATTTAAATAATATTACTTGTATGAAAATTTGATTCCAATAGTATAAATTTTTTCTAATCGCATATATTGTATTTATTATTGTTACGTTATTATTATTAATACTACTACTACTACTACTACTACTATTATTATTATTATTATTATTATTATTATTATTATGCTTTTTAGATACACTTTACTTATATCTCTTCATGATATTGAATTGTTAAATTTTAATATATTCATATATCTTTCCGTTTAGTTTTTTTCACTTCAGAAAATTTTGTTGAATTTATTGTTGACTTGTTAGACTAGCATATAAAAATAATTATTAAATAATTTTTTAAAAAAATATCTAAGTAGAATAGTTAATCAAAAGGAGAAATAAATTTCATCTAAAGATTAATAATAAAATAGTAATAATTATTACTAATAATTATAATTTTAAAAAAATAAAATTTGAGAAATTATATAAAGAGAACAAAAGAATAAAAAATAAAAAAAAGAAGAAAGCATTATAAAAAAGAAGAGAACAACGAAAGAATAAAAAAACATAACAGAATCTTTTAAAAGCAGAAACAGAATTTTTTTTTTAAAAAAAAAAGAAAAAAAACGAAAAAAATAACGTGAAAAACTGAATAATCGAATTTTTTTTTAGAAGAGTGAAGTAGAATTAAAAAAATCATAAAATAAAATTATTAAACAAAAGGTAAAAAAACAGGAACGTACAAAAAGGGAAAATAACAAAAATTATGAAAAATAAATAAGTAAAATAATAAATAAGAAGAAAAAAGATTAATTTGTAAATAAAAAATAAAATAATTATAAAATAATAAAAAGTAACAGTCGTTAATAAAAAAAAATATTAAAAAAATATATATAACAAAACATAACGAATATATATATATATATATAATATTAAAAATTATATTCAAAAAATATAAAATTAAATAAATAAATAAATAATACATAAATAAATAAATATGAGTGTTTCAGATTTTGAATTAATGAACACACACTGAAAATATATAAAACAATTTCCAACAGATTTGGAAATAAATAAGATAACTTTTAATATGTTTAAAATAAATGAGAGAATAAAGTAAAAATAATGTTATTAAGTTTAAATAATATAATTTCCAAAATTAAGTCGAGTCATACCAAAGTTAATAAAACAAACGTGCTAAAATCACGGGGAGATTTTAATATTTATTATCAGCGTTATATTAAGTTAGATCCTTGTGTATATATTTTGGGTACCAGAATTAGAAAATATATTGAGAAAAAGAATAGAAAGTAATCGAATTAAGGTTAGAAAACGAGAGGAAAAGTTCATCAGTTTCGTTAAAGGCAATGATGGCTCGACACGCCCCCGATTTACAAGGAATGCTGAGGAGACGCTCCCTTGTTTTTCCAAGAGGGATGGGGCATTGCGTCAACTCTGTGAAAACAAGTGGTCACTGAACTTTGGGGTCTGGCACAGCGCCCCAGTAGTGCACCAGGTCCATTCGCCCCGATCTGATTTTCATTGTTTAGCTCGTTTAAGTCCTTCTAAAGTATATAAACACTTCTTATTGATTAGAACTACTCTACATTACATCAGAACACCTAGAAAATATCCACAAACTTGAATCATAACCTTAAATCCACAAAATTGAAATTAAAATTCAAGAAATTTTAAGACAAGTCTAGAAAGTTCATAAATTCTATTCAAGAAGTCTTTTGCAAATGTTTTAAACATGTTTTAAGACTTGAGTTTTGAGTTATGTAAGAGTAATAAATGAAGTTCATTTCATAAAAAGGAGTATATGGGAACTAAGAATTCTCAAAGAGTAATTGTTACACATTTAAACTAAAAAGGATACACAGATTTCCAAGAGAGCTTTTGAGCTAGTTATTGAGTAATTATCTCAAACCATAGAAAGAATTTTTGTTTTTCAAACATACTAGTTTGAAAATACTTGTGTTGCACCCTATATATCATATCAGATAGTATACGATGTTGAAAAATAGAATTAGTATTACGAAATTAATGTTGTTTGGAAAATAGGTATAATTGAAAGAATATTGGACAAGTGCTTTTAAATTATTAATATAAATTTTTACAGAGTTAATTATTTTTCAGAGAAAATTGACCATATATAACTTAAACATTTCAAAATGCATTTAAAACAAATTAAATATGGGGAGAAAGTGATATTTCTTAAATAGTATTGTTCGTTACTTTACTCAAGTTGGTAAACAAGCTTAACCAACAACATAGAAAAATATATCAATATCAAGATAAAAAATTTTCAGTAATAACTTTTACTTTGGAGGTTATGACTGTAAATGATGTAATCCATATACCTACAATTATTCACTTAGATTAATATTTGTAATTTAATTTGTGCATGACACTAAGAACGTTTATAATTAATATTTTTATATTTTGTCTTTAAAGATGATATATCTTTTACAAAATATCATTATTCAATTTATATTTGAGTAAGGCTATGATATATATGTAATTTTTTAAAAACTAAAAGTTTTACTTATATAGTGAATGTCAATACTTTTATAAGTAAAATGATATAGAGAAAAATATATTACGTAAATAATTAGTCATAAAGCCGCATATATATCATATAGATGTTATCTTATGAAAGTATCTAGAATCTTATAAATGTTCTATCCTGATATACAACATTAAACTGTTTCAATTAAAAATAAAAGATGAATAGAACATAAAGTATTCTGCATAGAATCTTTAATTTTATTTAAGATCGTTTTATTATAAAATATTATTTTCTTATCATTTTTATATAGCTATCAAAGACTATATCCTATGACATAACATTTTCTTAGATAAAATGGACACAAAGTAACATAAAATTCATACTTCAAAAATTCATACCCAACATAAATATAAAAAGTAAAAATATGTGGATCAATTCATAGCCGATGAAGAAGGAAGACAAAAATATATGTTCATGATATATCAACCCGAGTATTTCATTTGATTGAAATCTCCTGACACTAGTAATTTACTTTCTCCATTCAATTTTACTTACATATCTATTAAGAATAATTAATATCATAGTAATATTATCATATTATTAGTAAAAGTGAAATTATTTTTGAAACAGTAGAATAAACATCAAAATGACTAATTCAATGAACTATGTTGAGGGTCGATGTTTTGAAAAAATTAGGAAGAAACTCCTTCATTTGATTTTAAAAGAACAAGCAATGGAAATACAAAAAATAAATATCTTACCCCAATCATGTGTCTTTTTTGTATTTATTTATCATTATTGTTTCTCCCACATAGTATTTGTTTATTTTATTACATAAATGAAAAAAAATGAATATATTTGAATTCTCTCTCAAACAAAAACACAAAAAAAATTATTAAAGAAACAAAATAAGAAAATAAATGAAATGTCACGACCCGCATGTACACCCTAGAAGTTAGATTTTTCTTGAATCGCCACACGGCATATAAGACTCCGAAAAGTCTCACTTAAGCCACTCATATCAATCATCGCATAATAAACACTCTAAAATAAGTAAAAAAATTTAAAACTTTTGTCACACACGAAGAACTTTTTTCAAAAAAAAATACACGCAAGCGGAAGACTTTCATTAAAACAATAAACCTTTACAATGTCCTATTGAACAATCTATACTTTGGAGTGTACATTATTTGGGACTAAGCCCATACAAGATATAAAAATAAAGACTAAGACATAAAGGAACATGTGGGTGTTATCCTCGAACCGATGAGGACTCACCAATACTTCATCTTCAACCCTTAGAAACCTATACATCCTCTATGGATTATCATGACTTCTGATTCCATACATTTTTGTCTAAAAGGGAAAAGAAGGGGTTAGCACATTGAATGCACTAAGTATGGAAGCCATGCAAAAAAACATGAAAAAGGGACATTTAGTATAGAAAAATGCATTCCTGATATTTTGATATAAAACCTTCAATAGTTTAAGAGACGTAAAACAAGTCAATAACAACAAAATTAGGCACATTCCAAATCAAACTCAATTTGTGACAAACATATAGTGACCTTACAGATATTTCCTGTAATTTCACATATTATTTAAAAATCACAATATAGTATCAAGACCTCATAAAAACACATAAACATACTCACATGGATACCCTACTAAAGGTTATCCTAAGACTCACCTAAGTATGTTATGAAGTGGCCGCTCATACAACCCCTTCACACACACCTAGGTGATCCCTAGGACTACCTAAAGAGAGTTATTCCAATACATCAAATATCACACCAATTCACATAAACATGAGACTCTTTTACAAAAGGTCATTCCAAGGTTCCCTTGAGTGAATTATGAAGCGATCTCCCATACAATCCGTTCATACACACCAAGATGTTCTTCATACTACCTATGTCATGCCTCGAGCTACCCCCGAGGCGCACACACTAAACTTAGAATTACAAGTTATCCCAAGCTAACCCAGCTGACATGATCATGAGCATACTAAAGATAATAAACTGATGCGAAAGCTAAATAATAATTAAATCTGAAAAGATGGGGACTAACCATATTCTATAAATAAGATATTTGAAAACAATGAGTTTAATGCAAAGGTAATATTAACTCAATACTAAGCTGAATCTAACTATGTCTGAAATAAGCCTCTAAACTGGACTAGAAATACTAAGACAAGTCCCAGCTAAATCTTGCAAAAACTGAAACTAAATGACTAAAGAATGAAATGAAACTCATAACTGTTGTCCTTGAAGAATGAGGACTCACCACTTAATCTGCTAAACTGGAGATCAGAAATTGATCTATGCGTGATCTGGATGCTGAGAACCTGAACAAACATCACGAGAAGATGTAGCACACGTATGCGTTAGTACTTGAAAGGTACTGAGCATTTAGGATAGAGTAAAGCTAAAATAAAACATAACTTAACAAGCATAATAGGAAGTATAATAATTTTACATGATAAATTAAATTCTAAGCTAACTGGATGCAATTACCAATTTTTAACATGCTGAAACTGAATACTAAATATACTGATAAATGGTCAATGCAGAGAGTCTGAATGATCTGTAGGAGCTACTATTAACCGATAATAAAACCACATGAGCTAAATGTAGAGTCCGACGTATACGACCCATCGAGAGGACCCAATATACCCTGCCAGATATATAAAGGCATGTTGGCGTGATCAGTAAACTGATTTCCCACAGAGGGGACTTATAACCTACTTGGCAAGTAGTTCTAGGAATTTTGGGTACGCTAAACCCTAGTCCAACTCGGTATTATGCTACTCCCAATGGATTCTGTAAATTTACTGTTTATGTCTAAATTTCTATAAATAATAGATTGCAAATAGAGAATGTAACAATAATCTGGCAATTATGCATTTATAATTGAGGCATGTATGTCTGAAATGTTTGTGATATCTGACCTAGCATGTGTAATTTATGAACTTAAGAAATACAAAACTAGGGTTCTGAAATTCATGCAATAAACTGAATAATAACATGATAATCTGATTTGGAACATAAAAGTAATAAATTCATAAAGTTCTATCAATGTTCTAGAAATCCTAGGTTTAATCATGACACAAGAATCAAGAATCTGACTGAAAAATGGGGACCAAAAGGGTGAAAGGAACCCATTAATGAAATCCCACATACCTATGATGAAATCCACAGAAAAATACTTAAGTTTTGAGGCTAGAACTGCTGGAGCTTGCGGAATTCTTGAACTGGAGTTGTTGAGCTTTTTTTTCCTTACTTGCTTCTAATTTTCTAAGATTTAATTTAATGATTTGACTTGGATATATTTTAATGATGTTTCTAGGCTTAAACTGACTAAAATATGATGATTTAGGGCAAAAAAGACTTAACTTAGGGTTTAAACAGAGTGGGAAATGTCAAAAAGACCCCTAGGAAAGTTGTTGTCGGGCCAAACGATGACCAAGATTGACAGTCCATCGTCTGCTTGACGCCCCGTCATTGGGTCCATCGTCAGGACATTACTACAATGGGCATAACCTTTTACCTAGAGGTCTGATTTTAGAAAGGTCAGTGAGTATGGAAAAATAATTCAATTATCTATCTGTGGGTAGGTCATGAGATACCTAATTCATTTTGTTCTAAGAGTTATTATCATTTGAAGGTGACCCAAGTACATTTCTCCTTAACTGTCTGCAAATTTTCCACCTTTGAACCGTAGGTCCACCTTATGGACCGTGCTAGTCATCCGTTGCTCTTGTAAGAGAGTGGCTGAATGGGGGTCTGAATCGACGGTCACAGACTACGAATCGTCGTCTCACCTACAAATTGTCGGTTAGTCCGTCATTCAAGACTTGGACAATTTTTCCCGACTGAGTTTTTCAAAGTTTCTTATCCCATCGACGGTTGTGCAGGATGGACCGTCTTCTGTCTTAAGGCCCGTTGATGACACAATTTGTTGTACCTGCAGATTTTTCTGGAAAAAATTGATTTTTGGTTTAGTTTGGCTACGGGGTTTTACAACCTAAGATAAGATCATTCTCATTTCACCAATCAAACTCCCTACTGAGAATTACTCTAGGATTCACCTAAGTAAGACATGAAGAGAACACCCATACACCCTCTTCAAGCCTACCTAAGCAATCCTCAAAGCTACTCTAGATAGAAACATTTTCAACTATAAATTCTTTACCTAAGTCATTAAATTCATTAAGTAATTTAGGAGACATTCAAAATATAAGGACATTCAAGTAATGGTCTTGGTGAAGACACATGGATTTACTAACTTACATCTTCAAATCCTAATCGTGCAATATCTAGATAGCGTCCCATACCACCATCTAAACTTTATAGAACTTTTCCAACACTAGTAGGTAACCCATATGATGGGAATAGGCAATAACCGACATAGACCATGGTAGCTATGAATAAAATCCGAAGTTATAACCTTATCCAATGGAGGGTGTTCTACTTGACAATGGTAGAACTAGAACAAATCCCAAGTACGTACATGGTTAAGGAATATGAATGGTTTATTTGTATCTAGCCCCATCCTTAATAAGAGCTACTCCCCACGATATACTCACTCAGTGCTAGCCTTTGTTCTCATAGAGTAATTCACATAACGGTTCATATAAAGGGGTTCCATATAAAGTTCACAATCCAATCACATTACACCTTACCAAAGAGGGTCCATTAATAAAGTGATGTCGAGAAGGCCACATTAACCATACTTATAATACATAAGCACTGCCACCATAAGCGGACCATACCAATCATCATAATAATGTAAGAGTTATGCAACATAATATAAAGAGAGTTAGGTCAGCATACTACCAATCCAATCTAATAAATTCAATCTATAGACAAATTAACCAACTCAATTTTCAAAGGCCCTTACCAATGGCCATGAACACCAATTCAATCCAATAATCTCAATATAAAATTAATCGAAGAATATATGATACTCATATAATAAAATTGAGACATCCTATAAACCATATCATCATGATCTATACATAATTTAACGTCCCGTAACAATCTACAAGTGAATTCACTACTATCAAGTCATAATCAATTCACCCATAACACAACCAAAATATAGATATTTGAGAGGGTCAGGGGTTCATGTAGTTTTTAATTGGAAAACATAAATTACACATTAAAAAAATCATATATTAATGTTTGAAAACATTTCATGCAAGAACCGATGACTTAGAGTAGAAATCGGACTTTTTCATCTTTTTGAAATCTTAGAAAGTCATCTTTGAAATTGAAGCTAAGGTGATAGAAAGCCTTAGATGAAGAAATATTGTACATTATTAGAATAATTAAAATAGATTTTAAAAATAAACTCCAATGTAGATCTATCATAAAGATCCATCTTCACCTTGAGCTCTCATGGAGGTTTTTGGAGAAACTTTGGGAGGGAATGAGTTTTTATCTAGGTGCTAGGATCTAAATGAGAGTTTAATGACTTAAATACTCTTAAAATACCCATAAAAACCTAAAATAACCCTCCTCCTATTTTATAAGATTTGGGATGAATTTTTTAAAAGCACCCCAAGCCTTACAGTTAAGATGGCAGATTGCAGACACTATCGACAGGCCGTCAAACTGGACTACGCCCCGTCGTTTGGGGTACGTTGATTGGGTATGCAAATCCGAGAATTGCAAACTATATTGACCCATAGATTCCTTCTATCTACGCACCTTTGTTTGGATGACGAGCCGTCGTTTGGGGGTCGTTGCTTGGCCAATGCCTGGTAGTCTGCCTCACAAAGATGGGGTCCTCCTCTAGAACGCCTTGTGGGTCCTAGGTGGGGTAGTACCCAGATGTTAAACCCCCAAACACGATCATATAGTTCTTAGCAAAATCTCCAAATAAATTCAGTACAAACGAACACATAAAACATGCTAAGACACACATCAAAACACAAGGACGTCCAAAGGCTAACTTTCAAACGTCTTGGACATTCTTAGACGTTTGACCTCCAAACTAACCAAAATCAATATACTGTATTTAAAAACTAATATTGTCCGTATAAGGACCTTATAAAATCATAATAAACACATAATGACATGCAATCACATAAGCACTATTAGTCGAACGTCTTGATCGTCCCTTGACGTTTGACTTCAAATTAAATTGAAACGACTTCAAAACTCACAAACACCTTAATTAAGATATTTATAAGACTTTAGAACTATTAGTAAGCTCTACATTAACCTAGTTCATTTTAGGGGTGTTACATGACAATTTCCGCCCACACTATATGTAGAAAATTTCTGTGTGAAGCAAAGTTCAAAGATAATTGCATATTTCTATTTTCTCTATTTTTATTCTTTAATATAAAGAAGCTACCTAAATTCAAATCCTACAAACAGTTATGAAGTTTTTAAATGATCTCAAATTGTCACAAAATAGAGATCCCCAAGATCTTATAAAGAGTAAAGGGTTGTGCTTTATGTTAGAAGAAACAAGAAGATAGAAATTGTTGTGACTGTTCATAGAAATTAGTATTTATTTAACTTTGACATTTTGGGAGTAACTAATTTAAAAATAAGAGAAGTGTATTATGAAGAAAACTTTTGTTCCTCTCATAATCTTTGTAGACTATGCACTTCTCATCCCTTTCTTATATCCATCTCTTGTTATTTGATATTTGATTACTTATCTTTGTAATTAAGTGTTTTTATTGTAATTTACCTATGTTATTGTTTAATGTGTGAATATTTATGTTAAATTTAAGTTTGTTTCATTGGTGTTTTAACTCTAGAGGTTTCTCTAATAGAGGACCAAAATGTACTCAAGGTTTTTTTGATGATTCAATTTGTGTCTGTAAAGATCTCACTGAATTTCGTTTAATGTTTATGGAGGATTTAGGGGGGAGGGATGGTACAACCTATTTTCAACCCGCAAAACACACTTATGGGTGCTAAATTATGGCAATTTTAATGCGAGAACCTGCAGTCTAGAATAGTCCAGCCAGAGCATTATTTTGATTTCCATAATATTGAGGAAGATCAAAAGCTTACTTTGGCATCATTCTACCTTGATTGTGAAGCATTACAATGTTACTGGTGGTTATTTAGGAACAATCAGTTAGTTGATTGGTCGTATTCTGCTAGTAAAGTGACAATTTGATTTAAACCTAAATAATTTGAGTCCGCGAGAGAGAGATTCACCAATCTTTGGCAAGTAATCTACGTCAATGAATACCAATACTGTCGTGAGGATATGTTGTCATGCTTCCATGAAAAACATGTAGTTTCCGAGGCCACACATATGTTGAACATCTATAATGGATCAACATAACCAACTAAACTTAACCACAATATTTTTGTGAACAATCAGAATTCTAATGTAATGCATGTAGGCTGTTTGATGAATTTTCCGATAGGTTTAATGTTACAATACTAGAACCACACAATGTGCTCATGATGACTAAAGATACCGTTGAATTACATTTCCCTACTGACCCCGAACATTATATTGCCCTGTATAATGTGTCTAATGAGTATGAAGTTGTTAAACATAAGAATAAATGAGAGAGAGACCTCACTTATAATTCCTGTAGAAAATATGTGACTGTCAAGCTTTACCCATTCCTTTTCTCCAAGCTATGCTTGCCCTTCATGTCTTATGATTTTGTGCATATAACATTGTTTTATGATTTTGGGGATCAAACATTGTGTGTGAGCGTAAAAAATGGCTTAACCCTTTTCAATTGGTTTGACACTAGCAACCATACTTCTCAGACCAAACATAACTTTGGAATAAGTTGCTCACAATTTTCTACTCAAAATGCTGGTGAACCACATCCAAGTGTTCTTGCTATCAATGTAATCGCTTATTGTTTTTATTTCCAAATCAACTTAAGAAGGATCTTTATATTTGGGATCTAGGAATTAGTTACAAATTTTGGGTTGCCGCTGGTTCTACAGAAAATTTGGAGTTATTAATAGTGTTTGAAGCAATTGAAAACAAATTGACTTGTTTATATGCAAATTAATCGGATTGGGAGCAGTTAAGCAGAGTTGAATTAGGTATTCATACCTTTAATCCCATGTATTCTTAAAAATGTTCATGGGTAACTCAGAATATTAGGGATCATTGTGATTATTTATGTATGGAGTATGAGTGTGGCGTATCAGAAATAGAACTCCATTTTTATGAAAACAAGTTTGAAACTGAATTTATTATATCAACATTATTTTTGTCTAAGAATTATGAGTACCAATTTAGGCTTTTACGAAGGCAGAACAAATTGATGGCTTTGAGAACTCCTCATTTTGTGTGCAATAATCTCATAAAAGCTATATACAAGCTTTCGCCAGACGACGATTTTGATTGGAACATGACTCTATAACGTGATTCTTATTCCTTACAAGATTTCATTATTTCCATTTAATCTTGGTATGTATGATATTACTCTATGTTATGGTGACAATGCGAATGTGTTTCGAAATACTAGTTTTGTTTCAACTTATATTTTAGTAGTATGGGGTGAATAAGTTTTTTCTCTAAGGTTGAAACCTTTACGCGCTGCTAATATTTTATTGGTTTCTTTGATCCTCTCTTAGAACTAGATTATGTTAGCTTTGATGTGAGCACGGGTCATATCATGTCTAAGCAACTAGAGAAATGTGAACTTGGCTAAAAATTAATTTTTACAAATACAAGTGTTGATGCTCGTCGATATGCTTATGCCCGTCTCTGCAACGTATGTAGCAAGAAAGAAGTTTCTCCCTTGGCTAGCATGTCATATATAAATAGATTGGTTACTCCTTTGGACATTTGCTCCCATTTTGAGTATTCAGCTGTTATTACATTCACTACACACTTTATGGATACCAAAACTTACACTACTGATGTATTAGGAAAGAGATTCTTTGTACTCTAGCCTATGGTCACGAGCAGATCATCTTTTATATTGTTTCAAGATTAGTGGTTGTTGCACGAATTATAGAAGATTATAATACTATATTATATCAAAATGTATCCGTTTGTTTTGGTTGTTTCCATATTTGTTTTTGTTGCATAAAGTATATCAGATAACAAACAATATTATATCGACATTTCACAATTTGGTTTAGATACAGTTGGTGGGGAGCGCACTGCTAACATTGTTCTACACTCGAACCTTGAGGACAAGGTTTTTATTAAGGATTGCAGAATTGTTATGAATCAACCCTGGTCCGACAGGAACTTTGACGTCACAAAATCAGTTATAGGACCAAAAAGGTTGATTTAGGATCAAGTCCTAATTAGAAACTAATTTAAAATGTAGAAAAGATAGAATGAGAAGTTATGCATATTATGAAGAAACCCTTTGTTCCTCTCATCTTGTTTCTAGAGTTTTAATTTCTCATCCCCATTCTTATCTCTATCTCTAGTTATTTTATATTTCAACACTACTCTATATAATTCAAGTGTTGTTATTGTAATTTGGTTGCCTTATTTTATAATGTTTGAAAATTTATGTTTAGAATACGAGTTTGTCTCATAAACCATATAACTATCGTGGGTAGAAAGGTCATACTTTTAATATGATTTCATAGTCCTTTATAGCATAGACTAGTGGATCCACTTAGTTGAGGTGTTCTATATCTCGGAAACTTATAGGATAGTTTTTGTAGTGTGGTAAGATGTTGTATCGTCACTTTATGTCATAGTAATGGTTGTCAAGCAGAAAAAATCCCACAAAATTATAATTCTTTAGTATATAAGTTTATTCAGTTGTTACTTAATGTTTTATATAATTTATATAAACTACATCTGTTATATTGGTTATTTATGTATTGAGTTCAGTATCCATGAAATGTAAAGCTGAGGTGAGCATTTCTAGAGTTCATTTCAATATATGTTATGCCCGGTTTTCCCCTCACATGCTCGCATATTTAGTGTGCTAATGTTATTTGTCTTGTATCATTTTATGATTAGATACAAGTAATCAGGATCAGCATTTAGCGCATCATCGATCCGGTCTAACATCTAAGAGTCTGTTGGTCAGCCTCCTTACATTCCGAAGGATCCCTTTTACTGCTGTACTAGTTCTGGTTTTGTTCTTTTGTCTTTTTAATTTCAGATGTTTATTTTAACACTTGAGTTTGCCTTGTTGGCTTGTTGAATGTTTTCTTTATAACTCTCATGACCCTAAAGTACCCCCTAGAAGTTAGGGAGAACCCTCGGTTCATGGCAAGGTGTAATTGACCATTTGGGGTCTTGTACAAGCCCTTTAACTATCGTTCATTACATGATACATGAAAAGTAGTGCGGAGATAAAACTTTACAAGACATTTAATATAAAAAGGAAATCTTTATAAATAATTAGAAAATCTCATAGTCACAATCTAACTTAAGACACGACATAATAAACTTAGGGACACGTCCCTTAACATTTGAAAGAGATAACCAATAAGTCTTAACATAAGGAACTAAGAAGATAGGAATTAGGCCCTCGGATATATGATGACACACTTTGTCTTGAGAGGAACTTTCCCAAGCTTTGCCTTCTAGACTTCAACTTTGCTTCCAAAACCTACACATAGATAGTATAGAAAAGTATGTGTTAGTACAAAACAATGTACAAAGTATGGAATATGCAAAAAATGAAAAAGGGACATTTTAGTAAAATAACATTTCATGACAAATACTTAAAACATTCATAAATTTAGAAGTAAAACAACATAAGAAACATCATTTAACACTTAGAGAAGGATTTCCATAATTTTAACCAAAAGAAGCACTTTAATTAAACGCACAAAATATTACAGTGTATTCAATTTGAACATGATAGTGAATTTCCTTTAACATTACAGTGACTAAACTGACTCTAATGTAGTGAACTTCCAAAGTATTGCCAACAAGGACGTAAGCATAATTTCTATTGAATTTTCCCTATCTAAGGTCATCCTAAGACTCACTAACATAGGACATTAAGGAAGTATGCATATGCCTCCTTCAGTACGCACCAAAGCGAACCTAAAGACTACCTTCTTTTTGGTGTACTCACCTTGGGAGAACAAGCACCAACTCAATGGCAATACAATAAAAGGACACCCAACAACACATCAAGAATTTCCTTTTGGAATGCCCACTTAGTGCAATGAGTAGAGGGCGTCCCAAACCACCACCTACCCTAAGTAGTACACTCTTTTAGAAGACTTGGCACCAAGACTCCCCTTTCGGAAGTTCCTACCTAGTGCGATGGATAGATAGTGTCCCATATCACAACCTACCCTAAGTAGTACGTTCTTTTAGGAGACTTAGTTCTTTCAATTCAAATAAGACTCACCAAGACTCTCCTTTCAGAATGCCTATCTAGTTCAATGGCTAAATAGTGTCCCATTCCACTACCTACCCTAAGTAGAACACTACATTAGAATAATTAGCACATTGATTTCTTTTGTGGTAGTTAGCCTAACTGACATATACCATGAGATATAGACATGGAATATCAATATTAACCCCTATTGGATGAGGGATCCTTACTTTCCTAGAATGATGTGGGCGCATAGTTAATGGATAAGGAGATTTCTACTAAGTAACTCATTCTCTACTAACGAGGAGTAATAATCTCAAGAGGTACATTAGAATACAACATCTTGACTCATGAAGTGTAACCACCTCTTCTTCATATTCTCTGAGTACTAGGCATAAATGCCCACGGATTCTAAACAATTATAAACTATAGGTTAAGGATAACTAGTGAATACAACATATCAACTCACGAACGACATTCATCCTTTGACCTATCTTAGAAATTTCATAGGACATTGTGGGGTTGCTAATAAACACTTCATCTCATCTCACGTAGAGTGTTCACCCATAAACTCCCATTTTAGGCTTAACTTAGCTTCATTCATTCATTCAAGTGTGAATGTGTGTACATGTGAGCACACCTTGCACATAATCATCATTTCATTTACATTTAACTTCTATACATAATTAGACCTTCATTCATCACATCACATACTTTACAGATTTCACATAATCATATAAGTCCCTTGGACATGGTCCTTAGCATACTTCTCATAACAAGCTTCACAAAACAATTAACAAGAATAACATCATTTAAGTATACTCTCTAGCCTACTTCATATAATAACTTCATAAGTCACATTTAACAAAAATAACATTATTATCATCATATTAATTTACATAAGAAGACTTAATGGCCTGATTCACAATAAAAAAACAAGTAACTTCACATTCATATAATTCAAGTAAACACCACCACTGAGAAGGTGGACCTACTAAAGAGCATTTCGAAATTAAAGCCAAACAACATAACCAACTTACCCTTAGATCCAAGATTTCATCACCTACAACATTTCATTCAATATTCCATCATAATATATCCCTTTGGGAAGTAGCTAAAAAACAATATCAGCCATAAGAAACTAGAGCTCAAAGACTACCAATTCATGCTCATTTAACCCATTTCTTAAGCTAAAATTTGATGAAAAACTTTAACATGATTTCATTGAAGTTTTAACAATAAAATCATAAAGTAACATTAGAAACATCATTATTAAGTCATTCAAAACGTTTTCATGCAAGACCCATATTTAGATTTGAAGATAGAAGAAACTAGGATTGAAAACTCTTTTTAAAATCTTTTGGAAAGGGGATCATTGAATGGAATAGAGTTCAAGGATAGATACCATACCTCATATTGAAGAAATACCAAATATTTTTTTATGAATAAACGACCACCAACAGCCCTCCTAGTTCCTTCCTGACTTCTAGTCTCCAAAGAGATTTGAGAGAGTCTTCTAAGGGAGAGCGATTTTGGTTTTAGGATATGAAGTCAAAAATTAGGTCTTGGGGTTTGAAACACTTTAATATACCTAAAAAACACTAAACATATCATCCTAGGGCTATAAAAGACTTGGGGTGAATTTACCAAACACCCCAAGACTTAAAAGAAAGGGAAAACTTTTGGGGTAGTCTCCATCAATGGACCAACCAACGGATCGTTTGTCAAAGGATGGAACGTTGGTGAGATCTCGTTGGTTAATACTTAGATCTATTTAAAGACTAGACAAGTGACCTTGAAAGTCCAATCGACGCCCATGGTTGATGGACCGTTGGTTGACCAACGGAATGTCCCTTGGGTCGTCCTTTGGTCACTGTTTTGGCAGCTTGGTTCCAAGAGGTGGGGTCCTCTTATAGGGCCCCTCTTGGGTCCTTGATGGATTCGTACCCAAATGTTAAACCGCTAAACATATTCGTCTAGGTATTAGGAACATCCCACATCAATTTAGAGCATATTAAACATGTAAAACTCACTCAAACACATCAAGATACACAATCATTATCGATGGTACACCTTCTGAACGTCATGGGCGTTCTCGGACGTTTGACCTCCAAACTTAACAAAACTTCACTCACTAAATAAAAACACTAATGTAAGTAATTTTAAGTTAAAATTAACTCAATAAACACTGACTAGGGTCTCGTTCATCTTAGTTTGTTTTACGGTGTTACATTCTCCCCACTTAGAACAACATTTGTCCTCGAATGACACTAAACTTCGAAAAAACAAAGAACTCACATAGCATCACATAAAACATTAAGATCATGGTCAAAACACTCAAAATCGAAGCATCAACTGGCAAAGAGAATGATTTCACACTTTCAACCACTACAAACACAAGAACTTTGGCAAAACTTTCACATTCCCAAATCTTCTCTTATCGTTCACTTATGGAGGAACTACCTTCTCCAACATTAAGCTTTATCATATGCAAAACTTTTGCACACATTGAAACTTCAATAAAAGGCAAGACAAATTTTCTCAAAATTCGAAAATCTTACAGTGAACATCACTGTGACAGTGTTAAGCATGCTTCAAATTTCAAAATTGCATTATTTGAACAATTGATCAAGAAGGAATGATTATATGAATTATAATTATATATAAACTCATCTCATAACACATTGAAACCATAATTTATGAAAAATGCAATTTCCTCAAAATTTGGACTTACTTACAGTTAATTCAAAACTTCACTGTGTCACATGCTTAAAATTTCAATAATGTACCTTTCAAGCAATTTTAACAAGATGCCAAGACAATATGAGAGACAAGACTATACTAACTTAATCCAAAGAGCTTGGTAAGTTTCATTAAGTGCAATGTTCGAGTAACATCCCAAACTCCCACTCCCACTTAGTGACCCTTGAGGAATCTCTTGGCATAAGTACATTACATGCAATTCTACTCAACCTTTATTATGTAAGAATCTTGATCATTACAAAACTATTAAGGATTTGGTGTCAAACTTGAATAAGAACAAAAAGGGAAGATGAGGATATCCAGTACCTTTCTACTAAACTCATTCTCCCCCACTTAGGGTAAAGTCATCTTCAAGTTCTCATACTTCAAAGCACTATTGTACCTCTCACAAGGTAATAAATCACACTACCCCCAACATCAAGCATATGACGACTAAATATCAACCTTACAAGTTAAGCATACCACTTCCGTTTAGGATTCAAGCTTTAAAAAACTCCTTTAAACACCACTTCATTCAACTCTAAGGCATCACTTAACTAGATTTCATGGAAGAAAACTCCCTTACTAGGTATTCTTACCACATTTCCTCCTTAGTGTAAACTTACCCAAGAACCTCAACCAAATCACAAGAACAACTATTGAAACATTAACCACACAAGATGGTTGCCCTCAACTCCTACAAAAATCTCCACCTTCTTTCAACATTCCTCGAATTTACACCTTAAAGCATTTCTACCACCATTGAATATAATCACAAAATAACTCCTTTTCTCTCAAAGGCACTTTATTTAATCATTATAACTTATCATGCTTAGAACTACACCACCATAAAGTTTTTCGTGACAACACTTCCAATCTCAAAAATCACACCTAGTAATAAATGTCATCACATCACAATTTTCAAAACTTACCTTCAAATCTACTCTTCTAGCCACAAAAACAAACATAACATCAAAACTCACCTTTTTTCTCTCCCTCAAACTTAGAAACATTTCCCCTTCCAAGAAATCACACGTAGAAGACCACCGGACAAGGGAACATAAGAGAGAGAGGCATTATGGAGTTAAGTTCATTGCGACAATTCAAGAGTAATGAAGAAAGTGAAACTCAATCATCCTATAGCCTCTTGTCCATGGATGTGTCGCGACTCACACTAATGACTAAGATACTACTAGACGAGGCTTGTGAGACTTTTTAGACCATAAACTATTTCCCATAACCTTATGCTCTGATACAAAGCCTGTCACGACCCCAAAGTACCCCCTAGAAGTTAGGGAGAACCCTCGGTTTGTGTCAAGGCATACTTCACCCTTTGGGGTCTTGTACAAGACCTTTAAAGATCGTTCATTACATAAGACATCAAAAGTGGTGTTAAAACTTTTCAAGACATTTAATATAAAAAGGAAATTATTATAAATACTTAGAAAATATCAGTGTCACAAGACACTTAAGACACGACATAATAAACTTAGAGACACAACCCTTTACATTTGAAAGAGATACATTATAAGTCTTAACTATAACATTCGGAAAAATCATGTCTAATGAAGATCCAGTATATGCCCTTAGGATAGCCTATTAGGGGTACACAGGAACACCAATGCCCAATATTGAGAAATATTGGGCATAGTATAGAAAAATTGGCTAAGGGATATTAGATAATTCTCTATATACAAATAAGAAATATACTTTTTGGCTTGTGATACCCCAATCCAAGATTGTTGATCAATAAATGTACCTGCAATGAAGACCCTAAAATAAAATTCTTTTTCCTTTAACTCATAAAAAGGTATGACTCATAAGAGTGTCAAGCCTAGATACAATGTTACGTGATCAATTAAAATGATCATGTGGAGTACGCAGTGCCCAAGGAAATAGTGAGGATCCTTGGCACAATAAGTAAACATTCACAAAGGAACCATAACTAATAGTTATTTAGGAAATTACAACAAACCCATGTGCAAGCACATGTGCAAGACATGTGAAGAATAACCAAAGGAGGGGACCACCCTAACCGATTTCGGTTAGGGTAGTTAAAGGGACAAATACATGCATAAGGGACCATTCCATGTGGGGCTAACTTTCTAACCAATTTTATACTCTAACCTATTGACCCAAATATCTAACTAACCTAGGACTAACCAAAATGGACCCACCAGTGCACCCGACAACCTAGGACCAAAACCGGATTGACACTAACCTAGTACTAGTTAAAGACGTAACCTAGGATGGTCCAAAATGTTAATTATGGTCCTATAAACTAAGGGGTATTTTAGTAATTCCCCTAGGTTACCTAATTAATTTACTTAGAAAATTAATTAATTAATTTAAAATGGCTAAAACCAAAACTTCAAAGGAAATTTTAAGATTTGGGTTAAGACAAGAAAGGGACAACCTAGTACCTAACTTAGGATGGTCCAAAGAGTTAGTTAAGATAATAACTACTTAAGGGTACTTTATTAATTATCCTAGTCTACTTAATGAATTAATTTAGCAACTTAATAAAGTAATTTAAAGGGGCAAAACCGAAATCACAAAGCAATTTCCAGATTTCAGTTAAAACAAGAAAAAGACAACCTACTACCTAACCTAGGATGGTTCAAAGGATTCGTTATGGTCCTAATGAATTGAGGGTACTTTAGTAATTACCTTAGGTCACCTAAATAATTATTTTAAATTATCAAAACGAAATTCTTACACTAACCTAGTACAACTCAAGAAACATCCTAGTACTTAACCTATGATTGTCTGAAAGGGTTAATTTTTATTCCAATGACTTAGGGTTACATTAGTACTTACCCTAGGTACCTAAATTAATTCAATTAAGGATTTAATTAATTAATATAAAATCAAAATGTTGACCAAAACCATAGTCTACACCAATTTCCCAATTTGACTAAGTGTTATGTTCTCGTATGTTTAATCAATTGGACTCGTTTACTGCTAAGTGTTATTATATGAATTAAAACAATGATACTATCTTAAAGATATGCCTGAAAATGTTATGTATGAAGATGTTACAGTCTGTTGTGCATACTTGCTGTTAAAATGATGTTATAAATATGATATATTCATCAAATGCTACTATGATTCTGTCCAAGATGTTTAAAAAATGTTATGTCTAAAGTTATATTATAAGGTTAGCTAAAAAGTATCTCCGTGAAATCATAATTTGAGTGAAATTTGCCTTATGTCAATAAAATGGCTAACAAAAGCATTGTTCAAAATTTAAATGGGAATTGGCTATAATGTTATCTCTAAATAAGTAAAAGATTGGCTAATGTATAATGTATAAAAGCATAAGCATGTTGCACATGAAAATTGGCTTATGCCAACAAATATGGTTATGAAATCTAAGCTCAATTGTTTATGCAAATACTAATTGTATGTCAATAAAATGGCTAACAAAAACATTGTTCAAAATTTAAATGGGAATTGGCTATAATGTTATCTCTAAATAAGTAAAATATTGGCTCATGTATAATGTATAATGTATAAAACTTAAGCATGTTGCACATTAAAATTGGCTTATGCCAACAAATATGGTTATAAAATCTATGCCAAATTGTTTATGCCAATACTAATCGTATGCCAATAAAATGACGAACAATACATTGTCTAAAAGTGATGTATGTAAATGACGATAATATTATGTTAAATAATTAAATTATTGGCTAATGGTTTATACATATTAAATTTATAAATGAACATATGTAGAATTGGCACATGCTAAAATAAATGATTATGTATTTTCATATTCAAAGGTTGAGGCCAATACTAATCATATGCCAATCTTGTGTAGTTAGAGTATCAAATGATAATATAAGCACTTCTAAACTAATTCAATTAACTCATAATTAAGGTCATGCCACTCATTGGGACAAATCCCAACATGCTCTAAAAGAATGACATATGAACTCATGAAACACATTGAATAAAGTGTTCATCGTCCATAAACGATGATATGAATCTACTACACTAAAGTAAGTAAGTACCGTGATTTACAACATAATTAAAGGGGTCTAATTTAATTAAGTGACAAGAATGAGGCGTTAAAGGAAGTGAGATAAGTCTCATTTACACCTACGCTACAATGTTAAAAGAATACTCACGTATGAAGGTGTTAGAAGTTGTAAGCCAGTCTCATTAACAAGAAAGGATGATACGTAAGGAAAATTCACAATTCATAAATGTAAAGTAAGGATGACCATCATCAATAGAGTAAGTAAATCTTAACCTAAAGTAAGCCTCCATAATGCTTGATTCAATACTAGAAGATAAAGAAGAAAAGAACATTCACATAAAAGGGACGAGTAATTATGAAAATCAAATGTGCTAATGCTAATGAATGTGGTTACAATATTATCAGAGGCTAATGTAAAATATAAGAGCAATCTAAAATAAGCCTAAGTAAATGTTACCAAAACATACTCACCTATGAGAATGTAAGGCTAATAAAGAGACCAGTCTCTATGTACACTCTAATGAAAGTATTGAGACTGATGTGTACTTAAAACTAATGATCATATGAGAAACCATCTATTGTGCTATTATGTCCTCATACTAGAAGTCATCTTCCATGACGTATGAGTTGAATGAAATTGAACTTTATACTGAGCACCGATAGGCTAGCTATGAGCGGTGATGGCTTCTTTCGAGAAAGGTGGAGGTTGACATGAGTCTCATGAGATGAGAGCGTCTGGCATGCCGGGTATGGGTATCCTTATATATTCTAGTCTTCAAACCTATACATACAATATAGGGATCTAGCATTGTTCAATTCCCATGTACGCTACCATGTTTTGTGTCACTTCTGCTGTTTATTCCACCTCTTTTCGGTGTGGGGTGGACATTTGATTTCTTGATGCTCACATGATCTATGTTAGTTAATGTTGGAATTCCTCAATGTATGAAAGATAATGAAATTAACGATACCAAATGTGTTTGTGCAAGACAATTAGGAAGTGAAATCATATTCAAGTAATGACGTTAGATCATTCTTGGTCATTGCACTTCATGATCCCGATGAGAGTCTTACACTTCATGCTAGGTATAGATGTTGTTTCCATCATCCTACAAATGAATGAAATGAATAATGTGAAGTACGAATTAACGAATGAAGCAGACTCTGTTTTTTGCTAAATAAGACCCTCGCATGGAGGTCCCATATGTTGGGCACTCACTTGAGATGTCTTATGCTATATCAAAAATTCTAAAGTCTCATGTACAGCAAATGTATAATATATATAAAACATAAAAGTAATGAAATCAATTGCATGATCAATAGAGAATTGATTATGAAAGGTAATGAATATATAATGTAAAAAATGACTCACTATAAGGTAGGGAAATCATTCCTTAGTCCTTGGATTACTTCCCTCGATTAATTATGGGTATGGGACTACAATGAATCATTGCATTTTTAAGTAAAACATAGGACAAAATGAGTTATTGAGCTGCACAACAAGAAGAATAAAAGCCTGAAAATAATCTAAGTGTACAAAGAATAGCTCTCGGCCTAAAGGGATCAAAATTTCAAATCTTCGCCCGAGTTGTTCTAAAATTATGTTGATAATACTAGTATATTTTAATCATATAGAAAATGAGTTTTTTTAATTCATTAAAACATATCATATGCATACCACAATTCACAAACAATGATTAAGAACATCTAGTGACTAAACTTTCCAGAAATAGAATGTCATTTAGGAAGAACTTGCATTGATCATGCATAGCTTTATGTAAATGTGTTCATACACCCATTCTTAGTATAAGTGGTTTACTAACCCCTTACTATTTAATATTTTTATAGGAGGACGGGTTGATGACACTTGCAGTTGTTAGGACTTCACTGTTTCTCAAAACCATTTAATAGGTCCTCATAATTTCGAGGATGCTACAAATTTAGTCTAGTCTTAGTTTTAGACATTGCTAGTGGATGCTGTCCCTAGCGTTTCTTTTGCACCTTCATTTTGAATCTTTGTAATAAGGCCATGTTTGGCAAACTATTTATGATATACTCATCTTTAGTTTCGAATTGATTATTTATATTAGATGGTTGTTCTCTTATGTTGACCTTAGTATAGGATGTATCTAGTTAATAATTATATGAAGTCTATGTAGACTTCATACATATAAAAAGTTTTAAATTTTCCGCAAATTTAACTAGATGAATGTGATGAATGCAAGATGAGGCTTGTTTGCGACCTCAGAAAGGTCAACTACGTCGGTTGCGATCCGGATTCCAGAATCCGGGTCGTGACATTAACATAAAGAACTAAAAAGATAGGAATTATACCCTCGGATATATGTGGACACACTTTGTGTTTAGTTAAACTTTCCCAAGCTTTGCCTTCCAGACTTCAACCTTGCTTCAAAAATCTATACGTAGATAGTATAGAATAGTATTGAGTTAGTACAAAACAATGTACTAAGTATGGCATATGCAAAAACATTCAAATAGGGACATTTTAGAAAAATAACATTTCATGCCAAATAGTTAATACATTCATAAATTTACATTCACTTAGAGAAGGATTTCCATAGTATTTAAAATGAATCATATTACAGTAAACCCACAAAATATTACAGTGAATTCAATTTGAACATTATAGTGAATTTCCTTTAATATTACAGTGACTAAACTGACTATAAAATAGTGAACTTCCAAAGTATTACCAACGAGGAAGTAAGCATAATTTCCTTCATAGTTTCCCTATCTAAGGACATCATAAGACTCACTAAGGTAGGACAAAAAGGAAGTACATATATTCCTCCTTCAATACACACCAAAGAGACCCTCAAGACTACTTCCTTTTTGGCGTACTCAGTTCGGGAGAACAAGCAACAACTCAATGGCAATACAACAGAAGGACACCCAATAACAAATCAAGAATTCCTTTTCGCAATGCCCACTTAGTGTAATGAGTAAATAGCGTCCCATACCACCACCTACCCTAAGTAGTATGATCTTTTTGAAGACTTGGCACAAAGACTCCTCTTTTGGAGCTAGTACAATGGATAGATAGCGTCCAATACCACCACCTACCCTATGTAGTACGTTTTTAGTAGACTTTGTTCAATTAATTCAAATAAGACTCACCAAGACTCCCCAATCGGAATTCATACCTAGTGCAATTGATAAATAGCGTCTCATTCCACTACCTACCCTAAGTAGAACACTCCTTTAGAAGACTTAGAATGTTCTTTTCTTTTGTGGGAGTTAGCTTAACCAACATAGACAATGAGCTAGATATGGAATCCGAATATTAACCCCTACCGTATGAGGGATCCTTACTTTTCTAGAATGAGGTCATTCTCTTAGCTTTTACATGGCTTTCCCCAGAGCTACACCTTTGCGGGTGCATAGTTAAAGGATAAGGATATTGCTATAAGTAACTCATTCTTTACTAATGATCAGTACTCATATCAAGAGGTATATTGGAATACAACATCTAAATTCATGAAGTGTAACTACTTGTTCTTCATATCCCATCGGTGCTAAGCATAACTTCCCACAGATTCTAAACATTATAAACTCTAGGTTAAGGATAACTAGTAAATATCACATCTCAACTAACGAAGGGCATTCATCTTCCGACCTTTCTTAGAAAGATCATAGGATGTAGTGAGGTCTCTAATAAAAACTTCATCTCATATCACGAAGAGTGTTCACCCAAAAAGTCCCCTTTTGGACTTAACTTACCTTCATTCATTCATTCAAGTGTGAATGTGCGAACATGTGAGCACACCTTTCACATAAGCATCATTTCATTTACATTAAAAAAATAGACATTCATTCATCACATCACGCACATTACATGTTTCACATAATAATATAAGTCCCTTGGACAAGATTCTTAGCATACTTATCATAACAAGCTTCATAAAACAATTAACAAGTATAACATCATTTCATCATACTCTCTAGCCTACTTCACATAATATCTTCATAAGGCACATTAAACAAAACTAACATTATTATAATCTTACTTCACATAACAATCCTTCATGGCCTCAGTCACAATAAATAAGTAACTTCACATTCATCTAATTCATGTAAACACCGCCACCAAGAAGGTCGACCATACCACTCAAGAGCATTTCGAAATTAAAGCTAATCAACATAATAAACTTACCTTTAA
This sequence comes from Solanum lycopersicum, assembly GCF_036512215.1. Classification (NCBI taxonomy): domain Eukaryota; kingdom Viridiplantae; phylum Streptophyta; class Magnoliopsida; order Solanales; family Solanaceae; genus Solanum; species Solanum lycopersicum. The sequence goes on from NC_090805.1 coordinate 22,043,893, forward strand.
TCCAAGCTTTCATCACCTACAAGATTTTACTCAATATTCCATCATAATATTTCCCTTTGGGAAGTATCTAAACAACAATATCAAGTATAAGAAACCAAAGCTCAAAGACTGCCCATTCTGCTCATTTAACCCATTTCTTAAGCCAAAATTTGATGAAAATCTCTAACATGATTTCATTGAAGTTTATCATTAAAATATAATAACATTAGAAACATCACTTTCTCATGCAAGACCCATATTTAGATTTGAAGATAGAATAAACTAGAGTTGAAAACTATTTTTTAAATCTTTTAGAAAGGGGCTCCTTGAATGGAAGAGAGTTCAAGGATGGATACCATACCTCACATTGAATAAATACCAATTATTTTTTTTGAAGAAACGACAACCAACAGCCTTCCTAGTTTCTTGTTGATTTCTAGCTTTTAAAGAGACTTGAGAGAGTCTTCTAAGGGAAAGGGGTTTTGAGTTTTAGGAGTGAATTCTAAAATTTAGTCTTAGGTAGTGAAAAACATTAATATACCAAATAATCCCTAAAAATATAATCCTAGGGTCATAACAAACTTGGGGTGAATTTACTAAACACCCCAAGAGGTCAGAGGAAAGGGATAGCTTTTGGGGCAGTCTCCTAAACGGACAAACTAACGGATCGTTTGTCAAAGGACGGACCATTTGTGGGGTCTAGTTTGTTGATACTTATATCCATTTGGAGCCTGGCCAACTTACCTAACATTCCCAATCGACACCTATGGTCGACGGACCGTTGATTGACCAACGGACCGTCCCTTAGGTCGTCATTTTGTCACTGTTTTTGAAGCTTGTTGCCAAGAGGCGGGGTCCTCTTATAGGGCACATCTAGGGTACTAGATGGAGTCGTACCCTAACGTTAAACCCCTAACCATAGTAGTATCTGTCTTAGGAACACCCCACATCAATTTTGTGCAAAATGAACTTGTAAAACTCACTCAAACACATCAAGATACACAATCTCTATCTAGGCATACCTTCCGAACGTCATGGGTGTTCTCAACCGTTTGACCTCCAAATTTACCGAACTTCACCCACTATCTGAGAACACTTGTAAAAAATTTTACCTTCAAATTTATTCAAGAAACACTCATGAGGCTATAGTTCACCTTAGTTCAATTTAGGGCGTTACAATAACATTCTAGAGTTATAGGGTATATATTTATTAATTCTTCCGCTAAGGAGTAATCCAATTCATGGGTTTGCTTTGGGCGAACAATTTTGTAAAAGTGGAAGTCCCACCCGGGGTATAGGCTCGGGGCATGAAAAAAATTTAGTTAGTCTTTGCATTTTAACAGAAAAAATGGTGCCTTAATTATTATACTTTCATTTTATGTTTTAGTTCTTGATTGATAATTTCATAAAGTAATCGAAAGATCTTGTTATTTTGTTGCGAAGAATTGGACTAGAAAGTATTTTCAAGAAGCTTTCCTAGACCAAGCCCTTTTGGTACTTCTTGTGCACATATTTACATTGTTTACATTCCTAGTCTATTGGAAATCAAATTCATTGGAAAGAAATGTTTCACTTACTGATAGAAATAGTAATCAATTTTTTTATTCTTATGAATTAGAAATAATTATTTGTCAACCTTAATATTATGAAACCCCAAATTTTGGAACTTTGCTATCATATTTTCTGTGGCCCTAAGTTAATTAAATTATAATCAATTGTTTTTATACATTTCATTGTTTGTTTGATATTCAGTGCTAATAATTTATACTTTTCAATATAGTAGTAGTTTTACTACACAACTCTTAGAATTTTTTAATTTTCTTAATTATACTAAAGGAAATTATATTGAATTTTTTTTAGAACCAATCCTTGTGGAGACAATCTTTACACTGTAGTATATTTTATTACCAAAGCGTTAATTATATTGTGGTTTGTGCTCATCATAATAGGTGGCTACAAAGAGTTTAGGTAACTCCACTTATTTCATTACTCAAAAGTTGTTTGATAAAGTATATCTCTATAAAGATCATTATCCTAAATCATGTTTGATCCTTTTCAGGATATGAACCCTCCAAAAGCTTACATGAGAAGGAATGCGAATAAGAATGTGGAGCTTGAGGTTCCTCGAGTTTTGATTAGTTATTTGGCCGAGAAAGTTACTCATCTAAAATTTTGAGCTAATTTCAAAGTGTTGCCTCATGATATGACAACTCAATAAAATAGAGAGGCTAATACGCCCGTGAACCCAAATAAGGGTATGGCTGCAAAATTGATAAGGGAATTCACTCGGATAAATCCTCTAGTATTTCATGGTTTTAAAGTTCATGAGGATCATCAAGAGTTCATTTATGACGTGTATATTATAGTAGGCTTCATTGGGATTACGATGGTTTGAATGGTTGAGAGAGTCAAGGGTTTTGCTCAAGTATGGTTTGAACAATGAAAATGTGAAAGGGTGGTTGAGTGGGTCCTTTTGATTGGGAGAAATTCAAAGGATCTTTTCTTGAATGTTTATTTCCTCTTGAAATAAGAGAAACAAAAGATCTATATTTCATTAATGTTCGATAAGGAAATATGAGTGTGAAGGAGTATGCTTCAGAGTTCTCTCAATTGGCTAAATATGCTCCCACTATAGTAGTTGACTATAGGTTAAGGATGAGCAAGTTTGTGTGGGGTGTATCTCACTTCATTTTCACGAACTGTTATAAGGATATGCTGATCAAGGAAATGGATGTTTCTTGTTTAACAGTACATGCCTAAAATATAAAGGAGGAAAAGATTGAGGAAAAGGAACGGAATTCAAAGAGGGAAAGTATCACGACCCAGGGGTACGCCCTAGGTGTAACATGGTCTACAAGACCCCGAGAGGGCTCACACAAGCGAACTTGTCTTTCTTAAAATAAAAAAAATTAGTAGAAATTTTTTTTTTCAATATAATCAAAATCTTCATAAAATGAGTAGAGATCCATTTCACTTGTCTAAATTAATCTAATACATACAAGTTTGAGGGACACAACCCATACAATAGTTAAAAATAAAATAAAAGACATAAGAAAATAATGGTTAAATCCTCGAATACTATGAGGACTCACGAATCATTAAGTTTTTTTCTATTGTGATCCTAGCAACGGGGATGAGAGTAAATATCATCGGACCCTACATTTGGATAAGAAATATAGGCAAGAGTATACATTTGAATAAATACGTCCTAAATATGATGGCTAGATTTAATCATAAACATAACCATAGAATGAGAATTAGTCACCATAATGTATAAATCATAAACATAAGTGTAACTATCCCCAATCACACCCTAGAAGTTAGGGCAACCCTTCGGTAGAAACACGACGTACTTGACCTCTCGGAGGTCTTATACAAGACCTTAGACATCAATCATTGTATATATGTATTAAATGTAGTGCGGAATTAAAACTTTTCACATGAATAATATCTCAAAAAATCTTTCATATAAACAATAGAAAACACTATGTTTTAACATACGCCAATGGTAGACTCAACAGTACTTGGGATACGACCCATACAATCTAAATATAGAAACTTTCTCTATTACAATAGTTTTATTGAAAGATTTATAAAGATACCAATGTACTCAAATTAACTGAGAACATACCCCAACTTTGCTTGAAATAGTCCTAGATTCCAAGCCTTGATTAATGATGCCTCTCACCTACCACCTACAACTTTAGATATAGACAAAATTTATGGAATTAGTTCAATGCATGTATTAAGTATAGCATAATGCATAAAATCATGATGGAGGAATTTTTAGTTGAGGAAGCTACTTAGGAGGCCGAGGCCGATACGATGTCCCAATATCCTCATATTTTTTTCCTTCTACTCCTCGTTTAGTTTGAGATGATGAGTTTCCATTGTTTGTTCCTAGTTTTGGGTCATTTTTAATTTAGATGTTCCCATGATTTACTTATGATTATCGATGTTCATGAAAAACATAATTTATTTATAATAAAATGAGTTTATGCAATTGATTTTTCTAATGTTATAGTGCATTGAGTTTGATTTGCCTATAGACTTGATGAGATGAATGAACAAACATGCCTTAGCTTGGAGTTAAGATATTCCTCCTTAGATGTATGCTTAGAGTATAGATTGTATATAGGCTCCATAATATTGTGTTGAGCATGCTTTTGGCTTGGTGATCATAGTTCCTCCATAAACATGACAAATGTTGAAATTTCATGTATATTAGATTGTTATTTGTTGTTCCTACCTTCCATATGATGCAAGTATGTTTAGCTCGGAGGTTATGATTTCTCATTGTCTGTGTATATTTAGATGAGTTGCATGCATGATGGGATGCTAGTGTTTAGTCGTTTCCAATAAGAGGTATCTAGAATGATTCGAGGAAGAATGTTCCTAAGGGGGAGATGATGTAATACCTCAGAATCTAGTAGACTTATCTAGGCATTAAGTGTAAGGCATGCACTTGAAAATTGGTCCTTTTTACCCTCAACGAGTCCACACGATTCATGAAGGGCACTACTGCTCATGGTGGTGCCGATGATGCCTGCATTATTGTTAAAGAAGGCTGCTACCTCCCATGAGAGCCTAGACATCTAGTTGCGATTACCATGGACCGTAGGAGAACTCATGGTCGTGAGGCAGTAGCTTCACTAGGCTTCCCAAAATAAGGTTCCTCCCATGAGTTACTCGACGGCTCATGAAGGCCACCAAGGGCCATGAGAGACGTCGTAGACAAGAGTTGCTTTTTAAGGTAAGAGAGGTGGCAAACCTAGATACTGGTCAAGGGACAAGGGCATCACAAGGGCCCATAAATCCCCACACGGACCTTTAAGACATCCATGAAGAGTTTTTATTACACTTAGAGTGTAGGTCAACTTCTAATAATCATATCTTTTAGAACAAAATTAAATAAGATCCCATGATAATTTGAATCATGTTATGAATAATGAATTGTATAGAGTGTTTTAGTGTCTTTGAATGAGATTTTATGGATAGAACTGATGACCCAAGTCTTGGTGATTATGGCTATTGATAAGAGCCTTGGAGTTTGGAGTTGGTTGAATATTCCATGGGTTAAAGTTGAGAGGTTGATCAGGGTATGCTACCCTAAATCTCTCTATATAGTGTAGTATAGTTCTTGAATTATGATGATGATTTGTATGGCCCACTTATGGTGGTGGTGCTTAGGTTATATACTTGTGAATTATCTGACGTCGTCGACATTACTTAATGAATTGTAAAACAACGTGGACTCGTTGGCGTTTCATTATGAATTATCATATTATCATGTTATAACTAGAATATGAGAATTGTGATGGTCTTGATGATTTATGGGTTTGTGTGAAGTCAAAGTATGCATTCTCCTAAGTGTCTATATGTGATCATGATAGGATATAGTGATTCCTTGTATTGGTACACTTGATTTTGAAGTATGGAACTTCCTAGTTTCCTATATGATCATTATAATATGTTATGTTGATGATTCTATAGAATTGTGTAGGGTGAATGGCAAGTATACTCAGTTGACCCTATGTGCTATATTATTGTTATTGCAGATGTGATAAGATGATAATGAAGTGTGTCTTTTTTAGATAGACTTATGTCCCTTACTTGATACATGACAAATGTGAATCCTACACCTTGACTTAGTAGGCAAGAACACCCTTTGTCATGAATGTATATGTCCAAATGGAAGATTATCTTAAATATAGCTAAAGAAGGTCATTTATGTGAAACCTTTTAGAATGAAGGTTATGATATCTTTGAAGTTGAAAGTCATAATGGTATCCTTCTCGTGTGAATGGTTGAGTTGAGGTTGGTTGGATGGAACGGCACGAAATCATCATTAGGAAACTTATTGAGATATCATCTTAACCATTGTAAGGCAACTCTAGGGGACCACTTTGGTAAGGTGTGTTATGATTTGGTTATGAAAGAGATATGGAACCTCTTTATGTTCTCCTTTATTGAATTACTCTATGAGAAAAAATTCTAGCACTGAGTGAGTATGCTTGGGTAGTTTCTCAAAACAATATGACATTAGAGACCAAAAAAACTCTCGATATTACTTAACCATGTGCCTACATAGGATGTGTCATACCTTTACCATTGGCAAGTAGAACACCCTCCACCTGAGTAGTTTCACGACTCCAGATTCCATGTATAGGTATTATGGTTTATGTCAGTTATTGCCTATTTTCATCCTGTGGGATACATGCTAGTGTTTGATATGTATTATGATGTTTACGTAGTGGAATGAGACGCTATCTAGACATTGCACAATTAGACTTTGAAAATGTTAGTGTGTGAGTCCCTAGGACTTCTCCAGTACTATTATTGAATGTTCTCTAGTGCTTAATATCTCATAAATCGTCTAATGAACATAAAGACTTAACTGAAGGTATGTTAATGAAAAAACATGTATCTAGAGTAAATTTGAGGATTGGTTCGGTAGACTTGGAGAGGGTGTATGTCGTTCTCTTCTTGTCTTACTTTGGTGATTCTTAGAGTAATTCTAGGTAGGAAGTTTGATCAATGAAATGGGAATAATCTTATCTTAGGTAGTCTAAAGGATCTCTTTGGTGTGTGAAAGTGTTGTAAAGGAGGTCCCCTCATAACCCTAGAATCAGCTTTAGTAGGAGGGTCTCATGTTTATGTGTTTTGATGTGATCTTGATGTTATTTAATGATTTGTGAGTTATATGTTAAGTTTGTTTGATTTGTGGTTTTCTATACTAAGAGATAAGGTTTTACCGTAAAAGAGCATACTTAATACGAATGTCTTTTTCTACCCTATATGAATTCGGTTACAGTAGTTGGGGGGAAAATGTGAAGAAAGGACCACTACATGTGGGACCTAACCTCCCTAAAAATTCTAGACTCTAACCTATCGCCCGAAATAACTAGACAGACTAGGACTTACCGAATTGGACACATTAGTGCACCCGACAACCTAGGACCAAAACCGGGTTGACACTAACCTAGTACTAGTAACGTAGGATGGTCCAAAAGGTTAGTTATGGTCCTTACAAGTTAGGGGTACTTTAGTAATTTCCATATGTTACTTGATTAATTAATTTAGCAGATTAATTAATTTAGAAGGTCTAAAACCATAAATAAAAAGAAAATTTTCAGACTTTGGTTAAAACAAGAATGGGACAACCTAGTAAGTCACCTAGGATGGTCCAAAGAGTCAGTTAAGATTTAAAAGGCTTAAGGGTACTTTAGTAATTATCGTAGGCTACTTAATTGATTAAAGTAAAAACTTAATTAATTAATTTAAAGGGGAAAAACTTAAATCACAAAGCAATAGTAAGATTTTAGTTAAAACAAGAAAAAGACAACCTAGTACCTAACCTAGGATGGTTCAAAGGATTAGTTATGGTTATAACGACTTTAAGGGTACGTTTGTAATTACCGTAGGTCACTTAATTAACTAAATTAGACATTTATTTAGTTAAATTAAAGGGGTCAAACAGATATAATTATACTAACCTAGTACAATTAAAGAAACATCCTAGTACTTAACCTAGGATAATCCAAAAGGGTTAATTTTTGTTACAATGATTTAGGGGAACTTTAATAGTTACACTAGGTACCTTAATTAAATTATCCATTTAATTAATTTATTTAAAGGGGAAAATGAAATTCTTAGGAAAAATTTCAGATTTGACCAAGTGTTGTGTTTTCCTAGTTAATCTAGGAGGGGCTTTTTAGTAATTAGTTGATTAATTTATTAAAACCTCAGTTGAATGATTAAGTGTCAGTTATTAAACAAAAATATCACGTTCAAACTCATGGACAAAAAGTACACAAAAATAGTAAGCAACGAACGCAAGAAAAAGCCAGAAAATTTATCGATTTCTCTAGGGCAATTTCAAGGTTTCTTCAGGGTTTTGTTCAAGGTGGTCTTCATTGATTAAGTTATACATAAGGTATGGGTTTCTCTCCTTGACTTCATTCTATAAGAAAACTTTCTTTCCAACGATTCAAAGATCTTGAAAACTAGGGTTGTTCCCGTGTTCTCGTTAAACTCCTTTGTCCGTAATATCTTTTTCGATTCCATGTTGAGTAGGTTAGATATCATGTTGTTGGTATGTGGTGTTGATTGATATTATGTGTAATGTTCTTGAATTATGAATATATATTAAAATATGAAGTTGTGCTCATATAATTTTAAGTGCGTAAAACGTGAATCATGAATCGACGATGTGTTAGACCCGTAATCGTTTTAAGTGTTGATGTGTTTATCCGAATGTTGCATTGATGTTATTGTGACATTATGAAGGTGTTAAATCTATCAAGTATTAATATTATTCTGTCCAAAATGTCTTTAAAATGATACCCTAAAGTCATGAACCAATATTAGTTAAGAGAATGATACTATGTTAAGATGTGTCCGAAACTGTTTTGTATGAAGATGATTACAATTTGTGGTGTATACCTAATGTAAATGTGACTTGTTGATTATGTTGTGTTCGTTGAATGATCATGTTACACTTTTCAATATGTTAAAAAATGTTATGCCTAAAGTTATATTATAAGGTTGGCTCAAAAGATATCCATCAAATCATAATTTGGGTGATTGTTTGGCTTATGCCAATAAAATGGCTAACAATACATTGTACTAAATGGATGAATGAAAATGGCTATGATATTATGTTAATAATTAAAATATTATCTAATGAACAATATACATATCCTACCAAGCATGAAAGAATGTAAAATTGGCCTATGCCAGCAAAGATGGTTATGTAATCTATAGTTAAATATTTATTGCAATACTAATCATATACCAATCTTGTATAGTAAAAGTATCACATATATTTTAAGCAATTATAAAGAAATTCAATGAATCCATAACGAAGGTCATGCTATTTATTGGGACAACTCCTAACATGCTCTAAAAGATGAACTATGAACATATGTAACTCATTGAAAAAAGTGCTCATCGTCCATAACGATGAAATGAAGCTACTACACTAAAGTAAATAAGTAACGTGAGTTATAACATAATTAAATAGGTAGAATTTATGTAAGTGACCAGAATGGGATGTAAAAGGAAGTTAGACATGTCTTACTTACACCTAAACTACTATGTTAAAAGAATACTCACGAATGAAGGTGTTAGAATGTGTGAGAGTCATCACAGTAACACCTAAGGATAATATGTAAGGACAATTTACATTTCATCAATGCAAAGTAAGGATGATACGTAAGGATAATTCACATTTCATCAATGTAAAGTAAGGATGATATGTAAGGACAATTCATATTTCATCAATGTAAAGTAAGGATGTTATGTAAGGATAATTCACATTTTATCAATGTAAAGTAAGGAGGACAAGTCATCAAAAGTGTAAGTAAATCTCAATCTAGAAGAAAGCCTCCATAATGCTTGAGTCAACATTAGAAGATAAAGAAGAAATGAGCATTCACGTAATGAGGCGTGTAATTTTGTTAATCAATGATGCTAATGAAAATTGTGATAACATTATAAGAGGCTAATGTGAAAGATGGGAGCAATCTCAAATGAGCCTAAGTAAATGTTGCCAAAATGTACTCACCTATGAGAGTCTAAAGTTATTGAAGAGACTAGTCTCTGTGAAAACTTAATGAAAGTATTGAAGTTAATGCACACTTAATACTAATGATGAGATGAGAAATTATCTAATGAGCTATGATGTCCTCATACTAGCAGCAAGATTCCATGATATGTGAGTTGATTGTAATGAAACTTTATAGTGAGCACCGATAGGCTAGTTATAAGTGGTGATGCATTCCTTTAGGAAGGGAGGAGGTTCATGTAACTCTCATGAGCTAAGACCGTCCGAAATGCCGGGTACGAGTCTCCTTATATATCCTAGTCATTGAACCTATACTACAAATATAAGGATCTAACAAGATTTGACTCCCTATATACGCTAGCATGTTTGGATCACTTTGGTTGGTGATTCCACCTCTTTTCCATGTGGAGAAGCCACAAGATTTCATGATGCTCACATGATCTATGTCTGTTAAGGTTGAAGTTCCCAATGAAAGAATGAGTCCATACTCAAAGTATGAAAGATAATGAAATAAACGATATCGAAGGTGTTTGTGCAAGACAATCAGGAGTTGAAATCAGATTCAAGTAATGACATTAGGTCATTCTTGGTCATTGCACTTCATGATACCGATGAGAGTCTTAAACTACATCCTAGGTATGACTGGTGTTTACATCAGCCTACAAATGAATGAAATGAATAATATTATGTATAAATGAACGAATGAAGCAGACTATGTGTTTGCTAAAAAAGGATCTCGGGTTGAGGTCCCATATGTTGGGCCCTCACTTGGGATTTCTTATGATACATCAACGATTCCAATGTGTCGTGTATATGAAATGTATAACATATAAAACATGAAAGTAATTAAATCAATGGCATGGTAAATAGATAATTGCTTATAAAAAGGTAATGAATATATAGTGTAAAGAGTTACTCACTAGAAGGTAGGTTAATCATTCCTTAGTCCTTGTATTACTTACACCGATTCATTGTGGGTAATTATTGCATTATTAAGTAAATCATTGGACCAAATGAATTATTGAACTACATAACAAGAAGAAGGAAAAGACTGAAAAATAATGAATCATTGCACTATTAAGTAAATCATAGGACCAAATAAATTATTGAACTACACAACAAGAAGAAGGAAAAGACTGAAAAATAATCTAAGTGTACAAAGAGGAGGTCTCGACCTAAGAGGATTGAAAATCTCTAGTCTTCGCCCGAGTTGTTCTAAATTTATGTTGATGATACTAATGTCTTGTAATCATATACAAAATGAGTTGTGCACTTCGAATGAATTAAAATACATCATATTCATACCACAATTTACTATTTGTGTACTAACCCCTACAATTTACTATTTTACTGATGCAGGTTAAGGGACAGATTGACGACTTTTGCAACAGTTTGGACATCAGCATTTCTCCAAACCATTTGGTAGGTCCTCTAATTTTGATGATGCTACAGTTTTATTATAGCCTTAGTTTTAGAAAAATATAGTGGATGTTGTCCCTAGCGTTTCTTTCGTACTTTCATTTTGAAGCTATTGTAATAAGGCCGTGTTTGGCAAACGTATTTATGATATATTCTTATTCTATTTAAAATTGATTATTAAGATAGATGGTTGTTATAATTATGATGAGCTTAGTATATGATGAATTCATGAAATAACTATATGAAGTCCATGTATACTTCATACGTTTAAATGTTTTAAATTTTCCGCTAAAAATAACCATATGAATGTATGAATGCAAGATGAAGCTTGTCTGCGACCTCTAAGAGGTCAACGACACCGGTTGCGATCCGGATTCCAGAATCCAGGTCGTGGCACATTTTTGGTGACAATTAACTCAGCATACACATAAAAGGAGCATGATACGTCAGCCCAACATATAAGCAACTCAAGCAACACTTGTGCAATGCCAAGAATAGAACCCCATAACCCCATCAAAGCTAAGTATCACATTGAGACAACTACTTCATGCCTGCATCATAACTCCACATTTTTTATAACATACTTTTTTATAAAGTCATATAACTTGACATACATAACATGGAATTAAATTAATCATACAAGACCACTACAAAGACCCTCCCTTGGGATCCCACATGTGAAATAAGTAAGAGAAGTCTCATATCCTCCCTCACCCTATGTTGTAACCTTTGAAACAAGTACTAAAAATAATCGACATACTTGACTTATTCATTTCTTTCATAATTACATTAGGCAAAGAAGTGCAATAACAAAAATGAGACCATGTTTGCTACAAATAATCCAGTGTTCTCCTCCCACACTGAAAAGAGATGGTTAACACTTGACTAAGGTGTAACCAATCATCATAGATATCTTAGTAGATCCTATAATCTATAGTCCTATGTGGGCACATAGTTAAGGGTCACGTAGATTCTTACTAGAAACTTTGACTTAAAAGTGTCCAATTGATATGGGGGTATTTTTCGGTTAAAATTTTTTTAGATCATACATAACCCCTTTACAAATCAAAAAACCCCCCAATAACCAATAACAAAAAGAAATAAAAATCTTAACCAATAAGAAATAACAAAACAAAATCTTTCTCTTCCAAAGTTCTCCCAAAACCACCATTGAAGAAGAAGAGAAATTGCAGCAACTTTTAAGACGAATTGATCAAGGTTTCAAGCTTGTTGTAAGGTCATAATCTAAGGTATGTGAATATTATTTATTCATGTATTCTTCCATACATGAATCCCCTTAGTTTCCCCTTCAATTGTGAATCCGAACAACCTTAATATAGAGAGGGTTGTGATTTCATTGTGGGTAAGGCTTTATTGTGATCACAATCTAGTAGGTAGCATTCAATGATGTGTATATGATGATTATATGATGTTTTTATGGAGTAATGATCGTGAATTATGGTAATTAAATTTGAAGGTGATCATGGTTATATTTGGCCATTAGAGACTAGATGATGGTTTTGTATGGATTCTTCCTAAATTGATTTTATTACATATAATCGATCGTGATTGAATCACCAAAGTATGAATTGAACTGTATTTGATGACTAATATTGGTCTTTATTGAATTAAACAATAAATAAGGAGTTATGACTATATTCACCTAGAATTGAAGAATGACAAAAGAAAGTTAAGGCTAGAAGACTCTATAATCTACCTACGAATGAATATAGAATGAATTTATGAATAATGAATATTATGATGGTTGTGTTTGATTTAGATTTAGTATGATTGATTTAGAATGATAAATTTCACTTGAGCATTGAGAGATAGTCTAGGAAATCCCTCCATAAGAGAAGGTTGAGCAAGGCTTGACAAGTAAACCTTGGAGTACATGCTTGGCTCTAAGTAGATATGCAAAGTCAGACGGATGGTATAGCAAGGGTGTCCAAACTCCAAGTAGAAAGGAGAGTCACATCTAATAATTCTGATGACTATCCAAGTAGGTCTTATGAGGCGGGAGTCCTTCATGTAGTAGAGTCCAGGTATCGTGGAAGATATCTCCATATCCTATGAATTTAGACAAACTTGAGAAGCATCTTGTAGTGTTCGTAAGAAATGAATGAACTTAGACATTACCAAGGGGTATCTCGTAGTGTTCAAAGTGTGAGAATGAACTTAGACCTTCCCAAGGGGTATCTCATTAGAAGAACACATACAAGTGAGTAAACGTTTTACTCTACACTTAATCAAAGTCATGAGAAGATACTTTCAATGACATAATGATCATATTGTACGTACTTGCATACTTCATAGTCAATTGGATAGTCTAGTGTTAAAGATGAGTAATACATACTAGCAGCATCACAATCACACATTGGACAAAGAATCAGTGCAATCAAAGTAAATCATCTTTCATAATTGAATTCAAGAAAAAACCAACCTTCATACCTTATTTTCCATTCGATTCCTTCTAACTTCAACTACAAAAGAATAGATAGAAATTACACATAGAAGGTGAATTCAAGAAGTAATACATAGACCTTACTATTTTACACATTTATATAATCATCTTCTCCCACAATTGCAATAGAATTTCAAGGCATAATGAGTGTAGGGAAGAACAATGGCTAAAAAGGGCAAATCTTGATTGGTTAACAATTATTGACCATTAATACTTAGTTAAACAATTATGAAAGGCTATAGTTTATCAAAATTTTATTAAAAATTGTGTTTTTTAAAGATAAACCGTGTCTATATTGAAGCCTTAGACGTTTGAATGTTAGCCCTTGAGACGTTTGAGAGTTATCCCTTGAGACATGCATATGTGACTTGAATGTCCCAAAATGTTTAGATGTGTTGCGTATGTTTTTTTTTTGGGTGAAACTGATGTGGAAGGTCCTTGACATGATAAGGTTTATATTTACATTTGAAACGTCCAGGTATGACTAACCAAGGGCCTTGCAAAAGTCCCTAAAAAAGGACCCAAAGTTTGCCTAGACACTGCATTGGCAGTGTCTACTAACGACCGTCAATCGACGGCCAGTAGTTTCATCTATGCCATATCAATAGTGAGGCGTTGATTGATACTTTTCCTGGTGAAGGCTCAAGGCAGTTTCCAAGACTCAGACCCAAACGACGGCCTGTAGTACGATCCGTCGATGTACCTAATGGGGGTCGATGGGTCCATCGATGCAGGATGCAACAACTGCCATGCACACTGCTTAATTTATGGAATAAATGGGAAATTCACCCCACGTGATAAACTAGCCCTAGTTGATTTATTTTTTTATATTTGGTTTAGTAAGTGGGTTAAAAATGCAACAACCCCATTCCAAATCCTTAAAATAAAATTAGACTTTCCTCTGCAAAAATATCCTCTCTAAAAACCTCCATTGGAGATGAAGCTCAAGAACAGCTTGGATCTTGTATTTCCATGGGTTCTTCATCATGTTTCACTATTTATTTTTTACAATTAGTTATGGTTATCCTTGATCTCTATTAAAACATCCATCTAAAAAGTTATTCTCAAAGTTTTTAAAGAGAAAATATGATCAAACCGCTTATCTTCAAATCTATCCATGGGTTCGTTCTCAAAATGCTTTTTAAGGCTGCCTCGTGATGAATTTATATTAATATGTTGTTTGTAATGTGAATTTCAGTTCAATTGCATGATGCACCCTTGCCCCCTTAAAATCTCTATTTAGCCTATGTGTGGGATTTGTGATCTTGACTTTATGTTGATTGAATTATGATTCTAGAATGTTGAATTGCACGTATCTGATTCATATGATGTAATGTAATGTTCAATTATGTGTTATTTGTCCAATGTGGGTTGATACTTGAAGACTTGATCTCTACTTCCAATTGATTGTTAATGTATGACATTCACTGTAATCTCGACTCTATAGAGCATGAATGCAGGATTTGCTTAAGTAATGATAAGTGTACCTACTGCCTTATATTGATATAATGTATGAATTATGGGTATGAATCCTTGATTATCAAATCGAAGGAGTTTTGGTAAGGATTGATTACATTCTTTTAGCCTATAGATTGATATTGTAATGTACATGATGTGATCTCAATTCTAAGTTAGATGAAGCATGATTTAGACTTTGTTATTATGTCTTTAGTTACTTCCTAGATTGATATTATTTGTGAATTATGAATGTTGATCATTATGATCAAAGTAAGGTATATTACTAAGTTATCTATGTCTCTCTACTCTTTAATGAATTGGTGATGTAGTGTACTAGTTTGTAGCATGATCTTTTAGTGACTTTTACATGATTTCATTTATGTTAAAGTACATATAACTACTTCCATATACAAGAACTATTGATGAAAATTGTGTATTGATCAATGATGATTAGAGGTTGAGGAATTCGTAAAAATGGTTGTTCCCCTATACTTTCCAATAGAATTGGTAGTTGATGAAGCCTTGTATGTAATTGTGTGGTATGGTCCACTTATGGTGGCGGTGTTTAATTTATTGTCTATATATATGTGATGTGATCATGTCCTTGAAGGCAATTATATTAGGAATGTGTGTTGGTGATGATCACCCAATGTGAAGTCCCATGCCTAGTCTCCTATACTAGTTGTTGTCTAGGTTTTATGACTATTGTATAAGCATGTGTATAGCTATGTTAGGGATAGTTTTAGGTTCTCTTATTAATGATTTTTGATGGTTTATGATCCCTACCTATGTACCCTTATGTGAATATGTGAATAGCTAAGGTTAGGAGCCTTAAGTGTAATATGAAGTTAGATTGTCTTCTATGCTAAATTGTGGTGTGTGGTCTATGATCTATGATGCATTGTGGTCCTAAGAGGGTGGATTACTCAATGTGTTGTTGATAGACTTTATGTGATCATGTTTACCAATTTACACATACTCAGGCTTCATGCATGCTTACTAGTAGTATATGTTGATGAAGTCCAATGAAAGGTATTCTCATATACACTTACCTTGCTACTACACATCTAAGGTATATGTGCATGAAGCATGTTATTTATTCCCTTAAATAGGATGACTTGATAGGTCTACTAGTATGGGCAAGGGTATTTGACCTTGTCTATGCATTGCACATCTCTGTCTTGATAGGATAGATCCTAGGTTTGGTTTTCTATGTACATGAATATGAATTCATGATTATGTTAATGTATGAACATGTGTGGTCTTAATGTGTTATGTTAAAGGAAAGCTCATATATATGTTTATACACACACAGAGAAATGATGATCTAGTCAATAGAGGGGCGCTTGAAAGGTGTTCTCAAGAGTACCTTTAACTAAAATAGGTGCTTGAATATTCTATGTCCATGTGAAAGGGTTTCTCATATGATTTAGGTTGATGAAATCTCATCTATGACCTATATGCTAAGCATATTAGTATTCAATCTCCTAAAGCCTATGTTTTTATAATGCATTGTTAATAAAGGATTTTTAATAAATGGGAGATTAGCTTAGCACCGAGAGAACTTGTAGTTTAGGGGTGTCCCTTCCCATTGTATGAAGGTAGGTCACTATAATCCTCACTAGGTGGTTAGCCTCATAGAGTAAAGGGCATAGAGTGAAATTTTAATAAGTGGATAACTATAGTGTCTCAATTGGCATAAAGATTTCCGCATATACCTCCAAGATACATAACTATGCTTTCCATATAGGATATAGTAAGTGATGTCACTTAGTAGGCTAGCATGTGTTAATATTCTACTTTGGCTAACTAGAGCACCTTCCATTGGTGTAAGGCTCTACAAAACTAAATCCCATGTTAGCAACCATGGTCTTAGCGTCAGTAAAGGCTATAGTTTCCCCAAAGTAAAATAGACAATAGAAGTGAAGAACTAGGTCCTAACTAGGATTACCTAAGGGTAGTTGCTAGGTGAAGGTTGTGGTATGGGACTTCATCTATGCATTGCACATGTAAATCTTGAAGGTATTTCTAGGAAGGTATCCTAATGTGTATGTATATGTTTAAGTCTCTATACATGACATTGTAGTATTCCTTACATGTTGTGATGATATGAATGGTATGAGTCCTAATGGGTCTATATGATAAGTTCTCTTCGTATGTGAATAATGATGGTCTTATTGACGATATGATTGAAGGTCCTACATTATATGCATATAGTTGACTATAATATTATGATTGATGTATGAAGTACATGTTATGATGCTTGTGGTCTTATAATTGGATTACTAAGTATGTGTGAGGTTATGGTATTAACATGTACATTGCACTGGTAGACTTAGATTATGATTGTGAGTAATGTATTATGTTAAGGGTAGTGTGAAGTGTGTGACTTGTTATATGAAATGGTCCTAAATAGATGTATTGACTTGAAAGGTTGTATGTATGGATTCCTTATGGCCTTAATGTGATGCTTTAGTATGGATAGTGTTATGGGACATTATCTATTCATTGTAGCAGGAGTCAGTAGAAGGTTACTGGGGAAGGTCAATAAGTTAGAATAAGAGGAAGTTCTTACGAGAGTTCACTGTAAATCTAAGTGAGCTTACTGTAAAGTGGTCTTAAAATGTGACTTAAATTCTATGTGTGATTTTAAGCGATATTATGACTATGGTATATGTCTAAATGAAATATGTAAGTTGTATAATGCTTAATGTATCAAGTTTTACGAAGTTTTAAGAAAAAGACATAATCCATGATTTCAAGTAAAATGTGCCTTTTTAAATGCATATTTTTGCATGGTTATCATAATTAATGCATTCTTGTATTTGTCTGATGTACTGTGGTTTCATGGTATTTTCAATGCTTTTCCTTATGTTTTGTGTGTGTCTAACGCCTTTTTGTAGTGATTTTAATGTACTTTTCTCTTTGTTTGCAAGAAAACTGTCTAAAATAAAAACGCGGAAGAACTGTGCTGACATTGCAGAAGTGATGAACTACAGAGCCATCGACGGTTTGTCGATCCCTCGACAGTCCGTAGGTGGCAACCGTCGTCTTAAGAAAAATGCTACTGAAGGAAGACCAGGGAATTCTAAACAAGTGTGGGGATACAAAATCTATCGATGGACCATCATATCCACGATGGACCGTCCTGCACATCCTTGATTGCTAATAGAGAGTAGCCCAACACGCGTCTTGAAAAGATTATAAAGTATTGAGAAACATAAGCCATCGACGGATCATCGCGCACTCAACGGACCGTAATCCTGGTCCATCAATGGTAACAATAAGCTGGAGAATAAAGCAACTGAAAAAAGATTTAGTGTGGAACAACGGGAGTCCTCGATTGTTCATCGTTGCCACGACGGTTCGTCGGTCTGGTTGTCGACTCAAACGCGTTTTTGGACATATTTTTATTAAATAGATTTCCTTTTTCTTTAGGACTTCTTTATTATAAATACTGGTAAAAACCTCATTTTTGAGGTTAGACTTTTAATTTTTTTTCTGACTTGAATATTGGTTGTTAAATTTTAGGTTTTGGAAAATATTTCATTTTTCTGGAATCTTTTGATGCATTATTTTCTCGAATTCAAGTGATTTTCTGGATTTTCTTCAATCTCATCAAAGTAAGTACATGAATTCTTTTCTAATCAATATGAATTGTTTAATTATGCACATGTGTAACTAACTCCATAACTAGGGTTGTGGGAACCATGAGTAAATAACAATGTAAAAACTAGCTAAAATAACAACTCTATAATAGTACCTTTCATATATTGTTAATTCTTTCGTTTAAAAGTTTTCTTAATGAGTGAACGTGTTAGAACTCACCTTTTTGCTATTTTCCAAACCAGAAGGTAGATTATAAGAAAAGAATTAACAAAGTAGATTTAGTATAGACCATCTAATAGGCTAGTGTCGATTGGTGCGAAGTAACAACTAAGCCGCACATCGATTATGATGCTTAATATGAGGTAAAGGTAGGGTTTAGTAAAGCATACACATGTAGCCGGACTAAGGTGCAGAGTGAAACTCCCTATTTGCCCGACCAAGGAATTAGGGATATATAACTTACCACTTTGCATGCAACATACAAGGAAGGGATTGTTATAGATAGAATTACCGCGTTACGAACCTATGGGGAACACTTATGCGTAGTTAGTCTTATCATTTGATAAACATCAATGGTTCATACTTGCTACTTGTTTACTTAGAAATATTTAACTCCTTTTTTTTATTTAAAATCACTCTTTTATTACCTATTTTCGGAAATGGCTTGATTCAATAGAAGTAATTGTAGGTTAAAGTTAAGTCTAAATCATTTTCCTCATGGGATTGACCCCAACCTCATTGTTTAGTTCTTTACCTCATACGACCTTTATACCTATTTTCGAGAAGTAAATTTGAGAGTATCAAATTTTTGCGCCGCTACCGAGGAAAGTGCCTTTTAGATTAACTTTAAACACATTTCCAAAATTTAGTCAACAATTTCCTATTTTTACTTTTTCTCTTTGTTTTTGTCACTCACATGTTTAGCTTTAGTGTATGCCATGTACATGGAGTCTAGGAGAACCAATATTTCCACTTGATCCATAACTAAACCGCACACTTCGCCAAAATGAATTTCAGAAAAAATCCTACTTATAAGATGACGATAAAAACCCATAATTTACCCCGCCGGTGTTTGCTTATAATCAAGTGGTTGTTGATAACCCCGGTGAAGATAATGCGAGGAGGAAACATCCCTCCACATGCCCTCAAGAGTAATATAGGGGAAATGTTAACATCACTGACTCTAATGGGCCAATTGTCCTACCTCCTCTACCACAGGGTCATACATTTGTGGTAACTAGTAGTCTAATGCAAATGCTGACGGCTAGAGGTTTGTTTTTGGGTGTATCTTCTGAGGACGCACATGCTCACATCACCAAAGTGAAGTGGGTGTGTAAGAGTTGTGTGGGGAGGCCTAATTAGAAAATGGGCATCATTAGGTTAAGAGTGTTCCCTCTATCACTGACATGAGAGGGTGCTATATGATTTACCGAGCTCCCCTATAACTGAATCTATACTTGGAATCAATTAAGGGATGTGTTCTTTGCATATTACTCCACAGTGTCTAAGAAGTTATACCACAAATATAGGGTGAACAACTTTGTGGCACTACTGGGAGAATTCGTTAGTAGTTCTTAGGATAGGTTCACCTCGTTCTTGAGAAGTGTTTCCAATAACCGCATTGATGATGAGTATCTAAAAGATTATTATTGATGAAAAAATGATAATAATAAAGCAATACTGGATACGATAGAGGGTGTTTCTTATATAGAGTGTCCTTATGCTGAGATCGCCGAGAAGATAGAGAAAATCTCCCAAAATAATAAAGTTTGGAGCACTCAAAATTCATTTACTAGGAGAAACACTTTTGCAGTGCAATCCGCAAACAACCCAGCCACAGATAAGATTCATGAAGAAAACTACTTGTCTAAACCACCCCCTCCGACTGATGAGTATTACTATGACGAGGACTCTTATGCTGTAAATGAGCAAATGAGGTGTTTTCGACCAGACGTCCAAGGCTCCAATAAGGAGAATAAGTGACGAGGTCAAGGAAATAAATATCGGAACTATGGTAATTACAACAGAGAGGGTCATTATGTCCGATATGGAATTACAATCGCGATAACAACTTCAACCGGGGTAATTATGCTTACAAAAATGATAGGAGTAGGCCCTGTGTTCCACCTTAAGATCGTGAAGTTGCTCCTAGGGATGGTGGAGGTATGTTGCAGAAAATGATGATAAGGTTTGATGCTAGTGATGAGTACACTAAAGAGTTGAGGAGTGACTTAGCGAGTATTTGGCAAATAGTTAATGCACATGCAATGTCGATCAAGCATCTTGAGTTGCGAATGTCCCAATTTCTTCGAATGTGAACCCACCCCAATTGGGCACTCTTCCAAGCAATATTGTCCAAAATCTGAAAAATGATGGACATTGTATGGCAGTCACAACTCAAGGTGGTAAGAAAACCATTGACCCACTGAGGTCATCTGGTGTAGAAAATGTGATTAGAGATAAGGTAGTGAAGGTTAGTGGTGAGTTAGGAGGAAAAATTTGGAAGGAAGCTGAGGTACCCCAAAAAGTGACCCCAATGCCTAGACCACCACCTCCATTCCCAGAGAGGTTAATGAAAAAGACCGAGGATGGTAAATACCAGCGTTTTATCACTATGCTCAAACAGCGTTCCGTCAATGTCCCTTTGATAGAAGCTCTTGAACAAATGCCTGGTTATGCCAAGTTCATGAAAGATATGGTCATTAAGAAAAGATTGGTCATTTTTGAGGATGATGATAGAATGCAACATTGTAGTGTTGTTTCTACAAGGTGTCTAGTGCAAAAGAAAGAAGATCTAGTTTCTTCACTATTCCATGTATAATCGGTTTATTATACTTTGCGAAAGCATTATGTGATCCTGGGGCAAGCATAAATCTCATTCCTTTCTCTATTTACAAGAAGTTGGGTTTGGGTGACCAAAAGCCCACTGCGATGCGCCTACTGATTGTTGATCGAATGGTGAATAGGCCTATTGGGATACTTTACGATGTGTTTGTAAAGGTTGAGTCACTCATATTTCTGGTCGATTTTGTGATTCTGGATTGTGAGGTTGATTTTGAGGTGCTTATTATTCTTGCGAGGCCATTCCTTGCTACGGGTAGAGCCTTGGTTGATATGGAGAAAGGGAAAATAAAATTTCGTTGAACAATAAAGAAGTAATTTTCAACATTTGAAGGTCCATGAGGCAGAGTGGTGAGATCCAATCGATATCTGCCATATCTTATAGGGTTGAAAATTCATCTGAGGTACAAATAGAAGAGCGTCTGGGTGTAGAAAAACTAACAGCAGTGATCATTAATTTTGATAGTAATTGCATTGAAATATATGGGTCATTAGTCGGGACACTTGATCGAGGTGATGTTCAGTGTAAACCAAAGAAGTTGGAGTTAGATATGAAGCATCGCGAGCCTCGACATGTGAAGCCATATATAGAGGAGGCTCTAAAAGTAGAACTTAAGGATCTACCACCTTATCTTAGGTATGTATTCATGGGAAAAGGTTACACTTTGTTGGTAATTATTGCATAAGGTTTGAATGTTCATCAAGTTGAGAGTTTGGTGGAGGTGTTAAAAAGGTTCAAAAGAGCTATTGGGTGGACTATTGTGGATATTATGGGATCCTTCCCAAGATTTGTTCACATAAAATCCAACTCATGCCCAATCATAAGCCCAGTATTAAACACAAGAGACGTTTAAATCCACCTATGTAAGAGGTGGTGAAGAAGGAAATTGTTAAGTTGTTGGATGCTGGAGGGATATATCCAATCGCTGATAGTAGTTGGGTATGCCGTGTTCACTGTGTACCTAAAAAAGGGGGAATGATTGTTGTCCCCAATGAGAAAAATGAGCTTGTACCAATGAGACGGTGACCGGATGGAGGGTATGTATGGATTATCGGAAACCAAATGCATGGATAGAGAACGACCATTTTTCTATGCCCTTCACGGATCAGATGTAGGATAGACTTGCAGGAAAGGGGTGGTACTGTTTACTTGATGGTTTTTAAAGTTATAGTCAAATTTCTATTGCACTTCAAGATCAAGAGAAAACAACTTTTAATTGTCCTTATGGAACCTTCACGTTCAAGAGAATGTTGTTTGGATTATGTAATGCACCGGCCACGTTTCAGAGATATATGATGTCGATATTCTCAGATATGGTAAAGGACACTATTGAGGTGTTTATGGATGATTTCACAGTGGTTGGTGACTCCTTTGAAAGGTGTTTGAGTCATTTGTCTGAGGTTCTTAAGAGGTGTGAAGATTGCAACCTTGTCCTAAATTCAGAAAAATGTCACTTCATGGTGAAAGAAGGTATTGTATTGGGTCATCCCATTTCAGAGAAGGGCATAGAGGTTGCTCGAGCTAAAGTTAAGGTGATAGATAGACTTCCTCCACCCACCTCGGTAAAAGGTCTGAGAAGTTTTCTTAGGCATGCAGGCTTTTACCAGAGGTTCATCTAGTATTTTTCAAAGATTGCACATCCTTTGTGCAAGTTGCTTGAAAAAGAGTATAAGTTTTATTTTGATGAATCCTGTCTTAACGCATTTGGTGAATTGAAGGAAAAGTTGGTGTATGCACCTATCATCATTTCTCTGGATTGGAGCAAGCCATTTGAGGTGACGTGTAATGCGAGTGGGGTTGCTCTTGGTGTGGTATTGGGTCAAAGAAAGAACAAAATCCTTCATCCCATTTACTATACTAGTAAATCCTTAATGAGGCCAAAATACTGATCATTCTGCTTTGAGATATTTGATGGCAAAGAAGGATGCAAAAACGAGGCTTACTTGTTGGGTATTACTAATGCAAGAATTTGACTTTGAGATGAAAGATGAAAAAGGAACAGAAAATCAAGTTGTTGATCACTTGTCCCGATTAGAAGATGAAGCAATGATGAAGTTAGGTGAAAAGGCTGAAATTGATAATAATTTCCCTGATGAGCATGTACTGGCTGCATCCCAAGACGTGATTCCATGATTCGTAGATTTTGTGAATTATCTAGCTAGTGATATCGTCCCACCAGACTTATCCTTTGATCAAATTAAAATATTCATGATGTGAAAACGTTCTTTTGGGATTTTTAATACTTATATAGGAGTTGTGCTAATGGGCTTATTCGGCTTTGTGTGCCGGAAGTTTAGATGTTAAGTGTTTTGGAGGCATGCCATTCTTCGCCTTTACGTGCGCATCATAGTGGTACCTGGACTGCTCAATAGATCTTCCAATGGATACTATTGGCCAACCATCCACTAAGTTGCTAATGAGTTCACCAAAGGCACGTGATAGATGCAAAAGAGATGGTGGCATTTCAAGAAAGCAAGAGTTTCCTATAAATCCCATTCTTGTGATTGAATTGTTTGATGTGTGGGGCATTGACTTTATGGGCCCTTTTTTGAGTTCTCATGGGATGAAGTACATTTTTTTCTCAAAATGGGTAGAAACTATCGCATTTTCGAATAATGAAGGGAAGAGTGTCACCGCGTTCTTGAAAAAGAACATATTTTCTAGATTTGGCAACCTAAGGGCTATTATCAGTGATGGAGGATCCCACTTTTGCAACAATATGTTTAAGGGATTATTGAAAAAATATGGGGTTCGCCATAATGTGGCCCCTTCTTACCATCCTCAAACCAGTGGGCAAGTTGAGGCTTCAATCATGGAGATTAAGCAGATTTTGGTAAAAATGGTGTTGCTAGTAGAACGGATTGGTCAAGGAGGCTTGATGATTCTCTTTGGGCCTAGAGGACAACATAAAAGACTCCCGTAGGTATGTCCCCATACCAAATTGTATATGGAAAGGCTTTTCACTTACCGGTTTAATTAAAGCATCAGGCCATGTGGGCAATGAAAAAGTTTAATATGGGTCAGAATGAGGCTGCGAAACAGAGGTTAAACGAGTTGAATGAGCTTGGCGATTTTTGCTTGAAGGCATATGAAAGTTCATCCATCTACAAATAAAAGATGAAGAAATACCATAACTATAATACTGACAAGCGCGATTTTTGGGTTGGAGATTTGGTGCGTTTGTTCAATTCTAGGTTGCGCTTGTTTCCGAACAAACTCAAGTTCAAATGGGCTGGCCCCTATTTTATCACCCAACTATTCCGTCATAGTGCGGTTATGTTGGAGAACAACGAGGGTATGAGGTTCAAGGTGACCGAGCAACGAATCAAAATCTATTTAGGGCATGTTTAAACGACGAATGAAGTGATCGAGGCATACCATCTTAGTGAAGTCTGAGTAATCAAGATTCCTCCGTCGTTCCAGAATGTTAAATCAAGTGATGATTGGTAGGAAACCCAATATGTATCCTCTAGCCAACTATATGTCTTTCATTATTTTCTAGGCATAGTTGCATTATTTTTGCTTTGATTACTTATGTCATGTCTGAATGTTCCTTTATTTTTCATTAGAAGTGTTGGATAAAGCGTAGAGTAGTATCCGTCTCCAAAAAGTATCCAAAAAACACAAAAACATAAGATTAATGCGTTTAAATGTGAAGGGACCAAATAACCAGAAATATGCAGAAAATTGGTCTGGTGTACCCATCGACGGGCCCATCAACAGACTGTTGTCCATTTGACGTACCGTCAGTATGATCCGTCATGCCCTGATATGTTCTTTAAACTTTTCTAAGTTAGGGCACTATCGACAGAGGGTTCGATGGATAGTCGACCAACTACTATCCGTCGACGGTTAATCGTCGATCCCTCACCCACCAAACGAACATGACCCGTCCGTCTACATATTAATAGTTTTTAGACTTTTCAGTTGATCACCTCTTCAAATAAACCCAATAACCATTTCCGTCCCTATTTCCACTCATTTCCCCACTAACTCACCCATTAAATCCCATTCCATAATCAGATTCCCACAATTCCCCCACTTCCACAAAATCCATTCTCTCCCCAAATCTTCCATCTTCTTCAGTATCCTTTTCGATCGGCGTTGTGCTTAGTGTTGTTGTTGTTCAAATACAAGTTTGCATACTCCTTTTCCTCCACTACAGCTTTAAGGTATGTTCTTCTAATCAGCTAGATTAACTATCATTAATATTCTTGTTAACTTGATGTCTTACCTTGTGGGTCTAGAATTTCGGACCCCTTCGCATGATAAAAACTAACACCTGAAGTCCTAATTCCCATAGAACACTGAAATTGAAAAATGGACGGGGGTGTTTTGTTAAAAATGTGTTGTGTTTGCATGTTGTATTTCTGACATAGGGTTTTTATAGGATGTAGAATCAAATGTTCAAACTATGATAATTCATGCCCTAGCAATGATGAAATAATGGATTAAATGTTAGGAAAACTTAAGGTCTTTAAGGATACTCTGAATTCGTACATTAAGGGAAACAAGATGGCTTCAAAATTCTGTCCCTAAAGGACAGAAAGAGACTCCATCGACAGACCGTCGATCCCTCAACGAACAGTCGTTGGGATCCATCTACCCGAACATCCGTTGCTTAGTCTAAGTGCCCATCAACGGACCCCATTGATGGACCGTCGTTCCTTCGATAGTCAATCCTGTACAACCATCGACGCTATCAGAACCTGTGTTTCCGACAATCAAAAAATATTCTAAGTATCCATCGATGGACCCTATTGACGTATCGTCGTCCCTTCGACGGTCCGTCTTGCACAACCGTCAACAATATCAGAACCTTTATTTCTGATTTTCAAAAAAAATATTCTATGTGTCCATCGACGAGCTGCACTGACAAATCGATGTCCCTTCGACGGTCCTTCCAGCACAACCGTCGATGTTGTAAGAACCTTTGTTTCTAATTTTCTAAAAAAATATTCTAAGTGTCCATCGATGAATCCGGTGATGGACAACCATCGACACTATCATACCTTTGTTTCTGATTTGCTAAAAATATTCTTCTAAGTGTCCCTCGACGAACCCCCATGTCGGACCATCGATGGGTCCATCGAGCAGTGCTGCACTTTTGCACTGCCATTCCATTATGTGTTTTACTCTCGTGTTTGATGATTTTAAATGTGTTACAAACTTTTAGTAGTAGTAATAACTTCTTTTTGAAGGTACATATGGCACCCAAGCAAGAGTGTGTCTACTTGAATGGGCGTTCAAAGTTTGTCACTCCGTCAAACCGGATGGTCATAGGCTCAGACGATGAGCGTGACTCGGAGTACATGCCACCAGGAACCCTAACTCCTACTTGTGCTGCCCGCACCACCAAATACACTCCCATGAAGGTGGTTTCCAGCGGATTCACTGCCTTCCAGTCTGAAGAGGAAAGCATACTGATCGGCAAACCTTATGTGTTGATTGCACATTCTTACGGAGGGTGTGGATCCGAAAGGCTTCCAGTTCTGTGGAATTATCAGACTTTGTGGAGGCTTATAGGTATGATGATACTTCTTCTTCTCAAAATGCAAATACTCCAGCTATTTCGGTTGAGTCTGCGTCGTCTGATAAGGCTGATAGTGCTGATTCTACTCCAGCACCGCCGACTGACGTCCCTGCTTTGGTAGCTGATCAACCCTACTGGTGGTGTTTCGAGGGCCAGTATCAAGTAAATGTTGATGCCAAGGTTCCAACGACAAGGGGGTCATGACCCAGACCCTGACACTCGAGCGGCGGGTTCTCATAGGGATTCTTTCCACTATGCCGACAATGCATGCTATATTCACCATACATCGCATGAACTGGATGTCTCGGAATGTGGGATGCTATAGAGCAAATGGTTGAAGAGTTCTATGCCTCCTATGTAAAGACTTTCTGGTCTAAGTTGGACAGGCGGGACATCATAGCCAAACATGCACTTATTGAGTACGTCCGAGTCTATGGCAAACGGGTTAATTATTTCTTTGCCAGCCATTCATAGGTTTCTCTATGGAGCAGACGTTGATGCCACCAGGCCCCCCTCACTGCCGAGTTTGACTATCGTGAGCTGAATTTAAGAGAGACCACCAAGCGGTGAATAGCACAACACCTCTTCGTGGATCGTGAGGTGGCTGATTGGTTATTGGAACCTTAGGAGAGCATCAAAAATTCTAACCTTACGTTCGCAGCCAAACTCTTATGGCTACTGGTCTGACACTACCTTTACCCCACTACTGCTCATAACATTATCACTCGGGATCGTGTAGTGCTGATGGCAGCCATGTTTGCGGGGATCGATGTGGACTTCGCGTGGCTGTTGCACGTGGTGATGTATGAGAGGGACATTAAAGTAACTACTACTTACTCCTTCCCGTGCATGGTTTTTGAGTTTTTTAGGTCTGCAGGAGTGCCCGTGTGGCACATTGATGTGATCAAGACCCCGCCCGGCAAAGTGGATATTGGCCTCATTCAGGATGAGGCCAAAGAGTTGTCTTCCCACAAAGGGCCCCGTCCAGAGGTGCAGACGCTCGGTGAAAATCTGTCCTCCAAGAAAACCCAAGTGGCTAATCCAGCTATATCCTAGCATACCAACACCACCGTAGTTGAGTCTATCTCGGGTGTTAGCACAGCTGCGAGCTCCTCCCGCTTGACTCCTTCTATTACATTTGTCCTCTTGATAGGGTCCAAAAATTAGAGGCCCAAATAACCATAATTCTTCATCAAATGCAACCTTGGATGCAGAGGTCCATTGCTGAGGTGGAGGAGTGGATATAGAAGAAGATGGCCCAGCATACTAAGGGGCACATCATGGAGGTCCAGCAGCACTTGGATGCATTTAAGTTACGGGTTCTCACCCGGCCAGCCCCTATTGTTTATTTAACGACTCTCCAGGCTGTTGTGGGGAGTCTGAGAGCAGACTTGGATACCATACTAGAGGCTCGGGTGCCTGAGTCTAAGGCCCCTTCTGCAGAGCCTGCTGAGGACATGGTGTAGCTGCCCTGTTCTCCACCACTGGTGTGCCACTACCTCCCCCATGAGATTGTGCAAAGAGGCATCGAGTTACAGATGATGATGATTCTCGGGCACGGAAGAAAGATCATAATGATTTGGAGGCCGTGAAGAGAGCCTTGTTTATTGATGAGGAGGCCCGCCAGTTGAGGGTTCTAGAAGTGGTTGTTGGGGCGTCTAGCTCCAGAATTGCTGAGGTTGAGAGGAGCACTACAGATGGTGATATTATTGCTGAGGACACCATGGATGGTGTCCCTGCTAAAGAGGGAGCGGGTTCCAGGAAATCGGATCCGTCAGCATGTTGATCGTCAGCTCTTTGCGCCTCAAGTTTACTTCACCTATAACCCTATTTTATTTACTTTTATGCATTGGGTACAATTGATGTGTTTTTGTCGGGGTTAGGGTAAATGTAAAATGAGTGATAGGGTGAAGTCTGAGTAGCCCAACTCACGATCCTCTCTTGGGGTTTTCTTGTGTGTGTTCTTTTTCCTTAAGAGACTGGTTATTTTATTGTTGAACCAAAATTTTTGTCTTTTTTACATATACTATAGAAATTGAATATGAAGCACGATGGCTAAACAAAATGATATCATTACTTAAAGAAAATGTAGCATGACTAGGCATGATAATTAATGAATGTGTGGCTCTAAGCATGACATAGAGATACACCACGACATGACCCTAAGTCTAAAACTCGAACTAGGCGTTTGATTATTTGGTAGAGTAATGAGATGTCAAGTGAGTGTGAGGAAAATTTTAATAGTCCACCATTGGTACTAAGCTAGAACTTGCCTGGTAAGTCCTACTAAAAGTAAGCTGTGATAGACAATTAGGAAAGGGTCATACCCTTGTTCAAGATAGCCAATGTTTAGCCTAGATAACAGAAAACCGATTGAAATTAATCCCTTTTTGATCCAAATGATTTGAGATTAAAGTAGACCTTTCGTTTTCACCCCAACTAATTTTTTTCAGGGAACAATGTGTTAGCCCTGCTCCCTCCTTTGAAATGTGAACTTCAGCTTATGCCAAAAGCATAAGTTGAGGGTGGTTAATGCAGAAAACAACCTTGTCGTGTCCCTGAACCAACCTTGGGTATTGTGTACCTTTACTCATGGAAAAACCATTAGTTGAGGGTGAATAGTTGAGAAATTCTCTAGAAAGTGGGGTTGAAAGAATAAAGAAAGACAAAGAACAAAATAAAAGCGACTCAAGGAAAGTTGAAAGCAAAGTGAAATTTTTTAAAAAAATTCCAGAAATACCGGAAAATTGGTACCTTGGTGAGCGATCAAAGAGGATAGGTGTCTGTGTGTGGTGAGTCTGTATCATGGTCTAATCCATATCACCTACACTAATAGTGATAGCATGCATAAAAATAATGAAAATAATAGGGATTGATAGCAAGATGATTGCGAAAGCAAAAATAAGGATACTCTTGTACAAAGGTTTTGTGGTGAGTCATAGTGTGTCGCTTGAAGACAAATAACGAATTAAAGTTGAGGGTATCGATGTACCATGGTTTCATGCTACTTTCAATGGTTTTTCCTTAAGTTTAGTGTGTGTAAAAGGTTTTTTTGTTGTAGTTTTATGTATTTTTCTCTTTTTTTTGCAGGAAAATTGTCAAAAATGAAAACAAGGAAGAACTATGCTGAAATTGTAGAATTGATGACCTTCAGATCCCTCGATGGTGCGTCAATCCCTCGACGTTCCCTAGGTGGCTTCTATCATTTGAAGAAACATCGGGGAAGTATGACCAAGTGTGGGGATACGGAAGCTATCGAGAGACATTCATATCCACGACGGACCGTCATGCTCATCCATCATAGCAAACAGAGAGTATCTCCAATACCCATCTTGAAAAGATTCTAAGAGAGGAGAAATGGTAGCAATCGACAGACGATCGTGCACTCAACGGACCGTCATCCTAGTCTGTCAATGGTAACAGTGAGTTGGAGAAGAAAGCAACTGAAAAAAGATTCTAATTGTGGAACCATGTGAAAAAATACTGGTTTGTTGGTTGTTGACTATTGGTTTGTTGGTTACTTTTCTGATTTGTAATATTTGTTGTTTAATATTGGGTTTTAGAAAATACTTCATTTTTCTGGAATCATTTATTGCATTATTTTAAAAAATTCAAGTGATTTTCCGGATTTTCTTTAATCTCATCAAAGTAAGTACATGAATTCTTGTCTAATCAATATGAATTCTGTAATTATGAAAATGGGTAACTAAATCCATAGTAGGGTTGTGAGAACCATGGGTAAATAACATGGTAAAAACTAGCTAAAATAACAATTCTAGAATAGTGTCTTGCTTCTATTGATAATTTTATCGTTTAGAAGTCTTTTTAATGAGTTCACGCATTAGAAGTCGCGTTTTTTCTACTTGCTGGAACGAGGAGGTAGATAATAAGAAAAGATTTATCAACGTAAATTTAGTATACACTATCTAATAGGCTAGTGTCGATTGGTGCAAAGTAACAACAAATCCATACGTCGATTACGATGTTTATATGAGGTAAAGGTAAGGTTTAGTAAAGCATACATACGTATCCAGATCAAGGTGCAGTGTGAAATTCCCTAGTTGCCGGACCAAGGAATTAATTATACATAACTTACCACTTTGCATACACGAAACTATAAAAGGATTATTATAGCTAGAATTACAATGTTACGAAACTGTGGGGAACACTTATGCGCTAGTTACTCTCATCACTTGATAAATATCAAAGATTCATACTTTCTACTTGTTTACTTAGAAATATTTAATTCCTTTTGTTATTAAACCCCCCCGCCCCCCCTTTTATTACCTGTTTTTGGAAATGAACTTATTAAATAAAAGTAATTGTAGGTTAAAGGTAATTCTAAATCATTTTCCTCGTGGGATCGACCCCAACATCATAGTTGGGTTCTTTACTTGATACGACCACTTATAGTTCTTTTCAAGAAGTAAATTTGAGTGTATCAATATCTTTAATGGTGAGGAGCTTGATATGTGATTCCCAAGATCAAGGAAAGGATTTCTTAAGTTCAAGGATTTCCTAAGTCTTACTTTACTTCAAAGTTTTTTAATAATTTACTTATGATTTATGTTGTAAAGGTCGTGTCCTTAATGTACTGTAATGATGTTGAGTCTAAGATGAAAAAAAGAGACTAGAGTCTTTAATTATGTATTATGATATTTTATATATAATTAAAGTGATGTTCTAGAATATAATTGGTACGCTCAAACTTACTTCTCAAAATAAGAAGTAAAGCGGTCGTGTCAAGTAAATAACCCAACTAGTGAGGTTGGGATCGTTCCCACGAGGAAAATAGTCTAGACTTAACATCAAACTGTTATTACTATTGTTTGGTAAATGACTTCCTTGGAAAGTAAAAACAATAAAAGGGGGGTTTCTAATTCTAAATGAATGAAAATAACTAACGCAATTGAAAGAGACACTTAACAGCTTTGAATGTTGGATTTTAATCAATTAATCAAAGTAACTAGGGTTTACGTGTTCCCTAAAGGTTCATAACTTGATAATTCTAACTATAACAATTCTTTCCTAGTATCTTGCATGCAAAGTGATAAGTTATGTATCTCTAAATCCTTGGTCCGGCATCTAGAAAATCTCACTCCGCACCTTGGTCCGGCTACGTGTGTTTCTATCCTAACCCTTATCTTTACCTCATATTAAACATCGTATTCGATATTTGACAAAGTTATTACCTCGTACCAATAAATACTAGCTTATTAGATAGTATATACTAAATCTATGTTGATAATTTTTTTCCTATTATCTACCTCCTTTGTCCGGCAAGTAGCATTAAGGCGAGTTCTAACGTTGGCCATCCGTTAGAAAGACTTCTAAGTGAAAGAATTATTAATACATGCAAGACACCATTCTAGAATTGTTATTTTAGTTAGGTTTTATCTCATTATTTGTCTATGGTTCCCACAACCCTAGTTATGGAGTTTAGTTACTCATAGTCATAATCACAATATTCAAATATATTAAATAAGGATTCATGTACTTACTTCAATGAGAAAGAGTAAAATCCAAAAGTTTGCATGATTAATCACCAAAAATCACTTGCAAGAATCTAAAAGTAATCAATAATCTCACAAAAAGTCTAATGAAATCAAAATTCTAACAATACAATGTTTTCTAATAAGGTGTTTAACAATCAAAGATTCTAACAATACGGAGTCTAACCTCAAAAACGAGGTTTTTGAACTATTTATAGAAAATAAAAATCTAATTAAACAAGGACTCTATTTGCTGGAAATCTTCTAAAACGCGGCTGGGTCTAAGGACCTCGCGACAGATCGTCATGGTCACGACGCACCGTCATGGACCCTATTGTCCCATACTTGTGCAATTTCTTCTGCTACTCTCTTCATTACCCTCGACGGCAAGTATGACGGACCGTCATAGGCACAACGGTCCGTCGAGGGTCATCGTTCCAAAACACTTCAACTCTAGGAATATGGGTACTAGGATTACTTCTCTGAACTTCATGACGAACCTGCAGGACGGATCGTCACAAGCTTCGTAACCCCACACTTGGTCAGACTTCCCCATCTTCCTTCAGCAGCTGCACTACGCTGCCACCTACGGACCGTCATAAGCTCTGTAGGTGGTCTCTTTTGCATTTCTTCGCTCAAAATATCCGCATTCAGCTTTGGACAGATTTCCTGCAAAATAAAAAGAAACTTATATAAAAATTAGCACAAAATGTCTTTTGGACGTACTAAACATATGGAAAAAGTATTAATAATACCGTGAAACCATGGTATATCAATAATGTACTATGAAAGTAATAATTTTTTTGCTAAATTTACTTGACAATGAGATGAATGATAACTATGGGCTTATATAATACCTCCAAGAGGTAAAGTACGTCATGTTACTTATAGAAGGTGCTCCCTTGTCATGACCAATGTGGTATCAGAGCATGAGGTTTATGAAAGTGGTTTTGAGGGTCCAAAGTCTTGTATTGCCATGTCTATTAGAGTCTTTATCATGGGTTGTGAGTCGTGACACATCTATAAGCAAGAGGCTATTGGATGATCAAGTTTCTCTTCTTCTTCATTCTCATGATGTGCCATAGAACTTAACTCTATAAGATATCTCACTTATGTTTTCTTGTCCATTGGTCTTTTATATGTGATTGCTTGGATGAGACGGTATATCTATGCTTCAGGTAGAAAAGGTGAGTTTGATGTTTACCTTGGTTTTATGGTTTCATGAGTATGTGTGAAGGTGAATTTAGGTATGTTTTTAATATGTAATACCCTTTGTGTTTACATATGAAATCAATTTGAAATAGAATGTTATGTTGAGAAATGTATGTCACGATATAGTTAAAGCATGTTAGAAGTTGTTATTGTTAAAATGACTCTCTTTTGGAATGGTATTTTGCCATACGACTTATCATGATAGTAGCCTAATGTTATGATTTGAGCTTGAAATGGTTAGTGACTACCTATAAGCATGTTGCTTTAAGTATATGTTTAATAGTTCAATGTTTGCTTATATATGTGTAATGATTCAAATGTTGCTTTTGTTTCTATTTGTGAAACTTCATGATTGTGTTGCATGGATTGGAATCTTTTGTATAATCTTGGTCCTAGAGGTGAAGGTAGTATGCTTATCCATGTAGGGGGATGATGTAGATTTGATTAACCTAGATTTTACCTTAATCTAATGTTTAAAGAAAAGAAAGATGCCTTATGGATAAATCTCCTTTATTGTTTCCCTAATGTTTTGTGATCTTTGATACTCATGGTATAGTTGAGAACTTATGTGGTTGTGTAGTATGACCTATCTTGAATTTTATGGACTTCATTTCAGTTTTAGGTATGGAGTAATGATGATAGTTGAGTCAAGTTGATCTTAAGTGTGTTTACCCTACGTGGGGAATGGTGATGTGATTAGTAGGGTTGTAGATATTTCTATATTTTCCTGCTATGTTTTTTTTTATCTTGAGACTAAAGAGTTTCTCATAGATTGTTCATGATGCTTGACTTGAATGAAAGAATGAGTTTCATCTTCTCCATATGATGTATATATCTTAGTTTACACTATGTTATGCATTTTTTGAAGATTCTAAATTGCATGACAAAGTACTTTTAATCAAATTCATGTTTTCTCATGTTGATTATGCATCTTGATATACTGGTTGTGCATTTAACTTCATGATATAAGGTAAGAATCATATTTGAAGTCACTTATAATGTGTGATGTTTTATGAAATTAATGAAAAACTTGAGTCTCCTTGAATTTAAAATGGTAACTCTCTTGAAAATAATGTGACCTTTATGATTTGGAAGCATGATTATAGTTTCACTCTTGAAAAATTAAGGCATGTTTAGATATGTCCTTGTGTGTTCCTATAAATTGAAAGATTTTCTCTAAATGATGCATGTTTATGAAAGCTAGTTATGCTAGAAATTGAAATTTTGTGAAATGGCTTCCTATTATTTTGATGTGCATGGTGTGAATACAATTTTAACTTCACAAGGAGGAAATATGAGCATTATGCTCATTTAAAATGAATAAACCTTTGTGCCTTGCTTGGGTGTGAACTCATGAGACATGTAAGTGTGTTAAGGATAGGGACATTCCTCTATGAACACAACTAAGCATGGTATGGTTGAGTATGGCCCTCATGGAAATATTCCTAACTTGTAAGAATCCATTGTCAACATATTTGACTTCAGTCTACGTGGATTAAAGTATGAGTGCCTAATTAGTCTCATGTGTGTTTTTGGAATCTGCCTATGTGTGATCTTACATGATGAGCTCTTAATATAATGTAGTGTAATGACATGTTATGATTAGGAGAAGAATGTTCCTCCTATGAACATGAGAAATGCCTAAGTGTTTGATGCATGAAGCATGAGTGTGTGAAAGTGTGGCTTGCTTGTGTTGCATTAAGTGCTAAATTTTTTGAATCTTGTGTTATAGTATATTTGGTTCATTGTCTTCAAAGTGATGATTTTATAATTGTTATGAGCTGTTGTATTATTCATTGAAGTCCTTGTTTTGATTAAAAGGTTCCAAGTATCATTCGAGCATGAATGTTCCCAAGTGGGGGATATTGTAAGATCACCAAAATTATTTAGGGTGTCTATAGCCTCACATGTGACTATAATCTTGTTAACATGTTAATTAAGTGTTTCAAAACATGCACAATAGATTTGAAGCAATTTGGAAGTCAAACATCAAGGGACAACCAAGACGTTCGATGACTAGTCACCAAGATGCCTTAGGTATTTTTATAAGCTTATATGTGTGTTATTGGCTTATGAAGTCCTTATATGAGTAATAATGATGTTTATACCTAGTGTGTTAAGTTTCATGAAGATTAGAGGTTGAACGTCCAGGACATTTTAAAGTTAGCCCTTGAGACATGCATGTGTGACTTGAGTGAGCCTACCATGTTTTGATGTATTGCGGATATTTTTTTGTTTTGGGCTAAATTTGATGTAGCAGGTCCTTGACATGATAAGGTTTATATGAACGTTGCAAATGTACGATTATGACTCCTGAAGGTCCCTGCAAAAGTCCCTCAAAGAGAACTCAAAGTATGCCTTTTCTACCGACGACCCTCATACAACGGCCGGTAGGTTCACCTACACCCCGTTGATTGTGAGGCGTAGATTGGGACTTATCCTGGTGAAGTTTCAAGGCATTTTCCAAGCTCAAGATCTAAATGACGTCCTGCATTACGGTCCGTCGATGGACCTACTAGGTGTCGATGGGTTCGTCGATAAAGGTTGCAACAACTACCATGCATGCTGCTTTCATTTAAGGGGTGAATGGGAAATTCACCCAACGTTCTAACCTAATCCTATTTTGTTATTTTTTGGTTTATTAAGTGGGTTAAAAACGTGACAACCCCTTTCTCAATAAATTAATTCAAATTAGACTTCCCTCTCCCAAAATATCCTCTTTAGATACCTCCATTGGAGATGAAGCTCAAGAACAACTTGGAGCTTGGATTTCCATGGGTTCTTCATCAAGTTTAATTTTTTTAAAACTACACTAAGGTATGGTTATCCTTCATCTCTAGTTAAACTTCCATCTACAGAGTTCTTCTCAAACTTTTCAAAGAGAAAATTTGATCAAACCTCTTATCTTCAAATCTAGCAATGGGTCTTTTCTCAAAAATATTTTAAATTCTTCCTCATGATGAATTGATGTTAATATGTTTATTGTAACGTAAATTTCAATCCAATTTCAAGATGAATCAATGCTCCCTCCAATCTCTCGATTTAGCATATGTGTCGGCTTTGTGGTCTTGACTTTGTGTTGATTGAATTATGTTTCTAGCATGTTGAATTTTTTATATCTACTGCCTATGATGTAATGTGATGTTGAATTATGTGTTATTTGTCAAATGTTGGTTGATACTTGAAGACTTGAGCTCTACTTCCTATTTATTGTTAATATATGGCATTCACTTTAATCTCATATCTATAGTGAATGAATGTAGTATTTATTTATATAAAGATAATTTTAGATACAGCCTTATATTGACATTATGGATGAATTTTGGGTATTAATCCTCGATGATCAAATCGAAGGAGTTTTGGTAAGGATTGATTTACATTCTTTCAGCCAAAGAATTGATATTGTAATGTAACTATGTGATCTCAGTTCTATGGTAGATGAATCATGATTTTGATTTGGTTATTATGTATTTAGTTATTGACTTAGATTTATGTTATTGGTGAACTATTAATGTGGATCATGATCATCAAAGTAAGGGATATTAGTAAGTGATCAATGTCGCTCTACTCTTTATTAAATTAATGACTTAGCGTACTAGGTTGTAGCATTATCTTGTAGTGACTTATACATGATTTCATTTATGTTAATGTACATATATCTATTTCCCTATACATGAATTGTTAATGAAAAAGGTGTATTGATCATTGATGATCAAAGTTTATGAAATTGGTAAGAATGGCTCTTCCCTTCTCTTTACTATAGAAGTGGTAGTTGATGAAGCCTTGTATGGCATTTGGTGGTATGGTCCACTTATGGTGGATGTTTTTACTTTATATTAAATATATATGTGATGTGATCATGGCCTTGAAGGCAATTATATTAGGAATGTATGTTGGTGATGATCACCCAATGTGAAGCCTCATGCCAAGCGTCTTATTCTAGTTGTGATCTAGGTTGGAGACTATAATATAAGCAGGTATATAACTATGTTTGGGATAGGCTAACGTGCTACTGTAGATGAGTTGTGATGATTGATAACCCCTACCTATGTACCCCTATGTGAATGTGTGAATATGTAAGGTTAGGAGTGTGAAGTGCAACATGAAATTAGCTTTTCTCGTATGTTAATTTGGGTTCTGTGGTCTATGATCTGAGGTTCATTCTTGTCCTAAGAGAGTGGATGCATCGATATTTTGTTGATATAAATTATGTGATCATGTTTACCAATGCACACGTACTCACATTTCAAGCATGCTTACAAGCAATATAGGTTCATAATGTCTAATTAAAGGTATTCTTATATGCACTTGTGTTGCTACTATGCATCTAAAGTATTTATGTATAAAACATGTTATGTATTCCCTTAACTAGGATGACATGATAAGTGTAGTAGTATGGGCAAGGGTATGGGACCTTGTATATGTATTTCACATGTGTGCCTTGATAGGATAGTTCCAAGGTTCGGTTTTCTATGTACATGAACATGAAAGATTGATTATGTTAATGTAGGAAAATGTGTGGTCTTAATGTCTTATGTGAAAAGGTGATCATATATATGTTTATACACAAACACAGGAATGATTATCTAGTCAATAGAGGGGCACTTGAAAGGTGTTCACAAGAGTACCCTAAACAAGATAGGTTCTTGAATATGCTATGTCCATGTGAAAGGTTTTATCAGATGATATAGGTTGATGAACTCTCATCTATGACCTATGAGCTAAGAATATTAGGAGTCAATCTCCTTAAGCCTATGTTATATAAAGTAATGTTAATAAATGCTTTTTATTAAAAGGGAACTTAGCTTAGCACCGAGAGAACTTGAAGTTGAGGGGTGTCCCTTCTCATTGTAGAAAGGTAGGTCACTATATTTCTCACGAGCTGGTTCCCTCATAGCCAATGGGTATAGTGATATTTCCACAAGTTGATAAATTCAGTGCCTCAATTAGCATAAAGAGGGTTTCCACATATATCTCCAAGTTCCATAAACTTTGCTTGCCATGTAGGACCTAGCAAGTGATGTCACTTAGTATTCTAGCATGTGTTAATGTTCTATTTTGAGTGTATCAATATCTTTAATGGTGAGGAGCTTGATATGTGATTCCCAAGATCAAGGAAAGGATTTCTTAAGTTCAAGGATTTCCTAAGTCTTACTTTACTTCAAAGTTTTTTAATAATTTACTTATGATTTATGTTGTAAAGGTCGTGTCCTTAATGTACTGTAATGATGTTGAGTCTAAGATGAAAAAAAGAGACTAGAGTCTTTAATTATGTATTATGATATTTTATATATAATTAAAGTGATGTTCTAGAATATAATTGGTACGCTCAAACTTACTTCTCAAAATAAGAAGTAAAGCGGTCGTGTCAAGTAAATAACCCAACTAGTGAGGTTGGGATCGTTCCCACGAGGAAAATAGTCTAGACTTAACATCAAACTGTTATTACTATTGTTTGGTAAATGACTTCCTTGGAAAGTAAAAACAATAAAAGGGGGGTTTCTAATTCTAAATGAATGAAAATAACTAACGCAATTGAAAGAGACACTTAACAGCTTTGAATGTTGGATTT
Source organism: Solanum lycopersicum (assembly GCF_036512215.1). Lineage (NCBI taxonomy): Eukaryota > Viridiplantae > Streptophyta > Magnoliopsida > Solanales > Solanaceae > Solanum > Solanum lycopersicum. The sequence goes on from NC_090805.1 coordinate 22,083,041, forward strand.
TAATCAATTAATCAAAGTAACTAGGGTTTACGTGTTCCCTAAAGGTTCATAACTTGATAATTCTAACTATAACAATTCTTTCCTAGTATCTTGCATGCAAAGTGATAAGTTATGTATTTCTAAATCCTTGGTCCGGCATCTAGAAAATCTCACTCCGCACCTTGGTCCGGCTACGTGTGTTTCTATCCTAACCCTTATCTTTACCTCATATTAAACATCGTATTCGATATTTGACAAAGTTATTACCTCGTACCAATAAATACTAGCTTATTAGATAGTATATACTAAATCTATGTTGATAATTTTTTTCCTATTATCTACCTCCTTGGTCCGGCAAGTAGCATTAAGGCGAGTTCTAACGTTGGCCATCCGTTAAAAAGACTTCTAAGCGAAAGAATTATTAATACATGCAAGACACCATTCTAGAATTGTTATTTTAGTTAGGTTTTATCTCATTATTTGTCTATGGTTCCCACAACCCTAGTTATGGAGTTTAGTTACTCATAGTCATAATCACAATATTCAAATATATTAAATAAGGATTCATGTACTTACTTCAATGAGAAAGAGTAAAATCCAAAAGTTTGCATGATTAATCACCAAAAATCACTTGCAAGAATCTAAAAGTAATCAATAATCTCACAAAAAGTCTAATGAAATCAAAATTCTAACAATACAATGTTTTCTAATAAGGTGTTTAACAATCAAAGATTCTAACAATACGGAGTCTAACCTCAAAAACGAGGTTTTTGAACTATTTATAGAAAATAAAAATCTAATTAAACAAGGACTCTATTTGCTGGAAATCTTCTAAAACGCGGCTGGGTCTAAGGACCTCGCGACAGATCGTCATGGTCACGACGCACCGTCATGGACCCTATTGTCCCATACTTGTGCAATTTCTTCTGCTACTCTCTTCATTACCCTCGACGGCAAGTATGACGGACCGTCATAGGCACAACGGTCCGTCGAGGGTCATCGTTCCAAAACACTTCAACTCTAGGAATATGGGTACTAGGATTACTTCTCTGAACTTCATGACGAACCTGCAGGACGGATCGTCACAAGCTTCGTAACCCCACACTTGGTCAGACTTCCCCATCTTCCTTCAGCAGCTGCACTACGCTGCCACCTACGGACCGTCATAAGCTCTGTAGGTGGTCTCTTTTGCATTTCTTCGCTCAAAATATCCGCATTCAGCTTTGGACAGATTTCCTGCAAAATAAAAAGAAACTTATATAAAAATTAGCACAAAATGTCTTTTGGACGTACTAAACATATGGAAAAAGTATTAATAATACCGTGAAACCATGGTATATCAATAATGTACTATGAAAGTAATAATTTTTTTGCTAAATTTACTTGACAATGAGATGAATGATAACTATGGGCTTATATAATACCTCCAAGAGGTAAAGTACGTCATGTTACTTATAGAAGGTGCTCCCTTGTCATGACCAATGTGGTATCAGAGCATGAGGTTTATGAAAGTGGTTTTGAGGGTCCAAAGTCTTGTATTGCCATGTCTATTAGAGTCTTTATCATGGGTTGTGAGTCGTGACACATCTATAAGCAAGAGGCTATTGGATGATCGAGTTTCTCTTCTTCTTCATTCTCATGATGTGCCATAGAACTTAACTCTATAAGATATCTCACTTATGTTTTCTTGTCCATTGGTCTTTTATATGTGATTGCTTGGATGAGACGGTATATCTATGCTTCAGGTAGAAAAGGTGAGTTTGATGTTTACCTTGGTTTTATGGTTTCATGAGTATGTGTGAAGGTGAATTTAGGTATGTTTTTAATATGTAATACCCTTTGTGTTTACATATGAAATCAATTTGAAATAGAATGTTATGTTGAGAAATGTATGTCACGATATAGTTAAAGCATGTTAGAAGTTGTTATTGTTAAAATGACTCTCTTTTGGAATGGTATTTTGCCATACGACTTATCATGATAGTAGCCTAATGTTATGATTTGAGCTTGAAATGGTTAGTGACTACCTATAAGCATGTTGCTTTAAGTATATGTTTAATAGTTCAATGTTTGCTTATATATGTGTAATGATTCAAATGTTGCTTTTGTTTCTATTTGTGAAACTTCATGATTGTGTTGCATGGATTGGAATCTTTTGTATAATCTTGGTCCTAGAGGTGAAGGTAGTATGCTTATCCATGTAGGGGGATGATGTAGATTTGATTAACCTAGATTTTACCTTAATCTAATGTTTAAAGAAAAGAAAGATGCCTTATGGATAAATCTCCTTTATTGTTTCCCTAATGTTTTGTGATCTTTGATACTCATGGTATAGTTGAGAACTTATGTGGTTGTGTAGTATGACCTATCTTGAATTTTATGGACTTCATTTCAGTTTTAGGTATGGAGTAATGATGATAGTTGAGTCAAGTTGATCTTAAGTGTGTTTACCCTACGTGGGGAATGGTGATGTGATTAGTAGGGTTGTAGATATTTCTATATTTTCCTGCTATGTTTTTTTTTATCTTGAGACTAAAGAGTTTCTCATAGATTGTTCATGATGCTTGACTTGAATGAAAGAATGAGTTTCATCTTCTCCATATGGTGTATATATCTTTGTTTGCACTATGTTATGCATTTTTTGAAGATTCTAAATTGCATGACAAAGTACTTTTAATCAAATTCATGTTTTCTCATGTTGATTATGCATCTTGATATACTGGTTGTGCATTTAACTTCATGATATAAGGTAAGAATCATATTTGAAGTCACTTATAATGTGTGATGTTTTATGAAATTAATGAAAAACTTGAGTCTCCTTGAATTTAAAATGGTAACTCTCTTGAAAATAATGTGACCTTTATGATTTGGAAGCATGATTATAGTTTCACTCTTGAAAAATTAAGGCATGTTTAGATATGTCCTTGTGTGTTCCTATAAATTGAAAGATTTTCTCTAAATGATGCATGTTTATGAAAGCTAGTTATGCTAGAAATTGAAATTTTGTGAAATGGCTTCCTATTATTTTGATGTGCATGGTGTGAATACAATTTTAACTTCACAAGGAGGAAATATGAGCATTATGCTCATTTAAAATGAATAAACCTTTGTGCCTTGCTTGGGTGTGAACTCATGAGACATGTAAGTGTGTTAAGGATAGGGACATTCCTCTATGAACACAACTAAGCATGGTATGGTTGAGTATGGCCCTCATGGAAATATTCCTAACTTGTAAGAATCCATTGTCAACATATTTGACTTCAGTCTACGTGGATTAAAGTATGAGTGCCTAATTAGTCTCATGTGTGTTTTTGGAATCTGCCTATGTGTGATCTTACATGATGAGCTCTTAATATAATGTAGTGTAATGACATGTTATGATTAGGAGAAGAATGTTCCTCGTATGAACATGAGAAATGCCTAAGTGTTTGATGCATGAAGCATGAGTGTGTGAAAGTGTGGCTTGCTTGTGTTGCATTAAGTGCTAAATTTTTTGAATCTTGTGTTATAGTATATTTGGTTCATTGGCTTCAAAGTGATGATTTTATAATTGTTATGAGCTGTTGTATTATTCATTGAAGTCCTTGTTTTGATTAAAAGGTTCCAAGTATCATTCGAGCATGAATGTTCCCAAGTGGGGGATATTGTAAGATCACCAAAATTATTTAGGGTATCTATAGCCTCACATGTGACTATAATCTTGTTAACATGTTAATTAAGTGTTTCAAAACATGCACAATAGATTTGAAGCAATTTGGAAGTCAAACATCAAGGGACAACCAAGACGTTCGATGACTAGTCACCAAGATGCCTTAGGTATTTTTATAAGCTTATATGTGTGTTATTGGCTTATGAAGTCCTTATATGAGTAATAATGATGTTTATACCTAGTGTGTTAAGTTTCATGAAGATTAGTGGTTGAACGTCCAGGACATTTTAAAGTTAGCCCTTGAGACATGCATGTGTGACTTGAGTGAGCCTACCATGTTTTGATGTATTGCGGATATTTTTTTGTTTTGGGCTAAATTTGATGTAGCAGGTCCTTGACATGATAAGGTTTATATGAACGTTGCAAATGTACGATTATGACTCCTGAAGGTCCCTGCAAAAGTCCCTCAAAGAGAACTCAAAGTATGCCTTTTCTACCGACGACCCTCAAACAACGGCCGGTAGGTTCACCTACACCCCGTTGATTGTGAGGCGTAGATTGGGACTTATCCTGGTGAAGTTTCAAGGCATTTTCCAAGCTCAAGATCTAAATGACGTCCTGCATTACGGTCCGTCGATGGACCTACTAGGTGTCGATGGGTTCGTCGATAAAGGTTGCAACAACTACCATGCATGCTGCTTTCATTTAAGGGGTGAATGGGAAATTCACCCAACGTTCTAACCTAATCCTATTTTGTTATTTTTTGGTTTATTAAGTGGGTTAAAAACGTGACAACCCCTTTCTCAATAAATTAATTCAAATTAGACTTCCCTCTCCCAAAATATCCTCTTTAGATACCTCCATTGGAGATGAAGCTCAAGAACAACTTGGAGCTTGGATTTCCATGGGTTCTTCATCAAGTTTAATTTTTTTAAAACTACACTAAGGTATGGTTATCCTTCATCTCTAGTTAAACTTCCATCTACAGAGTTCTTCTCAAACTTTTCAAAGAGAAAATTTGATCAAACCTCTTATCTTCAAATCTAGCAATGGGTCTTTTCTCAAAAATATTTTAAATTCTTCTTCATGATGAATTGATGTTAATATGTTTATTGTAACGTAAATTTCAATCCAATTTCAAGATGAATCAATGCTCCCTCCAATCTCTCGATTTAGCATATGTGTCGGCTTTGTGGTCTTGACTTTGTGTTGATTGAATTATGTTTCTAGCATGTTGAATTTTTTATATCTACTGCCTATGATGTAATGTGATGTTGAATTATGTGTTATTTGTCAAATGTTGGTTGATACTTGAAGACTTGAGCTCTACTTCCTATTTATTGTTAATATATGGCATTCACTTTAATCTCATATCTATAGTGAATGAATGTAGTATTTATTTATATAAAGATAATTTTAGATACAGCCTTATATTGACATTATGGATGAATTTTGGGTATTAATCCTCGATGATCAAATCGAAGGAGTTTTGGTAAGGATTGATTTACATTCTTTCAGCCAAAGAATTGATATTGTAATGTAACTATGTGATCTCAGTTCTATGGTAGATGAATCATGATTTTGATTTGGTTATTATGTATTTAGTTATTGACTTAGATTTATGTTATTGGTGAACTATTAATGTGGATCATGATCATCAAAGTAAGGGATATTAGTAAGTGATCAATGTCGCTCTACTCTTTATTAAATTAATGACTTAGCGTACTAGGTTGTAGCATTATCTTGTAGTGACTTATACATGATTTCATTTATGTTAATGTACATATATCTATTTCCCTATACATGAATTGTTAATGAAAAAGGTGTATTGATCATTGATGATCAAAGTTTATGAAATTGGTAAGAATGGCTCTTCCCTTCTCTTTACTATAGAAGTGGTAGTTGATGAAGCCTTGTATGGCATTTGGTGGTATGGTCCACTTATGGTGGATGTTTTTACTTTATATTAAATATATATGTGATGTGATCATGGCCTTGAAGGCAATTATATTAGGAATGTATGTTGGTGATGATCACCCAATGTGAAGCCTCATGCCAAGCGTCTTATTCTAGTTGTGATCTAGGTTGGAGACTATAATATAAGCAGGTATATAACTATGTTTGGGATAGGCTAACGTGCTACTGTAGATGAGTTGTGATGATTGATAACCCCTACCTATGTACCCCTATGTGAATGTGTGAATATGTAAGGTTAGGAGTGTGAAGTGCAACATGAAATTAGCTTTTCTCGTATGTTAATTTGGGTTCTGTGGTCTATGATCTGAGGTTCATTCTTGTCCTAAGAGAGTGGATGCATCGATATTTTGTTGATATAAATTATGTGATCATGTTTACCAATGCACACGTACTCACATTTCAAGCATGCTTACAAGCAATATAGGTTCATAATGTCTAATTAAAGGTATTCTTATATGCACTTGTGTTGCTACTATGCATCTAAAGTATTTATGTATAAAACATGTTATGTATTCCCTTAACTAGGATGACATGATAAGTGTAGTAGTATGGGCAAGGGTATGGGACCTTGTATATGTATTTCAGATGTGTGCCTTGATAGGATAGTTCCAAGGTTCGGTTTTCTATGTACATGAACATGAAAGATTGATTATGTTAATGTAGGAAAATGTGTGGTCTTAATGTCTTATGTGAAAAGGTGATCATATATATGTTTATACACAAACACAGGAATGATTATCTAGTCAATAGAGGGGCACTTGAAAGGTGTTCACAAGAGTACCCTAAACAAGATAGGTTCTTGAATATGCTATGTCCATGTGAAAGGTTTTATCAGATGATATAGGTTGATGAACTCTCATCTATGACCTATGAGCTAAGAATATTAGGACTCAATCTCCTTAAGCCTATGTTATATAAAGTAATGTTAATAAATGCTTTTTATTAAAAGGGAACTTAGCTTAGCACCGAGAGAACTTGAAGTTGAGGGGTGTCCCTTCTCATTGTAGAAAGGTAGGTCACTATATTTCTCACGAGCTGGTTCCCTCATAGCCAATGGGTATATAGTGATATTTCCACAAGTTGATAAATTCAGTGCCTCAATTTGCATAAAGAGGGTTTCCACATATATCTCCAAGTTCCATAAACTTTGCTTGCCATGTAGGACCTAGCAAGTGATGTCACTTAGTATTCTAGCATGTGTTAATGTTCTATTTTGGCTATGTAGAGTACCTTCCATTGGTTCAAGGCTCTACAACACCAAATCCCATGTTAGCACCCATGGTCTTATTGTCGGTTAAGACTATGATTTCCATAAAGTAAAATGGATAATGGAAGTAAAGAACTAGACACTAAATAGGATAGCCTAAGGGTAGTTGCTTAGTGTAGGTGAGGGTATGGGACTTTTCCTATGCTTTGCACAAGTAACTCTTAAAGGAACTTCTAGGAAAGTGTCCTAATGTGTATGTTTATGTTTATGTCTTTATGCATGATATTTTGCTATTCCTTACTTATTTTGAATATATACATGGTATGAGTCGTAATGGGTTTATATGATTAGGTCTCTCCTTATACGCATAATGTTGGTCTTATTGACTATATAATTGAGGTTCCTACTTGATATGAATGTTGTTGACTATTGTATTATGTTTTATGTGTGAAGTACATGTTGTGATGCTTGTGGTCTTATCATTTGTTTACTAAGTATGTGTACAGTTATATGAAATGTTCGTATGAGTGGATATGTTGACTTGAAAGGTTGTAGGTATGGTTTCCTTGTGGCCTTAACGTGATGCTTGAGTATGGATAGTGTTATGAGAAATTATCTATATATTGCATCAAGTGTCATAAGAGGGTTACTTGGGAGGGTCAAGAAATTAGAAAAAGAAAAAGTTCACTGTAAAGGGAACAAGAGTTCATTGTAAATATAAGTGAGCTTACAATAAAGTGGTCTTAAAATGTGACTTTAATTCTATGTGTGATTTTATGTAATTAGGACTATGGTATATGCCTTGATGAAATATGTAAGTTGTATAATTCATAATTTATCATGTTTTATGAAGTTTTCATAAAAAGACGTGATGCTTGATTTCAAGTAAAATATTTCTTTTTAAATGCATGTTTTTGCATGGTTGCAATACTTAGTGCATTCTTGTACTAACTCCAGTCTTCTCTACCTTTTTACGCAAAGTGTAGGTTATGCATGCTGAAAGGACGTCTTTAATGGTGAGGAGCTTGATATGTAATTCTCAAGCTCAAGGAAAGGAATTCTTAACTCCAAGGATTTCCTAAGTATTACTTTACTGTAAAGTCTTTTAATAATATACTTTTGATTTATGTTGTAAGGGTCGTGTCCCTATTGTAATCTAATGATGTTGAGTTTAGAATGGCAAAAAAGGACTAAAAACTTTAACTATCTATTATGATATTTTATAAAATAATGATAGTGATGTTCTAGCATACGATGTGCTATGAAAGTTTTAAATTTTCCTCTAAATTTACCTATGACAATGCGATGATTGATAATTATGGGATTTTATATGACCTCCAAGAGGTCAAGTACTCCTTGTTGATTCTATACGGTGCTCCCCGATCGTGATAGAATTCGTTCTCAATTTGGAGCCCTAATATTCTTTAATGGAGGTTGAGGTTTGGGGAAGAGAGAGATTACAGAGATCTTAGAGACAAGTGGGTTTGGGAATTATGGGTGTTTGATGAGTTTAATGAGAGTTACATCTTATATCCCATTTATCGAACGTAATCAACCTTCCCTTAAATCCTAATTAACCACCTACTCAACTAACAAATTAATTTCCTCACTTAAAAGTCGGCTCCCGTACTACAGAACCGTCCATTAGATCAGAGACTTGACTAAATTTTGGACCGCGGATTCATCAACGTCTCTTTGAAAAGATAACAATTCATCGATTGGTTTCGTAGATAGCCACTGCCAAACAACGTTTTTAGGGTCAAATTGAAGGGTCCTCTCCAAGGGCCTTCAGGGTGCTTCTTGGGGAGTCGTACCAAGACGTTTCGACCCTAATCACACTCTAATACTTTCATAACACCATTGTACAAATTGAATTAATATTTGAATCTTAAAGCCCCATGAAACATGCCAAGACACACTAACCTCTATTTCACTAGCCTCCGGACGTCAAGAATATTCCTTGACATTTTGACTCTAACACTTCCTAAATGATTCACACACATTATTTTAGGGCTTAAAACAGTGTTACAATGACTATTTCACGATGTGAGGATCTATATTAGGTCATGGAATTTTTGAGTGTCACATTATCCTCCCCCCCCCCCAAGAATATTCGTTCTTGAATGACACTAAAATTTTTCTAGGGAAAAGGTAGACTTAATATTAGAACCCAACAAACAACATATACAAAAAACATGACTTAAAACATCAAAGGAGAGTTTTACAAATCCAGACAACATATAAGCATGGCATTTATGCATAGCAACTCAAAACATCAATTACCATATAGAAGGGCTGAACATCACATCATGAGGAACTACCTTCTCAGTAACAACATGAACTCACAACATAAGGAGTCACTTATGCCAAAACGTCTTTGAAAACACATCAACATGCTCAATACTACTTCATGAATGCAACAATACACAAAAAACACAAATAAGTGCAAATCAAGTAAAAGAGCCTTTTCCATGAACACTCATTTAGCATAGGACTCTTTACATAATTATACATATTTTGCAAAAAAAAGAGTAAAATTCAAATTTACTCATTCTTGATTAATAGGAACAAATAATGTTAGTTAGGAAAAAGATGAGGATAATGGGACTTCATGTCGTCCTCGACCTCCCATGTTGCTTCCTCATTAGCTGTTTTCTCTATATTTCTTTTACGAAGGCCACCTTTTTGTTCCTCAAAATCTTAATTTGGCAATCTAGAATTCCCACGTGGACCTATTCATAGGAAATGTACTCATCCACACCAAGCCCTTTAATAGGAAGTATGGACACGAGATCACCAATACAATTCATAAGCATGGGGTCATGGAATACCAGATGAACCAAAGCTAGTTCACTAAGTAATCTAAACTTATATGAGACATTTACAACCCTTTGCAACACTTCATAGGGACCCACATATCGGGTACTTAACTTTCGCTTCTTTTTGAACCTCATAACTCCTTTCATAGGTGAGATCTTCAAATACACCTTATCACAATCTATCCCGTATCAACAAACCTTCTCTAAGGCTTCATAGACCACGTCGGGAACAAGGAGTGAAGGGTCACAAACCTCAAACCACCAAACAATTGTTCTACACCTTTTACCATAGAGTTATTCAAAAGGAGCCATGGTAATACTCAGATGTTAGCTATTATTACTAGAAAAATTAATTAATGGTAGGTGATTGTCCAAATTCCCTTTAAAATCTATTACACAAGTTATGAATGGTGCTTGATACGCTCAAATTTACTTCTCAAAACAATGTAAAAGAAGTCACATTAAGTAAAGAACCAAACTAGTGAGGTTGGGATCGTTCCCACGAGGAAAATGGTTCAAACTTAACTTAATTGTATTATAACTTCTATTTAGTCAATTATTTCTAAAAAACAAATAACTAAAGCGGGGTTTAATTAATGAAAGTAATTAGCTAAATTAAAGTAAACAAGTGACAGGCTCAAGTATTGGAGTTTGATCAAGTAATGAGAGTAACTAGGGTATAAGTGTTCCCCACAGGCTCCTAACTCGGTAATTCTAGCTATAAAAATAATTTCCTAGTATCTTGCATGCAAAATGATAAGTTAGGTATCTCTAAATCCTTGGTCCGGCATTTAGAGAATTTCACTCAACGCCTTGGTTCGTCTATGTATGTTGCTTTACTAAACCGTATCATTACCTCATGTTAAGCATCATATTAAATATTTGACTAAGTTATTACTTCGTACCACCCGACACTAGACTATTAAATAGTATACTCAAAATATATGTTAATAATTCTTTTCCTATTATCTACCTCCTTGGTCTGGCAAGTAGCAATAAGGTGAGTTCTAACGTTGGCCATCCATTAAAAAAACTTCTAAGCGAAAGAACTATCAATACATGCAAGATATTATCCTAGAATCGTTATTTTAGATAGGTCTTACCTTTGTATTTACCCATGCTAATAATCACACAATTCATAATAATAATGTAAGAATTAATGCATTTACTTTGAATAGAATGAACAAAATCCAAAAATTTACTTAAATAAATCACGAAACACCAATAATCGGTTCCATAAAAGTAAAATCAAATCCCAAAATCGAAAGTTAAATACTAAGACAATAAAACTGAAAATTATCAGAGAGTCTAACCCCAAAAACAAGGTGTTTTGGACTATCTATAAGAAATCAAAACCTAAATAAAAAGGGAAATCTATTTAAGGAAAAATTTGCTCAAAATGTGTCTGAGTCCACAACCCTCGTGATGGACCATTGTGGAAACGATGGACCGTCGTGGTCTCCCGTCGCTCCATACTTAGCTCTTTTTTTCCTATTTTTCTTCATCAACCCTATGTTAACCTCCACGGACAGGTGTGACAAACTGTTGCAAGCACGACGGTAAGTCGAGGGGATTCATTTCATGAGACTTAGAATTCTTTGAAGTTGGGTACTGGGACTACTCTCTATTAGCCTTACGAATGTGCAGGAAGAACCATCACGTCTATGACGCCGTCATGAGCTTCCGTAGTCCCACACTTGTTCAAATTCCCCAACTTTCTTCAGCAGCCATTATCTTCTCACGATGGTTAAACTTTACGGACCATCACAGTCACGATGGACCGTCGTGGGGTCCGTAGGTGGTCACTTCTTCAATTTCAGCTCAAAATCTCTGCATTCTCCTTTGGAAATATTTTCTGGAAATAAATAGAAAACTACATTATAAAATCAATACAAAAAGGCTTTAGACACACACTAAACTTATAGAAAAGGTATTGAAAGTACCGTGAAACAACGGTATATCAACATCCTCAACTTAAATTCATTCTTTGTCCGCAGGCAAAACACTATGACTCACTAAAAAATCTTTGTACAGGTTTATCCATATTTTAGCTTTCGCAATCATTTGGCTATCAATCCCTATTATTCTCATTATGTTCATTCATGCTATCACTATTAGGCTTGAATTATGTGGATCAGACCATGACACAGACTCACTACACACTGACACCTATCCTCTTCGACTTTTCACCAAGGTGCTAATATTTCTGGCATTGCAACTAGTGTCGTCACTTCAAAAATATCCTCATATTTAACACAATGACTTCAGTTTAAGTATAAGGATTACTTTTCAACACTCTCTCTCAAACAACTTCACAACTCAATTATACATATTTCCGTAGGCTTGCCCTTATTTTCACTACTTTAGGTTTGTCATAACAACTCTTAGGATCAGAATAGGACTTTATTGGATTGTAGCATAGACTCGGGGTAATGTAGGGTATATTTAGATATAGTTTAGTGAATTGTTGCCCTCCTTAACATATCGACTAAGCCTACGACCTTTTTATCATTTTAGTTTGCCCTATTTCTCAATTTTCTTTCACCTTGCTATTCTCCCTTTCTTCTCTTTATGTGTAAGTGACTCTTCTCTTTTCTTGTGTTTATATATATATATATATATATATATATATATATACACTATTTATTATTATTTTTTCATTTTTTTAAATCACCTTTTGTGTTGTTCTTTCAACCCCACTTTTAGGAGTAATCGTTATTATAGCCACCCTCAACTCATGATTTTTCCATGAGTCATCGTTCACAATACCCATGGCTGGGTCAAGGCCATGACAAGGTTGATTTCTACATTAGACATCCTCAACTTATGCTTTTGGCATAAGCTGAGGTGCACAGGTCCTAGGAGATACCAGAGCCAACACATTATTCCCAGAGAAGATCAATTGGGTGAAAATAAAGATCTATTTTAAGGTCAAATAATTTGGATCAATAAGGGAATAAATTCATTTGGTTTTCTGTTAATTTAGGATAAATATTGACTATCTCGAACAAGGGCCTATGATCCTTTCCTTATTGTTCATTACAACTTACTTTTAGCAGTACTAACCAGTCAAGTTCTACATCAGTACCAATGGTGGAAAATTAAAATTTTCCTCACTCTCACTTGATATCTCATTACTCTACCATATTATCAGACACCTAGTTCAAATATTAGATTTAGGGTCATGCCGTAGTGTATCTCTATGTCATGCGTAGAGCGACACATTTAATAATTACTATGCCTAGTCATGACTCATTTTCATTACATCAGGATATTATTTCTATTTAAGACATCATGCTTCAGAGTTATACTATGTAAACAAGATATAAACATGCCGGTTCAACAATAAAAATAATCAGTCTCTTGGGGAAAAAGAACACAGGCAAGAAAACCCCCAAAGAGGATCGTGAGTTGGACTACTCAGACTTCACCCTATCACTCACATTCCATTTACCGCACCCCCAATAAAAATATATGCAATTGTCCCCAATGTATAAAAGAATCCATAATAATAAAGTGGTAGGTGAAGCATACTAGAGGTGCAAAGTGTCCGCGATCAACAAACTGGTGGGTCCGGTGTCCCATTTACGAGTTTTGACACGATGAGTCCTCGTCGATGGTCCATTTGTTGCTCGATGGTCCATCTTGGGGGTCCGTCATACGTCCCCTAAATTAGAAAAATTTGAAAATCATACCTTGGAAGGACGGATGCTTGCGACGGTCCATTACAAGCATGACACTTCATCGATGGGTCCGTCAAAGGGTGCTGCAAATCAATTTTTTGCAGATTATCTGATGATGTTATACGTGCAAATTTAACACCCATTAAGATATTCTTTTTGTATTTTCTGGACATTTTTTTAGGCACAGACCCTAAACAATAATCTAGACAACACTACTAACAAAAAGAAAAACAAATCTTAAGACTGGACGTTTAAGGAAATAAAAGAAAACAAACATGCAACTATAACTAGAAAATCACGAAAAACCTATAGTAGGCTAGAGGATACATATTGGGTTGCCTCCCAATCAGCACTTGATTTTTAACGTCGCAGCACCATGTAGGACACTTGATTACTCTACTTCAATAAAAGGGTATGCCTCAATCACTTTATTCGCCATTTCAGCATGCCCCAATTAGATTTTGATTCACTGTCCGTTCACCTTATACCGCACACCCTCTTTGTTCTCCAACTCAACTGCTCTGTGAGGGAATAGTTGTGTGATAAAGTAAGTACCAGTCCATTTTCATTTGAGTTTGCTCGGAAAAAAATGCAACCTAGATTTGAATATAAGCAACAAATCCCCAACCATAAAATCGCATTTCTCAATCATTTGGTCATGGTACTTCTTCATCTTTTCTTTGTAGAGGTCTGATCTTTTATAAGCTTTTAGGAAAAATTAATCAAGCTCATTCAACCCATTTAACCTCTGTTCAGAAGCTTCATTCCAATCCATTTTTAACTTTTTCATTCCCCTCAAGGCTTTATGCTCTAATTCAACTGGTAAATTACAAGCCTTCCCATATCCAAGTTGGTATGGGTACATACCTATGGGAGTCTTGTATGCTGTCCTGTAGGCCGAAAGAGCATCATCAAGTCTCCTTGACCAATCCGTTCTACTGGAATTCACCATTTTAGACAAAATCTGTAATCTCCTTATTTGACACCTCAACTTGTTCACTAGTTTGAGGTTTGTAAGGAGCGGCCACATTATGGCGAACCCCATATTTCTCCAATAATCCCTTAAACAATTTGTTGCAAAAGTGGGATCCGAATCACTAATAATATCCCTTTGGGTGCCAAATCAGGAAAATATTTTCTTTTTCAAGAACACGATGACACTCTTCCCTTCATTATTTGTGAGTGCGAAAGCTTCCGCCCATTTAGACACATTATCGACCGCTACTAGAATGTATTTCATCCAATGCGAACTCACAAAAGGGCCCATCATAAAGTCACCCCACACATCAAATAGATCAATAAAAAGGATGGGATTTAAAGGGAGCTCTTGCTTTCTCGATATGCCACCTCTCTTTGGCATCTGTCACATGCCTTAGCAAACTCATGAGCATCTTGATGGATAGTTGGCCAATAATAGACACATTGCAAGATCTCGTGAGTGGTCCGGATAGCACTATGATGTCCACCTATGGGTGAAGAATGGCATGCCTCCAAAACACTCAACATCTGAACTTCATGCACATATCGCCGAATAAGCCCATCGGCACAACTCTTATACAAGTATGGCTCATCCCAAAAGAACTATTTTGCACCATACATGAACTTTTTCCTTTTATGAAATAACAAGTTTGCTGGGACGATATCGCTAGCCAGATAATTTGCAAAATCTGTGAACAATGGAATCAAGTTTTGAGAGGCGGCCAATACGTGCTCATCAGGGGAAGTATCATCAATTTGAGTCTTATCCCCCAAACTCTCTCATAGATTCATCTCCTAAACGGGACAAATGATCAGCAACTTGATTTTCGGTCCCTTTTCTGTCATTCACCTCAAAGTCAAATTTTTGCAATAGTAATACCCAATGAATCAACCTCGATTTTGCATCCTTCATTGATATTAAATATCTCAAAGCACAATAATCAGTATGCACTATAACCCTAGTGCCAAGCAAATAGGAGCGAAATTTCTCAAAAGCAAAGACTAATGCAAGGAGCTCTTGCTCATTCAAGGTGTAGTTCTTTTGGGCATCATTTAAGGCTTTACTAGAATAAAAATGGGTTGAAGGACTTTGTTCCTTCTTTGCCCCAATACCACACAAAGAGCAACCCCACTAGCATCACATATTACATCAAATGGCTTGCTCCATTCCAGCAAAATAATGATAGGTGCAGACACCAACTTCTCTTTCAACTCACCAAATGTCCAAAGACAGGATTCATTTAAATAAAATTTACACTCTTTCTCTAGAAACTTGAACAAAGGATGCACAATTTTTGAAAGATCCTTGATGAACCTCAGGTAAAACCCTGCATGCTTAAGAAATCTTCTCACACCTTTTACAGAGATAGGTGGGGGAAGTCTCTCTATTACCTCAACTTTAGATCGATCAACCTCTATACCCTTCTCTGAAATGAGATGACCCAATACAATACCCTCTTTCACCATGAAGTGATATTTTTTCCAATTTAGTAGTAGTTTGCATTCTTCACACCTCTTAACAACCTCAGACAAATGACTCAAACACCGATCAAAGGAGTCACCAACCACATAGAAATAATCCATAAAAACCTCAATAGTGTCCTCCACCATATAGGAGAATATTGACATCATAAATCTCTTAAATGTGGCGGGTGCATTGCACAACCCAAACGATATTCTCTTGAATGGAAAGGTCCCATATGGACAAGTAAAGGTGATTTTCTCTTGATCTTCCGATGCAATAGAAATCTTATTATGGCCCAAATAACCATCAAGAAAACAGTAACACCCCTTTCCAGCAAGTCTATCAAACATCTAATCCATAAAGGGCATAGGAAAATGATCTTTTTTGGTCCATCCATTTAATTTCTTGTAATCCATACACTCCCTCCAACCAGTCATCGGTCTCATTAGAACAAGCTCGTTTTTCTCATTGGGGACCATAGTCATTCCCCCTTTCATAGGTACACACGGAACATGGCATACCAAACTACTATCAGTGATTGGATATATCACTCCGGCATCCAACCAATTAATAATTTCCTTCTTCACTACCTCTTGCATGGGTCGATTTAGACGTCTCTAATGCTCAATATTTGTCTTATAACCGGCATAACATGGATTTTATGAGAACAAAAACCGGGAGAGATCCCAATAATATCTATAATAGTCCACCCAATAGCTCTTTTGAACCTTTTTAACACTTTCACCAAACTCTCAACTTAATGTACATTCAAATCTGATGTAATAAAAACCAGCAAAGTGTTATCTTTTCCCAAGAATACATACCTCAGATGAGGTGGTAGAGGCTTAAGTTCTAATTTTGGAGCCTCCTCAATAGACGGTTTCATGAGTGGAGATTCGCAATTTTGCATATCTAACTCAAATTTATTTAGTTTAAAATGAACATTAACTTAATCAAGTGCCGCGACCAATGACACACACTCTTCAATGCTATCACTATCGAAATTCATGTCACTGCCGCCAATGCTTTTACACCCAAATGCTTTTCAATTCGTACCTCAGATGACTCTTAAACTCTATAGGATATAGGAGATACTGATTGGAGTTCACCACTCTACCTCATGGACCTACAAATGTTTAAGATCACTTCTTCATTGATCAACCAGAATTTTATCTCCCTCTTTTCCATATCAACCAAGGCTCTACTCGTATGAAGGAATGGCCTCCCAAAAATAATAGGCACCTCCAAATTGATCAAGAAACAGAAAATCATCCATAAAAATATGAATGACTCAACTTTTACTAGCATGTCGTGGAGTATACCAATGGGCCTTTTTACCGTTCGATCGGCTATCAGTAGCCGCATAGCAGAAGGCTTTGGGTCAGCCAAACCCAATTTCTTGTAAATTTAGAAGAGCATGAGATTTATGGTTGCCCCAAGATCACATAATGCGTTCGAAAATTGTAATAATCCGATTGTACAAGGAATAGCGAAAGCACCCAGATCTTTTTTCTTTTGCCCTAGAGATCTTGTAGTAATAGCACTACAGTGTTGCAGTCTATCATAATCCTCAAAAGTTACTGATCTTTTCATCATAACAAAATCTTTAATGAACTTGGCATAATCAGATATTTGTTCAAGAGATTTTACCAAAGGGACATTGATAGAAAGTTGTTTCAACAATGTTATAAAACGCCGGTATTTACCAACCTCGGTCTTTTTTACTAAACTTTCTTGTATAGGAGGTGGTGGTCTAGGCATGGAGGTTACCTTTAGGTGCACCTCAATATCTTTTACCATTTTATCTTTTAACTAACCACTAACCTCCACCACCATCTCATCATCTCTTATCAGCTTTTCTACACCAGATGGTATATGTGGGTCAATGGTTTGCTTAGTACCCTAAGTAGTGATTGTGATACAATGTACATCATTTTTTAGATTTTGGACAGTGTTGCTAGGAAGAGTACCCGGTTGACGTGTGTTTACAGTTGCAGACAATTGAATCATTTGCAACTCAAGATGCTTAATCGATATTGCATGTGTATCAACTTTTTTCCCTATAATTGCTAAGTAATTCCTTAACTCTTTAGTGTTGTCATCACTAGCATCAAACCTCCTAATCATTTTATGCATAATGTCCTCAACTCGCGCCATACCACCTCCACCATCCCTAGGAGCAACTTCACAATTTTGAGGTGGAATATAGGGCCCACTTTTATCGTTTCTTTTATCATAGTAACCCCCTTGAAGTTGTTGACACAGTTGTAATTCCCATCTCGGACATAATGACCCTAGCAGTTATAATTACCATAGTTTCGACATTGGTTTCCTTGACCCTAGCACCAATTCTCCTTATTGGAGTCTTGGGCGTTCGGTTGGAAACCCCCCATCTGATAATTCACCGCATAGGAGTCCTCCACTTAGTAATATTCATCATTTTGTGGTGGTGGTTTAGACAAGTAGTTCACCGCATTTACCTTTTTTGCACCCCCAACAATAAGTTTCAACACCAACCCAAGCTCAATTCTCATTTGATCCATCTCCTCACAAAGATCATCACCGACTGAGTTGTGTGCAGATTGGACTGCGAAGGTGTTTCTCCCAATATCTGACATTCTAATACTCCTAGCTGTATTATTTCAGGAGATTTTCACTAACTTTTCAGCAATTTCGGCATAAGGATACTCCCCATAAGAATCACCTGCTACTGTATCCAACATCGTTTTGTTATTATCATCTTATCTCGATAGTAATACTCTTTTGGAGACTCATCATCTATGCAGTGATTTGGGACACTCGCAAGAATGAAGTGAACCTATCCCAAGAATTGCTAACTAACTCTCCCGGTAGTGCCACAAAGTTGTTTACTCTGTCTTTGTGGTTTATTTTCTTAGACACTGGGTAGTAGCGCGCTAAGAAAGCATCCCCCAGTTGATTCCAAGTTAATATTGAGTTATAGGGGAGCTCAATAAACCAGATAGCAGCCTCTCCCGTTAGTGAGAGATGAAAAACTCTTAGCCAAATTACATTCATATTCAAATCGGATCTCCATACACAACTTTTTCACACGGCCCTTGACTTAGCAATGTGGGCATGTGGATCCTTAGAAGGTAGCCCTGAAAACAAACCTATGTGAATGAGCATTTGCATTAGACTACAAGTTACCATAAAAGTATGGTCGTGTGGTAGAGGGGGCGAGACGAGTGTCCCATCAGAGTCAGTGATATTTTCATAGCTCCTATAGTAATATTGAGGGCGTGGAGCGGGAGGTTGTCTCTGTATGTCACTTTCACCACAAATATAAGATAATATAGGGTCTTGAGCTTTGACCAATGGTGTCATTTTTGGGTCAACCTCGTTACCACGGATGCCCAAATTCTGATTCATTCTTCTTAAAGTATGCTCTAGTTCGGGGTAAGGTTCAACTACGGGTATTCCTCTACTCCGTGTTTTTTGCCTATAAGGAAGTTAGACCTGCAGAAGACAAAAACAAAATGAAAAAGTAAAATTTGGAAAATATTGAATAAACTTTGGTAATAAGCTTAAAGTTAATCTAAAAGTCACTTTCCCCGGCAGAGCGCGAAAATTTGATACGCTCAAATTTACTTCTCGTAACAAAGTAAAAGCGACCAAATCAAATAAAGAACCCAACTAGTGAGGTTGGGATTGTTCCCACGAGGAATATGGTTCAGACTTAACTTTATTCTATTATCACTTTTGTTTAGTCAAATTATTTCACGTAAACAAAAAACTAAAGGGCGGTTTTGTTTAATGAAAGCAAATAGCTAAATTAAAGTAACAAGTGACATGTTTAAGTAATGAAGTTAAATCAAGTAATGAGAGTGACTAGGGCGTAAGTGTTCCCTAGAGGCTCCTAACTCAGTAATTCTAGCTATAACAATCATTTCCTAGTATCTTGCACGCAAATTGCTAAATTAGGTATCTCAAAATCCTTGGTCCGGAATCTAGAGAATTTCACTCCGCACCATGTTCCGTCTACGTGTGTTGCTTTACTATGATATTTGACTAAGTTATTACTTCATACCAACCGACACTAGCCTATTAGATAGTATAGACTAAATCTATGTTGATAATTATATTCCTATTATCTACCTCCTTGGTGGAGAAAGTATTAATAAGGCGAGTTCTAACGTTGGCCATCCGTTAAAAAAAATTCTAAGCAAAAGAATTATCAATACATGCAAGACGCTATTCTAGAATCATTATTTTAGCTAGGTTTTACCCTATTATTTACCCATGGTTTCCACAACCCTAGTTATGGAGTTTAGTTACCCATGCTAATAATCACACAATTCATAATGATAATGTAAGAATTCATGCACTTACTTTGATGAGAATGAACAAAATCAAAAAAATTACTTGAATAAATCACAAAACACCAATAATCGATTCTAGAGGATTAATATCAAAACCAAAAATTGAAAGTTTAATACTAAGACAATTAAAAATAAAAATTATACAAGAGTGTAACCCCAAAAATGAGGTTTTTCAGATTCTTTTTAAGAAAAAAAACCTAATAAAAGAGGAAAATCTATTTAAGGAAAAATCTGCCCAAAACACGTCTGAGTCGACGACCTTCGTGACGGACCATCGTGGACTTGAAGGACTGTCGTGGTATTATGTCGCTCCATACTTAGCTCTTTTTATGCTGCTTTTGTTCATTAACTCTTTGTTACCCTCGACTGACAGGTGTGACGGATCGTTGCAAGCACAATGGTTTGTCGAGGGGCTTCATTCCACGATACTTAGAATCTTATGAAGTTGGGTAATGGGACTACTCTCTGTTAGCATTGACGAATGTGGAGGACGACCATCGTGGCTATGATGGTCCTTCGTGAGCTTCCGTAGTCCCACACTTGGTCAAAATTCCCCAACTTCCTTCAGCAGTCATTATCTTTTAACTATGGTTGACCCCTACGGACCGTCACAGTCACGAAGGACCATCGTGGGGTGCGTAGGTTGTCACTTCTGCAATTTTAGCTCAAAATATCCGCGTTCTCCATTGGACAAATTTACTGGAAATAAATAGAAAAGTACATAAAAAATTAATACAAAAATGGTTTAGATACACACTAATCTTAAGGAAAAGGCATTGAGATTATCCTGATACCATGGTACATCAGTGATCTACATGACCATCGATATTAGGATGAAAAGTGATGCTATTCTTTACTTGTGTACCCAACCCTTTTTGGAAATACCTCCAAAAGCATAAAGTGAATTGTGCACCACTATCTCATATGAGGGACAACGAAATCCCATGTAGACTTACAATCTTGTTAATGTATAGTCCAACATATTCTTCTGCTGAAAAGTAGACTTAAGGTGAATGAAGTGAGTGTATTTCGTTAGCCTATCCACAATAACCTATATTGAGTCATTTTGCATTCGTGTTTGAGGCAAACCCACTACGAAATCCATGTGAATGTCTTCCCACTTCTAAGTACGAACATTTATAACTTGAGTCAAACACTCGTCTTTTATTGTTCATCTTTTACTTGTGAGCAATTAGGGTACCTAGCCACAAACACCCCTATGTTTCTTTTCAAGCCATCCCAACAATAGATCTTTTGGAGATCACGATACATTTGGTGGAATCCAGATGATTAGAATATTGGGAACTGTGAGCTGCCTCTAAATTTCTATTTCTCAAATCATCATTATCTAGCACACACAATCTACCTTAGTACCTAAGTACACCCCCCCCCTTGGGAGAATGACTCATTAAACTTGTCAAGAACCGAGTCCTTCAAATCCATAAATATAGGGTCAGGATGTTGCTTAGACTTCGCATCAACCGCCAAAGGCGATTAAAAATTATGGAGGACCACAAGACCACAATTTTGAGAATCTCCAATAGAAAAATGAACTTAGCCAACCTATGAACATACTTGAATAAGTTTCTTACCCTCTATCACATGAGACACCATCCCATGGACATTCTAATTAAAGTATCCGCAACCATATTGGACGTGACAGGGTTCTAGGGAACACTCATGTCATAATCATTCAAGAGTTCCAACCATCTTCATTGTCAGAGATTCAACTCCATTTGGATGAACACATATTGAAGGCTTTTGTGGTCGGTAAATACATCCACACACCATAAAGGTAATGTATACATATTTTCAAGGCAAACACTAGGCCGCTAACTCAAGGTCATGAGTGGGGTAATTTTTCTCATGTACCTGGAGTTGTCTAGAGGCATAGGCAACTACCTTCCCATTTTGCATAAGGAGAAAACACAAACCCACTCAGGAAGCATCACAATATACCACAAAACCCTTGGTTCACTATGGTAAGGTCAGCACTAGAGCGAAGGTAAGCCTATCTTATAACACATGGAAATTTCCCTCACACGACTCCAACCACTCAAACTTCGCACTGTTATAGGTAAAGGTAGTCAGAGGAGAAGCAATGGACGTAAACCTATACACAAAATCCTATAGAATCAAGCTAAACCCAAGATACTTATAATGTCAGTTGGATTCAATGGTCTAGGCAAATTCTTAAACTCCACGGTTTTCCTTGGATCGACCTCTATTCCCTTACTTTAGATGATATGACCAAGGAATGACATTGATCTCAACGAACTAAAACTTACTATACTTGATGAGTAATTGGTGTTCCTGAAGGAATTGAAATACCACCCTCAAATAATCTATATGTTCACCCTCATTTTCCCACTATTTTAATATATCATCGGTAAAAACAATTACAAATAAATCTAGGTAATTCCAGATCACCTCATTCATTAAGTCCATGAAAGTCTTCGGGGCATTAGTTAGACCAGAAGACATCACTAGGAACTCATAGTGACAATACCTAGTTCAAAAGGTCGTTTTAGGTACATCCTCACCTGTCATCCTTAGTTGGTTATACCATGACCTCAAGTCAATCTTAGAAAAATAGCTAGCCCCTTTGAGTTGATCAAACAAGTCATCAGTCCGTAAAGAGGATATTTGTTCTTAATGGTGATCTTATTGAGGTTATGATAATCAATAAACATCCTAACGGACCCATCCTTCTTCTTTAAAAATAATACAAGAGCACCCCAGGGGGAAATACTAGGTCTTATGAAACCCTTGCCAAGTAGATCCTTGAGTTGAAGATTAAATTCATGCAACTCGACCGGAGCAATCCAGCAAGGAGGGATAGAAATGGTTTTGCATTCAACAACAAGTCTATACTGAAGTCTATTTCCTGTTCGGGAGGAACTCCACATAAGTCATCACGAAAGAGTTTCGGAAAGTCCCTCACTATGGGTACTAACTCTAATGGAAAAACATCGGACTCAAGGTACTTGACCCTAACAACATGGTAAAGACACAATTTAGAGATCATTTTGGAAGCCTTTAGACATGAAATAATTAAACCTGTAGGGATTAAATTACTCCCTTTCCATACCAAAACAGGTTCATTTGGAAATTGGAAATTGACTACCCTTGTTCTACAATCTATGGAAGCAAAACAAGTATGCAATCAATCCATCCCAATATGACGTCAAATTCAACCATATCTAGTTCTATCAAGTCAACCAAAGTAACTGTATTGTGAAAAGATATTGGAAAACTCCTAAAGACTCTTTTAGCCACCACGGAGTCAACCACCAGGGTTGTAACCAAAAAAGGTTTCATTAGAACATCTTGTAATACATTTAACTTTCCAGCTACTAGAGGGAATACAAATGATAAAGTAGCACTGGGATATAGTAAAGCATATACATTAATAGAGAACACTTATAACATAACAGTGACGACATCGAAAGACTCCTCCTAATCACTCGTAGAGTGAAGAGCATAAAAGATATTCTTCTTGGGAGCATCGGGATTTCGATGGTGGAAGGGTTTTGATTGTAGATCCTTTTCTTTAACCTTGGCTTATTTTGCACCTCAAATCTAGCCTTATAAGGATTTCCATCTTCTACCCTTTCCCTCTTCAATTCTCTCCCAACTTGCTTAAGTTTTTGATCCTCAATTTGTTCGGCATGAACCATGAGACGAGAGATATCCATGCTAGGAATTAACATATCCGACCTATATTCATTCACCACAAGGTCGGATACACCCACAACAAATTTGTTCGTCTAGCCTCTAGAGTCTTCCACATTAATACGAGCATACTTAGATTGTTGAGTGAACTTGAGACTATACTCCTCCACACTCATATTCCCTTGGCGAAGATTTATAAACTCTTTTATATTTCTCTCCCTTAGTTCCAAAGGAATAACCTATCAAGTAAAGATGTCTCAAAAGACCCCTAAGTGATCCAGCCTTCTCCAATCGGTCGCTCATCCTTCCATTGTGCATATTAAACTTGAGCCACATCTTTGAGTTTATAGGCTTCTAGTTTCGCCTTTTCTTGAAAAGTCACACCCATTGCATTTACCACTTTGAACACCTCATATATGAATTCTTCTGGGTTTTATTCCACTTTGGATCCAAAGAAGTCATCCGTGTGAAATCTCTTACTCATGACACTGAGGTTCTAACATTGGGGTTTAATTATGCCTGAGTGTCCTTAGCAACATGAGTAGCAATTATTTGAGAGAAAAATTGAATGGATTCCCTTAACTCCACATTAGACATAGTCCCTTTTTCAATAGGAACTTGAGGGTTTTGAGGATCTTGAGGGGGAACCGCCTCATTCTCATTCTCCTCTTAGGCCCTTCGACTGTTGTTACTTCTTGTATTCATTTTCTATAAAAACAAGAAAAAGATCAGTATAAAGGGCATATAGAGTTAAGACTCTTCAGGAACGGCATATAAATATAAAAAAGATGAGAATTTTGTAATCATCACATAGCCTTTCATTCAAAAGTGTGGCATATACACTATATATATATATATATATATATATATATGTATGTATGTATGTATATATATGGTTAGGTTTACATAGACCTCTCTCATACCATATATGAATTTTACTTGGACTATTTGTATATGAAGCTTACGTGGGCTTCTCATTTAGAAAACCTAATCAATACATAGGAATTAGTCTAATACTTTGTCTCATATTGAACAATCTATAACGGGTAGAAATGTTTGACATAGCCAATACAAAGTCAATATGCAACTATAGGGTTACATCAATATTAAAATGATAAAGGAATGAACAAAGTCTTTATGACAGTACAACTTCTAGTCTATAGCACAGATAAAGTAACATCCCCAAACAAGAGGAACTATCAATAGTTAGAGAAAAGATTCAAAGTCTTCTCCAATCGTCCTCGTATGAACTCAATGGCCGGAATCTATATATTTATAGAAAACATAGAGATATAGGTTAGTACACCACTTGTACTAAGTATGGTTCCTATGCATAAAAATATGAAATACATGAGAAAAGGAACAATTTAGTCAAAACCATTCTTAGTGTCAATTAACTATACATACTCATATAAGTAGCATCATAACTCAACCCAACATATAAGCAACTCAAGCAACACTTGTGCAATGCCAAGAATAGAACTCCATAATCCCATCTAAAGCTAAGTATGTCATTGAGACACCTACTTCATGCATACATCATGACTCAATATTTTATCATAACATACTTGATTCACAAATTCATATATAACTTGACATACATAACATGGAATCAACTAAATCATACAAGACCACTACTAAGACCCTTCCTTGGGATCCCACATATCTAATGAGTAAGAGAAGTTCCATACCCTCCCTCACCCTATATAGTAACATTTAAGACAAGTTCTACAAATAATCCACATACTGGACATATTCATATTTTTCCACTATTACATTAGGGAAAGAAGTGCAATAACCGATATGAGACCATGTGAGCTACATGAAATCCGGTGTTCTCCTCCCACACCGAAAAGAGAGGGTTAAAACTTGCCTAAGGTGTAATTAATCAACATAGTCATCTAAGTGGATCCACTAAGCTATATTCCTATGTGGGAACATAGTTAAGGGTCAAGGAGATTGTTACTTTAAACCTTGACTTACTAATGTGGAGGTTTTCATCTCATGAACAACACATATCTTGGGAATACGGAATAAGTAAACATGAAGAAACCCATGTGGGAGACCAAATTTACTAAACGTGAGACCTCCATCTCATTTACATGCCTTATTGGTGCTAAGCATTTATTCCATTTAGGAGTCATCATACTCTTTATACAAAATCAAATTAGTCTTTTCTTATACCCCTATGTGAATATTTTATCATAATATCTCATGGTATTCACAACTGAGAACTACCCTTTCACTTTAGAAGACCACATGCAAGTGAGTAAACCTTTTGCTCAACACTCAATCATAGTCATGAGAAGCTACTTTCAATCACATACTAATCATATCTTACATATTTGCATACTTCATAGTTTATTTCATAGTCTAGGGTTAAATATGGAGACTAAAGACTATCAACATCACAACCACACATTTGACATAGAAGCAATACAAATAAATCATCCTTCATAATTGAATTCAAGATGATTCAACCTTCATACTTCATTGTACTTTCAATTCCTTGAAACTTCAATTACTAAAGAATACATAGACAATAAACATGGTGAATTCAAGAAGTAATACATATCCCTTTTTATTCTACACATTCATATAATCATCTTCTCCCACAATTACTATAGAATTTCAAGCCATAATGAATGAAGGGAAGAATAAGGGTTCAAACAGAAAAATCTTGATTGTTTAACAACCATTGGCAATTAATACTTATTTAAACAGTGATAAAAGACTACAATTCATCACAATTGATTAAAAATTTTGTTTTAAAAAGAGAACCCGCATCTAGATTGAAACCTTAGTTTTGGGGAAGTTGAAAATCATCTTTGGAAGGGTCTCTTTGGGAAAGATGTAACGACTCGAGAGTACCCCCTAGAAGTTAAGACATTCTAAAATTTTTACACGGCGTACTTGACCTCTCGGAATTCTTATACAAGCCTTAGACATCATTCATTACATACATGTAAACTTTTCATATGAAATATTTTAGAACATCTTTCATATTAAAAATCATAGAAAATACTAAGTCTCAACATATGTTAATCTTAGACTCAAGAATACTTGGGATATGGACAATACAATACGAATATAGAAATACTTAGTCTATTACAATATTGTGAATAAAAGAAATCTAAAGATGATTATGCGCTCGAGTAAAGTGAGGACATACTTAAACATTACTTGAACCATAACTATATTCCAAGCTTTTCTTCAAGACACTTCTCACTTTCAACCTAACCTTAGATATAACAAAATGTATGGAATTAGTACAAACAGTTGTACTAAGTACAACTTAATGCATAAAATCAAGAGAGCAGACATTTATGAAAAATATGCTTGTTTTAATTAAAACATCATATTAAAAGTATAAGAACCATATTTAAGTACCAAACATCACAAATAGCATGAAGCATACATCAAAACATATAGACATGAGATCCTCCTATGATATGTGATTCTAAGTCTCACTTAAGTGAGTTATGAAGTGATCACCCATACAATTCCTTCACACACACCTAAGAGATTATTTATACTACCTAAGATAATTTCATTCTCACTTAACATAATAGCATATATATATATATATATATATATATATATCTTCCCAAAAGTTATCAAAACAATTACTTAAGTGATGCAAGAGACCATCCATACACCATATCCATGCTTTCCCAAATAATTCTTAAGACTACCTAATTTCAGATCATGTCTACTTATTCAATTTTACTTTCCCCATCTACATTCATTCTTAGGACTTCCCTAGGTAAGACATGAAGTGACCATTTCTATGCCCCCTTCATACCTTAACTCCACAACCATTAATCCATTGTAGGTAAGTACTTATCATTTAACATACTTTCCAACTTAAGTCATAATCTTAATTAGTTCATTAGGAGACCTTTAACACATAAGGACATTCATGTAATGGTGTTGTAGAAGACCTAAGGAATCACTCGCTAACATCTTCAAAGACTAATCATGCAATGTCTAGGTAGAGTCTCATATCACTACATAAACTTCATACAACTTCTCCAATACTAGTAGGTATCCCATATGATAAAATTACGTAATAACCGAGATAGACCATGGTAGTTATGCATGGAATACATAGTAAACCCTACTCCGATAAAGGGTGTTCTACTAGCCATTAGTAGAACTTGGACAGATCTCATGTAGGAACATTGTTAAGGAATATAGAGGGTTCCTTTGTACACTATCCTCATCCATTACTAGAGCTACGACCCAAGCATACTCATTCAGTTCTATACTTTGTTCTCATATATAAGTTCAATAAAGGATTAAATGAAGACGTTTCAATATCTAGTTCATAAGCCAATAACATTACACTTTACCAAAGAGGGTCCACTAAGGCTACCTATAATGGTCAATAGATAGCTCAATAACTTTCCTAAGGATTATTTCATACCATTCTAGCCATTCAACCTTAAGTCCACCATTCACCCAAAAAGGATAACATTACAGCCTTCAACGTTAAGGATATCATAACATTCAAAGTAGGTTTAAGGTTCCCCATAAAGGACCTTCTTAACTATGTTCAATGTCACATGTAAATCACACATACAAGACTAAAAGCTTTAGCATACTAAGTCAAGAACTCATATTAACATTGTTGATGTATCAAGTAAGGGACACAAGTCTACCAAATCAAGACACACATATTACTTCAACTTATCATATATTGCATATCATTCTAGAAGCACATAGGTATTACCAATATAATCTATAGGTCACCCTACTCACTACTATAGTATCATAAATATAAGTATCACAATTATCATATAATCTATCAGGAAACATCATACTTCAACATCAAATAATCCACATAGTCTACTAGAGACACATCATCAACTAGAAGAACTCATGCTTTGACTCCACATAAACACATAAGTCATATTGACATACATAATAGCCCGTAATAAAGTTATAACATGATAAAGTCATAATACTTGAAGTAATGTCAACGAGGCCACATCATTCACAATTTATAATGTAATGCCGACATGAACACATTAGTAACAAATATAGCACATAAGCATTGTCACCATAAGTGGACCATTCAAATCAACATCAAAATCTAAGAACTAGACTACACAATTTACACAAACTTAGGTCAACATAGCACCGATCCAACCTCACTACATCAATCCATAGCCAATTCATCCAATGAAACAATTACAATATAAAATGAATCAAAGATAATTCAACATAGATTTTTTAATTTAGGGCAGCATACTAACAATTCTAGCATGTTTCTATCATGATTCAATATCCCTAATCAATCTACACAATAATTCAATAGCATTAAGGTATAAGTAATTCACCAATAAAGTATTTAAATCTAGAACTTCATGGTTTGTATGGGTTCGTAGAGTTTTTAGGTTAATATCGTCAAATTAACATCAATTCAATCATAAATGTTGCAAAATCTTTAATGCAAGAACCCATGGATAGATTACTAAAATGGACAATTCATGGTTTTAATCATCTTTGAAAATCATTGGAATCAAATCCTTGAAGAAAAATATTCAAGGATGAAAAACCATACCTTAATTGTGATGAAAATCCCAAAAAACTGATGGAGAAAACATGAGAAAATCAGTCTTCCTCCTTGGAGCTTCAATGTTTCATCGATGGAGGTCTTGGAGAGAAGAATGGAGAGATTATGTTTTAAGTTGAGGGTTTTGATTTTATTGGTGAGTTTATGGGTTTAAAAAGACTCAATAACCATCAATAAGTTATCCCCAAATTACCCAAGAGATCCCTCCAATTATTAGAGATTTTAACCAACTCAAATTTGACTTAAAATGACGCTACCAAAACTACTTCGCGTCATGGAGACATGGAGACATTTCCAAATCTTGTTTCTGGAAAATTTCGAGATAGAATTGTTGGTCACAGTCCTGCGTGGCATGGAAAGAATTTATCCCACTTTGTGTTAGCTACGTCTCACGCAGTATCTGCTAGGTCCTGGTTGTTTGCCAGCTTCGATGACCCATGTTTTGATCTTACTCGGGGACCCATAGGCTGATCCCCGGGGCTTCCTTATCGGAAGTTTTGAACCTTTACATGTAAGTATATGTGTAGGAACCATTTACACTAAATTTTGTTTTAAAAACATCCCCCAGAACTCCACTACAAAACACTACGACACAATAGTTCAACTTTGACTAGTTTCTGGAAGTCTTGGACGTTTGACCTCCAAACATTATCCTACTGCCTATAAATACTATTATTAAAAATTTTAGGACTTTAAAACATCATGACACACATTGTAGACTCTAGTTTCACCTAGCTCAATTTTAGAGGCGTTAGAATCTTCTCCATTTCGACAACATTCGTCCTCGAAAGACACTTGCTTCTTTTAAAACACTTTCAAGATATAGTAAATTCAAGACTAGAAGCACATAAAATACCACACCATACACAATACACAATTATTAAAAACATAAATTTGACATACTTTTAGAGATTCCAAACACAACAAGAAGTTAGAAACTAATCTACAACTCATCATATCATAAGACTCACAATCTTCATTTCAAATAGCAAGAACTCCTTCTGCATTCATTATCATGCTCTTGTACATCAAATATATACACTTTACATTAATTTTCAACCAAAGAATGATTTAGTCTGTTTTCCAAAATTTTTACAGTAATATGGATATCTTATAGTGAACTATGCAACAATTTTTCATAAATGCAACTTTTAGGCAATTAATGATGAAAGCATGATAATATAAGAGATATAACCATATACATTCAATTGAAAACATAACTATAACTTCATGAAATGCACAATGCAAGAAACAATGAAATTCAATTCCAACAGGACTCCAAAAGACAATGCAACATGCAACATTCTACTATGACATTCTACTTCAAGATTGAATTGAATATGAGATATAAGACAATCATTCAAAACTCTACTACTCACCTTACTCCCCACCTTAGAAGGAACTCATAACTACAACAAGAAAGAAATTATAACTTATCGAAATCCTCATTATCATCTGGCGATGATCATCTGCCCGGAGAGCATAAAGATGATTCCTCTGTGGAGCATCATTACCCGGAACACTTGGAGTAACTTGCTTACCTTCTTTTCCTCTAGAATCAATAGTAGAAAAATCCCTCACCTTATATACATCCTTACCACAACCAAAGAAATTCTAGGTACCAATTAGACACTCCCCATAGTGCCTCTTTCCACAAGTGACACAAGTAGGCTTACCATTTTGAGAACCACCACCTTTCTAGAGCTTGACTTTAGGATCTCTAGGTTCATCTTGAGTTTGAGCCCTCTTATTGAAATTAAGTGGGTTTTGCTCGCATTGTCCACCCTTCTTCAAGTTTCTAGAAATACTTCTAAGCTTAGACTCCTCTATGCATTGATCACACACCATGAGTCTAGACAAGTTCATATCACTATAGAGAAAGGACGTTCAACACTCTTCTTTCACAAGGTCGGCAAAACCGGTCACAAACCTATTCATCTCATCCCTAGGGTTAGACACCAAGGATGGAGCAAACCTAGACAACATAGTGAACTTCAAGGAATAATCCTCAACACTCATATCTGTCTTTTTTGAGATTAATAAAGTCCTCAACCTTCACCTCTCTTCTCTCACGGAGAAAGTACTTTCCTAACTAAGTCTCCTTAAACTTTTCCCACTATATAGGACCCGAATCAACAAGCCTATTATCTTTTCATTTAGTATACCACACTTGAGCAACCTCCCTCAATTGGTATGAACATAATTGCGCCTTCTCCCTAGAAGTCATAACCATGGCACTCAACACCTATTGCAGACCATCTAGAAACTCTTAAGATCCTCTCCCACCTTAGAGACAAGAAATATGGGAGGATTCATCCTCACGTCTCTCAATCTAGAGGTTATAGTACTCTCCACAACATTAACTCCAAGTTCAATACCCTTATTCATATGGGTAGTCAAGGTTCGGGATAAATCAAGTAAAGCCTCTCTAATCTCCCCATTATTCATTTTGGGGGGGGGGGGGAAACTACAGGAACATCATTATCTTGAAGTCCAATAGGAACTTGAACACCATGTAGAGGAATTTGAGCACCTTTCTCAACTTAAGGAGGAACTTCCTCAACCACTCTTCCTTGTTCCAATCTTTTAGAGGTCATCCTTCTAATAGTAATCTCCAATCAACACAAGAGAACAGATTAGGAATAGACACTTACAACCTCAACTCAATTGGCACAACACAAGATTGATGAAGAATGTGAAACTCTATCGTCATATAGCCTCTCTCCCATAGATGTGTTGCGACTGACATCGATGGTAAAGAATCTACTAGATATGGCTCTAGAAAAAATTTTATTTCTAAAACCAATATAATAACCAATGCTCTGATACTAAATCTGTAATGATGCGAAAGTACACCCTTGAAGTTAAGACAATCTCGAATTGTTACACGGCGTACTTGACCTCTCAGAGGTCTTGTACAAGACCTTAGACATTATTCATTTCATACATGTATGAAAAGTAATTGGAATTAAAAAATTTTCAAACAAAATATCTCAGAACATCTTTCATATTAAAATCATAGAAAACACTAAATCTCAACATATGCCAATCTTAGACTGATGAATACTTGGGACATGACCCATACAATACGAATGTATAAATACCTAGTTTATAACAATACTTTGAACAAAAGAAATATAAAGACAATTATACCCTCGAATCAAGTGAGGACATAATTTAACTTTACTTGAACAATAACTAGATTCCAAGCTTTTCATAAAGACGCTTCTCACTCTCCACCTACACCTTTAGATACAACAAAATGTATGGAATTAGTACAAACACTTGTACTAAGTATGCCTTAATGCATAAAATCATGATAATAGACATTTATTAAAAATATGCTCTTACTGATTACAACACCATATTAAAAGTGTAAATACAACATTTAAGTACCAAACATCACAAAAAGCATCAAGCATACATCAAAACATATAGACATAAGATCCTCTTACCAAAGCTGATTCTAAGTCTCAATTAAGTGAGTTATAAAGAAACCGCCCATATAGTCCCTTCACGCACACCTAAGAGATCATTTAGACTACCTAAGATAAGATCCTTCTCACTTCACATAATAGCATTTATATATATATATATATATATATATATATATATATATATTCTCTTCCCAAAGGTTATCAAAAGACTTACTTAAGTAATGCAAGAAGAGACTACATAACCTTCTCAAAACTTACCAAAATAATCGTTAAGACTACCTAATTTTATATAATGTCTACAGATTCAATTTTTCTTTCCCCATCTAGAGTCATTCTTAGGACTTTCCTAGGTAATACACGAAGTAACCATTCATATGCCCCCTTCATACCTTAACTAACCAACCCTAAAACCACTCTAGGTAAGTACATATTCATTAACATACTTTCCATCTTAAATAATTATATTTTTTAGTTCATTTGGAAACATTCAACACATAAAGACATTCAAGTAATGGTCTTCAAGAAGACCTAGGGACTCACTCACTAACATCTTCAAAGCCTAATCGTGCAATGTCTACATATCATCTTATACCACTACATAAATTTCACAGAACTTCTCCAATACTAGTAAGTTCCCATATGATTATAATAGGCAACAACCAACATAGAACATTGTAGCTATGCAGGGGAATTCGGTGTCAACCCTACTCCAATGAAGGGTGTTCTACTTGCCAATGGTAGAACTTGTACACATCCGATGTAGGCACATGGTTAAGGAACATCGAAGGTCCATTTGTACTCTAGCCTCATCCTTAACTAGAGATGTTACCCAAGAATATTTATTCGATGCTACCCTTTGTTCTTATAGATTAGTTTAATAAAGGAGTACATGAAGAGGTTTCATATCTAGTTCATAACCCAATCACATTACACCTTACAAAAGAAGGTCCACTAAGGCTACCTACAATGGTCAAGAGGATAGCTCAATGACTTTTCTAAGGATGATTTCATGTCGTTCCGGCCAATAAACCCTAAGTCCACCATTCACACAAAAAAGATACCATTACGACATTCAACTTCAAGGATATGATAACCTTTAAACTAGGGTGAAGGTTCCACAAGAAGGACCTTCTTAACAATGTTGAAGGTCACTTATTAAACACACATAAGAGATAAAGAAGCTTTAGCATACTAGGTGAAGAACTTATATTCTCATTGTACATGTATCACGTAAGGGACAAAAGTCTACCAAAGCAAGACATACACATTACTTCAACATATCATACATAAATTGCATATCATTCTACAAGCACATAGGTATTACAAATATCATCTCAGTATTATAGTATCATCAATATAAGTATCACAAGTATCATATAATCTATCAAGAAACAATATACTTAAACATCAAGTAATCCACATAATGACTACACTATAGTCTACTAGATACGCACATCAGTAACTAGAAGAAATCATAATTTTACTCCACATAAACACATAAAGCATATTGACATTCATAATATCCACATAATCAAGTTATAGCATGATAAATCCATAATACTTAAAGTAATGTGGACGAGGCAGTATCATTCACAATTCATAAAGTAATGCCGACAAGGCCACATTAGTAAGAAATATAGCACATAATCAACCCCACCGTAAGCGGACCATACAATGAATCATCATCATCGAAGAACTATACTACACAATATACAGAATGTTAGGTCAACATACCATCGATCCAACCTCACAACTTCAATCCATAGCCAATTCATCCAACACAGTATACCAAGGCCCTTACCAATGACCATATTCAATCCAATAATTACAATATACAATGTATCAAATATAATTAAACATAGATTTATGTATTTAGGGAATCACACTTACAATTATAGCATGATTCTATAAAAATTGAATAGCTCTAATCAATCTACAGAATAATTCTATAGCATTCAGACATAATCAATTAATCCATAAAGTAGTCAAATCTATAAGTTCATGGTTTGTATGTGTTCATAGAGTTTTTAGGTTAAAATCAACAAATTAACATCAATTCTATCATAATTCAATATTTCAAACCTTTAATGCAAGAACGCGTGGATACATTATGAAATTGGACAATTCTTGTTTTTGATCATCTTTGGAAATCATGTGAATTGACTCCTTAAATAAAGATATTTCAAGGATGAAAAGCAATACCTTAATTGTAATTAAAATAACAAATAATTGATGGAGAAAACTTGAGAAAATCATTCTTCTTCGTTTGAGCTTCAAAGATTCATCCATGGAGGTTTTGGAGAGAAGAATGGAGAGATTTTGTTTTGAGTTGAGGGTTTTGCTTTGATTGGTGAGTTTAGTGGTATAAAAAGACTCAATAACCATCAATAAATGAACTCAAATTACCCAAAATACTTTTGCACTTATTAGAGATTTTAATAAACTCAAATTTGAGTTAAAAACGATGCAACCAAATCTGGAGGTTCCTTTTCATCGTGGAAACATTTTCAAAGCTTGTTTCTGGAAAATTTTGAGACAGAATGGTTTGATGACCCATGTTTAGGTCCTCCTTGGGGACCCATAGGATGATCCCCATGGCATTTTTATCGGACGTTCGAGCCTTTGCATGTAAGGCTATGATTAGGAATCATTGATACTCAATTTTACCTTCAAACCACCTCCCAAAACTCCACTACATAATACTATGTCACACTAGTTCAACTTCGACTAGTTTCTGGACGTCTTGGACGTTTGACCTATAGACACTTCTAAACTTTATATACTGCCTATAAACACTATTATTAATCCTATTAAGACGTTAAAACATCATGAAACACATGATAGGCTCTAGTTTCACCTAGCACATTTTAAGAGGAGTTACGAAAAATCCAAAGAGTGAAATAAACCATAATTTAGTGATGATCTTGCAACGAATTTTGGATGAAATCCTTGGTGAAGTCATCCTCACTAAGTACTTGGTAAAATCCTTGGTGAATTCATCCTCACAAAGATACAAAGTGATCATTCCTATGACCCCTTCACACCTTAACTAGACAACCCTTAACTACTCTATATAAATACTTATTCATTTAACATGTTTTCTAACTTAAGTCATTACATTCTTTAATTCATTTAAGATACATACATCACATAAGGAAATTCAGGTAATGGTCTTGGAGAATACCTAGGGACTCACTCACTAATATCTTCAAAGCCTAGTGTGTAATGTCTAGATAATGTCTTATACCACCACCTAAGCTTCATAGTACTTCTCCAATACTAGTAGGTATCCCATATGATAAAAGATAGGCAATAACCAACATGTACCATAGTATCTAGGCATGGAATCTGTATTTCTAACCTACTACGATGGAGGGTGTTTTACTTGTCAATGGTAGAACTTGGACACGTCTCATATAGGCACATGGTTAAGGAATATGAATGGTTTTTTTGCACTCTATCCTCATTTATTAACTAGAGGTACTTACCATACCATACTCTCTTGGTGATAGCCTTTGTTCTCAATGAGTAATTTCAAATTAAGGATCACATGAAGAGGTTCCATATCTAGTTCATAACCCAATCACATTCACCATACCACAGAGGTCCCCTAGGGCTTCCTTTCAATGGCAAAGAGGATAGCTTAATGACTTTCCTAAGGATGATTTCATGTTGTTCCACCCAAAAAACCATAAGTCCACATTCATAAAACAAGGACACCATTACGACTTCGAATTCAAGGATCATAACCTTACCACTAGATTAAAGGTTCCACATAAAGGACCTTCTTAGAAATATTCAAGGTCTCATGTTATTCATACAGAAAAGACTAAGAGTCTTTATCATACTAAGTCAAGACATCTCATATTCACATTCATATGTATCAAGTAAGGGACAGAAGTCTACTACATAAGACACACCAAGACTTCATTTTATCACATATAGCATATCATTCTAGAAGAACATAGGAATAAACATCATCATCTCTTGGTCACCCAATTTACTACAAAAATATCATCAATATAACCATAATAGACTCATATAATCAAGTAGGAATAATCATGCATCAACTCTAAAACTACACACATAAGGACATATTCATAGTCTAACAGGATCTCCTAACAACATCAATAGAAGAACACATATTTTCACATTAATCACAAGTTGATGAATATTATCATACTTCAGATAAATCTTCTACTAAAATCATCATAATATATCAAGTAATTGTCGACAAGTCCATGATCATCATAATACATAAAGTAACGCAGACGAGGTCACATCATTCACAAGTAAAACACATAGCACCATACCATAAATGGACCGTACAAATCACAACATAATTAAAGACCTATATTACATAAAATAAAAAGAATAAAAGCAGCATAAATCCAATCAGTTCTCACCAATTCAATCCATAGCTAAATTATCCATTACAATACCAAAAAGACCCTTATCCATGGCCATAATCATCAATTAAATAAAAAAATCATAATACTCAATGAATATAGGTCAATCAATATAGATTTACCAATCTAAGATAGTCTATACATAAATTCAATACAATTCTTACATCATTCTATAGCCCATAGGAAACTACACTTGAATTCATAAGCATATAGACAATATAAAGTCAACCACAAAGTAGTCAAAAACTAGGGTTCATAAATTACATGGGTTCATTGGTTAATTGTGCAAAAATTACCTTATTAACAACAATTAAATAAATATATAATGATTCAAAATCTTTAATTCAAGAACCAATGGATAGCTCATAAAATTGGACAATTTCATCTTTACAAAATTTTAGAAATATCTTTGAATTTTGGGCTCCTTGATGAAGAGGGTTTCAAGGATAAAAAATCATACCTCAATGAAGATAAATCACGAAATTGATGAAGCATCACAAATTAAATATGCAATCCAAGCTCTTCCTTGAGCTTTGGCTCCAATAGAGTTCTAGAGAATTTCTTTGAGATTTTGGAGTTTTCATTTCGAAGAATGAATTCATCTAGGTATTTATGGAATATAAACCCACTTAAAATACCAAAAATACTCCTAAGTAACCTCCCAAACTATTATTTGGAAGTGTGGTGAATTTACCATCATCACTTTACACTGAACCTGTGAAACTACACAGACCATCGGTACTTGCCCATCGATGAACCGTGTATCCACAAATGGACCATCTTGGCTGGTCATCATTTGGTTCAGAGACTGGCCTGTGGAAGCTTAGACTCACAAGGCTACGTCTTTAATGACGTTAACCAATGACAGGGCGTCGACCCACCTACTGGACGTCGATTGCCTTAGTCGATCGGGGCTTGCCTAGACAGCCTTGTCCTCAAATGAAATGTCCTTCCTCAAAGACCCTTGGTTGGTCTTTGGGGATGTTTTCCCGGGAGTTTCCAACAGAATATGATTTTATAAAAGATTAGTACCTCCCACATCAATTTCATAAAAATGAACACGTAAAACTCGAGGAAACATGTGAAGACACACAAGGTCGTTTCAAGGCAAACTTTTCGAATGTCGTGGACGTTCTTGGATGTTTAACCTCCTAACTTTATGAAACTTGACACACTGCCTATAAACACTATAATAACTCATATAAGGACCTCATAATCTCATAACACACACTTAATAACATAAAACACACATGAGGCACATAGGTGACTAGTCGTCGAACGTCATACTCATCCCTTGATGTTTGACTTCCAATTCACCCAATACTTTAGGCAATGCCTTATTACCACATTATGAACCAATTTAGGAACATAGACTCTCATTACAAAAATTTAAGGATCTACTTTCACCTAAGTTGTTTTAGAAGTAATACAATCTCCCCCACTTGGACAACATTCGTCTTAGAATGACACTTGTCACTCTCCGAACACTTCCAAGATTAAAGATTCAACTAGAAGCTCATACCCGTACCTCATAAAACAACATAAAATACAAACATCTAGAATGAACATCAATTTCACTTAAAAAAAGAGACTCACGACACAACAAGAAGCTAGAAACAATCTACAACTCATTATGCAATAAGACTCTCATCCTTCATTCGAAATAGCAAGAACTCCTTTTATATTCATTATCATGCTTATATACATCAGTTATAAGCACATTAAAACAATTTTCAACCAAATAATGAATTAGTCAATTTTCCAAAATTTTCATACTGAACTGTCAGTCTTACAGTGAGCTATGCAACAAATTTCAAAAATGCAACTTTAGGCAATGGATGTGGAAACATGCTAATATGAAAAGTTAAACCAAATAAGCTAATTTTACATCATAATAATAACTTCATGAAATACACAATGCAAGGAATAAATGAAATTCAATTCCAACAAGATTCCTAAAAACCATGCACATGCAACATACTTCATCGACCATTTAGCCGAGCTACTAACCATACTCCTCCACTTATAACGAACTCATAACACTTAAGAGAGAAATAAAAGAGCTTACCATCATTATCCTCACCCTCATCTGACTTTGATCCTCTAGATCGGAGTGCATAGAAATGAATCTTCTTTGGCGCATCATTTCTCACAACATTAGGAGCAACTTGCTTACCATCTCTAGTAGGACAATCCCTCGCTTTGTTTCCATATTTACCTCATCCAAAGCAACTCCCAGTACCCAATAGGCATTCCCGTAGTTCCTCTTTCCACAAGTAGCACATGTAGGCTTGCCAACATGAGAACCACTACCTTTCTCTAGTTTCACCATAGCACCCCTAGGTTCTTCTTTAGTTGAAACCTTCTTCTTGAACCTAGGTTGACTTTGATCATTTGACCCACTACTTTTCAAGTTTATATTGATTTTCTTAAGTTTCCACTCCTCTATTGATTGAGCATAAACCATGAGTCTAGATAGGGTCATATCATCATGGATCATGGTCGTATGACATTCTTTTTTCACTAGGTCGGCGACCCCATTACAACTCTATTCAGCTCATTCCTTGGATTAAACACTTAGGACGTGACATATATATAAAAGATAGAGAACTTCAATGAGTATTCCTCAACACTCATATTTCTTTGCTTAAGATTGATAAACTCCTCTACCTTAACCTTCCTCCTCTCATTGGGAAATTACTTTCCTAGAAAAGTTTTTTTAAATTTTTCCCATTCAATAGGGTTTGAATCTACCAACCTATTATGTTTCCATTGAGTGTAACACACTTGAGCAACCTCCCTCAATTTTTATGAAGCTAACTCTGCCTTCTCCCTAGAAGTCACCCCCATGGCACTCAATACCTTAAACACACCATCTAAGAACTCTTGGGGATCCTTTCCCACCTTAGAGCCAAGAAAGATAGGAGGATTCATCCTCACAAAATCTTTCCATCTAGATGTCATAGTGCTCCCCACAACATTCACTCTAGGCTTAATACCCCTATTCACATGGGTAGTCAAAGCTCAGGCTAAAGTAACTAAAGCCTCTATAATCTCCCCATTAGTGATTTCTGGGAACCATCGAAACATCATTACCTCAACCTACAATAGGGATTTAATCACCTTGAGGAAGTTGATCTTGTTGCTCAACGTGAGAAGGAATATCCTCATTTACATCATTCTCCTCAACTCTCCTAGTCGGTGTCCTCCTCGTATTCATCTCTAATAACACAAGAAAAACCATAAGAAAAGTGTAGTTATAACTTTAACTCTACGGAACGACATAGTAGTAGAAAACAAGGAAAACTCTATCATCCTAGAGCCTCTCTCACATAGATGTGTCGCGACTTACACAAATGCTCAAGACTTTACTAGACGTGACTTTATGAGACTTTTGGATTCCTAAGACCACTTTCATAACCTATGCTCTGATACCACGTTTGTCACGACCCACACCTATACCCTAGAAGTTAGGGAATTCTTAGGTCATGGCACGGCGTACGTGACCTCTTGGAGGTCTTGTACAAGCCCTTTCATATCATTCAATGCATATACATAAATCAAAAGTATTGCGAAATTAAAACTTTTCACAACATTTAAATAGTGTTTCAAAATATCTTTCATATAAAAACCATACTACTAAGTCTCATATCATACACGCCTTGACACAAGAATACTTGGGACACCGCCCATACAATAGAAATATAGTACTACTAAGTCTATTACAATACTTCATAAAAGAAACCGAAGACATCTATGCCCTCGAGTCAAATGAGGACATACTTCAAACTTGATTGAAAGATCCTATAATCCAAGCTCCGCTCCCAAAATACCCTTTACCTATGATTCCCTGTAGAGGTAGATTAAAGTATGAAAATTAGTACAAACACTTGTACTAAGTAT
This sequence comes from Solanum lycopersicum, assembly GCF_036512215.1. Classification (NCBI taxonomy): domain Eukaryota; kingdom Viridiplantae; phylum Streptophyta; class Magnoliopsida; order Solanales; family Solanaceae; genus Solanum; species Solanum lycopersicum. Next base: position 22,124,143 of record NC_090805.1, read on the forward strand.
GACATAATATAGATAATCATGAAAACAAAAATTTATTGGAAATATGCTCTTTTTGTTTAAAACATTATAGTACAAGCATAAGAACAACATTTAAAACCTTAGAAACACATAATATAACATATAACATTTTATCACTTTTAATGGCATTACAGTGAACTAGCTCACTGTTGTAGTGAATGGATTCACTGTTATAGTGATGTTCCTCAACTTCACAATAACCCCTTTCTAGCATGCAATCTTCTCACTAAAAGTTATCCTAAGACTCACTTAAGTAAATCAAAGAGAGACCGCCCATACACCCTCTCTAGGAACACCTAAATGATCCTTAAGACCACGTATAATGAGATATACAGACATACAATACACCAAACACATGAACATGAGATCCTCCTACCAAAAAGTGATTCTAAGGTTCACTGGTGTGAGTTGTGAAGCGATCGCCTATCAATCCCTTCACACACACTTAACAGATCCTTTAGATTACCTAGGATAAGATCATTCTCATCTAATACAACAACATATATGTAATATAACTGCTCCTCCCGAAGGTTGTAAAAGTACTTACTTAAGTAAATCCACAAGATAATGTCCATACTTGACCTCTTAAAGATTACATAAATAATCCTTAAGACTACCTAAGTACTGATCCTGTCTACTTAATCAACTAAGTTCCTAACTAGAGTCATTCTTAAGACTTATCTAGGTAATATACGAAGTGACCATTACTATGACTCCTTCACACCTTGACTAGACAACCGTTTAATACTATACATAGGTATTTATTCATTTAACATGCTTACTAAATTAAGTCATTAAATTCATTACTTCATTTATGAGACATTAATCACATAAGGATATTCAAGTAATGTCTTGGAGAAGACCTACAGACTCACTCATTAACATCTTCAAAGCCTATTATGAAATGTCTAGATAGTGTCCCATACCACCACCTAAACTTTATAGAACTTCTCCAATACTAGTAGGTATCCAATTTGATGATAATCGGGAATAACAGACATAGAACATGGTAGATAGGCATGGAACCATGAGTTTTAACTTACTCCTATGGAGGGTGTTCTACTTGCCAATTTTAAAACTTTGATACATCCAATCTAGGCACATGGTTAAGGATTATGAAGGGTTTCTTTTCACTCTAGCACCATTCTTTAACTAGAGGTACTTATATTACCATACTCTCTTGATTCTTGACTTTGTTCTTTTAGAGTAGTTTCACATTAAGGATCACATGAAGAGGTTCCATATCTAGTTCATAACTCAATCACATTCACCCTACCAAAGAGGTCCCCTAGGGCTTCCTTTCAATGGCGAAGAGGATAGCTTTATGTCTTTCTTAAGGATGATTTAATGTCGTTCCAGCCAACCAACCTTATGCCCACCATTCATACAAGAAGGATAATATTATAGCTTTCGACTTCAAGGATCATAACCTTACCACTAGGTTGAAGCTTCCACATAAAGGACCTTCTTCGCAACATTCAAGGTCTCATGTCATTATTACATAAAAGACTAAGAGGATTTAGCATCCTATATCAAGGCATCTCATATTCACATTCATACATGTATCATGTATGAAACACAAGTCTACTATAGAAGACACACCAAGACTTAACTTTATCAGATATAGCATATCATTCTAGAAGCACATAGGAATAAACATCATCATCTCTAGGTCACTCTATTCACTATTACACTATCATAAATATAACTATCATAGACTCATATAGTCAAATAGGAAGAATCATGCATCAATTCTAAGATTACACACATAAGGACATGGTCATAGTCTAACATAATCACCTAACAACAGCAATAAAAGAACACATACTTTAGCCTTAATCACAAGTAGACTAATATGATCATACTTCAAATAAATTATCTACAAAAATTATCATAATATATCATGTAATTCCCAACTAGTCCAGGATCATCATAATACATAAAGTAACGTCGACGAGGCCATATCATTCACAAGTAAACCACATAGCACCGAAACCATAAGTGGACCATACCAATCACAATATAATTAAAGACCTAAATTACATGAAATAAATATAATTAGGGAGGTGTACCACCAATCCATTCTCAATACTTCAATCCATAACTAAATCATCCATTACAAAATTAAAAAGGCCATTACCCGTGACCACGATCATTATTTCAATACAAATATCATAATACTCATTGAATCTAGTTCAATTCAATATAAATTTATCAATTTATTGTAGAATATATATCAATTCAATACAATTCTTACATCATTTAATAGCCCATAGGAAACTGCACTTGAATTCCTAATCATTAAGACAATATCAAGTCAACCACAAAGTAGTCAAAAACTAGGATTCACGAATTACATGGGTTCATAGGTTAATTGTGTTAAAATATTCTTATTAACAACAATTAAATAAATATATAATGATTCAAAACCTTTAATGCAAGAACACATGGATAGATCATAAAATTGGACAAGTTCATCTTTAAAAGATTTTAGAAATCTCTTTGAATTTTGGATCCTTGATGAAGAGAGTTTCAAGAATAAAAAATAATACCTCAATGAATATTAACCACGAAATTGATTAAGAATCATAAATCAAATCTTAAATCCAATCCCTTCCTTGAGTTTTGGCTTCAATGGAGTTCTAGAAAATTTCTTAGAGATTTTGGGGTTCTAATTTGGAAGAATGAATTCATCTAGGTAATAGGACTTATAAACCCACTTAAAATCCCCCCAGTAACCTCCCAAGCTATTATTTTGACGTGGGGTGAATTTATCAATTCACCCCTTAACTTCACAATGAACCTACGCAATTACACAAACCATCGACGCCTGTATATCGACGAACAGTTTGTCCACAAATGAACCGTTCTGGCTGGTTGTCGTTTGGTTCAGAGACTTTCCTTTGGGATATTAAGCTCCCTATAATATGTATTGACAAATGCTAACCAATGACGGGGCGTCAACTAGCCTACTGACTGTCGATTGCCTCAATCGATTGGGCCTAGCCTAGAAAACCTTGTCCTCAAATGAAGGATCCTTCCTCAAAGACATACTTTAAGCATCCATAAACTACACTTTGTGTAAAAAGGTAGATAAGAATGGTGTTAGTACAAGAATGCACTAAGTATGGCAGCCATGCAAAAACATGCATTTAAAAGGGACATTTTTCTTGAAACCATGCATCATGACTTTTTGTGAAAACTTCATAAAACTTGATACATTAAGAATTATACAACTTACATACTTCATTTTGGAATATAACATAGTCATAATATCATATAAAATCACACATAGAATTTAAGTCACATTTTGACCAATTTTACAATTACTACAACCTCTTTAGAGTGACTTATGTTCTCTTTACAATGAACTTTTTATTTTTCTAACTTCTTAAATTTTCCAAGTAAACCTCTAGTGACACTTCGTTCATTGTATAGAGAATGTCCCATAACACTATCCATACTCAAGCATCACCTTAAGGCCACAAGGAAACCATACCTACAACCTTTCAATTCAACACGTACATCCATAGGATCATTTCATATAACAAGGCACATACGTCACATTTAACTTAACATAAGACTTTATTCAACTACATGAAACCCAAGTAGGACCTTCATTCATATAGCCAATAATACCAACATTATGCACCTAAGGAGAGACCTCATCATATAGACCATTAGGACTCATACCAAGCATATCATCACAACAAGTAGGGAATACTACAATACCATACATAAAGACATAAACATATACATATACATTAGGAAACCATCCTAGAACTCTCTTCAAGAGTTACTTGAGCACTGCATAGGTGAGGTCTCATGCCCCCACCTACACTAAGAAACTTTCCTTAGGTTATCCTAGTTAGGGTCTAGTTCTTTACTTCCATTGTCCATTTTACTTTTAGAAAACTATTGCCTTAACCGACACTAAGACCATGCTGGTAACATGGAATTTGGTGTTGTAGAGCCTTACACAAAGGGAAGCTGCTCTACCTAGCCAAGGTAGAACATTAAAACATGTCAGCATACTAAGTGATATCACTTGATAGATCCTATAGGGAAAGCATAGTTTATGGAACTTGTAGGTATATGTGGAAACACTCTTTATTCAAAATGAGGTATTGTAGCTATCCACTTTGTGTAAATATCACTCTAAGACCTTTGGACTATGAGGCTAACCACCTCATGAGGACTATAGTGAACCTACCTTCCTACAATAGGAAGGGACACCCCTCATTTTCAAGTTCTCTCGGTGCTAAGCTAAGTTCCATTTATTGAAAATACTTTATTAATGTTATTTTATAAAATTAGGCTTAGTATAGTTAAACCCTCATAGTCTTAGCTTATAGGTCATAGATGAGAGTTCATCAGCCTAAGTCACATCAAACGTCCTTTCATATGGACATAGCATATTCAAGAACCATCTAGTTTAGAGTACACTTGGGAAAACCTTTCACGGCCCGTATATGACTAGATCATCATACATGTGTGTATACATATATGTCACATCCGGGAAGCACCCCCAGACGTAACCGACATCGTCATCCTCTTAGAGTAATAATACTAGCCTCTTATCTTAGATCATTACCTTCATAGGTTAAAAATGCAGAAATTTTAAAAACTTTTTCATTACTTCTACATTTAGGTTTACATAAACTTCTACATACATATAATACTTATATCTAGTATACATAGACCTTTCGAATAGGAAGATTACTTAGTCTTCTACTTTTATTGCCTATTGATATATAATATATAACATAGTCTCAAATGGATGTCTCATCTTATAACCATCTATCAAGAGTATAACAATTTGGGCCTAGCCCATACATCAACGCAATAACACCACATATAGGCTATACAATGTTTAGTTCTCAAATAAATAGGAAAGAACATAAGAATCTTAAAACTAGAACAACTTCATAAGCTTTATAGTAGCATTGCCCTCGGAAAATGAGTACCTACCCAACTTGGATGATTGAGAATTCCAAGTCTTATTCAAAGTCGTCTCAAAGCCCTTTAACAAGGATAACCTAAAATGTTTTGGAAAAAGGAATAAAAGGAGGTTAGTAGACCACTTGTACCAAGTATGAGACCATATGCACAAATATCATGAAATCATGCTAAAAAGTGACAATTCATTAAAACATGCTAGTTTACATTTAGAAAGCCTTATGTACATTCAAGAAGACCATACCAATCAAGAAGAAATATTCATTAAGGCAAATCATGTACATCACAAGACCAACAATACTAAGTCTAGTCAAGCCAACATGCATATAACATTATTGAACACTTAGTCAAGACCACTCGATCATCAAGTTATAATAGCAACAAACATAGATATGAGTTTATTACAATATGACCATAGCAAGACAATTACCCATGAACCATCATTTATTAAACAAGTGAAATGACCAATCAAAGCCCCATAACCTTACTCAATCAAGAAACCCAACAAGAATCATGACCACCATACAACTTCTCATAGCATATCATTAAGAGTACATATTATCATACTTTAACAATGAAGACCAACACATATTCATAGGTGAAAACAATCATCATGTAGTATCAACAATGTGCAAGATCATCATATGCATATCATGTACCATTATAAGTATATACAAATATAACAACATCCTCCTAAGACCTCCTTCAAGGCTAACTAGTGCAATGTTTAGGTAGAGCTCATACCCTTACCTAGACTAAGCTAAACCCCTTAGGTTATCCTAGTTTGAGTTCATTCCTTCAGTTCATTTTAACTTTTGGCAACATTTTGCCTTAACCGATATAGACTATATGAGCTTATGTGGAATCCGGTATCATGGAACCCTATACTAAAGGAAGGCGGACTACATGCAAAGTTAGTACCAAAACATGAACATAGCAACTACGTGGATCCACTAGCTAATATTCCTATGATGGCCACATAGTTCAAGAACTAGGATATATATTTGGGACCCTCTTTACGCTACATGCATTATAATTTCAAATATCAAGAGTATATTATTGATCCTACCTTCCCTATTTGAGAAGGGACACTCCTCACTCTAGTTCACTCGGTGCTAAGCTAGAGTCCCTTTTAAAATGTCTTTATTAATCATCATTGCTTAATGTATGTCATAGGGTCTATGCCTTATGCAATCATCATCATCATATCTCGATAAGAATTGCATGATCATAGTCCTTTCATTACAATTCATATAAGTGAGGTTATCACATTTACATAGTCACATCATAATAAGGCACATTAGTAAGTTATCACCATCCTTATATCATTTACTTCTTAGCCATCACCTCACAAACTATAATCAAGACATTTAAATTCGACATCGTACCAACCCTGTCAATCCTAATACAATATATACTTCATGCAACATCACTCGGTCTCAAGTAACCACAATTGAAGTAAAGAATAGGGATCACAAGACTTACCAAGTCTCCATCATAATCTATCATCAAGGTCTCACCATCAACACTTAACTACGCCCAATAAGGGTATAATACCATCAAATAATAGTAATCAACATGATAATGAAGTCAATTCAAATCACTACATCAAAATCCACTACTAGTTCATAGCTTAAGACAAAGAGACTTAGGTTAAAGTCATCATCTAGATTAATTATTCAATAACTAGCATTATATGAATATAATTCAACTTAAAATATTCATAATTTATACAATAACATCATCTAGTCGTAATAAAACCAATAACCAAGTCAGTTGAACCAACATTACACAATCATATCAAGATCACAACCTAGGGTTAAGGGAAATAGGTTATCTTCAACAAACATCAGAAATAACATAATTGAGTTATAATGTATGTTAATATATTCATAATATCCAAAAACAAATAATAAAAAAATAATTTCACAAGATCAATTCCGAGATTGAAAAAGACCGACTTGAATTTCATACTTTTGAAATAAAATTGACTGAACCCTTTGGGGAAAGAAGTCCAAAAGGTGAAAGGAATCTCATACCTTAGTGTTTGATGAAGATTGATGTAGAAAATTTGGTTATTCCATCCCTATAACCCCTTTAATTTTACCTTCTATTGTGTTCTTCAACTTGGGAGAGAAAGAAGAGAGAAGGAACAGAGTTTGGGTTTAGAGAATTATGAGAGCTTAGGGTAGTCTAATTAGGTTAGGGTCGTTATATAGGTTGTTAATTAACTTAAAAAGGCTTCCCTAAAGCCCTTAGAAATTATTTAACCACCTATTTATTAAATTAATCAAACTAAAAATGAGCAACAAAACAGGTCACTCACTCACGAGACCCCGTCGATGCCTCGTGTATTAATTGACGGACCATGGGATCAGACGTCCTGTTGGTCCGTCGTTGAGTTCAGAGACTTGTAAAAAACAGGGACTTGGTCAATTATACTAAGTTTCCACATATGGGGGCAATCGACGCCACATAGGTTGTATAATAAACCGTTTTTGAACACTGCCTTGGGCAGCTTCTTGCCAAGTAACAAGGGTCCTCCTCAAGGGACCTTGGTTGGTGCTTGGGGAATTGTGCCTGGAAGTTTTGACTATGAACTAACTCTAAGACGTGTTTGACACCATTCCACTAATTTTCATCATTTTCGACTCATAAAACATAGTCAAATAGGCTAAGGCACACTTGCACCTCATTGAACTAGTTTTTGGACATCATAGACATTCTTTGACATTATAGTGTCTAAACTTCCGAAATGACTTATATTTCATTAAAATAGACATTAAATTGCGTCTAAACCTTTTTAAAATTATGTTAGGCTCTAGAACACGTCTTGAAATTTCAAAGTGTTACATTATCCCCCCCCCCTTAGGAACATTTATCCCCAAATGACACTAAAATCTTTCGAAAGGAAGGAATAGACCAAGACTATTAGCTCAACCAATCAAAAATAGATGAAAACATGAGTTACAAAATCAATCATGATATTTATAAAAGGCAATTCAAAACTTCAATTACAACACATAAGGCTCAAAATCACATTATGAGGAATTTCCTTCTCACAACAACAACATGAGCTCAACATACCGTATGTGAGTCAATTATGCCAAATCTCAACTTACCAACATGATCCATATCATTTCATAAAGACCCACCATATCAAAATTCACAACATAACTCAAAACATGAAATTGCAAAATTTTCAATTTAATATGCACAATTCACTGTAACTTAACTATAATGACACCAAAAACACACATTTTTGTAAAATTTAACCAAAAATCATAGAAACATCAAATTTAGTTACTATATTCATTATTAGTAAGAAAAAATAACCTTCATTAGTAAATAGATGAGGATAATGAGACTTCATGTCGGATTTGGCCTCCCATGTTGCTCCCTCAACTGGTGGTTTCTCCATAATACTTTTACGGAGGCCACCTCTTTGTTCCTCAACCTCGTCACTTGATGATCAAGGATTTATACAAGGATCTCCTCATAAGATAGGTTATCCTTCACACCAAGACCCTCAATAGGAAGATTAGACTCGGGATCACCATTACATTTCTTAAGCATATAAATACGGAAAACCGGATGAACCAAAGCCAATTTACTAGGCAACTTTGACTCATATTCCACATTACCAACCCTTTGAAAGATTTCATAGCGACCCACATACCGAGGACTCTTTCCTTTCTTGCAAAATCTAACCACCCCTTTCAAAGGTGAAATTTTCAATTACACCTTATCACCTTCTTCAAACTCTAATTCCCTTCAAGTCGCCACACGGCGTACTTGACCTCTCGGAGGTCTTGCACAAGCCCTTAGATATCATTCATTGCATATATACAAAAATTAGTGCGGAATTAAAACTTTTTATTTTAAACATAATGCGGAATCATTTTATAAAACTTCTAACATATGTCTTAGAAACCATGTATGACATCATGAGTACAATAATCTTGGGTCACAGCCAATAAGAGTCTAAAATAGAAAAGAACATAAAAGACAACATAGGAGTGATGTCTTCGGATGGTATAAGGACTCACCAATCTTCACTTCTTGAAAGCCTTGGAAACTCTACCCTTCAAAGAAACTCAATCTCTTCAAGATTGTACACTGGATTAGAATGTAGGTATAATATGTGTTAGTACGAAATGTACCAATTATGGACACTATCATACCAAATCATAGGATATCTCATAGGTTAGTCAATAATAGACATAACCATAAGCGAAAAAGACATAAGCATAACATTTATATCATAAGCATAATAAAGAATCACAAAGCATATAAGAGTTCATGCTTAACTCATCTTCCTTCTTACTCAAATGAACTACTTCACAAGACACATCCAAATATACTTGTGCATGGCTAAGGTATCATCCTATACTACTACCACAACTATGAACCTCTCTTTGGTCATTCTTGATCATAACCCACTATTATAATTAAGACCTTAAGTTCTTCATGAAATGTGAGCACTATGCCCTTGATCACCTCAAAACACACTTGTGCAATGCATGTGAAGCATCCCATTCTATCTCACACACTAAGCATGTCTTGAAGTCACCCTAATCCCTTTCATTTTAGTTTAGGAGTCTCTAGTATACCTACTTCATATTAAAAAGGAACTATCATCTTAAGTCAATCATATCATTGAAATAAAGCATAGCTACTACCCAAGCTAAACATACATATCATAGAGGTCATGTCATAGTTAGCTTTGAGCCATACTTGTGCCATGTATGGATAGCATCCCATACTACTATCCACAATAAGTACTCCTATAGACTATCCTTCTACAACCTAAATTGTCTTTCAACCTTGTCTATTAAGCTTAACTTGCTGTCATAATATACCTACTACCATGGAAAGCATCTCATCATGCTAACCAAGCTAACTGTGGAAGGATACAACCATACTAACCTCCATGCAACCAATCATGTAGATGCAAGGTAATCATAAGGAGCATGAATCCTCAACCCTTAGATACCATGAGATTCTATCTCAAGATACTACATGAAATGCACCTTGCATGCAAATCAAGCTACCATTATGGGAGTGTAGGCCTTTCCCCTAAATCTACCATGAAGTGGTTTTGCCCATACCAATTCAAGCTACCATTATCAAGCATTCTAGCAATACAAGACGAAGCTCCCATGATATTCAACATCTCAAGCTACCATGAGTATTTCAACTCAAGCCTCCTTGATATTTACTATCTTAAGCTACCCTTTGAGATCTACCATCTCAAACTTATCATGAGATCCACCATCTCAATCTATCATGAGATTTACATCTTAAGATTTCATGATATTCACATCTCAAGATATCATGCCTTGGTCTTGTCTCACCAAGTATATTACACAAGAAGTGATCATACAATTCATCTTCAAGCTAGTCTAGTTCATCTAGTCTTGATTCATTTTACGTTCTAAGGTTAACCTAGAATTCATCTGTGTGAGAGAACATGTTTCCCCTATCATGTTCATGTCTAAGTGTAGAATAAAACCTCATTATAATTTCTTCATAATAACTTTACCCTCAAAGCCCTAGCATCAATGTCTAACACCTCATAATCGACTACTACCTTTAATTCATTATTATCTATGTTTAGTTTCATGCTTACTTCTTTAAATTTGGTCATTAGAAGGTAAGTCTAGGCAGATATGATCACATAGTTTCAATTCAATCTTTACAAGTCAAGACCAACCTAGATCAATTAAGCCTATTTTAATTCATATCTAGGTTATTCAATCATTATCAATTAGCATATAATGCAATAGAATAAATAAGATCAACTTAGAACCTTAATCTTGCCTGTAATGACCTAAAGTCATCATGATTACCTTCAACATCAATTACTGCAACTCACCATGTAAACCTCAAGAAAATATCACATAATAATAATACTAACATAATAGAATGCTACCCACTAGATTGGGATGATAATCAAGTCTTACCCACAATGCAATAACAACCCTCTCTAGATTGGGGTTCTTTGGATTCACAATTGAGGAATAATTAGGGGAATCTATGAATTTAAGAATACATTGATGAATAAACTTCGAATACCTTAGATTAGAGACTTAAACCCATCTTAAAACCTTGGTGAATTCGTCCTAAGAACAGCCCCCAATTTCTCTTTTTTCTTCAACGGTGTTAACTTCTTGAAAGTGTTTTGGAGAGGGAGAGGTTTTGATTTGGAGTCAAGATCCTAAATGGATATTGTACTTCTTAAATACACTTCAAACCCATAATATATAAACCAATAAATAATACCTTAAGTGCCAAAAAGACCCCTGCAACCATTGGACCATTTAACCAATTCTAATTTGATTTAAAATCAGCGCGACCAAATTTGGGTGTTCACTGCGTGTCGCAGGGTCAATTCTAATTTTTGGTTTAGGAAAATAATTTAATACTGAATGGATAGTTATTTTCCTGCATCAAAGTGCAAAATTTGCCCCTTGAGTGCAAGTTGCGCATCGCGCAGCAACCTCCTTATCTTGGCTGCCTGGCAGCTTTCTTGGCCAACATTTGGGTCCTCTTTTGGGACACTTAGGGTGATCCCTCGGACGTTGTACACGAATGGTTTGACCCTTTATATGAAATTGTATGTGTAGGAACCATCTACACTCAATTTCACCTCCATTGCGTACCCCAAAACTCCGCTACAAAAAGCTAAGACACACTAGTTCAATTTAGAGTAGCTTACGGACGTTTTTGATGTTTGACCTCCAAGCTCTTCCAAACTTCATATACCGCCTCAAAAAATTATTATTAGTCATTTTAAGATCCTATAAACTCATGACACTCATGTTAGGATCTATATTCACCTAGTTCATTTTGGGGTCCTTACAAATGTTAAGAACAGCCCCCAATTTCTCTTTTTTCTTCAACGGTGTTAACTTCCTGAAAGTGTTTTGGAGAGGGAGAGGTTTTGATTTGGAGTCAAGATCCTAAATGGATATTGTACTTCTTAAATACACTTCAAACCCATAATATATAAACCAATAAATAATACCTTAAGTGCGAAAAAGACCCCTGCAACCATTGGACCATTTAACCAATTCTAATTTGATTTAAAATCAGCGCGACCAAATTTGGGTGTTCACTGCGTGTTGCAGGGTCAATTCTAATTTTTGGTTTAGGAAAATAATTTAATACTGAATGGATAGTTATTTTCCTTCATCAAAGTGCAAAATTTGCCCCTTGAGTGCAAGTTGCGCATCGCGCAGCAACCTCCTTATCTTGGCTGCCTGGCAGCTTTCTTGGCCAACATTTGGGTCCTCTTTTAGGACACTTAGGGTGATCCCTCGGACGTCGTACACGAATGGTTTGACCCTTTATATGAAATTGTATGTGTAGGAACCATCTACACTCAATTTCACCTCCATTGCGTACCCCAAAACTCCGCTACAAAAAGCTAAGACACACTAGTTCAATTTAGAGTAGCTTACGGACGTTTTTGATGTTTGACCTCCAAACTCTTCCAAACTTCATATACCGCCTCAAAAAATTATTATTAGTCATTTTAAGATCCTATAAACTCATGACACTCATGTTAGGATCTAGATTCACCTAGTTCATTTTGGGGTCCTTACAAATGTCTAGAACTCCGTGGGGATTTATGCTTCGAACCGAGAGTATTTGAAGAAGGGGAGGATACTCTTGTTAGTAGAGATGTTGTATCTAATGTACCTCTTGATATCAGTGCTCTTCATTAATTTAGATGTAGTATTTAGGAGCAATCTCCTTATCCCTTAATTATGCGCCCACATAGGTTTAGCTATTGGGGATATATGTAAAGGCTAAGACACTGACCCCACCTTAGTCAAGTGGGGATCCCTCATATAGTAGGGGTTAATAACATGATTCCATGTCTAGATCTCATTTTCTATGTTAGTTAAAGCTAGCCCTCACAAATGAATGTATTGAACTACGTCTTCCTAAGGGTGTACTATTTAGGGTATGTGGTGGAATGGGACGCCATATATCCATTGCATGAGTAGACATATGGAGGGATTCTTGGTGTGTCCTTATCTGAACATGTATGAAAATATATGAATTGGTTATGATTTGATGTTAATAAAGTATGTTTATTGTACTTGTTGATTTGTCTAATTTTGATGGAGTTTTTGTAACTGATGAATGTGATGTGCCTAGTCTAGGGTGATTTATAAGGAGCATGAAGTGTAAGTAGTAGTATGGGTTGCTACTTTCACATTGCACTAGTGTAACTTTTGGGTTGTCTTGGAGTATGGTCTTTATGTGAAATTCTTAAATGCTTGTATGTTTCCTCTAGTATCTTTAGTAATGAATGTTTACTTTTTGATTTGAAAAGAAGCATGCTTATCTTTGGTAGTCTTAAGGATTACTTAGGGGTGTAATGAAGAGGTTGTATGGGTGGTATGTTCATTTGTTACCTAGGTGAACTTTACGATAACTTGGGATAATAAGGTCTAAATAATAAATGGATTCAATAATGAATATGACTAAATATGGAAGTTCATGGAAATATGACTTGTATGATACTTTGTAAATTTGAATTCATGAAGGTTTTACCAAAATAGCATGAAAAGTATGTTTCAACTAAAATGTCCTCTTTAGCATGTTTTTGCATAATATCATACTTAGTACAATGTTTGTACTAACTCCATACTCTTCTTTATTTTCAAAAGTATAGGTGGAAGGCAAGTGAAGGTTCTTAGAAGGTGAATCTTGGGAAGTAGAATCCTCTCAAGATTGGTATGTCCCCATATATTCAAGGATATGAACTATGTTTCTTTTAGGTTTTTTGTTTAAAGAGTATGTATAAGACGCAATACGTTTCTTTCAATGTAAAGGGTCATGACCTAATGATTTTAAGATGTGTCTAAGTTGGCTAGTGATGATGAGACTTGTTTCTTAGTTTATAAAAGAGTTTCTTATCAGTTATGTTGTGAAAAGTTTCAATTTTGCACTACTTTTCATACCAATGTAATGAATGGAAGCTAAGAGGCTTGTACAAGACCTGAGAGAGGACGAGTACACCGTGTGACGACATGGGGGTGCTCATGGGTTGTTACAAACTTGATATCAGAGCATAAGTTTTTGGGAAGATAGTCTTAAAAGTCCAAAGTCTCACAAGCCACATCTAGTAGAGTCTTGTTCATCGGTGTGAGTCGTGACACATCTACCACCGAGAGGCTATAGGATGATAGAAATTTCACTTTCTTCATCACTCTACTGTCGTTCTATAGAGTTGCATTCAATATGTGTCTTTTCTCAATCTCTTATCTTGTATTTATAGGATATGAATATGAGGAGGCCACCCACAAGAATAGAGGATGGAGGAGTAGTTAATGAGAGACTTCATCCCACGGGTGAGCAAGTCCCTATATCTAATCAATAGAATGTGAATGAATAGGTTTCCCTTCAAGTACCTCAAGTTCCCCAATGTCCTCAAGCTCGAAATGTTGAAGGGGATAAGTCTAATGCATAGATAAGCACTGCTTTTCAGTCTTTGACCCAACTCATGACGATTCAAGCTCAAGTCGTCACAAATCATGTAGTGGACCAAGCTAACCTAATAGTTTCCCCTAAACCTAACCCAAGTAATCTCGCTTCTAGAATCCGAGGTTTGATGAGGATAAATCCTCTTACATTCCATAGCACTAAGGTGCATGAGGACCAACAAGACTTCATAGATGAGATGTTTAAGGTGGTGTATTATATGGGTGTGACTCCTAGAGAGAAAGCAGAACTATCCCCTTATCAACTAAAGGATGTGGCTCAAGTGTGGTTTGAGCAATGGAGGGATGAGAGACTCGTAATGGCGGGTCTGATAGATTGGGAAGTGTTTAAGATGAACTTTCTTGATAGGTTCTCTCCCTTAAGAATTGAAGTAAAAGAAGTTAGTGGAATTCATGAACCTTCGTCAAGGGGGGATGAGTGTGAAGGATTTTTTTCTCAAACTCACCAAACTCTCTAAGTATGTCCCAACCTTGGTATCCAACTCTAGGGCTAGAATGAATAAGATTGTGATGGGGATTTCTAGTTTGGTTGAAGAAGAGTGTTGTACGTCAATGCTCCATCATGATATGGATATCTTTAGGATCATGGTGTACGATTAACAAATTGAGTATTCAAAACTTTGGAATATGAGTAGAGATGGGTGGAGGGCTAGGTCGGATGAACCAAGTCAACTTAAGTCTAAGAAGAGGTTCTATAATAAAGATTCTTCCATGGGGTGCAAGGATAGGTTCCCAACCAAAACTGTCAAGGAGGGAGTGGAGGTGGCTATTCATATGAGAAACTTAGAGTAATGATGAAGTGAAGTTTCCATAGAAACTTGTAGCCTCTCATTCATAAATCGAGCCCACTTCACACTAATGAACCAGACCTATTACATGTAGTTTTGAAACATCCTAAAATCACTATAACTCTTGTCCTCCAATACAAGTTTTTCATAACTCATGGGTACACCCTAGGTGCAACATTCTGGACAAGACCACGAGAGGCCTCATAAAAGCTAACTTAACTTTCATAATATATGATAATACAATTCAGTTAAAATTTAAATCAATTTCAACATAATAAAAGTCTTTATAAAATATGTTGATGTATATTACACTTGTTTCAAACCATCTACTATGTGGAACTCTTTTGGAAACAACCAATAAAATAATTCAAAATATAAAATAAAAGACATAAGAAATTATGGTCAAATTCTCGAATGCTATGAGGACTCACTAATCTTCAAGTCTTGCTCTACTACGATCCTAGCCACAGGGATGAGATCCAATATAGACGGACCATACATTTGAATAAGAAATGTATACAAAAGTATGTGTTAGTAAAAAGATGTACTAAATATGACGTCTAGCCTAAATCACCACCATAAGCATAGCATACGCATTAGTCAACATAAGACATAATCCATAAGCTTGAGAGCTAACCACATAAGTCATAAACATAATGGATTCACATAAATACAATAAGAGGAACACTTACTCTAGAAACCCCAACTTATCCTTACTCAAAACATCGGTCATCACCTCTCGATATACAATCTTAGGAAACTCCACTCGAGCAACAATCCATAAAATTCATTCTTCATAACATGATTCATATTATTCTTGATTTACTTTTCAATACATGGAGATTCAACTCTATGCCTATTATTAATTCTAATGGGTATCACCTCTTTCCTTATTACTATAGTCATAGCAGTTTGCCTTTGTTCCCTACATACAATTATATAAATATTTGCCTCCACATCATTTTAGAATTATCATAGGTATTCGCCTCCATGTCCAATATGATATGATATAGGTATTCGCCTCCACATCATTTTATTAGGATCATTGATATTCACCTTCATGTCCAATATAGTATGAAATAGGTATTCGTCTCCGCATCATTTTAAGAGGATCATAGGTATTTGCCTCCATGTCCTTGATATAAAGGCTAATGGGTAATCACCTCTTGACTTGCTTCTTGGATTTATATTATAAGTATTCACCTCACATCCATCATCACATGACATGGGTAATCACCTCATATTCTCTAACTTAGGAATCTGTGAGATCAGCTCACATCCCTCTCATATGAAGGTCTTAAGAGAATCACCTGAAACCTCATTATATACCATTGTTCTTTGACTTAATTTTATTTTAGATGAGAAAGACTTTTAATATAAAATCATTCTATTGGAGGAAACCTTTCACATTTATACATTTATACATTCAATGAGTAGATCATGTGGGTAGACTACATAACAATTCTATCTACAAATCTACATTTATAACATAAATTTTACACTTAAAGCCCTAATAATCACAGTTCATCATGTAAGCTTTAAGATAAAAGTCATACTAGTCATAACTCATCATATAATCTGTACTCTAAAATCCTTATTAATCATCATTCATCACACATGCCTTAATTGCAAGACAATCCTAATCACACAGCCTACAAGTCATACTAAATCATATATACTTCATTTCAATCAATTCATGTTTATATGCTTTACTCTTAAGCAATTCATATTTGTATGCTTCAATCTCAAACAATCAATAATATATATCATCAATCCTAGAAGAATACATCTAATTCTTCAATTTTCCCCATTTCATGGCATAAGACCCACTTGCATCAATTTAATCATTCTAGACATTGTTTAGGCATGGGTACATTGAAATTCATCCTAAAACATGCAATTCTATAAATTCAATCAAAAACAATCATAACTCACTCAATTAGATCAATACCCATAACATTATAAGAAACCCTAACTAGAATCGGGGATTTTTTTCTAAATTGGGGACACTTAAGGGATTACATTAATAAATAAGACATCATACCTTGTTAAAAAAAACCAACAAATGCCTCATAATTTGATACTTGACCTTGATCCTATATCCAAGTCTTTCTTCTTCTTCAATTTCTAGAGAGAAATATTTGATAGGAAGACTTTCGGATATCCTTTTTTCTAGAAATAATGACCTGAAAAGGTCTGTTTTAGGGTTAAAATGAATTATATAGGGGTCCTAGTCTTGGCAACATGACATATATTTGAGCTAAAATAAATGGGAATAGATCCAATAACCACAAACTTAAAAATTGCCTAATTGGCTCACCGGAAGCTTACCACGGGTCATAATCATCACCATGGCCCGTCAAACAGGGTCGTGAAGAATTTCTGCTTGACAGTGTTTCACTATTTTTGAAATAAAGTTTTACTCCAATATGGGAATTGATCAAACTTGGTGTATTTGGAAAGAGAACTCAAGATCTTTAATTTGATAGGTCATGGGGCACTTGTTTCATTGTTTGCTAAAATATATGATTATTTAAGGTCACACTACACTCTATGTCTAATAAAATCCCTTCACAGATGACTTCACGGTCCGTGTAGGGATTCACGGGTCGTTGTGATTCCCTTTTCCCACCCCTCTTCCCGTAAAAACAAACTCTTCTCCACGACCTCTCACATGGACTGTGGTGGCCTTAACGAGCTGTCTAGTGGCTCGGCGGTAGGGTCCCTATTTTGGGAAGTCTAGTGAAGCTACTGCCTCAGCAACACAAGGTCTTCCACAATCCTTGGTGACCACCATGATCTGTATAGCCTATTGTGGGAAGTACGTAGCCATCATTAGCTACTGCCTAGGAATCACGAGCACCACCAAGACCCATGGTTTGTTCCCTTCACGGATCATGTGGGAACTCGTGGTCGGTGCCAAGGCCAATTTCAGAAGTTCATGCCTTTCACTTAGCCCCTATATTAGTATACTAGATTCGAAGGTGTTACATATCTTCCCCTTGGGACATTCGCCCTCGAGTGATTTTCTAGGCACCTCTTAAAGGAAACAACTCATGGCTAGGATTAGATTATGCATGCTACTCATCTTAATGCACACAACCAAAGAGGAAACATCAACTCTAAGATAAACATACAATATACATCATATGGAAGATAGGAACAACATCTAGCAACCCAATATGCATGAAATTTTAACATTTCTCATGTTCACGGAAGAACTTACATCTCTGGAAAGCCTCATGACCTAGTAGTAGGTGCAACAACAATTAATTTATCGATATGTTACTTCCTATTTACTAAGATCATCATATATTATTAATGCGTGCATTCCATTATCGCTGAAATATTCCCCCATGGCACACCCAGAATATGGGGCCAAAAATTGTAGAGGAGCAGGATTCGGAGCGGTGGCTGCCACAAGAATAGAATACTCCAAAGCGAAGATCAAGCTCAGCACAATCTCATGGAGCTTATATGCAATATATACTCTTGGCGTACATCTAAGGAGGAATCGCTCAACTTCAAGATAACCCATGCTCATTCATTCATCTCATGAAGTTTATAAGTAACTCAAACTCAATGCACTACAACATGAGAAAAAACAATTAAATCAACTCATTTACTTTTGAAACACCTCTTTTTCATGAACATGCATCATTATAAGTAAATCATGGGAACATTTAGCATGCACATGACACTAAAATAGGGAACAAAACTATGAGGAACTCATCATCTCAAGCTAAAGGAGATGTATAAGCAAAAAGGTGAGGATATTGGGACATCACATCGGTCTCGGCCTCCCAAGTAGAACCCCCCAACTAAAAGATTTCCTCATAACACTTTCATAGAATTCACTTCCTTATTGCTCAATTTCTTAACTTACCTATCTAAAATCTCAATTAGTACTTCTTTATAAGAGAGATTCTCATTAACTCTCAACCTTTCTAAAGGATGTATTAATGTTGAATCTCCAACACACTTCTATATCATAGAGATGGATAACCGGATTTGCCCATGCCAACACTCTAGGAAACTCTAGCTCATAAACAACCTTACCAACATGTCTTAAGATCTCATATGGGCCTACAAAACGGCAAATAATCTTTCTGAAAAGTCATTACACCCTTCATGGGAAAGAATTTCAAGTAATCCCAAATCAATAACATTAGGAATACTCAATGACCTTGGTCTAATTACTATATCATCCCCTTAGAAAAATCCTAAAAGGACTTTCTAAGTACCACTCTTTTAAATTCAACAATGTTCGAATCAAAACATCACTAATCTTTCACATTCGCCACACAAGACTATTCTAAATTGTAGTGAAATATAACACCCCCCCCCCCAGAGGATTATACCAATTAAGCATCTGAAGGTATTATCTAAACACCATAATCATTAAACTCCTATATGTCGTCGGGGCATTAGTCAAACCAAACGACATCACTAGAAACTCATAATAACACTATCAGTTTCTAAAGGCTGTTATCGGG
Source organism: Solanum lycopersicum (assembly GCF_036512215.1). Taxonomy (NCBI): domain Eukaryota; kingdom Viridiplantae; phylum Streptophyta; class Magnoliopsida; order Solanales; family Solanaceae; genus Solanum; species Solanum lycopersicum. The sequence goes on from NC_090805.1 coordinate 22,143,925, forward strand.
AAATCATCATCCTTCACCCTCAATTGGTGATAACCCGACCTAAGGCCAACCTTACAAAAAAAACTAGCTTAATATAGTTGGGCAACACTTAAAAAACTATTTCTCTCACCTTAACTAGGTGATAAAGGAAATTCTTAGAAATCATCCTTCTAGCTTCCATATAAGACATATACTGACCTCTATGCATAGAAGATCCCCCTTTCACTCTAGGTTAGGCTCATTCGGGAACTTAAATTTGATTACAGGGTTTTACATTCAATAGAAACATAACAATAGTGCAACCAATCGATCAAATAATGATATCTAAATTTAGCATATTAGGATCTACAAACCAACTAGAGTAACACTATACAGTAAGGAGACGGGACACTTTCGGTAGACCCTCAGAACCATCAGAAAATCACCTATAGGAGTAGAGACATAAAAAAGGTATAACAACACATCAAATCTCATAACCACATATGGTGTCATAAAATCATTTCCTCCCTCGTTCCTTGTAGAATGAGCCCTTCAAGTAGTCATATCCTCAAAACCATCTAATAAAGAATAGGATAGAGACCTTATAGAGTTAAACTCTATCTCTCAATTTAAGAGTAATAAAGAAGAGAAATTTCCTAAGCATCTCGTAGCTTCTCATTTTTTAATATGGCACGCTTCACAATTATAAATAAAACTCTAGTATTTGTGGTTTTAAGACATCCTAGAATCACTCTAAGCTTTATTCTATAATACCAAGTTTACACCCTAGGTGTAACATAGCATACGAGACACTGAAATGCCTCATACAAGCCAAATTAGCCTTTATAACATAGGTTAATAGAATTTAGCGGAAATATAAATGATTTTCCACAGAATCAAAGTCTTTATAAAATAAGCAAAAGTCTATTAGAGTTGTCTCAAACAATCTAATACATGAAAGTCCTTGGGAAACAGCCCACTCAATAGTTCAAAACATGAGATGAAATACATAAGGAAATACAGTCAAATTCTCAAATATTATAAGGAATCACCAATATTTAAGTCTTACTCTACTATGATCCTAACTATGGGGACGAGCTTTAATATCGATGGACCCTACATTTGGAAGGAAAATGTAGGCAAGAGTTTGTGTTAGTACAATGATGTAGTAAATATGATATGTAGCATAATTCTTCAACCTAATATGTAGCATAATTCATCAACCTAAGCATAGCATAAGATTAGTCAACATAGGATATAATCCATACGAACAAGAAATAACCACATTAGTCATAAGCATAATAAATGCACATAAATCATCATACCATAAGAGGAACACTTATTGAAGTAGCCTCAACATATCCTTAATCAATACTTGGGTCAACGCCTCTAGTCATACAATCTCAGGGAAGGCCACTTAAGCAACAATCAACACAATTCATTCTTAATAACATGATTCACATTATTCTCTATTTACTTATCAAGTCATGTGAATTCACCTCTATTCATAGTATAAAGACTAATGGGTATCAAGCTCTTGCCTTATTAGTAATCATAAATATTCTTCTTCATGTACTTTTTACGAGATTCATAAGTATTCTCCTCCATGCACTACATGATATGATATAGATATTCGCCTCCACATCATTTTTTAAGGATCATAGGTATCCGCCTTTATGGAAGGAACAAAAATATCCTCCCTTTATAGTTTGATTTTAAAATACCCTTGCTATTAATACTTTGGCTCAAAATGCCTTAAAATATGCGAAAGGAATAAAAATGCCCTCCGATTGTTATTTGATCCAAAAATGTCCTTGTTGTCAATACTTTGATCCAAAAATGTTGTTATTGTTATTTAATGGGTCAAAAATGCTATTTTTCAAATAAATGTATTATTATTTTATTTTTAGCACATTCTTTTTCTAATACTATATATTTTTAAAAAATAGCAACTATTAATCCTACTTCAAGTCAAAAAAAATATTTATTAGTTTATTCTCATTATATTTTTATCATTGTATAAATATAAATTAATGATGGATAAACTATAATTTTATATATATTACATATATTATACATCAAAAGGGTACATAAAATTATTGTGTTTTAATTGATAAAATGAGATCAAGAAGAAAAAAAATTACATTCTTATTTGTTAAAGTGATTTTAGAGAAAAAAAATAAGAATAGCGTTCTTTCATAATATTTTAATTAGAAAGAAGACCTGTTTAAAAAGAAAAAAATAATATATTTATACGTAAAAGTGCACTTTTGACCCATTTTGTAACTATAGAGGCAATTCTGGACCAAAGTATTAATTACAAGGACATTTTTTAGCCAAAGTATTGATGGTAAGAGCATTTTTTAGCTAAACAATAAATGAAGGGCATTTTATTTCTTTCACATAGTTTAAGGACATTTCTGACTCTTTCCCCTTAAAACAATAACAACCGATGTAAAAATAATAATTAAGTAATTCCCAAATTGAAAAAAAAAATACATAAATAGATAAAACATTTTAAACTCATCTCATGAGAAAGTAAAATAATGATAAGAAAATGTCAAATATGACCCAAGTCAGTCCAACTAACAGTAACAATGTCAATGTGTGCCAACGATAACACCAAACAAATGAAAATACAAACAAATTAATGAAACAAATATAAAAGGAGAAAGTGTTACGGAGTTTTGTGAATAAAGTAGTGATTTGTAAGAATTGTTAATTTTCTCCCGCAGTGTGAGAACTTTGTTGGTGCAATACCTGGTTAACTGGTTGTGGTATATCAGTGATGGGCCATGCCGAGGCCGAAGTGGGAGCTTCGAGTTCGCTGATACACGTGAAAGCTGCAAAAACAATCAAAAATAAATCATGAAAGGGAAAGAGTAAGGGGGTTTTGTCTGTTGTATGGTCTGTTGGTTTTGTAACAACCCGAAATTGACTATGCTAAGTAATGCTTAACGTACCTAGAATGTCTAGATTAGATCGGGTTCACACAGATTGATGCGCGTGGACTCAAGACCTCTAAATATATGCATCAGCCAAGCCAATCAACTTAGTGAGTTAGTTGAGCTAGGCAAGGTTGGGTCCAGCCATGTTAGGGCACCCGAATATTAAGATACACTGGGATGAATCATAACCAGACTTGAAAGAGGTAATCTTATGTTTGCAGGGTCTAAGGGAAAAATGGCCTTTTCCTTGCTAAGGGTAGTATTGTAATTACCCTAAATATTTAATTAATTAATAAATTAATATAAGGAGTGGACAATTCAGGTAGGGTTGACCCGAATTGACTCATTTTCGAGAGTTAGGCTTCACCCACGTTCGATCCTTGGTGGAAGCAATGATTAAATTGAATTAATCAGTATTTAATAATTAAGTTGAATTAATTGGTGTTTTACTTTCTGATTTAAGTAAGGTAAAATCAGATTTTTAATAAAAAATGAATAATATAATAAAAAAATAACATGGAGTACTATTTTGACTGAGTCTTCAACAAAAACTCCTAAACTTACTTTCATCTCTCTCCACTCTCATTCTCACCTCTCTCAGTCTCCTTCTCACATCCATCATCACCAAAAAGAAACAAAAAATCAAAGTTCATCGCTTGAAGAACTTGCACACAAAAACTCAAAAAGAAAAACTAAACTAAAAACGAAAAGCGAAAGAATTATTTAAAGGGATTGCGTGTGAGTTTTGTTGGAGAAGCATTTGTTTTTAGTTGGAGTTGGCAGAACTTGAGATCTGATTTGAATGGTGTTAAACGACAAAAAAAAAGGTATGGGTTTTCTTCCTCTTGGTCCCTTTCCAAATAAACCCCTAAGATTCAGTCGAATTCTAATCTGAAAACTAGGAATGTTCCCCTTTGCATGTCTCTGTCACTAGCTCCCATCGATTGTTGTAGGTTGGGTATGTTTACGAGTCGAATTCCTCATGTTCATGTATTTATGTTCGGATTTATGTGATGATGAAAATGTGCTCGATGTGTGTGTAGCCGTGTTCTTGGTCATGTATTGGAGCATGACAATGGCATGTTAAAGCTTGTATTTTTTTTGTATAAGATTTTTTGGAAAAGATGCACATAATAATGTACGAAATATCCAGCGAATCACTTATGAATCTAACGTAAAATGATGAATAAAACTAGACTAAAAACGTGACCAAATTACAGAAAATGTACAAATTTGGGCTCGAATAAGCAACAAGTGAGATGTTGAAATTTTTTTAAAAAAGTTAAGATCTGAGGTCACTAGGGATTCAACGGAAGACATCACCATATGAAAGCTATTAAAAATTCAATTATAAAAAAATGAGGTAAGGGGTATTCAAAATTGGGTAAGGCTCAAGTGAAGGAATGAAAGAGGAAAAGAATTAAAAAGAAATGAGGTGGGGGGGTCGAATTCACAACCTCTTGGATAGGTGAGAGAGATAGAAGAAAAATGAAAGAAAAATAAAATGAGGGGTGTGGGAATCGAACCCACAACCTCTCGAATAGGTGAGGAAGTTAGGAGAAAAATTAAAGAAAAATAAAATGAGGTTTTGGGGGATTAATCCCAGATCCTCTTGGTCTCCATCAAAAAAGAGAGGAAAGAAAAAGAAAGGAAAAAGAAGTGTAGGTGTTGGGATTCGACCTCAAGTCTCCAAGATGAAAAAAAAATATAAATCAAATATTTAATATAAGACTAAGTGTTGCTAAAGGGATTTGAAACCGGGTTACCTTGCCCAAGTCCATATTGATGCAGAAGTCTTACGTGAATAAATATCTAACGAATGCTGCCCATAGGAATCGAACTCGACACCTTGTCATACTTACAAGATGCATAAGTCTTGTACCACATAATCTTGGATAAGTGTGGGTCACTTAGATGAATTATGAATGAAGCCTCATGGCTTGTACGTACAGATTCATAAGTCCAGCGTACATTTAAAAGTAAGTGAACCTAAGATGTATGTGATGAATCAATGTGACTCCAGGGGGTTAAGTAAGAGTGTGACACACTAAAAGGCCAAGTGCATTGGCATATTACGAAATGAACATTCACGTAATGGGGTGAGTAAGTACGAAGAGCTAATATGCTAAAGCTAATGAACATAGTGACAACATGATAACAGGCTAGAGAGTCTCAACCAATCCTAGGAAAATGTTACCAAATGTACTCACCTATGGGAGGGTAGAATGAAGTAGAGTCAAATTGCAAGCATACTCCAAAAGAAAGTGTTAAGAATGAATTCAAATTTAATAAGCAAAGAAAGAGTGAATACATCACTATAGGCTAGTGCAAGTGAGACAAGTTGCATCTACGCCTAAAAATCAATGTCACTAAATTAAATTTCTAAGAGAGTATATTTATGATAAACAATGAATAAGAAGAGAAAGAGTGGCTACATGATGATACGATAGTACAAGTGAGACAAGTTGTATCTACGCCTAAAATCAATGTCCCTCCATGTAAATTTCAAAAGAGCATGTATATGTTATCATATGAACAAAAAATGAAAGGTGAGTAAGGATGAATCAAAAAGATGTTAAGAAATAACAGGATGGCATCACAATAAGTTGCTAGTATAAGTGAGACAGTTTTACCACGCCAATATAAGGTCACCAAAAGTACTCACGTAAGAGAGTGTTGAACATTAAGAGAAAAGTCTCAATCACACTATATTTGTCAGTGTAATGAAAATTCACACTTATACATAAAGAAGAGATGATAAATCATCTAATGAGCTATGACTACCTCATGCTAGAAGCGATCTTCTATGATGTATGAGTTGAATGTAAATAGGAATTTTAAACAGAGAACCGATAGTCTAGCTATGAGTGGTGATTCCTTCTTTCGGGAAAGGCAGAGGTTCACCTAATTCTCATGACATGAGACTTTCCACAAAGGTGGGTATGGGTCACCCTAAATCTCATAGTCTTTGACCTATGCTGCCAACATAGGGAACTAGCAAGTGGGTTTCCACCTAAGCTGGATAGGAATGTTTTGGTTTCACCTTGAACAATGACTCCACCTCTTTTTGGTTTGGGGAAGACACCGGATTTCAAGATGCTCACATGATCTATGTCAGTTAAAGCTGAAGTTCCTCAAAGTATGAAAGATAATGAAACGAACGATATCGAAGGTTTATGTGCAAGACAATAAGGATGTGAAACTAGATTCAGTTAATGACATTAGGTCATTCTTGGTCATTGCACTTTATAATCCCGATGAGAGTCTTAAACTTCATCCTAGGCATAGCTGGTGTTTACATCAGCCTATGAATGAATAAAATGAATAATGTGATGAATGTATGAATGAAATAAGTAGACTATGTGTTTGCTAAAGAAGGCTCCCAAGTTGAGGTCCCATATGTTGAGCCCTCATTTGGGAAGTCCCAATGTTAAATTGCTGATTCCAAGGTCTCATGGTATATAAACGAATGATATGTGATATATGTATGGTCTATATGAAATATGTTATGTGTTGGGTGCAATATGAAAAGAATGGTGATGCATGTTACTCTCATAGCATGACTTTCCTAATTTGATTTGGCAAGTCCAACTAACTTGGATTTCCATAACTCATATCGTTAGGAGAGAGCACTTCGTAATCATGCATGTCCTTGGTATGTACTTGCTTACACCCATACATAGTACAAGTGTGCACTAATCTCATACATTATACTATTTTAGGTGCGGGTTAAGAAGGGTGTTGAAAATATTCATTGTAGTTGTTAAGACATCAAAGCTTTTTCATCCAGACATGTTATGCATTTGAGGATGCATGCCGTCATGTTTTGAGCTTCGTATAAGGTTTATGCTAGTAGAGTATGTTCATTAGTACTTCTTTCCTATTTTGTTCAGGATTACGTAATGGTTCCATTTTTGCAATTGTTGCTTATGCTATAAGACTATTTATTTCAAGATTGAATAATCCTTTATGAGATGGTTGATACACATAAGTATTGAACTTCTTTACACTTCAAACAAAACTAGAAGTTTTAAATTTTCCAGTAAAATTAACTGAATGAATTTAATGACGACATAAGTAGGCTTGTCTGCGACCTCAGAGAGGTCAACGACGCCAGTTGCAATATTGATTCCAGAATCCAGGTCGTGAAAAACTTGGTATCATATAATAACGTTAAATATCCAAGACATCAGGCTCATATCAACCATGTTACATAGTTTCGAAGTTATGGTGGTGAAGTGTTGGAAAATTCTCTTCTTATGATCTTATCGTGCCTTCTCTAATGTCTTATTACTTGGTGTTACGGGTGTATCTAACATCAATTCTTATCTTTCATAAAATTAATACAAGGAGGAGGCACACTATGGCAGGGAACTAGTCAAGGAAAGATGAGGAGAATTTTTTAAGGAAGAGTAGTACTGAAATCAAGGATAAGACTAGGTTTAAGAAGGTACTCTCCCACCAAGAGGAGTCAAGTTTACCCAAGCATTGCTACGATAGGGATTCTGAGCCCAAACAATGAAGTAGATACACCTCAGAAGAGTCCACCTTGAAGGAAGTGTAGAAAATTTCATGGAGGAGAGTGTATGATGGGCTCTAATGCTTGTTACAGTTGTAGAAAACCAGGTGACATGATGCAGGATTGTCCAAATAGGAAAGTTCAAGAAAAAGGGAAGGAGAAAGTTCAGCCTAATTGTCCAAGTGAAGAAGCTCCAAGGAGGCAACAAATCTTCGCACTCAAGTCTAGGGTGCAGGGTAAGGCACTTATGGTGATGTCTCGAGTGTGTAGACTTAATCAGTCTTTCATGTGTTTGACTGTGTATAGTTTTATGCACTAGTGTAAGGTTAATATGTTTGAGTCACCATGTTGGTTGATGATTTGTGTGACTTATGTGTTTATTTATGTTGTATACTTTTTATGGGACTAGGTTAGGAAACAGTTTCCTCAATCTATTTATGTGTAATTGCTAGTATGTTTCAAAGATGTGTACCATCATGCTAATATGTGAATCACATATTCACCAATGAAAAGAATAGAATTGCTTATGTATACATATGTTCTGTGGATGAATAACTTGTTGTTAGTAAAGACTATAGTCATTCGAGGATGAATGTTCCAAATGGGGGGATAATGCAACAATCCTAAATTGACTATGCTAAGTAATGCTTAACGTACCTAGAATGCCTAGATTATATCGGGTTTACACGGATTGATGCACGTTGAACCAGACCTCTGAACCTATGCATCGGCCAAGCCAACCAACTTAGAGAGTTATTTGAGCTAGGCAAGGCTGGGTCCGGTCGTGTAGTTAACCCGAATATAAAGATTAAATCGGATGAGTCTTAACCGAACTTGAAAGGGATAATCTTAAGTTTTTGAAGGTCTAAGGGTAAAATGATCTTTTCCATGCTAAGGATAGTATTTTAATAACCTAAATATTTAATTAATTAATATAAGTGGTGGACAATTCGGGTAGGGTTGACCTGAACTGACTCATTTTCGCGAGTTTGGCTTCGCCTGGGTTCGATCCTTGGTGGAAGCAATGATTAAATTAAATTAATTGGTATTTAATGATTAAGTTTAATTAATTGGTATTGAACTTTCTGATATAAGCATGGGAAAATCATACTTTAAATAAAAAATTAATATTAAAGTAAATAAATAACAAGGAGTCCTAGTTTGACTAAGTCTTCAACAAAAACTCCTAAACATATGCTCATCTCTCTCCACTCTCATTCTCACATCCCTCACTCTCATTCTCACGTACATCATCATCAAAAAGGAACAAAAAATCAAAGATCATCACTTGAAAACTTACATAGAAAAACTCAAAAGAAAAACTAAACTAAAAACGAAAAGCGAAAGCATTTTTCAAAAGGTTTGCGCGTTAGTTTTGTTGGAGAATTTTTTGTTTTCCGTGGGATTTGGCACAACTTGATATCAGATTTGAAAGGTTTTATACGGAAAAAAAATTATGGATTTTCTTCGTCTTGGTCTCTTTCCCAAGAGACCCCTAAGATTCAATCAAATTATAATCTGAAAACTAGGAATGTTCCCCTTTGCATGTCCGTGTCACTATCTCCCATCGATTGTTGTAGGTTGGGTATGTTTTCTGGAAGTAATTAGGGATATAATGTTTTTTTGTTATGATTATGTTCATGTATGTATGTTCAGATTTATGTGATGATAAAATTGTGTGCAATGTGTCCGTAGCCGTGTTCTTGGGCATGTTTTGGAGCATGACAATGACATGTTAAATCCATGTGTTTCTTTGTATAAGAATTCCTGGAAAAAAAGCGCATAATAATGTATGAAATATCCAGGGAATTACCTTAGAATCTAACATACAAATCATGAAAGAAAGGGACTAAATATGTAACCAAATTCCATAAAATCTTGAAATTTGGTCTCGGCTAAGCAACAAGTGAGATTAGGGATGTGTGCTGGAATAAATTAGGGATATAATGTGTTTTCGTGATGATTATGTTCATGTATGTATGTTTAGATTTATGTGATGATGAAAATGTGTGCAATATGTGTGTAGCCGTGTTTTTGGGCATGTTTTGGAGCATGACAATGGCATATTAACGCCTTGTGTTTCTTTGTGTAAGATTTCTTGGAATATATGCACATAATAATGTAAAAAATATCCAGCGAATTACCTAACAATCTAACGTACAAATGATGGGGAAAATGGAACAAAAATTGACCAAATTAAAGAAAATCTAGAAATTTGGTCTCGGCTAAGCAACAAGTGAGATGCTGAAATTTTTAAAAAAAATTAAGATGTGAGGTCAATAGGTATTGAAACAAAGACATCGCCATATGCAAGCTATTAAAAATTCAAAAATAAAAAAATGAGGTAAGGGGGATTCAAAATGGGGTAAGGCTCAAGTGAAGGAATGAAAGAGTAAAATAATTAAAAAATAATGAGGTGTGTGGGGATCGAACCCATAACCTCTTGGATAGGTGCGGGAGATAGGAGAACACTAAAAGCAAAATAAAATGAGGGGTGTGGGAATCGACCCACAACCTCTCGGATAAGTGAGGAATTTAGGAGAAAATTAAAGAAAAATAAAATAAGGTTGTGGGGAATCGATCCCACATCGTGTTGGTCTCCATCAAAAAAGATAGGAAAGAAAAAGAAAGGAAAAACAAGCGTAGGTGTTTGGATTCGACCTCAAGTCTCCAAGCTGAAAAATAGAAATCAAAAATTGAATATGAGACTAAGTGTTTCTCAAGGGATTCGAAACCGGATTCCCTTTCCCAATTCCAAATTGATGCATAAGTCTTATGTGAATAAATATTTAATGAATGTTGCCCATCGAATCGAACTTGAGACCTTGGCATACTTACAAGATGCATAAGTCGTGTACGATAGAACCTTCGGTAAGTATGAGTCATTTAGACGAATTATGAATTAATCCTCATGGCTTGTATGTATGGATTCATAAGCCCAGCGTACGTTTAAAAGTAAATGAACCTAAGATGTATTTGATGAATTGATGTGACTCCGGGTGATTAAGTAAGAGTGTGAGACACCCCAAAAGTCCAAGTGCCTTGGCTTATGACGAAATGAACATTCATGTAATGGGTGAGTATTTATGAAGAGCTAATAGGCTAAAGCTAATGAAAATAGTGACAACATGATAAGAGGCTAAGATGAATGGTGAGGCATGTCTCAACCAAGCCAAGTAAAATGTTACCAAATGTACTCACCTATGGGAGTATAGAATGTTGAGAGTCAAATCTGAAGCATACTCCAAAAGAAAGTTTTAAGAATGAATTCATAGTTTGTAAGAAAAGAAAGAGTGACTTCATGACTATAGGCTATTGCAAGTGAGATAAGCTGCATCTATGCCTAAAAATCAATGTCACTAAATGAAATTTCTAAGAGAGTATATTAATGCTAAACGATGAATAAGAAAAGAAAGAATGGATACATGATTATAGGATAGTAGAAGTGATACAAGTTGTATCTACACCTAAAATCAATGTCCCTACATGTAAATTTTAAAAGAACATGTATATGTTATCCGGTGAACAAATAATCATAGGTGAGTAAAGATTAAATGAAAAGATGTTAAGAAAGACCAGGGTGGCATCTCAATAAGAGGCTAGTATAAGTGAGACAAGTTGTACTATGCCAATGTAAGGTCACCAAAAGTACTCACCTAAGAGAGTGTTGAACATTAAGAGACAAGTCTCAATCACACTCTATATATAAGTTTAAGGACAATTCACACTTAATACGTAGAGAAGAGATGATAAATCTTCTAATGAGCTATGACTACCTCATGCTAGAGGCAAGCTTCGATGATGTATGAGTTGAATGTAAATAGGAATGTTAAACGGAGCACCGATAGGCTAGAGTTGAGTGGTGATGCCTTATTTCGGGAAAGACAGAGTTTCACGTAATTCTCCTAAGATGAGACTGTCCAAAAATGTAGGTACGGGTCTCCCCAAATCTCCTAGTCTTTGAACTATGATGCCAACATAGGGAACTAGCCAGTGGTTTTCCACCTAAGCCAGCTAGGGATGTTTTGGTTTCACCTTGGCCAGTGACTCCACCTCTTTTCGGTTTGGGGGAGACACCAGATTTCAAGATGCTCACATGATCTATATAGGTTAAAGTTGAAGTTCCTTAAAGTATAAAAGATAATGAAATAAATGATAACGAAGGTGTATGTGCAATATAATTAGGAGGTGAAACCAGATTCAGGTAATGACATTAGATAATTCTTGGTCATTGCACTTCATGAACCCGATGAGAGTCTTTAATTTCATCCTAGGCATAGATGGTGTTTACATCAGCCTATGAATAAATTAAATGAATAATGTGATGAATGAAGGAACAAAAGAAGTAGACTCTGTGTTTGTTAAAGAAGGCTCCCAAGTTGAGGTCCCATATGTTGAGCCCTTATTTACGAAGTCCTAATGTTAAATTCGTGATTCCAAGGTCTAGTGGTATATAAACGAATGATATGTGATATATGTATGGGCTATATGAAATATGTTATGTGTTGGGTGCAATATGAAAACAATGATGATGCATTATACTCTCATAGCATAACTTTCCTAATCTGATTTGGCAAGTCCAACTTACTTGGCTTTTAATAATTCATATCGTTAGGAGAGAGCTCTTCTTAATCATGTAGGTCCTTGGTGTGTACTTGCATACACCCATACTTAGTACAAGTGTATACTGATCCAAAACATTATACTATTTTAGGTGCAGGTTAAGGAGGGTGTTAAAGACATTCATTGCAGCTATTCGGACATCCTAGCTTTTCATCAAGACTTGGTAGGTCCTCATGCATTTGAGGATGCATGACGCTATATTTTGAGATTAATAATAGGTTTAGGATAGTGGAGTATATTCCAGTAGTATTTATTTCCTATTTTGTTCAGACTTATGTAACGGTGTCATTTTGGCAATTGTTACTTATGCTATAAGACTATTTATTTCAAGATTGAATAATCCTTTATTAGATGGTTGATACACATGAGTAATAAACTTGTTTATATGCGTATGCATGCTATTACTATGAAGTCTATGTACACTTCAAACAAAACTAAAAATCTCAAGTTTTCCACTAAAATTAACCAAAGGAATGTAATGACGATGTAAGTAGGCTTGTCTGCGACCTCTGAGAGGTCAACGATGCCGATTGCAATTTGGATCCAAGAATCCAGATCATGAAAAACTTGGAATAAGATCATTAGGTTAAATATCTAATACATTAGGCTCATAACAACCTCGTTACATAGTTTCTAAGTTATCCTGGTGAAGTGCACCACTATCATGAACTAGAGACTGCATAATGCTTCAGAAAAATCCCTTCTTCTGATCTTATCATGCCTTCTCTAATGTCTGATTACTTGGTGTTATGAGTGTATATTACATCAATTCTTATCTTTAAGAAAATAAACACAAGGAGGAGGCACAGTAGGGCAGGTAATAGGTCAAGGTAAGCTGAGGAAAATTTTTCAAGGAAAAGTAGTACTAAAATCAAGGATAAGAACAAGTTTAAGAAGGGACTCTCCCACCAAGGGGAGTCAATTTTATCAAAGGGTTGCAAAAATAGGGATTCCGAGCCCATAGTTAAGAGAAACATTGAAGTACATAAACCTCAGGACAGTCCACATTGTAGGAAGTGTGGAAAACTGCATGGAGGAGAGTGTCTGATGGGCTCTAACGCTTGTTACAGTTGTGGCTAACCTGGTCACGTGATGAAGGATTATTCGAATAAGAGAGGTCGAGAAAAGGGATGGATAAATTTCAGCCTAATATTCCAAGTGAAGAAGATCAAAGGAGGAAACAATTCTTCGCACTCAAGTCTAGGGTTCTAGGGAAGGCACTTCTGGTGATGTCTCGAGTGTGTAGACTTAAGTAGTCTTTCATGTGTTTGACTGTGTATGGTTTTATGCACTAGTATAAGTTTAATGTGTTTGGATCACCATGTTGGTTGCTGATTTATGTGACTTATGTGTTTATTTGTGTTGTATACTTTGATGAGACTAGGTTAGAAAAGAGTTTCCTCAGTCTATTAATGTGAAACTGCTAGTTGGTTTCAAAGATGTGCACCATCACGCTAATATGCCAATAAGATATTCACCAATGAAAAGTATTGAATTTCTTATGTGTGCATACGTTCTATGGATGACTGGCTTGTTGTTAGCAAAGAGTAGTGTCATTCGGGGATGAATGTTCCTAATGAGGGGATAATGTAACAATTCGAAATTGACTATGCTAAGTAATGCTTAACGTACCTCGAATGCCTAGATTAGACCAGGTTCACACAGATTGATGTGCGTTGAACCAGACCTCTGAACCTATGCATCAGCCAATCCAACCAAATTAGTGAGTTAGTTGAGCTAGGCAAGGTTGGGTACAGCCGTGTAGGGCACCCGAATATTAAGATTCACCCGGATGATCTTAACCGAACTTGAAAGGGATAATCTTAAGTTTGAAGGGTCTAAGGGTATAATGGTATTTTCCAGGCTAAGTGTACTATTATAATTACCCTAAATATTTATTTATTAAAATAATTAGTGGACAATTCGGGTAGGGTTGACCCGAGCTGACTTATTTTTGTGAGTTAGGCTTCACCCGGGTTTGATCCTTGGTGGAAGCAATGAATAAATTAAATTAATTGGTATTGAATGATTAAGTTTAATTAATTGGTATTTAACTTTCTAGTTTTAGAAAGGTAAAATCATATTTTTAATAAATAAATATTAATAAAATAAAAAATAACAAGGAGTCCTAGTTTGACTAAGTCTTCAACAAAAACTCCTAACGTACGCTCATCTCTCTCCACTCTGATTCTCACGTCCCTCACTCTTATTTTCACGTCCATCATCATCAAAAAGGAACAAAAAATTAAAATTTCATCACTTGAAGAACTTGCACAGAAAAACTCAAAAGAAAAACTAAACTAAAAACGAAATGCGAAAGCATTTTTCAAAAGGTTTGCGCGTGAGTTTTGTTGGAGAAGCTTTTGTTTTTTGTGGGAGTTGTCACAACTTGAGATCAGATTTGAATGGTTTTAAACGACAAAAAAAATTATGGGTTTTCTTCCTCTTGGTCCCTTTCCCAAGAGACCCCTAAGTTTCAGTCAAATTTTAATCCGAAAACTAGGAATTTTCCCCTTTGCATGTCTGTGTCACAATCTTCCATCAATTGTTGTAGGTTGGGTATGTTTCCTGGAAGAAATTAGGGATATAATGTGTTTTCGTTATGATTATGTTCATGTATGTATGTTCGGATTTATGTGATGATAAAATTGTGTGCAATGTGTCTGTAGTCGTGCTCTTGGGCATGTTTTGGAGCATGACAACGACATGTTAAATCCATGTGTTTCTTTGTATAAGATTTCTTGGAAACGATGCACATAATAATGTATGAAATATCTAGCGAATTACCTTAGAATTTAACGTACAAATCATTAAAGAAAGGGACTAAAAGTGTGACCAAATTCCATAAAATCTAGAAATTTGGTCTCGGCTAAGCAACAAGTGAGATGCTTAGATTTTAAAAAAAATAACTTTTTAAGATGTGAGGTCATTAGGGATTGAACCCAAGACCTCACAACATGCAAGCTATTAAGAATTCAATAATAAAAAAAATAAAGTAAGGGGGATTCAAAATTGGGTAAGGCTCAAGTGAAGGACGAAAGAGGAAAAGAATTAAAAAAATGAGGTGTGTGGGGATCGAACCCACAACCTCTTGGTTAGGTGAGGGAGATAGGACAAAACTAAAAGATAAATAAAATGAGGGGTGTGGGAATCGACCCACAACCTCTCGGATAGGTGAGGAATTTAGGAGAAGAATTAAAGAAAAAATAAAATGAGGTTGTGGGGGATCAATCCCACATCATCTTGGTCTCCATTTAAAAAAAGTGGAAATAAAAACAAAGGAAAAAGAAGCGTAGGTGTTGGGATTCCACCTCAAGTCTCCAAGCTGAAAAATAGAAATAAAAATTTAATATGAGACTAAGTGTTTCTCAAGGGATTCGGAACCAGATTCCCTTGCCCAATTCCGTATTGATTCATAAGTCTTACGTCAATAAATAATTAATGAATGTTTCCCATAAGAATTAAACTCGAGACCTTGGCATACTTACAAGATGCGTAAGTCTTGTACGACATAACCTTGGGTAGGTATGAGTCACTTAGACGAATTATAAATGAAGCCTCGTGGCTTAGGTGTATGGATTCATAATCCTAGTGTACGTTTAAAAGTAAGTGAACCTAAGTTTTATGTGATGAATTGATGTGACTCCAAGGGGGTTAAGTAAGAGTGTGGGACACACTAAAAGGCCAAGTGCATTCGAATATGATGTAATGAACATTAACGTAATAGGTGAGTAATTATGAAGAGCTAATATGCTAAAGCTAATGAATATAGTGACAACATGATAAGAGGCTAAGATGAATGGTGAGACAAGTCATAACCAAGCCTAGGAAAATGTTACCAAATGTACTCACCTATGGGAGTATAGAATGTTGTAGAGTCAAATCTCAAGCATACTCCAAAAGAAAGTGTTAATAATGAATTCATAGTTAATAAGCAAAGAAAGATTGACTATATGACTATAGGCTATTGCAAGTGAGACAAGTTGTATCTACCCCTAAAAATCCATGTCACTAAATGAAATTTATAAGAGAGTATATTTATACTAAATGATGAATAAGAAAAGAAATAATGGCTACTTGAGGATAGTCTAGTACATATGAGACAAGTTGTATCTACGCCTAAAATCAATGTCCCTCCATGTAAATTTCAAAAGAGCATGTATATGTTATCCGATGAACAAATAATGAAAGGTGAGTAAATTTGAAATGAAAGGATGTTATGAAAGAACAGGGTCGCATCACAATAAGAGGCTAGTATAAGTAGACAAGTTGTACCTACGCCAATATAGGGTCACCAAAAGTACTCTACTAAGAGAGTGTTTAACATTAAGAGACAAGTCTTAGTCACACTCTATTTTTAAGTGTAAGGGAAATTCACACTTAATATGTAATAAAGAGATAATAAATCATCTAATGATCTATGACTACCTCATGCTAGAAGCAAGCTTCAACGATGTATGAGTTTAATGTAAATAGGAACGTTAAACGGAGCACCGATAGGCTAGCTATGAGTGGTGATGTCTTCTTTCGAGAAGGACGGAGGTTACATAATTATAATGAGATGAGACTATCCACCAAGGTGAGTATGGGTCTTTCCAAAATCTACTAGTCTTTAAACTATGCTACCAACATAGGGAACTAGCTAGTTGTTTTCCACCTAAGCAAGCTAGGGATGTTTTGGTTTCACCTTGGCCAGTGACTCCACCTCTTTTCGGTGTGGGGAATACACCGGATTTCCTGATGATAACATGATCTATGTCGGTTAATGTTGAAGTTCCTATGGTAGGTCCTCATGCATTCGAGGACTCCTGCCGTTATATTTCAAGCTTAGTAATAGGTAGTTGTTCGACATCAGAGATTTTCATCTAGACTTTGTAGGTCCTCATGCATTGGAGGATTCCTGCCATTATATTTCAAGCTTAGTAATAGGTTTAGGCTATTGGAGTATGTTCCACTAGTATTTCTTTCCAATTTTGTTCAGACTTATGTAATGGTGCACTTTTGGAAATTGTTACTTATGTTATAAAACTATTTATTTCAACATTGAATAATCCTTTATTAGATGGTTGATACACATGAGTAATTAACTTATTTAGAAGTGTATGCATGCAATAACTATGAAGTTTATCTACACTTCAAACAAAATTAGAAGTTTCACATTTTCCGTGAAAATTAATTGAATGAATGTAATGATGACGTAAGAAGGCTTGTTTGCGACCTTTGAGAGGTCAATGGCTTGCGATTCGGATTCAAGAATCCAGGTTGTGACAAACTTTGGTTTTAGGTTAAATATCCAAGATATCAAGACCATATCAACCACATTAAGTGATTTCTAAGTTATGGTAGTGAAGTGCACCACTATAATGAATTAGAGACTGCATAATGCTTAGGAAAACTCCCTTCTTCTTATCTTATCGTGCCTTCTCTAATGTCTGATTACTTGGTGTTATGAGCGTATCTAACATCAATTCTTATCTTTTAGAAAATGAACATAGGGAGAAGGTACACTAGGGCGGGGAACAGGTAAAGACAAGCTGAGGAGAACTTTTCAAGGAAGAGGTGTACTGAAGTCAACGATAAGCCCATGTTTAAGAAGGGACTCTCCCCCCAAGGGGAGTCAAGTTTATCTAAGGGTCGCTATGATAGGAATTGCGAGCCTATAGTTAAGAGAAGCAATGAAGTAGATACACCTCAGGATAGGGCACCTTGTTGGAAGAGTGGGTAACTACATGGAGGAGAGTGTATGATGGGCTCTAACGCTTATTACAGTTGCGGAAAATCGGGTCACATGATGAAGGATTGTCCGAATAGGAGAGGTCTAGAAAAACGGAAGGAGAAAGATCAGCCTAATAGTCCAAGTGAAAAGTCTCCAAGGACTCAAGTCTAGGGGTGCAGGGGAAGGCACTTCTGGTGATGTCTTGAGTGTGTAGCCTTAAGTAGTCTTTCATGTGTTTGACTATGTATGCTTTTATGCACTAGTATGAGGTTAATGTGTTTGTGTCATCATGTTGGTTGCTTATTTGTGTGACTTATGTGTTTATTTATGTTGTATACTTTGATTAGACTAGGTTAGGAAAGAGTTTCCTCAGTCTATTAATGTTAAACTGCTAGTAGGTTTCAAAGATGTGCACCATCATGTGAATAAGTGAATTAGATATTCACCAATGAAAATTATTGAATAGTTTATGTATGCATATGTTCTATGCATGACTAACTTGTTGTTTGTAAAGAGTAGTGTCATTCGAGGACAATCGTTCCAAAGGGGTGTAATATAACAACCCGAAACTGACTATGCTAAGTAATGCTTAACATACCTAGAATGCCTAGATTAGACCGGGTTTACACGGATTGATGTGCGTTGAACCAGACCTCTGAACCTATGCATCAGTCAAGCCAACCAACTTAGTGAGTTAGTTGAGCTAGAAAGGTTGGGTCAAGCCGTGTAGGGCACCCGAATATAAAGATTAAATCGATGAGTCTTAACCAAACTTGAAAGGAGTAATCTTAAGTTTGAAGGGTCTAAGGGCAAAATGGTATTTTTCAGGATAAGGGTACTATTGTAACTACCCTAAATATTTAATTAATCAATATAATTAGTGGAAAATTCGGGTAGGGTTGACTCGAGCTGACTCATTTTTGTGAGTTAGGCTTCACCCGAGTTCGATCCTTGGTGAAAGCAATCACTAAATTGAATTAATTTGTATTGAATTATTAAGTTGAATTAATTGGTATATAACTTTCTGATTTAAGTAAGGGAAAATCATATTTTTACTAAAAAATTAATAATAAAAAAATAAATAATAAGGAGTGCTAGTTTGACAAAGTCTTCAACAAAAACTCCTAAACTTACTCTCATCTCTCTCCACTCTCATTCTCACGTCTCCCACTCTCATTCTCACGTCCATCATCAGAAAAAAGGAACAAAAAATTAAAGTTCGTCACTTGAATAACTTGCACACAAAGACTCAAAAGAAAAACTAAACTAAAAACAAAAAGCGAAAGGATTTGTCAAACGGTTTGCTCGTGAGTTTTGTTGGAGAAGCGTTTGTTTTTCATGGCAGATGGCAGGACTTGAGATCATATTTGAAATGTGTTAAACGAAAAAAAAAGGTATGGGTTTTCTTCCTCTTGGTCCCTTTCCCAAGAGACCCCTAAGATTTAGTCTAATTCTAATCTGAAAACTAGGAATGTTCCCCTTTGTATGTCCCAGTCACCAGCTCCAATCGATTGTTGCAGGTTGGATATGTTTTCTGGTATAAATTAGGTATATAATGTGTTTTCATTATTATTATATTCATGTATGTATGTTCCGATTTATGTGATGATGAAAATGTGTGCAATGTGTGTGTAGTTGTGTTCTTGGGCATGTTTTGGAGCATGACAATGGCATTTAAAGCCTTGTGTTTTTTTGTATAAGATTTCTTTGAGAAGATGAAAATAGTAATGTACGAAATATCCAGCGAATTACCAAAGAATCTAACGTACAATTGAGGAAAAAAATTAATTAAAAACGTGACCAAATTCCAGAAAATCTTGAAATTTGGTCTTGCCTAAGCAACAAGTGAGATGCTGAAATTTTTTTGAAAAAATTAATATGTGAGGTCATTAGGGATTGAACCCAAGACCTCCCCATATGCAAGCTATTAAAAATTCAATAACAAAAAAATGAGGCAAGGGGGATTCGAAATAGATTAAGGTTAAAGTTGAGGAATGAAAGAAGAAAATAATTTTAAAAAATGAGGTGATGGGGATCGAACCCACAACCTCTTGGATAGGTGAGGGAGATAGGAGAAAAATTTTAAATAAATTAAATGAGGGGTGTGGGAATCGAACCACAACATCTCGGATAGGTGAGGAAGTTTGTAGAAATATTAAAGAAAAATAAAATGAAGTGTTGGGGGATCGATTGCACATCCTCTTGAATATAAGTCATATGTGAATAAATATTTAATGAATGCTGCCCATAGGAATTGAACTCAAGATATTGGCATACTTACAAGATGCATAAGTCTTGTACCACAAAATCTTTGGTTAGTATGAGTCACTTAGACGAATTATGAATGAAGCCTCATGGCATGTATGTATGGATTCATAAGTCCAGCATACATTTAAAAGTATGTGAACCTAAGATGTATGTGATGAATTGATGTGACTCTAGGGGGGTTAACTAAGAGTGTGAGACACACTAAAAGGCCAAGTGCATTGGCATATGACGAAATGACCATTCACGTGATGGGTGAGTAATTATGATGAGCTAATATGCTAAAGATAATAAAAATAGTGACAACATGATAAGAGGCTAAGATGAATGGTGAGGCAAGTCTCAACCAAGTCTAGGAAGATGTTACCAAATGTACTCACCTATGGGAGGGTAGAATGATGTAGAGTCAAATCTGAAGCATACTCCAAAAGAAAGTCTTGAGAATGAATTCATAGTTAATAAGCAAAGAAAGAGTGACTACATGACTATAGCAAGACAATCAGGAGGTGAAACTAGATTCAGGTAATAACATTAGGTTAGTCCTAGTCATTGCACTTGATGATCCCAATGAGTGTCTTAAACTTCATCCTAGGTATAGCTGGCGTTTACATCAGCCTACGAATGAAAGAAATGAATAATGTGACGTACTTATAAATGAAAGAAGCAGACTCTGTAATTGCTTAAGAAGGCTCCCGAGTTGAGGTCCCATATGGTGAGCCCTCATTTGGGAAGTCCTAATGTTAAATCCGTGATTCCAAGGTCTAATGGTATATAAATGAATGATATGTGCGATATGAAATTTGTTATGTGTTGGGTGCATATTTGAAAAGAATGATGATGCATGTTACTTTCGTGGTATGACTTTTCTAATCTTATTTGGTATGTCCAACTGACTTGGCTTTCCATAACTCATATCGTTAGAAAAGAGCTCTTCTTAATCATGCATGTCCTTGGCGTGTACTTGTATGCACCCATACTTAGTACAAGTGTGTTCTAATTCAATACATTATACTGTTTTAGGTGCTGGTTCAAGAGGGTTTTGAAGACATTCATCGTAGTTGTTTGGACATCTGAGATTTTCATCCGGACTTGGTATGTCCTCATGCATTCGAGGATGCCTACCGTTATGTTTCGAGCTTAGTAATAGGTTTAGGCTAGTGGAGTATATTCCACTAGTATTTTTTTCCTATTTTGTTCAGACTTATGTAACGGTGCCATTTTGGCAATTGTCACTTATGCTATAAAACTATTTATTTCAAGATTTAATAATCCTTTATTAGATGGTTGATACACATGAGTAATGAACTTCTTTATACGCATATGCATGCTATAAATATGAAGTCTATGTACTCTTCAAACAAAACTAAATGTTTCAAATTTTCCACTAAAATTAATCGACGAATGTAATGACGACGTGAGTAGGCTTGTCTGCGACCTCTGACAGGTCAACGACGCCGATTGCAATTCGTATTCCAGAATCTGGGTCGTTACAAGTTTGGGTCTATTTAAGGAGAGAGAAATAAGTTCAGTTGGCTGTGGAACATGACGCTCGATGGATACATGCAAAATTGAGGAAAAAATCGTGAAAGGAGAGAGAGTAAGGGAAGCAGCGAGCTCCAGTTGTCAGAGTTGTGGATTCAGGGGAGTGGTCGATTAACATGTGTTTTGGGGATTCATTTGGTGGATGTTTGCTGTTGGGTTTCACGACTCTTTGAATGGTTCAAATAGTGGTGGTTTGTTTAATGTTGTTCCATCTTTGAGCTGGCTGGAAATTGAGAAGAAAGGTCTTGCGGTAATCACCGAAAAGTAAAGGAAAATGAGGAAGACTGATTTGTTGTTAATATAGATGCTCTCTAGAAAAACGGAAAGAATCGAAAGGGGTTCGGGGATTTGGAAGTGTTTGTTTTATGAAAAAAAAGAGAAAGATAGAAAAAAAAAAGTGGGGTTTTGGTGGTGGACTCACTGGATTTCTGTGGAGCTTCAGTGATCTTGTCACTAAAAAAATAATAATGAACAATTGAAATATATTTGAAAATTACCCCTAAAATCTAATCTATCACTTCTTAGTATAATGAGCATGTTATTCTTTAAATAGGGAATTGAAAACCATCAATAGTACAACACCAATATCTTAAAATGGTGGGCCAAAATCATCAGTTAATAAAATATATGTGTATAAAATCTTATCCATATCAAAATGAATTTTCAACTTGTGCAAAATATCAAAATAAATATTTAGAGTGTAATAGATAAAATGAATATGAAAAAATATAATGAACATAACCAATGACATGTCAAAAATGAAATTAAACAGAAATAATAATTTTATAAACAAATATTTGAACGTATTTAACTAACTGTGAAAAAATATATAAACATAATGTATCGATAAAAATTCTAATACTTTGAGAATAAGAATAATTATCAACAACATATCTTAAAATAGCAAGACATGTATTTTCAACTATTAAAAAAATAAAATAGTTAAAAATATTAACTTTTGAAATATCATACCAAAATTTTATGTCAATAAAATACTCATTAAACTTAGACCTAATTTTAAATAGACACATAAGTTTACGCAAGTCTAATTATCCCACTAAACTATTTTCGACCAAACTAAACATATCATTTTGGACCGCTTCTGCATGCTGTTTTTCACATTTATAACGCGCGTGAATATCTTAATAAACCTCAAAACTAATATAAAACTATGATGTGGCTTTGTAAATTAAATTCTTTTATTTAAAAAAGACCCATCTTCCCCAAATTCAAACATTATTGATAGCCATTGAACCTTGCTACATTGTCATGATGAGTCAGTACTGCAATATCTCTCAAACATCGATTCACATGCTCAAGATGAGTACTACATTAGTCATAAAAAATCTCCGAATTTTTTGAATTTTTTATAAAAAACAATTTCAAAAGTAGGATACCATGTTAATTTCCCCTTAGTCCACTGACCTCCATTCGTACTTGATATACTATTCAAAAATTGAAGAAAAATTCAGATGAAACATATAAGGATCCTCAAAATGAAATAGGATGAACTAGAGCCTCACATGAGTTTTATGAATTAATAACTTGTTAATAATATGAGAAACAACATTTAATAGTTGGTTTAATAAGTTACCAGGTCAAATGTCAAAGGACGACCAAGACATCTGGAAACTAGTCTTTCGTGTGCTAGTGTGTTCTGGTATGTTTGCGTTGTTTTGAAGTATCGTTTGGAGTCTAAAATGGTTGGTGGTGACCCTAGTATCTAGATGGTCATAGTCACACCCTGAGCCTACACCCTGGACATGGTCAGAAACTAATGATCAAAATGTCGGTCTTGAGCGAACCCTAGGTTTGGCTTACTTAACTCAGCAGAAGACTTAAACATAAGATATAACTCAAGTAAATAACTTAAAAGAAGTAATTAGCCAAAAATTGCAACCAAATGTCTTAGTCATTTACAAGTGAAAGGAAAATACTAAGAAAACTACTACCATCTATGTATAAAGCCTCTAAAATAAAGATGGATGTTGGAACATGACCCCAAATCATCCTTAACTGAATGCTGAAGCAAATAATTAAATGATAAGGATGTCCTCAGAAATGAAGGAGGCTCACCAACAAACTTTGAGCAGCTCACTAGATCAGTGGTACGCCAAATGTTGATCTACAATGATGATACAATGATCTACCTCATGCTTCCAGAGCATCTTATACCCGAACAAAAGTATAAGACCTAAACTACCTAATGCATACACTAGTATACTGTGTAAAGTGTTCATCTAAAAAGTATGAACCTTTTCTACTAATGGTGGCACATGGTTTATAAGGGATGTGAGTTATCTGAACTCTCCGCCATATCGGTGTTTAATACTAATCCCAAAAATATGTTGGCTCTTATGTTTTAAAAGAAACAAGATTAGTGCTCAAATACTTAGCTCAAAGCTATATTGGAACCACAGTTTCCTTGCTAGCTTCTTTTAGAAAGCTATAGTTATTTTCTGAAAACTTGCCCTAAGGCTTCTTGAAATTTAAAGTTTTCTTACTAGTTAAATTTTAAAACATTTTAAGTCTCTTTGGGAATACTTTGTCCCCATATACCTTTGAAGAAAAGAACTTCAACTTTCTCTTTACTTATCCTAGGACTTGATTCTTAAAACAAAATTAAAATGTTTAAATAAGACTCATGAAAACCTTTAAGAACTTTACATCAACTTACTTATTAGCTTTAGACTTGACTTCTTAACTTCCTTGACTTTGACCTTAAATTTCCTTGAATTGAATTATGGATTCAAGATTCCTGATCTCATGTATATGGATGATTTCATGATGTTTAGATGTACCTTAGTGTTGGAATAAACTAATAAATGTGGCTACATCACATGGAAACTAGTACGAAAAGATGGGGAAACAACAGGGTCTCCAGGCGTCCTTGGCGCTTTGAGAGGCATGGAGCGCCACAGCCTGACAGATAGAGCTTGTCCTAAGGGGCTCTGCGTGCCGCGGCGCGCCAGATCCTGACAGACAGAGACTTTCATGAGGGGCTCTGGTTGGTGTGGCTCCCTAGGCTCTGTCAGACGAGCATGCTGACTTTTCTTCTCCATTTTTCATCTTTAAACCCTCTAAAATTCCATGGATATCACCCCAATATGTTACACTCTCAAACTGATCTAGGTTGAATTACATCCTAACATGTTTTTTATGAGTTTATTAATTCCTTGAATGACTAATTAACTATGTTATAGTATGCATAATTGATCTGAAGAAGTTTGGAGGTCAAACATCCAAGACGTTCAAAAGTTGGTCTTTAGACGTGTTAGAGAGTCCTTGTATGTTTTCCTTGTTTTCATGTGCTTTTTGGCGTTGAAAGATAGTTTAGTTGACCCTAGTATCCTAATAATCATGTTAAGGATCAAAACGTCCAGCTCTGACCTACCAAGGATTGCCCTAGGGGTCCATGAAGGGACACCGAACTTTGGACAAGCAAGCTGCCCAAGGCAGCAAGGTTTGTGCCTTGGTGAAACACAGGCGCATCGCGCCGTGTTCGAGCACTTCATTTTACAAGAATTTATTTCCAAAGCCTTGTGGGAACAGCTCCGCGACGCGGACCTATTCCCCGATGATAATTCTGAAAATTTAAGTGATGTTTGGCTTGTCTAAAGTGGTGCAATCAATGTGGGGGTGTTGTGAGTATTTTGTGGGGGTGTTATATACTGATTTTAGGTCATTATACACCCATTAACTTATCATAAACCTAGAGCCCTATATTAGAAATCAAAAACACCAAAACCTCTGTTGAAGACTAAGCTCAAGAACAAGCTATGGAGGTGGATTCTTTGGAATTTCTTCTCAGATTTTGATGGTCTTTCTAATGTAAAAGGTATGGTGATCCTTCATCTATATATAGCCATTCGTCTATTGTAACAACTCTAAAAATGGATTTGATAAGTAATGCTTAATGTGACTAGAATGCCTACGATTAGACCAGGGTTCACACCGATAGATGTGCGTAGAACCAGACCTAGGAACCCTTACAAAATCCAAGACAACTAACTTGGGGAGTTAGTTATCTATAAAAGTTTGGGTCCATCCATGTAGGGCTCTCTTATACGAAGATTTACTTGATTGAGTCTTTACCAGACTTAAAAAATGGGAAATCATAGTTTTGAGGGCCTAGGATTAAAATGGTCTCTTTCCAAGATAAGGGTACTGTTTTAATTACCCTTAACATATAATTAATTATTTAATTTGTAAGGTTGAGGGGTATTTTGGGGAGAGAGGGCCAAAAATGGGCTCTTGAAGTGAAGTTTTGCTCCACCCGGGTTCGAACCGACGTGGAAGCAATAAATTAATGTTTTTTTACTTAAGTTGTTAGATTGATGTAATTAATTAATAGTTATTATGTATTAGCTTATTTAAAATAAAATGGAAAATGTATTTTTATTTAATGAAAACCTTATTTGACTAAGTCCTAAACAAGACTCCTAAGCATAATAAAACTCCAACTCTCTCTCACATCTATCTCTCAACTCTCACGTTCATTATCTCTGTTTTTTATGATTCTCTCTGCCAAATAACTTCAATAAATGTATGTAAACCAAATTTCTTCACACTTGATGAACTCATGAACGAAAATTATAAACAAATAACAAATCAATCACGTAGGCAAAGAGAAGGTTTTCCGTCGAGTTTGGTGTTGAACTTTTTGTGTTGGACGTGTGTGTGGAGGATTTCTTTTGGAAGCAAGTCGAGGTTTGAAAATCAAAAAGGTATGGGTTCTATTCCTCTTGGTCCTTTTCCCAAGAGACCCTTAAGTCTCAAATAATCTACTCCGAAAACTAGGGTTTTCCCCCCTTTTAATGTTCCCTGTAACTAGCTCGCAGTGATCTTAGGTTGGTATGTTTGCTGGAAGAATTTAGGGACACTGTGTGTCGTGATGATCTCGTTTCAAGTATGTTTCCATGATTATATGCTTATGTTTTTGTGTCTTTCACAAATATGAATGTACACATGAATTCACACATGAATGTATGTGTTCAGGGTTGTTACTATGACTTTGGAGTCTCCATTTTAGCATGCTAATAACATAGAATCACTTGTGTTTTATGTGAAATTAGATGTTCCTAAGATGCGATATTTACATGGTTGAAATGATATCAACTCTAGCAAAAACAAATCACCAAATCATTCCTCTAACTTGTCTTAAAAACCCTAATCAATAACTAAAAAAACAAATGCTAAAATGACGCATAAAATGATGCATAAAATCATGGAATAAACTTACAGAACCTCGAAATAGGCAGTAGACAGTTTCAGGAAATTTTTAACATCAAAAAAATAAAAATAAAAAAATAGGTCAGCTTTGCAGGGATCGAACCCAAGACTTCACTAAGGCATACCTTAACAAATAAATTAAAAAGGGTGTGCTAGGATGGGCTCGAACTGGGTTTAGGTCCGGCAAAATTCGCAAGCAGGGGAACATAATTAAATGTTATTGTGGGGTTTCGATCCTACGACACAGAAGACCCTAACTGAATAAAAAATATATATATGGGGTTGTGGGGAATTGATCCCACGTCCCTCAGCAACTACAGAAGAAAATTAATTACAAAGAAAAGAGTGTTGTGGGGGATCGATCCCACTACCCCTTGGTCAGTAGAGAAATTGAGAGCAAGGAGAGGGTAACAATTAAATAAATTAGATAGGGTCTTGGGGAATTTATCCCATGCCCTCAGCAAGCTGCCTAGAATAAAAGTGAAGCAAAGAAAGAATAAATACTTATGGTAGCTTTGATTATTGAACCTGGATCCCCAAGCCAAAGGACGCAAAAATCGAAATTAAGAAAATGGCTAAGGGTTGTTCAAATAATTCGAAAACGGACTCTTTTGCCCAAATTTTGTATTACTACATAAGTCATACGTGAATAAATATTCAAAAATAATGTTGCCTATATATTTCAAAATCGAGATCTTGGTACACTTACAAGATGCATAAGTCTTGTACCACACAATCTTTGGAAGATATGAATCACTTAAATGAACTTTGAATGAAGCCTCGTGGCTTGTATATATAGACCCATAAGTCTAGCATATGTTTAAAAATAAGTGAACAAGAAGATGTACATAATGAAATGACATAACCCTAGAAGGGTTAAGTAAGAGTGTAAAACACACTAAATGGCCAAGTGCATTGGCATACAATGAAATGAATATTTTTTAATGAACTGATGAAACCCTAATAGGGTTAAATAAGAGTGTGAAACACACAAATGGCCAAGTTCATTGGCATATGATGAAATGTACATTCATGTAAAAAAAATTGGGTGAATAATTATGAAGAAAGAATGTGCTAATGTTAATGAATGTGGTGACAACATGATATGAGGATAATGTAAGAAAATGAGACCAATCTCAAATGAGCCTAAGTAAATGTTACCAAAACGTACTCAGCGATGAGAGTGTCAAGTTAATGAAGAGAACAGTCTCTATGAACACTCTAATGAAAGTATTGACATTAACACACTCAATACTAATGATAAGATGAGAAATCATCTATTGAGCCATGATGTCCTCATACTAGAAGCCAGCTTCCATGACTTATGAGTTGAATGTAATGGAACTTTATACTGAGTACCGATAGACTAGCTATGAGTGGTAATGCCTTCTTTCGGGAAGAGAGGAGGTTCACGTAACTCTCATGAAATGAGACTGTTGGGCATGTCGTGTATGGTCTCCTTATATCTCCTAGTCTTTGAACCAATACTGCCAAAATAGGGATCTGGCGGGGTTCAATTCTCATGTATGCTAGTATGTTTTGGGTAACTTTGTCCGGTGATTCTACCTCTTTACGATGTGGGGGAGAGTTTCATGATTCTCACATGATCTATGTCAGTTAAAGTTAAATGTCTCCATGAATGAATGAGGGTAGCCTCAAATGATGCACATAATGAAATGAACAATACCAAAGGTGTTAGGATAAGATAATCAAGAGGTGATTAAGACTTAAGTAATGACATTAGGTCATTCTTAGTCATTTTAAAGCAATCCCGATGAAAGTCTTAAACTACATCCTAGCTATAGTTGGTGTTTATACTAGCCCATGAATGAAATGAAATGAAGTACGTATGAATGGTTGAAGCAGTCTTTGTGTTTGCTAAATAAGGCTCCCTAGTTGAGGTCCCATATATTCAGCCCTCATTTTTGGGATGTCTTGAAGTCAAGTCCATGATTCCAAGGTCTCATGGCATATGAACGAATGATATGCAAAATGTTATGTGTTATATGCAATATGTTATGTGCTATGTACGAGATGTTATGTGTTGTGTGCAATATGATAAGTATGATTATGCATGTTTCTCTCATGTAATGACATTCCTAATCCAAATTTAGAATCTCACTCACTTTCCTAATCCAAATTTGGAAAGCTCACCAACTTTCCTAATCCCAATTTGGCAAGTCACTAACTTGACATTCCATAATCATGTTGTTAGGAAAGAGTTATTATTACTCATGCATTTCCTTGGTGTCTGATTAAATATACCCATACTTAGTACAAGTGTGTACTAACCCTATACAACTCTACTATTTTAGGTACAGGCACAGGTGGACGCTAGAGCTACAAGTTCATGCTAAAACTATCTGGACGTGGAGCATTCATTCGGACTTGGTAGGCCCTCATGCTTTCGAGGATGCTTGCCCATTATAATCTAGCTTAGTTATAGAATTGATCTAGTGGAGTATGTTCGACTAGTGTTTCTGTCCATTTTTATTTCAGTCATTGTATTGGTGCCATTTTGGCAATTATACATTTAATGCAGTACTGAACTATTTCTTTCAGTTGATAATCTTAATGTTAGATGGTTGATTGTGAAAATTATTAATTTAAGTAGAATAAACTTTATGCATGATAAGAAACAAAAAGTTTCCAATTTTCCGCTAAAATTAACCTAGATAAAGTAAAAATTTCATAAGTAGGCTTACCTGCGACCTTTGAGATGTCAACAACGCCAGTCTCGACTGGGGTCTTAACTCCAATCGTGACATCTATAAAGTCCTTTTACAGATTTTTCCTAAACATGATTCTAAGTCAAAAATTCTATATTTCAATCTAGCCATGGGTTCATTATTAAAGTGATTTCAAAAGCATTATAATGATGAATATATGTTTAGTTACTGATTTTATGATGAATGTCTATCTAACAATGAACCCATGATCCTCTTAATTTTTCATAGCCTATAATGTGGGTCTTGTGATCTTGACTTAATGTTTATTGAATTGTGATTAGATTGTATGGAATTGCTTATTGCTAGTACTATCTATATTAATTGAATATGAATTGTGGAGGAATGATAAAAGAGAATCATTAGCTTGGAGATTTGGAAAGTTGACTTATTTCCCCAAATTAGCTTAGAATGTCTATTGGATAGTGTTGATTGGTATGGTCCACTTATGGTGGTGGTATTTACATTCTTGTACATCTATATGTGTAATAATCATGGCCTTTAAGGCATTAGATGCAAAATGAATTGATATAATGATTCCATGTTTAGGAAGATGAAGGATTTAGCATTGATTCTAATATCATTATTTAAGTGAATTGATGTTATGTAAAGTATATTAGTAGTCTCCCACACTAGTTGCATGATTTAGGTTTATGGATGATGCTATGTATATATGTGATGATTATGTTAGGGTTAGGTGTGGTCCAAGAGGTTAATGTTGATGAGTACTCTAATAGCATTACCCCGACCTATATGAACCCTATATGAATGTGTGATCAAAGTATGCTAGGAGTCTTCTATTTTAATAATTGAGTAAGTTCTTGTCTCCTATGATGTAATGTTAGTGTGTGTAGTTTATAGTCGTTAATACTATATATGTGTGTATGACTTGAGACTTGAGGAATGTTGTACATTATGTTGTGATATTCAGAGGGTGGCTTCCTCAAGGCTATATGATAGCCATTATATGATCATGTTGACCAATGTACACACACACACTTCATGCATATCTATGAGTAGGGTAGATTTGTGATGACTAAGGAAATGGTAGTTCTCCAATGCATCATTACCTATTTTATGCATGAAAGTATAGGGTTAATTAATTTATTAGAATGTGTGACTAGAGGTGTTTATGTGAAGGTAGATCTCACATCCTGTGCACACACACACGATGTATGATTGTATGAATATGTGACAGGACATTCTCACATGAAGTAGGGTCTATGATGAAAGGACATTATCATCTTAGAAACCTTTGAGTTATATGATGTATGAAGGAGCAAGCTCCTAAAGCCTTCCTTGTGCATTAGAATATTTAAGGCTTAACTAAATATAATAAAAAGGGGAGTTAGAGCCTAGCACCGAGTGAACATGACAAATGAGAGTGGGAGCTTCACATTAGTAGGTCCGGCTTCCCAGAAGAGAACCTTCACATTTAGCAAGTCCGGGTTCCCAAAATAGATGTTGTATCATGATATGAAAACCTCCACGCTAGTAAGTCAAGGTTTCTAGAAGCAATCTCCGTGTTTCATAACTACGTTCCCCCGAGTGTTATAGCTTCTGGATACCACTTATATTGCGATGTACGATTGGTTGCACCTTAGGCAAGTGTTAACCCATCTTTTCGGTGTGGAAGTAGAACACCGGATTCCATGTGTCTCACATGGTCTATATTTGTTATGGTTATGTCTCCCAAAGGTTAATAAATTAACTAAAATAAAAATGTAAATTCTAATCAAATTCCTTGAGAAGTGTACTTAGTATAGGGAAAACTATGGACCCTACATATACATTGAACTAGATGAATTCAAGAAAGGATAGGATTGGAGCCTCTTATGAAGTAAAGACTTATGTTATGTATGTATTGTATGGATGCATGTTAAGTGACTTTGATATGTCAAGATATGCATTATAAGTATGCATGTGAATTGTACTTACAGATTCTAAGTGAGTTTACTTAGTATATGTGGATGTGTGGACTCTATATGTACGTTGAACAAGTAAGTTTGTGAAGGGGTTGTGAGGGTGGTTTACTTATGTTATGAACTAAATGAGTTATGACTAAGGTTGTAGTACAGGAAAGAGTCTTAATTGATGCTATGAAGTATGTGGCGTTATGCCTAGTTATAAATGAAAGTGGTATGACTTGTTAAGTATGTTATGCCTAGTCTAGGGTGATTTCTTAGGTACACTTGGTGGAAGTAGTATTATGGAATGATATCTACAAATTGTACTAGTGTGACTTAGGAGTTGTCTTATGTTATGGTATTTATGTGAAGTGATGTCTATAATGTGCCTATGACTTGCGAATATATGTGCTTGTGTTTATGCAGCTTATCTATGAAAGGCTACTGTAAGGTGACCTCAAGGTGATACATTGTACTAAGTGCACTTGAGGGTACTTAAGGAAAGAAATAAGACATTAGAGAGGTAATGGATTGTATGTATTGAATATGCCTCAAAGTATGATAAATGGTTTCATGTGCTATTATGAGTAGTATTTATGTCTATATCATGTATGTGAACTATATTGAGCTCATATGTGCCTATGTTCGTGAAATTTATTAAAAAGACATGTTGCATGATTTCAAATGAAAGGTCCTCTTTAAATGCATATTTTTGCATGGTTTTCATACTTGGTGCATTCTTGTACTAATACTGTTCTTCTTAATCTTTTTTACACAGAGTGTAGGTGGTGATGGCTAAAGGATGTCTACTAAGTGAGGAGCTTGGATAGATATCCCAAGTGCAAGTAAAGGGACCCTTATGATTCAAGGGTTGCCTAGCTTAGATATTATTTTATGTTGTTAAGTGTCATGTCTTTATTCTACTCTATTGATGTTGAGTCTAAGATGGCAAAGAGACTTAGCGTCCAACTATGTACTTGTGATTATATATATATATATCTGTGTGTGTGTGTGTGTGTGTGTGTGTGTGTGTGTGTGTGTGTGTGTGTGTGTGATGTGCTCTTCTATCATATGATGTTCTATGAAAAATTTTAAATTTTCTGCTTTTTTAGCGATTATGCAATGAAAGGTGTCTAAGGGTTTGTCTTAGACCTCCGAGAGGTCGACGACGGCGTGTTGAAATTCGAGAATCCCCTAAATTCTAGGGTACTCTCGGTTCAGAACACAATCACTTAAGATCAATAATAACCTCACTACCCAATAGATTAGACTCGAAAAACAACCCAAAAACACAAATCCAATCAACTAAAAGCATAATATAACTCAACCAACAAGAATTCAACCATTGTTCTTCAAGAACTTCAATGTTCATCATTCAACCTAATCAAAATTCACTGAATTAAACACATGGGTGTGTGGGTAAACTAACCCAACATACAAAGATCTCACATACCTTAATAGGGATCACCTGCAACGAATTCCACCCAACGATCTTTACATTCTAGATTAATTCTTGATCTTTCTCCCTTCTCCTTCTTACCTTCTCTTTTCTCCCAAGATCTAAGCGTGAATAACTTTTTAAAAACTGACTAAAGTCTTAGTTTTACCCCTGATAAACATTAAAAAAGGAATTATGAAAAACTTGGGTGAAAAGTCTACTTTACCCTTATTAAAATCCGAGTTTGGACCTTCCTCAATCCGACAGCCCAACTTCCAATAGTCATATCTCTCTAATACGATACCAAAAATGTACAAAATTAAAAGTGTTGGAAATATCTATCCAAGGTTTTTACAACCACATAAATAACTGAATCTGACTCTTCCTGAGCTAGAACTTATTGCCATTTGAAAATGACCAAAAATTCATTTTCTTAAATCAGGAAATTTTCCAGATTTTTCCTATCCTTTCAAAAAATGATAAATTTTAATTTCTTAGCAATTTATTGGCTATTATGAGTTATGTGATGTTACAATCATGTTTAGGACTGAAACGTCTGGGTATGACTCCCCAAGGACTACCCTAAGGGTCCTTGAGGAGGACCAAAATGTTGGCAAAAATTTATCAAGACAGCCTTGACTAACAACCCAAATCAACACCCCATCAATTAATTGACACACCATAAAAGGGGGCGTGGCTCCAAACATATTCATGGGAGATTAGCCCCCAAATTAAGGAGCCTCAGTCACCATTGATGGATGACCAGGATGGGATGGTCAACCTATTAATGTTGAGTCAATGGTGGCCAGCAATGGCCACCTGCAACTGTTTTGGTTCAGCCACTTAAGGGGTGAATTGGTAGATTTACACCACGTTCTAATAAAATGGTGGACAGTTATTTTAAATATTTTAGAGTATTTTAATATTACTAAAACATAAAAACCCCAAATTATAATTCATTCTTCATAACAAAACCCTTCCCTCCCAAAATAGATTCTCTCAAAACTCCATTGGAGGTCAAGCTCAAGATCAATCTAGGAAATGGATTTTCAACTGATTTATTCTTCAATTTTCATTGGTCTTCAGTCGATAAGGTATGTTAACTGTTGATTCTTGAATAACCTTTCATTCAAGAATTTCTATCAAAGGTTTTCCAAAGAGTTTCTATGATCAATTTTCCCAATTTCCACTCTAAACATGGGTCCATAGTCAAAGTGTTATCAAAGTCATTGTAATGAGAATTAATGTTTGATCAAGGTTTTAAATATTATTTTCAATGAAATTCCTTGAAGAATTTATGATCTCCCTAAACTTTAAATTTAACCTATAAAGTGGGTCGTGATCTTGATTGGATATTAATGGAATTAAGCTTAGATTGTGATGTATTATTGAATGACTTTACTATGATTAGCTATTGATTATGAATTGTTGAGGATTGATCTATGTTGAACATGGTTTGGAGAATTGGAAAGTTGACCTAACTTCTTGTTTATAGTATTGGAATTGATGTTGTATGGTTTGATCCATTTATGGTAGAGGTGTTTACTTCTTGTGTATCTATACATGGTGGTGATCATGGCTTTGAGGGAAACAGATTTAAAGTGAATTTTTATTATGATGATCATGAGTTTGAAGGTGTGCCTAAAGGTTATATATGTATTCATCAATGTAAGTATCATGATTAAGGTGTATTGATAATGAGAAGTATAATGTGAATGATAATGAGATGGATATGGTCTGGTCTACATGATTGATTATGCTGAGTACTATTGTGGAATGACCCCTACCTATATGACCCCTATATGAATGTGTGATCTCATACATGTTAGGAGTTGTCTAGTAAATGTTGAATGTGGTTATGTGTAACAACCCAAAAAAATAGATAAGATAAGAAATGCTTAATGTGTCAAGAATGTCTACGATAAGACCAGGATTCACACGGATTGATGCGCATAGAAACAGACCTCGGAACCCTTGCTACATCCAAGCCAACTAACTTGGGAAGTTAGTTGAGATTGGAAAGGTTGGGTCCAACCATGTAGGGCTTCCGAATTCGAATATTTACTCAAAGGAGTCTTATCTTAGGTTTGAAGGTCTACGAGTAAAATGGTCTTTTTTCTGGCTAAGGATAACATGGTAATTACCCTAAATATGTAATTAATTTTTTAATTAATAAAGTGTAGGAACAATTTGGGGAGAGAGGGGCGAAATTGAGCTCTTGAAATGAAGTCTTACTCCACCCGGGTTCGAAGCTAAGTAGGAGCAATGATTTAATGTGATTTTTGTTATTGGTGAATTAATTTAATAAATTATTAATTAATGGATGATTCAAAAATTAAAATCAGATTTTATTATTAATTATTATTTATTTATTAAGGTTTTTTTAAAATAAACTAACTCTTGCCAACTATCCTAGTTTTAAGAGGCACTATCTCACACAAACTCTCTCTCTCTCTCTCATGCCTGAATCTCTCTCTCTCTCTCGTCCAAAAAAATTTTCTTGGATGCAAAAAAAGAATATAAAAACGTTATAAAACTATTAAATGTTCTCTACACTCAAAGAACTTACAGAAAAAAAAATATACAAGCAAGAACGCTAACTTAAGAAATGAAAACTTTGCATAATCTTCTCGACGGATTTGTATTCAAGGTTTAGGGGAGGTTTTGGGCAGCACTTGGAAGGTTTGGAAAACTACAACAAGGTATCATTTTTATCTCTTGGAATACTTTCTCCAAGATAAATTTCTTTCTACAAACTTCAACGTATGAAATTAAGTTTGTCCCCTTTATTGTTGAACTCCTTGTCCCTAGTCTCCGTCCGATTTCGATATAAATTAGTTTAAAAATCATGTTGTTGGTATTATTTCTGGTATCTAAGTGTGAAATATGATGTTCCTTATGATTTTATGTTTCTAAATAATAAGCATGTTCAATGATGTCAATCGAAAATGATGTGGTGCTATGTGTAAAATGTTTGTTGTTGTTATTCATTTGAAGTCTTAAAATGGCTTGTTTGATAATTGGAATTATTGTGCATAAGGTGTGTAAATTATGATGTTAAATGAAGTGTAAGGTGGTTAATCTTCAGTGAAAAAATCTAATGAATCTACACCGACGAATGTGTTAAACGAATTGTGAAAGTACATCAAAACGAACGTATAAATGTTGTTAAATAAAGGCTAGAAAATTTAATGAAATTTCCAGCACTTGGTGATGGAATTTTTGGCCAGAATACTTTTGGTTGATAGGTTTAAAAATATATTTAAAACATGTGAAGTCAGTGGGGATTGAACTCAAGACCTCACTACATGAAAGCAGAAAAAAATGAGAGGTGTGGGGTTCGAACCCACAAACTCTCGGCCAAACAAGAGAGTAAGAGGGGAATTTTAAATTAATAAAAATAATGGGAGGAGTGGGATTTGAACCAACTACCTCTTGGATGAAGGAGGAGAAAAACAGAGAAATTAAAAATAAAATAAAGTGAGGTTGTGGAGGCTCGATCCCACAACCTCACTGCCAATGCTTAAGTAGTTAACTTTTAAATGAAAATAAAAATAAGGAGGTTGTGGGGAGTCGAACCCACGACCTCTAAGTCCCAAGCGAAATAAAGGAAAAAAATAAAGAGAGGTTGTGGGGGTTTGATCCCACAACCTCCTGGTTAAGCCGAAATGGACAAGGAAAATAGATAGTAAAGTAAAAAGGGGGATGTGGGGGTTCGAACCCACAACCCCTCGGCCAAAGGAGAGAAGTTCTAGAAAAAAAGAACTAAAAATAAATGTTGATGTAAGGGTTCGATCAAGGGTCCCAATGTCATGATGGCTAAAATAAAATCAAGGAAAAATGTAAGTGTTGTTCAAGGGATTCGAAATTGGGTTCCCTTGCCCCAAATTTTCGTATTGATAAATAAATCATACTGAATTAAATGTTCAAAAATAATGTCACCTAGTTAGATCGAAATAGAAATCTTTGCATACATACAAGATACATAGGTCTCGTACTACATAATCTTAGGAAGCTATGAGTTACTTAAAAAACTCTGAATGAAGCCTCATGGCTTGTATGTATAGACCCATGAGTCTAGCATACGATTAAAAAAAAGTGAACCTAAGATGTATGTAATGAAATGATGAAACCCTATAAGGGTTAAGTACGAGTGTAAGATACACTAAATGGCCAAGTGCATTGGCATATGACGAAAAGAACAATGAAATGATGAAACCCTAGAAGGGTTAAGTAAGAGTGTAAAACACAATAAACGGCCAAGTGCATTGGCATATGACCAAATGAACATTCACGTAAAAAGGGGTGAGTAATTATGAAGAGAAAATGTGCTAATGTTAATGAATGTGGTGAAAACATGATATGAGGCTAATGTAAAAGATGGGAGCAATCTCAGATGATCCTAAGTAAATGTTACAAAAACATACTCACCTATGAGACTGTATAGTTAATGAAGAGACCAGTCTCTATGAACACTCTAATGAAAGTATTGAGATTAACACACTTAATATTAATGATGATATGAGAAATCATCTATTGAGCTATGATATCCTCATACTAGAAGCCAATTTCCATGACGTATGTGTTGAATGAAATGAAACTTTATACTGAGCACCGATAGACTAGCTATGAGCGGTGATGCCTTCTTTCAGGAAGGGTGGAAGTTCACGCAACTCTCATGAGATGAGACTGTCCGGCATGCCGAGTATGGGTCTCCTTATATCTCCTAGTCTTTGAACCTATACTGTAAATACAGGGATTTAGCAGGGTTCAATCCCCCTATATACGCTAGCATGTTTTGGGCCACTTTGGCCGGTGATTCCACCTCTTTTTGGTGTGGGGCAGACACTAATTTCATGATGCTCACATGATCTGTGTCGGTTAAAGTTAAAGTTCCCAATGAATGAATAAGGTCAGCCTCAAATGATGTACACGGTGAAATGAATGATACTAATGGTGTTAGGATAGGACAATCTAGAGGTGATCTAGACTCAAATAATGATACTAGGTTATTCTTGTTCATTGCACAGCAAAAGCGATGAGAGTCATAAACTACATCCTAGGTATAGCTGGTGTTTACACTAGCTTATGAACGAATGAAATGAAGCATGTATGAATGATGGAAGAAGACTCTGTGTTTTCTAATGAATTATCCCTAGTTGAGGTCCCATATGTTGAGCCCTCATTTTGGAAAGTCTTAATGTCAATTCTATGATTCCAAGTTTTCATGGCATATGAATGAATGATATAAAAGATGTTCTGCTATATGTAATATGATATGTGCTATGTGTAATATGTTATGTGTTGTGTGCAATATGATAAGTATGATGATGCATGTAACTCTCATGGCATGAATTTCCTAATTCAAATTTAGAAAGTTCACTAACTCTCCTAATCCCATTTGACAAGTCTACTGACTTGACTTTCCATAATCATGTTGTTAAGAAAGAGTTATTCTTACTCATGCATGTCCTTGGTGTGTGCTTGCATATACCCATACTTAGTACAAGTGTGTACTAATCTCATACAACTCTATATTTTTAGGTGAAGGCACAGGTGGATACGCTCAAACTTACTCCTCAAATATGAATTAAAGCGTTCGTATCAAGTAAAGAACCCAACTAATGAGGTTGGCATCGTTCCCACGAGGAAAATAGTTCAGATTTAACTTCAATCTATTATTACTATTATTTAGTCAATTATTTCCTTAGAAAACAAAGACAATAAAAGGGGGGTTTTTTATTTCTAAATGAGTAAAAATAACTAACTAAATTAAAGTAGACAACTAACAGATTCAAATGTTGGAGTTTAATCAATTAAAAGAGGTAACTAGGGTTTAAGTGTTCCCCACAAATTCCTAATTTGATAATTCTGACTATAATAATTCGTTCCTAGTATCTTGCATGCAAAGTGATAAGTTATGTATTTCTAAATCCTTGTTCTGGCATCAAGAAAATTTCACTCCACACTTTGGTCCGGCTACGTGTGTTGTTATCTAACCCTTACCTTTACCTCATATTAAGCATTGTATTCGATATTTGACTAAGTTATTATCTCATACCAATCAATACTAGCCTATTAGATAGTATACACTAAATCTATGTTGATAATTCTTTTCCTATTATCTACCTCCTTGGTCCGGCAAGTAGCATTAAGGCGAGTTCTAATATTGGCCATCCATTAAAAGACTTCTAAACGAAAGAATTATGAATACATGCAAGAAGCTATTCTAGAATTGTTATTTTAGTTAGATTTTACCTAATTATTCACCCATGGTTCCCACAACCCTAGTTATGGAGTTTAGTTACCCATAGTCATTATCACAATGTTCATATATATAATATAAGAATTCATGCACTTACTTTAATGAGAAAGAATAAAATCCAGAAATTTACTTGATTAATCAACAAAATCACCGACAATCAACTCCAGAGAAAAGTGTAACAATCAAGAGTCTAATATCCAAAATAATCTACTAACAAAGAATCTAACATAAAAGTGTATAATAACTAAGAGTCTAACCACAAAAACGAGATTTTTACAACTATTTAAAAAAAACGTAATAAAAGAAGGAATCTAATTGCTGAAAATCTATCAAAACGCGGCTGGGTCGACGGACCTAATGACGGGCCATCGTGGTCATGACAAGCCATCATGGATTCCGTCATCCCATACCTTGCAAACTCTTTTGTTGCTCTCTTCATTACCCTCGACGGCAGGTATGACGGACCGTTCCAAGCATGACGGTCCGTCGAGGGTCTCCGTTCCATAACACTTAAACTTATTGGAATTTGGGTACTTAGACTACTTCTCTAATAATCACGACGAACCAGCAGGATGGACCGTCATGGCTACGATGGTCCGTCATGCACTTCGTAACCTCACACTTGGTCAGACCTCCCCATCTTCCTTCAACAGCTTCACTACGATGCCACCTACGTACCGTCACAGGCACGACGGACCGTCACAAGCTCTGTAGGTGGTAACATTTCTGCATTTCTTTCTCAAATCTTCCTCGTTCATCTTTAGATAGATTTCCTGCAAATAAAGGGAAACTTACATAAAAATCAATACAAAAGGCTTTTGGACACACACTAAACTTAAGGAAAAAACATTAAAAATACCGTGAAACCACGGTATATCAACACCCTCAACTTAAATTCGTTGTTTGTCCTCAAGTGACGCACTATGACTCATTATAAAAATCTTTGTACAATAGTATCCATGTTTTAGCTTTCACAATCATTTGGCTATCAATCCTGATCATCTCATCATATTTATGCATGTTATCACTATTAGGCTTGAATTATGTGGAATCAGACCATGACACAGACTCACCACGCACTAACACCTATCCTCTTCAATTTCTCACCGAGGTGCTAATATTTCCGATATTGCAACTAGTGTCCTCACTTCAAAACAACATCCTCATTTTTCACACAATGATTTCAGTCTGAGTATAAGGATTAGTTTTCAACACTCGCTCTCAGAACAAATTTACAACTCATTCATGCATATTACCATAAGCTTGCCCTTATTTTCACTTCTGTAAGTTCGTTATGCAACTTTTAGGATGACGATAGGACTTTCTTAGCTTGTAATCATAGGCTCAAGGTCAGGTAGGGTATATTTAGGTATAGTGTAGTGAGTTTTTGCCCTCCTTGACATATCGGTTAAATATACCCCTTTTTATCATTTTATTTCTCCCAATTTCACATATTCTTTCACATTGCTATTTTCCCTTCTTTCTTCATTTGTGAAAGTGACTCTTTTTTTTATTTCACTTTTCTTTTAACTGGTTCTTGAGTCATTTTTCTTTTGTTTTCTCTCTCTTTGTTCTTTCAACCCCACTTTCTAGAGCATTCCTCGTAATAGTCACCCTCAACTCATGGCTTTGCCATGAGTCAAAGTACACAATACCCAAAGTTGGGTCAGGGCCATAAAAAGGTTGTTTACTGCATTAGCCACCCTCAACTTATGCTTTTGGCATAAGCTGAGGTGCACATGTCCAAGGAGGGACTAGGGTCAACACATAATTCCCAGAAAAGATCAGTTGGGGTGAAAAAGAAAGGTCTAGTTTATGCTCAAATCATTTGGATTAAAGAAGGATTAATTTCACTTGGTTTTTTTATTTAGGCTAAAAATGGGCTATATTGAACAAGGGCCTATGATCCTTTCCTAATTGTCTATTACAGCTTACTTGTAGCAGGACTAACCAGGCAAGTTCTAGCTCAGTACCAATAGTGAACTATTCAAATCTTCCTCACACTCACTTGACATCTCATTACTCTACCAGATTATCGAACACCTAGTTCGAATTTGACTTAGGTTCATGCGGTGGTGTATCTCTATGTCATTCTTAGAGCCACACATTTATAAATTACTAAGCCTAGTCAGGCATCATTATCATTTCATCAGGATATCATTTTAGCCATCATGCTTCAGAGTTAAACTATGTACAGAAGATATAGACATGCCGGTTCAACAATAAAAATAATCAGTCTCTTGGGGAAAAAGAACACAGGCAAGAAAACCCCAAAAGAGGATAGTGAATTGGGCTACTCAAACTTCACCCTAGCACTCACATTCGATTTATCCGACCCCCAACAAAAAGACATGCAATTTTCCCTAATGCATAAAAAATTGAAATATGAGAGTGGTAGGTCAAGCAAACCTGGGGTGCAAAACGCCGACAATCAGTAAGCTGGTGGGTCCGGTTCCCCGGAACCCACTACCTCTGTAGTCTGGACACCCTCAGTAGTGTCCTTATCAGCAACAGCACTATTAGCAGTGCCACCCGCAATCACCACATCTTTGGAGCTAGATACCCCAGCAGCTGACTCTACAGCCCTGATCCGACACGCCTCCATCCTGCAACGCTCCTTCTTCCGTGCTCTAGCCTCATCCTTCTCTCGACCCTTACGTCTCTTGGCATGCTCTCGAGGGGGAGGTGGTGGAATCTCAGAAGTAGTGAATAAGGCCGCCATCAATGTGTCCTCAGCAGGATCTTCAGAAGGGGCCTCAGACTGAGGCACCTAGCCTCTAGGATCATATCAATGTTCGCTCGAAGACTCTCGTCCACAACCTGAAGGGTCGACACGTCAACCTGAGGGGATGGATGGGCTAGCACCCGCAACTCAAAAGCTTCCAAGCACTGATGAACCTCAGTAATCTCCACTCTCTGTGCTGGACCATTTACCGCTACAAGCGCTCTTCTACCTCAGCAATAGACCTCTGCATCAAAGGCTGGATGTGATGCAGAAGAGTAGCCATCTATGCCTCTAGTTTCTGGACCCTAGAAAGCGGGACCAGAGCGGGGAAAGGGCCTGAGCGAGAGGAGCTCGGATCAGTACTACTACCCAAGATAGACTCGACCGGGGTAGTGTCAGTGGCTTCAGAAGCAGCCTGCGTAGCCGTGTGAGCATTTGCTACCGTATCAGCCAGATTTTCACCAAGTGGAGGAAACTCTGGACGGGGCCCTCTGCGTGGAGCCAACTCATTGGCCTCATCCCTGATGAGGACGATATCAACAGTGCCATATGGGCACACCTGCGGACCTGCAAAAGGAAAATATTATGCACGGAAAAGAGTAAGTAGTTGTGACCTTGAAAGCCCTCTCGTGCATGACCGCCTGTAGAAGCCAAGCGAAGTCCACCTCAAACCCGGCTATCATCGCCGCCATCAAAACTGCACGATCCCATGTGACTATATTATTAGCAGTCGTGGGGGAAAGGCAGTGACGGACAATCAACCATAAGAACTTAGCCATGAAGGTCAAGTTAGCCTTCTTGATGGATCCCTTCGGCTCTGTTACCCAGTCGGCACTCTCTCCATCAACAGACAAGTGCATGTCCATCCACTTCTTGGTGGTCTCTCTCAGTAATGGATCACGCAAGAATTGGCCATTTTTGACAAATTGCCACCGATAGTCAAACTCGACGGTGAGAGGGGTACAGTTGGCATCAACATCCTTGCCATATAGATCCCGGCAAATGGCAGGCAGGGAGATATCGACCTGAATGCCACGTACTCGGACATGCTCAAGTGGGGCCTGTTTGGCGGGGGCATCCCGCTTATCAATCTGTGATCTGATAGTAGCCACGTAAGAGGCGTAGAACTCTCAGACCAACTCTTCACTATAACGGCCCAAAGAACGTGTTGTCCACTCCAGTCGGTGTCTGGTGAAGAGATTGTGGATATCTGGAATGGTAGGGAGACTTCTCGTAAGGACCCGCCTCTCCAATGTAAGGGTCCATGTCATGACTTCTTTATCATTCAGAAACTTTACCTCTGAATAAACTTTATATTGCCCGTCGATACAGCACCGGTTGGGTTGGTCGGCAACCGAGGTAAGTGCACGAGTCGGTAAGCCTAGAGTGGAATCAGAACTGCCAGCCTCATCAGACGAGGCAGACTGTGCAGTTGTGGCAGGTGTAGGGACTTCAGCAGACCCGGAGGCTTCCTCCACCACGGAACTCCTAAGGAGCCAGACGCTCCTTCTTCAAGAGTAGCTGACCCAGAAGGTGTGCCGGTCAGTATGCGCTCCTCATAAGACTAGGTAACTAGTAGCCTGATGCAAATGCTCACTGTCAGAGGTTTGTTTTCAGGGCTACCTTCTGAGGACCCACATTCCCATATAGCTAAGGTAAGGGCAGTGTGTAAAAAATGTGTAGGGAGGCCTGATTTGTATTTGGATGTAATAGGGCTAAGAGTCTTTCCTCTCTCACTAACGGGAGAGGCTGCTATTTGGTTCACTGAGCTCTCTTATAACTCAATTTTCACTTGGAACCAACTAAGGGACGTTTCCTAAGCACGCTAATATTCGGTCTTCAAGAAACTAAACCACAAAGACAGAGTGAAAAACTTTATGGCACTACCAGGAGAGTCAGTTAGTAGTTCTTGGGATAGATTCACCTCATTTTAAGAAGCGTCCCCAATCACCGCATAGATAATGAGTCACTGAGGTAATACTTCTATCGGGGACAGCATGATAATAAGAAAACGGTGTTGGATACTATAGCGGGTGGTTCTTATGGGGAGTGTCCTTATGCTGAGATTGCTGAAAATTAGAGAAAATCTCCCCGAATAAAAAAGCTTGGAATACTAGGAAGTCAGAGACTGGGAGAAATACCTTCGCAGTGCAATCCACTCACAACCCAACCATAGATGAGATTCGTGAAGAGATGTCTCAGATGAGAACTAAGCTTGGGTTGGTATTAAAACATGTCACTGGGGTACAGAAAATATAAATACAGGCAACTACTTGTCTAAACCAGCACCACCAAATGATGAATGCTATTATGAGGAGAATTCCTATGCGGTAAATGAACAGACGGGGGGTTTCCGATCAAGTTCCCAAGGCTCAAATAAGGAGAATTGGTGTCAAGGTCAAGAAAACCAAGGTCGGATCTATGGTAACTATAAATGTGAGGGTCATTATGTCCGAGATGGAAACTACAACCGCGACAACAACTTCCACACGGGTAACTATGGTAACAAAAATGATAGGAATGGGCCCTATGTCCCTCTTCAAAATCGTGAAGTTACTCCTAGGGATGGTGGAGATAGTATGGCGCGAGTTGAGGATAT
The DNA here is from genome assembly GCF_036512215.1 of Solanum lycopersicum. NCBI lineage: Eukaryota > Viridiplantae > Streptophyta > Magnoliopsida > Solanales > Solanaceae > Solanum > Solanum lycopersicum. Next base: position 22,188,388 of record NC_090805.1, read on the forward strand.
GTTGCACAAAATGAGGAGGAGGTTCGATGCTAATGATGAGCACATAAAAGAGTTAAGGATTGATTTAGCAGGTATTGGGCAGATGGTCGATACACATGCAATATCGATTAAGCAGATTGAGTTGCAAGTGGCCCAATTATTTGCGAGTGTGAACAAACGGCAACCGGGCACTCTTCCTAGCAACACTGTCCAAAATCCGAAAAATGACGGACATTGTATGGCAATCACTACTCGGGGTGATAAGCAGACCATTGACCCCCCTATGTCGTCTAAGGAGGAAAAGGTGATAAAAATAATGATAAAGTGGTAGAGGGTAGTGGTGAAGTAGAAGATAACACTGGAAAAGATGTTGAAGTGCCTATAAATGTAATTCACATGCCTAGACCACCATCCCCCTTTCCTCAGAGATTAGTGAAAAAGACCGAGGATGGTAAATATTGGCGTTTTATAACAATGTTGAAGAAGCTTTCTATCAATGTCCCTTTCGTAGAAGCTCTAGAACAAATTCCCAGTTATACCAAGTTTATGAAAGATCTGGTTACAAAGAAAAGATCGGTCACTTTTGAGGATGATGATAGAATGCAGCATTGTAGTGCTATTGCTACAAGATCTCTCGTACAAAAGAAAGAAGATCTGGGTGCGTTCACTATTCCTTGTACAGTTGGGTCATTACATTTTGCGAAAGCATTATGTGATCTGGGGGCAAGCATAAATCTCATGCCCCTCTCGATTTACAAGAAGTTGGGTTTGGGTGACCCAAAGCCCACTACGATGCGGCTACTGATGGCCGATCGAACAGTGAAAAGGCCTATAGGGATACTCCACGATGTGCTAGTAAAAGTGGAGTCGTTCACATTTCCGACAGATTTTGTTATTCTTGATTGTGAAGTCAATTTTGAAAAGTCTATTATTCTTGGGAGGTCATTCCTTGCCCTGGGTAGAGCCTTAGTTTATATGGAAAAGGGGCAGATGAAATTTCGGTTGAACAATGAAGAAGCGAACTTCAACATTTGTAAGTCCATGAGGCAAAGTGGTGAGATTCAATCAGTATCTACTATATTGTCATAGCCTCTATAGTATTCTCGAGGACGTGGAGCGGAATGTCGTCCCCTCTGTTGGTTTTCACCCGAAGCATCGGGTAATAACTGACCATGAACATCAACCAGAGCTGGGATGTTCTGGTTTGGATCATCATCATTAATACCCAAGTTTTGATTAATATTGAATATTGTACGCTCTAATTCGTCATCGTAGGGAAACAAGGGTTCTCTTCCTCTCCGTGTATTTGGCATATAGGAAGATAGTTCTACAAGAATCAAAAACAATACAAAGTAAAATTAAGAAAATATTGACTAAACTTTAGAAATAAGTTTATGTTAATCTGAAAGTTATATTCCCTGGCAGCGGCGCCAAAATTTGATACTCTCAAACTTATTTCTCAAATAAGAAGTAAAGCGGTCGTATCAAGTAAAGAACCCAACAAATGAGGTTGTATCGTTCTTGGGAGGAAAATAGTTCAGACTTAATTTCAATTTATTATTACTATTATTTAGTCAATTATTTCCTTAGAAAACAAAGACAATAAAAGGGGGGGTTTATTTCTAAATGAATAAAAATAGCTAACTAAATTAAAGTAGACAACTAACAGATTCAAATGTTGGAGTTTAACCAATTAAAAGTAACTAGGGTTTAAGTGTTCTCCACAGGTTCCTAATATTATAATTCTAACTATAACAATTCTTTCCTAGTATCTTGCATGCAAAGTGATAAGTTATTTATTTTTTAATCCTTGGTCCGGCATCTAGAAAATTTCACTCGGCACCTTGGTCCGGCTACGGGCGTTGCTATACTAACCCTTACCTTTACCTCATATTAAGCATTGTATTCGATATTTGACTAAGTTATTACCTCGTACCAAACAATACTAGCTTATTAGATAGTATACACTAAATCTATGTTGATAATTCTTTTCCTATTATCTACCTCCTTGGTCCGGCAAGTAGCATTAAGGCAAGTTCTAACGTTGGCCATCAGTTAAAAAGACTACGAAAGAATTATGAATACATGCAAGATGCTATTCTAGAATTATTATTTAGTTAGATTTTACCTCATTATTCACCCATGGTTCCCACAACCCTAGTTATGGAGTTTAGTTACCTATAGTCATAATCACAATATTCATATATATAATATAAGAAGTCATGCACTTACTTTAATGAGAAAGAATAAAATCCAGAAATTTACTTCATCAATCAACAAAATCACCAACAATCAACTCCAGAGAAAAGTGTAACAATCTAGAGTCTAATATCTAAAATAATCTACTAACAAAGAATCTAACATAAAAGTGTCTAATAACTAAGAGTCTAACCCCAAAAATGAGGTTTTTACAACTATCTATAAAAAAACAAAAACCTAATAAAAAAAAGGACTCTAATTGCTGAAAATCTGTCAAAACGCGACTGGGTTGATGGACCTTATGATGGGCCAGCGTGGTCATGATGGGCCGTCATGGACTCCGTCACCCCATACTTTACAAACTCTTCTGTTTCTCTCTTCATTACCCTCGACGGCAAGTACGACGGTCTATCGAGGGTCTCCGTTTCATAACACTTAAACTTCTTGGAATTTGGGTACTTGGACTACTTCTCTGATCATCACGACGAACCAGCAGGACGGACTGTCATGGCTACGACGGTCCGTCATGCACTTCATAACCCCATACTTGGTCAGACTTCCGAATCTTCCTTCAATAGCTTCACTATGATGCCACCTACGGACCGTCATAGGCACGACGGACCACCACAAGCTTTGTAAGTGGTAACGTTTTTGCATTTCTTGCTCAAAAACTTCCGTGTTCATCTTTAGACAGGTTTCCTGCAAATAAAGGGAAACTTACATATAAATCAATACTAAAAGGCTTTTGGACACACACTAAACTTAAGGAAAAAGCACTAAAAATACCGTGAAACCACGGTATATCAATAGGTGGACGCTAGAGTTTACAGGTTGACGTACAGCTATCCGTACGCGGTGCTTTCATCCTAACTTGGTAGGCCCTCATGCATTTGAGGATGTCTACCGTAATTATCTATCTTAGAGAGAGGCTATTGCTAGTGGAGTATGTTCCACTAGTGTTTCTTTCCACTTTTATTTCAAACTTTGTATTGGTGTCGTTTTGGTAAAAATACTTTTAATGCAATTATGAACTGTTTCTTTCATTTGATTATCTCTATATCAGATGGTTGATTTGTGAACGCCTATGATATTAAGTTCAAAAATTTTATAATGAAATAAGAAAATAAAATGTTCAGATTTTCCGCTAAAATTAACCTAGATGAAGTAAGAATGACGTATGTAGGCTTGTCTGCGACCTCTGAGAGGTCAACAACGTCGGTCTCATCTGGGGTCTAGATTCCCGTTGTGATATTATGTCTCCTATGATAAAGTGTGGATGTGAGGTCTAGAAAACCTAAAGTCTTTATATGTACATTTTTCATGACTTGGGTATATTGTACAGGTATTGTGATCTCTTGAAGGGAAGTTTCCTTAATGATAATGGTGTTGCTATTATGCCATTATGATGACCAATGTGTACACACACACTCCCCATGCATAATTATGAATATGATATTTTTATGGTTTTAATTGAAAGATAATTCTCATGTGCGCCTTTACATCTTATTATGTATGAAAAGTATATGACTAGCAAGGTATGAACATGTGTTGCATAAAATTGTTTATATGAAAGGCTTTCTCACATATGTACAAACACATGAATGTATGAATGAATAAGGTTGATGATAATCTGGTGAAAGTGAGTATCTTGAAAGGTTTCCACAATTATATATTAAATTAGACTATGTTATGAATGTTATGATTATGTGAAAGGACATTCTCACAGAATGTAGGTTTTATGATGAAAAGTCATTCTCATATTAGCAATCTTTGAGATATATGATATATGAAGGATTAAGTCTTTAAAGCCTATGTTGTGAATTATGTTATGTAAAGTCTTAAAGATGTTTTAAAAATGGATTTGACATTACCACCGAGTGAACATGAAAATGAGATGGGGGCATTTACATTTATCAAGACCAGCTTCTCACATGGGTTCTTTCTACGTTTTACAAGTCCATGTTCCCAAGGATATGCGTTGTCTCATGAAATTGAAGCCTTTTATGTGAGAAACTTTGGGTTTCTAGTAGCAACCTCTTTGTTCCACAACTACCTTCCCCTATAGGTCTTAGCTTAGTGGATCTACTTACATAGCTATAATGACTGTAAGTTCTACCTTGGTAAGTAGTACCCCTCTTTTCGGTATGGGGGTAGAACACAAGATTTTATGTATCTCACATGGTCTATACCGGTTATGGAAATGTCTCCCAAAAGTTAAGAAATGAACTAAGATAAAAATATGAACTGTAGTCAAGACTTCTTAAAGAATCACTAAGTGTAGGTAGGAATATGGACCCTACTTATACATTGCACAAGTGGACATTAAGGGAGGTTAGTATTAGGTTATTTTATGTATTAAGGACTATGGTTCATGTATGTTAATATGTATGCGTGTTAAGGTTGACTTTCATTATTTCAAGACATGAATTATGATTATGCATGTGAATTACACTTATGGCTTCTTATTCGGTTTGCTTAATATATGTGGAGGAATGAGACTCAATGTGTCATTGCATAAGTAAGATTGTGAAGGGGTTGTTAGGGTGGTTTACATGTGATATGAACTAAATAGGTTATGAGTAAGATGTAATGAATAAATAAGTTCTTATATGATGTTTATTATGTATGTTGGACCTATGTATAATGTTAAATGAAGAGGTTATGGCCTGTTGAATATGATGTTCCTAGTCTAGGGTGACTTCCTAGCAACACTTCGTATAAGTGGCATAATGAAACGTTACTTGCACATTGCACTATTGTGACTTGGTGGTGGTCTTAGGTGATGGTTCTTATGTGAAGGTTATGTTTATAATATGATTATGTACTTATGAGTGCATATGGTTGGATTGATGAAGGTTTTATGAATGTTCACCCTTGGTGACCTTAAGGTGATACTTTGGTATGAATCGTGGAATGGGACACTCTTCATACATTGCTCTAAGTATTACTTAAGGGTTACTTGAGGTAAAGAGTTTAGGTAAAATTTAAAGGTAATGTATTGGAGATATTGAATGTGTCTTAAATATGATAAATGGTTTTATGTGTTGTTGTGAATGGTATCCAAGTCAATAATGATGTATGTGAACTATATTGTGTTTATTATATCAAATGCTTTTGAAGTATCACTAAAATCACATGATGCATAGTTTCCAACTAAATTTCCTCTTTAAAGCATGTTTTTGCATGGTTATCATACTTAATACATTCTTTTACTAATACCATTGTTCTTCATCTTTTTACACCAAGTGTAGGTGGTGATGGTTAAAAGACTTTTACTAGAATGAAGAACTTGGATTACTATTCCGAAGTATGGGTGTGTCCTTAATGATTCAAGGGCCTTTATGTTAAGAGTTTCTTTAAGTTCATGCAATAGATTAGTATTGTTCTTTTTGTATTGTCAGGGTCGTGTCCCTATTATATTAAAGTCATGTCTAAGATGGCAAGATGAGACATAGTATCCTACTTTATATTGACGGTTTTAAATGAGATGACATTTTAGCCTCGTGTTATATTATGAAAAGGTTTTAAATTCCACTCTATTTTACGACAATGCGATTAACGAATGCTAAGGACTTGTATAAGACCTTCGAGAGGTCGAGTATGTCGTGTTACAACTAGTGGGTGCTCTCGGGTCGTGAAAAAACATGGAAAAAAAATATTGACCTCAAAAATATTTATTGTTCATACTCCACTAGATTCTCTTAAAACACCTTTATTAACCAATACAAATAAATTAAAACTCATTAATATAAATTTTATGTAAAAATTGAAACAATCCAAAGAGTGAAAATTGCATCTTCTTACTTCAGATCACTCAAAATCACAATTTCGGGGAAGAAAATATAATCGAAAAAATTGATTAGGATGAAATGTTTAATTGAAAGCTGGTCAAGATAAAACCCAGTCTTTACAAAAACAGGTTGAAAAATATGAATAATTATATTACTTTATTAGGATGTAGAGAAACATATGAAAATATTATAGTACAAATGTCTAAAAAGGGTGTATTTGGTTTGGTTGAAAATTGTTTAGTCACGTAATAGGACCTCCGCAAATTTTAGGTGTCTTGTTCAAAATAAGGTCTAAGTTAAATGGGGAGTTTATGCATTTTGTCTTTTCTTAATTATTTTCTTGATGTATGATATCATATATATCATTTATATGTTATTTTGGATTGCTTTAGTGTAGGAGGAACAAGCTCTTTTTTTTTTTTGAATAATTAACACGATGAGTTTGACAAAACTTAGGGAGAATGAAATTTTATTTGGGATAGAATGAAAAAAAAATATTGATTGTTAGGACCAAAGATATATGTATGGATTAGTTACTTTTTATGAATGTCTCTAATAAATGAATTTTTTGTATGTATTGATGTCATGCTCATCGAACATCAACGTTCGACACTCTTACGTTAAACTCTTTAATTCTTATGATATTTCTTATTTTCTTTAATATGTTATGTATATATATGTCAAGTGACTTGTATAGGGTCATTTGGGGTCTTATACTCCAGGTCACACCTAGGGTGTACTTTGGATCGTGACACCAAAACTAAAACAAAGTCATACGACCTCCTTCCTACGGCTTATAGAACTTCATATAGTCTGTAGGTAGAACTTGTAGACCATTGTATTAGTGCCAAAAACTTGAATTTTCCTGTCCAATTAAACTTTTCAATTTCTGTGGTGTTACAATCTTCTAAAATAATTTATTTGAAATCAAAGATAATAATACTTTCTTAAAATACTTCTTGAAAGTAAAGCACTTAAAATTAAATATAATTTCTTGAAAGACTTTTAAAATTTGAACATACTTATTTGTAAAATTAATGCATATGAAGTACTATATACGACAAAAGGTTTTACATAACTTTAATTCAAAAGGGATCCATATATGGTATAATAAGTATTGAGCAAAAATAAAAGATCATCAATGATGTTAAGTACCATAATTGTGATAATGAAGTCTAGAATATAGAGAGAATTCAAAAATCATGAGTTATGGAATAAAAACCTAGCTTTGATTTTACTAAGTAAATTATAGATGTAGGCATGGGAAATAACAAAGTTCCTTAATTTAATAATCTTACATACCCAGGAGCATGAATCTTAAAGAATAATTCTAACTTAAAAAAAACGATCAAGAAATTCTTTTTTGAGATTTTTGAAAATCCTATTGCCAAGAGTTAAGATTTAAATTAATGATTCATGATTATTAAAAGGAATTTGAATTAAAAAGATTGAAACCCTTGGAGAATAACCTACATTGAAGAAGGATTTTATAATAGATTTTGAAAAACACTGCTTAAAATAGAATCTTGAAAAAACCTTGCTTGAAAATCTTATACTTTGATTTTTCTTAGAATTGTCTTGGGATTTTACAGAGGAGAAGAGAGAATTAAAAGATAAAAATCTGATTGTTTAGGTTTTTATAGAATGTAAAAAATTGGTTTTGTGATTTTCCTGCGGGTATAAAGACAAACAAATACCTTTTTTTAGAATTTTTGCATCAGCCAAAAGAAAACTACACTGCATCATGTTGTAAAATGATCATAACTCTCTACTTCAAACTCATAATGATGCTAACTTGGTGGCTTAGAAAGAAGACACACAGAAATTTAATGTTTTAGGTTATGGGTCACCTAAATCTTTATTTCTAAGAGATGTAGTCGTTTTAAGTTGATCCGAGTAAATATTTTATGGTAACTCTATCGGTAAGTAAACTTTCAACTCAACTTTGTGTTATAGGGTTCTTATGACCTTAATTCATCTCCAAATATCTTCTCATAATAAATAATTGACTTTAACACTACGCATGATTAAGATTCATTTGGTAAACATTCTATACAATTGTGAGCAATAGTTTGAGTCTTAGTTTTGAAATTTTTTGGGGTGTTACAATTAATCAAAGGCAAATCAAGTTATTTTAAGAAACAATTGCTTTTAAAAAAAATTATGAATCATTCTCCTAGAGTATTTTGTTGAATGAGTCCTAAGATTATTTTAAGGATAACCTTATGATACAATCACCAGTAGCGTTGACCTAGAGTAGAGGAAGTGGAAAATTCTTCATATTGACAGTTTTGACAAACTCTTGGGATGAAGAATTGCTTGTTTATAACAATAATATTATATTTTATTTCATTCTAAGTTTATCAATAATGATACCAAATTATTTTTCCTTCTCCTTTTCATTATTTTTATCAAAATTTTCTTCTTTTTCTACACTGTCTTCTTTATCATTTTCTTCTTCTTCTTCAACATCATTTTTCTTGTCTACTTCTTCATTTCCTTCATCTTCACATTTACCCTCTCCTTTAAATTTTTCCTCTCCTCCTCTTCAACTTTTATCTTTTCATCATCTCTTCTTTTTTTTTACTTAAGCTTTGTCATCTCCTTCATCTTCAACTTCATCTTCTACTACCTTATCACTCTCTTTTTTCTTCTTCTTATGTATTTACAGAGGATTGAGAAGGAATTTCTTATTCGACATGAAAAAAAACTTTTGGTTGTACTTAAGAAGGAACTTTTACTTCTACTTAAGACTCTGTTTGGGATGCAAGCTCTTCTAAAGAAGATTTAAAATTTCCTCCTTGGTTTCCTTATAGTTGTTTATCTAGCTTCTCTCTTTTTTCTTTTAATTGAAGGAACTCTATATGAACAAAAGAGGCAAATAAAAAGAAGGTTTAAACTGATTTAAAAGATGGAAAAAAGTGACAGTTATTTTTCAATGAATGGGTCATCTATTATTGTAATAAGTGCGTCACGCCCCAAAGTATCCCCTAACGCATGATGAATAAGACATGGAGTTGATCTAAACAAGACACTTAAAATAAGTAAGAAGAAAAATAAGTACCACATTAAATCAATCATAAAGCTAAAAAGGTTTGTATCATAATATCTCAACCTAAAAAAAATCCTTAATGCAAAACTTAAAATGTGGAAGCTATCAAAGTCTGACATAATCCTTACTACAAGATGTGGTTATAAAAACGTTCCTAAATCACGATCAAGTGTAAAACTCAAATGATATGAAAGTGAACAACTAAATAAGTGTGATCCAACTCTCGAACCAAGAGAAATCATCACTGGCAAGCACTACTGATATATTTGTATAGCTACCACTGGATGGAGGAGCATTAGACCCTATATTTTAACAATAATATAAGCAAAGATGTACACTAGTAATTTGAATGTATTAAATATGGAGAACATGCATAAAAACATTACTGTCAGAAATCATGAGAAGAAGGTCAATGCAAAACTATAAGGATCATGCCGTAAGTTTAAACCATTCTTTTACTGTGTAAGAGAAACTACTAACTAACATATAATCATGTAAGTTAACCATGGAGTTCAATGTATTATCCCATCAAAAAGAGACCTAAATATCATGTCCATGACATTAATATTCATAACTTCGAGACTTGGTGTCAGTCCCTATCAAGACCCTAAGCATTTATAGATTTGGGTACTATCCTTTATTCTCCCTGACATTCAGTCTATACAAATGACGAACATGGGTAATTGTCACTAGTCCACTCAGTACTAAGTACAACTCATATAATTAATGAAATTTACTGTAAAGTAGTTCTTTAACATAGATTTTGTAACGATCCGAGAGCACCCCTAGTCGTTACCAACTTTTTGACCTCGAAGATATCTTATACAAGCTCATAGCATTCATCATAGCATGTATCATAGAATAAAAATGCAGAAAAATTAAAAAATTTAATTTGGAAGTTCAACTTCACTTCATATATGAAAAGTAGAATCTAACTTCATCACCATCTAAACATAGAAGAATAAAAATTTGGGACTTACACCTTACATCAATAAGAAATTACAACAATGTCTTTTAACATAACAAAAGAACATAGGGTCTTGTCCTCGGACTTAAGAAATCACCAATCTTGGAGAAGCAAATCCAAGTGTCTTGAGAAATAGCCTTGAAATCTTCTCAAAGGCCCGAACCTACAATGTTTGGAAAAAAGGAAAGAAAATATGGGTTAGTACAACACACATACTAAGTATGGCTTCTATGCATAAAATTGTCATTGCATGTATAAAAGGACATTTTAGTCAAAACATGCTTTTTACAAATTAAATCCATTATGCACATAAATAAGCATTATAAGCCAACCCAACATGATATCATCCCAAGCAATACTTATGTAATGCAAAGAAAATAATCTCATAACCCTCCAAATCTAAGTATCACATTAAGTAACCCCCTTCATAAATATATTCATAATCTCATATCTCATAATAGCTTTACATATACATAATGATCATAATAGGTCGTAATTAACATAGTCATTAGAGAACACCACTACGACCATCTCTTAGGATTCCAAAAGTGCAATGTGTAAGAGATGTCTCATACCCTCCCTCACACTATGTAGAAATCCCTAGTAAGAGTTCATACATTTCCTTTATTCATTTACTTTTAAAATAGGTAAAGAAGTTACAATAATTGACATTACACCATGTGAGCTACATGGACTCTGGTGTTCTACTCCCACACTTAAAAGAGAGGGTTAGTACTTGCCTAAGGTGTGACCTTTCGTACATAACTATCTAGGTGGATCCACAAAGTTAGAATCCTATGTGGGCACATTGTTAAGGGTCAAGGAGATTGTTACTAGAAACCCTAACTTGCTATGCATGTGGGTTTCCATCTCATGAGACAACACAAATAGTGGGAATCCGACTTGCCAAACGTGAGGAAACTTATGTGGGGAGCCGGACTTACTAAATGTGAGACCCTCATCTCATTTGCATGCCATTTCGGTGCTAAGTATCTATTCCCTTTAGTAATCATATATAGTAATCACATAAGTTCACATTAGCCTTTACTAGACTCTTATTTAATCATCTTGTCATAATATCTCATAGGTGATCATAAGTGAGAACAATCATTTCACTTTAGAAACACTACAAAGTGAGTAAACCTTTCACTATAACAATTTATTATAATCATGAGAACTACCTTTCAATCATATAACAATCATACAACAACATATATACATTATACATAGTTAATTTAAGTGTATAGGGTTAAGGATAAGAAAATCATGCCACCAGCACCACAACAACACAATAGATATAGCATCATTACAATCTAAGTAATTCATCTTTCATATGTGAGTTCAATTAAGAACCAACATTCATACCTTCTTGACCTTCATGGGACTTGATACTTCAATCACCCAACACAGCATAATCTATCTATATAAAAGGAGAAGAAAAAATGGAACATGTCAACATCACAGATTTTCAGTATTTTAAATTATTAATAATAAATAATTCAATAAATAAATATAGAATGATGTCAGCATCACAAAAAAATAGGAATTTTTAAATAATTAAAAACTATTAATTGATGTAATAGGATTAAATAATAAAATCAATTGTTTGTAATATCTTAACTTTGAATTAAAAATATTAAATTTACTTTTTAAAGAATTACTTAAAATTAACGTGATGCAATCATTTTATTATTTTCAAAATTCATATAAGATAATAACTAAAAAAATTAATTATCTAAATCTGACAAACAAAAAATAAACATTTCAAAACATGAGTGTTATTGTCAATTTTATTTTATTTTATTTTTTAAAAAAAAACTGCAAACGTTGAGTGATAACTTTTTCTGCTTAAGCCTTCCTTTCTTTGTCTCAATACAATAACTATCATTTACAGAAGCCCCAACTTTCTCCTCTGGGATAAGTGATTCTCATTCCTTTAATCCGTATTTACATAGTCAGCTACTAGAGTGTGATGCTTCCCCATTTTTCATATGTGTGTGGTCAGATTTACTGAATTTTCTGTTTAAATCTACTCTAAGAAAAGTCTTGAACTCTCCAAAAATATTGTTGCATCTTTGTTGGATCCTCCAAGAATGTACTATTTTTGAAGGATCAGACACACACCCAATAACATTTTTGAAGAGTCCGAGCAACATGGATTTTACCCATCATAAATAAAAGCTAATGAAGATTCCCATCATACTGCCACATTGGTGTTAAATATTGATCTTGATATATTACGTGCTGAATTGTAAGACTCCATAAGAGAAAAACATGTGAGACAATCATTATAATTCGAACACCTTCCATGGTGGTAGTTGGTCGTGTTATGACACTTCATGGTCGCGTTGCATCAATATTAATTGAGTTTGGTTTGTCAATTAGGAGTATGTGAAGAGGTTTTGCAGGAGTGGAAACAAGTCCAAGAAAGAGACTATTATGAAGCGCACCTAGAAATATGAGGTTGATGAATAAAGAAGATATTTATTCACAATTGAAGAAACTTAACAAGTATGCTTGTGTCATTCATGTGTTGGTTCAAGATTGTTTTTGGCTGACACATTACAGTAGATTGGCTTTTGATTTATAAAAACAAAATACATCCATGCTTGACTGGGTGGTACCTTCTTTCTACAAAGTTTGTCTTGAAGATGAGGCTGTAATGTTCATTAATCTTCCTTCTTCGATTGATTTATTTTTATATGAAATATTTCATGATGAGAAGATATTTGTAAATCTACAGTTGACAGACTAATCAGGATATACAAAAAGAATGCATAGCTTTACTGGGTTGAAGAAGAAGGAATAAGCTCGGTAAAATTTCCAACTTGACTGAATGAGACTTCGACTGCACAACTTCACTTAACTTTCATGTTGTCTGTTGGAAAGGAGAGAATATTATTCAAAAATAAATGTAAGTTGTATTTTTAAGTCTTTCAAGTACATTCCAAATTATTTTTTGCACCTTTAAAATTTTGTGTCCCTGTAACACATTTTCAGTGGAAAAAGAAATGTCGAATTGTAGTTTGTATATTAATAATGACTGCTAACTGATTTTCTGTGTTAATTGAGCTCCTCTAAAGGTCCCTAAGAGAACACGAGTATACTTCTACTATGAGAAGACAGTTTTAACTTGTTTTTATTTGTTGCTTATTTTTTTTATTTTTTTTGTATAGAACAGACAAAGTTTTTATGTTTGTGCAGTTTATTCTTCATGATTGAGAAGGAACTTATAGCACATAAATGGTTATGAGATGAAGATGAAAGCAAAAGTTAATAGCATGATATATGCTATGTGATCTTTTATGATTTTGTAATTTGTGTTTGATTGTTTCTTCTAGCTTGCTTTTGCAAGAGTTTCTTAATGGTTATTTGTCTTATGATATATGACTTATTTATCAAGTTATTACGAATTAATTTTTTATCAACTATGTCATCTCCACATTCCATTTATAGGTTGTGATTGCATGCACAATTTTTCTTCATGTTTCATCCATAGGGAAGATTCAATCGTTACTAGATCAAAAGCTGATTTCTGTGGGTAGAAGGTGAATTTGATTCCGCGGGGCTGCTTTCATTTGGCGTTTTCTTCCTATTGTGTAAAGAGATGAAACAATGTACTGTTTTTCTTGAACTTGATTGTCTAAGTTCAAATTTATTAGCCATTATTGGTGTAGTTTTGTTTTGGATATATGCAATGCCTATATTACTTGGGAAGACATTCTCCCGTGTAAATTAAGTACTTATACGGCCTACTTTTACATTAAAGTAGTTATGTCTTTATGTTTTCTTTTTGACAACTTTACATCAAATGACTGCAAAACAAAAATTACTTTAGAATATCAAATATTGGGCCCGTGTTCGGCACGGGACATACCCCTCTAGTATCTGAATAAAACATAGTGGGATGAGACTGAAGCAGCAACAGTAGGGCTACACTACTAACTACTTAAAAACCATTAAGAAAGTTCAAAAAAAATAGCTCTGTTAGAGAGGGATCAAACAAATTAAAAGAGTGAGTAGTTCTTTTACATATATAGAAGAAAATCTATTTAGGTCTTGAGAGGGGCATACACGTGAAAATGAAACTACTGCTGGTGTCACAATAATTATTGAAAATGTTGATGAGTCTTAGGAGCATCAACATGATAATGATACTATTTGCAGAAAAATGTGAAAGAATAGATCCCACAAAAGAGAGTTAACTGCAAACATATATGTTTAGAAGTGGCAAGTTTGTAAACTTTATTTATTGGAGTTGTCTTTTCATTAACATTATTAGCAATTTTCAATGATCATCTTGAATTTGAAGAAGGGGTGTTCGAGTAGAAAGTAAATGATATTTGTGTTAATTTAGAAACCTCATGCTTGATTTCAATATGATATTAGTCATTCGTTTAATGACAAATGCGAATTATTTACTATTCTTTGTTTGTCTGGTAAGTATTCTATGATCATCACCTAATATATATTCGCAAGTTGTAACTTGGATTATAGAGCATTCTCTGTCTTATCTTATTACCCGATACGTTCTAAATGATTAACTACTTCAAAATGCACATAAATCACATTGCATTTTTTATTTTAACCAAGCTTATCTTGGAACACAAGAAAAACAGATGAAAAGCCTGAGATAAATAAGTGAAGGTACCGGATCTAGTTAATACATAAAATAAGGTAATTCATGAAGTAATAACATAACTAACATCAATATTAAGAATATATATATTCATTATCTTCAATCAATCCACCATATTAGATTCAAGATTTATGAAATTGAGGAAGAACATGGGTCCAAGGGAATTCCGAGTGAACAAGAACAATTATCAATCATTATACACCTAAACAACAGTAAGTAATCATAATTCATCATCATTGATTCATAATTTTATTTTTCAAAGAAGACCAACGTGTAGAGAAAAATCCCTAGATTTTGGGAAATTTTGAAAACATCTTTGGAGGGACCTCTTGAGGAAAGGAATCCCAGGAGTGAAAGAAATCATACCTTGATGAAAATTTAGCCACAAAATTGAGTTAAAAAACTTGGACGATTGACCTTCTTCTCTAAGCGTCAATGTCCTTTAATGGAGTCTTTGTGTAATGAGCGAATCTAGAGTGAAGTGGGAGCCTTTGGGGTTTTAGGATTATGAGGTAGAAAGACTTGTTTTATGTGTTAAAGTCCATTATTATACCTAAAATAACTAATTAAAACCATCCCATTATTTAAATGGTCAAGGGTGTAATTTCCCAAACCACCCTTGGCTTGGCCATGTATTGCACCAGTGTGCAGACCCAATCAACGCACATGATTGACAGTATGTCAATCCATGAAAGGACCGCCCTAGCACTCCGTCATTTTATTCAGAGAGTGATCAAATGGATCCAATGCTCTATAATTCTAAGTATGGACTCACGACCTCCATTGACGGGGTGCGAGTCCATTAGTGGGACGTCAATGCTCTCGTGGTTGGCCTGCTGCTTTTTGACAGCTTTTGGGTCAATTGTTTGGGTCCTCCTCAAGGACCCTTAAGGTGGTCCTTATGGAGTCCTACCTAGAGGTTTTGATCTTAAAAACGTACTAATAAGTACTGTAAGCATTTTTATACGATTTGGCCCTCATACGACTCTTCAAACCCCTACCAAGACCTAAAGGCACACTCGATCATTTTCACTAGTCTCTGGACGTCATGGTCGTTCCTTGACATCTAGACTCTAATACTTCCAAACCAACTTAATTAACTTACTTTAGGTCTGGAAATATTATTTTAACTCTTTTTAAGTCACTATTCATTATGCAAGGCTCTAGCTTAAGTCATAAAATTTCTGGGGTGTTACAGACTTCATAAAATTGTTCATCAAGACACTAATATAAGAATCTCAATCAAGATAACATTTCATCATAATAATACTTCATTTGAAAGCAATATAGTTCATCAAAAGACTATTGACACTTTATTCGAAAATATCTTTAGTATTAATTTTTCAAATTCACAAAGCATTTGTGCCATCATGGCTTAAGTTCATAATCAATCATACATACCATGAACGGGGAAAAGCACCTTAAGAGCATATTATATTAGCAAAATGCCCAATTCATTGTTACATGCAAAATCTCAAAGCATAATTCATAATCACTATTAAAGCACACATAGTGGGGTTCATATAGAAATCACAGAAGACATATAATACAACTCAATTCATGAATAATAAGATCAATTAGATTGATTTTATCCATAAACAATAGAACCTGTTAAGAACATAAAAAATCCTTGAATTTAATTGAAATCATAAAAGAGTTCTAGAGAAGTCTTTACGACTCAATGGATGAAAAGAACCCGTTGATGAACTTCTCACATAACTTAGCAAACGAATCATTAAAATATATCAAGCTGTCACATCAGGGGAGCACCGCCTATACGTAACCGGCGTTGTCATCCTCGAAGAGGACTTAGACTAGCCTCTTAGCATTCGTCATAACATATCATAGGTTAAATTGTGGAAATTTAAAATTTTCGTTTACTTCTACATTGAGGTTTACTTAGACCTCTCACTTACACATAATATATTCTGAGGAAGTTCACATAGACTCCTAGCAATAGGAAGCACTACATAGGCTTCTACTTTTGTTTCACATATATAATATAGGAACATAGATTCATAAGAAGTCTAGGATATGTCTCATATTAAACCATCTAAAACTAATACAATTCTTGGGCATAGACCTTACTTCATTACAGCGACATCCATATATAGGCTTATACAACAATCATATCAAAATTAGAAAAGTAGAAACTTAATGCCTTAAAATGAAAACAGCTACAATATCTCAATAGCGGCATCGTCATCGGGAAGTTGAAGACTTACCAAACACTTGGGGAATATCCAAGTAGTCTTCAAATGGCCACCTAAATCTCAACGGCCGAAACCTATATAATTGTAGAAAACACAGAGAATGGGTTAGTACACCACTTATACTAAGTATGGAAGCATGCACATAGTACATTTTAAAGAAGGCATGAAAAAGGGACACTTATTTAAGAAAATATGCTAAGTCATTTAAAAGTCTTTAATGCACATTCAAGAACCATATAATCCAATAAGCACATACTCATTAAGACAATATCATATATATCACAAAACCAACAACATCTAGTATATTCAAATCAACATGATAACATTCTTGAGTACATAACCAAACAACTCTAACATCATGTTATAACAACAAAGCATATATAATCGTTCATAACATTACATCTTATACAAGACCCTTACTCATAAACCAATATCAAGTCTACATGTGCAATGACCAAGCAAAGCCCCATAACCTTACTCAACCAAGTAAACCAAACAAAGGATCAAAAAAATTGTGTATCTTCACATAACATAGCATTAAGAATAATCACCATCATATTTAACAATATAGACCATAAACATGCTCATAGGTGAAACTAACATCATATAGGATCAACTACATGTAAAGTCAAAATATACACAATCATTACATAAAAATAGCACAAGAACAACCTTCTAGGACTTCCTTCAAGGACAACAAGTGCAGTGTATAGGTAGATCCCATACCCCAACCTAGACTATGTCAACCCCTCAAGTTGCCCTAGTTAGTGTTCATTTTAGTACTTCATAACCGACATAGACCACAAGAGCTAAGTGTAGAATCCGATGTCATAAAACCCTACACCGAAAGAAGGTGGACTACTTGCCAAAGTAGTACCAAAACATAAACATAGCATTCTAGGTGGATCCACTAGCTAGTATTCCTATGGGGTCAACATAGTTCAAGAACTAGGATATATGTTTGGGACCCTCTTTATACACATTGCACTATAGTCTCCAATCTCATGAGTACAATAGTGAACCTTCCTTCTCTACTTGGGAAGGTACACTCCTCACTACTAGTTCACTCGGTGCTAAGCTAAAGTCTCTTTTTGAAATTTCTTTAAGCCTTTATTAATCATCATAACTTAGTATATAGGTCATAGGAGACTAACCCCTTATATATCTTAATCATTAGGTCATTACAAATTGCATGAGAATATCCTTTAAATACAACCCTCATATGTGAGATTAGTATATCATCATTATGTCATAATAAGGCACATAGTCTATTTACAACCAACCTTATGTCATTACAATCTCAAGCATGATCTCAAAATCACATAATCAAGACATTTAAATTTCATCATCATACTAACACTACCTAATTCAATCACAAGGCATGCTTCAATTGAACTTCATCACCAAGTAAAAGCTATCACAATTGATAAAAGGTTTCAAGATCACAAAGTCTTACCAATTTCTCCTTCAAAAGACATCATCAATGTCTTACCCTCAACCAATCCAATTCCATCAATAAATTGGTATAATAACATCATAAAATAGTAATTAACACAATAACTAACTCAATTACATCAATACTAGTCAATATATCATGAGTTCATCACCTAGGTTAGGGAATTTGGGTCAATTCATTATAGATCCCACATGCTAGATTAATTCATCAAGAACCTTTGTGATTGAAAAATAATACAACATAATCTTATCATAATTGCCAAAATAATCCATAAAGAATACAATTTATAGGATCAAATTTGTATTAGGAAAAAACCCATATATAATCATCTTTTTGAAAACCAATTCTGGAAGAACCTTTTGGGGAAAGGAATCTCAAATGTGAAAGGTTCCCATACCTTGATTTTCCTTGAAGTTTGATGGATAAAAAATGACTTCTCCATCCATATGACCTTGACCTAGTTCTCCAATGGAATCCTTCTTCGGGAGAGAGAAAGTAGAAAAAAGGAAGAGTAATTTCGATTTGGGAAAAGTGAAGTGTTAAGTTGGGTTTATGCTTAGGGTAGGTTATATAGTCTCTTTCCTAACTTAATTTAACCACCCCCTAATCCCTAATTAACCCCCTAACTAACTCACCTACTTAAATGAACCCAACTAAAACTTGACAGGAAAGAGTAGGCTTGACCTCCGAGACCCCAACCTACAGGTCGTAGGTCAGTCGACGAGGCCTTGGACCAACCGTTTTGCAGGTACGTCAAATTGGTCAGAGAGTTGCAACTTCATCCACTTTTGAAAATTGGATAAGTACTTATCAACGAAGGCATCGACGCCCCGTCTATCAAGCAATGCCTCGTCACCTGCAATTGTCAATGGCTACTGTCTTACGACAACTTTTTAGCCAAAATGGAATGGTCCTCCTCAAGGACTCTTAGGGTGGTCCTTGTGGAGTTGTACCCGGACGTTTCGACCCTAAACATATTTTAGTACGTTTTTAACACCTTCCCACAAAATTTCATTAAATTCTGACTCCTAAAACCTCGTTAAATAGGCTAAGGAATACTAGCATCTTTTCATTAGTCTCCGGACGTCATGGACGTTCCTTGACGTTTTGACTCTAAAACTTCCTAAATGACCACAAACATTATTTTTGATCTTAAAACAGTGTTATAACCTTTAGACACTCATGTGAGGCTCTAGATTAGGTACATTGAACTTTCAAAGAGTTACATTATCCCTCTCTTAGGAACATTCATCCCCGAATGACACTAAAAATCTTTTGAAAGGAAAGGATAGACTCAATACTTGAATTCCAACAAACAACATGCATACTCAACGTGAGTTACAAATCAAATAAACAAAACAACATGGCATTTACACATAGCAACTCAAAAACATCATTTACTACTTTTAAGAGCTCCACATCACAACATGAGGAATTTCCTTCTCAATCTCAACATAAGCTCAACAACACATAGAGAGTTACTTATGCCAAAACTCATCTCAAAACACATCAACATGCTCAATATCACTTTATAAAGGCAACATCATACCAAATTCACAAATAAGTGCAAATCAAGTAAAAAGAGCATTTTTCCATGAAAACTCATCTTAGCATAAACTTTTACCATAATTATGCATATCTATGCAAAACAAGTCAAATTCAAATTTATTCATTATTTTGCATCATTATAAGGAACAACTAACCTTAATTAGCAAAGACATGAGGATAACGGGACTTTATGTCGGCCTCAGCCTCCCATGTTGTTTCCTTAACTAGGTGGTTTATCTATAACACCTTACGAAGACCACTTCTTTGTTCCTCAACCTTTTCACTAGTCGATCAAGAATTCCCACCAGAGCCTCTTCATAGGAGAGATTCTCATCCACTCCGAGACCTTCAATACAAAGAATGGACTCGGGTCACGAATGCACTTCTTAAGCATGGATACATGGAAAACCGAATGAACCGATCTAGTTCATTAGGTAATCTCAAATCATATGCAACCTTACCAACCCTTTGGAATATCTCATAGGGACCCACATAAAGAGGACTTAACTTTCCTTTCTTGACGAATCTCACCCTTCCTTTTATAAGTGAAACTTTTAAATACACTTTATCACCTTTCTCAAATTCTAATTCTCTTCTCCTATTGTCGGCATAAGACTTTTGTCGGCTATAGGCCGTTTGCAATTGATTCCTTATGAAATGAACTTTCTCCAAGATCTTATAAATCAATTCAAGACGAAGAATTGAACACTCACCAACTTCTAACCATCCAATCGGAGATCCACATCTCCTACCATACAAAGCTTTAAAAGGAGCCATTACTATAGATGAATGATAACTATTGTTATAAGAGAACTCCACCAAAGTCAAGTGCTCATCCAAACTTCCCTTGAAGTCTATCGCACAAGCTCTAAGCATATATTCAAGATTTTGAATAGTATGCTCTGTTTGACCATCCGTTTGGGGATGAAAAATGGTGCTCAACTTTACTTTTATACCCAACCTTTTTTGAAATGATCTCTAAAACATAGATGTGAATTGTGTTCCCCTATTCGATATGATGAATAACGGAATACCATGGCGACTCACAATCTCATCTATATAGATCTTGGCATAATACTTGGCCGAGTAAGTGGACTTAACGGAAATAAAGTGAGCTGACTTCGTCATCCTATCTACCACCACCCATATAGAGTCATTTTGCCTTCGCGTCCAAGGCAATCCCACTATAAAGTCCATATTAATGTCTTCCCACCTCAAAGTGGGAACTTATATTCTTGAAGTAAACCACCCGGATTTTGGTGTTCGACTTTCACTTGTTGACAATTCGGATACATTGTAACAAATTCCTCTATGGTCCTTTTTAAGCCATCCCACCAAAATACTTCTCTAAGGTCATGATACATCTTAGTAGAACCTAGATAAATCGAATAGCGAGAACCATGAGCTTCCTATAGGATCCGATTTCTCAAATCATCCACATTGGGCACACACAACCTCTCTTGGTACCTCAATACACCATCCCCCCTAAGGAGAATTACTCATTGAGCTTACTAAGAACCGATTCCTTCAACTCCATCAATGATGGATCAAGGTGTTGCTTAGACTTCACATCAACCACCAAAGACGACTTAGTGTTATGATGAACCATTGAACCACCCTTAGGAGAATCTTCTAATCAAACAACCACACGAGCCAACCTATGAACATCCTTCACTAGGTCTTTCTTTCCCTCTTCAACATGAGACACACCACTCATGGTCATATGAATTAGAGTATCTGCAACCATATTGGCTTTACTAGGATGGTAGAGAACACTCATGTCGTAATCTTTTAACAACTCTAACCATCTTCATTGTCGGAGATTCAACTCTTTTTAGGTAAACACATATTGAAGACTCTTATGGCCGGTATACACATCCACATGAACACCATATGATTAGTTCCTCCATATTTTCAAGGCAAACACCACAGCCGCTAACTCAAGATCATGAGTTGGGTAGTTCTTCTCATGAACCTTAAGTTGTCAAGAAGCATAGGCTATAACTTTCAATGTTGCCTAAGGACACAACCCAATCCCACTCAGGATGCATGACAATATTCCAAAAAACCCTTAGTACCCTCCGGTAAGGTTACCGGAGCAGTGGTAATCCTATCTTTCAAGATTTGAAAGTTTCTTTCACAAGTCTCCGACCACTCAAATTTCACATTCTTTTGGGTCAAAATAGTGAAAGGAAATGGACGCAAAACCATCCACAAACCTCCTATAGTTACCGGCTAGACCCAACACACTTCTGATATCCATTGGATCTAAAGGTCTAGGCCAATTTCTAACTGCCCCGGTCTTCTTTGGATCAACCTCTACACCCTCACAAGAGATGACATGACCAAGAAACGCCAATGACCTTAACGAAAACTCATATTTTCTATAATTGGTGAATAATTGGTGTTCCTTCAAAACTTGTAACACCACCATTATATGACCCATATGATCACCCTCATTCTTCAAATACACTAAGATGTCATCTATGAAGACAATCACAAAATCATCTAGGTAGTTTTGGAACACCTTATTCATTAGGTCCAAAAATATCGTCGGGGCATTAGTCAACCCAAAATATATCACTCTAAACTCATAATGACCATATCTTGTCCAAAAGACCGTTTTAGGAGTATCTTCATCTCTCACCCTAAGTTGGTGGTATCCCAAACTTAAGTCAATTTTGGAAAAGTAGCTTGCCCATTGGAGTTGATCAAACAAGTCGTCAATCCGAGATAGAGGATACTTATTCTTAATGGTCACCTTGTTAAATTGTCAATAATCGATACACATCCTAAGTGACCCATACTTATTCTTCACAAATAAAACCGGAGCACCCCTTGGGAAAATACTAGTTTATATGAATCCTTTGTCCAGTAAATCCTTGAGTTGCAATTTGGCGGAGTCATCCGATAAGAAGGAATTGAAATGGGATTTGTATTCGATATCAAGTCAATACCAAAATCATTTTACCGTTAGTGAACGAATTCCGGGAAGATCATTAGGAAAGACCTATGGAAATTCCCTCAATACGGGGACTAACTAAATAGGAGGAACTTCGGAGTCCAATAGACACCCTTTAAAGATCATCTTACGAGATTTTAGACAAGAAACGATATAACCTCTAGGAATAGAATTTCCCCCCTTCCACTCAACGACGAGTTAAATATGAAAGTTAAACTTGACAACTCTAGTCCTAAAATCAAAGGAAGCAAAAAAAAGTATCCAATCAATACATCCCCAAAATGACTTCAAAATCGACCATATCAAGTTCTACCAATTCAACATGGGTAAATCTATTGGGAAACATTATAGGACGATTTCTATAGACTCTTTTCGTAACCACTGACTCACCTATTAGGGTAGTCACTATAATAGGTTCATTCAAGATATCAGGCAAATTATCAAACTTTCTAGCTACTGAAGGAGTAAAGAATGAGAAAGTAGAAACCGAAACAAGTAAAGCGTAAACATTTAAATAGAACACTTGGAATATACCGGTCACCACACCGTGAGAACTCTCTTGTTCACCCCTAGAACGGAGAGCATAAAAATGAAACTTCTTTGGAGCCTCAACATTAGAACTACTAGCTTGTCCACTCCCATTGTCTTTCCCCTTTACATTAGGGAAATACCTAACCTTGTGACCCTCTTTTCCACAACTAAAGTAATTTCCCATCCCAACAAGGCATTCACCCCAATGTTTCTTGTCGCACTTTCCACAAGTTGGCTTATCACATGGTGATTTTCCACTTCTAGACTTTTGGGACTTAGGGCTAGACATCCTATCATCACGAGCCATAGGGAACCTAGAAGGAACTTGATTAGAGAACCTCTTCTTCAATCAGGATTATCTTGAATTTCCAACCATTCCTTTGAAGAACCACTTTCAAAAGACTTGGCCCTCTTGGCCTCTTTATTCTTCCTCTTTAGCCTCCTCTCTTCCACTTGTTGAGCATGAGCCATTACATGGGAAATATTAATATTGTCATGAAGCATAGCTGAACGATATTCTTCAACCAAGTCATCAAGAACTCCCATAAGAAAATGACTCATCTCATCCCTTGGGTTAGACACCAAGGATGGATCATACTTACACAATTTTGTAAATTTCAAGGAGTAATCAAGTACACTCATACCTCCTTGAAGAAGGTTGGTGAATTCTTCCACCTTAGCTTCCCTCAACTCTCTAGGAAAGAACCAATCAAGGAAAGCCCTCTTTGAAATCTCCCAAGTCACCGAACCACCTCTTAGCACCCTATTGTCTCTCCATTGGGTTTACCAAGTTTGCGCCACATCTTTGAGTTGATAGGCAGCCAACTCGGCCTTTTCATCCATAGACACACCCATAGCAAATAGGATTTTGTAGACCTCATCTAGTAAATCTTGAGGGTCTTCATTCGCTCTCGAACCAAAGAACATAAGTGGGTTCATCCAAGTAAAGTATCTCAACGAAGATGCCATAGTGCTAGCATGATGAGGCACACATGGTGCAACTTCCTATTCACTTGGGTCATCATGGCTTTGACTTGAGAAGTGACGACATTAGCTTGTAAAGTCATGGCTTTAGCCAAATTGAGAAAAGCTTCCCTTATCTCTCTATCGGTCATCTGTGGAGGAGCAACCGAAACTTGATCACCCATAGCAACCTCTTCAAGTGGAGGGACTTGATTGTTTTGCGGAGGAGTTGGATTGTCATGAGCCCCGCATTCGCAATCCCTACAGCTGCTCTTCAAATATTCATACCTATAACCACATAAAAAGTTTTAGGTGAAAGCATACATAAAGTAGACTTTAGAGGCACTGCTAGAATTACAAGAATATGAGAATTTCCTAAGCATCATATAGTCTCTTATTCATAAGTGTAGCATGCTTCACAATTATGAATAAGAATCTATAAAGATGTGGTTTAATGAGACATCCATCCTAAAGATTTTCAATATCATGCTCTGATACCAAGTTTGTCACATCCGAGAGCACCCTCTATATGTAACTGGCATCATCATCCTCTAAAAGAACTTAGACTAGACTCTTAGCATTCGTCATAACATATCATAGGTTAAATTGCGGAAAATTTAAAACTTTTTGTTTACTTTTACATTAAGGTTTACTTAGATCTCTCGCTTTCACATAATATATTCATAGGGAGTTTAAATAGACTCCATGCAATAGGAAGTACTACATAGGCTTATACTTTTCTTTAACATATATAATATGGGAACATAATCTCATAAGAAGCCTAGGATAAGTCTCATATTAAGCCATCTAAAATGAATACAATTCTTGGACATAACCTTTACTTCATTAAAACGATATCCACATATAGGCTTATACAACAATAGTATCCAAATGAGAAAAGAAGGAACTTAATGTCTTAAAACTAAAACAACTACAATAGCTCAATAGTGGCATCTTCCTCGAAAGATGAGGACCTACCAAACACTTGGGGAATATCCAAGTAGTCTTAAAATGGCCACCTAAAGCTCAATGGCCGAAAGCCTACATATTGTAGAAAACATAGAGAATGGTTAAGTACAGCAATTGTACTAAGTATGGAAACATGCACATAAAACATTTGAAAGAATCATGAGAAAAGGACATCGATTATAGAAAACATGTTAAGTTATTTAAGAGACTTTAATGAACATTCAAGAACCATATAATCTAATAAGAACATACTCATTAGGACAAGATCATATATATCACAAGACCAACATCATCTAGTATAATCAAGTAAAAATGTATGATAGCATTCTTGAGTACATAACCAAACAACTCTAACATCATGTTATAACAACAAAGCATATATAATCATTCATAACATTACATCTTATACAAGACCCTTACTCATAACCCAATATCAAGTCTACATGTTTAATGACCAAGCAAAGCTCCATAACCTTACTCAACCTAGTAAATCAAACAAAAGATCACAAGCAATGTCTATCTTCACATAACATAGCATTAAGATTAATAATCATCATATTTAGCAATATAGACCATAAGCATTCTCATTGGTGAAACTAACATCATATAGGATCATCAACATGTAAAGTCAATATATATACAATCATTACATAAAAGTAGCATAAGAATAACCTTATAGGACTTCCCTAAAGGCCAACTAGTGCAGTGTATAGGTAGTCTCATACCCCTACCTAGACTAAGTCAACCTAGTTAGTGTTGACTTTATTACTTCATTTTACCTTCGGAAACACTTGTCTTAACCGACATAGACTACAAGAGCTAAGTGTGGAATCCGGTGTCATGAAACCCTACACCGAAAGAAGGTGGACTACTTGCCAAGGTAGTACCAAAACATGAATATAACATTCTAGGTGAATCCACTACCTCGTATTCCTATGGGGGCAACATAGTTCAAGAATAAGGATATATGTTTGCTACCCTCTTTATGCACATTGCATTATAGTCTCTAATCTCATGAGTACAATAGTGAACCTGTATTCCCTACTTAGAAAGGGACACTCTCACTACTAGTTCACTCGGTGCTAAGCCAGAGTCGCCTTTTGAAATGTTTTTAAGCCTTTATTAATCATCATAACTTAGTATAGGCCATAGGAGACTAACCCCTTATATATCATAATTATTATCTCATTAGGAATTGCATGAGAATATCCTTTTAATACAACCCTCATATGTGAGATCAACATATCATCATCATTATGTCATAATAAGGCACATAGTCAATTCATAACCAACTGTATATCATTACATCTCAAGCATGATCTCACAATCACATAATCAAGACATTTCAATTTCATCATCATACCAACACTACCTAATTTAATCACAAGGCATGCTTCAATTGAATTTCATCACAAGTAAAAGCCATCACAATTGAAGTAAAGGTTCATATTCACAAAGTCTTACTAATTTCACCTTCAAAAGCCATCATCAATGGTCATACCTTCAATCAATCCAATTAAATCCATCAACTAGTATAAGAATATCATATAATAGTAATTAACACAATGAATAACTCAATCGCATCAATACTAGTCAGTTCATCATGAGTTCATCACCTAGGGTTAGAGAATTTGGGCCAATTCATGATCTATCCCACATGCTAGGTTAAATCATCAAGAATCAATGTAATTGAACAATAATACAACATAATATAATCATAATAACCAAAAGAATTCATAAACAATACAATTTAGAAGATCAAAATTCATATTAGGAAGAAACCCATCTAAAATCATCTTTTTGAAACCAATTTTGGAAGAACTCTTTAGGGAAAAAAATCCCAAAGATAAAAGGTTCCCATACCTTGATTTTCCTTAAAGTTCGATGGAGAAAAGATGACCTTGTTGCCCTATGACCTTGACCCAGTTCTCCAATGGAGTCCTTCTTTGGAGAGAGAAAGTAGGAGAAGAAAGAGCAATTTGGGTTTGGGAAAAATGAAGTGTTTAGTTGGGTTTAGGCTTAGGGTAGGTTACATAGTCACTTAACTAACTTAATTAATCAACCCTAATGCTTAATTAACCCACGAACTAACTCATTTAATTAAATGAGCGCAACTAAAACTTGACAGGAAAGAGCAGGCCTTACCTACGAGACCCCGACCTACGGGTCGTAGGTCAGTCGATGGGGCCTTGGACCAACCGTCATGCAGGTCCACCGAATTGGTCAGAGAGTTGAAACTTCGTCCACTTATGAAAATTGGATAACTACTTATCGACGGAGGAATCGACGCCCCATCGATCAGGCTATGCCTCGTCGCCTGCAACCGTCGATGGCTACTGCATCACGATAGCTTTTTAGCCAAAATGGAAGGGTCCTCCTCAAGGAGCCTTAGGGTGGTCCTTGGGGAGTCATAACCAAAAGTTTCGACCCTAAACATATTTTAGTACGTGTATCACCTTCTGACCAAATTTCATTACATTCCGACTCCTAAAACCTCGTGAAATAGGCTAAGGTACACTAGCATTTTTTCACTAATCTCCGGACGTCATGGACGTTCCTTGAAGTTTTGACTCTAAAACTTCCTAAATGATCTATAAATATTATTTTTTACTTTAAAACAGTGTTATGACCTTTAGACTCTCATGTGAAGCTCTATATTAGGTTTTGGACTTTCTAAGTGTTACACAAGCAAATGAGACCTTCAAACTTAAACCCTAGATTTTACTTGTAGTTCTTGATAGAAATTGGGAAAGAGACTTTGATAATTGCTAATAGTGAAGTTATTAGGTTATAAGATTGACTTAGATAATTTAATTAAGATTGAGAGTTTATGCATGTTTTTTGCCAAGATTCTCGCATATCCATTAAGAGAATGATGCAATTAGTTGAGTTGGACACTTGTCGAAATTGTTATAACCTTCAAATGGATTTTTTTCCGCACATCAGAAGTGACTTTCTCCTTGACTTTTGAGATTGAGTAAAATTTTGTCAAAGGTAGAACAGGTAGTGGAACAACAAGACTTAATATTTGTTTTTTAAAATTTTAGATAATGATCTTGAAATTGATTCTTTTTCTAATTTCTAAACTTCAATAACTTTGCAATCTTCTTTGATGGAACGACACCCTTATTAGATGTCAATTCCTAAATAACATCTACCAATGCATTAACGCATAACAACATCATCATGTTTATGATGACTTTCTTTGCATTGACATGAACAACATTTGTTAGAAGATGTATTGACAAAAGTTTGATCATATGTTATTTCACTTGTTTCTCCTGACATTTTATCTACCAAATCAACAAAAAGCATTACAACTGATTCAAAAAATGTAAATGTTGCCATAATTTTTTTTGCAAATGTTAATAAATGCAAAAAAAATATTCTTTTTAGAAGATAGGTCATCTATTGCAACATGTGATCCATCTGTTGTTATATATGAACCTTTTGTTGCAATAGCTGATCTTTTACTGCAACATATGAATAACTTGTTGCAACAGATGACCCTACTATTGCTATAATACTTGGATGACATATTTCAACTAATGCTCCTTATATTACAATGTCTACCAACATATGAGTCATTTGTTACAACAAATGACTCTTCTTTCAACAAATGTGTTATATGTTGGAAAGAAATCAATATAACTGAACTGGCTATATTTCTACCAACATATGTACCTATACTGAAGAGGGGATGGGTCATGATAATGAATGTGGTATCGATCAGGGCAAGCACAACACTCGTTTCGACAAGCTTTGTTACAATGGATAGACTCAAAAATAAGGGCATCAAAAGTTGTCTTAAACAAAAAGCCTTCCAAATGGAGTAAGCTACTATAACTTACTTTGTCGTCAAAGGAAAATGGAATCATACCTTAGTTTATGATGAGTCATTGGTTGCAACAAATGTCCCTTCTAGTTTTCAACAAATATGCCTTGTGAATTTCCAACAAAAAAATATTTTTCACTAATTAAATAAACAATGCTCACAAAAAGAAAAACAAAAACAATAAAAAAAAATGTGTTTTGAGTGAACAACAAAAGAACATATCACACATGCTTAAGATTTTCCAAAAATTTGGGTATTTTGGATTTCTCAATTTTCTTTCCTATACAAGAAACAACAAACGTATTAGCCCATTATTCAATTTTGTCAATGAGTTTTTGTTCATTAACACAAAAAAAAATAATTTAAAATTCAATTTCGATAGTCTTTTATTCACAAATCCTAAATTTTTTCAAAAGAAAACGACCTACTTAATTTAAGAAGAGTGATGGCTGGACGACGACATTGAGTTTTTAGATAGAGTGACGATTTGCGACAATGAGACAATGAATCTATTGGTTATAAGGAGCAGATAATGGTCGATTTTCTTGAAAGAAGTTTTGAATGATTTTCTTTTGGAAAAAGGGTCCAAAATATGTTAAATTTTGACTGAAATTGCTGTTATGATATCAAATTTTGGAAATGACCTTTTACCCCACTTATTATTTGATAGTGTATTTTAAAGGTATATATGTGTCCACATGGACATAAGAAATATTGCATAATTATAAATAGTAATGTGTCCACGTGGACACATATATATCTTTAAAATACACTAATAAATAGTTGGGCGGTAAAAATACGTTATAAAATAGTTCAGGAGGTAAAAGGTCCTCCATAAAGTTTGGTATCGCAACAATAAATATCGACCAAAGTTGAAATATTTTTCAGATACTTTTATTTTTTTTAAAATGTTTATTTTTTTATCAAATGGTTGTTGAAGAATGGAGTGCCTTTCTAGTTTAGAAAAAGATCAAGAAATTTTGGTAATACTTTGGTCTCAAATAATATACCTTAAATAAGTGTTCAAGTGAGTTGACCTTTTCTCTGTCAAAGAAAGGCAAAAACAAAAATAACACTTAATTGGGAGCCCTTTTGTTAATTTTCTCAGGTTTCTTTCTTTTTCCTTTTGTCTTTTTGAGTAATCTTTGGCGTTTTAGAGTTGAGAGGTTTGAACTCGGCTACCATTATTTTTTGGGTTTGAGGGGTTTATCCTCTAAAATATAGAGCTCTGAAATGGCGATGGGTCTCCTTCAGTCCGGCTGCTCAGTTTCCTTCGCACGGGCTTTACGGTCTCGCACTTTTACAACCATCTCCAGCACGGTCACAGTACCCTCACTCAAGAAGGCTTCTCAAATGGAGACGCGCTTCCTCCTTGGCTTGTCTGAGGAACAACTTCAGCAACTTTCCCTCGACTTTGGTCAGGTTCGTTTAGCCCATCAATTTATCACCATACATTAACAACTGGTAATTAATTACTTTTTTTAATGTGCATAGAAAAGTTTTAGAGGTAAACAACTATATCATCTCCTCTACAAGAGAAAAGTCAAGGAAATTCAGGAATTTAGCCAGCGTGAGTTTTTCTAAATCTATACTTTTGTTTATTTTATATCATAGTCTCTTTCATTTTTGTAATTTCTACTTTTTGGATAGTGCCATTGGAATTTAGGAACGATTTAGAGGAAGCAGGATGGAGGGTTGGGAGGTCCCCAATTCATAAAGCAGTCACTGCAGCTGATGGGACCACCAAGGTGAGCATTGTTAAATGCTTATATTTTGGTTTTTTGGGTGCTAACTTTGTTTGACTGATTACAATGCATTTTGGCACGCGGCGTCTCTATTTTGTATATCTGGTGCCTCCGTAATACCATGGAGTACTGCCCTTTTGCAGTTTGAAAAGCCAAAAGAACAAAAAAGATAGGCTCAGGGGACTTCAAGTAAAAAGCATGAATAGAAGTGCACTCATCTTTGAAGTAGGGTGCACATTTTCCAAAAACACAAGAAGTTCCAAATGTATGTAATAACATCGAGTTGCTACAAAACTGCTAATTTCAGCATCCAATTTACAATAATGACGATATTAATTCTAATGAAACAATTCTAATTTAGAATATAAATTTACTTGGACCAAAGAAAAATAACTTCAATCACAAAATTAATTCTTACACTTGTCTAGTCAACCATTAGAAAATCAAGTTGCAGTATTTGACCAATATTCAATTACTTTAGTTATTGAATGAAAGAGATCAGAAGAAATAAGCAATAGAGAACTCTCCAAAGAGAAGTAGCAATAATTTTTGTGTATGAAAAATTACAAGAAACAAAATTTGGAAGTTGTTTGAAGAATAAAACAAAAAGAAGAAAACCATACAAAGCAGAGAAACAGTAGAAGAAGAAGAGGGGTTACAAAGAAGAAAAAGACGAGGGCAAATGAAATGTTTGATGCGTATGTGAGGAGGATAACTAGTATCTACATGCCAAAGGGTCATATTTTTCCCCTTACGTAGTTATTCCATTTTTTGAATTCAAATTCTAATAACTGACCATTTTTTGCGTTGCTGTGTCCCTTCAAGTGATGTACTGATGATTTCTAATAAAACTGGCTTTTCAACCTTCCTATTGATCCTTCGGTGGAAGTTAATTTTCTTGTCAATGGATTGTATAATATTGTGAATCTGTCCTGCCTCAAATGTTAACCTGCTCTGCCCAAATACCCTACTAGCCCTAGAATAAGTGGCCGCTTGGATCGACTTATTTTAGGTGCTTTTAAGCCAAAATAACTTTTAAGCAATTTTGAAGTGTTTGGGTAAAGTTAAAAAGTGCTTATAAACACTATTTTAAAGCCAAAATAACAAAAAAAAGGTCAAAAGCCATAAGTTAGAAATCCTAACTTATGGCTTTTGACTTATAAGTCAAACAGGCCCTAAATCACAGATAAGTGGTTTAACCTCATTGTAAATGGATGGAGAAGTATCAACCAAAAACTATAGTTAGTGTCGTATGACTACTTAGATCAAGAGTAGAGTAGAAAGTGGTTTTAGTATGTGAACTGTCTATATAGTGGGAGGAGTTGTTCATATCTTTAGAAGTTAGGACTAATATGTCTGTGTGCTGGCGTTTTGTAGACAACTATTTTATTTTGTAAAATTGATTTTGATTTTTGCTGTACCCCTCATGCTAAGGGCCTGTTTTGGACATGCGATATGAAATCATGATATCAAATCAGATTGATTTGAGGTTCAAGTTTTGTTTGGACATACAATTTAGATTTCTTAAGTCGTATTTTTTCTCGTAAATATGAAACCCCATAATTTGTGAAAATTATAAAAAAAAATTCCAATTCTTATACAATCTTATGAAATGAGAAAACCATAATTCATAAACAAGATACTGCTATATCCTAAGGTGCCGCATTGATAAATGGCATATCCTCATGTTCCTTTTATAAATTAATGTTTGTAATTACAATGGATAAGCTAAAGCAACGCTCCCAGTTTCCCAAACAAAAATTTTCAAGCTTTCCTCAAGGTTTTTGAATTTCTCTCCGGTGGTCTTTCACCATTAGTGTTTGCGACTTTTCATATTCTCTCTCTCTTCTCCTCCATCTTTTTGTTTCTCCGAGATGGAAACATGATTTTCTTTTGAATGGGAGGCAAATGTTATGACCTCACGAGGTCCTATTCTGCATCAGGAGAATGATTCAAATGGGTTGAGAGTACTAGATTCTCAATGGGAAGGATGATTTGAGAAAGAATGCGCTTATATGGCTAAGCAAGGAATAACTTTAAATCGTGGAGATGTAGAGATATTTCTTCCTACATTTATTGCACACAAAAGTTTAATATATATGGTAGATTTATTTCAGTCATTGCACTCAAAGGCCATAGCAGGTCAATTATTATTATTCCAAGAAACAAATTCAATGAAGAGTGGGGGAGACTTGATAACAAAATAGAGTCGTTTATTAATGAAAAATCAAGTAAAATAGGTTTAACTATCACACCAAGAGCCCAACTAAATAAGCCCTTTATTGGAAACGGAAATAACAAAGAGGTGATTGCAAAAAGTAAATGGATTCAGCGGATTGAAGAAAAGGAAAGCACACAGGAGGAAAATGCTCTGTTAAACAGATGCTTGGTGGAAAGATTCACTAATGGTGATGAGGCCCCTACACGAAATGATGTGAGGAGATGGGTAGGACAAACGTGGAAAGGAACCCCCAATTTACAAGTTGTATGATATGAATGATTTTCTTTTCCTGTTCGAATTCCAATCAAGTAGAGACGCAGAGCTTATCGTCAAGGGTGATTGGAGAGACAAGGCCAACCCCTAAATCTTGAATGGTGTTCGCTCATGCATATCAACTGATATTTCCCAAGTCCAAATCTCCGACGGGGTGTTCTGAATTCGTTCGGAACCCCATGCATGCAAACGAGATATGCAATCCTACTAAATTTGATATCCTGGACTCAACGGAGCAATCGAAATTACATGAGGTCATCTCAGCAAAAAGTGGGTCCCACCCCCAAACTTCATTTTAAGTCAACATACACTGCTTATGTCCTGGAGGTCATTACAACATACAGAGAAATGACCAATGACCTGGAGGTCATTACAACATACACTGCTTATGTGCTATATATTGCTTTCTCACCTTACTATAATTACCCAAAGCAAAATTAATCCTGATAAAGCAAAACTTGAAGTCTTATATTATGGAGAGAACTACGCATGTGGGAATACCACTAAGGGAACCTGAGGATGCCTGGTTTGACAGTTTGTTGCACAATAGAGGTGTCTTTGTCTGAGCCTTCTTTCAAAGAATACCATGAGCCTCCTTCGATTGATGCACATCGCTTTTGCCTTCTAACTTGTGGGCTTCTGACCAAGATCTGGTCCCTTGGTTCAGCTTACCCATTTTTTTTCAAGGTGAGTCCAGCCAATTATATGACCACCACTGTTGAGTTGGCTTGAATCTACCTCGGAAATGGAGATAATAATGCATATGAAATATGACAACCAAAGTATATATGTAATGTATGTTGGCGTTCTGAGTATTGAAAAGGTTTTTCCCTTCCTTCGTTTGAAGGAATGAAGATGTTAAAAATTATCAGCTAAATTTGTTATGGACATTACTGGCAGACCCTGCTTCTGTCTTTTGGGTGACATAACTCCGTTAACATGGAAGGATGTTGTGTTTACATCTAGCTGCTGAAGGAGAGCAACTTGTACAAGTCAGAAAATGGACTTGCGTCACATGCTATATACAAGTTGTGGTTGTGCACTAAGACACTTTCTGTTTTATTTGTCTTTATATTCTTAGGCAAGTCTATCCTAAGTTTTTTTTATTTTAGTTATAGTTATGTTTTAGAAGATTAAATTCTTTTGTGCAGTACACTTCTCTTTTTTGCCCATCTTTCCCCTCTTTCACTATCTTAGGATTCCTGCAAATAAACTTCAGTTGCTTATAAAACTCGAAGACAACCGACTGGTCGAGACTGTTGGAATTCCAGTTAAAGACAATGATGGTTCATCTCGCTTGACAGCATGTGTTTCATCTCAGGTAATTCATTGTGGTCATGGATTAAGCATATGCTCAAAATCTATGTGGTTTTAGTCATTATTCTGCCACCATGGTCATTCATTTTAGTGCTAATCAGGTGGGCTGTCCGTTGCGCTGTTCGTTCTGTGCGACTGGCAAGGGAGGATTCTCAAGGAACCTTAAGAGCCATGAAATCGTTGAGCAGGTTCTCTTTGCATCTCTATTATGCTAATATTTTTGTCCCTAATATATCTACGTCTTCATACTTTCTTCACTGTAGCTATAAACGTTACACTGTGGGATTTTCAATAGATTTTCTGTCCATCATTTTTGCTTTATCATTCAAAATAGAGATGTAGATGACCTATTCACAGACCATAGTTGCTAAAATGCAAAGCATCATATTTAACTCTTTAGCTTAATCAGTCATGATTCTGATCTGTACACTTGATCACCCTCTAGAGGATTGTGTGGTTGGGCTTGTGTTGTTTTTTGTTTTGTGGTGGATGCCAAATTCAAGAACATGGTATGTCTTTGTGGCACAAACTTGTGGGGACCATTTTTATTTGTAATGACCTGGTGCAGGTGTTGGCAATAGAAGAGCTATTCAAGCAGAGAGTGACAAACGTTGTGTTTATGGGTATGGGTGAGCCAATGTTGAACATGAAAGAAGTCCTTGAAGCATACCGTTGCCTGAATAAGGTCTGGTAGCATCTGTGATATGACTTTGTTTGTTCATGTCAGTTCCTCTCTCAAGTCTGACATGTTCAACTATTAGTATTTTCAATCCTTTTCTGTAACTATTTATGATATATGTTTTTCTTTCGATAAAAGGCTCCATAAGTTCTGTTGCCTTAATGAATACTGATAGATTCTGAAATTATTTGCTGTGTCAATTGCTTAAACATGCATGTCATTGCATTGCAAGCTGCTTCTTGAGTAGCTTTTGATCAATATTCACCTTTGAAATATTACGGGACTTGGTACTTACAACCTTTCACAGAGTAAAAATATCTTGTTAAAAAATGAAAAAGTCTAAGGCTTCGGCTATCCTCTTCCTTTCGAGCTATTTTTTGAGGTGTGTGTTAGGCCCAAGGCCAATTTCAACTTATGAGAGCAGGACCCATCTCACTTGATGTTGGGCTCCCAAATTAAACATTTCCATGCACCATCAGATGTCCTGCCCTGGGTGTGAGACTGTGAGTTGGGTGTCAAAGAATGAAAAAGTCCACTAAGTGGTTAATGAGACGTGTGGTCTTCTTATAATACATGGGGAATCCTCCTCCCTTCAAGCTAGCTTTTGAGGTGTGAGTTAAACCCAATTTTAACCTATCTCAAATATGAAAGTGATTTGAGAGATCTATTGTTTGTGCAAGAGAAATGTTTCCCTTTAAATGTAAATTGAACTTGATGAAATAATACGAAAGGCATTAGACAGTCTGCCAGGAGTTGATGCAAAAATGCTGGGATTGGAAATTACTAAATTAATATTTTCCATATATTGGCCTTTAAGTTCTGTATGCAAGCAGCATATAGCTACATGTTATTTCATAGCTAGAATTCTTAAAACCTGTGTAGTATGAATTTGAATTATTCGTTTTTCTTACAAGGATATTCTGATTGGGCAAAGGATGATTACTATTTCAACCGTTGGAGTTCCAAACACCATAAAGAAGCTTGCATCTTACAAACTTCAGTCTACGCTGGCTCTCAGGTAGTAGTTTCTCTGTCTTCTTCCTCAAATTCTCCTCCCAACAACACAAACAAAACGCAATAAAAGGAAAGAAATGTATCAATAAAAAACAGATAAATATAAGAAGGTACGTAAACATATTAACTTTTGAATTTGGTTTGGCCACACTTATCTTGCATATGATAGCTGAACAATACATGTTTAGTGGCAGATAATTCTGGCTTGTTCAATATTATTTCTAGCTGTGTCCACAAGATTCATATCATCTTTGCACTGCTATAGTGGTGTGGGTGCTTATTTCCTTCATGAAATATTTATGTTGTATGGAATACTCTGAGCCCTCTCTATATATGCATATGAAAAGATTATGTGGGTGCTGATTTTGCAGCATATAGATTTTCTTGTGCCCTTTCCGATAATGTCCTTTTTTAACCCCTCCCAGGAGCTACCACCTTTTTGCTCGTTTGGTGGCTCGAACTCACAACCTTACGCTTGTGAGTGACGGGTGCTTAACATCGGAGCAACTCCCTCTTGTCCATAATGTCCTCCTATCCTCCTGATATGTGCCTCTTTATTTTTCTTTTGAGAATTGTTCTAATCCACACGTGAACTAAATTTGAACCTACATTGGAAACACACGAATATGGTGTGCCATTGATTCTCTAGTGATGACTTTAGCTTAAGAACCATGATGTAAACACATTTTAGTAGCAAGACAGTTGATTACCAACTTAATTGCAGAGATGTGTGGCCAATAGAACTTGACAAAATGTAACAAAGCGAGGTGTACTGGGATTGTGTCGTGCATCTTGTTTTCTTATAAATGATTACTAACACCAGATTTGGTAAATTTAGAGAGTGATTATGTCCTAATTCAAAGGTTTAGGCAAGGAATTTAAACGGGACATTTCAAATATTGGTGGAACTTGATGCTTTTATTTTTCTTTCTTGAATCTGGTAACAATTTGTGTTAATTTCAGTACTTAGGCAGTACTTGAAAACCATATTTACAAGAGGAAGATTAAAAAATATAACCTTTACTGACACCAAAACATCTAGAATTGTTGCAGTATCACTAGCGAAAGCCTTTGTACACCAGAAACAGATAACAATCTATAATGGAGCTTAACATTATGTATATTCTACTCCTATTCCCAAAACATCTAACATTCCTTTCCTTCCAAATCGTCCACCAAATACATGGGGGATTAATCATCCGTCTATCCCTATCTCTTGCCCCAACTCTTGCTTTTTCCTACCTGAAAACTGAAAAGAGTGTCAACAATCTTTCTTGGCATTGTCCATGAAATGCCTGTGATATTGATAAAAATAGTCTTCAACGTTTGATTAGTGATAAGACAGTGTAGAAACAGTGGTTGACTGTCTCAGCATCCCTTCCACACAAAAAGTATCTTGAGCAGAGAGATATCCCCCTGTTAGCCACATTATCAAGTGTAGGAACAACCTCATAGGCTAAAAGCTAAGTGAAACTCGATGAGGCACTCTAATCTTCCAAATATGCTTTCTTGGTCAGTTGGTAATTTTTGACTCAATCTGGTTTAGAGTATGTTCTGAATCTTTAGAGAAGGATCAATTCACATGTAATATATAAATTCAGCTCGTTAAACGGAAACTCAAACCTTAGAATTCATTAAAAGAGAGAACTCCTATCTCTTCAGCTCTTCAAAGGCAGACTGAAACCTTAGGGGCTGTTTGGATACGGTATAAGAGGCATGTTATTCATGTATAAAGAGTTGCATTAGTTTTACTATGTTTGATAAATGTTTTGTATTAGGTTGAAAAGTCAACATGACTTGTACTATGTTTGGTTGATAGGTTTCTAAATATTGTATAAAAGTTATTCATGTATTAATTTAATGCGTTGTTTGGTTGCGCTTTTTGTAGTCTTACATTAATTTATGCAGGATAGAAGGTGGGATAAGTTATGTGGGTATTAGTTATACATGTATTAGAATGATAAATTACACATTTAACCCTATTAATTTATTCAAAAACTGTTTTTTATTGATATCTTTACATAACTAATTCTATTATCCCAACTATTTTCTTTTCTTATTTCTTTTTGTATACAGAGTGACTTTTTTTTTCATTTGAAATCAAAATATAAATATTTTATTAATATTATGGATCGGAATGTATAATTTTGGTAAGGCATATGTTGATTATATATTCGCATTATACCTTGCGAAATATACCACATATTTAATTATCATGTATTAATTTTTTATTTAGAATATGAACATATATATTTGGTATACTAAAAATGTACAAATAACACATGCAACATATTGATAGAAATTTACATTATATAAAATAGTATAGTATAATATACTTGAAATATTTTACTAGTATATTATTTTATAAGCTTTAAACATTAATAAAAACGAGGAAAAAAACACAAATTTCCTAGTTAAGTATAGAGAAAATTCCTTTCTTTATTTTATTAAGGGAGAATTTATACTATTTGCTTGCTAATTTATTTATAAATAATATATATTAATTTATATTAAATTCAGTTTCAATAGTTACTAATTCATGTAATGTAATTTTTACATAACTAAATAATACCTCCATAACTAATACTTGCATAACTAATACCCCTGCATAACTAATACCTACATGAGTAAACCCTGCATAACTAATACCTATATAACTATACCATGCATAACTAATACCTACATAACTCTAACTAGTAACCAAGTGACCCCTTAGAGTACAATGGAAGAGAAAACTCATATCATTTGCTTTTTGCTGAAATACGACTTACTGATTTATTAATCAAAAAACCCTTTAAAAATGAGTCATATTACATCAAATAGGAAGTCTAATTCTTATGAAAGTAGGAGACCTAAATCCCATTCCAAACTAATAATTATATCTTAACCTAATCCTTATGAAACTACAAAACATAAATCCTATTCTAGGATTATAGATAAAGCTACTAAAATATAATTAAATACTTAATTTAGTGGCTTCTAATGCATCCATAACATTACTCCCCTCATGTTGAAAGAGCTTCTCCTCAAGCTCAAGTTTCGGGGGAATCATCTGGAAAATCTGGATCCATATCAACTTATCCAATTCTAGTTGTAGCTTGAAGTTGACATTGATAAATTTCGACTCTATTAGTTTGCTGAAGCATGTCTAGTTCGCCTATCAGATTGCTACTTTCATGAGGTCCAAATTGCTGAAATTCTTCCCAACTCATTGAGCATTTCGCTCGTTTCAGTTGATAATACCATAATGGTGCTTGTTCGAACATGTGAAATCCAGCCACACCAATTTTTTTTGCTTTCATTCTATGTTGATATTTTTCAAAAAATTGTTCACAACGATGTCCCCGAATTAATGGGTTATTGGTGTCGTTATAAGTAGGTGGTTTATTGTCTTTTCTAGCAGGTGTTCTTGATCTGCTAATTGTCTGGGCACTTTTTGACTCTGATTTGTGGGTTGCTGGGTTTGTGGAGTCAATTCTCAATCTAGACAATTGATCTTGGATGACTTGAACAATTCTTTCGGTGAGACGTTGTTCCATTGCTGCAATTTTAAAGTCCATTAGAAATTTGTAATTGTACGTTCTTGAAATCGAGAACTGATCTCATAACCCATTGTGTTGCGCTCTGATACCAAATTGTTATGAATCATTAGGGAAGTCGATTCACAGGGCGATATATAAAATTATGCTCGTTAAAAGGAGGCTGAAACCTTATAATTCATCAAAAGAGAGAATTCCTATCTCTTCAGCTCTTCAAAGGGAGATAAAACCTTAGAGTCTGATTTCTTGCTTTTTCTTGAAATATGACTTACTGATTTATTCATCAAAAAACCCTTTAAGTAGGAGTCATATAACATTAATAGGAAGTCTAGTTCTTGTGAAAGTAGGAGAATTAGATCCTATTCCAAACTAATAACTATAGCTTAATCCCTAATCTTATGAAACTATAAAACATAAATCCTATTTTAGAATAATAAGTAAAGGTACTCAACTATAATTTAATAATTAATTTAATGGCTTCCAACTCATCCATAATAGACACCTTTGCTATGTTTCTTTCACCATACGCAGTCCCCTCCTTTACGTAATCCTTGAAATGCCTCCAAAAACTTATGAAATTCAATCAATCTTGGAACCTCCCAATCATTCAAAGGTCTTCTGATTCTTAAATCCCAACATTGATACATCCACGTCTCAGCCACTTATATGTTCTGTTGTTGGGCCATGATAAAAGTACCTGGGAATAAAACCTCTAGGCTAGTAGAATCCATCCACCCGTCTGTCCAGTTGGAGATTTGTTACCATTGAATGCCTTTATATCAAGTCTGATTATCTAGAAAATGCCAGTAGGATCTATAGGATCTAGTAGTTGTCTAGAGACTAACTCTGTAATGGTGGTAACTTCTCGAGGGTCCTACTTGTCCAACTACCCATATTTAGTCTTAATAACACTACTGCATAGATATTCAGAATCCTAGGCATGCCTCAATAACCACTTCACCTTGAGAACTTTACTCTGATGCTTGAGGTGTTTGATACCTATTCCCCTTGATTTTTCCTACTGATAATATTCGTTCATCAACTAAAAGCAAACCTTTCCCTTTCCTTGTTGCCTTGCCAAAGAAAGCATCTTCGTGTTTCATCCATCCTCTATGTAATTGCCAGAGGTATATGAAATAGGGACATCATAAATGTTGGAAGTACATCTAACACAAAATTTGTTAGGGTAAGTTTGCCTCCTATCCAAGGATAGGTATTGTGATCTCCATCATGACAACTTCTTCTCACACTTCTCCAGAACTGGATTCTAGATTTGTATGGACCTCAGATTTTCTCCCAAAGGCATGCTAAGGCATATTGAAGGCAAGTTACCCACTATAACCAGAATTTGTGTCAGCTGCTTGGATTTAGAAAGGTACCTTAAACCTGAAGATGTTCATAAAGAGCTTAAAGTTCTTCACTTAGTTTCTATATATATTTCCTTAGTAGTTTGTAAGAGAGAGTATTTCAAAAAGCCGTCTCCTTCATTAGTTTAAACATACGAGTTTTATTTAAGAGTTTTGGAGATCGGCATATTATTTTGAAGTTTTTCAAAAATATAAATTAGCGAAGAAGGACCCTTTGGGGTGGCCCAGTGGTTTGAGCTTGGGACTTCCACGTTGGAGGTCTCAAGTTGGAAACCCCTTGCTAGCGAAAGCAAGGGGTTTGCCTTCTGGGTCAAGCTCGTCACACCAGGCTGCCTAGTACGGGTTACCTCTCCTATGTGGTTTGCGAGTTATTGCGTAGGAGCAGGGGTTTTACCCTGTGCGCATCCAAAGGGTACCGGCTGCGGGTTTCCCTTGTCATAAAAAAAAATTAGCGAAGAAGGAGGAGTGATTACAAATTCGTATTGTTCATCCATAATCTTTTCAAGTTATAACACTTTAAGTCACAAAAATACGCCAGCTGCAATCTCAATGCCTTTTACAAAAGGTCTTTCTAGCAATAGAATAGTAAACAACTTTTGACGATTAAGAATTCCAAAATTCATGCTCAAAGGAAGTATAACGCTTAGCCTTACCATACCTCAATTCTGGGTGTTGCGGTATTATATTGATTGTACCCCTTTCTTACGGTATGTAATCTACAAAAAATATGCCGCATTACCATTACTGGCATAATATTATCACTCAGGGTCAAAGTACCAATTTAGAGCTTACTAGCAGAGTGATTAGCTCACCAGACCCTTTTTAAATGATGCTTCATTACATTTTCTTCTCCAGATTACTACCCTAAATTAATGACATAACATATATTTTTGCAGTGGCTATTAACAAGTGGAGGCCTACGCAATAGTCAACAACACCCAAATAGATTATGCCCACACAACAATAAAATCTCGGTGTATCGCCACACCCCTCCTTTCCAACCCCAAAATAGCCCCAACCAAATCCCAACCACGAGTCTTCAAACCATTTAAGTCAGAAAAAAATATATGTAATACAGTCCTATAATTGTTCACCTATTATAAAGCGAACACTTGTAAAACTAGAAAACTTTTTCTTTTTACTTTACTTTAAGTTTAACTCATTAGGTTAAGTAATATATAGATTCACATAATATCTTGAATGATTGAGAAAGAAGAAAAAGTTATCACACAATCGCTTGAAAAAAATCTTTATTTCGGGGGATCAATATCAGCAGTTTGTCCAACGATAACCTAAATTATAGAGTTACGACACAATCAAACCCGAACTAACAAAATGTTGA
This sequence comes from Solanum lycopersicum, assembly GCF_036512215.1. Classification (NCBI taxonomy): domain Eukaryota; kingdom Viridiplantae; phylum Streptophyta; class Magnoliopsida; order Solanales; family Solanaceae; genus Solanum; species Solanum lycopersicum. The sequence goes on from NC_090805.1 coordinate 22,230,989, forward strand.
ATTTCATCGTACCAGTCTCTACTGGGTTATTAATCATTTTTGTTCTTTCTTTTTGATTTTTCAATTATTTCTTCAATTATAATAGCTCGAACTTACGACTTCTAATCACCATCGTGGGAGTTCGTCCAATAATTATGTTTGGAATCATGTCTTTCTCTTCATAAGCAATAAGAGAATAAAAGGGCAAAACCTTGACTTGATATTGATGGAGCTTATAGTATTTTAGCATGTCTCCTCAGTTACAAACAGTCTCCTCAACCACAAGACATTGAACCAAGAAGAAACCATTTGAAAATTACAATGCAATAATAGAACTAACGTTACACTTATTTATCTTGCAACTAATTACCTATCTATACTTCTTATTCTCTTCCAGACTCATATAAACAACAACCACACACAAACAAATCATTTCGAAAATTCCAGCAACAACAACATCAAAAAGTACTTTAAAAACAGTCCAACATCACATAACTATCCAAATACGATTTTCCAGCCATTTATTCGTGTTCTTGCTTATATAGCATAGCTATCACTTGGACTCGCTCAATAAATTAAAGGGTGAGAATTATTTCCTCCAAACAACAGCAACACCACCTAAAAAACGAGACTCCTTCACTATGAAGAATCCTTTAAATAATAACGAAAGAGGAGGAAAGAAGTAACACAATCTCTATGAAAATTCTGTGGGTTAAACCACGTTCAAATCTTGTAGATCTTTGCTTGGATGATAAGGAAACCTTTATAGAGGATTTAGGACAATTTTCTTCTTATTTGGTCGAAAAAGATGAGATAAAATGAAGGAAAATCAAATCTTATAAAGCTAAACCGACATTGGGGCTAGGGCCCCACCTTCATGTGCCTGCTTGTATAGTCTCACTAAAATCTGAATATATCTCAATTCTGAAGTCGTATGGACAAATGGTTTAGTGTGTTGGAAAGTAGCTCGTAATCCTTCGATTTGGTATATTGGGGTTCTTCTAAAGCTGTATCGATTGGAAGAAAAGCTCCAAGACATTTAACCTAAACTTCAGAAAGTTTATCAAAAAACTTACTCTAACCTTTGTCCACTTTTATTTCCCAACTTGCATTGTGCGACTATATCACCTTATAAAACATCTTTTTAGCATATAAGACACTCTTTGTCTTACCCCAAAGATACTGGCTTACTTAAACCTTCCGAATGGGCGGGGTGTTAGAAAAGACATTCTTTAACTCAAACTCTTTTAAGGAATCCTTGACCCTTAACGTTAGTCTAATTCTATGTTTTTTACCACTCCTTTGCAACCTTATTAAGCTGGCATGATACACCCAAGTCATATAAACTTCATACACTCATGCAATGCTATGCATATTATGCATATATGCGATAGAACCACAGGGTCTCACACAAGTCTAATCGGAAGCTGGGTAACCGAGTTGGATTGAACAATGGTGGTACTATTAGTTGCATCAGAATTGGCAACTGAGGGTGCCATTGGTGGTGGGTAATAAGAAACATAGAACTCTGTGAGGAGAATAAAAACTCTTGATAACATATAAAGGTTTTAGATATAGAAGTGAAAGATGATTGTATTCACGTACAACATTCTGTTTAAATAGAGTACATTACCAACTGACACCTAGAGTCCAGGAAACTATATAGTCCTAAATAGTAAGGATGACTAACTACGTTTATCACCGTACAGGCAGAAATATAGGAAACTAATAACAGACTCCTAAACAAAAAGGTCACATCTATGATCTTTAATACAAACACTTCCTGTTCTTCAAATTCAGCTTGTAAGGCCTTATTATCACTCTGAGATTACAGGACAATTGCTAATATATCCACTCGGTCTCTATTCTTCAGTTTGTGTGTATAATTTGTTGAAAGAAATGATCTCCCCCTTTATTTTGTCCAGTTCAACTGTGCTCACCTCATGTACCATTGTATGATCAATACGGTTGTATCTCTTATATGCATTGGCAGTTTGGTCAAAAACTTGGTGTTCCTATCCCTTTTTTGAGCCATAATATCCTAGATCTCTGTTACAGGCCACCTCTTCATTCCTGAAGCATTCTTCATATTACACGAAGATAGTAACTTTCCTTATCATTTTCTCCTCTGTCAAAGTTCTGCATTCTAGTATTTCATCTAAAACAGCCAATTGACTTAGCAGTTTAAAACTATGGAGCCTCGAGCTCTCCTTCTCATTCCTGCTCCGATTTTAAGTTAACCCTTGAGAGCTTTAAGTTTGCAAGCCAAAATGTAACCTGGTTTCCATGAATAGTAAGAGAAGACCACCAAATTCTAATTCTATAAATAAAACCTTCAGAGTTCAACAACCAAGTCTCGAATTTGAAATAAGATTTAGTATGTTTCCATTTGTCACAAATGAGAGTTCCTGAAACATGATCTGAGGTTGTCTTTGGAGTGTAGAATGCTTCAAGTTATTAAAAGAGATCATTCCACATTGTAGATATCAAGATTCTATCTATTCTGGAAGCTACAACATGATTATGACCTTCAAAAATGTATAAGAGCCACCTTCCAGATGGAGATCAATTAGTTCCACGTCCTCTACAAAATCTGAGAATTCCACCATAGCTGATGGTCTCCTGGTAGTTCCCTTTTTCCAGAAGGGTGTCTGTATACATTGAATTCACCACAATCAGCCCAAGAGTCCTCCATAGTCTTCTAACTGCTCCTAATTCCTTCCATACCATTCTACTGTTTGGAGCTTATCCTGTAATGTGGCAGTCAAAACTTTGTAGTTGAGCCTCCATCTTACAAGAGAATGTGTATTCTCCAATCGGGACATCCTCCCCCTTCCAAGCATTAGGATTCCACCTCTAGTAGTTCCAAAAAAAGGATGCCACCTCTAGTCCTACTTGCTTCCCCAGTTTGTGCTTCTAATCCATTTCTTACCCCAGATTTGTTTGACTAGCTCCTGCACATTCCCTTCAAACTTTGTTTCTTGAAGGCAAATAATCTGACTTCCATTCTTGAATCAATTTCTTCACAAGTCTTCTTTTCCCCAAATGACACTATTTTGAGGTTCATGTATCATGCTGACTTTTCCCTTTCCCTTTATTCTGGTGCCATTACTTTTGAATTTGACATCAAAAGTTTCTAAGCTTCAATTCATGTTCCACTTGTGATTCCATTCTTCTCACTTGCCTACATCCATCAATTTGCATGAGAAGTTCAAGTGCTTCCTCTTCATGGCCATGAAAATCAACTCCAAACATCTTGCTATGTTTTAAAAGATTTTGGTGGACCCATACTGTTGAGTCCATCTCTCTCCAGTAAAGCGTATTGTTGAATTAGAACAGGTTCAAAATTCTGCACTTAAAATCATCCCCATGAAACACTGATTCCAATTGTAGTTGACACCCAAAAACTTCCATCACTATTTCATCTGTTTCTCAAGATTGACTTCATCCGTCTTTGTCAAGCATAGGTGATTTGTGTCCTTTCTCTCCGCTGGATCTTCTCTGCTTACTTCTTGGCTCTGAACTGATCAAATTCTTCCTGTTTCTTGAAGTTTCCTGTTGCATGCATAAACTTTCATTGATCGATGAATTTGCTCCAATAAAATCATCTAATTGAATCTCATAAGAGGTGTCTTCTGTGGGCTATGACTCAAAAGTTATTAAGAATAACATGAGCTGGGTTAGGCCCACTAGAGGTTTCAATCAAAACCTTTGTTAAAACAGCATGCTCAAATGAAAGTTCCTCACATGCTCCCCCATCCGTTTTATAATTTCGATCATTAGCACCCATGTGGATCATCTGTTGCCCCAGTCAACAGCTGTCAATAGAGCAGTTGCATTTATTATATTTTAGGGTTGTATTACCCACTGGTCTCTCGCATACACTAAGACTTCACTGGAGCCCTCGTCTTCACCTGAATTCTTGCCCCTTTCCGCTGCCGCTTTTCCAAAGCTTGTTTCTCTTTCAGTGCATATTGGGGTGAATAGTTGAGTCCGTCTCTAGAAATCATTAGTTACTTTGGGATATTACTACTATCACCTTCTGCTATAATTCTGACCCCTTTAGGGTGTAGCCTTCCAGCCACCATATAAATTCCCTATTTGATGATAACCCTCAATGGACCACATATGGAATGGCAAACCCATAGACCTAATCCAAGTTGTTTTTGCTTTCTGTGATAGCGGTACACAACCTGCGAATGGACTGCATTCTAGATTGACCTTGCTTCTTCCAAGTCCACACACCTTGAAAGGTCTGTTCTACCCTGTATCGGTTTGGGAACTAAAAAAGAAAGGTTTCCTAGCACCTCATATATATTTTCCCCAATGACTTTCTTCCAAACTGTGGAGGGCCATCTTCTATAGATCAGTTTTTCAGCCATTGGCTTTCCAAAGGAACCGATAATACACCTTCCCAATAGCCTTGTCCTGGTTTTCTGATGAGTCAACTGATGGGTTTCCTACTGTTTCACTACCAGTAAGTAGCTCACTACATATACTTGGAGTTGGCTGCCATTTACTTTTCTCAACAACTTTTGTAAAAGGGACATTAATGTAGACAATTCCATGCGAAGCTTTGATGGTCAGCTGAAGGGACCATTTAATAGAACTTTCTATCTTAAATGCTATGCCTCTCCACCCTTCATTAATGGACACCTCAGGAAGAACAATGATTGATCGTGCCCCTCTCCCTTCATTGATAGGATAATCATTTATCTTCCATGTTTATTATACTTCCTGGTACCAAAATATTCTGCAGCTCAGACCCTTGTTTCTCCATCTTCTCACCATATTCTTTTGGTCGGTTGAGGCTTCCTTGAGGACAAAACGTAATCACTCCATGATCCTCTTGCTGACTGTTACACTTCTCATTGTATTCCTGCTTCTTTCAAGCCTATCAAACCAAATGGCATTGCCTGAAGTCCATCTGGTGATATCACAGGCGATAGGACTTAAAACCTGCATTAAGGTGGAACGACTTGAGAGACCCTTGTACTTGACTCCGTTTGTAAGATGGACCCTTTTACTCATGGCTTTGTCAAATGAACCCTTAAGCTCACTGACACACAATATTTAAACCTCTTTCTCATCCGATGCTAAAAAATAAAATAAAAAGCATCTTTTGCATTTTCTTGAAATTTTCAACATTATTTTCTCCTTATATGCTCTCAAATTGAGCACCAAATTCATGTCCAATGGGAGGAATTTTTACCTAATGACTTGATCTTCATACTATAGGATCACAAACACAATCCCGACAAATCTTCATCACAAATTTGAATTAATTTCATAAATTCAAAAAACCCATCTATCGTTCGTCAAGCTTCCTCAAGTTTATCAATGAGGTTTTCCAATACCACTATTACCCTTCACATTAACTCATACAAGATTTGAAAAATACTATATGGTAAAACGAGAAGGTCTATGGGTGGTGTTGGTTTGCAGAAGAAATTTGAGAAAGCATTTGGGGGTGGGGGAGTGATGCGGGAGCATTTAGTAGAAGAAGAAGATGGGGGTGGGTATGATGGGGTGTATCTAAAAAAAACGGACAGGAATGGAATGGGAAGAAGAAAATTTTTGATGTTTTTAAATATAAAATACTAGGTAAATTGACTGTGCTTCGCGCAGTGGTGAACTACGTCAATAATATATTTACAAACATTTGATAATATAAGTGTTTTTGAGTGGGTACATCCCTACAATAAATTGTCAAGAATGTTTTATCCAAAGATGAAATGATTTTTTTTTAATCTTAAAACAAAAAGATTTGATCTAAATTTGTATGTATTTTGTTATTAATTTATCATTTTGTTGTAGTAGTTACTCATCACCAAAGTCTTTAGAAAATATATATAATTGTTTCATTGTCTATACTATATTTGTATTTTAAAAAATTGGTACAAATATTTTATTCATCAATTGTCATAGTTTTTCTCCTATTAAAGACCTCTACACATATAATATAAATATTATACGTCTTATATAATTAGTTGTGTACTTGATAGGTTAATTAATATTTAAAAGGACGTCTCTTGGAGTTCAAGGAAACAACGTATTTCACTCAAATAATTTGGATTAAATGATGTCTTGGCAAGTCCCTTATTCAAAATCATTCGCAGTCGATGACACTACTTTGATATCCAAAAGACATATTTTGTTGTTTATGTTTCGATCAATATGGTTAAAACTTTATTTTTGCGACTTTAATCTAATATCTATAAGGATATAATTATTTACTTAATATTCATTATTATGGATTCATCCTACTTTGAGGAGTAATTCATTGACTCTAATCAACCATTTGAAAGGAAACTTTTGATTAAGGTTGAGTCATTACTTACCATCCCACTACATTCCTTTATTTATTAAGTATCACTAATCGATTGAATGTCTTGATTAGACAGAAAGTTGAATAACTAAAACTCTAAGGTAGTGTGGAATCACCATAACTTTGAACTCTCAAAAGTCCATTCTTGGACACCCCATTGTCTTTTAGCCATTGAATCATTAAAGTCATTTTATTTTAAAAGTTAAAGAATTATAATCTACATGACACAAATTGTTTAATGATTACATAAAACTCTTGACTAACATATTTCAACATAATGAACAAAAGCATAAATATAAACAACAAAATTAAAACATGTACTCAAAAATAGAAATTAATAACATAAGCATAAATTAATGATTATAAAAAATATACCAGGTTCTGTAATAATAGAATAAATGCTTATTTATAAACAACAAAGGAAGTGTAATAAATGATTATTATGTCTTATCGAAAAGGTCTTAAGTCTTTGAAAAAGTTAGAACCTTTCATAATCACCACAAATTTAATAATATTAATATTTTGAACCTATCAGTAATTAAAACTAAAACACTATATTATCATTTATTCTTAATAACATAATCATAAATTAATAATTGTAAAATTACATACCAAGATCTGTAACATAAGCAATGATGTCAGCGAGTCACTCAACATGAACAAATATTTAGTTGTGAAGAAGAATAAGAAAAGGAGGTTTATAATTTTCATTTTTTTAAATGAGACAAAAAACCTCTATTTATATACAAAAAAGGACAATATGAACAACTGTTTATTGTGCCTTATCGGAAAGGTTACAACTATTTGGAAAAGTTGCAACCCTTAGGAAATGTCACAACTATTTGGAAAAGTTGCAACCCTTAGGAAAAGTCACAATCTTTCATAAAAGTTACAACTATTCATTAAAGTTCCAATTTTTTTTATAAAAGTCACAACTTTTAAAAAAAGTCGCAACTCTTCAAAAAGCCGCAACTTTTCATAAAAATCAACTCTTTATTAAAGTCACAACTCTTCATAAAAGTTACAACTTTTCATGAAAGGGAAAGACTAGTTTTGGAAATAAATAAATTTAAACTCGTAAAATCACAAAAATATTTCAGCTCAACAATATTAATGCAACACGTGAAATCACGAAATATTCCAGCTTAGCAATATTAATGCCACATTGTTCAGTCAATGGTTTGAGAGGTTTAAAATATTAAGTTTCAGAGAGTTGAGGGGTTCAGTTGACAAAATCGTAAGTATAAGGGTTTCAACTTACAAACGAAGTCAAGTACAAGGGCCTCTCATCCCGCCTCAAAGTTAACTCTGTTTTCCCCCATGATTATGCTATAACATACTAAGGCTAAAGCAGTGTTGTAAAAAGCGCTCGCCATAGCGCCTTTGGCGAATGGCGAGGCAAGGCGAGGCTGTGTCTCCATTATCCACTGAGGCGAGGCGACCTCAAATAGGCGACCCAATGGCGACATAAATGGCGTCGCCATTTTAACTTATTTTTTTCTATTTTCAAACTTTCATCAGACTTTCGTGTATTCCTCTTCTTCTCTTCCTCGAGTCGCTGCTCTTCTTCTCTTCCTCAGTCGCTGTTCTCTTCTTCGTCACTTTCCCTCGAGTTGCTGCTCCATTTGTCTCTTTCTCTTTCACTCTTCACTGCTCCCTGTCTTCACTACTCTTTTTTTTCCTCTGTTTTCTTCACTCTCTGATTTGTCCCGGATTACTGTAAAATGCTTTCTGCTTTCACTGTGTTGTGACTGCTGTCCATTATTTTCTTGAAAAAAAATTAATTCTTCTATAGTAATTATTATAGTATTTGTAATATATGTAATTGCTATTGAAATTTTGAATATTATATGTGCAATTAAATGTTTTTAATTTTTGGTATTAATTGGCACCTAGATTGAAAAAGGCGAGCTCCTCGCCCCTCGGCTCGCGGCGTGGCGAGGCAGGCCTTTGTCGTCTTTTGTCGCCTCTCACCGTTCAAAACATTGGGCTAAAGAAAAGGACTAGAAGTAATAAAACAGTAACCATAGTGGATGAGAATCGAGTGTTTGAAGGAATGAAGGTCAATTTCCATTAAGGGCACCGGAAAAGGGAAGTTTTGTTATCTTTCTAAAGGACGAAAGAGAGTATCTTGGGACTCATGCCTGGGAGCATTTTTTTTTACCATAAATGGGTCTTTTTCATCTGGTAAAATAGATTGATGGAGGAACTTGACGTCTCATGATTTGATTAGATTTCATCTCTTTACTGGGACTTTATAGCAAGTTATCTCTCTCTATATTATTTTCGGGAACACCAAGTTATCTCAAGGACTCTAAAATTGACCTAAATAGAGCTATGAAGATATTGCATGTCATTACACATACATTCTTTTGTTCCCTGGTAATTTATTCTTACCTATCTAGAGTTGCTGATTTCTACTTTGTTTTACTGTTGTACATCAGCTTACATGCTCCAAATCAGAGTCTTCGAGAAAAGATTGTACCAAGTGCAAAATCCTACCCTTTGAATGCAATAATGAAGGATTGCAGGGACTACTTCCTGGAAACTAGAAGAAGGGTTTCCTTTGAATATACACTTCTAGGTGTTCAGTGAATTTTTTTCTGTTTTCCTTTGTTGTAGACTATCCCAGTTCCCTTACTCCGGAAAACATGTGCCAAGGATTTGACTTTTCAATTTTTACTTTTCTGCAGCCGGAGTGAATGATTCCGTCAAGCATGCAATTGAACTGGCAGAATTGCTTCATGAATGGGGTCGTGGCCATCATGTTAACTTAATACCATTCAATCCAATAGATGGTTCGGAGTATAAGCGTCCATCCAAAAAATCTGTACGCTTCATCTAATCTCTTCAATGGCCAATCCTTTGCTGATGGGTTCCTCATTTGTCTTTCTAAGCACTCCATCTGAGTTTATCTCTCATTGATGCATTCATTTTTTATCTTTTTGGCGTAGGTTATTGCATTTGTCTCTGCTCTTGAATCTCGTAAAGTAACTGCTAGTGTACGTCAAACAAGGGGACTTGATGCAAGTGCTGCTTGTGGACAGTTGAGGAATGAGTTTCAGAAGAGCCCTTTGCTTAGTGGAAGTATAGATCAGGAATCTCATTCTGAAGTTGCACTTGCATCTTGATATCTTAAATTCCTGATAGCCTTGCTGAAATTACATGACTTGTGTGTTTAACCGTGTTAGCAGTAATTGAGAGCTTCTTAAAGAACAAGTCTTGTCTGGGTAAAAGTTGCTTTAAGGTGGAGCATAAAGAGTGGTTACATGAAGGTGGTCTCAACTCTCATGTTTGCATGCCTTGTGATGTTGGTGAAATTTGTTCTTATAGGAGCATAATTGATCAATTTTTTGAGCTTGTTCTTATGGGCGTTTTCCTGTCTCAAAATGCTCCTCTGTGCTCCAGCAATGTAAATATTCAGTACTTAACGAGATGAGAAAGGTAATTTTTGATAGGATATATGGTAGTATTTCTCTCTCCATAAAATATAGACCACCATTACAAAGACACAAGTGATTAATACTTGACTATCATTACTCTTACTTGCCTATTTATTACCCCATGCTTATTCATTCAACATGCTTCTGTATGGCAAACTTTGGTAGCCTTTTTGTTGTAGCTAGTCTTCACCAAGCTGATAATCATAGCATAAGTTGTGATGTCTTACCAATATTGATAAATTTTAAGTGGTATTAGTTTAAAAAATTTTCTCTAAAATAAACTCTCATTCATAGCTTCAAGTATATATACAATAAAGTTATTAGTTTACAATAAATATAATCATATTATATTTACATAAGAAATAGCCAAGAGTCATAGGAAGTATACATTGACCATATAAAAGTCATAAAAAGTATATACGGAATGTACAATATAGCTTACTAATACATGAGCTAAATATCGAATATAAATTATGATACACTCAAAAAGTTGAATATAACTTCACTATACATGAGGAATATATTGAATATTTAATCTCGGGTTTCACTTAAAATCACCTCTAGATAGTTAGTCACAGATTTTTTGATATGATATCATCTCGATGTTTCAAGTTCACTTAAAACGATTCACATTTATGCTACATTGATTTTATTTTTATTTAGAAAAAAAAAAGGATCAACATCAGTAGAGAAAACGAAGAAGAAAAAGCAGCAAATAGAAACATGAAGAAGAAGCAGAGGCAAGAAGCAAGCAATGAGGAAGCAGCAGCAGCAGTGAAAAACACAAGCCAATTTTGTAAGGAAAAAGTATCGAATGACCATTTATGGTAATAAATGGTTTTAATTTTGTTAACATGCTATTTTACATGTAAAGAAATATAACCTAATGAATATTTTGTTTAATTTGTCCTTCTCTCACAAATCTAACGTGAAGACTCCATTGAGATGTCCAAGATTAAAGTATTTTTCTTCTTCAACTGTTAGTATTTTTATTCAAAGTAATTAAAAAATTTATGCAATTACTTTTAAAGTTTAAAATAGTAAAGCTAGAACTAAAAGATATGAATTCAAGACTAAAAGCCAATGCAAAGATAAAGTAAAAAATAGTACACTATTTAAATTAAAATACAACCAAAAAAAATACTATTTTTAAAACTTTCGAGTCCTGGAACTCCTATTACTTCACTATTCGTTGTGGATGTTCCTTTGAGGTATCATTGTGTGTGTGCGCTGGTCACCACCAGCACCACTATTGAGGCTATTGGGGCGTCTGACTCCTCAACGCAAGTGCCACACTCTTAAAGGCTAGGCTTCACCGGTATACACTAGAGCTTTATTGTATTTTCTATGTGTTGAGGATAATGTGTCTAAACTTTTAGAGGGAGATGAACCTAGAAGTTTATCACACCACCTTGGTTTTTTTACTACAACAAAAATAACTTTTAGAGATAATAAATAAACACATTAATTAAGAGTGATAAAATCTTTATCAACATTAGTTAAGTTCATTAGATCTAATATCGGCGAAGACATTAAAGACGTATATAAAGAGTGTTACTTGTCACTAAAAATACATGTTTAGAGGCAATTGAGCTATTGCCCTTAATGTCAATAAAGATCATTTTTATGTAGTGTTTATTTTCTCTCAAGAGTTAGCTAGTAGAACCATTATGTTTAGGACAAATGTAGTACGATTGTGTAAATTGTGTTTGTATCTGTAAAAAGAAAAAATGAAGTAGAAATAATTTCAGTATATTGTGTATGGCATGAAAAGCGTTTTTAGTTACTAGTCTTTTGAGAACGTGCGTTGCACGTTTATTCCACATTATTATCATTATAAACTTCTTTATATTTTTTCAGAAGTTGAGAATTCCACCTCATTGTCAATTTTATAATATACACCTAGTAAAAAAGTAGTAACACACACACACAGAGAGAGAAAGAGAGAGAGAGATAGAAAAATTTGAAAGATAGAAAAATAAATAAGTTAGTTATCCAATTGAAGGAAATCTTTATATATTAAATATATATTGTTGAGAACTAAAATGAACATAAGAGGAATAAAGTAGTTACCAATCAACAATATATATTTACATATTCAAACTTTTATGCCTATAGCTGCAAATGATCTATACACTCTCTCCGTCCCGTTTTATGTGACACTATTTTCTTTTTGGTTAATATTATGTAAAGCTTAAAGATGAAAGATTAATGTGACTTGAGTTGTAGAAAATCACTGCACATGCACTATATATTATTCCAATTCTATTTGACAAGGAACGTGAAAAGTTCATATAACTTTTGGAAGCTCAAGGGAAAAAATAGTACACGTGCGATATAAATCAGTAGGATTATAAATTGAGTTCAAGTAATCTGTATTAAGTTAATTAATGGGGAGATAAAATATTTCTATCAATGTAGTTAAATTACTGATAAATAACTTCTTTTTAAAATGGTTACTCAACTTTTAATTATTTAATATTTTATTATTACATGTTTTATAATATTTTTATTTAGTCTAGAGGCAAAATGGTAAACCAATTTTGAATGTTGGAGCTTCTCATTTATAATAATACAAGTATATATGAACCGCATAGTCCATTCTTGAGGAATTCTCTCCAAATGTTGAATCTATTACATACCTTTTCTTTCAACGGCTTATTTGATTCGTCAAATTTCATCAAGAGTAATCTCTTTCTACATTTGATCTTCCTCTTTAGCCACTCAAGTTTCATTTCAGTTATGTTTTACATCTTAATATCCATGTAATATTTAAATAACTAATGGATCAGTTACATACTTTTGAGGTTTTTCATTTAATTAGCCATCATGGATATGAAATATTTTACAACATTGTAGTTAATATTGAAGGGATAATTTGTTTTTAAAGACTAAATAACAATATTAGTAAAATCTTCATTGGTTAATTTAGAGCACAAATTTGGTTAAGAGAATTGTTTAGTTATTAAATGATAAATCTGGTTCAGCATTTTGATATTTGATGGGTAAATTGATCTTTCAACTTTTATCTTTGAGGCTTCCTGCTTATAATAATATATGATATTGGTAGATTATGATCTCTGTGTGACATCTGATGAATGTGAATGAAATAATTGTGCTTAAGCTATCCATATAAAACTTGATAGTCAGGGGTTGATATATGACATGTGGATGTGAGTATTCTGTATTATTCTTACTTTGTGTATTGATGAACGCTCAACTATGTTCCATTTTTCAGGCAATCGTTTGCAAGACAATACCAAACTTTAAATGGCTGGTTGTTGGGATCACTCAAGAATTGAAATATCAACCCTAAACATACTAGCAAATTGTACTCAAGATTAGGGGTGTCCTCGTGGGTCTTGGACTCGATAACTAAAGATTAATCACAATTAAATCATAACCTCTAATCATACGAGGTTGCAAGAATGATTAAAAGAAATTAGCATTGTCAAGATTATAAGGTGTTGTTTAATTTTATATTTTAGTAAGTTGTTAAGTTAGTTTTATGTCAAATTTTTTATATGCTTTTCAAGAGAGTGCTAACAATTTCTTTTCCCAATCTGTATTATTTACAGAAGTTAATTTTATTTGTTTTCTCCTCTTATTAACTTGTTGTCCTTATAATATTTTAATTTATTCTTTTTTGAACTATTCATGGGTAAACATGGTTTTTTTGTGTTTAATAAATGATTCAAACAAAAGAAGAGAAAAATTATTTTAGCTTTTTTTTATAGTATTTTACTGCACTTTGACTTAGTCTAGGATGGTTATTATTTTGTCCTTAAGTTTCTCTTTTCATTCAGCATTTTAGTTGAGTTGTAAGCCTATTTAAAATACATCATCGATGTTGACGATAATATGAAATAGAAGCTAACAACATACAGTTCAAGAACACTTCTTGCCTTCTAGCTATTTTTTTGCTCTTTGATTTTTTGGCCCTTGAGTGAGCTTGAGATTTGTGTTCTCCAACATTTGTGGTATAAGAGCACGCTTAGATCCAGACGACTTATTAATAGAAAAACACCATGGCTTCCAATGGAAGTTCTCTGAACATATCTCAGCCAACCATTGTTGGAGAAAAAGTAATGAAAAATATGGAAATAATAAATAGGGAAGGAAAAATGTGACTGCATTTAATTTCTAATTAATTGGTAGTACAAAAATAATAAAATATACCCAATGAAATATAGGCTAGGAGGTAAATAACTAATCCTAAAATATAAGTCGTGTGACCCACTATGACACTTAATCAACAACACTAAAGACCCACTATGACACTTAATCAACAACACTAATAAAACTTGAGTAAATATAGAAAACTACTCAACAAAGACAGACTAGTTCAACTAAACTACCCATGTCCTAATTCAGTCAATCCTTTTGCATCACTCTTTAACATGTCCTCTTGATTCAAAACTACAGACAAGAAACAATCCTCTGAACTAGCAGACTTTCTCCTTCGATAAATCCTTTGTCAATACATAAATCAATTGCTCTTGTGTGCTGCAATATTTCAATAATTTTTCCTCTTTTGCTACCAAATCACAGATAAAATGATAAGGAATATCAATATGCTTTGTATGTTGTAGAATGTTGGATTCTTTGTCTTGGAGATAGTTGCTTTATTTCCCAAAATATCTCTGTTGCTCCTCTCTGCTCTTGTTGAAGATCAACTAACAATCTCCTTAGCCTGGCGGCTTGACAAGCTGCTGAAGTTGCTGCAATGTACTCATCTTCTGAAGTTGACAATGATGTTGTAGCTTGCTTCTTTGAATGCCAAGTCACCACACCTAAATCTAGAGTGACAACATTCGTCGAAACACTCTATCTATCGTCCAATGAACTTGTGCAATCACTACCTGTGCCTGCACAATTTAAAATTATCAGTTTTGTAATACTAAATACCGAAGTCCAAAGTTCGAGCAATGTATCACAAGCCTCTCTTTGTTTCCCCATAGTGTACCTTTGAAGTTTGTTGCATAAACCTAGAAATAAGACCAGCATGATATACAATATCGAGTCTGGTCATCAAATATATTAGACCTCCAACTAAGCGTTTCTGAACCTCTTTGCATCTGTCAATTCTTCTTCATTTACTTGTTGCAATTTCTCACTGATATTCATTGGAGTAGCCACAGGCTTGCAATTAAGCATGCCAAATTTATTGAGTAGGTCTCTAGCATATTTCATTTGTGAAAGAAATTTTCCTCTTCAGTTTGTTGGACTTCAAGGCCAAGAAAGTGATGTAATATACCCATATCTAACATATAAAACTCATTCATCAATCTAGACTTAAACTTTTCCAGAAGAGAAGCTGAAAAACTACTATAAATGATATCATCAACTTAAAGACATAAAATATTGAAATCATGACCTTCCTTCTTCACATATAAGGTGGGTTCATTCTAACTTCTCATGCATTGATTTTGTGGAAGTAACCATTAATGTTACAATACCACGCTCAAGGGGCTTGCTTCAACCATACAACACCTTTTTCAGCTTGTACGCCTTTGTTTCATCGCCTTCATTTGTGAAACCTTCGGGTTTGTGTGACATAGGCTTCTACTTGTAAGTCTCCATTGAGGAATGCCGACTTGACATCAAATTGATAAACTCCCCATTACAACTATGAAGCCAATGCTAGTACTAACCTCACTGTCTCAAATCGAGCTACTGGTGAAAATGTTTCTTCAAAATCAACAACATATTGTTGTGTATAACCTTTTTCCACAAGATGAGCTTTGTGCTTTGTAGGCTACCATTAGCTTAAAACTTTACACCCACTTCAATCAAATTGTAATTTTCCCATTTGGTAACTCCATCATTTCCCATGTTCCATTCTTATTTATGGATAACATTTCTTTCACCATTGCTTTCTTCCCTTCTTCTTTCTAGCAACTTCTTCATAATTCATGGGATCTGAAACAATAAGAAAAAACTAACAATACGTATAAAGGTTATTAGCATACTTGGGATTTGGATGTTTAAGCCTTGTTGATCTACTTAATGGAATAATCTCATCTGAAAGACTCTTCACGAGTTGCTGCAATTGGTGAGCTTTGTGACACCACAGAACAACCTAAAATTATACTTCAGGGGGTTGATTTTTTTCCTTCATCTTTAGTAGTCTGTTTTTGCACCAGCTTTTCAGTCCAATCTCAACTTGCATTTTCATCAATATTACATATCTTCTAACTGAGATCTTTCCATTAAAAGGGTTGCACAATCTATATGCTTTGGAGTGAGTACAATAGCCAATGAAAATGCATTTTTCAGATTTTCATTAAGCTTTTGATGAGCTTGTGAACTTACCAAAGCATAAGCAACACAACCAAAAACCTGTAAATGACTTACATTTGGTTTTCGACGATGCCAAGCTTCATAAGGAGTTTTATTCATAACAACTTTGTGAAAGATTCAACATGTAAACAGAAGTTTCCACAACTTCTGCCCAGAACTGGTTTGTAAGTTCCATTGCTTGCAACATGCTCCTTTCCATCTGCACCATAGTCCGGTTCTTCTGTTCAGTGACACCATTTTGCTATGGGGTATAAGGAGTTGTTAACTCCCTATGGATGCTATTATTTCACAAAACAAATTGAATTCATTTGACACAAAATCTCCTCGTCTATATGTGCGAAGATAGTGATACTGCAACTACTTTGGTTCTTTAACAATGCTTTAAATACCTGAAACTTTTCAAAAGATTCTGACTTGTTTTTCCAGAAAATACACCCAACTCATGCTACTATAATCTCCAGTAAACAATAAGAAATAATGACTTCCACCTAAGGACTTAGTCTTCATAGGACCACATAAGTCAACATGTATTAATTCTAAACATTTAGAATCTCTCGATACCTATCCAACAGGAAAAGATTTCCTTATTTGTATCCCATAAATTCACCCTTCACATAAATCAAGAGAACTAATTTTTGGTAGTCCAAATACCATACCTTTATCACCTAGCAATTTAAGACCGTTTATATTGAGATGATTGTACCTCAAATGCAACAACTTTGAGTCATCGTTTGCACTTGTCGAAAGGGCAAAATTTTTCATATCATAAACATTCAGCGAAAACATCTTATATGGCGGCATGGTGATATAAACCTTTTTTTCCAAAATTCTTACTCGTAATGACACAAGCATCATTGGTCATTAGTTTCCCAACACTCAAAAATTATATCCTATCGGGTACAGATTGAACATTATACATTGTGTTTACTTTGTCTTGAGTTGTGTCAATGCTCACTGTCTTTTTTCTTCAACCAGTAACTCTTTTGTATTGCCAAGCTGCACCTTTTTCATTTGCTTCTCATCAAGATCGTTGAACAAAGATTTGGCACCTGTCATATGATTTGAACAACCTCAAACCATAGATCATTTGGCTTATGGTCTGCATGTGTGTAATCAATAAAAAATGTAATTCTCTTCCTCGTTTTGTGTTGCTACAAAATTTATTTTCAGATCTTTATACCAATAATCAACCCTTACATATCCGTAAAGCTAACAATAATGTCATTGAATGCAATTTTTTGTGTTACTTTGCTCATTGGTTGCATGTGTCAATCATTTCTTCCTCTTCCCCTTCCACAACCACAACCTCGACCACCGCGAATGCCTTATCTTCTTCGACATGTGCTTGTTGGACTATTATGTTCTCCATATTTAGTGGCTGAATATTTAACTTGGAATTCCTTCTCTTCATTCTTTTTTGTGGATCGATTAATTCTCTCCTCATGATCTTGAAGAGATCCCATCAGTTCATCAAAGGAAAAGACGGATAGATTCTTGGATTCTTCTATCGCAACAACTACATGATCAAAATTTTGAGTTAGGCTTCGCAATTCCTTTTCCACAATGGTCTGATTAGTTACCTTCTTTGTGTAGGATTGCATTTGACTTACAATTGGCGTTGTTGACGAAAAAACAACAATGCATTCTCCACTATTCATCATCAAGGTTTCAAAATCACGCTGAAGTGATTGCAGTCTCACAACAATGACCTTTGAATCACCTTGAAATTATTTTTAGAGAATCGACCAGGCTTATTTGGATGTGGTTGTTGTTGTTATCCGTGAAAAGAAAATATCATGAACAACGTGCTGAATAAAAACCATCACTTTAGCATCTTTTTGCTTGTTGTTTTGCAGTTTGTTTCCTTCGTGGGGATTTGCAAATCCACATTTGCCAAGTCCCAAAATCTTGAGATTAAGTATAGTTTTTATTCGGATACTCCAGAATTCGTAGGTTTCTACCTTAAAGACAGGAATGAGTGGTTGTTCCACACTTAATGCGTTATTGCTACTTGCCATGGTTGGCTCTCATGTAAAAATTTTTGGAGAAGAAGTACACAGAAATATGAAAATAATAAAAAGAGAAGGAAAATCGTGACTGTGTTTAATCCTAATTAATTGAAATTATAGAAATAACAAAATATGCCCACATGATATATAGACAAAATGATAAATAACTAATCCTAAAATTTATGTCATGTAACCCACTATGACACTTGATCAACACACTAATGAAATTTGATTAAATATAGGAAACTACTTAACAAAGACCTAAAGACTAGTTCTACTAAACTGCCCATGTCCCAATTCAGTCAATCCTTTTGAATCACTCTTTAACAACCATACCCATTTTTATAGGACAAAGCTATCAATTTTGGATCATCAAGATGAAGACTTTATTGAAATCTCAAGATTTTTGGGACTTTATACAGACTGGCATATAGATCCGAATGAAGAGCAGTGATTGAAGGAAAATTGAAAGAATGATGCAAAGGCATTGTTCTTCCTTTAACAAGCAGTCCACAGACTATGTTTTCCCGAATTGCAGTAGCCACCACTTCGAGGCAAACATGGAGAATTTTGCAAACAGAATTTCAAGGCTCATCAAAGGTAATAGTTGTAAAATTTCAAACTCTTCGTCATGAGTTTGAAACATTAATGATGAAAGGAAATGAACCTATGCAAGATTTTTTGTCAAGACAAATGACTATTATTAGTCAAATGAGGTCATACGTAGACAAAATAACTGACCAAACTGTTGTTGAAAATATTTTAAGGAGTTCAACTCAAGTTTGATCATATTGTGGCTACAATTGAGGAGTCCAAAGATTTGTCAAAAATTGTCATTCAATGAATGGATGGATTCTTTAAAGCCCATGTGGAAAGGATAAATAAGTTAGAAAAAAAGCAAGAAGAAAAAGCATTTCAATCTAAGGTGGAGGCACCAAATTCAAGAGATCATAAAAAGGCACTAACAAGAATAGGATGGGGCAGAGGTGCATTTCGTGGGAATAGTCGAGGTCAAGACCGAGGCAAAGGCTTTGAACAAATACACTTCAATCGACAAAGATGCAATAGAATCAACAAACAATGTCATAACTACAAAATGTACGAGCATGCATAAGCAAATCGTTGGTATAAGGAGAAACAAGCGAATTATGTAGATAACTAATGAAGAATGTAAGTTGTTCATGGCTTGTTGTGATACTAATGAAGTTGCAGTTGATATGTGATTTGTATATAGTGGTTCCTCCAATCATATGTCAGGTATGAAGTCAATTTTCAAATAACTTAATGGGACACTAAAATCAAGTTTGGTGATAATAACGTTCTTCAAGCTGAAGGAAAAGTAACAGTAGTAATAAAAACATTCGTGGTAAAGTAAAGCTTCTTCATGATGTTCAATTTGTTCTTAGTTTGGCCCATAATTTACTGAGTGTTGGGCAACTCATGGCCAATAGATATTCACTTTTGTTTGATGATGTAGAACGTGTTATTAAAGATAAAAAAAATCAGGAAAAAAATGGTTAATGTTCACATGGTTGAAAACAGAATGTTTCCACTAGAAGATTAAAACGTGGAAAACTAGCTTTGGTAACTGGTGCAAAAAATGAGTTTGGATTGTGGCATTTGAGGTATGGGCATCTTAATTTCAAGGGGCTAAATTTTCTAGGTTAAAAGGTATAGTCTTTGTCTTATCAAAAATTAGTTCTTTTGATTTATGCAAAGGTTTCATTTATTGGAAGCAAAGTAGAAAGTCTTTTCTTGCTTAAAAGTCTTGGAGAGCATCTACTTGCCTAAAATTAATTCATGCAAATTTATGTGGTCAATGAGCATTAAGTCTTTTGGTCGTAGATATTTTTTACTCATAACAGATGATTTCAGTCGCATGAGTTGGGTGTATTTTCCAAAACACAAATTAGAAGCTTTTGACAATTTTAGAAAATATAAGGCATTAGTGGAGAATCAAAGTGGGTCACACATAAAATCTCTCTGAACGAACAGATGTGGTGAGTTCTTATTTAATGAATTTGTCCATTTTTATGAAGAAAATTACAGGAAACTTAATGCACCCTTCGCATCGGATTAAAACGATGTAGATGAACGTAAAAATCATACCATTGTAGAGATGACAAGAAGTTTGTTGAAAGGTAAAGAAGTTCCAAATTAATGTTGGGCAAAAACAGTTGCAACCTCAGTGTACCTACTAAATCTATGGCCTACAAAGGTTGGGATGAATCAAACTCCATACGAAGCTTGGAAAAGTAGAAATCCTTCGGTAAATAATTTAAGAATTTTTGTTGTATTGCTTATGCATTGGTAAACTCTCAAACTTGTCAAAAAATAGATGAAAAATCACAAAAATGTATTTTTCATTGGTTATTGTCTTGAATCCAAAGCATACAAGTTATATAACCCTCTTAGTGGCAAAGTGATAATTACCAAATTTTTGTATTTGATGAAAATTCAAGTTGGAATTGGAGTGAAAAAGAAATACAACAAGAGATTTCAATACCCATTGAGGACTCTACAGATGAAGGACAAGGGTCTGATCCAAATTCACTTGAAGAAGCGGTTGAACCAGAGACATTCACAACACTTGAAGAACCTTTATGTGAGCCAATTCCACTGAGAAGATCAATAAGATCCAGAAAAGAGAATCCTAGATATTCTAACAAATCTTTTCAATTTGCTTTTATTGTTTCAGATCCTATAATTTATCAAGAAGCAATTGAAAAAGAGGAGTGGAAGAAAGCGATGAAGGTAGAATTGACAACAATTCAAAGAAATGAAACTTGGCAGCTCACTAACTTGCCAGTTGGAAAGAATGTAGTTGGATTAAAGTGGATATTCCAAAAACACAAGTCAAGACTTGTCGCAAAGGGATACTTGCAGCAGCAGGGTATTGATTTTGGAGAGACATTTTCTCCTATTGCTTGATTTGAAATGGTAAGAACAATTTTAGCCTTTGCTGCTCAACTGAAATAGTAACTTTATCAATTTGATGTTAGTCAGCCTTCTTGAATGGTGAACTGGAGAGGAAGTTTATGTTTCTCAACCTCAAAGTTTTGAAATCAGTGGCCAAGAGGAAAATGTGTACCATTTGAGGAAGACACTTTATGGGCTGAAACAAGTGCCACACACTTGGTATAGCAAAATTAATTCTAATTTTGTTCAAAATGGGTTTGAAAGGAGTGAAAGTGAGTTTATTTTGTACTTAATAACGAAGTAACAATGATCTTCTTGTGGTATGCCTCTATGTTGATATAATTTATATGGGTTCATATCACTCTATTACAGCTAAATTTAAATCTAGTATGATTAGTAAAATTGAGATGACTAATTTGGATTTGTTGCATTACTTCCTTGGGTTTGAGGTGAAACAAGGAGAAGGTGAAGTATCTTTTTCTCAAAAGAAATATGCATCAGACCTTTTTAAAAGATTTGGCCTTGTCAATTGTAAATCTACCGCAACGCCCATGAATATGAATAAAAAATTGCAGAACAAATATGGTACTGGGCAAGCAAATGAAGAAGTTATAAAAGTATAGTTGGAGGTTTGACTCGTCCGAATGTTCTCATGTTCTGTTGGTGTTGTTTCAATGTTTCGATCAATCCATCAAAGAATCATTTTGGACCTGCAAAAAGAGTTTTACAATATGTTGCTGGAATGTTAGAATATGGTATTTCGTATTCTCACTTTTCAAATTTCAGATTGTTAGACTTTTCTAGTGATTGTGGAGGCTCAGTAGATGATAGGTTGTTAGAATTGCGTCAAATTCTTTTTCCCCCTGATTTTGCCTACTCATGTCAGCATGTTTCAGCTTGTCTTGAGACTTTCACAATTTCAGAAAAGGTGAATAGATCATGGGAATATGGTGCAGTAAATGGTCACCAGTTTAAACTGGAAGTGGAACCTATTTTTCTGGGCATTTTCTACTTCTTTGTGCCAGAAAGTGGAGCCAATATTTTGGGTATTCTCTATTTTTTGTGATAGAAAAACAAAAGATTGAGTTGTCTTTATCTTTTTTTTTCATTCTTGAGTTCCGAAGAACTTGGAATTGTACTCTACCTTCAACATAGTGAATTTTCTCATCGTTACACGTGGTTTTTCCCGACTTGGGTTTTCACATACATTGTGTGTCATTAATTGTATTTCTAGATTTCTTTTGTCAATTATTCACATGTCTTATTTTATATACATGTTATTTCCTAAAAAGTGGTATCCGAGCAACGTTCAAGCATGTCTATGGTAACCAAGTTTGACATCGAGAAATTTAATGGAAAAAATATAGTATCTGGAAGATCCATATGAAGGTTCTCGCACACAATGGTTTGAAGAAGGCTTTAGAAGGAAAGTCAAAGGATCCCAATTCTATAAACGACAAACAATGGGAGGATTTGGATGAAAAAGCACTTTCTTTAATTCAACTTAGTCTTTCCAAAAAGGTTCTACGGGAGGTTATTCGTGAGACTAGTGTTGGAAGTCTTTGGTTGAAACTTGAGTTTCTCTATATGACCAAAAGTCTTTCTAATTAACTTCGACTCAAAAAGCATTTATACACATTTTATATATCTGAAGGTTTGTCCATTCAATTTTATCTTGATGCATACAATTAAATTATAATAGATTTGTAAAATTTAGAATTTAAAATTGAGGATGAGAACATGGTTGTGTTGTTAAGTGTCTCTCTGCCATCTACCTATAAGCACTTCAAGGAGTTTATGTTATATGGTAATAATGTTAAACAGTTTGTCCGCTCTCTAAAAGGAAATGCCTAACCTAATTCTATTGATAGTTGGGAGCAACTAGAGCACGAGTTTCTCAATTGCTTCTATAGCATAAGGCACACAACGAGCATGGTAGAACTCAAGAATACTCTCCAGAGGTAGGATGAACTGATTATAGATTTCATAAATCGATGGAAGAATGAGAGCCTAAATTGCAAGGACAGGCTTAGTGAAGCTTCTACAATTGAAATGTGTATTCAAGGAAGGCACTTGGAGCTTCTTTAAATCTTGAAAGGAATAAAACCAAAATCTTCGAAGATCTAGCTACTCGCACTCATGATATGGAGTTGAGCATGTCCTCTGTTGGAAAAGAGATAACTATTATCCATGATCCTCGCAAAGGAAGAGACAAGCGGGAACCCGGAGATGGGGAAAATGCGTGACCAAAAATGACAACAAAGAATCTATGAGTGTTAATATGTCACCTCTGAAGTTCACAACGAATGACGATATAAAGCAAAATGTGAGAACGACTTTCCAAGCACGTTCAAATCCAAAGTCGACACTAATGGAGATGCAAGGAAAAAAGTATCTCTTCCTGGATTCTGAAATTTCTGAAGCTTTTTATGAATTACTCGAGTGAAAGGTCGTTGACTTGCCAGATATGAAGTGACCCGATGAAGCTGGAAAAGCTGATGACCCAAACTACTGCAAGTATCATACACTTGTGAGTCATCCTCTTGAAAAATTATTATGTCTTCAAGGATAGAGTGATGCAATTGGTTAACGAAAAGAAAATTGTCCTTCATGACGACAAGGCTAGTTCTAACAAGTTATCAACCACATTCGGCTCACACGATCCAGTCCAAATATATATCTCTAAAAATCATGAAGAATAGTCAATGAAGTAGCAAGTTGATATAGATAGTGATGAAGGTTGGGTTCTTTTAACTAGGCGAAGACGTAACAAGTCAAGCTTCCGAAAAGAATCATCCAAGAAACCGACTAGATGAAAAATGGTGAAGAAACTGGAGAAGCAAAAATCAACTAAGTGCCCAAAAAGGGCAAAGGTAGAAGGGCATCACTACCAAAAATCTTGATGTCCTATGACTCAAGAGGAATTCTTACAAAGATAGTTCACCCTAAAGTCTACTCAAGACAATGTCGAGGAATCATGTTTCAATGTTGATAAAGATGAAACAATGAAGGATACTTCTACTAGAAAACAAGGAACATCGAGTGAATCCTCACCATAAGTGTCTCCTAGTGATGAAGAAAAAGCAACAAGGGAAATCTCATAATGATGTCTCTCTCATCTTCTGGAAAACCTATTGAACCTTCTTCCCAAAAAGCAAATGCATATGATACTAAAATCACATTTATAGATAATGATATTGTAGGTGGTGAAAGACTACACAATTGTTTTTTGTATTCGGTGGGAGATGTGACAGAGAACAAGATAAATAGAATCTTAATAGATGAAAGATCTGGAGTCAATATTTTGCGTATCCACACATTGAAGGAACTTGGCATCACGACTGGGGAACTTAGTGAAACTCGCCTATTGATACTAGAATTAAATCAAGGGGACAGAGGTCCATAGACTCTATTAAATTATAGATGCACATGGAAGATTTGCGATCAAGCACATGGATGCATGTGATCGACGAAAAGTCATCATATAATATATTACTTGGCAGGCCTTGGGTACATGAGAATAGAATTGTCTCATATTCTTACTATCAATGTTTGAAAATATCTTGAAGGTAGACCTGAAAGGAAGATAGTTGCAGATGATAAATTTTTCACCGAGTTGAGACACACTTTGCCGATGTGAAATTCTATTTGAGAAGTTATGTTGTTAAAGGGGACAAATATAATGATGTTAAACCAATCATATACTACAGGATCATAAGTAAAAGAATCGGTGTGGTTGTCAAAAAGGTAAAATTTGATGCTAAAGAACTTTGTCCCATTCTTAATTAAGGGAACGTCATGTCTATAAAGAAAAAGATGACTTTTAGACTTTGCTATGTTTCAAAAGTAAAGAAAGAAGATGTTCAATCATCTAATCTTCAATAAATGCTTTGAAAGGTCTAATTCATCCTGTCATACAAATTGATGCAATAAACTTGTCTTCAAAATTGCCAGAAAGGTCAATCACTCAAAAACAAGTGTGAGATGTGGCACTCCCTAAAGAACACACAAAAGAAGGTTTTGATCTCAATTCTTACAATTTATTTGCAAAGGCAGGATACAACCCTAATGAGCCTTCAATGTTAGGGAAACTTCCAACAGAAGATACAACCAGGAAAGCACGTGAAGGCCTAGGCTATATCCAAACGCAGCCAATTCGCATTTCCATAAGAAGGGCCAGCAATAACTATATAAATTTTGAAGATGAGGTTACTACTCCCAATAAAAAGCCTTCCATGTTTGATCGACTTGGGGAAGCGACTGCAAGAAGATCTGTGTTTGAGAGGTTAGGACCATTGAAGAAGAATAACCAAAATATGAGAAGTTATTTAAAAGTTACAACGCCTACTTCACATTTGAATTGAAAGGATTTCAAAAGTTTATTCCTTCTAGAATGAGGAGACGAGTGGAATTTGTGGTTTTGTGTAAGGAGTAACTCAAGGCAAAGGCTCAAACTATGGTTTACACCAAAGAGCGTGAGGAAGATGAGGAAAGTGCAGGTTCCTCAAATTATGTTACAAACCAAAATGAGTATGATTATTTATTTGCCTCAAATGAAGATTAATGAAGAGGTAGAAGATATTGTCTCGTGTTGTCATATATATGTCAATGACAATGATCCTTTGGAAGAGGAAGATGCTTGAGATGCTCCATTGGATGTTGAAGAAGGAGTAAAGATCACAATAGATCATGTCAAAGAAGTTAACCTTGGCACTGATGAAGACCCAAGGCCAACTTACTTGAGTGCATTTCAAGAAGTTGATGAAGAAATCGCTTATTTGAATATATTCATAGAATATAGAGATGTCTTGTGTTGGAGTTATAAAGAAATGCCTGGATTGAATCCTAAAGTAGTGGTCCATCAGTTGGCAGTCAAAAATGGTTCTTGTCCTGTTAAGCAAGCTCTAAGACGTCTTAGGCCATACTTGGTTTTGTTGATAGAAGGTAAAGTTAACAAACTTACTGAGGAAGGATTTATTCGTGAGGTCAAATATCCTACATGGATTTCAAATATTGTTCATGTAAGGAAGAAGAATGGTCAAATTTGAGTTTGTGTTGACTTTAGATATATATCTCAATAATGCATGCCCTAAAGATGAGTTTCCTCTTACCATTCCAGAGTTGATGATTGATGCCGCCACTGGTTATGAGGCGATATCATTCATGGACGGTTCTTCTGGCTATACTTAAATCCATATGGCACCAAATGATGAAGAATTCACCGTATTTTGCACACCGAAGGGTATTCATTGCTACAGAGTGATGTCATTTCGTTTAAAAATGTTGGTGTCACATATCAAAGGTCAATGAAAAAAAATTTGATAACTTGCTCCATTAAAATGTTGAATTCTATGTTGATGACTCTGTGGTAAAGTCGAGAAAGAGGGCTGATAATTTGAAAGACATAAGGATCGTGTTTGAGTTGTTTCGAAGATATCAATTGAGGATGAATCCATTGAAATTTTCCTTCGGAGTTACTTCTGGAAAGTTCCTTGGTTTTATTGTGAGACATCAAGGAATTGAAATTGATCAACGCAAAGTTGATGCAGTATCAAAGATGCCTGAGCCTCGAAATATTCATGAGATAAAAAGTCTCCAAGGAAAGTAAGCCTACTAGAGTAGATTTATGTCAAATCTAGCGGAGAGATGTCAACCATTTGGTCACCTCATGAAGAAAGATTCTCCTTTTAATTGGTACAAAACATGTAGCGATGCCTCTAAAAGTATCAAATCGTATCTAGCAAAACCTATGATTTTGGCAGCCCCAATACTTTAAAAACCATTAATACTCTTCATTGCAGCACAAGAAAGGTCTGTAGGAGCCCTGTTAGCTCAAGAGAATAGTAAAGGCAAAGAAAACAGTCTTTATTACTTAATTAGAACAATGATGCCGAATGAGCTAAATTATTCGCTAATTGAAAAGTTTTGCTTGGCACTTGTCTTCTCAATTAAAAAGATGAAGCATTATCTTAAAGTTCATGTTGTCCGCCTTATTTCTAGAGCAAATCTCATTAAGTTTTTATGTCAAAAACTGTCCTTTGTGACCGACTAGCAAGATGGTTCCTTCAATTCCAACAATTTGAGATTGTGTACATCTCTCAAAAATCTGTGTAGGGACAAGCATTAGCGGATTTCTTGGCAAACCATCTCATACCTGATGATTGGGAGTTAACTGATGAGCTTCCTGATGAAGATGTGATGTCCATTGAAATTCAACCTTCTTGGAGAATGTACTTTGATAGTGCTGCACATCGTGGTAGAGTTGGCGGTGGCATAGTGTTCATAACTCCATAAGAAGAGATTCTAACATTATCCTTTACTTTGAAGCAATGTTGCTCTAATAATGTCATTGAATATCAAGAGTTGATACTTGGACTTGAGATGGATGTCGACATGAAGCAATTACACTTACAAGTCTTTGGTGACTCTCAGTTGGTGATCAACCAACTCTTGGGCAGTTATGAGGTGAATAAACCTGAATTGAGTCATTATCATGATTATGCTCAAAAGTTTATAGGATGGCTTGGATATGTAACCCTTCATCATGTGTGTAGAATGGAAAATAAAAGAGTTGATGCACTCTCTGCCCTAGCTTCAACGCTAACCCTTCCTCATCAAACACAAGTTAATATTTGTCAAAAAAGGATATTGCCATTGCCAAATGAGGAAGAATATGTAGAAAATTAGTTGGAGCATCTCGTTGTTGTTTTAAAGACGCAAAGGAAGATTGTAGACAACCCATTATTGATTATATGTGTTATGGGATACTTCCAGAAAATCCAAAGAGAAGGACTGGCATTCGTCGTCGTGCACCTCATTTCATTTACTACAAGGACACATTATATAGAAGATCATTTGAGGGTGTGATATTACGATGTTTGGGAGAAAAAGAAACAATTTAAGCTATGCAGGAATCAAACTCAGGAGTGTGTGGATCATATTGATTCGGACCAAAATTCCACTTTCACATCAAGAGGATGAAATATTATTGGCCAACCATGGTGAAGGATTGCTTAAATTATGCACGGAGGTGTGATGTTTGTCAATCTCATGCGAATTTCATATATCATCCGCCCGAAGTATTGCACCCAAGTATTGTATCTTGGTCGTTTGACGCTTGGGGATTGGATGTTGTGGGACCACTACCAAAATCTTCTGGTCAACACTTGTACATCTTGGCTGCAACTGATTACTTCTCATAATATGCTAAAATAGTCGCTCTTAACGAAGTGAAGAAAGAGAATGTTGCAAATTTTATCCGAGTGAATATTATATATCGCTTTGGCATCCCGCGCTATATAATAATAGACAATGGCAAGCCATTTGATAACAAGTTAATGAATAAAATATGTGACCTTTTTGGCTTCAAGAAGTGTAAATCTTATACGTATCATGCTACCGCCAATGGTCTTGTTGAAGCATTCAATAAGGCTCTATGTAACCTTCTCAATAAAGTTGTCTCCAAGTCCAAACGGGATTGACATGAAAGAATGGAAGAAGCTTTGTGGGCATATAGGACAACATATCACACTCCAACTCAAGAAACACCATATTTACTTACTTTTGGAGTTGAAGCAATCCTACCACTCGAGCGTCAAATATCTTCCTTACGACTTGCTATGCAAGAAGGGCTCACTAAAGAAGAAAATGTTTAACTATATCTTGCCGAGTTAGAAGCACTTGATGAAAAGAGGCTCGAAGCCTAAATGTTATCAAGCTCGACTATCTCGCGCTTTCAAGGTTTGCTAAAGGTGATTCCAACTTGGAGACCAAGTTCTCGCGGTAAGAAGACCTATTATAACTTTGGACAAGTGGGGGGAAAGTTTACCACAAAGTGGGATGGACCCTATGTTGTCCAAGAAGCATATTCACATTGTGCTTACAAGCTGATCGATGCAGATAGCGTAAGTATTGGTCCTATTAATGAAAAATTCATAAAGAGGTACTAACCTTGAGTAAAAAGGTTCTCCTTAAGTTACAAGCCTAAACTACATGTCACTCTTGGCCCGCAAGAGTATAAACTATGTAAGGCACAAAAAAATCACTCAATCCCATAGAACTAAACTGGGACTTCATCCTCTTCATTGAGGTACGTAGGCGCTTAGAACCATATTCTAAGTTCAGTTGCATGAGTGTCAAAAAATCAAATGTTCCCACTTGATCTGTCACACGATAATCAAAGCGATTTATATTTTATATTATATTTTGTCTCATCAAACTTTAGACTTGTACGAAGTATAAATGGGTCAATGAAAGGGACAAACCCCTATAAAATATGGGTCTCTTAACAGTACGCTTGAAGTCTTTAAATTAGGTCAAGTATGCAAATTGGAGCCTTTAAATTCTTCAGGTTTATTAGTTAAAGTATTAGAATCCTCTAAGTATACAAGTTGAAGTATTCAAATCCTTTAAGTATGAAAGTAAGACTTTAAGTATGTAAGTTGAAGTCTCCAAATCCTCCAAATGTGCATGTCATTGAATTTCATGCCTTATGGTGCGCGAGGTTTGTCTCTTTGCACCTTAAGCTAGCCTTATTGCTGATTTATCCTTCAATAAATCTTTAAATTTCTATGCCTTTAGATGGACAAACTTGTCCCTTTGCTCCTTAAGCTAGACTTTCCACGGATTTATCCTTAAAAGGATCTTTAATTTTTCATGCCTTAAGGTGGAAAAGATTTGTTCCTTTGCACCTTAAACTGGACATTTCATGGGTTTACACTTAAAAGGATCTTGAAATTTTCATGCCTTAAGGCGGCCAAGATTTGTCCCTTTGCACCTTAAGCTGACCTTTTCACGAGTTCATACTTAAAAATATCTTTAAATTTTCATGCCTTAAGGTGGACAAAGATTTGTCCCTTTGCACCTTAAGATGGCTTTTTCACGGGTTTATACTTAAAAGAATCTTTAAATTTTCATGCCTTAAGATGGACAATATTTGTCCCTTTGCATCTTAAGCTAGCCTTGTCGCGGATTTATCCTTCAACGAATCTTAATTTCTATGCCTTAAGGTGGACAAACTTGTCCTTTTGCACCTTAAGCTAGACTTTCCACGGATTTATCCTTAAAAGGATCTTTAAATTTCCATGTCTTAAGGTGGACAAGATTTGTCCCTTTGCACCTTAAGCTGGCCTTTTCAGGAGTTAGTACGCAAAAGAATCTTTACATTTCCAAGCCTTAAGGTGGACAATATTTGTCCCTTTGCATCTTAAATTGGTCTTTTCACGGGTTTATCTTGCCTCAAGTTGGTTAAGTATTCAAGACCTTCTAACACCTTGAGAGTATTACTTTTTTTAAAGTCGGGAACGTTACACGATATTCTAGTAAATCCTTAAGTTGGTTAAGCATTCGGGACCTTGTAATACCTTGAGAGTATTTTTTTCAAGGCGGGAACATTAAACGATATTCTAGTAAAGCCTCAAGTTGGTTAAACATTTGGGACCTTGTAACACCTTGAGAGTATTATTTTTTTCAAGCCAGGAACGTTACACGGTATTCTAGTAAAGCCTCAAGTTTGTTAGGCATTCGGGACCTTATAACACCTTGAGAGTATTTTTTTAAGGAGGGAACATTACATGATATTCTAGTAAAGCCTCAAGTTTGTTAAGCATTCGAGACCTTGTAATACCTTGAGAGTATTATTTTTTTAAGGAGGGAACGTTATACGGTATTCTAGTAAAGCCTCAAGTTTGTTAGGCATTCGGGACCTTGTAACACCTTGAGAGTATTATTTTTTTTCAAGGCGGAAACGTCTTTTAGTTTAAAGCAGTGAAAATCCTATCTTAGGAAAAAAATAAGAAAAAGTAAAATGTGGGCTCTTAAATTAACTCTCTCCGTTCAAAAGACCGCCGAAGTATATGCCTATGTTGGAAGTTATGGCAGTATATGTATATATATCTTCTACTATTGATTGGAATCTTCCAAGTAATCGGTGAAGTGTTAAACAAATAAATTACATAATCTATTTTATTTGACTCAAGATGAATTTGGTAATCGGTTAATGCTTCAAGCCTAGTCTCTAAAAGATAAAAATATATCGACACGACTTTAAGAGAGGGGGCATTTGTAATCATTTGAAATATAAATTTATAAAATGATTCGGATTATATCAAATCCATAAATGTATATATACAAATAATATTATGGACTTAAATATATAAGTCCATATGAACTTAGTTAAAGTCTAAATTAATTGATTTGGGCTACAATGGATGAGCCCAATTTGTTAAGCCAAATTTCATCTCATTCTAGAGGCCATTTTGGCGCCACGTGGGCAAATCATGTGGTATGTCAAGTCAAATAAGAAACCAATAGAATCATGATATGTGTCAAAGATGTTAAGCCCGCTCCACAAAGCCCATATGTCATGTCACTTAAATCTAATTGGCCGAAAGGAATCATGTTCCAATTGCAGCTCCCCTATTCTAAAACAATAAATAGGGTTCCTCATAATTCAGAAAAGGGACAGAAAATTTTAAACAAGAAGCTAGAGAAAATTTGTGGTACAAACGTGATTTAATTCTCTATAAAGCTGACCATCGAATTGAAGAATAAGCTAGAAGCCATTTAATTCAAATAAAAGTCAAGATCTAGATAAAGTTTAAGTTTAAGTCCAAGATCATGCTCAATAGCCCTTGAATTATATTTGAAATGACGAATTCAAGTAATCATAGAGATTGTAATACTAACACTAGAAATAATAAAATAATTATTACTATAATTTCCGTTTTTCATTATTTTTTCGCCGCAAATATTAGTGTCTACAGTGTCACTTGAGAGTGTGCCTTTTTTTTTTCTTGTTCTTGGATTTATTTGAGTCGATAAATGATTCATTATTTCTACCTAATATGCATGTTACTTGTCGTTTTGGAATATAATTTTTTTAAACTTATTGGTGGGTTACGGTAGGTCCCATCATAGCTAAGTTTTAGGGTGTATGACAAATTTGTAACCAAGGGTACTTTACTTTAATGAGTTTCCTCACTTCTTCTTGCAGTTGCATCACCATTTCATTCTATATGGTGACTCTTCCATGATTCAAATTGTTCCTCCGTTTCCATAGTGTCCACCTAATGATTGATGTCATTGCTCTCTAAACCATGCACCTTCAACTTGGCATTTTCATTGTGCTTCCACCAGGTTATTATGAATTGTTATAAATACATGTCGTTCGTGTTTATACCTTTAACAATATGAGTAAACTGCCTCCAAAATCTGTTGGCTCTGGCCTCTGGGAGCTGTTAGAAAAACATGTGCCATAATTTTATCTTTCTTCTCCAAACAATATTTATACAACTTATTTTGGAACTTTAGAGTTTGTTTCCGAAATTTGATTAAAGTTTTACAGATGAAGAAGCGAATTATGACAAGTTTTTATTTCTCGCTAAATAATACATTTATCTCCTTTTATTCTTGATTTTTATTTCTCCGTAAAAATTCTTTTTTTACCCGTTAAAAGACATTTTCATTCTGCATGATCTATAAGAATAATATTTTAAAAAAATACCGTAAATATTAGCCACAAGAATTTGCGGCAATTTCATTCTCCTTTCAAAAAACTAGATGAATAACTATAAACAGACTACATATAAATTTCATTAAATACGTTTGATGTTCTCTTATTTAATTTAGTTTTAAGGCATAATTGGGGTCAATCACCTCTATTTTTTGGTGATCTTTCATTTCTACCCCTAAATTTGATGGTGTTAATTCTTACCCTTTCAATTTTTTAAAGTAAAAAAGAATGGACAAAAATGCTCGTAACATCTAACTCTAAGTTACAATTTTTTTTCACATGCATAAGTTTTTTTTTCATAATATTGTACCACTAATGTAGTATGTTTTGAGGGCATACTTTTTTATTTTATTTTTTAGAAAATAATCTATAGATATACTCTATCATCCCTCAATAACTATCAAAATACAAATCTCTAAAACAAATAACGAATATAGGCTCCAGAAAACAACTTAAATTTATGAACACTAAGATAAATTCTTGAAATATTAGACAACTTAATTATGCGGCATAACTTAGTTCCTACTACGGAACTTAAGCGTGGAGAACCAAAAGTTAAATAAAAAATCTCTAAATTCATATAAAGTGAATTAGGTTTGGATAGTTTAATTTGGTCCACAATTTTTTTATGAAAAGAGGAAGGAAAATAAAATTAATTCAAAAGATGATAATTTTGAGATTCCGCTCACCTCCATTTCGTCAAGTGCACGTCTAAATAAGAGACATATGTGTTATTTAAAATTTAAAGGTTAAGATTATATTATATTAACAAATATCATAATCATAATTAATTCAACTAATTATAAAAAAAGAACTCTCGAAATTCAGTGAATATCATAATATATTTCAAGCAAAATTTGATATTAACTAAGATCATTTTAAATTTTTATAATTTGATATCAAGAATATATTATATTGTTAAATATCAAAATTTGTACGGAATATATGGTAAAGCACGGTAACATGCTCATATCATTGCCCACCCATAGGTAAAATCGAATTCTTACTAGAATCTGTCCAATAAATTAATAAGAAAGAGAAGGCAAAGAAGAAACTAAAATGTGTCCGAGTAATTAAAATTCTTCTTCATAATGTATATATATCCCGAGAGGAAAATAAATACGGAAATTGCAAAAACTTGTTTTCAAAAGCCATTAATTAGGAGACTTATATTTCAATAAAAATATAAGACGAAATTGATGATATTGATAATATCAAACTAATTTTGTAATTCATTCGTAGCAAATGTAAAAAATAATTTTCTAAAATTCATTAATTTAATTAAATTTATAACTGTGATATTTATTAATATAATAAAATATTAACCTTTAAACTTTAAATAAAACAAAGATGCATGTGCACGAAAAGGGGGAGCTGAAATATGCCTTCTGGGTCCAGCAAAATAACGTAGTTGAGAAGAAAAAACTAAGAGAGGTAGCTGAACTGTAATTCCCTTAAATTAATGCATGGTTGTTGTTGCTTAACATAGGATATGCATGCCTATTAATTATTATTAATAATAATAAAATGAGTTGTCAGTAGTGATGCGCAAAAGAGTAAAATGTGGGTATTAAAACAAAGTCAACTATATATACCTGGTGGCAAATAATTGGATTTGATTAAAGTTGGATGCATCGAATATGAATTAAAAAATAGTTTGGATCATAATCCATCTAAATATCTAATGGGCAAATATGAATTTGAGCAAAATAGTTCTAATTTATTTAAAGAAATTTATTTTTCAAAAAATAAATTTATCTCTCCCTATAGGCACCCCCACTCCTTGAACGCCCCTTCCCGGCCTTCCATCAACCTATTTCTAAAAAAAAATTATTTTCATAAAATACAAAAAAATATGTTTATTGAAAAAGAAAATTATCCCCTCTTCCGGGCCACCCCCCTCCGATCTTCCACCAACCTCACCCTAAAAAAACTTTTGATAAAATAAAAGAAAAATCAGTTTTTTGAAAAGAAAAAAAAAACATTTCCCCGCTCTTCGAGCACCCCCGGCAACCCCTCCACCAACTTATTCCTAAAATATTTTGTTTTTCAATAATAATTTTTTTTATCGCCTCCCCCCCTCCAAAAAAAAATCAAATTTTTGTTTTTCAAAAATTAAAAAATTTCATTTTTTTAAAAAAAAAAAAACTAAAAAAGTTCCCTTTTCCACGAGCAAATCCCCCACCCCCAACTTGCGGCTTCCATATTTCACCAACCGACTCCAATTTTTTTATTTTTTTAAAAAAAAAATTGTTTGATTTCTCACTTATATGGGTTGAATATGGATTCCCATGCTTACCCATTTTGTTTATATTTGTATGAGCTTAAATAGGTTAAAGACCATATTAACCCATTTAAGAAAATGAAAAGAAATGAGTGATCCATTTAATTTAATATGAGCAAAATTATTCCATTCACTTATATGGGCAGAAATTGTGTGTGTGTATATATATATATATATATATATATATATATATATATGCAGGTTTGATAACTTTGCATTTGCTCCTCCGATCCTTAGTTAGTTGAAGAAATGGTGCCAGATTTCTTCATCACTTTCACGACCTACTTCAGCTGTGCCATTATCATCGCCTTTGACAAACTTCGTCATATCTGCTCTCATTTTACTAATCTTCAGGTTTTCTTTCTTTCTCCTTCCTAATTAATTTGTTTGTACTACTCTTCATCAACGTACAATAATCTCATCTTATCATCATCAAAATCTAAAATGATAAATTATTTGAATCAACCTTTTTTTTTAAAAAAAAAAGGGGGGGGGGGGGGGGGGGGGGAGTAATTATTACGATATTTGCAGGGATATTCAGCCATCAGCGAAAATTTCATTATGCGATTGTATAATCGCATTGAGGTAACTTCACTTCTCCTAATCCTCCTTAATTAACCTACCTATTTTATGACCCATAGACTAATTTACTTTATATTATTATTAATTAAATGAAAATCAAAGGGAATGTACTTTGTTCAATATATGAGTTGTAACATGAAAAGGACATTATAGTTACTAATATGTGATAAATGACAATAATATTAAGTAATCCAATGAGCTGATGAAATTAGAATCTATATATAACTATATAATGTTATATTATCGGGACATTATATTCAAACTATAATTATAAGGACAATCAAAGATTACTAGTCATCGATCTATTAGCTGAAGCTCATCAAAATACTATGTTGCCAATGCAACGAATATCTAATATTATTACATATATGGACGTCTGCTAAACTCACTACCTCATCCCGTATCTATACTAGCCATAGTATTTAAATATTTCAATTCATATTTATGTTTCATAATTTTGGATATGCACAAGTAAATACTTAAGTTGTTTAAAATTTAAACAAGTAAACACGTGCCCAATTCTGAATGACGTCCTATATGGCATCCTATGTGTGATATGTCTGGTAGGACACATGCATCTGTTTTGGAATACTATATGCACAACTGAAGCATATTAGAATCATATTGCTTACATGAATAATACATAACAAATACATTTATGTTAGAACACATAAAATCTTGCTAGAACACATAAAATTTTTTCTTAAATTTAATTTAGAAATTACTTTTTGAAGCGTGAGTACATATCTTCAAGCGAATCCACAAGTTAGACAGACTTTCAAGAGATTCCACAAGTTAGACAACAATTCTCTGATCTAGTTCAAATCTCTCAAATACTTGGGTGGGGAAGTATTATATAGAAAACTGATTGTCTTTCTAGGTTAGAAGAACTCAAATTTATATAGAATTATTCCCGGTCCAAAAAGGAGAACAATAAGACACTGCTTTCCAAGAATCAGAAAGTAAGTTCTTTGTTCCTTTTTCCTAGAAAATAAGATTGTGAGTTCTGGTTAAATATGAACACTCTATGGACCACCAAATTAATCACTGAGGTTTCTTATTATGAAAATAATTTCAAATAATTAATTTAAACTATTCTTACCATAATAATTACAATTCATTTCACTATACATTCGTAATGACGCTCCTCTATATATATTTCAGAGTTTTTCATTAAAAACTTATGTAATCTCCATGTTAAAATCTAGATACTAATCAATTAATTAAATTATTCACAAATTAATTTCAAATATTAATTTACTTTATAGAACTGCTTAACTTATTTAATGTTTCGGATTCATAAATACACTTGTAAGATTTGAAACGATGAAAACTTTCAAACATCTCAAAAAGGCATATTATCAATCTCTATATCGAGACATGAATTCCATCAATTAACTTATTATTTCACCAATATATATTATTGTCATCTAATCTACCAGATATATTGACTCCTATAAGAATCTCACATTTTAATAAATCAAAACCATAATTAACATATATAATCATACTAGTTATATCACGATTAAGAATATAAGTACATTTAACAATTTAGAGAATATGCATGTCTATCAATCTAAACAACTATCTCGACTCGATCTCGTTCAATATATACAAAATGCACTAAAAGAAGAAGTTGAAACTAAACTATTCTCATAATCAAGATAAATTACGTATAATCTTGTGCTACAAGAAAATCCAATTTTTTATCTTAGATTGTGAAAAAAAAACTTTATATTTATAAGAACCAATAATTTAATCATTGTGTATACGCTAAAACTCTATACACTAAACCATCTACTATATAAGTAAAGAGACATCATAAATGAATATATGATCTATTAAAACTTAATATATAATGATTCTATAATAAATATTATATCTAAACATATGGTTAATAATAAATATCACAACATCAACTTGTTCAGTTTTATACATGTTTAGGTGTCTAATTATGCACACTTAACATTGGATGAATATAAATTTCAACTAAGACCAAATTAAATGACATACTTTTGTATTATTCCTTTGCAGTATTCCCAATTGTAGTGATGCGAGTAGATATAAAACATGGACTAGCTAGTGGGTAATGGGACTACCTTTTGCGACCTCAATGGATGCACAACAAATTATCATAGACTTATTTGTTGTGAGGATTATAAGGATGACCTAACTTTTTTAAACATCCCAGACTCTTTCCGTTGTTGCATCCTGACTAGTGAGATTTGCTAACTTTTTAGAGGAGATGGTCCACTTATAAGATTTGTTCAGTTCTTCCTTAACGCAGACCAAGTTCCTCTCTCTAGAGACATGACCAACTTCAACTAAATTTGTTTTAGGTTATCCTTAAGTTCCAGCTGCAACCTACTAGCTTCATTCTTTTGTACAGAATTAGATTAGGGATTCTCTTTAGCGTCTTCTTGAGATCGCAGTTTTCAACATCTAGAGATGCAAATCTTTCTTTACTTTCAGAGATCAGAGTATCCAGAGCAATTTTCTCATTTTGATAGATGTTTGGATTGTATTTAAAAAGTCCATCTAAGCAGTCAATTCATAAAGTGAATCAATCAGATAGAACACTACCTAAATTTTTTTAATTTCTTAATGGAGTAGACGTTCATATATTGTTTAATATCAAGAAGCGCTACCCCGTCATCTCCATCATCAATTGATTTGGCATAAGAGTATCCAAAGAGTCAAAAACAACTTTATCAACCTTTACTATAATTTTATGAAAGCATCCTTGACCTTGGTGCTTAGGTTCATCAGAGTTACTCGATATGTCTCCCCATGCAGCAAGAGATCTTTTGACAACATAGTTACTTCCAACTCTCCTTTTTAATTTGTTAGGGACCTTGTTCCTTCATTTTTCTTTATCACCTCCAGGTTAAAATCTTTGTACTTCATCTTATACATAGGAAAATATATGATGTAATTCCCTAGTTTCCCACACTTGTGACACAAATCATTTTCAAGCTTCCATTTTTCATATTCTCATCATTTTTTTTCTCAAAACTTTGTGAAATATTCAAGCAAAGTATGCCATGTCTTCATCTTCTAAACTAAGTTCACCTTGGGAATCCTTGAGAGTCAAGGTCTTTTCCTTCTTATGATCTTTTTGGGAGTGATCTTTTTTTTTGTTTAGCTTGTGGATTTTCAAGTTTCGATCAACGCATACATGGTAAGACTCTTCACATCCCTAGATTCTATAATGCCATCAACTTTGCCTTCCCAGGACTTGGAATGGATCTTGAGAATCTTTCATACCTGCTTTGATTGGATAAATAGTCCCACCTGGACAATTTGACTCATTAGTAATTGAGGTGAACCTGGTATTCATATCCTGGATGGTTTCCTTCATACTAAATTTCTCATATTGGGGTGGTAAGCATATCTATTTTAGACCCTTTCTTTCACATGACTTGTTCCTTCATGAGCCGTTTTAAAACATTCCAGATCTCCTTGGCATACTCACAAGTTAAAATTCGGTTGTATTCATTTGACCCTATGCCACATACCAGGATTCGAGTTAATATCTCAAAAGGTCACTCAATTTTAGAAAATTGTCTAACAAAGTCATTAAACTATACTTTGTATCAATAAAATCACTTATCTTAAACTTTTATATCAATAAATCACTCAATTGACATAACAAAATAAATTATTTTTATGTCAGATACATTACGATTAAAATTATAAAGAAATAGCTCAAAATTACTATTTCATTATTAAATAAAATAATAAAGATGAATGACAATTTTGAAATATTAAAATACAAATTTAACTTTCAAATACTTGTTTTCACTTTAAATTTAAATACATCTTTTTGAAAAAATTCTCGCTTACTAATACTTCTCTGTAGGAATTAAAGATACTCGAACAAAACACACTGCATCACAGTTGCTTTAAATTTTTCTCTCATTTAGTCCATCAAACGTCTCAGACTTTGTACGTGTACTAATGGCAATGTGAATACAAGAAAAATAATTAAAATTATTGTTTTCATCTCATAGTGAGTAATTGGTTTGGGGTTCTCATTGACAATGATGACGAAGAAAAAAAAAATTATGAAAGAATATATTGTCATTTATCTTTTGAATAGTAATTTTAAGGTATTTATTTATTATTCTAGTTAAGATCATGATATAATAATTTATTTTTTATGTTAATTTTATTTTTATAATGATAAATTTAGTTGAGTGATTTATTGATAATTTTTTTTAATTGAGTGATTTTATTGGTACAAAACAAAGTTTAATAACTTAATTACTTGTTAGATTAATTCATAAATTGAGTACCTTTTTAAGATATTAACTCTTTGTTTTCCTTATACTTTTTTGCTATCTTTTTCCTATGAACCTTATTATACTCCTTCAGAGACTTAGAAACAAGTAAAGTTATGTTTCCTTCCTTTACTTCATTCATAGGAACATGAGGTCCATCCCAAATGATGTACAGAAGTTCTCAATCTTCAGCCATGATAAAATCATGCAATCTAGTCTTTCTCTAACAATAGTACTACTGGCCATTGATTTGGGGGTCTGGTGGCAGAATGTGTTTCTTTTATGTTTTGTGGAGCACTCATTTGGGAATGATCCTCTCTAGGTATTGTCGATATTGAGATTTCAAGCTCTAATACAAATTATTGGCTTATATGAATCCACCACAAGTCAAGGGACAAATAGTGATAAGAACAGTAAAGTTGAACATAGAGATTAAGAATGTTTACATGGAAATCTTTTTTGCTTAAGCGAGAAGAAAATTACAACGAGTTACACAAGATTTCTCAACAACATTACTAAAACTTCATTTAACATATGAATACAACCTTCGGTAATCACCAATGATTAAACTCTTGACCCCACACCTTGTAACACTTCTATTACAAGACTCAAAAAAATAACTTTATTACGCACTATATTAACTCAAAAAAATAACTTTATTATCCACTAAATTAACTATCTCCAGTTAAACACACACCACAACTAACTCTAGCCATGAGCTTGACTTTACAGATATTACAAATTGAAATGATCTATGTTCCTTTATAGAATGCAAATAGATTTTACAATGTCTTAGCACAAGCCACAACTCTCAACATACAACTCCAGACTTTCTGTAAATTAGTCGATCAGGTCCCTTGATGTTCATATAAGCTTGTTCTTTCATGATAGAATATCTTTTGCTTTGAATATTCTTGTTATGACAGAACTAGGTTGTTTCTTGTAGAAATGTCTAATATAGGATGGACAAAAACAACCTAGTAAACTTTAATTGGCTGAGAGCTCTGCGCCTAAGCTGTCGTGCCCACCTACTACAAAAGGAATGGCAACTTTACAGATGTGCTCCCTTGACTCGGTCTGGACAAGTACCACTCGAGGAATAAGATCCCTCTACCATATTCCATAGTTTGTTTATTCATTAAAATAACAGAATATAACATTCTCTATCATATTATTGTTTTCATCTGGTGGTCCTGGTGGGTCGTCTCGTCTTGGGGGTGGTGTTTCCATGCTCCGGTGTGTTGATGTGGCCATGTTCTTGGAGGGGGTCTATCTTCTAGAGCTACAGACATTTATTTCAATGAGAAACATAAAAATACTTGCACTAAGCATAACTATGATTAGTTTCTAATTTTGGTCAATTAATTTTTACTTTTGTAGGACTGTTTTGAACGGCCAATATGTAGTTCTCCAGATGCTTGGTTTGATGTGGTGAAGCGTGTGACCGATGATAACAACAAGATACAAAAGTGAGTATTGGAAACTTGTTTCAATTCATAATTTACTTTAACTATCTCTAACGTGTCCCAATTATTTTTTATAAATGGAAAAAGGTTAAAAATATTCTTAAACTATCCAAAATAGCTTATATATTCTTAAACTATATTTTGGTTCAAAACTACTATTCCCGTCAAACTATTGGGTCAAAAGTATATTTCTTATTAACGGAAGTTGCTAAATGCCACGTGGATGCCACATTGCATGTCAATTACTAATTACTTTTTTTTCACTACCAAATAGACTAAATCCCTAAATCATAATTACTCTCACCCCCCCCCCCCCCCCACCTCCACCTCATTTCATTAATTTTCGAGAAACAATTTCACCCCTTCAAGTATGTTATTGAATAGGTAAACTTTATCACCGGTAACATGAAAGCATTAAGCAATAGAACACCAACAATCGTAGCTTCATAAATTAATTTGCAAATGAGGACATTAACAGTGGAAGAAAATTTTTGAACTTCCATACAGAACATGTTGAGCACAAAACACACTACTCCAAATACAAAACACCCACTAGCTTACTGTTTGTTAAAAACCAGCAGAGTTGGTCAATAGCTGGAAATAAACTAAGTAAAGAACTAATGAAGAAATAGAGAAACTAGAAATAACTTCACAAAAACTGAAAATAAACTTCACAAAAACTGGACATAAACTAAGAACTAATGACGAAACGCATTACCGAACATTAAGTAAAAACTGAAAATAAACATCTGAAAAAAAACGCAACTTCAATGAGGGGGAAGGGGTGAAATAGTTCTTGAAAATAATGAAATGAGGGAAAAAAAAAGTAATGAGTATTTAGGGATTTAGTCTATGTGGTAGTGGGAAAAAAGATTAATTAGTATTGGTATTCAATATGACATTCACATGACATTTCGCAACTTTCTTTAATAAGAGGGGTAGATTTGAACAAATAGTTTGACGGAAAGAGTGGTTTTGAGTCGAAATATAATTTAAGGGTAAATATGAGCTATTTGGGAGCCTTTTCCTTTATAAAAGACATGTATTTTAGAGGTAAAGTACGTACTTAAATACTTTTTTTTTCATTTTCTCAATCAAAAGAAACTCAAATTGTGCAGGCGGACGAAAAATGTGTCTAGGTGCCTCAACTTGGGATCATATAATTATCTTGGTTTTGCTGCATTTGATGAATATTGTTCTCCTCGGACAATTGAGTGTTTGAAAATTTTTTCCGCAAGCACTTGTAGTAGCCGAGTTGATGGAGGTAGGCAAGTTTCTCATGTGAATCTTTTTAGAGTAGGGAGGGGAACCTTCTTCATAAAGGTCATTATTTGCTAAAACAGGAACCACAATAATACATACTGAATTAGAGGAGCATGTGGCTAAATTTGTTGGAAAACCAGCTGCTATTGTTTTTGGCATGGGTTACGTAACAAACTCAGCTGTGCTTCCTGTCTTGATAGGAGAGGTACATAGCCGTTACTATCTGTATCATTGTGTTTAAGTTATCATTTTCATTTTTGTAGCTTCAAATAGCTAAGGTCATTGCAGGGAGGTTTGATTATTAGTGATTCTCTAAATCACAGCTCTATTGTCAATGGAGCTAGAGGATCTGGAGCGACTATTTGTGTTTTTCAACATAATAGTAAGTTTTTAAGAATGTACTGTCCTTTCTCCTTGTTAGTACAAATATGATTTGGAAAAGAAGGTATAATTTCTCATTCCCTTCTTTCTCTAGAACCATCGCATTTGGAGAGAGTTTTACGAGAGAACATTGCTGAGGGACAGGGCCGAAATCATAGACGGTGGACTAAGATAATTGTTGTGGTGGAAGGCATATATAGCATGGAAGGGGAGCTTTGCAAGCTTTCAGAGATTGTTGCCATATGCAAGAAGTACAAGGTACTTAATTACTTCTTTGAAACTATTTTCATCTTAATTGATTTTCCTTAAGAACAAGAAGAACAACTTCAACTTCTTATTAATACACTAACCATCTTTCACTTTAGGGTTTCATTATCAGAAAGAAAGACTATATTTCTATTACATACATTTTTGGATTTGTTATATAAATATAACGTATTTCTCATGCGTCTTTGATCTTCTTGACGCAGGCATATGTATATGTGGACGAGGCTCACAGCATTGGAGCAGTTGGTAAAACAGGAAAGGGGGTATGTGAGCTATTGGGAATTGATACTGCAAATGTCGATATTATGATGGGAACTTTCACTAAGGCATTTGGATCCTGTGGGGGTTATATTGCAGGATCCAAGGTAGGCTACTAAACTAGCTTTATATATCATTACTAGTTTGATGCAAATGATTCAAGAAAAACAAAATATAATGATTTATTTAATCGTATGATTATCTACTTAAATTACATCATGAAATTGAACATGTAACCTAGCTGTGCTATTTTGGAGTGTCAACAGATTTATCATGGCTATACTATTTTATATTATCATCTTTTCATTCTACTCTTAATTAATAATAATTACCCAATTAAAGCAACATTAATATACCCAGTGTATGGGGTTTGTAGAAGGGAAAGTTTACTTAGCAGACCTTACTTCTACCTTAGAGCTGGTTGTTTCGATAGCTCCGTAGATCAAGTCAAAAACGGACTAAAAAAAGTAAGAAAATACAAGAGATACTAAACGACATATATAGCAGCAGAACAATAACACAACAAAATAATACTACCTTCGAACTACAACCATAGCTTTATGATGTTCTACCCTAGTTTGTGTCCTCCACACCTTCATATATATATCTATCTACTTTGCACTCCGGTAAAGGATCATAATGGACTTAGAACAATATCATGTTCGAAACTGACAATAAACCATTAAAAAGTGGAAACTTATTTACTACGTACTTCTATTGTAATTTACCTTCCACTTTTGAGATTTTTGTTTGGTAGATGGCTGTAACATTAAGATGACAATGTCAGGAAGTCATTGAATATTTGAAGTATACTTGTCCTGCGCATGTATATGCAATATCCATATCACCTCCAGCTGCTCAACAAATCATTTCTGCTATTAAG
The DNA here is from genome assembly GCF_036512215.1 of Solanum lycopersicum. Classification (NCBI taxonomy): domain Eukaryota; kingdom Viridiplantae; phylum Streptophyta; class Magnoliopsida; order Solanales; family Solanaceae; genus Solanum; species Solanum lycopersicum. Next base: position 22,275,149 of record NC_090805.1, read on the forward strand.
GTTTTGCTTGGTGAAGATGGTTCAAAAAGAGGTAAAAAGTTTTTTCTTGTAATTCTATGTTCCTTTCAGATTCTGACTACTCGTAAACCATTATTGAATTCATTTTTATAGGAGCTCAAAAAATAGCACGCCTACGTGAAAATAGCAACTTCTTCCGGTCTGAACTGCAGAAGATGGGGTTTGATGTTCTGGGTGACTATGATTCACCTGTGATGCCCATAATGCTCTATAATATTGCAAAATTACCAGCTTTTTCACGAGAGTGTCTGAAACAGAATGTACAGTTTCTTCTCTTTATCCTTATCTACCTTTATGTGAAAAGAACATGATCCGACTTGTATCTATCTGATCTCTTAAGACTCAATGCATGGTCTGTTACTTTAGGTAGCCGTTGTGGTAGTTGCTTTTCCAGCCACCCCTTTACTTTTGGCCAGAGCACGCATATGTATTTCTGCTGCCCACTCAAAGGAAGATCTAATCAAAGCATTGGAGGTTAGAGCTTGCTCTTCAATTTCTTTTCCTTCTCTTAAGCGCTATACCCTCGTTAATTATCATGAACTTCAAATTCATACACATGCATGCTTTTCACTCGAATTTTTTTCTACTCCATTTTCTTCTTTTACTATCAACTTAATGCATCACATACTGACAAGTTAGAGGAGCTAATGGAACTTGACTTACTTCTTACTTAAGAGAAACCGGGATGTTACCAATATGGGTTGAATTCATTTGTTAATTTGACATTTACCATTAATGGTTGATAATAATTGTTACCTTGTAGACTCAATGGGCTGGGTACAATTGGATCCATAAATTCTGGCTTTGATCTGCCTCTACATTCATTTGAACTTTTGTACACCATATTAGGATAAGTTGGTCATTTTTCAGTTTTTCAGCAGAAAGATATGTCACGCATACATTTCTGCCATCTATGTGGGCGTTTGAACATTAAAATTGTGAAATTTGGAAAAAAATAAAATTGATAATTATTGTATTTTCCATTTGGGCATGCATACAAATTGAAGTTGTTTATGAATTTTTATTAGTGATTTGACGTGAAAACAGTTTATTGAATTTTGAAGAATTGTAACAGTTCTATGTCCAACCACTTTTTTTGGAATAATATTCTGCAAATAGGTGAAAAATATCCACGGCCAAACATAAACTTAAATGCTAGACTTGATATATTTTTCACCTTTTCCCAAATCCATCCTAGGGTGGTGGATGGGTTTTGAGAAACTACATCGTGAATAATAACGACCTGGTCATATATAATCTCCGTGAGGGAAAAAAAAGAATACTGAAACACTGAGATGGCTTGCTTTATGTTATGTTTACGTATTTCCAACTCATACAATAATCATATTAGGGGCAAATGTGTAGTGGTGTCGCAATTATTTATTCTTGCGAGAATATTGTCTCATTGGCCAATGTAGTAATATCTTACGAGAAAGAAAAGCAATGTAGATGTTGACTAGTTACTGACAAGTCGTTGCTTTGTCCAGGTTATCGGCAGAGTTGGTGATTTATTGGGTATAAAATACTTGTCTACTACCCAGTGGAGATTAAAACATTAGGTGATTCATTTCATCTGTTGTAACTTTGGTGGACAAAATTACTTGGTACCTCGTTACTCCTGACGGAAGTGAATAGTGATAGCTCCATACCTGGAGGTTAAACTTCACAGTAAGAGAAGAGAGGAAGAAGAAATGATCACATTGATTGAATCGTCATACTTGTCACATTGAACCTATAAACATTATGTATTTATGCTAGTCAATATGACTCAGGAACCAACTAATGCCAACTACACATATTTCTAACTAACTATATCTCATTAGTTAACTAACTCAACCATATAGCTTGCTTAACCGTTTACATTAGTTAATACTCATCCTCAAGCTTATGGTTGAAACACATTTGTCATTCCAAGTCTACTCATCAGAAAGTTATTTGTGCCGTTCCCAAACCTTTAGTCAATAATTAGCTAGTTGATGTGTTTGGTTTTCAACAATCCTTGACAAGTTCTCTCTTATAAAGTGGCAATCAATGTCTCTGTGTTTAGTTATCTCATGAAAGATTAGATTAGCAGCTATTTGAATGGTTGCCTTATTGTCATGCATCATATGCACATGAAGATTAACACTAACTCCTAGCTCTTTGTATAAGCCTAATAACCAAGTTATCGATCTCAGCAGCACAAGTAGCCATGCTTCTGAATCTGCCTCAGGTGCACTTCTTGACACTTTTTCTCTCTTCTTAGATTTCCAAGACACTAAAGCACCTCCAAACTTCACTAAATATGATATGGTTGACCACCTGGATTCCACACATGATCCTCAGTTAGTTACAGTAGACAGTAAGTTTTGTAGTTTGTTTAGCTGACATTTATAGTCTTGAGGCATTGTAACAACTCGGATCCGAAAGAGTGTAAGATAATTGATTTCAAGAATATGCAGGTTCCACCCACGGAGGTGAACTTTTACACCACAAACTCGAGGAAGGAAAAATTCCAGATTTTCAAAAGTTGTAGGTGCTACTGACGGAGGTCACCACGGATCGTCAGTGTACTCAAGGCCAGTCAGTTAGCTCCGTCGATGGGTCAACCAACTTTTAGTTTTAGAAACCAGATTTCAGCTCCCAGATAGCGAAACAACGACTGATAGGATAGACTATTATTCGACTCACGACCCATCAATCAGCTTTGTTGATGGGACAATAGACTTTTAGTTTCAGAAAGCCAGATTTCAGCCCTCTAACTGCCAAACAAGGACTGACAGGACGGGCTATCAGTCGCTTATGACCTGTCATTCAACTTTATCGATGGGCAGCCAAATTTTATTTAGGGGTAATTGGGTCTTTTTCCTAATTATTTTATCCCTAAACTACTTTGTTTTGAAAATTTTTAGCCTATTATTCTAGTAAGATTTTACCCTAAACCATTATTCTATAGAGTTCACAAAACTTAGAAAAAAAGAGGATAAAGAGGCGACACAAAACCCTTCCAAAAGTGCAACAAGTTTTCTTTAGTTCCGGCCCCAAAATTGCATTATTTTCCATGAATTTTGTCACCAGATTTGTGGAATTTCACTGGTAGATTCCTTTCATCCATAGGTCCCTAGAATTCAGTTAGATTCTTGATTCGTTATATCTCTCTTAGACCTAGGGTTCTAAAACCTTAAATAGTAGTTTTGATTTAGCTATTAGAGTATTCCTAAGCAGATAATTATGTTTTCATGGAATCATTGCCTAGTTCTTTGCATAACACTCAGAACCCTACTTGTGTAGATTCTTTTAGTTAATAAATTACACATTCTAGGTCATTTAAACATGTATACATGCTTTAATTTTTCGAATGTCACATTATCAATATATAATTGTTGCATTCTCATATTTGCATATCAGTATTTTGAGCTATTCAATATTTCAATCATAATGTATCATATACATATTCATTTGGGAGTAGTCTTAGCACCAAGTTGGACTAGGGTTCAGCGTACCCTCAAAGTGTCAAAATGATGTGCCCCCTAGGTTTACAAGTCCCCTCTGTGGGCATCAGTTTTAATGATCACGTCATTCATGCCTTTATACCTCTGGCAAGGTATATCGGGTCCTCTTGATGAGGCGTATACATGAGACTCCATGTTTAGTTCATATGGTTTTATGTCGTTCAATATTAGCTCCCATAGTCAGACTCTTGTGCATTTGACCTGGTTTCTAATTATACTTTAGTATTCAGTCTCAGCATGTTATGTACTTTTTTATTGCATGCAGTTTAGTTCTTTTTAGTGTATCTCAATATTTACATTCATGTTAAGATTATGTTATTGCTAACTTATGCTTTGTTCACCTAATACGTTTTTTTTCATATTTTATCCTATCCTGCATGCACAATGCCTTCCAAGTACTGACACATACTCTACACTACATATTTTCATGATGTAAGTTCAAGTCCTCAAGATCTTGATCACGCGTAGATCGGTTCCCAATCAACATTCAACAGCTTCTGTGATGAGTCCTCATACTTTGAGGATAATAAACATATTTTCCGATTTTGTCTTTCATTTTAGTTTCAATTTTGCTAGGGTTACTTGGGACATGTCCCAACAACTCTAGTTAGTTAGAGACTTTTTAGGACATAGTTTAGATTCAATGTTAACTTTTGAGTGATTGTTCAATATCACTGAACTCTTAGACTTTTATATATATTAAAAATAGTATTGTGTATTCCCCATGATTCAACTATCTCATGATTTAGCTTCCACATCAATTTATCTTTTTATAGATTTTTTTAGTTTGCTTATGATATGTCGGGTATATCATGATCCTAGGCCCTATGTTTACGCTCACGGGGTAGCCTAGAGGCATGACAAACTTAGTATCAGAGCATTAGGTTTAAGAATCTTAGGATGTCTAAAATCCGCATTAAGTAGGGTTCTTTTCATGGGTGTGAAGGGCACCATATCTAATGAGATGGAGACTTCAAAGTGTTTTAGGAAAACTTCACTTTCTTGCTACTCTTGTTGTGCGTAAGGTATGATTCAACTTCTCATTTCTAATTTGACGTTATGTGTTTCAGATCACTGGTACCATTCGAGTTTTTCCTCAGATGTTTATGCTTTGTTAAATCCAAGGGCTACTCTTACCTTTGTAACTCTCCTTATAGCAGTAATCTTACGTGTCAGTCTAGAATATCTTTCAAAACCCTTCTCAGTCTCTACCCAAGTTTGTGACCCAGTTATAACAAGATGGGTATACAAAATTGCCCTGTCACCAGTCTCTTTGATAGTCACCTTAGTAGATAATGTAGAGTTAGAAATTGCAGACTTTGATATCATTCTAGGCATGTATTGGTTACATCCCTAATGTGCCTCAATTGATTGTAAAACTAGGATCGTTCAACTCCAAAACAAGCTAATATTAGAATAGAAGGGTAGTATCTCAATGCCTATTGGTTGAATTATCTCTTACCTTAAGGCCATAAAGTTAATCTCTAAAGGGTATTGTGATGTAATTTAAGGAAACAGGGAAGGAATTAGAAAAATATGTTCATCGGCATGGTCGCTTAGGATTTAGTCATACACATCAGATGGTGGTGTGATAGTTCAGAATATATCAGAATTTCCATTGGTAGTGGAGGATAAAATAAAATATAGAGTGATCCTATACTGCTTCAGTTGGATGGTGTAGTCTATAAATAGAAAGTAGAGGCTTACTATTAAAGGGGTGATGCTCACTTATGTATTCCTAAGATGGATGAGTAGATGAAGCAACCTTGATTAGGCCGTATTTAGTTTATTAAGATATAGGAAAAAGTCCATCTTGTTAAAAATAAACTTAAGACAGAAGTCCTATGCAGATAAAGAAAAAAAGGAATGTAGAGTTTGGGATAGATGATTGGGTTTTCCAGAAAGTATCACCTATGAAGGGGGTGATGAGATTTGACAAGTTTGGAGTCAGTCCGTAGAGGGAGCTACATGGGAAGCAGAAGCAACCATAAAGGCCAAGTATCCTCATCGCTTTGCTTCCAATTTTATTTCAGCTGGAGACAACAGTTCCTCTCCAGTCTTTCAGTTTACTCATGTGTAAATTCTGTATTAGTACCTTGTTCCTTAAGCTGTTCTTGCATTTTCACCATATTTTCATGTTCTTTGAATTCAGTTCAGTCAGATATCGATCTCTAGTACTTAGTAGTAGGGACTGCAGCTTCGTCCCTCCATACCAAGCTAGTTAAGTCTTCATTGGAGGACGAATATTCCCAAAGGGAGATATTGTAACACCCCAGACTCAAGGAAGGAAAAATTCCATATTTTTTTGATGTTATAGGTGCCACTGAAGACGGCCACCTACATACCATCAGTTGACTCACGACTCGTCAGTCAACTCTATCGATTGGCGAATAACCTTTTAACTTCATAACATAGATTTTAGTCCTTTGACAACTGAACGATGATTGAAAGGATGGACCATTAGTCAACTCACAGCTTGTTAGTCACCTCCATCGATGGTTTAGTTTACTTTTCATTTCAAAACCCATATTTCATCTCTCTAACAGCCAAACGATGACTGGCAGGACGGATGATCAGTCAACTGACAGCCCGTTAGCCAGCTTTGTCGATGGGCCAATCGACTTTTTATATCGAGGTAGTTGAGTCTCTTTCCTAATTATTTCATACCTAAACTACTTAATTTCTTGAGTTTTAGACTATTATTCTAGTCAAATTTTACCCTAAACCATTATACTCTAGAATTCACAAAGTTTAGAACAAAAGAGGAGAAAGAGGCGTCTCAAAACATATCCAAGAATGCGACAATATTTCTTAATTTCTAGCCCTAAAATTAAAATATTTCTCCATGAATTTTATCACCAAGCATGAGGGATTTCACTGGTGGAGTACTTTGATCCATTAGGTCCTTTGAATTTAGTCAGATTCTTGGTTCACTATATCTTGCTTAGATTTAGGTTTCTAAAACCATAGATAGTAGTTGTGATTTAGCTGTTAGAGTATTCCTAATAAGATTATCATGTTTTCGTGGAATATTTTTTTAGTTCTTTGCACGAAACTCAGATCCCTCGTTGTGTGGATTATCTTAGTTTATGGATTACACTTGCTAAGTCAGTAAAACATATATACATTCTTTAGTTTGAATGTCACATTATTAGTATATAATTGTTCCATTCTCAGATTTGTATGTCAGTTTTTTGAGATATTCTATATTTCATATATAATGTATCATATGTTAAGTTTGAAGTAGACTTAGCACCAAGTTGGACTAGGGTTCAACGGAACTCATAGTCCTAGAACTACCCCACTACGGGTATCGGTTTTAATGATCACACCATTCATTCCTTTATACCCCTAGCTAGGTATATGTGGTCTTATTAATATGACGTATACATCAGACTCCTTGTTTAGCTCACGTTATTTTATGTCGGTCAATAGTAGCTCCCATAGTTAGAGTCTAGTGTATTTGATCAGGTTTCCAGTTATACTTTAATATTCAGTCTTAGCATGTTATGTACATGGTCATTAGCTCAGTTCTTTTTAGTATATGTTAGTATTTTTTCATGTTTAGATCATGTCATTGCTTTGTTATGCTTTGTTCAACTTATATGTTTTGTTTTTTATCCTATCCTGCATGCTAAGTACCTTCCAAGTAACAATGTATACTTTGTGCTACATCTTTTCATAATGTAGGTTTAGGTCCTCAACATATAGATAACGTGTTTCCCGATTCATATTGAGTAGATTCAATGGTGATTTCTCATACTTCAAGGACAATAGACATATTTTCAGATTTAGTCTTTTATTTCAATTTCAATTTTCTAGGGTTAGCTGGGACATGCCCCAAGAAATATATATATACATATGTGTGTGTGTGTGTGTGTGTGTTTGTGTGTGTGTTTGTGTGTGTGTGTTTGTGTGTGTGTGTGTATATATATATACACACACACACATATATATATATATAGACTAGTATTTGGTATTCCCTATTATTCAGTTATCTCATGCTTTAGCTTCCGCATAAGCTTATCTTTTCATAGATTTGTTCAGTTTGCTTATGATATACCAACTCATGGTTAGATTGGGGTCACTCGTGATCGTAGGTCATATATTTATGCCCAGGGGTAGCCTCAGGGCGTGTCACCAACCATGGTAAGTGTCTAGAACTACAGATCGTAGAGTGGTTAGTGGACATGTCACCCCTAGGATCCTCAATGTCCATGAACCACGATCTGATCAATAGGCTGTCGGTCAGACCACGGTCCATGAATAGGTGTAATTAGGTCAAGGGCCCCAAAAATAAGTTTCTAATCACTCACAACGGTCGTTCATGCAGGTTGACCCATCGTCCAATCATGGTCCCCCGGTCGTGGTCGCAAGTGGTGGTTCGATAGTTAAGTTTAGAGGTAGTTGGTCTTTTCCTGATTATTTTTTCTCTATACTATGTCATTTAATCTTTCACTAAGACCGATATATAAGTGATTCAAACCCCAAATTAGTTCATTAACTTCATTCTCTCCAAATTTACCAAAAAGAAGAACTCTCACATATTTCTCTCTAGAAAGCTTGAAGAACAAGGATTCAACATAGAGTTTCAAGCCAAGTATCAATTCCTCCATTGAAGATTAGCAATCGACTTCAAGGTATGATAGTTTTCACCCATGGATTCCTTCCATTCATGGAGTTTCCAAAGTCCTCTATTTTAAAAGTTAGAAATTTCCAAATTGAGTTAGGGTTTCTTCAATTGTCATGAGTTCTATTAATTATTTATTTAAATGATTAACTTAGGATCTCTTATGAATGAAAATTGATGAACTAATATGATTTTAGGATGATTTAACTATGAATCTATCTACCCTCATGTATTCCAAGTCATGTGTATATGATGTGGGATTTTGATTATAAAGGAAGAGTTTTATGAAATTAAGCATGTGTTGAAAGAATTGTGTGACTTGATGATGAAATCCATATCAAACCCATGTTTCCGAAATATTGATAATTTAAAGTGGGTTTTGATCCTTGAAAGGCAAATTATTGAATGATGCATGTTCTTAGGAAATCTATGAAATATATTAAGGATTCTTTGAGAGTAAAATATCAATGATGTTGTTATTGTTGTTGTGTTATTAAAAGAATTTCTCATAAACGCATAAAAGAATGATTATGAAAGGTTTTCTCACATATTAAGGATTGTAAGGTTGAAAGGTCTTCTCTCAACTAATTGAATCAAAGATTCAGATTATCCTAATGAACCCTAGCTTGTATAACTTTCCATGGATAATGAATTATCTTTGATTGACAAGATGACGATCCCTTCTATGGATAATAAGAACAAGTAAGAAATGACTATTGAATGGAATTTATGCTTAGCACCGATAGGATCTGGGAGATGGAAGCTCTCCCATTAGTAGAGGTCGAGTTTCTAGAAGCAATCTCCTCATCCCTTACCTATTGTGCCTCCATAAGATGATTGTCTAAATAGCATAAGCTAGTGGATCCACCTAAGCGAGAAGTTCATGGTCCTTAGCTTGCAAGTAGAAAAACCCTTTTATGTGTGGGAGACATCAACAAATCATCTTATAACTCACATGGTCTATAGGTTGGTTAAGGATACTTCCCACATTAATAATGAACTAAGGTTACTACAAGAAGTATCTCATATGTGTTCAAAGGTTTCAAATGATGTTAGCTTGCATTAACCATGTTTTATGACTTGTGTTTTCTAACCCTTTTATATCATGTTTTAGCTTGTTCAATTGCATCTCATGAAATTTTCACTTTTGACATGATTTAAATGTTTTATACCTACGTTTTCCCAAAAGTACGGTCCGATAGTCATGTTTTTCAGTTTTATTATGCTCCTATATTATCCTCTAGACGCAGACACGAAACCTAGGATCACAAATTGTCCCAAGCTAACCCTGTTGGCATGATCATGAGCATACAAAAGATAATAAACTGATTGCAAAACCTAAATCATAATTTAAAATATAAAGATGGGAAATACCCATATTCTAAAACATAGATATTTGAAAACTGATGAGTTTAATACAAAGAAAATATTAACTCAATACTAAGCTGAAACTATCTATATTTGAAAATAGCTTTTAACTGATTAGAAAAAATGGTATAGGTCCCAACTAAGTCTAGCAAAACTGAAACTAAACAACTAAATATTGAAAAGAAACTTATGGCTATTGGTCTCAAGGAATGAGGACTCACCACTGATTCTGCGTAACTGGAGATCAAGAATCGATCTAACCGTGATATGGATGCTGAGTACGAGAAACTACATCACGAGAAGCTGTAGCACACGTATGCGTCAATACTTGAAAGACACTAAGCATGTAGGATAGAATAAAGCTGAAATAAGACATGACTAAAAAAGCACAAAAGAAAGTATAATATTCTGAACATGAGATACTGAATTGTGAGCTAACTTGATGTAATGACCAAATTTATAACATGCTGAGACTGAATACTAACTGAATGTAAATATGGTCAACGTAATAGAGTCTGTCTGAACTGTGGGAGCTACTAATAACCGATAATAAAACCATATGAGCGAAATGTGGATTTTGATGTATACTCCCCATCGAGAGGACCCAAATATAGCCTTCTAGAGGTATAAAGACATGATGGTGTTATCATAAACTGATGCCCACAAGGGGGACTTAAAACGTACTTGGCTAGCAGTTCTGGGACTATTTGGTACGTTGAACCCTAGTCCAACTCAGTATTATGATACTCCCAATGAATTAAGTGATTAACACATCATGACTAAATTTCTGTAAATACTAGATAGATCAAAACTGAACATGCAAGCTCAGAATAAAACAATAATTTTGATAACGATGGAATAAGAATTGAGGCATGTATAACTAGATAACCGAAATATCTGACCTATCATGTGCAATTCAAGAACTAAGAAATACATAGCTAGTGTTCTGAAATTTCTGAATAATCTGACTAACAACATGGTCATCTGATTTGGAACATAACATTAACTAATTCATGGTAATGTGCTGAAGTTCTAGAAACTCTAAGTCTAGTCATGATATGGGAATCAAGAAACTAACTAAAACTAGTTATCTAAATGAGTGAAAGGAATCCACTAGTGAAATCCCACATGCATGGTGATGAAATCCACAGAGAAACCTTTGGGTTTCTGGGATGGAACTGATGCAACCTTTTTGCGTTCTTGAACTAGGGTTCTTGACCTTTTTCTCCTTTTCTGCTTCTAATTTTTAAAGTTTTGATTAATGATTTGACATAGATAAGTTTTATTTATATTTCTAGGCTTAAAATGACTAAAATCTCATGATTTATGGTCAAAACGACGTATTATAGGGGTTAAGAAAAGTAGGAAAAGACCAAAGACTAGTGAGTTATATGCTGTCATAGCAATCGAAGTCATGGACTAACGGTCTGTCGTTCAATCGACGGTCCATCATTTGGGTACGCTTGACAGACCTTTACTAAAATAGGTATAATTTTTTACTCGGAGGTTTGATTTTATCAAACTCGGTGGCTCTTGAAAGATGATTCAATTATATATCATATTATAGGTCATAGTACACCTAATTCATTTTGTGCTAAGAGTTATGACCATTTGAAGTTGATCAAGAATATTTTCACCCTAATTGGCTGTTAATCTTCACCTACAGTCGAGCCTACGATCCATAGATCCATTTATGGACCGTATTGGTCAATCGTGGTTCATGTCAAAGACTGGGTAAATGGGGTCTGATCCACAAACACAAACTACGAACAATTGTTTGACTTACGGATCGTAGCTTTGTTCGTCGATCGACACTTAGTCGATTTATTTTGGGCTGAGTTTTTGGGGATCTTCAGTTGAAAATGACTGATGCACAGTACAGTCTGTAGATCCGACTACGGTCCGTCGATGGTAAACATTGTTTGCACCTACAAATTTTGGAAAGTTGATTTTTGGTCTATTTTGGATACGGGGTGTTACATTATCTCACCCTTGGAAACATTTATTCTCGAATGAAGAATAAACTAGATAAAATAGAGGGAGAGAATTGCAATCCGTACTGCTAAATACTGAGGACTGAGTTTCAGGATGGATTAAGTTCCAAGAACATGCAAATCCGGTTAAAATTCAAGTATAAACAGAGGGAACATGATTCTAAGACAAAACTTACTCATGAATGACCGAAAAACTAAAGAAGAAATATTATCTTAAACTGGAGTTGAATCGGAAGGAAAGAGGCGAGGATACTTGACTTTCATGGTTGCTTCTACTTCACAAGTAGCTCCCTCTACAGACTGACTCCTCCACAAAACCTTGACTGAAGCGACTTTTTTATTTTTCAACCTTCTGAACTGATGGTCAAGAATCTCAATGGGTACATCCTCATAAGAAAGACAATCTTTCACAACCACACTTTCCAATGGCACTATAGAGGCGGGATCACCCACACACTTCATTAAAAGTGAGATGTGGAAGACCCGATGGAATGCTGCTAATTCTGCTGGCAACTCTAACTCATATGCCACATATCCCACCATTTTCAAGATATTGTAAGAGCCTACATATCTTGACTGAGCTTCTCTTTCTTTCCAAATCTCATCACCCTCTTTATAGGTGACACTTTCAAGAAAACTCAATCATCAACATGGAACTCTAGTTCCTTTCTCGTTACATCTGCATAAGATTTATGGTGACTCTGAGTGGTCTTAACTCTATTTGTAATGAGTTGCACTTTCTCCAAAGCATAAAGAACTGAATCTGGTCCTATCAAAGCTGTTTCACCTACTTCAAACCAACCAACAAGAGATCTATATCTACACCCATACAAAGCCTCATAAGGGGCCATTTGAATGCTGGAGTGGTAGCCATTGTTGTAAGAGAACTCAATCAGAGGAAGGTTATCATCCCAACTACCCTTGAAATCTATCACACAATCTCTCAAAATATCCACTAGGGTCTGAATTATACGCTTGCCTATCCATCTGTCTGCGGATGAAATGTTGTGCTAAGGTTAAACTGAGTACCAAGACCCTACTAAAATAACTTCCAGAAATGATAGGTAAACTGAGGACCTCTATCTAAGAGGATAGACAAAGGAATGCCATGCAACCTGAATATCTTACTAATGTAGAGCTTGACATAGTCCTCCGCCGAATCTATAGTCTGGACTGCCAAAAAGCGAGACGACTTACTTATCCTCTCAACTATCACCCAAATGGAATCATGCTGTCTGCGAGTACCAGTTAACCCTGTGATGAAATCCATATTGATTACTTCCCACTTTAAAGTAGAAATGTCGATCTCTTGAGTCATACCCCCTAGTTTCTAATGTTCTCCCTTTACTTGTCGGTGATTGGGCACTTACTCAAAAAATCTGCTATATCCCTTTTCATGCCATTCGACCAATAGACTTCCCGCAGATTGCAGTACATCTTAGTGGCACCTGAATGAATAAAATATCTGGATTTATTGGATTTTGCAAGAATATGCTGTCTCAACTCGCCCACATCAGGAACACACAGTCTACCCTGTTAGCGAAGTACACCATATCCCCTTTGAGAGAAAACCTTCACTCTCTAATTATAGACTGCACCTTTAAGTTCAAGCAAGATTGGATCACTGTCTTGCTTTTCCTTAACCTCCACTAGAAAAGAAGATTCTTCCCCATTCTGAACTGTTACACCACTGTCTGATATGCTCATACGGCGAACTCCCAAGCGAGCAAGCCTGTGAACACCTTCACTAGTTCCTTACTTTATTATTCAACATGGGCTACACTACCCATAGATTATCATCGAAGAGGATCTGCTACTACATTCGCCTTACCATGATGATAATTCACACTCATATCATAATCCTTAAGGAACTCAAGGCATATCCTCTGTAAGGAGGAATAGAAATAGGCTGGGTATCTTGAAGGATATCACTTCAAAAGTTGATTTCGCTTTTGAGAGGGACTCTGAGAAGATCTTTTGGAATCTTACAGACTACTAGATTTGACTCAAAAGTTAGGGTTTCAGAGCTAGAATCCTTAACCCAAACTAGATGATAGATATAAACCATAGAAATCATCTTTATGGCCTTAAGGTAAGAAATGAATCCACCCATAGGCGCTAAGATACTATCCTCCCACTCTAAGATTGGTTCATCTAAAAACTGAAAATGAACAATCCTAGTTCTACAATCAAATGAGGCATAACAGGAATATAACCAATCCATGCCTATAATGACGTCAAAGTCTACAATATTTAGCTCTACAAGATCTGCTGAGGTGACTTTTGAGAGACTATGACAGGGCATTTTCTGTATACCAATCTAGCTATAACTGGGTAACCAAGTAGATAGAGACTAAAAAAGGTTCTGAGATAGTTTCTGGACTAAAACTGAATTGTACTTATATGTAAGGAGATACAAAAAAAGAGTACCCCTTGGATATAACAATGCATAAAGATCCAGTTCAAAAACTCGTAACGTACCAGTGACTACATCAGGAGAACCTTTCTAATCTTGGCGAGCCTGAAGAGTATATAACCTATTCTTTTGTTGACCGCCACCTGTACCAGCTGAGTTATCCTGCTGAGTTGGGCGACTTGCTTGTGTTGCTGACGTTGTAGACTGAGTTCTACTATTACCACCTCTTTGACATTGTCTAGAAGGAAAATCCCTCAACCTATGACCAGACTGACCTCACCCAAAACATCCTTCCTTTCATGCGAGTCACTTTCCTGGATGGTTCTTACTACACTTAGGCAAGTGGGGTAAGTCTTGGGGCCTGAAACACTTCCCTGAGACTTAGAGCCTGGTGATATAACCTTCTAGTCATACCTATTCTTGGAGGATGGAATACTAGGTAATGAAGGGTATGGGACTGAAAACTTCTATTGACTCTAAGCTATTTACACTATTCGAATTCTATTGATAGTAGTCATAGTTACCATTCCCAGCCTTATTATTCTCCTTGGTCTGTTCCCTAAGTTTATTACCCTCAACCTCCTAAGCATGAGTCATAAGCCTAAATCTGTTCATATCTCCCAGTAGCATAGCATTTCTAAACTCAGTTTTCACCAAATCTGGCACTCCAACATAAACTTATTCATGTGAGCTTTGTAGTCAGAAAATATGTGAGAAGCATACCTGGAGATTTGGTTAAACTTGAGACCATACTCTTGGAACGTCATGTTACCATGCCTTAAGTTCATGAATTCCTGGGCCTTTGCTCCTATAAACTCTATTGGGAAAAACCTATCCAAAAACGTCTCAGCAAAGCAAGCCTAAGTAATAGAGCTGCATATGTGCCCCTATTTTTCTTCCACTGAGTATACTAGATATGAGCAACATCTTTCAGTTGGTATGATGACAACTCAACCCGATCATTTCCAGTGACCTGCATCACCTCAAAGAGCTTCTTAATCTCATCCAAGAAATTTTTGGGATCCTCAATAGTTTGCAATCATAAAAACATAGGCGGATTCATCCTAACAAAGTCACGAACCCTAGACGCTGTAGAATCACCATGTTCATTCACATGATCTTGAGCTCACTAATTGTTCGTGTTGGCGACACTCTGAGCCAACATCTGAATGTCATAGCCTCCCTCTCATTAGATGTGGTGCACTTCACACTCATGAAAATGACTCTACTTAGTGTGGATTTTCAGACATACTAGGACTCTTAAACCTAGAGCTTTGATACCAAGTTTTTCAAGCCCCGATAATACCCCCGAGATGCATACATGGGACCTAGGATCACAAATGGTCCAAAACTAACCCTGCTGGCATGATCATGAGCATACTAAAGATATCAAACGGATTGCGGAAGCTAAATCATAATTTAAAATGAAAAGATGGGGAATACCCATATTCTATAACTGAGATATTTGAAAACTGATGAATTTAATACAAAAAAAATATTAACTCAATACTAAGCTAAAACTAACTATGTTTGAAAATAGCCTCTAAATGACTAGAAATGTTGGGATAGGCCCCAACTACGTCTAGAAAAACAAAAACTATAGAAATAAATACTGAAAAAAACTCATGACTATTGTCTTGGAGAGTGAGGACTCACCACTGATTCTGCTGAACCGGAGATTAGAAATTGATCTATGCGTGATCTAGATGCTGAGTACCTGAACCTACATTATGAGAAGTTTTAGCATGCATATGTGCCAGTATTTGAAAGGTACTGAGCATGTAGGATAGAATAAAACTGAAATAAAATAATACTGAACAAGCACAAAAACAAGTATAATATTCTAAACTCGATATAATGAATTCTGAGCTAACTAGATGCAATGACCATATTTATAGCATGCTGAGACTGAATACTAACTAAACTGTAAATATGGTCAATTTAATAGAGCCTGTCTGAACTGGACTATTTGGGTATGCTTAACCCTAGTCCAACTCGGTATTATGCTACTCCAAATAAATTAAATGACTAACACATTATGACTAAATTTCTAGAAATATTGGATAGCTCAAAACTGTACATGCAAACTGAGAATGCAACAATAATTCTGATAATAATGCATTAATAACCGAGTCATGTATAACTGGATAACTGAAATTTATAACTTAGCATGTGTAGTTTAAGAACTAAATAAATAGATAGGGTTCTGAAATTTAGGCAATAATCTGAGTAATAACATGGTTATCTGATTTGGAACATAAAACTAACTAATTCATGGTAATCTGCTAAAGTTCTAGAAACCCTAAATATAGTCATGATATAGGAATCAAGAAACTGACCGAAAACTAATGATCTAATGGGTGTAAGGAACCCATTAATTAAATCCCACATACCTGGTGATAAAATCAATAGAGAAACCTTTGGGTTTTGGGGTTGGAACTGATGGAACCTTGCCGCGTTCTTGAACTAGGGTTCTTGACCCTTTTCTCCTATTTTGCTTCTAACTTTCTATGTTTTGATTAATGATTTGACTTAGGTAAGTTTTAGTTATGTTTATAGGATTAAATTGACTAAAATATCATGATTTCGGGTCAAAATGACTTATCTTAGGGGTTAAATGAAGTAGGAATGAGTATGCTCGACAGACCTTCACTAAAACGAGCATAAATTTTTACCCAGAGGTCTAGTTTTAGAAACTCAATAGCTTTGGAAAAATAATTAAAAATATCTATCAAACTATAGGTCATAGGACACCTATTTCATTTTTTGCTAAGAGTTATGACCATTTGAGGTTTACCCCATAACATTTCCCCATAACTGGCTGGTAATGTTCACCTAAGGTCAGACCTATGGTCCGTAGGTCCATCTATGGATTGTACTTGTCAAGCGTGGTTCGTGTTAGAGGCTAGGTAAATGGGGTCTTGATTCAGTGACACAGACTACGAACCATAGTCTGACTTATGGACCGTAGGTCTATCCATGGGTCGATACGTAGTCAATATTTTCTACGAGTTTTGAGGGATCTTTAGTTGCAAATTATGGATGCATAGTATGGGTCGGATATCAGACTACGGTCCCTCGATGTTAATCGTCTATTGCACGTGCAGATTTCTTATCTGTTTTAGATACGAGGTATTACATTTTTCGTGGCTGGTGGATGATTTCAAGATTCCTGAGCTTTGGTGAGTCATCATCATTTGAGGACAAACTTTATTGTTTTAGTTTTCTATCTTAATTTGGACATGATGTATGGTATAGGCTCAATTTAATTTTATTGTACTAGACCGCTATTGGGATAAGTGTTTTAGACTTCCACCTTTTTTTAAATATAAATCTATTGCATTTTACTTCTTTTGTTCTATTTCTTATGTTATCAATGCTAAGTTTTTTTGTATGGGGTCTCTCGGGTCCTATACAACATGGTACATCTAGGGTACCTATGTGTTGTGATAGCCACTAGCATCTTTCATGTATCTCACCACTATGAGTCCATCCTCTATGTGGAATTTTTTAGCACAATGCATGAATTGGGTTAAAACTTGTACAGTGAAGTCATGGTCTAGTATTGTCAAGGTGAGATGAGGAAGTCTTCCTACTAGGCTTTGATACATTGTAGCCTTTAGTCCTTTTGTCATTATCATGCTCATCATACTCAAAAGAAGTGATTTTGTGATTTATCTCTAGTGGTGTGTAGGAAGTTTTGATTCCTCTTAGCCTAGACTTATAAATATGTTCCAAAGCATACTTCTTTGTGTCATTAAGATACCCTTTCTAGATCTAGAAAACTCAACTATAAAAAGAATTTCAGTTCACCTAGATCCTTCATCTTGAAGTTTTATTGACTCCCCCACATAGTCCTATAGAGCTGTTGAGAATTGCTTCTTCTAATTAGTAGATAATCCACATAAACTAAGAGTACCACAATATCACCATTAGTCTATTTAATGTAGAGTGAGTAGTCATAATGAGTTTTTGTGAACCCCATATGCACCAATGCCCCAATCACATTTAAGTTCCATTACCTAGGTGCATGCATTAGACCACACAAAGACTTCTATAGTTTTGACACCTTTTAGATCTCCCCTAGTATGCAAAACCATTAAGAATCTACATATAAAACTCCTCATGTAGATAACCATCCAGAAAATTATTGTGTACATTCATTTGATAGATATACTAACCTTTACATGCAACCAGAGAAACCATAACTCTAATAGTCACCATCTTGGCTAATGGACTAAATATCTCGCCATATTTAAGTCCTTTACTAGACTGAATCTTTCAGCAACAAGCTTGACCTTAAATATTTCTACCATACTTGAGGTTATAAATCTTTGTCTAATAGATCCACTTACACCTAATAGGTTTCTTTCCAAATGGACGGTCAACTTTACTCCAGGTTTTATTAGCATCTAGAGTTGCAATTTCCAATTTCATAGCCTTTACCCAAGCAGGGTCAACAACAACCTCTTTGAAGGATGTAAGTTCACAAACAACTAAATAAGCATGCAGAGCTTATCTATAAGTGGATGATAAATGAGTGAAAGTAAGATGAGCTGCAAATGGACAGAGAAAAATATTCGTTTTGGGTTGAGTAACAAAATCGTGCATTCATAGAAGTTGTTTACTTAGCCTTCCTGATCTCTTCGAGGGTGCTATTGGTACCTCAGAGGGATAACTAAGAGAGGTACTATAGGAGTGTGGGCCATTGTTTAAGGAGATATGACAAGTTGAGGTACCATAGGAGACTCAGTGGAAAGTGACACTGACTGAGAAGGACATGAGGGGTGGACATCAACTGGTGGTATTAGGTTAAGGACCAGGAACATTGGGTTTGAAGAGTCTTGACTGTTCTTGAATGAAAAGAGTTCTTCTTAAAACACCACATGTGTGTTCACAAGAAAACCTATGATCTTAAACATCATATAAGGCACACCTCTTCTGAGTGGTTGAATATCCCATAGAAACTGTAAGAATAGCTCTGGATAAAAATTTATCAGGTTTTTGGGACAGACAACATCAAACAGGAAACCAAAAATCATAAGATGGGATAAGGATGGAGATTGGAGAATGGAAGTATAGTTTTTCATATGGTGACTTGTAGGCAGGTACCCTAAATGGAAGCTTATTAAGAGATAAAAATAGTGGTGACAGAGTGATCCCATTATTTTAGTTGTATAGAAGCTTGAAACCTTAATGACCTTGCCATTGCATGGATTGATGTTTGGAAGAACGATCAAGAATGAAAAAATTTGAAAATTATACATTGTTGATTGCCAATCAAAAAAGGAAGATCCTCAATTAAGCACGACTTAACCAAAAAAGACAATTGCATAACACTTATGTTTATCGAATATGGTCGGTGAACTAGGTCGATGAACTCCATCGGACAAGGCGATGCGTCGAATGAGAAAGGTGACCTTGCCAATCATCACCAAAACTGACAATGAATAAAAAGATTGAATGCTCAAAATGTGAACTAAGGTGGTGCTCAGTGATCCACCAAATGTAGAAGGCTGAATCAAATGATTTCACCAACTGCGTTTTTATCCCTTAAAGCCTAGAGCATGAAAAGGTGAGATCAAGAGCAGAAGGCATGTTCTTAATGATCTTGTTGAGCTTAAATAGTGTCATCTAAAAGATGCGCATTGGGTTATGGCCAAATGTTTGGAAACTATAAATAGCCCAAAGTAGACAAAAAAGAGATTTCGAGCTCCGAAACATTAGTTCTAAGATGGAGTTTGAGACAGAATACTTAAGAACACTTTTGGGTTGTAAAACTTTTCTCTTGAATCTGATAAATTCAAGTTTAAAGCAAAGTGAGTTTACTTGTAATTATTATCTTCATGTTACCCATGATTGCCTTCTTGGAGGATATTCCTTATTTACTTTTTGTTATTAGTGGCTAAAACCCCAAGATCTAGGTGTTTAAAGTAAGAGGTTTGGTGTTGATTTAATGGAGTGGATATTGTGTTATGCTATGTTTTGCCGTTTTTCATACATGAATTCAGCTATTTAACATGAGGTTGATTTATAGGTTAGTGTTCAAAACATAATTCCTACTTATAATCTCTGTTTGATGCTCGAAAGATATTAATTGGAGTGGGTAATTAATTCAATACTGGCAGTTTAGATTTGATGTTTGCAAGTTGCTTAATCATAGAGGTTATAGGTCAGATCTCTTTGCCCTATTTCTTAATTGAAAGAGAGAATAGAGTAAAGTATTAGGTTATTGACTGAAAAGAGATTCTATGAATAGATGCTTTGGGATAGAAAGATGATTAGATTTATTTAAGATGACTTATCCTATCTATGAATGTTGACCAGTATAGAGCAACACAATTACTCCTACGTGATGTCGATTTTAAATCCACACACCCTTAGATTGCTTGTTAACTCTTGAATTCTTTGAAATTTCAGTTTGATTGTGATAACTTATAACCAAAGATTTTTATTACATTGGTGGAATCATCAACCCACTTGTTTTTTTCTATACAAATTAGAAATTTTAAAATCCAAACTTCTCGATAGGAATTCTCTATGATATGCCATTCTCGGTGGGATATAACCGCGACTCTTTGTTGAGTTTTTATTGATTATAAACCTGTCCCTTTTTATTGGGTTTAAGGAGTATATTTGAGTGTTATCACCTAGTTCTCTTATTACTGCTGATAGTTGAATGGCTTCTTGAAGATTATGATGAGTATCTCTAGTCGATGAACAACATAGTGAACCCATCCTCCACTATGTTGAAATCCAATTGTATGCCACTCATTCTAACAATTCAATCATATAAGATCAAGAATAACATGAAATTCTAGCATACAAATAAAATCCTAAAAAAACTTATTCCCTAATATATTCCCATTTCGTACCTTTATGGTATATTTTACTTGTGCCGAGAGTCTTTTGAAAATAGTCCTTCTACCTTCCCAAGGTATACACCATCCCTATCCTCCTTAAACCTCACTTGTGGGAATACACTAGGTATGTTTTTTCTACAAAACTGAAATCTTAAGAAAATTATTAAGCTTTTTTTTAATATAAAAACATTAATTTAAAACTAAGCCTCCTTACAACAACACCCTAATAAAAATTATACATCAATGTCAAGCTATTCCATAGTTTTCTATGTGTGGATTTGAAATTTTATTTCACTACTCATCATTATACTTATGATACAAACATCTAAAATTGAAATAAGAAATATTGTTGTCAATACCGAGAGCTAACGTTAGGTATGGAACACTAGTAATCCTTTTAATTCCAATTGCTAGACTTATTTTACTTTCCTTGTGTGCTTCTCTTGTCAAACCTCCATTCTTGACATAATGATTCATGTAGCATTTGAAAAGTTAAAGAATCTCCATTTAAAAAGGCATACTGGTGTATCATTCTCTATGCATCTTAATTTTACTGTATTAAAATGTAAAGTCTCACTTCAGAAAACAAACAATTATTTGTAGCATTTTGCCTACTTCTGGAGGGAGAACTACATTTTTGAAATAAAAATCGAAGAAAGGAGGATGATAAGAAATTGCACAATGGAGAAGAATAAAAGATAGTGTATAGTACCTATATTTGTAGGTGTTGGAATAAATGCATCAATGTTTAGTCTTCCGAAATTGTCTCTTAGGTTTTCAAGAAATACTTTTAGAATTTTGTAATACATGTATTTAGTAAATTGTGATACATTGATATAGTTATTTGTGCAAGACCTTTAAATTACATTCTCATATATTTTTATAAAAAGAGAACCCTAGGCCCGTCTACATGACACCACTACAAGCAAGAATTTCCTTTTAATTTTATTTATTTCCAAAACTAGCCATCCTTTTTCATGAAAAAATATGACTTTAATAAAAAGTTGTGGCTTTTATGAAAAGTTGTGAATTTAATAAAGAGTTGCGACTTTAATGAAAAGTTGTGACTTTTATGAAAAGTTGTGACTTTAATGTTGCGACTTTTATGAAAACTTGTAACTTCTATAAAAAGTTACGACTTTAATGAAGAGTTGCGAGCGAATGAGAGATTGTGACTTTTATGAAAGGTTGTGAGCTTTGCGAAGTGTTGCGCTTTTCCAAATAGATGTAACATTTCTTGTAAGGAACAATAAATAGTTTTCACACTACCCATCCTTTTCTATAAATAGATGAACTTCTCATTATAAAATAACAAAAATTCTGATATTCTTATTCTACTTTCATAAAATTGAATATTTGTGTACTATGCTCTTGTTGAGTGACTCACTGGCACCATTGTTTTTGTATTAATAAGTTGGTGAATAAAATTGTTCCATCATGAGAGGAAGTAATTCTTTAACCTATGGTATTGGAGGGGAATAGTTTCTTAATGGGACATTGTGCATTCAGTTTATTCGATTTTCCCTTTCTATTTCATACTATTTTTAAATATTCTAGGTATATGCTTTTACACTCATTAATTTATGTTTATGATACTAATTGTTGTTTTTGAGTACATGTTTTAAACTCTGTTTTTATGTTTGTGCAAAGTTATCGTCTCTGGTTATATTGAACATATATGCATATAGTATGTATATTCATTAAAAGAAAATAATTCTTGTAATCAGTTCAAAGAATTTATGTTTTGATATTATATATCAAATTATATGACGTAAAAGAACTATATATAAGCTTGCATATTTGTCTATTTTTACATAGATATGAAATTTTTTACTTACCAATAGAAATAATTCATTATGCAAGTTCAAAATTTATAATTGCTTTCATGTTGAAGTGTATGTTTTTTTTATGAATATGTTAACGATTTTTGAAATTTTCTCCTAAGACACACACACACAAACATATATATATATATACATACATACATATAATATATATATATATATATATATATCTTATTTTGTTCATTATTTTTGTTTTAATGCTGATTATAGATTCAATGATTAAATATTTTGTGTATGATTTATTCGTCAAATTCATATTTGAATATTACTAATATATTTTAAGAACCTATTTTCCCAGTATTTTTAATGTATGGATATTAGCTAAAATATTAATTGCAAATTCAATGCAATTTTTTATTTTTTAACCGCGCTAAGTGCGGACAAATTACCTAGTTACTAGTATAAATAGAGATGTAGTTGATAATTGTAATCATCTCAAGTAGCCTAAAGTAGCCTATATAAAACTTGAACAATATCTAAATATAGTATTCTCCTCCCATATATCCTACAAATTGGTATCAGAGAAGATTTTTGTTCTTAATCTGGGGTTAAGTGAAAAAAATATGGCATCCAAAACAAATGAAGGTGTTGATTCTTTAGTTGTTATTACTCCAATTTTTGATGGATCTGATTTTGAATATTGGAAGACAAGAATGAGAGCACATTTGAAAGCTAAAGGTTTGTGGACTATTGTTGCAAATGTCTTTGAAAAGCTAGACAATGATGGTGAATTTTAAAACAACAGAGATGAAAAATCTTGAGGCTAAGTATAGTCAAGATGCAAAAGCCTTGACAAAAATCCAAATGGGTGTCTCAAGAGCATATTTTGCCAAAATGGATACTTGTGAGACTTTAAAGGGAGTGTGGGACTCTCTAGACACCGGGGTGTACGGTGATGAAAATGTACAAACTGTAAATCTTCAAACTCTTAGAAGAGAGTTTTCAAACTTGTACATAATAGAATCTGAAAAAATAGATTAATATTACACAAGAGTCATGAATATTGTTAGGGAAATGAAAAATAACAGTGATACAATACTTGACAAACATGTTGTAAAAAAGATTATAATTAGTGTCATAGAAATTTATGGGTATGTTGTTGCTTTCACTAAGGAGACGAAAGATCTTTCTAATCTTTCCATCAAAGAGATAGTTGGATCATTTTGTGCACATAATGAGCAAAGATTTTTTCGTGAAGATCAACCTAAAGAGACGAATTTCAAGTCTACAACAAATGAAAATTCTCAAAATTTCTCAAAAAATCAACTGAAGAAGAATTACAAGCAAAAAAAGAAGCAGAATCATGATGATTTTTCTAAGAAAGTTAAACAAAAATGTGAGAAAAACTCTAGTCTTTTTTGTAAAGTTTCCAAAAAGACTAATCACACTGCAGAAAAATATTGGTACAAAGGTAAGCCCCATGTAACTTTTGCAAAAATTTAGTCCGCATTAAGAAGGATTGCTGGCACAAGAAATGGGAGCAAACATGACAAATAATCAAATTAAAGTTGGAATATTGCTAATATATTTTAAGAACCTATTTTTCCATTATTATTAATATATTGATATTAATTAAAATATTAATTTCAAATTCAATGCAATTTTTTAACCACGCCAAGCGCTGACAAGTTACCTAGTTACTAGTATAAATAGAGATGTGATGATTGTAATCATCTCAAGTGGCCTTAAGTATACTATATAATACTTGAGCATTATCTAATTGTAGTATTCTCCTCCCATATTTCCTACAAATTGGTATCAGAGCTGGTTTTCATTCTTAATAAGGGGTTAAGTAAAATAAATATGCATAAAAAACAAATGAAGGTGTTGATTCTTCAGTTGTTCTTACTCCATTTTTTCATGGATCTAATTTTGAATATTGGAAGAAAAGAATGAGAACACATTTGAAAGCTAAAGGTTTTTGGAAGACAGGAATGAGAACACATTTGAAAGCTGAAGGTTTGTGGACTATTATTGCAAATGGTATTGAAGAGCCAGGCAACAATGGTGAAATTACAACAACAGAGCTGAAAAATCTTGAGGCTAAGTGTCGTCAAGATGCAAAAGCCTTGAGCAAAATCCAAATTGGTTTCTCAAGAGCATAGTTTGAAAAATTGATACTTGTCACAGTGCATAAGGAGTGTGGGAGTTTCTAAAAACCGAGGTGTACAATTATGAAAAGGTACACATTATAGATCTTCAAACTCTAAGAAGAGAGTTATAAAACTTGAACATAATAGAATCTGAAAAAATAGATTAATCTTGCACAAGAGTCATGAATATTGTTAATGAAATGAGAAATAAGAATGCTACAATTTCTGACCAACATGTTATGGAAAAGATTATAATTAGCGTAACATAAAAGTATGAGTACGTTGTTGCTATTACTAAGGAGACGAAAGATCTTTCTAAGCTTTCCATCAAAGAGATAATTGCATCATTTCGTGCACATGACAAGCGATGATTTTTTCATGAAGATTAACCTAAAGAGATGGTTTTCCAGTTTACAACAAATGAGAATTCTCAATTTTTCTCAAAAAATCAATCACAAGCCAAAAAAGAAGCAGGATAATGATGGTTCTTGTAAGAAGGTTAAAGAAAAATGTTAGAAAAATTCTTGTAGTTTTTGTAAAGTTTGCAAAAATGCTAATCACACTGCACAAAAATGTTGGTACAAAGGTAAGTCCCAATGTAACTTTTGTAAAAAGTTTGTCCACATTGAGAAGGATTGCTGGCAGAAGAAATGGGGGAAAACATGACTTATAATCAAATTCAAGTCAGAATATTTCTAATATATTTTAAAAACCTATTTTCCCATTATTTTTAATATATGAATATTAGTAAAAATATTAATTGCAAATTAAATGCAAGCGTTGATAAATTACCTAGTTACTAGTATAATAGAGATGTAGTTGATGAATGTAAACATCTCAAGTGGCCTTAAATAGCCAATATAAAACTTGAGCATTATCTAAATATAGTATTCTCCTTCCATATTTACTACAAATTGGTATCAGAGCAGGTTTTTGTTCTTAATCAGGGGTTAAGTTAAAAAAAATATGCATCCAACACAAATGAAGGTGTTGATTCTTTAGTTGTTCTTACTCAAATTTTTTATGGATTTGATTTTGAATATTGGAAGGCAAGAATGAGAACACATTTGAAAGCTGCAGGTTTGTGGATTATTGTTGCAAATGGCTTTCAAGAGCCAGACAACGATGATGAACGTACAATAACAGAGAAGAAAAATCTTGAGGCTAAGTATTGCCAAGATGCAAAATCCTTGAGCAAAATCCAAATGGGTGTCTCAAGAGCATATTATGCAAAAATGGTACTTGTGAGACTGCAAAGGGAGTGTGGGAATCTCTAGAAACCAAGGTGTACAGTGAAGAAAAGGTAAACACTACAAATCTTCAAAATCTTAGAAGAGTGTTTTAAAACTTGAACACAATAGAATCTAAAAAAATAGATTAATATTGCACAAGAGTCATGAATATTGTTAATGAAATGAGAAATCACGATGATACAATTTCTGACCAACATATTGTGAAAAAGATTATAATTAGTGTCACAGAAAATTATGAGTACATTATTTCTATTACTAAGGAGTCAAAAGATCTTTCTAAGCTTTCCATCAAAGAGATAATTGAATCATTTCATGCACATCAAAAGCGAATATTTTTTTGTGAAGATCAACCTAAATAGACAACTTTTCAGTCTACAACAAATGAGAATTCTCAAAATTTCTCAAAACATCAACAAAAGAAGAATTACAAGTCAAAAAAGAAGTAGGATCATGATGATTCTTCTAAGAAGGTTGAAAATTTATTGAGAAAAACTCTAGTCCTTTTTGTAAAGTTTGCAAAAAGACAAATCACACTGTAGAAAAATGTCGGTACAAAGGTAAGCCCAATGTAACTTTTGTAAAAAGTTTATCCACATTGAGAAGGATTTCTGGAACAAGAAATGGGAGTAAACAAATTTTTGTAAAAAATATGAGAAAGAAAGGAAAGAAAACCTTTTCTTTGCTTCTAAATCTGATGTTTCAACAAAAAACAATGAATGGTATGTTAATAGTGGTTGTACTAATCACATGACATAAGATCAAAACTCTTTCTTCTCAATTAATAATATCATGTCTATAAAGTATGAATGGGGATGGTGCCTTAGTTGATGTAAAAGGTAAATGTACCATTTCAATCAACATGAAATGGAGAGATAAACAAATTTATGATGTTCTTTATATTCTTGACTTGGAAGAAAATTTGCTTAGTGTTGGTCAACTCATGGAAAATGGTTACTCTCTTGTGTTTAGAGATAATTAATGCAGGATTTATGATAATTTTGAGCCAAATCAAGTCATTGTTGAAATAATAACGATAAAAAGAAACTTTGTTTTGTAATTTCATTAAAATGCATTAAAAAAATGAAATTGTAGATAAATCATGGATTTGGAACAAAAGATTTTGTCCCTTGAATTTTCATGGTTTAAAGCTTCTCAAGAAAAAAAATACATGGTGCAAGGCCATCCTGAGATACATACTGAGGTGGATCTATGTGAAAGTTTTATAACGGGAAAGGAACATAGAATGTATTTTCCAATAGGGGTATCTTGGAGAGCTAGTGAATTTTTGGAACTGATGCATACCGTCATTTACGGACCAATGAAGACTCCATCTCTTGGAAGTCAAAGGTATTTTCTAATCTTTATTGATGATTTTTCAAGAATGACTTGGATTTATTTCTTGAAAGAAAAGTCAGAAGCATTTGCTACATACAAGAAATTTAAAGCCCTTGTTGAGAAGCAAAAAGGTTACAGCATCAAAACCATTCACAGTGATAGAGGAGGTGAATACAAAAGTAAAAAATTTAAAGAATATTGCAAAAATGAAGGCATTCAAAAGAAACTTTAGCAAGGTATACTCCTCAACAAAATGGTGTATCTGAAAGAAGAAATAGAATAATTGTTGAAATGACAAGAACTATGATAAATAAGAAAGGGCTTCGAATATATATTTTTGGAAAGAAGCATTACATACAACAATATACATCCTTAACGAGTGCCCGACAAAGGCATTAAAGGACAAGACAACAATTGAAGCTTGGAGTGGAATAAAACCTTATGTAAGTCATTTTAAAATTTTTGGGTGTATTTGTTATGCTCATATACCTGCTGACAAAAGAACAAAATTAGATGAAAAAGTAATTTTTTTATTTATTGGTTATAGTAATGTGACAAAAGCATATATGTTTCTCGACGTCAAAACTAACAAACTTGTTATTAGTAGAGATGCTATTTTTGATGAAAAAATAATTAGGGAATTGGAAGGATAAGAATGTAGATAATACTGCTATAATATCTTTAGATGTGTCAAATCAAGAAGAGGATGAGAAAGAGGAATATATCCCACAAAGGGGAGAAATCACAGATTCAAATGATGAAGAACTGTCTCCAAGAGGAACAAAAATGTTGAGTGACATTTATCAGAGATGTAAATTTGTTGGTGTTGAGCCAGAAAATTATGAAGAAGCAATAAAACAGGATGTTTGGAACAAATCCATGGAATAAGAAATTCCGATTATAGAAAAAAATAATACATAGGAGCTTGTGGCTATACCCAGAGAAACAGAAGTTGTAAGTCTAAAATGGATTTACAAAATCAAACTCAATCAAGAAGGATATATTCAAAAGCACAAAGCAAGGTTATTTTCTAGAGACTTCACGCAAAAACCAGGTATTGATTTTTATGAAACTTTCTCTCCAATTGCTCGTCTTGAGACAATTAGAATCGTAATTGATATTGCTTCACAAAAGAAATGAAAGATATTTCCAGTTGATGTTAAATCTGCATTTTAATGGGAAAAGTTGATGAAGATATTTATGTTGAGCAACCTTAAGTATTTTTTGTTCAAGGGGGAAAAGGGAAGGTGTACTGGTAAAAAAAAACTCTTTACGGGTTGAATAAAGCTGTAAGAACCTGGTACAATGAAATTGGTATATAATTTATGAAAAATAATTTTCAGAAAAGTAAAAGTGAAGCCACATTGTATGTGAAGAAAGTACATGACAGCGTTATCATTGTTTGTCTCTATGTGGATGATTTTATCATCACAAAAAATGATGTGAAGATGATGCAAAAATTCAAGAAAGATATGATACAAACCTATGAAATGAGTGATCTTGGGTTTCTAATTTATAGCTTGGGCATCGAAGTTTCTCTAGTGAAAGAAGGAATTTTCATTTTTCAAAAGAAGTATACTAAAAGTATTTTTCAAAAATTCAAAATGATAGATTGCAGGTCTGTGGCCATACCATTAGCAGCAAACGATAAGTTCATAAAAGATGATGGAGAAAATAAATCTAATAGCTCACTTTATAGGATATTGATTTAAAGTTTGCTATATTGTACTTCAGGAAGGAAGACATTATGTTTGCTGCTAGTTAATAATCCAGATTCATGCATGTAACACGTCAAAAATCTGAGACGTGTTCTAGAATCTAAATAGGTGTCATAAGGTCTAGACACTGTTTTAAGGTCTATTTTAATGAAAATGATTCATTTAGGAAGTCTAGGAACCAAAAATGTCTAAGAACGTCCATGACGTCCAGAAAGTAGTTCAAGGAGGTACTAGCGTTCCTTAGCCTAATTGATTAGATTTTAGGAGTCAAAAATCATGAAAATTGATGGAAGGGTGTATAACATGTGTTTAAGTAGATTCATGGTAGAAACTTCCAGGTACGACTCTACAAGGACCAAGAAAGGATGGACCTTTGCAATTGGAGTCAAACACTGCGTGGGCAGTGTGCACCCACGAGAGTGCATCGACGAGGCATGTGTGGATCAACGGGGCATCGATGCCATCCATCGACCAAAACTTAGCCAAGTCATTTGGGGGCCTTGTTTGCATAGTCTCTGAAGTCATCGATAGACGTTCAACACGGAAGGGGGCTTGTTTGTCGATTGAGGCACGAGGCGTCGCCGGGGTCTCGTGGGCGAGTGACCTGTTTTGTTGCTAATTTTTAACTAGGTCTTAAATAATTAATTAATGGGTTTAGTGTTTATTTGTGGATTAATGGAAGTTTAATTAACTTAATAAACCCCCATATAAAGAGCCCAACCCCATTACACTAATTATAACTCACAAAACAAAACTCTCTTCCTTCTCTCTTCTCTCTCTATTGGAAGACACCATTGAAGACCAAGCTAGGGGAGGGTTTTGGGGGGCTGTAAAGGTATGATTTCACCATAAATTCTTCATCAAACATTAAGTTATGTGATCTAATTTACTTTTGAGACCTCTTTCCTCAAAGGGTTCCTTCAAAGTATTTTGAAAAGTTGAGTTTTCATGTGGGTCTTTCTCAAAATTATGGTATGAATTGATTTGTTTATGGTTTATTTTAGATATTACTAGTATATTTACATATATTCTAATTTAATTACGATGCATTTTGATGGTTTGGTCTAGTTTGTAGAAAATAACCCTTAACCCTTAAACCTAGGTTTTTATCTTTATATGAATTAAGTTGTATTTGGTTAAATTAAATTGGTTATTGGTTGAATTACTACTAGATGATTTTGTTACACTAATCATAAAAAAAATTTGGTTGAGTTTTAGTGTTTTATGCTAGTTCTTGATAAGATGATCTAGGTTAGAAAGTATGTAGTGAATTGACCTAAGTATCTTGTCTTAAGCTATGATCTAGTATTGAGTTGTGATGTAGTGGTTATTATAGCCTTGTTATCATGATTATTATTTACTTATGATGATGTATACCCAAATTGGGTTGAATTGAGGGTTTATGGTTAAACGTTAATGATTAACTATGAAGGACACTTGGTAAGTCTTATGATCTCTATCCTTTACTTCAAATTGTGGTTAATTGTGATTAAGTCATGACATTTTATTGTAGTATGAATTGTATTAGTATTGACAGGGTGTTATTATGTTTAATTGAAATGTCTTGATTATGATTGTGAGGTGTTGGCTTAAGATGTAAATGTTTTAAGGAGGGTGAATGATTTGCCAAAGTGCCTTATCATGATATGAAGATGTTAATGTGGTAACCTCACTTATATGAATTGTAATGAAAGGATTTTTACTCATGAATTTCTTATTGAGATATTTATGATGATGATTATACAAGGGGTAGACCCTATGACCTAAAATAAGCTATGATTGATAATAAAGACTTAAAGACATTCCAAAAAGGGACTCTAGCTTAGCATCGAGTGAACTAGAGTGAGGAGTGTCCCTTCCCACTTAGGAAAGGTAGGATCACTAATGTACTCTTGATATTTGAGACTACAATTCATGTAGAATAAAGGGGGTCCCAACTATATATCCTAGTTCTTCAACTATGTTGCCACCATAGGAATACTAGCTAGTGGATCCAAGTAGTTGGTATGCTTCATGTTTTAGTACTACCTTGGCAAGTAGTCCGCCTTCCTTCGGTGTACAATTGTATGACACCAAATACCAGATTAGCTCATGTGGTCTATGTCAGTTAGAGCAAGATGTCCCAAAAGGTAAAATGAACTTAAGGATTGAACTCTAACTAAGATGACCTAAGGGTCCTAGCTCAGCTTAGGTAGGGGTATGAGACTCTACCTAAGCATTGCACTTGTTAGCCTTTAGGGTATTATTAGGAGGATTTTCTTATGTATGATTATGCTTATAATGCTATATGAAATGTATATGATGAACTTGAACGTTGTTGATATTATATGTGATTAATTCACTTATGAAAATGTGTTGGTTTGTATTGTTAAACTAAGATTATATGTACACCTAAATGTCATGTTATGTGAAATAGGATGTTAGTAGATTCTTGTTGGGTTACTTGATTTAATAAGGTTATGGGGCTTTACTTGGTCATTGCACTTGTTGACTTGAAAGGGGGTCATGGGTAATTGAGTTGATTTGTTTATAGTAAAATGTACTATTATTCATGATTATTGTTAGTATGACTTGATGATAAAGTTATTTGAATATATATCTAATTATATGCCATGCTTGTTGACTTGACTAGACTTGATGATGTTGGGTTTGTAATGTATATGCTTATGAATTAATGAACATGTCCTATTGATGGTATGGTCCTGCTGAATATTCATAAGTTTTTTCAAACTAAATTGCATATCTTTATGAAATGTCCCTTTTTAGCATGTTTTCATTGAATGTGTGCATATGGTCTCATACTTAGTACAAGTGGTGTACTAACCCCATTTCTTACTTTTCCCCAACATTTTTGGTTCCGGTCATTGAAATACTTTGATGACGACTTGAATCTCTTATTCATCCAAGTAGGGTAGGTCCTCACACTCACCGAGGGCGTGCCACTATCTAGCTTATGGAGTTGCTTTTTAGTTAAATACTTCTATGGTTGTTTCTTTCCATTTAGTATGAAATATTTTATAGCCCATGTGAGGCATTTTTACTTTGATGTATGGGTTATGCCCAAGTTCTTACACTTTTATTAGATGGTTATGAGATGAGACGACTATTATGACTATGTTATATTTTATATACTTATGTGAAATAAAAGTAGAACACTATGTAATCTTCCTATATGAAGGGTTTATGTATACTCTGTATATATGCATGTGTATTTAGAGGTCTATGCAAACCTCCAAGTAGAAGTAATGAAAAGTTTTAAATTTTCTGCTAAATTTGACCTATGAATGTAATGCTGTAAACTAAGAGGCTAGTCTTAGTCCTCAAAAAGGACGCTGACGCCGGTTACTTCTGGGGTAAACTCGTATGTGACAATTCAAGAACCTAGCCAAGTTCATTTTGGATATAAAAGAGTGTACACTACATTTAAGGAACAATGGATTATGGGATAATGTACAAATTTGGTGGAGATTTGAACTGAATTGGTTATTCTGATAGTGATTGAGCTAGAAGTATAAATGACATGAAGAGTACTTCTAGTTATGCTTTCTTATTTGGATCAAGTATTTGTTATTGGTTATCATAAAAGCAAAGTCTTGTTGCACATTCCACTGTTGAATCAGAGTATGTTTAAGCAGCTTAGGCTACTTCTCAAGCTATTTGGCTTAGGAGAATATTTGAAACCGAAAAGGGATTATTTTGTATTGTTATAACAAATCAACAATTGCAATATCCAAGAATCTAGTCAGCCATGAAAGATCCAATCATATTCAATCAAGTATTATTTTATCCGAGAAGCACAAGAGGAAGTCGAAATTTAGTTGCATTATTGTCAGACATGAGAACAACTTGTTAACATCTTCACCAAAGCACTTACTAGAGAAAATTTTTGCAATCTTCGATAATGCATTTGAGTTATCAAGCAAATGCTTTAAGGGGGAGTGTTGGAATTAATTCATCAATGTTTTGTCCTCGGAAATTGTCTCTTAGTTTTTCAAGAAGTCTTTTTAGAATTTTGTAGTACATGTATCTAGTAAATTGTGATACATATATTTAGTTATTTGTGCAATACCTTTGATATACATTATTACTAGTATAAATAGAGATGTAGTTTATGATTGTAATCATCTCAAGTGACCTTAAATAGCCTATATAAAACATGAGTATTCTCTGTAGATAGTATTCTCCTTCCATATTTCCTACTGTAAGTGTCATCGAAATACTTATCAGAGTAGTTGTTAGTACTTGATAGCTGTCTTCTAAAGATTACTTAAGAGTATGTTTGGTCAACCGGCTAAAAATTAATATATTTAAAAGTATTTTTATTAAAATAGTTTTTTTAGAAAAGTTTATTGTACTAAAAAGTATTAAAACGAGAACATAAAAATATATTATTTAGTGAAGCATTATATTGAGAGTTACAAAACAAGAATACTATTGAGTGTGAACGTAAAAAACACACCATGAACATTACTAAAAAAAACTTCAAAATATTACATAGGATAATCCTTTACCAAACCCTACGAAATTTATTAGGATTTACATTGGATTCAAATCACTATACAAATATCTTGTGTCAATTTATTTATCTGCATTTCATTAATCAACTACTTCTAAGTGTTAGTCGACTAACACAACAATAAACGAACAAGGGCCTAAAATACCCTTATAGTATTGAAAATGGTACAAAATTACCCTTCATCCACCTATTGGGTCCAAAATGCCCTTTTCATCAACCTATTGGTTCCAAAATACCCCTGTCATCCATCTTTGGGTTCAAAATTGACCACTTTTTTAGTCGTTTTAAAAATAAACTCTTTAAATATTTTTTAAAATACTTGGCGTTCAACTATTGGTTATAATTGTAATTTATTAATGTAATTTATAAACCAACCCACTACTCACTCATTACTAATTAAGCCTCACACAATTAATAATCCGATTATAATATCAAAATCATCATAAACACTACTAAAACACGATGAAATTATAGATTCATGAAAATGACATTCAAAATTATCCGAGTCCGAATCGAAGCCCCAATTAAATTTAGGTTGAGCCGCTTATTTGGGAGGACACTTTCTTTCAAAATTGAATTAGAAATTTATGATTAAAGGTAAAGAAATAATACATCCTGAATTAATTCATGCACTTTTTTTAAATATAATTTTATAAATACGTATGATTTGTTTTAAAACCTTTAATATATTATTTGAAAAGAATTTACATATGAAGTAACATCACATAATTGAGACGTAAGAATAATTAAGATGAACATAGTCAAACTTTTAAATTTATCGGTGATTTTTATTTAGACACTTGAATATATGATAATATAATTCTATAATTTTTAAAAACACTCAATTGACAATAGCTTGCATTAATAATGTGACGGGTTCATTAATTTAGAGGGATTTGATTAGTAATGGGGTGGGTAGTGGATTGATTTATAAATTATACTAATAAGTTAAATTATACCAAAAAATTGAGTGTCACGTATTTTAAAAAATCTTTAAATAGTTTAAATATAAAATTATTAAATTAGTGGTCAATTTTGAACCAAAAGGTGGATGACAAGGGTATTTTGGACCCAATAGATGGGCGGGAAGGGTATTTTGGAGCCAATAGGTGGATGGAGGGTAATTTTGTACCATTTCCAATACTTTGAGGGTATTTTAGGCCCTTCTCCGAACAATAAATTATGATTTACCCTACCCCGCTTGAACTTTCAATTAGTATTATACTATTAAAAAGAGTTCTACAAAAATGATAGACACCATCGCTCCAATAATGCAACACATTTGCAACGTTGGCTATCGTTTTATTTATTTTTAACAAAAATGACCTGACCTTTTTACAATCATTTTAGGTGGATTTTTAATTATCAATAGTGACAATTTGTTGCTTTTGATAAAAAATAATAACTTATTAGTTACTTTATAACGACTTCATTTGTCACTTATTGTTAGTAATTTTGTTAGGGTGTCGCTTTATCCATTCACTTTTAGTTAATATTTTAATCAATCATTTTAAAAAATGATGGACGGAGAAAGACTATCCATCACCTTTTGTGCATTTTTTCAAGGGCAGTGCCCATTTTTATTATCTTCTCTCGCCCCTCCTCCTCCTCTTTCTCTTCCTCCTTTTTTTTTTATCAATTACTTAATAATGAATTTGTCTGTCGTTTATAATTAATATTTTTTAAAGAACTGTCACACTCTGTGTCTTTAATTGTCGCTTCTATTAAAATATTAGGTAAACATTTAAAAAATGACGAAGAGAGCAACATTATCGATCCCTTCTGCGCATTTTTGCAAGGGTAGTGCCCATTCTTTATACGTTTCTATCTTCTATGTTATCTCTTCTTCTTTCTATCTCTCTCCACCACCTCTAGAAAACCATTGTCGAACACCCCTCCCGTCCACCAGCGCCACCTCTCTGCGGTCCACCCCTTTAGTCTGCCAGCACCTTCCCACTCCAAATCCCAATTTCAAACTAATAATTTGTCAAATTTATGTTATAACATTGCTGGTTTGTGAATTTGATTGTGAATTAGTTTATTTATTAGACTTGAGTTTTTTAACATTAGATTGTGAATTAAGGATTTTTTATCTTAAATGAAGCATACTTGAAGTTTAGAACTTGCCCTTTTGAACACTTGAATTTAGGATGTTTAATCTTGAATATACTGTACTCATTCGCGCTTTGCGCAGAATTTAATATAATTTTTGGATAATTGATATGCATGTTCAATAAAGGAATTGAGATTTGCGTGATTGTCAAATGTTTTACATATTAGAATGCTTATATACACAAATTTTTGTATTGTACTTTCACACCCCAAAAATTTCAAAGTTAAGCCCTAACCAATCTCGAATTTTGTGTAAGGTCGTACCGAGTGACTCTTAATGTAATAGCCTAATTTTTAGCGTTAAGAAAAAGCAAATTGAAAAAGAATTGAGGCCAGAAAACTTTTTTGTAATACTCAAGATTTCCTAGCCTAGTAAAGATTTGGACGAAATCTGCGTCAGTGAGATCTAAAGAAATCTTGTAATTAATGAGAAATCTATTAATGAATTTAAATGCATAAGTAGATAAGTAAGACGTTAAGGATCACATACGACTTTACGAAATTGAATGGGTGATTAGAACTCCCGAAACTAATGATAGCATGAATAAGTGGTTTCTGAGTGTCATGCGATGAAAGCGTGTTATAAAATGGGGGTTTGGAATTATTAAATTTGCTCATTGTTTCAGTGCAAGGTGTTGTGCCTGGTTGGGCCCACCATAGCAGGACAAACGTGACTTAAGTCGGAAATAAAATCCCAAAAACATTTTATACTACACTTTTTGACTCTGAAAGCTAAGGAATAATCCCAGGTTTGTTCTTGATGGGGTTTCACCATTCTTTAGAATAAAGGTAAGGTTTTTAATCCCTGAATCCATATTTCGATCTATAGGACTTAGTTTCTTAGGTAATTATCTAAGAAGGAGGGTTTTGATGTGGTAATTATTGTGGAAACACCCTAATCTGGGTATGGGGATCATGGGTTTGGTCTCGGGATATTGAGTTTGTTATAATACAGATTATTAGACCTTTGATTGTTGATCCATCTGTATAAATCGTTATTTGTATACCTAGAACAAGCAGAAAGAATTTGAAAATGAACATTCAATTGCATTAGGGGATTCAAGCTTTGATTCGAGGTAGGTGATGGCTGTTATTCTATGATTGTGTGATGCATGCTTGTTCTTAATTCATTATGATAACTGCATGTATGCGAATGTTGCATTATTGCTCACACTTGTTGTAACGAATAGATGAGTATGATATGTCACATATCACTTGTTGATTGTATGAAGTTGAGAATATACTTTTGATTGTGATTGTGGTGTGTTGAATGGATCAGTTGGCACGTTTCAATATAAAGAATTGGAATCGGTTGCCATCTTTCGACATATCTAACTGAGATTGGTTTCCACATTCCAACATAACTAATTAGGATCGGTTGCCACATTTCAACATAAACATTGTATCGAATACCATGTTTCGATATGCAAACTTATTGGGTTTGAGTTATCTAAGAGAACCAACTACGTGATATAAAGATATTTGAGAACTCTGAAATTCTTCGTTGTTCATAAATGATGATGATATTGTATATGTTCGGTGTAAAGATGCAATTATTAGTTGTATTGACTTACTTATGTTACACTTAATCAGATAACCACGGATCCTACCAATACACTGTGGTTGTGTTTTTATAATGCACTTGCTCTTTCTTTGTTGAGTACATGGAATTTTCAAGAGGCTATAGATAGATCTTAGTTAGGTGACTATTGAGCATGACCGAATTCAACAGTGAGTCAGTTCTTTCAGGATACCATGGATCTTTCTTGTTTAAGTCCACTCTTTAGGACTCACTTTTAATAAACTGTTGTTTCATTTTGGGGTTGTACTTCTTGTTCTTAGACTTGTTGATAGTAGAGTTTTGGTACAATGACTTTTGGATTCTAGGGTTAAGACTTCCACATTAGTTTTGGTTAAGTTATTTGTTTAAATATTTGGAGTTTACGGGAACTATGTATATTTTTATTGTCTTTTAATGCCTTAGTTTCATGAATTTTGTTAGTTTGGGTTGTGGTAATGGTTCTCCCACTAGAGGGTCAGTGTGGATATGATATACCATGGTTTTGACGGTAAAATTAATACTTTTTCCTTAAGTTTAGTTTGTCCAAAAGCCTTTTTTGTGCAAATTTTTATATAAGTTTCTCTTTGTTTTGCAGGAAATTTGTTCAAAGCTGAATGCGGAGATTTTGAGCGAAGAAGTGCAGAAAAGACCACCTACGGAGCTTATGACGGCCCGTCGTTCTTGTGACGGTTCATAGGTGGCAGCATAGTGCAGCTGCTGAAGGAGGATGGGGAAGTCTGACCAAGTGTGGGGTTACGAAGGCTTGTGACGGTCCGTCGTGTCTATGACTGTCCGTCCTGCAGGTTCGTCATGAAGTTCAGAGAAGTGATCCTAGTACCCATATTCCAAGAGTTGAAGTGTTTTGAAATGAAGGCCCTCGACGGACCGTTGTGCCTATGAGGTCCGTCATACTTGCCGTCGAGGGTAATGAAGAAGAGCAGCAGAAGAAATTGCATAAGTATGGGACGACGGAGTCCATAACGGTCCGTCACGACCATGACGATGTGTCGCGAGGTCCATCAAACCAACCCCGTTTTGGCAGATTTCCAGCAAACAGAGTCCTTGTTTAATTAGTTTTTTTTCTATAAATAGTTCGAAAAACATCATTTTTGAGGTTAGACGCCTGTTAGTTAGACTCTTAGATTGTTAGACTCCGTATTGTTAGACATCATATTATTAGACTTTGTGTATTAGTGTTAGATTTGAAGATTCTTGCAAGTGATTTTTGGTGATTAATCAAGCAAACTTTTGGATTTTACTCTTTCTCATTGAAGTAAGTACATGGACTCTTATTTAATATATTTGAATATTGTGTTTATGGCCATGAGTAACTAAACTCCATAACTAGGGTTGTGAGAACCATAGGCAAATAATTAGATAAACCCTAACTAAAATAAAAATTCTAGAATAGTGTCTTGCATGTATTAATAATTCATTCGCTGAGAAGTCTTATTAACGGATGACCAACGTTAGAATTTTCCTTAATGCTACTTGCCGAACCAAGGAGGTAGATAATAGGAAAAGAATTATTAACATATCTTTAGTGCATACTATCTAATAGGCTAGTATTGATTGATACGAGGTAATAACTTAGTCAAATAGCGAATACAATGCTTAATGTGAGGTAAGGATAAGGGTTAAGATAGCAACACACGTAGCCGGACCAAGGTGCGGAGTGAGATTTCCTAGATGCCGGACCAAGGATTTAGCAATACATAACTTATCACTTTGCATGCAAGATACTAGGAAAGAATTGTTATAGTTAGAATTATCAAGGTATGAACCTGTGGGAATCACGTAAACCCTAGTTACTTTGATTAATTGATTAAAATCCAACTGTTAAAGCTGTTAAGTGTCTCTTTGAAGTTCGTTATTTATTTTCACTCATTTACAAATAGAAACCCCACCTTTTATGTTTTTACTTTCCAAGGAAGTCATTGACTAAACAATAGTAATAACAGGTTGAAGTTAAGTCTAGACTATTTTCCTCGTGGGAACGATCCCAACCTCACTAGTTGGGTTATTTACTTGACATGACCGCTTTCCTTCTTATTTTAGAAGTAAGTTTGAGCGTATCAAATTATGGCGCTGCTGCCGGGGATTATAGCTTTTAGATTAACTTCAACTTAATACTATAGTTTAGTTGATATTTTCTTGATTTTACTTTGTTTTATTGTTTTTGATTTTTTTTAGAACTATACATCAATAGAGGGGACAAAATCCCGCTCCACGGTCCAACATACTACAGAGGCTATGATAACATAGCAGACTCGGATGGGCCACTGGTTTTGCCTTTTTTACCCACAGGCCACACTTTTGTGGTAACTAGTAGCCTGATACAAATGCTCACTGCCATAGGTTTGTTGTCAGGGCTACCCTCTGAGGATCCTCATGCCCATATAGCTAAGGTAAGGGCAGTGTGTAAAAGTTGTGTAGGGAGGCCTGATTTGGATTTAGATGTATTAGGTTTCAGAGTGTTTTCTCTCGCAGTGACGGGAGAGGCTGCTATGTGGTTCAGTGAGCTTTCATACAACTCAATCTTCACTTAGAACCAACTAAGGGATTTATTCTTAGCACGCTACTATCCGGTCTCCAAGAAACTAAACTACAAAGACTGAGTGAATAACTTTGTCGCACTACCAGGAGAGTCAGTTAGTAGTTCTTGGGATAGATTCACCTCATTCTTGAGAAGTGTTCCAAATCACCGTATAGATGATGAGTCACTGAAGGAATACTTCTATCGGGGATAAGATGATAACAATAAAGCGGTGTTGGACACCATAGCAGGTGGATCTTATGGGGAGTGTCCTTATGCTTAGATTGCTGAAAAATTAGAGAAAATCTCCCAGAATAACAAAGCTTGGAGTACTAGGAAGTCTGATACAGGAAGAAACACCTTCGTAGTGCACTCCACTTATAACCCAGCCACAGATGATATTCGTGAAGAAACGGCTCAAATGAGAACTGATCTTGGGTTGGTACTAAAACATGTCACTGGGGGTGCAGAAAAGATAAATGCAGTCAACTACTTGGCTAAACCACCACCTCCTAATGATGAATGCTACTATGCGGAGGATAGTTATGCAGTAAATGAGCAGATGGGGGGTTTCCGACCAAGCGCCCAAGGCTCAAATCAGGATAATTGGTGCTATGGTCAAGGGAACCAAGGTCGGAACTATGGTAATTACAATCGTGAGGGTCATTATGTCCGAGATGGAAACTACAACCGTGACAACAACTTTAACAGGGGTAACTATGCTAATAGAAACGACAGGAATGGGCCCTATGTCCCTTCTCAAAATTGTGAAGTTACTCCTAGGGATGGTGGAGATAGTATGGCGCGAGTTGAGGATATGTTGCACAAAATGATGAGTAGGTTCGATTGAGCACATTAAAGAGTTAAGGGGTGATTTAGCTAGTATTGGGCAAAAAGTTGATACACATGCAATTTTGATTAAACAGATCGAATTGCAAGTGGCCCAATTATCTGCGACACTGAACACACGGTAATCGGGCACTCTTCCTAGCAACACTATCCAAAATCCAAAGAATGATGCGCACTGTATGACAATCA
This sequence comes from Solanum lycopersicum, assembly GCF_036512215.1. Classification (NCBI taxonomy): domain Eukaryota; kingdom Viridiplantae; phylum Streptophyta; class Magnoliopsida; order Solanales; family Solanaceae; genus Solanum; species Solanum lycopersicum. Next base: position 22,315,935 of record NC_090805.1, read on the forward strand.
CTACTTGGGGTGGTAATCAAACCATTGACCCCCCTATGCCATCTGCTAAGGAAAATGTGAGAAAGGATAATGATAATGTGGTAAAGGGTAGTGGTGAAGCAGAGGAAATTAATGGAAAAGATGCAGAACTACCTATCAAGGTAATTCCCATGCCTAGGCCACCACCACCCTTCCCTCAGAGATTAGTGAAAAAAACCGAGGATAGAAAATATCGGCGTTCCATAACAATGTTGAAGCAGCTTTCTATCAATGTCCCTTTGGTAGAAGCTCGAGAACAAATGCCCGGTTATGCCAAATTTATGAAAGATCTGGTCACCAAGAAAAGATCTGTCACTTTCAAGGATGATGATAGACTGCAGCATGGTAGTGCTATTGCTACAAGATCCCTCGTACAAAAGAAAGAAGATCCTGGTGCATTCACTATCCCTTGTATAGTTGGGTCATTACATTTTGCGAAAGCATTATGTGATCTGGGGGCAAGCATAAATCTCATGCCCCTCTCGATTTATAAGAAATTGGGTTTGGGGGATCCAAATCCCACTGCGATGCGGCTACAGATGGCTGATAGGACAGTGAAACAACCTATAGGGATACTCCATGATGTGCTTGTAAAAGTGGAGTCATTCATCTTTCCGGCTGATTTTGTTATTCTTGATTGTGAGGTCGATTTTGAAGTGCCTATTATTCTTGGGAGGCCATTCCTTGCTACAGGTAGAGCATTAGCTGATATGGAGAAGGGACAGATGATATTTCGGTTGAATAATGAAGAAGAAACCTTCAACATTTGTAGGACCATGAGGTAGAGTGGTGAGCTCTAATTGGTATCTGCCATATCTCACAAAGAAAAGATGATGAAGGAGACTGAACAGAAAAATGCAAAACAAGAGTTTATGGTTGGGGATTTGGTGCTTTTAGACAGTTCTGGGGTGCCTTGTCTTCCGGGCAAACTCAAGTCCAAATGTACTAGCCCTTATTTGATTACCCAAGTATTCCCTCATGGAGAAGTTGAATTAAAATCCAAGGAGGGAGTGCGGTTTAAGAGGAATAGAGAGAATAAAACTCTATTTTGGGCATAAAGCATCGGGGAATGAAGTGATAGAGGCATACCATCTTGATGAAGTCTGAGTAATCAAGGGTCCCCAGTCGTGCCGCAACATTAAATCAGGCGCTTGTTGGGAGGCAACCCCTATACTTATAGTCTTTTTAGTAATGGTAGCATTTTTCTACTAATGGGTTTTCAAATTTGCAGGCACATCACCATGAAATTCTGCAGAAAAATTACTTTGCAGCAGTCACTAACGGATACATCGACGGACCGTTCCACCCGCGACGGACCATCGTATGCATCCGTCGTGCAAGGTACATTTTTTTCTGTTAGTTTCAAACTAGGGCACACACGACGGAACCAACGACGGGTCATCACAATTGTGACGGACCGTTGTCGGGGAATCATTGCGTGATTAATGTGGCATACCCGACCCGACCCGATTGGAGATTAATATAAACTTTTACCATTTAAACTCCCCAACCCCTCATTTCACCCCCATTACTTCATTATTTCTCCCATTACTCTTTCTTTCTCAACTACAACAATCTATTCCTCTATCAACCACTGATCATTTCCCCCCACAATTATCCAAAGCCCTAAAAGTGTTAATCTACTAGCCGGAGCTGCTGCTGTGGGTGTCTACCTGGCCACCGAGTAGTTGTCTATTTATTTTTCTCCATTTCAAGGTATGTGTCTCAAATTTCTACTCATTTATATCGAATTTTTGTTTATTAGTTATCGTCGTATGTTGTTTCCTTTATATGATTATGTCTAACCTAGGTTAAAAATGTTCAAAATTGCCATGTTTACAATCCTAGACATAGGTGCTTTTGAATAGCTATGTTCCTAGGTAGTTGGGATAGACAAATGTAGGTCAAAAACACTATAAGTTTTATGTGGGTTCATCGGGGATGCATGGGGTACCCCCAGTTCTGTCACTGTTATACAGAATGAGACCTCGATGACGGACCGTCGTACCCACGACGGACCGTCATAGGGTTCGTTCCAAAAGACCTAGCACCCTGTCCCAACGAAAATATGTGATGGACCATCGTCTTCACGACGGTCCGTCCTGCACAACCGTTCCGGTTTTCAGAGACCCTGTTTCTAAGGGTCTCTCATTTTTTCCCTAAGTGTTCCCCAACGGACATATGTGACGGACCGTCGTCTTCCTGCACAACCGTTCTGGTTGTCAAAGACCCTGTTTCTAAGGGTCTTTCATTTTATCCCAAGTGTTTCCTAATGGACACATGTGATAGACCGTCGTCTTCACGACGGTCCGTCCTGCACAACCGTTCTAGTTGCCAGAGACCCTGTTTCTAAGGGTCTCTCACTTTTTCCAAGTGTCCTTCAACGGACACATGTGACGGACCGTCATACCCACGACGGTCCGTCCTGCACGACCGTCATGGCGGTCAGAGACCCCTCTACTAAGGGTCGCCATATTTTTTCAAGTGTCCTACGACAGATACCTACGACGAATCGTCGTACCTGTGACGGTCCGTACTGCACATACCGTCATGCTAGTCATAGACTCTCCTTTAGGGTTCTCTATATATACATAGTCTAAGTAAAACACGACGAACCTCATGACGGTCTGTCATAGTCACGACGAGCCGTCACCAGACCCGTCGTGTGTCACTATTTCTATAGTAATGACATACTATTTTCAATGTTTTATTTCGTATGGTTTTGCTTGTCTTGTTTTCCAGTACTCGTACTAATATTGATCCTTTACAGGTACTATCTACTATGGCACCCAAGCAAGACCGAATCTACGTACGCGGGCGATCAAAGTCTGTCGCCCCCGTCTGCCCGCATGGTCATCGGCTCTGATGATGAGTGTGACCCTGAGTATGTGCCCCCAGGCACTTCCACACCTTACCGTGCTGCACGTGCTCCCAGTGCCACTCCCAAAAAGGTGGCGTCCAACATAGTCACTGCCTCCCAGTCTGATGAGGAGCGCACACTGACCGGCACACCCTCTGGGTCAGCCACAAATGAAGAAGGAGCGTCTGGCTCCTTAGGAGTATCATGGTCAGAGGAAGCCTCCGGATCTGCAGAGGTTCCCACACCCGCCACCGCTGCAGCATCGGCCTCGTCTGAGGAGGCTGACAGTTCGGATTCCACCTCAGGCTTACCAGCTCAGGCCCCTACCCCAGCCACTGACCAGTTCAACCGGTGGTGTGTCAACGGGCAATTTCAAGTATACTCCGACGCCAAGTTCCTGACTGATAAAGGAATGATGACTTGAACACTCACCTTGGAGTGGCGGGTCCTTACAGGGAGTCTCTCGACGATGCCTGAGATCCACCGTCTCTTCACCAGGCATCACTTGGAGTGGACAACACGTTCGTTGGGACATTACATTGATGAAATGGTCTGAGAGTTCTACGCATCCTACGTAGCGACTCTCCGATCACAGATAAATAGGCGGGCTCTCCTTGCTAAACAGCCCCCCTGGAGCAGGTCCTAGTACGGGGCGTACAGGTTGACATTTCACTGCCTGCCATCCGCCGGTTTCTATATGGAGAGGGTGTTGATGCTACTCGGACCCCTCTCACTGCCGAGTTTGACTACCGCTGGCAGATAGTTAAAGATGTCCAGTTCCTCTGCGAGCGATCACTGAGAGAGACCACCGAGCAGTGGATGGCCCTGCACCTGTCAGTAGATGGAGAGGGTGCCGATTGGGGGACTGAGCCGAAGGGGGCCATCAAGAAGGCCAACCTCACTTTCACAGTGAAGTTCTTGTGGCTGCTTGTCCGTCACTGCCTTTCCCCCACAGCTTCAGATAATATCGTTACCTGGGATCAAGCAGTTTTGATGGCGGCGATGATAGCCGGGTTCGAGGTGGACTTCGCATGGCTTCTACAGGCAGTCATGCATGAGAGAGCATTTAAGGTCACTACTATTTACCCTTTCCCATGCATGATCTTTTCTCTCTGCAGGTCCGCAGGTGTGCCCATATGGCACGTAGATCAGCTTACGACCCCGCAGGGCATTGTTGACGTCGGCCTCATAAGAGACGAGGCCAATGAGTTAACTCCATGCAGAGGGCCCCATCCAGAGATGACCCCACTTGCTGATGATCTTGTTGATACGGTAGCCCAGGCCCGCACGGCTACACCGGCGTCCACTGACACTACCCCAGTCGAGTCTATCCCGGGTAGTAGCACTACCCTGAGCTCCTCTCACACAGCCCCTCTACCGGCACTGATCCCACTTGCGAGGGTCCAAAAACTAGAGGCGCAAATGGCCACACTTCTGCATCATATCCAGCCGTGGATGCAGAAGTCTATTACTGAATCAGAAGAGCACCTAGAGAGGAAAATGGTCCAGTTTACAGAGCGGAAGATCGCTGAGGTTAACATGCGCTTGGACGCCTTTGAGTTGAGGGTGCTAGCCCGACCATCCCCTCCGGTGGAAGTGTCGACTTTTCAAGCTGCAGTCAACAGTCTTCATGCAGACATAGACACGATCTTAGAGGCTAGGGTGCCGGAGTCTGAGGCCCCTTCTGTCGAGCCTGCTGAGGACACAGTGTTGGCAGCCCTTTTTGCTACTTCATAAATTCCACCACCTCCCCCTCAAGAGAGTGCCAATAGGCGTAGGGGTCGAGCAGAGGACGAGGCGCGAGCACGGAAGAAGGAGCGCCGAGAGATAGAGGCTGCGAGGAGAGCCTCACTTGTTGAGGAGGAGGTGCACCAAATGAGAGCATCAGAGTTAGCGGCTCTGGCGTCTAGCTCCCGCACGGTGGAGATAGAAGGAGGAACTACTGATGGTGCAGTTGTTGCTGAGGACACCACTGAGGGTGTTTAGATTGTAGAGGACGTGGGTTCCGGGGAATCGGACCCACCATCTTGCTGATTGACGGCGCTTTGCACCACAGGTTTGCTTCACCTACCGCTCTAGTATTTAGATTTTTATGCTTTGGGGACAATTGCATGTTTTTTTGTTGGGGGTGGGGTAAATGGAAAGTGAGCATTAGGGTGAAGTCTGAGTAGCCCAACTCACTATCCTCTTTTGGGGTTTTCTTGCCTGTGTTCTTTTCCCCCAAAAGGCTGATTACTTTTTCTGTTGAACCTACATGTTTATATCTTTTGTACATAGTTTAATTCTTAGCAGGATGGCTAAAATGATATCCTGATAAATTGGAAAATGATGCATCACTAGGCATAGTAACTGATAATTGTGTGTCTCTAAGCATGACATAGAGTTACACCATTGCATTACCCTAAGTCTTAAATTCGAACTAGGTGTCTGATAATCTGGTATAGTGATGCGATGTCAAGTGAGTGTGAGGAAAATTTGAATAAGTCCACTATTGGAACTGAGCTAGAACTTGCCTGGTTAGTCCTGCTAAAAGTAAGCTGTAATAGACAATTAGGAAAGGATCATAGGCCCTTATTCAATATAGCCCATTTCTAGCCTAAATAAAAGAAACCAAATGAAATTTATCCTTCTTTGATCCAAATAATCTGAGCTTGAATTAGACCTTTCTTTTTCACTCCAATTGATCTTTTCTGGGAATGATGTGTTGGCCCTGGTCCCTCCTTGGACATGTGCACCTCAGCTTATGCCAAAAGCATAAGTTGAGGGTGGCTAATGTAGCAACTTTGGGTATTGTGTACCTTGACTCATGGCAAAGCCACGAGTTGAGGGTGGCTATTATGAGGAATGCTCCGGAAAGTGCGGTTGAAAGAACAAAGAGAGAGAAAGAACAAAAGTAAAGTGACTCAAGAATTAGTTGAAAGAAAAGTGAAGAAAAAGAAAACTATACAAGAAATACAAGCAATAAAAGAAGAGAGTCACTTACACAAATGAAGAAAAAAGACAAAATAGCAAGGCGAAAGAATATGAGAAACTGGGCAAGATAAAATGATAGAAAGTGGAAGGTTTAGCCGATATGTCAAGGAGGGCAAAAAGTCACTAAAGTATACCTAGATATACCCTACCTGACTCTGAGCCTATGTTACAAGCCAAGAAAGTCCTATCGTGATCCTAAGGGTTGTATAGCAAACTTAAGGCAGTGAAAATAAAGGCAAGCTTATGGCAATAGGTATGAATGAGTGTGACTTTGTTCTGAGAGTGAGTGTTGAAAAGTAATCCTTATACTCAAATTGAAATCATTGTGTGAAAAATGAGGATTTTGTTTTGAAATGAGGACACTAGTTGCAATACCAGAATTGTTAGCACCTTAGTGAGAAATTGAAGAGGATAGGTGTTAATGCATGGCGAGTCTGTGTTATGTTTTGATCCCACATAGTTCAAGCATAATAGTGATAGCATGCATAGATTTGATTAGATTAATCATGAAAAGTTGGTATCATATCCCCAGGTTCATTGATCTCATTGTACCAAAATTAGTCTAGTAAAGTCTTTATGAACGACACGATGTCATCTACACAATTCTTTGAGAGGCTATAGGACTTAATAAAATCTCACTTCTTTCTACTCCTTCGTGCTACGATTAGAAGCTAATTTGTATGCGGGTGATATATTTCCACCTTCACTGTATGGTTCGAACTGGAGCAACAATACTGATAACACCATCAATAGAAAGAGAGGATGTGCATAGACTACCGACAGTTGAATCGAGTAACTATTTAGAATGAGTATCCATTGCCTTATATAGATAACATTTTTTCCAGTTGCAAGGTGAATCAGTTTTTTTCTAAAGATTAGTTAATATTTGGTTACCATTAGTTAAAGATTGAAGAATAGGGTTCAACAAAGTTTTATGATTGAGATTAGCAGTTTTTGGGGGCTCACTAGCTAATATTTTCACTTGAGGTACGAGTTGTGTCCAATAGGTATCTCCCAATTCCAATTGTTATCCCAACAAAGTGAACTAACTAGACTCCATAGTCCTGGTTGATGGGACACAAACAAGTTAATGAGAATTGAGAAGGTTCCAATTGTTATATTGCCTTAGGGGTCGTATAAGGAATAGATGATCAGTGATGGTCATCCATAAAACAAAGTAATTAAAGAATTTGGACTTGTCTACAAGTTGTAACTTCTTGATTGACGTGGAACTTGTTGTGAAAGGAAAGTCATTATGAGCAAGGGTCTAGATGAATTATGATTTGGTTTGTATGTGAGAAAACGGGATGTGCGTTGCGACCAACTTATAACCGTATGGAGAGTCTGGGTGTATCTTGGTAACATATGTGTGGTAGTGTGAAACAATGTTAATGGATTCTAAAGTGCGTACTTCATTGGGTTGACCGGGGGTAGACAATGATTTCCCTAGCTAAAGAGATTTTCTTAAATGCCTAGTTATAACTGTGAAATGAAGGGGAAATAAAGAAAAGAAAGGAACCTTTGAATTGTTGGCAGGGATATGTTTTCAATTAGGGATGCTGGGGTGGGATTTTTCCCGCCATAGCGATACCACTAGTGCGCCATTTCTCCTACCATAGTGGAAAAGCGCAATATAGAATTTCAGCCCTTTCTCTCCTACTTTACCCTAGTGATTATCATGGACCCCAAATCGTACCCGAACTAGTTCCCATGATCTAATTCAGTATTCAACAATCGAATATAAGTTATAAAGTGTGTTAAAAATGTGGAGAACCTAGGCATAAGAAAATGGTAATCGATGAGGCTGTGGGGGTAGGGAAATGAAAATGCAGGCAAAGGATTAGTGCATCAAGGAGAGGAGGTTTCCTGTCAAGATGACATGGATCAATTATACGATTTTTGAGAAAGATCGAGTTTGAAGTCTCATGCATGATGATTCCACAATTGGGACTCATTTAGGGATCTACTTTGATAGGCTTACTGTCCTCAAATGCATATTCTGTCTCTAAAACTGATCAAAACCTTGCGTTCAAGGTATTTTGAAATTAAATACTAGGCATGGACACTTTATAGAAAAAAGGAACACAAGAAGCTAAAAGAACTAAGAAATGAAGAGTTGAGGATCGCCGAACCCAATCGGCATGTCGCCAAAAGGTTTCATCCTCCCATTTTGTTCAAGTGGGTTGAGCTCCAAAGGAAAGGATCAAATCAGCGAAGAAAAGAAGCGATTGGCTTGTTTCCGAGTAGTTCCGTGAAGTAGTATTGTGTCTTCAAATGATCCAAAACATGAAGATGTTGTATGGTGGCACAAGACGGTGAAGAAGCTACAAATGGGTAGATCGTTAAATTGATTTGATATCCCGATTAACTGCGTCGAGTGGTCCTTTGCTGCACAACTTTTTGAAAACTATAAATACTTATTAGTATTTTTTAACTTAGTATCATTTTTTCATATTATTGAACGGTAAAATTTTAGTCTTAGCTTCTGCTTAGAGTTTTTGAGAGGGTTTTGAAAGCTTTAAGATTCAAAGGGTTTCATCTCCAAGAATTCGGGCTTGGGTCTCTTTGATTCTTAACTTTTGTCTTGTAAGAAGACTTAAATCTTCATACCAGTTGGAGTGCAAATTCATTTTGGTATTAATTTCTTTCTCTTTTACATGTCTAGCAAAAACCCTAATTCATGGGGTGTGCTTTTGTGAATATGGGTCAGATTATCTGTTAGGTCTTGCTTGATGATGATTTATTTGTTGTTAAAAGGTGATTTATCTTAGTAGTTGTGTATGAAATTAATGGGGTTGAAGTTGCAAATACAATTTCACCTCTGTGTTTTTGTTTTGCTCGAGAGAGAGGTCATAAAATCAAGACTACTAAGTTGATGGCCGATGGGATTGTGCCGAGATGAGGTTCAACTCGAGAGAGTGAACCCTAGTCCTTTCCCCACACACTCAGATCGAGAGAGTTAGTGGTCTACGTCGGAGGACACTCTTTATGCGACAAGTGGGTGTCTGAGAAGAACCCATTTTATTCAGAGTAAGTTGTTTGAGAGAAAGCTTACCCTCTCTAAAGTCTATATTAGTCACAAATGTTCAATAAATTTATTGTCAACAGTATATACCCAAAAATTTAGTCTATCCCTTATTCCTATCACATCATAAGAATCCTGTCTCTCATTTGTCTCTCTCATTAATTTTACTACTTTTAGCTATAAATTTTGATCTCTATTAAACCCCCATTGTTTATTGACGCTTGCTTAACCCCTTAGATTTAATATTTGTGTACTTGATAATATTTTTAGGTATGACTAATTAGAACTTCGTTTTATTTTTCTATTAATTCTCAATTACTCCATGTGGAAACCACAGAAACCCTTGGTTCAATTACCTTACTAATGAATGATCATAGACACTTGCATTGGAAGTTTTGTCGTTTATTATAAAGTAAACATCAAAATGGCACCGCTGCCGAGGAGAGATATTACTTGAGAATTTTTCGTTAAGTTAAATTTTGTCTTATTAGTTTTAGTTTGTTATTTTATTTTTAGTTTTGTATTTCTTTCCTCAGAAGGAAAGAGGAGTATGTCTAGTAGCAATGATAATTAAATTACCCTTCAAAGAATGATGTGTCTTAGGGATAACACCCTAAGTTTCAGACAATCGAAGAATGAGACAATTCATGAGTTCTGGGTAGGATTTAAGGAAATTTTCCTTCAGCACCCAACTCAAGGATTCTCAAAAAATGTGCTATTGGACTGCTTTTTGTAATAGTCTTGTTATGGAAAACAAAAAAAAATGGCTGACCAGATATTCTAGGAGGCCATTCACTACTTTTTCTATGCGAAAACAACCCGACTTCTCAATAATCTGTCCATACCCAATGATGAGACTGAAAAGAACCATATTTTTGCCACATTTGTTATTCAAATGGATCTAGTAACCGGGAAAATTGTGGAATTGGGAACAGTGAGTAATGACAAAGACTGTGATTCATCTCCTCATATACATTCGAAGACTAACGTGGACTAAAGTGGACAAATAGCAGAGATGCTATCACTCATTCTAAAAATCATGACAAGGTGTTGAATTAGATAAAAGAAAGTGTCTTAAAGCTAAATGAGATAACTGCTTCTTATTTCATATCAATAAAATTACTAGACATACAAATGGGTCACATGATATCTCATCTCTACCCCACATATCAAGATTAAAAGGGAAAATCATGCCACAACTATAAATTAGGTGCTTCTTAGGAGGCAAAACAATGTGTTATACCTTTAAATTAATATTTTAGAATAATTGAGTGTGTAGGTTAAAATGAGGAAAGTGTTAAAAATTGCAGGCTGGCGAGATGAAGACCCAATTGGTGAATTGCGGAAATGGTTGGTGATCCCGCTATTGTCCTCTATTTGGACCTCTAGATAAACTGGAAGCCATGTAAAACTCAGTGAGGTAAATGATATACCAGTGATTCGTGGGGGGGTTCAGCGACATAGACCAATGTTGCCGAATGGACACAAACTTTACAGTTTATAATTGCAAAAGTATTAAAAATTGAAATTCTTCACTTTCCCTCACCTTTAAACTTCAAGAACTCACACCAAGGTAGTATTTGGTTGGATTATATTGCTTCCTAGCTTTTTTTTGCTGCTTGATTTGCTTTCGGAGTTGGATTACATTGTTGCCTAGCTTTCCAATCGCCTTTTAATCGGCATATAAGGTTGGTTTCTAAATCTTGAGTTTACATTTATAAATTTTGTTCTCATTTGCAATAATTATGTCATGGTTGTGTGTGCTAGGCCTCTTTGATAGGAATAAATTGCATTAATGCTCATGTTAAGTAGAAAAATCCTTTGCAAATTGCTTTAATTATCAAATGTCCATAAGTTCTGTGGATTAAATGAATGAAATTTTATTGGATTATGCTTACTTGTTATTAAGATTTATTAGGTGACGTCTAATTAGACCATATTTTTGATAAATGACATATATTGTTGAATGATGGAGTGGGTGGCACCTTTTTCAAGGGAAATTATTATACAAAATCACCATAGTTTGCAAAACTTGGGGAATTATGAATATCAACCGGGCTATGGGTGCTATGGGTCTGAGAATAATTTTACTATTGCATGATTTTATTTTTTGGGTGTTGAGAGGTTGAAATCGAGATGATAGGTTAGACATAGGCATGTTAAGCCATTTGGTGATCTAGGTCAAACTTGTTAAACCACTCAACGGTTCCCCTAAGTGTCATATCTCGCTTTTAATTTAATTCTCTATGCGTTGTTGGTTTCTATAACTTTTGGTGAGAAGCCTTTAGTCTCCAAAAGCACTTGGTGACTTTATGATGATACACTTTACCACCCTTTGCCTACACGCCTAAACACTTTATGCAAAGTAACCTTCGATGCACAAAACCCTGTTCGCTAGAAGTGATTGGTGATTAACCGAAAAAGCATTCCATTGCAGACTTTCTTTAAATTCTAAGCTACTCCCTTTAGCGAGCCCAATCTGGATTTTATCCTAATTTCTCCTGATATTTTGAAAATATGGCTAGATCTAAAGTGGCAGGAAGAGATATGTCACCCCAAGAGAAAAAAAAAGGATTAAAATAATTGATGATGCAGTTGCATCCAAAAGGCTGTTAAACTTTCCACAACTAATTGAAAAGGTAACGACAAAAACAAGACCTTTTTGTTATCAAATGCAAGCACTGACAGTGATGGATTTAACGAAATTACCCCTACCAGTCTTAAAGCGATGATGTGAGTTTGTAGGAGGATGATCTATCAATACTATAGAGGGTCGAGCGACGAAAAAATAGGTAGAATGATCCATCAAGGATAAAAAATTCTTAGTCTACCACTCCTGCTTCTCAATTACCAGAGCAGGCAATAGTGCCGGTACCTCTAAGACACGGTCGTCTTCCCAAGTCAATGAATTGATCAAAGGATGAGAGGTTAAAAACAATTCTTGAAGAAAATTGTTTGTCTATAGAAGGGGTTATTGATAGGTAGCCAGAGATAATGAAGTTCCTGAAGCACCACAAGTTCCAAATATTGATTTAACCCTGTGGTTTATGTATTCCAAGTTAGGTAAGAGAGTCTTACAACGCATGTAGTGCAATGCTACCTTAGAGGAAGAGGCTAGTAATATCATTCAAAGTAGTTGACTACGTTATTGGCAAGGGAAAGAAGGTAGCTTTGTGATAGTGATGCTATCAACAGATTATTGGCATATCCACTATGATCGGTAATTATTCTCCAACACTTGATCAGAACAGAGAAGTTGTATATGATGAAAAAGTGGCTAGCCTCGCTTATTTTAGGTGATGATCTCAAGTGGTTAGCAAAAGGAGCTCAAATTGAAAAGAAAGATCTAAATGTAGCTACTAGATATTGGTTCGGGTTTATCAGCAACGTAATCATTCTATCAAAAAATGTATAAATCCTTCACCTTGCTAAGGCACCTTTTGTGGGGGTGCATAGTAGAGAAAACTAGAATTAATTTGGGGATGATCATTGCTATAGAAATCAATCTGCATGAAAATCTGAGCCATACCGCTTTCCCTTTCCTGGTACTAATCAATTAGTTATGCAAAAAGGTCTCAGGTACCTAGAGATGCAAAGAAGGATGCAGAAGTGGTTCCTTCATCCTCCACCAATATTTGGAAGCTTTAAGAGGAGTATTACAATGATCAGGTAGAGAATAGGCAGAAGGAAGCTGTAACCACTGGATCCATACCTCTAGAGACACCTTTGCACACTCCAGCCCTAGGGCATTTCGGTACATCTATTTCTACTGACACTCCTACTTACATTCCAGGTTCTTCTGCTGCTGCATTACCTACCTAACCTACTATTGTTTCTGATATTTCCTAGTCTCCACTCACCCACGCTTCCCTATTTAGGATGCAACAACTGTCCCTTTCTACTGATCGCCAGGTTCCTAGTCTAGAGGCCTCTATTCCAGGCATGATTCGAACTACCCTAGCTGATATAGTGACACCTCTGAGCACCACCGTTGATGCCCTCGCGGACAATATAAAGGTGTGTGAGTACAACCAATTGTACAAAGAGGAGGTAATGGCTTTGGAAGTCGTCATTGCTGAGTTGAGAAAAGATATGGACTATCTGAAGTCCACATATATATCCATGGTCATTGGAGTAGTAGAGACATTAGATGTTCCCGAGATGTGTTAGACTACCACCCGACATGAGAATAGACTGGAGAAGGCAACCGAGATTGAATTATATGAAGAGACTAATGATGAGATGTTTGAGGAGAAAGAGGAAACTGCAGATGGTGAAACTGACTGCGACTGAGGCAATATTGATAGACGCGGCGGTGCAGGCATCCCTAGCAAATGCACCTATTGTTGTCACTAGTGGAGAATACATTTATGAGGTTACTCTAGGCACTGATGCCCATATACATAGAACTTCACCAGGCACTGAGGCCTAGACTTATAGAGAGACTACATAGAGATGATCTTTTCTATACCTCCTTTTGTGTCTCACTTGATTTTATTTTTGGATAGTTTTCTTCGCATTTGAGGACAAATGTATTTTTAATAGTGATGGAGTGAGGCCCACATTGTGTGAGACTATTATTATTCGTTGTTTTGTTTGACTTTTTGGGTTGTTCTTCTTTAGATTTTGTTTTATTCTTTTTTTGCGGATGTTTGATTTTAAGACTCCCTTTGTTTAAATTTTGACGTATCCAAATTTCAAAAAAATTTCCTCCTTTCGACACGTCTTGCTTGTACTTGAATGTCATTATTCTTAGAAAAATGTATGTGTCGGTTCGATCAATACGAATGACTTGAATATTTCTTGAAGTCAAACGGGCATGAATGTGCAGCAAAAATGAGGTATAATGAAGTTGCATAGGCAATATGTGAACTCTTTGCATATCACTGTGATTATCCAACTATCGAACCGACTTTCTTCGAATGAACATTGCACACTTGCAAAGTGTAAAGTCTTGTTTAACATTAGTGTTAATGCCTTGTGTGCTAAGCTTACCGTGAACCATTCATGACTATACCTAGAATTTTACCTGTTACTCCGTTTTACTAAGTTACGTGAACTCATGATATGATCTTATGCATCTTGGATAGAGTGTGAACGAATTTGACATATACCTCTTTTGTGTCTTACCTTGTGAATGTGCCAACCTCTTTTGAACAACCGCGATCCTTCGCTTTCTTTTGATGAAATTTGATGAAAACACGATCTCTCATAATTCTCTACTCATAATCCTCTTAATATGTGGTTGATTGAATAAACTACTTAGGAAAAAGGCTATGTTGGGGATGTGGTAAAAAGAGAAGGCACGTCTAAGACTGCAAAAATAGTGAACCCATGGTGTTGACAAAAAAATTGGAACCCCACCATACAAAAAAATGAGGAAAAATAAATAAAAGAATTAAAAAAGAGAAATTCATGGAATAAAGTTATGCAAATAGAATAAGAAATGGGGTTTTTCGAATAATCGATGGAAAGTAAGTAAAGATATGAATTATGAGCAAAAGAGTAAATGAGGAAGGAAATAAAAGGAAGTGTTATGGGGACTGCATCTCATGAGGATAAATTTTATTGATCCTAAACGACCATAGCTATGCACTCAGCCTTGTTATAGGCCTAAAAAGACCTTTTTTTTCTTGAGTGAGCTAAAATGAAAGTTGACTGGAAAATACGGACAAACATATGGGTTAGTTTATGCACATTGTTTATCTTTATGCATGTTAGTGTTGAAATTGATTCTGAAGCTTTAAATTGCGTACCATTGAGTGTGAATAAGGAATCATTCTTTATTATAGGGAATTTGATCACTTTGTTTGAGCTTGAACTTGCATTTGAAACAAGTGTGTGAGCTTGAAAATATTTGATAATGGTGTGTCACACCTTTTGAGTCTTTGAGTATACATTTGATCGTTGAATGAGTATGTTTAGTTTTGTTGTGTGTATTCATGATTGATCCTTGTGTAGAACTGTTTGAGACATCATTTTTGAACTGCTGAACATGAGTTTTACTTGAGGACAAGAAAATTTTTAAGTTGGGGGTGTTGATGAGTCCATGATTTGGACTCATTACAAGATCTATTTTTATAGGTTTAGTTTCCTCAAATGCATATTTTTTGACACTAAAATTGATTAAAACCTTGAGTTTCAGGTATTTTGAAATCAGATACAAGGCCACACTATGCTAAAGGGAAAAAACTACATAAAAGAAAAAAGAAATGAAGACATGAGGATTTCCGAACCCATCTAGAATGTTGCAAAAAGGTCCCATCCTCACTTTTTTTTCAAGTGGGATGAGCTCTCAAGGAAAGGATCAAATCGGCAGAGAAAAGAAAAAGTTTGCGTGTCACTGAGTATTTTTGCGAAGTAGTACTACGTTACCCAATAATCCTAAAAATGAAGATGTTGTGGCTAGCAGACGATGATGAACCTACTAAAGGGCGGATCATCAAAATAATTGGTGATCCGAACTAACAGCGTCGAGTGGTCTTTCACAGCACAACTATTTGAAAACTATACATACTCTTTAGTGTTTTTAACTTAGTATCGTTTTTCATATTATTGAATAGTAAAATTTTAGTCTTAGCTTCTATTTAGAGTTTTTGAGAGGGTTTTAAAGAACTTGAAGATACAATTGGTTTCATCTCCATGAATTTGGGCTTGGTTCTCTTGGATTCTACACTTTTGGCTTGTAACAAGACTTAAATCTTCATACCCATTTTAATGCAAACTCATTTCGGTATAAATATCTATCTCTTTTACAGGTCAAGCTAAAACCCCAATTCTTGAGGTGTGACTTTGTGAATATGGGTTATATTATTTGTAGGGTCTTTCTTGTTGATTATTTAATTATCATTTAAATGTGATTTGGCTTAGTATTCTTGTATGAAATTAATGTGGTTGTAGGTGCGAATACAATTTCACTTCTGTTTTTTCGCCTTGCTCGGGAGAGGTTGTATAACTAAGACTACTTAGGTGATGGTCGGTGGGATTTGTTACACATGAGGTTAAGTTCAAGAGAAACCTACTTATTCTCCCACACACTCTGCTCGAGAGAGTGATGTATATAAGGTGGAGGGTGTTCTTTATACAGCAACTGAGCGTCCTTGAGGTATCCACTTGATTTGTGGTAAGTTGTTCTTTATAAAGCTTACCATCTCTATAGTCTAGCCTAGTTACAAATGTTCAACAAATTTATCATGAAAAGCATGTAACTATGATTTAGTCTATCCTGAATTCCTATCACATCCCAAGAATCACAGCTATCATTAGAGTGTCTTATTTCTTTTACTTGTTTTAGCTATAAATTTTAATTGATTAACCCCTAATATTAATTGATGCTTGAGTCATCCCTTAGATTTAACATGTTTATTTTTTGATATATTTTTATCTATGACTAATATGAGCATAATATTATTATTCTATTAATTTTCAAACCATTCCCTGTGGAAACAACCCCAACCCTTGATAGGGTTACTATACTATTGTGCAATCGTAGACACTTGAATTCGAAGTTGTGTCATTGATTACATAGTAAACATCAATGCAGTGGTCACTAGTGCTACTCTTGTTTGTGCCCAAATTGCTATTGCTTGGTGTGATCTGGGTTTAACTTATTTGTACATGTCAGTTCAATTTCATCGGATGAAATGTGGTTTGTGATATACTACATTCCCTCATCCAAGCCCCTCCCTAAGTTCAGGAGTCAGTCATAGTCACCCTTGTATATTGTGTTTGTCCTATTGTGGTTATGTATTTTCAGACTTGCGTTGATGTGGTTATGCTAAATATTACTAACTTGATATAATATTAGGCATGACTTGCCCCTTATTATACTGGGCTTAAATGTAAAGCAAGAGATCCTCGGTAGGGAAAGATTAGAATAGGAAAGGGGGGGGGGGGGGGGTACAAGAGATCCTTAGTAGGGTAGGTTTGTTTGGATTATTCGACTCATGTTCGGGATGTTGAGGTTGAGTT
Source organism: Solanum lycopersicum (assembly GCF_036512215.1). Taxonomy (NCBI): domain Eukaryota; kingdom Viridiplantae; phylum Streptophyta; class Magnoliopsida; order Solanales; family Solanaceae; genus Solanum; species Solanum lycopersicum. The sequence continues at coordinate 22,332,782 of NC_090805.1, forward strand.
CTTCCTCTATTGAGTCAATTTTTATAGCATATATAAATTTAAGACAGTGTTTTCTACAAATTTGATTGATATGCATCCACATATAGATAAAGATTTCCGCATTGAAGTGGAAACTAAAACTCTCCATATTTCCATCCCACTGCATCATATGACTCTAGATGAATTAAGTGAACTTAAGGCTCAAATTCAAGAGCTTCTTGGTAAATGGTTTATCTGTCCTAGTATTTCCGAGAGGGGTGCTCCTGTCTTCTTTATTAAGAAGAAGGAGAGTAGTATGAGGAATGATGATTGTATCTTAATCTATTATAGAGTGGATTGATATCGTAGTGAAAAGCTTATGGATAAATAAAGTCTCAATGACTATATTTGGGTGAACCAAAATTGAAGATTTTAAAAAGAAAGTTCGTAAAAATATTTGGTTAGTCCGTTGAATTTGACGACATTACCTGAAATTGAGGTGCCATATTGATAAAAATGCTGACTTCAAAGTTATAGTCAAGCTGGATTGAGTGTAATTTTAATAAGAGTTGGGGATAGATGGTGAAGGGATGCAACTATATAGTAAAATTATTGGTTAAGCAAATTTTGTAAAGTAATTACAACTCGCGAGTATATGAGGTTGTGGTTTTCTAATAATTGGGGAGTAATATGAGTGTATGGAAAGTTTTAAGTGATGCTGGGGCACCACTCAAATAGAATATTAATGATCTAGAGTTATAATAAAGGAAAATATAGTGAAATGTAGTATAACATTTAAAGAGAGGAAAGGGAAAGAATATTTTTTTGATTGAAACAGCTAAAGAGATATCTTCTGAGGGGTAGATAATTATGTTAATATACACACAATTTCATTCATTTTCTGTGACTATGGTAATAATATTACAGGCCAGATTGATAAAAAATTATTGGAAAGGACTCGAGAAAGGAGTGTATAGACATTAGCTTGAGTGTAATGATAAATACTTTGGTTTTGTTTATGAGTTTAGTAATGAGTATGAGAGAACATTTAGCAAACTATATTGTAATATCAATTGAGATTACTGATAAGAAAGGACCCATGAATTCAGAAGAATTTTCAAGGTACAAGATAATGTTGATAGATATGGAAATTTTGTTATATGGTTGAATTTAGAGTTTAGATTTTTTCTAAGTCTACATTTCTGGTAATATATTTTATCTTTGTAGAAATTTGCAAGGTGACAAATGATGAATTGTATCAGGTATTGAACCTTTGAAAGGACTTGCACTTGGGTAAAGTTGTAAAGTTTTTTAATGTTGATTATTAAATACTAAAGTAATGTTTATTATTAAAAATGTTGGTTTCCAATAAGGTAAATGGTTAGAGTGCTTATGATGGTTCTTAGTATTGTGAGTATGATTCACTAGCTATGCTATTGTGTGTTTTCAATTTTTTGGGTGGATCCCTAGTGGTTGATTAGGGGTACCAAATACTGTGATGTTTTCTTGGTTGAGTTGCAAAATTTGGTTTTTTTCTAATAACATAATTGGTGTTGTCTTTGAGTTGTTAAAGTATTTTAGTGGTTCTATATGTACCACCTTACTTATGAGAATTTATAGAAGAGCTACAAGCGTATTTATTGTTTTCCAACAATCTACTAAAACTGTTTTGTTCTACATTTTTTTACTTTGAGAGCTAAAGAAAGACCCCCGGTTGTGTTCTTAACGGGTTTTCACCATTCTCAAGGATCAAGGTAAGGTTTTTACTCCTTGAATCCATGTTTTGATCCGTAGGACTTAGTTTCTAGGGTAATTATTGATGTGAGAAGGTTTGGAAGTAGGAAATCTGTTGAAAAAAGCCCTAGTATGGGGGGAGCATGGATATGGTCTAGGTTTATTGAGTTCATTATATTCTGGATAATAAAACCTTTAATTATTGATCCTTGCATGTAAAATGTTGTTTGTAGAGCTAGAACCAGTGGATATAATCCATAAAGGGAAGATTCAAGTTTATAAGATGATTCAAGTTCGGATTCTAGGTAGGTGATGATTGTGATTCTATGATTGTGTGATATATGTTTCTTCTTTCTTTATTATGGTACATGTATTCATGCGAATGATGCATTATTTATTACACTTGCTATAACGAGATAGCTGAATAATTATATGCCATGAATCGCTTCATGATTGTATGATGTTGAGAATATACTTGTGATTGTGATTGTTTTTTGTTTAATGGATCGGTTGTCATGTTTCGACGTAGTTAATTTGGATTTGTTGCCATGTTTTGGCATAAATATTTGGGATCGGTTGCCACACTTCGATATAACTAATTGGGATAGGTCTCCACATTCTGGCATAAACACTTAATAGGGAACAACGTTCTAGTATGGTAACTTGTTGAGTTTGGGTTCAATGAGAGAACCAACTACATGATATAACTATGATATTTGAGAATTGTGATATGCTTTGTTGTTCGTAAATAATGATAATATTGTATATGTTTAGCGTATGAATGCTATTAATATGTTGTATTGACTTACTTATGTTGCACGTAATGGGATAGCTGCGTGATCCTACCTGTATACTGATACTGCACTTCCTTAGGGTTGGGCATTCGGTTTATTCAGTTCGGTTTACAAAATTTTGTTTGGTTTTTTAGATTTCACTTTGAAAAAAACACAAACTGAAACTGAACTAAGATATATTCGGTTCATTTTGGTTTCTACAATTTCGGTTCATTTCAATTCGGTTAATTGTTTTGGTTTTACAAATGTAAAACACTGATCACTAATGCCAACACACTTCATATCATTGTCTAATATACTATGTCTACCTACAAATTATGTGATATATTTGCAACATAATTGTGTGATAGTACTTTGAATCTTCTCTTAAAACTCTTGCTAGAGCTATACATGCATACAACTATAATAAGATAGGTTATTAGCTTATTTCTATGAGCTTGAAATGAAAATCAAATTGTTGTGAGTTGTGACTAGTCATAGCAATAATGCCTTTTAACATGAGAATTCCAGATATTACTACATGGTGAAGTAATCAAGTTGATTATGCCAATAGTTTCTTTATTCATTACTTCTTGTTGTGACAACTTACGACAAAACTATAGTTAATTCAGTGCAAAATTCTGCATTGTCTCTTATAGGCATGGAAAACGGAGTTCTTTAGCTAGTTCTGTACTAACATTAACATCTAATCTGCACCATCATATCATTAAGCTGGTTTTATGAGATATATCACAAAATCATAATCACGTAAAAATAGTATAAGTAAATTATGTGTGTCATAGTTAACGACAATATTCAAGAGCAAATTACTCATTATTATACATTTCTTAATAATTAATATATATCTAGTTTCAGGTCAGGTTATCACCAAGAGTTTTTAACATGCCACAAAAAACTAAGAAACCATGATTCCATGAGTATTAGTCATAATTAACAGTCAAAACAAGAACCAACAAGAAAAAATAGGAATCAACAAGCCAACAACACTGCAGTCCAACTTTATATGAAGAAAGTCTGCATTCATTGTATGCATTTCACTTCAGATTTGCAGTCAACCAACAACAATCTAACTATATCAGTTCACCATAATAACATGAAACTATAAATTTGCCTAAGAGCATATGGAACTATTTAGATATATGATAGAAAGTAAACACAACTCAACAAAAAAAGAGAAAAAAAGTTTGAATGGTAATAAAAACATATTTTATATTAAGATTTTCTTACTTCTTGATAGTTGATAGATATATCTACACATCCATAATACTAGATTCATTTTAACTATGAGTCATATTGTATCTCCCAAAATGAGTTAGGGTGTTTATAGTCTCACATATGCCTATGAGTTTGTTTATATGTTAATTAGATGTTTTGAAGTATGCATGGGTGATTTGAAGTTTTTTGGAAGTCAAACGTCAAGGAACGACCATAACGTTCGACGACTAGTCAACAAGAGGCCGTAGATGTTTTTATGTGCTTATATGTTTTTAATTTGATTATGAAGTCCATATATGATTACTAATGATGTTTATCATCAGTATGTTATGTTTCGTAAAGTTAAGAGGTTAAATGTCCAAGAACGTCCAACACGTTCGAAAAATAACTCTTGAGACGTACATGTGTGAGATGAGTGTGACTAACATGTGTTTATGTGTTGAGTGAATTTTCTTTTGGTGAAAATTATGTGGAATGTATATGACTTGTTAAAGTTTATATTTATGTTGGAAACGTACTGGTATGACTCCCCAAGGGCCCCGTGTAAGGCCCTCAAGAAAGACCTGAAGTCTGCAAAGACACTGCCTTGGCAGTGTCTACGAACGACCTTCAATCGGCTTCCAGTAGGTTCACCTACGCCCTATCAATGGTGAAGTGTCGATTGAAACTTATCCCGGTGAAGGATAAAAGAATTTTTCAAGCCCCAGATCGAAATGATGGACTGTAGTATGGTTCGTCAATGAACCTACTGGGCATCATTTGAGTCCGTCAATGCAGGATAAAACAACTGCTACGCACGCGGTTTCCATTTAAGGGGTGAATTGGAAATTCACCTCACGTGATAAGATAACCCTATTGGTTTATTTAGTTATTTTTGGGTCTATTAAATGGGATAAAAACGTGAAAATCCCATTCCCAATCCATGAATTCAAATTAGACTTCCCTCTCCCAAAATACCAAATCTAGAAACATCCATCGGAGATGAAGCTCAACAACAACTTAGAGCTTGGACTCCCATAGTTTCTTAATCAATTTTCAATGGTTTTTTTCTTATATGATGAGGTACTATAATCCTTCATCTCTAGTTAATCTTCCATCTAGAGATTTCTTCTCAAAGTTTTCGAAGCAAAAATATGATCAGACTTATACTTTTTCAATCTAGTCATGGTTTCTTTCTCAAAACGTTTTTATGGCTTCCTCATGATGAATTGATATTCATAAGATTATTGTAACGTGAAAATTCAATGAAATTTCATGATAAACCCATGCTCTCTTCAAACTCTCAATATTGGCCATGTATGGGCTTTGTGATTTTGATCTTATGTAAATCGAATTGCATTTCAATGATGTTAATGTAATACCACTCAAATGACATAGGTGAATATAGAGCCTAACATTCTTTTATGAGTTTCTAAGGTCCTAAAATGGTTCATAATGTTGTATTGAAGCAGTTTTTTAAGATGTAGGTGCATTGGAAGTCAAACGCTAAGGGACGACTAAAACGTTCGACAACTAAGTCACCTATCTGCCTTATGTCTTGTTATGTGCCTATATGTGTTTTCTCATGATATTATGATGTCCTAATATGAGTTATTATAGTGTTTGTAAGCAGTGTGTCAAGTTTCATGAAATTTTGAGGTCAAACGTCCAAGAATGCCCATTATGTTTGAAAGGTTTGCCTTGAAACGACCTTGTGTGTCTTCGTAAGTTTCGTAGAATTTTACACATTCCCTTTTTAATGACATTGTGTGGGTGGTACTAAAATTGTATACAAACGTATTTTTTGTGGAAACGTCTGGGAAAATATCCCTAAGTACCAACCAAGGTCCCTTGAGGAAGGACTCGTTCTCGAGCCAAGGCTCTCTAGACCAGGCCCCAAATGACTAAAGGAAACAACAGATCATGGGCCAGTTGACGCCTCTTCGATGGGTTTCATGGGTCAAGACTTAGAATAGGGATCTCAGGATCCAAAAGGAAAGTCTCTGAACAAAACAACGAGATGCCAGGACGGTCCGTAGTTTTGCAACCGTCTGCGAGGCTGGTTCCTGTGCAGGTTTAATCTAATGCTAGGAGTGAAATGGTAATTTTTCAAAACACATCCAAATTAGAGTTTGGGAGGTTATTTAGGGATAGTTTGGGTATTTTAATCATGTTTATAAGCTTTAAACACCAAGATGAATTCATTTTTCAAAAATCAAAATCCAAAATGCATAAGAAATTCTTTAGAAATCCATTGAAGTCAAAACTTAAGTAAGAGCTTTGATTGGACATTTGAGTTGTTATTATTCATAAAATTGTGTTATTATAATAAATAAGTTATGGTTTTTATCCATGAAACATTGTTCATGAAGCAGTCAATATTCATAAAGGGATTTTCAAAGAGTTCTTTAAAGATGAGTTTTCTAAATTGAATCGATCCATGGGTTCTTACATCAAATATTTTCAAATCATTGAATATTGATTGAATTTTTGTTAACTATATGATTTTAACTCAATTAACCTATGAACCCATGTAATGGATGAACCCTAGTTTTTGACTACTTTATGGGTTAAGTGATGTTGACTTAATGCTTATGAATTCTGGTGTAGCTTTCAATGGGCTATTGATTGATGTAAGAATTGTATTCAATTGATTTATAAGTTGTATTATATTCATAAATCTATATTAAATTGACCATTTTTCATTGAGTATTTTGGTTTTTTTTATTGAATTGATGTTCATGGCCATGTGTACGGACCTTGTGGTATTGAATTGGATGATTTAGTTGTGGATTGAAGTGTTTAGAATAGATTGGTGGTACGCGGCCGTAATTATTTTTATATTATGATAATTAGAATTGAATTATGTTGTTACAGGCATGGTCCATTTATGGTGGCTGTGTTATGTGCTTTACTTGCAATTGATGTGGCCTAATCGACGTTACTTTATGCATTGTGATGATCATGGACTTGTCGTAACTACTTGATGTATTATGATGATTTGTGTAGTTGATTTATATGAAGTATGTTCATATTCATATACTTGTGATTAAGTGAAAGTATGTGTTCTTCTATTGATGTTGTTAGGTGATCATGTTAGACTATGACTATGTATTATATGTGTAGTCATAGAGTTGATGCATGATCATTCCTACTTGAATATAATAGTTTATGATGGTTTTATTCATGATGTTATAGTAATGTATAGATGAAATAAAGATGATAAGGGTCATTTCTATGTGCTTCAAAGAATGATATGTTATATGTAATAAAGTAAAGTATTATGTGTCTTATTTTTGTAGACTTGTGTCCCTTACTTGATACATGTATGAATGATATGTAAGTATCAGATGTCATGACTAGGTAATATTAGTGCAATGTCGTCATGTCTGAATAAATAATGAGAAGAAGGTCATGTACGTGGAATTTTAAACCTAGTGGTAAGGTTATGAACCTTGAAGACGAAAGCCGTAATTGTATCCTTATTGTATGAGTGATGGACTTAAGGTTGGTTGGCTGGAATGACATAAGATAATCCTTAGGAAAGTCATTAAGCTATCCTCTTCACCATTGAAAGGTAGCCCTAGTGGATCTCTTTGGTAGGGTGAATGTGATTGGGTTATGAACTAGATATGGAACCACTTCATGTGATCCTTTAATGTGAATTACTCTATGAGAACAATGTATAGAACCGAGTGAGTATGTTACCGGAAGTAGCCCTACTTGAGACGGAGAATAGAGTACAATGTAGCTCTACCTCAGAATGAGACTAGAGGACATAAAAACCCTCCATATTCCTTAGCCATGTGCCTACATTGTATGTGTCCTAGTTATACCCTTGGCAAGTAGAACACCCTCATTGGAGTAGGTTACTATTAAGGATTCCATTTTTATCTATCACGGTCTATGTCGGTTATTGCATATTCTCATCAAATGAAATATTTAGTAGTATTGGAGAAGTTCTATAAGGTTTAGTTGGTGGTATGTGATGCTATCTAAACATTGGACAATAGGCTTTGAAGATATTAGTGAGAGTCCCTAGGTATTCTCCAAGTCCATTATTTGAATGTCCTTTATATGATGGATGTCTTGTGAATGAACTAATTAATGTAATGACTTAAGTTAAGAAAGTATTCTAAATGAGTAAGTGCTTATGTAGAGTAATTCAGGGTTTTCTAGTTAAGGTGTGAAGAGGGCATAGGGATGGTCACTTCGTATCTGACCTAGATAAGACTTAAGAATGACTTTAGTTAGGGAAGTTAGTAGATTATGGAGACATGATCTAAGCCTTAGGTGGTCTTTAGGATTATTTAGGTAATATTGAAGAGGACAATCATGGACCTTATCTTCTTGATTTAATTAAGTAAATCTTTTGACGACCTTTGGGAGGATAGTGTCATATTATGTATTTTCCTATACTAAGGTGAGAATAATTCTATCTTAGGTTGTCTAAAGGATGTTTTAAGCGTGTGCGAAAGGGATTGTATGGGAGGTCGCTTCACAACTCACTCAAGTGAAATTTAGAATCATCTTTGGTAGGAGGATATCATGTCTATGTTTTTGGTGTTTATCTCATTATAGGTGGTGTTAAGGACATTTAGGTATGTCTAGAAAGGGTGTATGTGCGGTCTCTCTATCGTTTAATGAAGTGATTAGCTTTTAGTGAGAATATTACATGCTAGAATGTCTCTAAGGTGGAGTTAAGGTACTTCACTGTAACAGTGAAGGAATTCACTGTAATGTCCTTAAATATGTGATGAATTGCTTAAGTGATTTCATATGTGTTTCTAAGGTGACAAAAGTTGTTCCTATGATTATATTATGATATTTGAATAAAAAAAAGAATATTTCCAATAAAATGTCCAATTTTAGGATTTTATGCATTATGTCTTACTTAGTACAAGTGTTTGTAATAATTCTATACATATTGTCATATCTAAAGGTGTAGGTGAAGGTGGGAAGGATCTTAAAGGAAAGCTTGGATTCTAGAGTGGTTCAAGCAAAGTTGAAGTATGTCCTCAATTGATTCTAGGGAATATACATGTCTTTTATTTTGAAGTATTTTAATAGACTAAGTATTTCTATATTCGTATTGTATGGGCCATGTCTAAGTCTAAGAATAACATATGTTGAGACTTGCCATTTCTATGATTTTAATATGAAAAGTTAAGATATTCATGTGAAAAGGTTTAATTCCGCACTACTTTTCATATGTTTATATGCGATGAATTATACAGAAGAACCTGTACAAGACCTTTCAGAGGTCAAGTACGCCGGTCCACGATGTAAGGAATTCCCTAACTTAAAGGGTATAGCTGCGAGTCGTGACAAGCTTTGTATCAGAGCATCGGTTATGAAAGATGTTTTAGGAATCAAAAAGTATCATAAAGCCATGTATAGTAGATTCTTGACTATCTATGTGAGTCGCGACACATCTATTTGCGAGAGGCTATAAGATTATAGATTTTTACTTTCTTCATCAATATTGTGTCGTCCTATAGAGTTGAGGTTGTAAGAGTCTATTCCTAATCTCTTCTCTTGTGTTTATAGGAGATGACCACTAGAATGATTTCCGCTAGAAGGTTCGAAGAAAGAAGGGTTGAAGGGGAAGTTCCTCCTCAAGTTGAGCAAGTTGCTCAAGGTGATCCAGCCCCTAGTTGAAGTCAAGTTAACGAGGTTCCGATGGTTCCCCCGTACATGACTAATGGGGAGATTAGAGAGGTTTTACTTGCTATAGACCGAGCTTTGACTACCAATGTGAATCTGGGTATTTCACCTAGAGTGAACGTTGTGGATAGCACTATACAACTACATTGATTTACTTTGTGAGGATGAATCCTCCTATCTTTCTTGTATCTTTGGTGGGAGAAGATCCCCAAGTTTTCATGGATGAGGTGTATAAGATAGTGCATGCTATGGGAGTGACTTCTAGAGAGAAAGTAGAGTTGGCTATGTATCAATTAAAATATGTTGCTAGAGTATGGTACACACATTAGAAAGGCAATAGGCCGGTTTAGTCGGGTCCTGTAGAGTGGGAGGACTTCAAGGAGGCTTTATTGGGAAAGTACTTCCCCGTGAGAGGAGGGAAGTAAAGGTTGAAGAGTTCATTAATATCAAGCTAGGAAACATGAGTGTTGATGAGAATTCATTGAAGTTCACTATTTTTTCAAAATATGGTCCATCTTTGCTGTCTAACCTTAGGGATGAGATGAATAGGTTTGTGATGGGTGTTTCTGACCTTGTGAAGGAAGAATGTCGTACGACCATGCTACATTATGATATGGACTTAGCTAGACTTACGATGTATACTCAATCCATAGAGGAGTCCAAACTTAAGAGGATGTGTAGAAATTTGAAGAGGAATGGACGAAGTGAGCAAGATCAACCTAGGTTTAAGAAGAGGTATCAAACTCAAGATGGACCTAGTGATCCTAAGGTCAAACTTTATAAGGGTAGTGGTTCTCAAAGGTGGATTAATTTGTAAGAATGACTCTTCCTCTATACTTATATATAGAATTTGTTAGTTGATGAAGCCTTGTATGGAATTGTGTGGTATGGTCCACTTATAGTGGCGGTGTTTACTTTATTGCCAAAATAAATGTTATGTGATCATGGCCATAAAGGCAATTGTAAAATGAATGTGTGGTGGTGATGATCACCTAATTTGAAGTCTATGACTAGTCTCCTATTCTAGTTCTGATCTAGGTTGTATGAATATTGTATAAGCATGTGTATAACTATGTGAGGGATAGGTTTAGGTTCTGCAATTGGTGAGTGGTGATGGTTAATAATTCCTTATCTACATACCTCTATATAAATGTCTGAATAGCTAAGATGAGGAGTGTTCAAAATAATAAGATGTTGTCTTGTCTCCTATGCTATTATGTTGTGTATGGTCTATGCTTGAAGATGCATTCTGGTCCTAAGAAGGTGGCTGCCTCAATATATTGTTGATTGTCATTATGTGATCATGTTGACCAATGTACACACACTTACACATTATGCATGTTTACAAGTACTATATGTTCATGGTGTCTAATGAAAGGTTATTCTCATATACAGTAATGTCTACTAATATGCATCTTAAGTATGTGTACCTATGAAGTATGCAATGTATCAGTAAATAATATTACTTGATAGGTGTACCATTATGGGCAAAGGTATGAAATCTTGTCTATGTATAGCACATGTGTGCCTTGATAGGATAATTCCTAGGTTTGGTATTCTATGTACATTAATGTGAATGCATGATTATGTTAATGTATGAAGATGTGTGGTCTTAATGTGTTGTGTGGAAGGATTTCTCATATATATGTATACACATACATGCATGATTATTTAGTCAGTGGAGGGGCCTTGAATTGTGTTCTCAAGTGTACCCTAAACTAGATAGGTTCTTGAATATGCTATGTCCATGTGAAAGGTTCTCTCACAAGATATAGGTTGATGAACACTCATCTATGACCTATTACCTAAGCATATGAGAATTCAATCTCCTAAAAGTCTACGTTTTTATGAAGTAATGTTATCAAAAGCTTTTTAATAAAAGGAAACTTAGCTTAGCACTGAGAGAACTTGAAGTTGAGGGATGTCCCTTTCCATTATAGGAAGGTAGGTCACCATAGTTCTCACGAGGTGGTTAGCTTGATAGCCCGAAAGGCATAGAGTGATATTTACAAAACTGGATAATTAATGCCCATTTGGCATAAAGAGGGTTTCCACATGGACCTCCAAGTTCCATACACTATGATTGCCACATAGGATATTTCAAGTAATCTCAGTGAGTATACTAGCATGTGTTAATGTTCTACCTTGGCTAGAAAGAGCATCTTTCATTGGTGTAAGGCTCTACAACACTAAATTTCGTGTAGCACCCATGGTCTTAATATCGATTCTTGCTATACTTTCCCTAAAGTAAAATGTACAATGGAAGTGAATGACCAGGACCCTAACTAGGTTAACCTAAGGGTAGTTTCTTAGTGTAGGTGGGGGTATGGGACTTTACCTATGCATTGCACAAGTGGCTCTTGAGGAAGTCCTAGGAAGGTGTTCTTATGCATGTAACTATCTATTTGTTTCTTATGCATGACATTGTAGTGTTGTCTACTTGTTGTGATGAAATGCTTGGTATGAGTCTTTATGATGTAGTCTTATCCTTATGTTCATAATGTTGGTCTTATTGACTATATGATTGAAGGTCGTACTTGATATGCCTGTAGTTGACTATAGTATTATTTTTTATGTATGAAGTACATGTTATGATGCTTGTGGTCTTATGATAGGTTTACTAAGTATGTGTGGGGTTATGGGGCTTCACATGTACATCTCACTTGTAGACTTAGATTAGGATTGTGTCTTATGTTTAGTATAATGTGAAGTATGTGACTTGTTATATGTAATGGTCCTATTGTTATATGTGTTTAGTTGTAAGGTTGTATGTGTGCTTTCCTTGTGGCCTTAAGGTGATGCTTGAGTGTGGATAGTTTTATGGGACATTATCTATACATTTCAGCAAATCTTACTAGAGGATACTTGGGAAAGTCAAGAAGCTAGAATAAGAAGAACGTTCACTGTAATGAGAAAAGGGAAGTTACTGTAAATGGTAAAAAAGGTTGCTGTAAAGAAGAAAAATGCTTATTGTAATGGGACTCTAAAAATGACTTAAGTGTATTGTATGATCTTATATGATGTATGACAATTAAATATGCCTATATGAAGTATGTGAATGGTATAAATTCTATTGTATCAAAGTTTTATGACGATTTCTCAAAAAGGCATGAACCATGGTTTCATGTAAAATGTCTCTTTTAAATGTATGTTTTTGCATGGTCGCTATACTTGGTGAATTCTTTTACTAACTGCATTCATATCTACCTTTTACACATAATGTAGGTAATGGATGCTTAAGGGATGTATTTAATAGTGAGGAGCGTGATATGTGATTACCAAGCTAAGGGAATGGAATCCTTAAGTGCAAGGATTTCCTAAGTTATGGTTTAATGTAAAGTGTTGTATTATTATATTTATGAATATGTATTAAGGGTCGTGTCCTAGTTATACTGTATTGATGTTGAGTCTAGGATGACAAAAAAACACTAGAGTCTTTAACTATTATGATCTTTATTATATAATTAAAGTTAGGTTCTAGCATATGATGTGCAAAGAATATTTTAAAATTTTCACTAAATTTACTATTGATATTGCGATGAATGATAACTATGGGCTTGTATAAGACCGTTTAGATCTTAATACGCCATATTTATTCCAGGGGGTGCTCCCTGGTCGTGACAAACGTGGTATCAAAGCATGAGGTTTATGAAAGTGGTTTTAGGGTCGAAAGTCTCATTTTTCCACGTCTAGTAGAGTTTCGATCATCGGTGGTGAGTCGCGACACGTCTATGATAGAGAGGCTATAGGATGATAGAGTTTCCCTTCATCATCATTGTCATGTCATTCCATATAACTTAAACTCTATAAGATCTATCTCCTATGTTTTCTTGTTCGGTATTTTTTTTTAGATTTGATTGCTTGAATTAGATGGTTTCAATATGATTTGAGAGACAAAAGGTGAGTTTGATGCTTATCTTGATTTTATGGTTTCATGAGTATGTGTGAAGATAAATTTTTGTATGCTTTGATTATGGGATGCCATTTATGGCTATACATATGAACTATAAGAAATAACATGTTGGGTGAAGATTTATGTTTTGATATGGTTATAACTTGTTAAAAGTTTCTATAGTTTAGTTGAACTTCCTTTTGGGTTGGTATGTTGCTATATGGTTTGGCATGATGATAGTCTTATGTTGTGATTTTAGCTTGAAATTCTTAGTGAATACCTATGGAAGCATGCTTCCCTTAGAATATGTGTTTAAAGTTGCTATGTTTTACTCTTTATATATGTTGGAATGTTTCATTGTTGCTTTGGTATTTGTTTAATGATTAATAGTTTCCTTGCATGCATTGGAGTCTATTCTATAGACTTTGTCCTTGAAGTGAAGATAGTGTATTTACTTGGTAGGTTAATGATGTAGGTTTGATTGACCTACAATTCACCTTACTCCAATGTTGAAAGAAATAAAAAGGCCTTATAGCTAAATCTCCTTCATTGTTCCCCTAATATTTTGTCATCTTTGATGTTCATGGCGTAGTTGAGACCTTATGTGCTTGGGTAGTATGATCTATCTTTAATGTTATGGATTTCCTTTGTGTATTAGGCATAGATGAATGATGAAGGTTAAGTAAAGTTGCTCTTCAATTGGTTTACCCTATGTGGGGGATGGTTATGTGATTAGTAAGGTTGTAGATATTTCTATTGCTTCTATGTTTACTTGAGCTTGAGATCAAAGAGTGTGTAATAAATTTTTCATTATGAGAGTATTGCATGAATGTATGAGTTGCATGTTCTCCATATGTTATATATGTATTAGTAGACCCTATGTTATTAATTTTTGGAAAATTCTAAATTGCATGAAAAAGTATTTTTGATGAAATTCATGTTTTCTCATGTTCATTGTGCATCTTGATATACTAGTTATGAATTTAACTTCATAAGTTAATGTAAGAAGCGTGTTTGATGTCACTTATAAGGTGTGTGTTTTAATCCATTATTGAAAAAAGTTGAGTCTCATTAAAATTAAAAATGATGAGTCTCTTGAAAACTATGTAACTTGTATGGTTTGGAAAGCATGACTGTAGGCTCACTTTTGAAAAGTGAAGACATGTTTAGCTATTGTCGTGTATGCCTATAAAATGTAAGATTTTCTATACATGATGCATGTTTATGAAATCTAGTGTATGCTAGAAATATAAATTTTGTGAAATGACTTCCTATTGTTGTGATGTGTGTGGTGTTAATTACCATTTTGACTTCACTAGGAAGAAAGTATGAGCATTCTTTGGCTAAAAAGTTGAGAAGTCTAATTTAAAATTAATGGACTTTTGTGTATTGCTTGCCCGTGAACTCTTGAGACATGCAAGTGTATTGAGGAGAAGGAAATTCTTCCATGGACACAACTAAGCATGGTGGGTTGAGTATGACCCTCATGGTAGTATTCCTAATTACTAAGAAACCCTTGTTAAATTACTTAACTCATCTCTAGGTGCATTAAAGTATGAGTGCCTAATTGTTTCTTGAGTGTTGTTCAATCTACCTATGTGTAACTTAAATGTGGTTGCATGGCGATATGTAAATTAATTGAAATGTAAAGACCATGTTATGATTATGAAAAAGATTTTCCTCCTATGAACATGTCAAGAGCCTAAGTGTTTCATGCATTAAACATGAGTGAATAAAAGATTTTTCCTGCTTGTTTTTCATAGAGTGATAAATTGTTTGATGTTTGTGTTCCTCCTAAGTTTAGTACATTGGCTTCTATGTGATGATGTTATAAATGTTCTTAGCTGGTCTATGATTCATTGAAGTCCTTTTTGTTATTAAAGTGTTCTAAGTGTCAATCGCGGACGAATGTCCCCAAGTAGGGATATTAGAAGACTTCCAAAAATTAGTTAGGGTGTTTAGAACCTCACATGTTCTTATAAGATTGTTAACATGTTAATTATCTGTTTTAAAGTATGCATGAGTGATTTTAAGTCTTTCGGAAGTCAAACGTCAGGGACTACAAAGACGTTAGATGACTAGTCACCAAGAGGCCTTAGATGTTTGTCTATGCTTATATGTGTGTCATTGGATTATGAAGTCCATATATGAGTAATAATGATTTTTATAGGAAGTATGTTAAGTTTCACAAAGTTTAGATGTTAAACGTCCAAGAACATCCAAGACGTTCGAAAGTTAGACCTTGAGACGTGCATGTGTGACATGAGTGTTCCTAGCATGTTTGGAGGTTTTACGAGTATTTATTTTAGGTGAAACTTATATGGAAGGTACTTGACTTGTTAAGGCTTATATTTACGTTGGAAACGTTCGGGTACGACTCACCAAAGGCCCCGCAAAAGGTCCTGAAGGACCTTAAGTCTGCCAAGACACTGCCTTTCCGGTGTCTACCAACGACTTTCAATCGACTGCCAGTAGGTTCACCTACGCTCATCAATCGCGAGGCATCAATTGACACTTAGACTGGTGAAGGACCAAGGTAGTTTTCAAGCCCAGACCCAAATGACGGCCTACAGTACAGTCCGTCGATCAACCTATTGGGCATTGTTTGAGTCCGCTGATGCAGGCTACAACAACTACCATACATGTTGTTTCCATTTAAGGAGTGAATGGGAAATTTACCCCACATGTTAAAATGACACTAGTTTGTTTATTTTGTTATTTTTGTGTCTATTAAGTGGGATAAAAATGTGACAACCAATTCCTAATCGTTGAATTCAAATTACACTTCCCTCTCCCAAATTATCCTCTTTCGAAACTTCCACTAGAGATGAAACTCAAGAACAACTTGGATTCCTTGGGTTCTTCATCAAGTTTTAGTGATTTTTTTACAATGATATGTGTTTATCCTTCGTCTCTAGTTAATCTTTCATAAAGAGAGTTCTTCTCAAAGTTTTCAAAAAGAAAATATGATCAAACTTCTCCTTCAATCTAGCCATGGGTTTTTTCTCAAAACATTTTAAAAGACTTTCTCCAGATGAATTGATGTTAATAAGATGATTGTACGTCAAATTCAATCCAATTGAATGATGAACCCATGCTCTCTTAAAATTCGCGTTTCAACCATGTATGGGCTTTGTGTTTTGATCTTATGCAAATCAAATTGTGTTTCAATGATGTAATTATGCTTATATATTTTGCCTAGTATGTGTATTGATGGTTAATTGTTGATGGTTAGATACTTCCTATTACATCATGTGATGACGAATTATGTATTGTTGGTCCAATATGGATTGAGAATTGAAGAATTGATCTCTATTTCCTAATTATTGCTAAATCATGATATTCACTGTAATCTCGTCTATATAATGAATCAATATAGGTTTTGGTTTATCTAAATATACATGTAGCTACTCCCTTATATTGATATTATGGAAGAATTATTTGTATAAGTCATGGATGATCAAATTAAGGGAGTTTCTGTAAGGCTGATCGACATTTTATTCTATAGATTGATGGGTAGTGTACTTGAAATGATATTGATCTTGTGATGGTTAATGCATGATTTCGATTATGTTAGTGTACCTTTATATATTTCCCTATATATGACTATTCTTCTCTACTTTTTCTATAGAATTTGTTAGTTGATGAAGCCTTGTATGGCATTGTGTGGTAAGGTCCACTTATGGTGGCGGTGTTTAATTTCTTTCCAATATATATGTGATGTGATCATGTCCATAAAGGCAATAGTTATATGAATGTGTCTTGGTGATGATCACCCCATGTGAGGTCTATATCTAGTCTCCTATTCTATTTGTGATATAGGTGTTATGACTACTGTATGAGTATGTCTATAACAATGTTAGGGATAGGTTTATGTTCTGCCATTGATGAGTGGTGATGGTTAACAATCCTTACCTATGTACCCCTATATGAATTTGTGAATAGCTAAGGTAAGGAGTCTTGAAAGTAATAAGATGTTGTCTTGTCTCATGTGCTATTGAGTGGTGTTTGGTCTATGCTTGAAGGTGCATTGTGGTCCTAAGAGGGTGTCTGCCTCAATATATTGTTGATAGTCATTATTTGATCATGTTGACCAATGTACACACACTTACACAATATACATGTTTACAAGTATCATACTTCATGGTGTCTAATGAAAGGTTATTCCTATATGCACTAATCTCTACTACTATGCATGTAAATTATGTGTATCTACGAAGTATGTGATGTGTCATTAACTAGGGTGACTTGATAGGTGTACTAGCATGGGCAAGGGTATGGGACCTTGTATATGCATTACACAGGTGTGCCTTGATAGGATAGTTCCTAGGTTTGGTTTTTTACGTGCATGAATGTGAATGCATGATTATGTTAATGTATGAATATGTGTGGTCTTAATGTGTTGTGCTAAAGGATTTCTCACATATATGTATACACACACATTTATTATGATTTAGTCAATGAAGGGGGCTCAAAATGCTTTTCTCAAGTGTACACTAAACTAGATAGGTGCTTGAATATGCTTTGTCCAAATGAAAGGTTCTCTCATACGATATAGTTTGATGAACTCTCATCTATGACATATGATATAAACATATGAGGAGTCAATATCCTTAAGTCTATGTTTTAATAAAGTAATGTTAACAAAATCTTTTAATAAAAGCGAACTTATCATAGCATCGAGAGGACTTGAAGATGAAGGGTGTCCCTTCCCATTGCAGGAAGGTAGTCCATCATAGATGTTAGGAGGTGGTTACCCTCATATACCAAATGTCATAGAGCGATATTTTCAAAAGCTGATAGCTACAACGCCCCATTTGGCATAAAGAAGGTTTCCACATGTACCTCCAATTTCCATAAACTATGCTTTCCACATAGAATCTAGCAACTGATTTCACTTAGTATGCTAGCATGTGTTAATGTTCTACCTTGGCTAAGTAGAGCACCTTCCATTGGTATACGACTCTACAACACAAAATTCCATATAGCAACCATGATCTTAGTGTCAGCTAAGGCTATAGTTTCCCTAAAGTAAAATGTACAATAGAAGTAAATGACTAGGACCCGAAGTAGGATAACCTAAGGGTAGTTGCTTACTGTAGGTGGGGTTATCGGACTTCACCTATGAATTGCACAAGTGTTTCTTGAGGGAAGTCCTAGGGAGGTGTTCTAATGCATGTGACTATGTATATTTTTCTTATGCAAGACATTGTAGTGTTGTCTACTTGTTGTGATGAAATGCATGGAATGAGTATATATGATTTGGTCTTATCCTTATGTGCATAATTTGGTCTTATTAACTATATGATTGAAGGTTCTACTTGATATGCATGTAGTTGACTATAGTATTTTGTTTGATGGGTAAAGTACATCTTATGATGCTTGTGGTACTACTAAGTATGTGTGGGGTTATGGGTTTTCACATAAACATTGAACTAGTAAACCTAGATTAGGACTCTGAGTAAACTCTTATGTCAACTCTAATGTGAAGTATGTGCCTTGTTATATGAAATTATCCTATTGTTATATGTGTTGAGTTGAAAGGTTGTATTTGTGGTTTCCTTGTGGCCCTAAGGTGAAGCTTGAGTGTGGATAGTGTTATGGACATTATTTATAAATTTCATCAAGTGTTACTAGAGGATACTTGGGAAAGTCAAGAAGTTAGCATAAGAAGAATGTTTAGTGTAAAAAAAAGGGAAGTTATTGTAAATGGTAAAAAAGGTTACTGTAAAGAAGAAAAATGCTTACCGTAATGTGACCCTAAAATTCCTTAAACGCGTTGTATGATTTATATGATGTATGACCATAGAATATGCCTATATGAAGTATGTGAATTTTATAAATGCTATTGTGTCAAAGTTTCATGAAGATTTTTCATAAAGGATGAAACATGGTATCAAGTAAAATGTTCCTTTTAAATGTATGTTTTTGTTTGGTCGCCATACTTAGTGCATTCTTGTACTAACTCCATATTCTATTACTTTCTACACAAACTGTAGGTTATTGATGCTTAAGGTATGTCTTTAACGGTGAGGAGATTCATATGTGATTGCCAAGCTCAAGGAAAGGAATCCTTAAGTCCAAGGATTTCCTAAGTTATGGTTTACTATAAAGTGTTGTATTATTATACTTATGAATTAGGTCGTAAGGTCCGTGGTTCTATTATACTGTATTGATTTGGAGTCTAAGATGGCAAAAAGACACAAGACTCTTTAACTATTTTGATATTTTTTGTGTAATGAAAGTGAGGTTCTAGCATATGATGTGCTAAGAAAGTTTTAAATTTTCTGCTAAATTTACCAATGACAATGGAATGAATGATAACTATGGGATTATATAAAACCTCCGAGAGGTCAAGTAGCTATTTTATTTCTAGGGGGATCGCTCCAGTCGTGACAAATGTGGTATCAGAGCATGAGGTTTATGAAAGTGGTTTTATGGTCCAAAGTCTCATATTGGAACATCTAGTAGAGTGTCTATCATCAGTGGTGAGTCACGACACATCTATGAGCAAGAGGTAATAGGACGATAGAGTTTCCCTTCTTCATCATTCTCATGTAAGATCTCTCTCCTATGTTTTCTTGTGTGTTATTTTTTTAATTTTTAATTTTATTGCTTGGATGAAATTGTATCAATATGTTTGAGGGATAAAAGGTGAGTTTTGATGTTTATCTTGGTTGTATGGTATCATGAGTATGTGGAAAGATGAATTTTTGTATGCTTTGAGGATGTGATGCCATTTATGGATATTATGTGAAATATGAGAAATGACTTGTTAGGTTAAGATTTATGTTATGATATGGCTATAACTTGTTAAAATTTTTAATACTTTAGTTGAAGTTCATTTTAGATTTGTATGTTGCTATATGGTTTAGCATGATGATAGTCTTATGTTGTGATTTTATCTTTCAATCCTTAGTGAAACCTATGAAAACATGTTGCCCTTAGTATATGTGTTTAAAGAAGTTAATTGTTACTCTTTACATATGTTGAAATATTTCATTGTTGCTTTGGCATATATATAATGCTTCATAGTTTCTTTGCATGGATTTGAGTCTTTTGTATAGCTTGGTCCTAGAAGTTAAGGTATTGTATTTACTTTGTCGGGTGGTGATGTAGGTTTTAACCTAGAATTTACCTTACTCTAATGTTGAAAGAAAAGAAAGAGGGCTTATGGCTAAATATCCTTTATTGTTCCCCTGATGTTTTGTGATCTTTGATATTCGTGGTATAGTTGAAACCTTATGTTTTGGGTACTGTGATCTATCTTGAATACCTAGATGAATGATGATGGTTGAATCAAGTAGCTCTTAAATGGTTTTACCCTATATGGGAGATAGTGTGTAATTAGTAAGGATATAGATATTTCTATCATTTCCTTCAATGTGTATTTGAGATTTTGAACAATGAGTTTCTAATAACTTGTTCATGATTGGAGTCTTGCATGAAAGTATGAGTTGCATGTTCTCTATATTTTATATATGTCTTATCTGACACTATGTGATGCATGTTTTGAAGATACTAAATTGCATAAAAAAGTATTTTGGATCCAATTCATGTTTTCTCATGTTGATTGTGCATCCTTATATACTAGCTATGCATTTAACTTCATGAGTTAAATATAAGAACCATGTTTATAAGTTGTGTGTTTTAAGCCATTAATGAAAAAAGTTGAGTCTCCTTAAGATGATTAATAATAAGCCTCATGAAAACTATATGACTTGTATGGTTTGGAAAGCATGATTGTAGGCTCACTTCTTAAAAGTAAGGGCATGTTTAGCTATTTTCCTTGTGTGTGCCTATAAATTGTAAGATTTTCTCTAGATGATGCATGTTTAAGACAACTAGTATATGCTAGAAATAGAAGTTTTGTGAAATGACTTCCTATTGTTGTTATGTGTGTGGTGTGAATTACCATTTTGACATCACTAGGAAGAAAGTATGAGCATGCTTTGGTTACAAAGTTGATAAATTCTCATTTAAAATTAATGGACCTTTGTATGTTGCTCTGCGTGAACTCTTGAGACATCTGAGTGTGTTGAGGAGAAGGAGATTCGTCTATGGACACAACTAAGTATGGTATGGTTTAGTATGGGCCTCATTGCAGTATGACTAACTACTAAGAACCCTTTGTTGAATCATTTAACTCAAGTCTATGTGCATTGAAGTAGGAGTGCCCTAATTGTTTCTTTAGTGTTGTTGAATATACCTAAGTGTAACTTAAATGTGCTTGCACGATGAGCTATTAATGGATTGCAATGTAAATACCATGTTATGATTAGGAGAATGATGTTCCTTATATGAACATGACAAGAGCTTAAGTGTATGATGCATTAAGTATGAGTAAATAAACAGTTTTGTTTGCTTGTGTTGCATGGAGTGCTAAATTGTTTGAAGTTTGTGTTCCTTGTAAGTTTGGAACATTTAATTTATGTGATGATGTTATGAATGTTGTGGGCTAGTCTATGATTCATTGAAGTCCTTGTCGTTCTTAATGTGTTCTAAGTGATTTTCGAGGACGAATGTTCCCAAGTAAGGGATTCTATAAGACCTATAAAATGAGTTAGGGTGTGTAGATCCTAATATGTGCCTTTAATATGGCTAACATGTGAATTTATGTTTTAAAGTATGCATGAGTGATTTGAAGTCTTTTAAAAGTCAAATGTCAAGAGACTACCTAGACGTTCGACGAGTAGTCACTAAGAGGCCTTAAATGTTTTTATGTGCTTATATGTGTGTCACTGGCTTAGTAAGTACATATATGAGTACGTATAATGTTTATAGTTAGTATATTAAGTTTCTTGAATTTAGGACGTTAAACGTCCAAGAACATGTGATGATGAATTATGTATTATTGGTCCAATATGGATTGAGGATTGAAGAATTAATCTATATTTGCAATTGATTGTTAAAGCATGATATTCACTGTAGTCTCGTCTATAATGCATGAATATAGGATTTAGTTTATGTAAAGACACTTGTAGATAATACCTTATATTAATATTATTGATGAATAATGTGTATAAATCATGGATGATCAAATTAAGGGAGTTTTGGTAAGGATTATCTACATTCCTCTAATTCTATTGATTGATGATGTAGTGTACTTGAAATGATCTTGATCTTGATATTATTAATGCATGATTTCGATTATGTTAGTGTACTGTTATCTACTTCCCTAGATATTAATTGTTGAACAAATATGGGTATTGATCAATAAGGATAAAAGGTGGATGAATTGGTAAGAATGACTCTCTATTCTATAAAATTTGTTAGTTGATGAAGCCTTGTATGGCATTGTGTGGTATAGTATACTTATGGTGGCGGTTTTTACTTTTTTGAAAATATATATGTGATGTGATCATGGCCTTAGAGGAAAGTTTGATATGAATGTGTGGTGGTGATGATCACACAATGTATATTATATGCCTAGTCTCCTATTGAAGTTGTGATCTAGGTTGTATGACTATTATATAAGCATTTGTATAAAAAAATGAGGCATAGGTTTAGGTGCTTCCATTGATGAGTGTTGACAGTTAATAATCCCTTACTTATGTACCCTTATATGAATGTGTGAATAACTAAGGTGAGAAGTCTTGAAAGTAATAAGATGTTGTCTTGTCTCGTTTGCTATTTTGTGGTGTATGGTCTATGAAGATGTGTGGTCTTAATGTGTTATGTGAAACAATTTCTCACATATATGTTTACACAAACATATGTTTGATGATTTTGTCAATGGAGTGGCCTTGAACGGTATTCTTATGTATACCATAAACTAGGTAGGTGCTTGAATATGCTATGTGCATGTGAAGATTTTCGCACATGATATAGTTGATGAACTCTCATCTATGACCTATGATATAAGAATATGAGGAGTCAATATCCTGAAGTCTATGTTTTTATAAAGTAATGTTAATAAAGAGCTTTTAATAAAAGGAAACTTAGCTTAGCATCGAAATAAATTGAAGTTGGGGGGTGTCCCTTCCCATTGTACGAAGGTAGGTCACCATAGTCCTCACGAGGTGGTTAATATAGTAGAACAAAGCGCATAGAGTGATTTTTCCAAAAGTGGATAACTAAAATTCCCCATTTGGCATAAAGAAGGTTTCCACATGGACCTCCAAGTTCCATAAACTATTCTTGCTGCATAGGATCTAGAAAGTTAGTTCACTTATTATGCTAGCTTGTGTTAATTTTCTGCCTTTGCTAGGTAGATCACCTTCCATTGGTGTAACGCTCTACAACAACAAATTCCATGTAGCACCTATGGTCTTAGTGTCGATTAAGGCTATAGTTTCCCTAAAGTAAATTGGACAATGGAAGTAATGACTAGGACACTAACTAGGATAACCTAAGGGTAGTTTCTTAGTGTAGGTGGGGGTCTGGGACTTCCCCTATACATTGTACAAGTCGCTTAAGGTAAGTCCTAGGAAGGTGTTCTTATGCATGTGACTATGTATATGTTTCTTATGCATGACATTGTAGTGTTGTACTTGTTGGGATGAAACGCTTCGTATGAGTCTATATGATGTGGTCTTATCCTTATGTTCATAATGTTGGTCTAATTGACAATATGATTGAAGGTCGTACTTGATATGCATGTAGTTGACTATAGTTTTATTTTTTATGTATGAAGTACATGTTATGATGCTTGTGGTCGTATGATAGGTTTACTAAGTATGTGTGGGGTTATGGGGCTTCACATGTACATCTCACTTGTAGATTTAGATATAAATTGTGAGCAATGTCTTATGTTAAGTCTAATGTGAAGTATGTGCCTTGTTATATGAAATAGTCCTATTGTTATATGTGCTTAGTTGAAAGGTTGTGTGTGTGCTTTCCTTGTGCCCTTGAGGTGATGCTTGAGTGTGGATAGTTTTATGGGACATTATCTATACATTGCAGCAAGTGTTACTAGAGGATATTTGGGAAATTAAAGAATCTAGAATAAGAAGAATGTTCACTGTAAAGAGAAAAGGGAAGTTACTATAAATGAAAAAAAACGTTAATGTAAAGAATAAAAATGCTTACTTTAATGTGACCCAAAAATGACTCAAGTGCATTGTATGTTTCTATATGATCTATGACCATTGAATATGCCTATATGAAGTATGTGAATTTTATAACTGCTATTGTACAAAAATTTTATGAAGATTTCTCAAGAAGGTATGAATTATGGTTTCAAGGAAAATGTCCCTTTTAACTGTATGTTGTTGCATGGTTGCCATAATTAGTGCATTCATGTACTAACTTCGTTCTTCTCCACCTTTTTGCATAAAGTGTAGGTAAATTATGCTTAAGGGGTGTCTTTAATGGTGAGGAGCTTTATATGTGATTCCCGAGCTCAATGAAAGCAATCCTTAAGTCCAAGGATTTCTTAAGTTATGGTTTACTGAAACGTGTTGTTTTATTATACTTATGAATTATGTTGTAAGGGACGTGTCCTATTTTACTCAAATGATGTTGAGTCTAGTATGGCAAAAATAGACTAGATTCTTTAACTATGTATTATGATATTTCTTATATAATGAAAGAGAGGTTCCAACATATAATCTTCTAAGGAAATTTTAAATTTTCCTCTAAATTTACCTATGAAAATGCGATGAATGTTAACTATGGGCTTGTATGAGACTTTCGAGAGGTCAAGTATGCCCTGTTACATCTAAGGAGTGCTCCCCGATCGTGACATATAGCTACACAAATATGAAAGAACTTGTTATATATAAGCAACATAAATAAGAAATTATTTTTGATATAATGAACATAAAACATTAAATTCTTACCAAGTTCAAGTAGCTCAAGATAATCTAGATCTTCTTAAACATTAATTTGAATTGGTTTACTTCTATACCAATCTTGAAGAGAAATAAGAGCTTGCACTAGTTTAGGAGTCAATGAAATCCTAAAAGGATCAATAATACGACCTTCTATGCTAAATGCACATTCAGATGCGACACTTAAATTAGTAATGGATAATACGTCATGAGCCATTACAACAAGAATAGGAAATCTTGGATCATCAAATTTCCACCACATTAATATATCAAAATCATCAGTCTCTGGCTCAACATCTTTAGCACGATATCTACCTAACTCTGATTTACTACTTAAACTTCCACTAACTGCTTTATGCCTCACAAATTCTAGTTTTGTTCTTATTGATCCTCTTTTTTAAAAGCCTTCACCACCACCCACACTAGATATACTCGATGAGTTCCCAAATGAAGTAGGTGAAGATTATGAAAATAAAGAGTTTTTTTGATGATTTCTTAAAATAATGATCAAACAATGTTTTCATATACTTATCCACTACATCAGCAATTGGCTCCCCAATTTCTTTTCCAAACATATCACAAATTGTAAAACGAACATAATCAGGCTTGTTTCGAGGACCCAAGACAGCTGATATAAAAATCTTTTGTTCATGTTATCTGGTTCACCCCAATATATTTTGGATTTATCTCTCGTGCATTCTTCTATATTCTTCAAATTCGAATCTTCATTTTCTGCCATCTCTTTTAAAATAAGATCAAGCTTAGAAATTTCCAGAAAGTTCACATTATTTGTAGCATATTTTGAACGAGAGACCTTCAAATTAAGTGTATAAAACGTTTTAAGAAACTTAATAATCAGCATCACATTTTCCCAATCAACACTAGTGAGGACACATGCTTTAGTTCCATATTCACAATCATGGGTACAGAGATAATCAAGAAAACCAATATTATAAAACTATATCTTTCAAATGCAAGTTCAAAGAGTTCAAAAGTATCAAGCATGAAGTATGTAGCCACCTGGTCGCAACACATAAACATAATGATTTCTTACAACTTATCAATTGAGATTCAAAACATTCTGAATTATTTTTTAATTCTTGCTGGAGATTGTTTAATGTATTTCACGGCTTGTCTCACATACTTGACTGACTAATTAACTTCAGTAAATCCACCTTGCACAATAATATTAAGAGTATGTGTCATACACCTATCATGAAGATGTTTACCCTCCATTATGTTGGTTCCCCAATTAGTTAGTTGCTTAGATATTCCTTTAACAGTAACATTATTGAAACTAGAATTATAAACGGTTATGGTAAACTCATTATCCAAACTCAAATCAAGCAAACAATTAGTAATGGAAGCTACCATATCATCACTTTTATGACTAGAAATAGGTTAAAAATTTATAATTCATTTAATCAAGTTCCAATTTCTATCTATAAAGTGGGTTGTTAGACACAAGTAGTTGATTCTTTGAATAGATGTCCCAGTATATGTCGTAAGCAAACTTTTGAACGTGCTTCTTTGAAAGACTTCTTCATGATTTATTTTCTTCACGATAAAGTTCATAACATTTTCTTGTCAATGTTTTGCGAGAAGGAATATGAAATTGTGGCATCACATCCGGGGAGCACCCCCTAGAAGTAACATGGCGTACTTGAACTCTTAGAATTCGTATAAAAGCCCATAGTTATCGTTCATTGCAATGTCATAGTAAATTTAGCGGAAAATTAAAACATTCTTAGCACATCATATGCTAGAATGTTACTTCATACAATAATAAAATATCATATTACATACTTAGACTCCAAGTGTCTTTGCCATCTTAGACTTAACAAAAAGAGTACATTAGGGACACGACATTTAAAACATAAGACATAAGTATACAACTTGTAAACATTACAATAAACATAAGTAGGAGATCCTTGAACTTAAGGATTTATTTCACTGAGCATGGGAATCATCTATAAAGCTCCTCACCACTTAAGACATCTTTTAGGCATCCATAACCAACATTTTGTGTAAAAAGTAGAGAAGAATGGTATTAGTACATGAATTCGCTAAGTATGGAAACTATGCAAAAACATGCCTTTAAAAGGGACATTTTCTTGAAATCATACTTCATGATTTTTTGAGTAAATCTTTATAAAACCTATAGAAAAATATATTAATATAATTGATATACTTAATATAAACATATTCAAAGACCAAACATCATATAAGATCACATATAGGATTTAAGGAGTTTCAAATTCACATTACAGTGAGCTATTTCCTTCTTTACAGTGAGCATTCTTTAATGTAACCCTCTAGTGATACTTGGTGCAATGCGTTACCTTAAAGCCACAAGGAAAACGATACATACAACCTATACAAGAAAAAACATACCATCATACTAGTATAATGTATCAAAGACACAGTTAAGTCGAGAATCTATTGTCTTTACAGTAAGCTATATACATTTGCACATATAATGACTTCACTTCACATAAATAATTATAATACATTGTTCATGACCCCAATCTAAGTCTACTAGTGCAATGTATATATAAAGTTGTATAACCCATACATACTTAGTAAACCCTTTATGACCACAAACCTTATCATTCAATTCATACATCAACATATTAAGTGAAGACAACATCATTCATGTCAACAACCCTCATCATATATTCATTAAGGCTCACATAGTACATATAAGAATAATACCACATTACACAGACTCATACCCATGCACATCTTCATGAGAAATAGGAAAATACTACCATGCAATGCATAAAGACATCATCATAATCATGAACATTAGAACACCTTCGTAGAACTCTCTAAGGAGCTACTTTTGCAATCTCTAGATGGGTTCATTACTTCCACCTATCCTAAGTAACCTTTATTAGGTAATCCTAGTTAGGGTCTTAGTAATTTACTTCCATTGTCCATTTTACTTTAGGGAAACTATAGCCTTAACCGACACTAGGACCATGGGTGCTAAACATGGAATCTTGTGTTGTAGAGCGTTACACCAATGAAAGGTGTTCCACTTAGCAAAAGTAGAACCATAAAATACATCCTAGCATCCTTAGTGAACTCACATTGCTAGATCTTATGTGGAAAGCATAATTTATTGAACTAAGAGATGGGTATGATACCTCTACATGCCATTTGGCAATTGGGGCCTCCTCTCATGAGAAAACATGGGTGAACCTTTCTCAAGGGGAAGCCACCACGTCATGTGGATCCATAGGTGAATATTCCTCTAAGAGAAGTCAACGCTCTGTAAGGAACAAAAGGTAAATCTTCCTCCAAGGGAAGTCAACACCACTCATTGTTAAGTTCACTCGGTGCTAAGCTCAGTTGCCTTATTATTAAAATTCTTTATTAACATTCTTCAAAAAACATAGGCTTAGTATATTTATTCCTCATATGCTTATAACATATTCAAGCACCTATCTAGTTTTAGAGTATTCTTGGGCACACCTTTCAAGGCTCATATGTTTACTAGATCAACATACTTGTGTGTGTACTTATATGTAAGCAAACCTTTCACATAACACATTAAGGTCACAGATATTCATACATTCATATTCATACATGTAGAGACAAAAACTAGAAACTTTCTATCAAGTCCTACATTAGCAATGCATAGGCAAGGTCTGATACCCTTTCCTGTACTAGTAAACCTATAAAGTCATCCTAGTTAAGGAAACACAAATCATACTTTCATAGACATCATCTTAACATGCATAGTAGTAGACACTAGTGAACATGAGAACTACCTTTCATTTAGACACCATGACCTATACTACATGTAAGCATGTTTAATGTGTGAGTGTGTCCATTGTTCAACATGATCACATAATGGATATCCATAACATCTTGAGGCATCAACCCTATAATGACCATAATGCACAACAAAGCATAGATCACACAACACCATTTAGCATAGGAGGCAAGAAAATCTTCACATTATCTGCAAGACTCCTAACCATAGCTATTCACACATTCACATAAGGGTACATGGGTAGGGGTCATAAATGCTTAATACTTCGTTAAAGGAAGCACCTACACATGATCTGAACATAACATTCACATGCTCATGAAAGTAGTGACATAACCTAGATTCACTACTAAAGTAGAAGACTCGGCACAAGCTACACATAAGGTGATCATCATAAACACTCATTCATATAGTCATAAATTTTCCTTCAAGGCCATGGTCAACACATATATAATGAAAATAAATGAAAGACCACCACCATAAGTGGACCATATTTCACAATTCCATATAAGGCTTCATCAACATTTCTATAAAGAAGTAGAGAAGTATCAGAGTAGAGAATGTCTTACCAATCCTTTAGCCTTTGGTGATCATTGACCATTACTAATATTTCATAAATAATTCAAAAAGTATATTACAATTGATAAAACAGAATAATCATATATGAATTTATGCACAAGCTACTACAAGGCTATGCTACAATCTAGTACAACATGTCATTAACATGCTAGAATGTAGAAGGACATAGACCATTAACCAATTTCACTTACATTGATTATAGGTCATATTTCATAAATAACATCAATCTAGAGAAATATCTAATCTTACTTAAGATAACGAAATGATGCTTAAAGCCCTACACGATCAAGCTACCAACATAGGAACTAAACTATCCATTCAAGAGAGAGTAGAAGAAATAGTCAATACTACTAATTCCCTAAAGCTTTGATAATCAATAATATTTTAAAATTAATATGCATGTTAGGCAGTATCTAAGGACAATTAACCATGATCGAGTCACAAGACAACCAACCTACCGTCAAGATCTTAAATTACAACTTGATAGACTAGAAGAACTTAGATTAACTCATATCAATCCTTCATCACCTTGATCATACACGATTTATACTTGCAATTCAAACATAATATTAAACTTAGGATGTATCTAAAAGACTCTCAACATACTCGAAATCCACTTTTATACAATTAAGGACTAAAGTTACAGTGATCTCCTAGAATTCTAAACTAGGCATGTTCAATTCTTCATACAATGATCCACATGGATACTTCATCATTAATTCATGTAAATAACGGTAGATAGAGACAATTCAATGTAAGCGAATTGTAATTCAACCAACAACAAGCCATGTTCACAATGCCCATGCAAAGGCTAACTCGATTTTTGGAAGGTAGAAGGATTCATAAAGCAATTGGATTAAAATCATCTTAAAACCAATATATTAACATCAATTCATTATGATTAAGACATTAAAAACGTTTTTAGAAAGAACCCATGGCTAGATTGAAGAAGAAGAGATTTGATCATATTTTCTCTTTGAAAACATTGTGAAGAAATCTCCAAGTGAAAGGTTAGTTAGATATTAAGGATCACCATACCTTTATATCCATGAAAACATTTAAAAATTGATGAAGAAATCATAGAAATCAAAGATCCAACCTGTTTTTGAGCTTCACCAACAATGGAGGTTTCTAGGAAGAATTGGTTTTGGAGGGAAAGTCTATTTTGTTTGTATGGGATTAGGAAGGGGGATTCACGTGTTTGATCCCTTATATACACCCAAAAATAGCTAAATTAATCAATTAAGGTCAGTTTAGGTCATGGGGTGAATTTCTCATTCACCGCATTAATGAGGCAGTAGCAGGATAGCAGTTGCAGGCCACCGTCGACGGACAACATCGACTGGACGACAGGGCGTCCTGCTGCTCCGTGGTTGGTAAACGCAACTTCCTTTTAGCTGCTTCAGATCCTAGAGCTAAGTTTCAACTCACGCCCCAATCAATGGGGCATCCATGGACTAACGAGGCATCACTTGGAGCTCGTCGATTCACACTGCCAAGGCAGTGTCTCGACAGCCCTTGGCTCCTTCTTGTGGGACATTTTGCGGGGCCCTAGAGGTTGTACCTGGACGTTTTCAATGTAAATATGCAAATTGACAAGTCAAGGACCTTCCATGAAAGTTTCAGTCATAAAGCACACATAAAAGACGTCCAAACATGCTAGGCCCCATCAAGACATACTTGAACGTCTAAAGGGCTAACTTTCGAACGTCTTAGACATTATTGGACGTTTGACATCCAAACTTCGAGAAACTCCGTATACTGACTATAAAAATAATTATATATCATTTTAATACTTCATAAGATCATGAAATACAAAAATAAGAACGTATAGATACATGAGGCACATAGGTGACTAGTCGCCGAACGTCTTGGTCGTCGCTTGTTGTTTGACTTCCAAATAACCTCAAACTTTACACACTGCCTTAATACCATATTATAAGTAATTTTAGGACCTTAGAACCTTAAGGAAAACCTGTTAGGATCTGAAAACCCTAACTCATTTTGGGGGTCTTACAATTTGTCCCACTTGGAAACATTCGTTCGTGAATGACACTTAGAACACTTTAATCAAAACAAGGACTTCAATGCATCGTAGAGGAGTTCATCATTTTCATAGCATAATCACATAGAAGTCAATGCACTAAACTTGCAAGGAATACTATGTCAACTGATTTTAGCACTCAATGCACACAAGCAAGCAAAACTTTCATTCTCTCTCTCGTTAGTGCGACAAACATAAAGGTTCTTATTATGTTTATAGGAGGAACATCCTTATCCTATTTATAACATTTTCATTAAACTTCAATTCATTCGGAGATCATATTGCAACTATTCTTTAAGTCACACTTAGGCAGATTTAAACAACACTCAAGAAATAATTAGGCACTCATACTTCAATGAACATACACTTGAGTTAATTGAATCAACAAAGATCATTATTAGCTGGACCTAGTGCCATCCAGGTCATACTCAACCTTACCATGTTTAGTGATGTCCATGGAGGAATGTCCTTTTCCTGAACACACTTACATGTATTATGAGTTCACACCTAAGCAAAATACAAGGTCAATTTCCTTTATAAAATGAGAATTCACAACTTTTAAATCAAGGCATGCTCATGTTTCCTTCCTAGTGAAGTCTAAGTGGTAGATCACACCAAGCACATCATAACAAATAGGAAGCCATTTCACAAAATGTCAATATCTAACATAGCAATAGCCTTCACAGTAAGCATTATCTGAGAAAAATAATACAAATCATAGGCACACACAAAACCACATATCTAAACAGGCTTTCACTTTTCAAGAGTGAGCCTACAATCATGATTTTCCAAATCATAAAAGTCACATAGTTTTCAAGAGACTCTACACTTTTCATTTTAAAAAGACTGCACTATCCATAGCTAAACATTACACCTCACAAGTGACTACAACCAAGTTTCTTACCTTATGTCATGAAGTCAAATGCACAACTAACATATCAAGATGCACAATACACATGAGAAGACATGAGTTTTATCAAAATTTTCCTTCATGCACCTTGGAATTTTAAAAATATCCTTAAGGTAATGTCAATAAATCCATACCAAACATATAAAGTTCATGCAATTCATACTTTAATGCAACACTTTATTCATGAACAAGCTTACTAAGAATTCATTAGCTTTAAGCTCGAGCAATAATAGAAGGACAATGTAGAAAATATCGACAACCTTACTACCCCATCACCATCCACCACTTAGGGTAAACCTAATTAAGAGCAACTTCACCGAATTTTCAAGAGGATCTTATCCTTTCAACCAATAAGGAATTTACAGTAACTTACCATAAGGCTTCAAAGGCATTCGAAATCTTATTACCTATGCAAATTGTCCCTAAACATTCAACATTAGGTCGCATTATTCAACCACATACATTCCTCAAAAAAACAATAGACACCAGGGTAATGCATCATTAGCGGAAGACAACAAAAAGACTAGACATAAGGAGTCTTTTTTTCTTTCACCATTATAGTAAGATATATTCTAGGTCAATCAAACCCACATCATCACCCTACAAGGATAAGAATACCACCCTCAATTCTAAGGGAAACATAAATTCCACAACATCAAGGGACTTACAACACAATAAGAAGTTAGAAACAATTGTACAACTCATCATACCATAAGACCCTCATTCTTTATTCCAAATAGCAAATCTCTATACATTATTTATTATGCTCATGAATGAGTTCTATAGACATTTCAACAACTTCAAATCAAAGAACAATTTAGTCGATTTCCCTTAAATCTTGTAGTAAGTTGCGAATCATTACAGTGAACATTCTTCAAAATAAAAAAAATGCAACATTCAGGCAATTAATGGGAAAAACATGAAAATATGAGTTACAAAACATTACCAAGAAAAGCATACTATCATCACACATAGGATGAAGTCTATATAAAGGACTACAATCCATGTAAAGCAATCATGAAGGTTCAGACAAATAACAAAGGCAACATTGAACAATGTTAAGCACATATTCTTAGAGTAGCATGCTTCTATACCTAGTCACTACGCATTTCAAGTTCAAATCATATCATTAGACTACCATAATGCAAAACCATATAGTATCTCAGCATTTCAAAAGAAACTCATATTAACCACAATAACTTTTAACATGCTTTAATCATATCCTGACATATATTTCTCAATATACCATGCCATTTCACATAAAACTCATATACAACTACAATTGGCATCCCGCCGTTAAAACATGCAAAAAATTACCTTCAAACATGCTAATTAAAACCATAAAACCAAGATAAGCATTTAAACTCACAATTTTCTCCCTCAAGCATAGAGAACGATATAATCCAAGTAATCACATCTAAAATATCACCGGACAAGAAAACATAAGGGAGAGATCTTATAGATTTAAGTTCTATGGAACGATATTAGAATTATGAAAAGGGTAAACTCTATCATTCTATAGCCTCACGTATCATTTAATGTGTCAGGACTCACCACCAATGTTACAAGACTCTACTAGACGTTACAATATGAGACTCCTCTAACCCTAAACCACTTTTAAAAACCTAATGCTATAATACCAGATTTGTCACATCCGGGGAAGACCCCCTAGAAGTAACATGGTGTGCTTGACCTCTCGTAGAACTTATACAAGCCCATAGTTATCATTCATCCCATTGTCATACTAAATTTTGCGGAAAATTTAAAACTAAGTACATTATATGCTAGAACGTTACTTCATATATATATATATATACATATATATATACAAATAATATTACATAGATAGACTCTAAGTCTCTTTGCGATATTAGACTCTACAACATTAGAGTACATTAGGAACATGACCCTTAAAACATAAGACATAACTATACAACTTGTAAGACTTTACAATATACATAAGTAGGAGATCCTTGAACCTAAGGATTCCTTTCAATGACCTTGGGAATAATCTATCAACATCCTTACCATTTAATACATCCTTTAAGCATCCATAACCTACACTTTGTGTAAAAAGTAGAGAAGAATGGAATTAATACAAGAATGCACTAAAAATGGAAACCATACAAAAACATGCATTTAAAAGAGACATTTTCTTGAAATCATACTTCATGCCTTTTTGAGTAAATCTTTATAAGACTTTATAAAATTACATATATATCATTCATATACTTCATATAGATATATTCAAAGTTCAACCATCATATAAGATTACATATAGAATTTAAAGCAATTCAAAGTAACATTAAAGGTAGTTATTTCCTTCTTTTAAGTGAGCATTCTTTACTTTTATTCATTAACCTCCTAATATAACCCTCTAGTGATACTTGGTGCAATGCATCACCTTAAGGCCACAAGGAAAACCGTACATACAACCTATACAATCCAACACATACTATCATACAAATATAACCTATCAAATAAAAACTATACATACAACCTATACAAGCCAACACATACCACCATACAAGTATAACCTATCAAAGGCACGTTTAAGTCAAGGCTCTATCGTCTTTACAATAAGCTATATAAATTTGCACATATAATGACTTCACTTGACATAAATCATTATAAGACATGTTTCGTGACCCCAATCTTAGTCTACTAGTGCAATGTATATGTAAAGCCCCATAACCCTACACATACTTAGTAAGCCCTTCATAAGACCCCAAACCTTATCATTCAATTCATACATCAACATATTAAGTGAAAACAACCTCATTCATGTCAACAACCTTCATCATATAGTCATTAAGGCTCACATAGTACATATAAGAATAAGACAACACTACATAGACTCATGCCCATGAACATCTTTATGACAAATAGACAAATACTACTATGCCATTTATAAAGATATCATCATAATCATAAACATTAGAACACCTTCCTAGAACTCCCTAAGGAGCTACTTTTACAAGGCCTAGATGGGTTCATTAATTCCACCTATCCTAAGTAACCTTCGTTAGGTCATCCTAGTTAGGCTCTTGTTCATTTACTTCTATTTTCCATTTCACTCTGCGAAACTATTGCCTTAACCGACACTAAAACCATGTGTGATAAATATGGAATTTGGTGTTGTAGAGCCTTACACCAATGGAAGGTGTTCCACTTAGAAAAAGTAGAATGTTAACATACATCCTAGAATCCTAAGTGAATTCACTTAGCTAGATCCTATGTGGCAAGCATAGTTTATGGAAATAAGAGATAGGTATGATCCCTCTACATTACATTTTGTAATTGGGTCCTCCTCTTATGAGAAAACATGGGTGAACTTTCCTCAATGGGAATCCACCACATCATGTGGATCCACAGGTGAGTATTCCTCTAAGAGAAGTCAATACTCTATAAGGAACAAATGGTGAATCTTCGTCAAAGGGAAGTCAACACCTCTCAAGTCAAGTTCACTCGGTTCTAACCTAGGTTTCCTTTTTATTAAAAGCCTTCTTTAACATTCTTCATAAAACATAGGCTTAGGATATTTTTTCCTCATATGCTTATTTCATATTGAAGCACTTTTCTAGTTTTATAGAATTCTTGGGCACACCTTTAAAGGCCCTTCTATTTACTAGATCATCATCCATGTGTGTGTGTGTGTAATTATATGTGAGCAAACATTTCACATAACATAATAAGGTCAACACAGGTTCATACATTCATATTCATACACGTAGAGACCAAAACTAAAAACTATCCTATCAAGAAATACTTGTGCAATGCATAGGCAAGATCCCGTACCCTTCTCCATACTAGTACACCTATAAATTTAACCTTGTTAAGGAAACACATATCATACTTTCATAGACATCATCTTAACATTCATAGTAGTAGACACTAGTGAACATGAGAACTGCCTTTCATTTAGATACCATGGCCTATACTACTTGTAAGCATGCATAATATGTGAGTTTGTATGTATATTGGTAAACATATTGACATCATATCTATCAAAAACATCTTGAGGCAGACACCGTCTTAATACCATAATGCACAACAAAGCTTAGATTATACAACACCCATTTAGCATAGGAGTCAAGATAATCTTCACATTACCTTCAAGAGTCCTAACCTTAGTTATCATCACATTCACATCGGGATACATGTGTAGGGGTAACCTTAGTTATTCACAATTTTAATATAAGATTAAGTGTTGCTCAAGGGATTTTAAATCGGGTTGCCTTTCACAATTCCGTATTGATACATAAGTCTAACATAAATAAATATTTAATGTATGCTACTTATAGGAATCGAACTTGATACGTTGGCATACTTACAAGATGTATTAGTCTTCTACCACATAATCTTGGGTAAGTATGAGTCACTTAGATGAATTATGAATGAAGCCTCATGGCTTGTACTATGGATTCATAAGTTCAGCGTACATTTAAAAGTAAGTGAACCTAAGATATATGTGATGAATTGATGTGACTCCAGGGGAGTTAAGTAAGAGTGTGAAACACACTAAAAGGCCAAGTGCATTGGCATATGACAAAATGAACATTCACGTAATGGGGTGAGTAATTATCAAGAGCTAATATGATAAAGCTAATAAAAATAGTGACAACATGATAAGAGGATAAGATGAATGGTGAGGGAAGTCTCAACCAACCCTAGGAAAATATTACCAAATGTACACACCAATAGGAGTGTAGATTGATATAGAGTGAAATCTCAAGCATACTTCAAAATAAAGTGTTAAGAATGAATTAATATGTAATAAGCAAAGAAAGAGTGACTACATGACTATAGGCTATAGCGCAAGTGAGACAAGCTACATCTTCACCTAAAAATCAATTTCACTAAAGGAAATTTCGATGAGAGTATATTTACTATAAACGATGAATAAACAAAGAAAGAGTGGCTACATGAGGATAGGATAGTACAAGTGAGAAAAGTTGTATCTACGCCTAGAATCAATGTCCCTCAATGTAAATTCCAAGAGAGCATATGTATGTTATACGATGAGCAAATAATGAAAGGTGAGTAATGATGAAAGAAAAAGATGTTAAGAAATAACAGGGTTGCACCACAAAATGAGGCTAGTGCAAGTGAGACAAGATGTACCTAGACCAATATAAGGTCATAAAAAGTAGTCACCTAAGACAGTGTTGGATATTAATAGACAAGTCTCAATCACACTCTATATGTAAGTGTAAGGACAATTCACACTTAATAAAAGAGATGAGAAATCATCTAATGAGCTATGACTACCTCATTCTAGAAGCAATCTTTGATGATGTATTAGTTGAATATAAATAGTAACTTTAAATGGAGCACCAGTAGGCTATCTATGAGTAGTGATTCCTTATTTTGGGAAGGCAGAGGTTTGTGTAAATCTCATGATATGAAACTGTCCGTTTAGGCGGGTATGTGTCTCCATGAATCTCCTAACATTTTAACGATGTTGCTTACAAAGGGAACTTGAAAGTGGTTTTCCACCTAAGTAAGCTAGGGATGTTTTGGTTTGACCTTGGCCAGTGACTCTACCTCTTTTTTGGGTGGGGAGAACACCAGATATAATGATGCTCACATGATTTATGTCGGTTGAAGTTGATATTCCTCAAAGTATAAATGATAGTGAAATGAATGGTACCAAAAGGTGTTTGGATAGGATAATCAAGAGGTAACTAGACTCAAGTAATGACACTAGATCATTCTTGGTCATTGAATAGTGAACCCGATTAGAGTATTAAAAAACATCCTAGGTATAACTTGTGTGCACATGGTCCAACGAACGAATAAAAATGAAGTACGTATGAATAAAAGAAACAAACTATGTGTTTGCTAAATAAGCCTCCCCTAGTTGAGGTCCCATATGTTGAGTACTCATTTTGGGAAGTCCTAATGTTAAGTCCGTGATTCGAAGGTGTCATGGAATATGAAGGAATGAGATGTAATATATGTATAAGATATATAAAATATGTTATGTGTTGTATGCAATACGAAAAGAATGATGATGCATGTTACTCTCATAGGATGACTTTCCTAATCTGATTTGGCAAGTCCAACTGACTTGGCTTTTCATAATTCATATCCTTAGGAGAGAGGTCTTCTTAATTATGCATGTCAATGTTGTGTACTTGCATACAACCATACTTAGTACAATTGTGTACTAATCCCATACATTATACTATTTGAGGTGCAGGTTCAGGAGGTTGTTGAAAACATTCATTGCAGTTGTTCGGACATCAGAGCTTTTCATCCGCACTTTCTAGGTCCTCATGCATTCAAGGTTTCCTGCTGTTATGTTTATAGCATAGTTATAGGTTTAGGCTAGTGGAGCATGTTCCACTAGTATTTGTTTCCTATTTTGTTCAGACATGGGTATATGGTGCCATTTTGGCAATTGTTACTTATGCTATAAGACTATTTATTTCAAGATTTAATGATTCTTTATTAGATGGTTGATACACATGAGAAATGAACTTCTTTATACAGATATGCATGTTATAACTATGATGTTTGTGTACACTTCAAAAAATACTAGTAATTCCCTAAAGACTTGTTCATCAATTATATTTAATAATAATATAAATGTTAGTCACTAACTAAGGATAATTAACAATGATCGAGTAACAAGACAACCAACCTAACATCACGATCACAAGTTACCACTTGATAGATTAGAAGAACTTAGATTAACTCATATTAATCCTTTTTCACCTTGTTAATACACAATTAATACTTACAATTCAATCATAAAATTAACCTTAGGCAGTAGCTACAAGACTCTCAACGTACTCGAAATTCCCTTTTGTACAATTATGGACCAACGTTTAAGTGAACTCCTAGAATTCTAAACTAGGCATGTTCAATTCATCATACAATGATCAAAATGGATCTTTCATCATCAATTCATCATTTATTCATGTAAATAACGGTATATATACACAATTCAACATAAGAGAATATCAATTCAACCATTAAAAAGCCTTGACCAAAATGTCCATTCAAGGCTTAAATCAATTTTTGGAAGGGAGATTGGTTCATAATTCAATTGGATTAAAATTATGTTAAAACCAAAACATTAAAATAAATTCATCATGATTAAGCCATTAAACATGTTTTAGAAGGAACCCATGGCTAGATAGAAGAAGAAGAGATTTGATCATATTTTCTATTTGAAATCTTTGAGAAGAACTCTCCAAGTGAAATATTACTTAGAGATGAAGGATCACCATGCCTTTATTTTCATGAAAACCTTTAAAAATTGATGAAAAAATAATATAAATCAAAGCTCCAAGCTGTTTTTGAGCTTCATCAACAATGGTGGTTTGTGGGGAGAATTGATTTGGAAGGGGAAGTCTATTTTGTGTATGTGGGATTGTGAATGGGTTGATCATGTGTTTGATCCCTTAAATACACCAAAAACTAGCTAAATAAATCAATAAGTGTCAGTTTAGGAAGTGGGGTGAGTTTCCCATTCACCCCTTTTAATGAGGCAGTCACATCGTAGCAGTTGCAGGCCACTATCGAGGGAGCATCTACGGAACGACTGGCCGTCATGCTGCTCCATCGTTAATGACTACAGCTTCCTCTTGGTCGCCTCAGATCCTGTGGATATGTTTCAAGCCACTAACAAATCGAAGTGGCGTCAATGGACCGACAAGGCATCACTTTCAGCTAATTGATTGACACTGCCAAGGCAGTGTCTCGACAGCCCTTGGGTCCTTCTTGTGGGCCCTTTTGCGGGGCTCTTGAGAAGTCGTACCTAGATGTTTGAAATGTAAATATGTACATTGACAATTAAAGGAACTTCCATTAAATTTTCACCCACAATGCACACATAAAACACGTCTAAACATGCTAGGCCCCATCAAGGTATACTTGAACGTCTCAAGGGCAAACTTCCGAGCGTCTTAGACGTTCTTGGATGTTTGACCTCCAAACTTCACGAAACTCTATATACTTCCTAAAAAAATCATTATATATAATTTAAGACTTCATAAGATCATTAAATAAGAATATATGTATATATAGACACATGAGACACATAGGTGACTAGTCGTTGAACGTCTTGGTCGTCCCTTTACGTTTGACTTCCAAGTCACCTCAAACTTTACACACTGCCTTAATACATTATTATAATTCATTTTAGGAACTGATAAAATAAATAAAAATATGTTGGGATATAGACACACTAACTCATTTTGGGGGTCTTACATGTTTCACTAGAACATTCATTAAATGCCTAAAACCTTCCTTCTCAACAATACTAAATCGCAACTCGTCAACAATTATAATTTGAACTTTTTCTTGATAAAATTTCAAGTGGTACTAACCCTTCCTTTTATCCCTTTGAAGATACTAAATAATTTATTAATTTCTGACCATAATCTACGGTATAGGGAAAGTTAGGACACTTCTTGTTGTTTATATGGTTATTCATAGCCGAAGTACCATTACCTTTTGTAATAGAAACATAGATTTTATCACAGTAATTACATTTTGCTCTAGCAACTCCATCTTTATCGATGTATTTCTCAAAATTCTTCCAACAAGAAACCATAGGTTGCATGGCCTTTCTTTTCATTGAAACTTCGTTGTCAGTTTAAACATCAATTGAAGATGGAATATTATATATGGCTTCATTTGAAGCCCCACTTTCATTTATCTTAGTTTTAATTTATGTCATTTGTGAAACAGAAGAAGAAAAGATGAGAGAACATAGAAGCTAGAGTCAAAATATACAAAGATCACTAAGAATCGCGACGAGCCAACTTCCAAGAAAGAAGAAACTTACACTTCACTCTTCAGGAGTTCAGGTAGATGGATCACCAAATCGCGCAGTCGCAGTCCTTAGTTTGAACTGTGGATCTCGTATTCGTAGTAGTAGACTTGTGGTTGTTCTTTAGTGTTCACTCACGGAGGCAGTACTTTGTTTGAAAATTTGAAAAGTCAGTTGTAATTTTGTGAATTAGGTGTAGACTTCTTAAGGGATTTTTAGTGAATAAAAATTAAAGGATATTGGGGTTTGTTGGTTAATTGGGTTGGTCTTAGTTAAACTTTACAGACAATGAGACAAACATTTAACTCTTAAAAGTTAAAAATATATATGTAGTAAATATGTTGTACATAAATTTGGTTTTTTAGTTAACCCAAATAAAAAAAAATAAAAAACGAAAAACAAACCGAATTACTAGAATTATAAAATTGAAAACTGAAATTGCTCAATTTAACAAAAAAATTGAAAGTGAAATTTAAAAAAAATTAGTTGAGTTAGTTTTTTTGGCTTCGACCAAATTATGCCAAACCATGCACCTTTTTTTTGGTGAGTATAGGGCAGATTCAAGTGGCTATTGATAGACCATCGTTCAGTGACTATTCAGTGTGACTAGATTTAAGGGTGAGCCAGTTCTTCAGGCCATTATGGATATTTGTTGTTTAATTCCACTCATTTCGGACTCAAACTTTTGTTTGAGGTGTTATTTAGTTTTAGGGTTTTATGACTTGTTCTTAGACTTCTCGTTGATTGAGTTTTGGTACAATGAGTTTCAGTTTCTAGGGTTAAGACTTCAAAATTTATTTTTGTTAAGTTATTTGTATAAATCTTTGGAGTTTATGGGAACTCTGTATATTTTTATTGTCATTTCAACCTGCTTCCATATCTGTAAATGCCTTAGCTTTCATAAAAATTGTAAGTTTCAATTTTAGTAATGGTTATCCCACTACAGGGTTAGTGCGGGTGCCATTCACGACGGTCCAGGTCATGAGGCTTAATTTTCTTTGATGATAAGGTGAATTATTTACGTTTGAATGGTTTTGGATATAAATTAATGTCACTAGAATCTCGTAGCACAAAGTTGAGTTTAAAGTTTTCTTTCTGATTCAGTTTGATGGTTAAACTTCAAAAGACCCTATGTTTAGACTACGAAGATCTTCGTGGCCAATATTTTATTAAATTAAAGGTATTTGAATCCTGTTTCCAACACCACTAATTATAGATCAATTGAATTTCTTACTAAAACGTTATGACCATTTTAGAAACTCATAAAGTGAAGTGACAAATTAGCCGACGGGTAAACATTAAAATGGTCTATTTATCTTCCAACATTTGAATAGTCTTTCTATATATCTTTTTTATAAAAATCATAGGAAATACTAAGTCTCATATCATCAAATCATGACATAAGAATACGTAAAACACAGATCATACAATAGAAACATAGTACTACTAATTCTATTACAATACTTCAATAAAAGAAAGAAAAGAAATCTAATACCCTCGAGTCAAATTAGGACGTACTTCAAACTTGCTTGAAAGATCCTATAATATAAGCTTCCCTCAAGAAAGCACCTTCACCTATGAATCACTTTAGAGATAGATAAAAGCATGAAATTAGTACAAATAAATTTACTAAGTATGATTAAATGCGTAAAATCATGGAAACCAAAATTTATTGGATATATGCATCTTTTTTATTAAAAGATCATATACTAAGCATAATAACAATATTTAACACCTTAGAAACATATAAAATATCACATATGTATTTTATTACAATTTACGAATATTCCAGTAAACCTATGTCGAGTTATAGTAAATTACTTCAATGTTACAGTGAACGCCTTTTAGCATACAACCCTCCCATTAAAGGTTATACTAAGATTCACTTAAGTAAGTCAAAGAGAGACCATCCATACACTCTCTCTAGGCACACCTAAATTATCCTTAAGACCTCATATAATGAGATAAAGACATTTACAATATACCAAACACATGAACGTGAGATCCTCCTACCAGCTGATTCTAAGGTTTACTTGAGTGAGTTTTGAAGCGATCGCTCATACAATCCCTTCAGACACACCGAAGAGATCCTTTACATTACCTAGGATAAGATCATTCTCACCTTATACAATTACATATGTATAATATGACATTCTCCTTTCAAAGGTTATCAAAAGACTTACTTAAGTGAATCAAGAAGAAAATGTCCATATTTGACTTCTTCAAGATTACCTAAATAATCCTTAATACTACCTAAGTTTTGATCATGTCTACTTAATCAACCAACTTTCCTAACCAGAGTCATTCTTAAGACTTATCTAGGTAAGGTAAGTGACCGTTCTTGTGCCCCTTTCTCACATTACCTAGACAACCCTTAACTACTCTACATAAGTACCTATT
The DNA here is from genome assembly GCF_036512215.1 of Solanum lycopersicum. Classification (NCBI taxonomy): domain Eukaryota; kingdom Viridiplantae; phylum Streptophyta; class Magnoliopsida; order Solanales; family Solanaceae; genus Solanum; species Solanum lycopersicum. Next base: position 22,376,297 of record NC_090805.1, read on the forward strand.
AATTTAACATGCTTCCTAACATAAATCATTATCTTAATTAGTTCATTTAAGAGATATTTATCACATAAGGACATTCAAGTAATTGTCATGGAGAAGACCTAGAGACTCACTCACTAACATCTTCAAAGCCTATTATGCAATGTCTAGATAGCGTCCCATACCACCACCTGAACGTCATAGAACATTTACAAAACTAGTAAGTATTCCATATGATGAGAATAGTTAATAATCGACATAGACCATAATAGATAAGCATGGAATCGGAGTTGTGACCTACTCCGATAGAGGGTGTTGTGCTTTCCAATGCTAGAACTTGGACACATCCCATGTTGGCACATGATTAAGGAATATGAAGGGTTTCTTTGCTCTCTGGTCTCAACTTTCACTAGAGCTAACTCCAAAACCATACTCACTCTGTGCTAGCCTTTGTTCTCATAGTGTAATTCACATTAAGGATCACATGAAGAGGTTCCATATCAAGTTTATCACCCAATCTCATTCACCTTACCAAAGAGGACCCCTTAGCCGTCCTTTTTATGGTGAAGAGGTTAGCTTAATGACTTTTGTAAGGATAATTTCATGCCATTAAACACATCCTACCTTCTTTCCACCATTCATACAAGAAGGATACATTTATAACTTTCGACTTCAAGGGTCATAATCTTACCATTCCGTTAAAGGTTCCACATAAAGGACCTTTTTAGTGTCACGACCCAGACTCAGGAATTCGAATTGCAACCGGCATCGTTGACCTCTCAGAGGTCGCAAACAAACCTATTCTTTTATTCATCACACTCATATAGTTAAATTCGCGAAAAATTTAAAACTTTTAAAACATATGAAGTATACATAGACTTTATATAGTTTTTACATAGATTCCTTATATACTAAGCTCAAAGTAAAGAACAACCATCTATCATAAATAATCAATTCAAAATAGAAGATGAATATATCATAAATAAGTTTGCCAAACACGGCCTTATTATAAAGCTTCAAAATGAATGTATGAAATAAACGCCAGGGACAACATCCACTAGCCATGTATACTACTAGGGTAGACTAAAAGTTTTGCATTTTCGAAATCAAGAGGACCTACCAAATGGTCAGGAGAACACTGATGTCCAAACTGCTGCAGTGAATCTTCAATCTTCTCTCTGACTTGCATATATAAAATAGTAAATTTTATAGGGTTAGTACACCACTTGTACTAATTTTGGGTTTATGCACACATGCACATAAAGCTATGCATGATCAAGGAAAACTCTTCCTAAACAACATGCCATTTCTGCAAAGTGACTTCACTAGACTTTTCTAATTTGTTTTTGTGAATTGTGCATGAATATGACTTATTTTAATGCATTCAAAGAACATAACTCATTTTATATGTAATTACAATACATTAGAATCATCAACATAATTTTAGAACCACTCAGGCGTGAATCAAAAATTTAATGACCCCCAACCTGAGAGCTCTCATTCCTTTACTTTGTTTTATCTTCAATCTTTTCTTCTCCTTCTTTTGTAGTAAAATGATTCTGTTGATCCTATGTTTTACTTACAAGTCCAATGTTTCATTGTAGTCCTATATCCACAATGAATCATGTAAGTAATCCGAGGACTAAGGAATGATTTCACTACCTTACAATTAATCATTCGTTACTCTATATATCCATTAACATTTCATAAGCCAATCTCTATTGGCTTTACCATCTGTTTGATTACTTCCATGTTAGGGAAGTTATGAGGTTTTTTGTTGTCATTATGTTTCCACTTCCCTTTTTTGGCATAATATAAGAAGTCATTATAAGCCAATCTTATTTGGCCTTGCCGATTATTTGTTGAAACTTCATAATTAATGATATTTACAATTGAAATTCTTAAGATCTTTTTCATAGATCACTTTCAGCCTACGTTCCATCATCATTATTTCTTACTTTCATAGAGACATCTTTAGAAGTAAGAGAATGCAAGCTAACATAAAATCCAGTGTCTTCCACATATCGAAAAGAGGTGATTCACCGTTTAAAATGAATTTAGATCATGTTAGATACTCATGAAATTCAGTGTCTGTCCCACACTGAAAAAGGGTAATTCCTGTCTAAGGCGAATCCATCTAAAGTGTTCATTCCACACTGAAAAGGAGTCGCCCACGGCTATAGTGAACTAAGAACATGTCATGAGCATTAAACGACATAGATCATGTGAGCTAAACATAAAATCTGGTGTATTTCCCACACTGAAAAAAGGTGGAATCACTGGCCAAAGTGAAATCGAAACATATCTAGCTCTCTTAGGTGGAAACAACTGGCTAGTTCCTACGTTTGCTAGACATAGTTCGAAGACTAGGGACTTAATGTGACTACTTATCCACCTAGATTGTAGCCTCGTCTAATAAGACTTACACGTTCAAGCATATGATCATAACTAGTCTATCGGTGTTGTGTTCACTTTCATTATCTTCTTTATCTTTTAGAGTTAACTCAAGCATTATGGAAGCTTGTTTCTAGATTTAGATTTACTACTATTTTGATAACTTGTCATCCTTACTTTACATTGATGATATGTGAATTGTCCTTACATATCATCCTTACTTTACATTGGTGAAATGCGAATTGTCCTTATATATCATCTTTCGGTGCTAATGAGACTAGTCTCACACATTCTTACACCTTCAATTGTGAATATTCTTTTAACATAGTAGCTTAGGCTTAAGTAAGACTTGTCTCACTTCCTTTAACACTCAATTCTGGTCACTTACTTAATTTATACCTTTTTAATTATCTTATAGCTCATGTTACTACCTTACTTTAGTGTAGTAGCTTCATTTCATCGTTTATGGACGACGAAAACTTCTTTCAATGAGTTACATATGTTCATAGTTTATTCTTTTAAAGCATGTTGGGAGTTGTCCCAAAGAATGACATTCCATTTATTATGGAATCATTGAATTACTTTAGAATTGCTTATAATATCATTTGATACGCTATCTACACAGGATTGACAATGATTAGTATTGGCCTCAACATTTGGATATTAAACTACATAACAATTTTTGTTGGCATAAGCCAATTTTACGTATGCTCATATTTAAATTGAATATGTAAGAAGCATTAGCCAATATTTCAATCTTTTAAGCCAATCTTAGTTTATGACTTTTAGCGATAACGTTTTTAAACCTCTTGGACAACATAATATTGATATTCGATGAACTTAGCATCTTCATAACATCAAAATAACAACAAGTCAACATTCGGCAAAAATACATAAATAACTTAACACATTACGGACGTAACTTAGCATATCATCGGTTCTTTATTTACATGATAATATTAACTTCACTCGACCACAAGTTCATAGGTTTAATAGATATTCATCATTCAAGTACAGTATACGTTTATAACATCCATCACCACATACCAACAACGTGATCTCTAACCTATTCATCATTGAATAGAAAAGTATACTAGGGACAAGGGAGTTCGACGAGAATACGGGAAAAACCCTAGTTTTCAAGATCTTTGAATTATTCAAAAGAAAGTTTTCTTGGATAAATAAGTCTAGGATAAAAAACCCATACCTTATGTACAACTCAACCTACGAAGACCACCTTGAACGAAAGTCTTCAAATTGCCCTAGAAAAATCGATAAACTTGCTGCCTTTTTCTTCCGTTCGTTGTTTTCTGATTTTCCTTTGGAAACATTTAATGTTTGAACGTGAGTCTAAGTCTTATGAACTTATATTGACTCATTCAACTATGTTTTAATAAGTTAATTAAATAATTTAATTAGTTAATTACTAAATAGTCCCGCTTAGATAGATTAGAAATAGGAAACACAACACTCAGTCAACTCTGAAAATTTTCCTAAGAATTTCTATTTGCCCCTTTAAATTATTTGATTAAATTACTAATTTAATTAATTAAGTTACCTATGGTAATTAATAAAGTACCCTTAAATCATTAGAATCATAATTAGCCCTTTTGCACCATCCTAGGTTTCATACTAGGATGTTTCTTGAGTTGTACTAGATTAGTGTAAGAATTTCTATTTACCGCTTTAATTTAATTATTTAAATGTATAATTTAATTAGTTAAATTACCTACGGTAATTAATAAAGTAACCTTAAGTATTTATAACCATAACTAATACTTTGGGCTATCCTAGGTTAGGTACTATGTTGTCTTTTTCTTGTCTTAACCGAAATCTAGATATTGCTTTGTGATTCAGTTTTTCCCTTTTAAATTAATTAATTAGCCTGCTAAATTAATTAATTAAGTAACCTAGGGTAACAAATAAAGTATCCCTAAGTCGTTAGGACCATAACCAACCCTTTGGACAATCCTAGGTTAGGTACTAGGTTGTCTCTTTAACTAGTTACTAGGTAAGTGTCACCAAATTAAGTAATAGGTTGTCAGGTGTAATAGATACTTTATTTTTATTTGTCTTAGGTTCGTTAGTTAGTTAGTTCAGTTTGTTAGGGTCTAGAATTAGTAAGATATCTTGGCCCCACATGGGTGAATCCATGTGCACGCCGGCCCTCTAACTACCCTAACCAAATACGGTTAAGGTGGTCCCCTCTTGGCCGTTTCTCTCTTTTCTTGCCCATGTTCTTGCACATGGGTTGGTTTTACATTCCTAAATAACTATTCTTAATGTTATATTTTGAATATTTATATATTTTCCTAAGGACCCTAATTATGTCCTTGGGCACTGCTTAATTTTGATGATCATTTAAAATGGTCATGTGGAATGGTGCTAGGCTTGACACTTGGATCCGTAGAACTTCATATGTCTTGTTGAGATGTAATTTTTCATTTGCTTAGGGTATTCATTGCAGGTACATTTCTTAAACAGGCTCATAAATACTTAGAGAAATTGGCTAGCACTCATTAAACCTATATCTTCTAATATGCCCAATATTTTGCTTATTTGCATATTATATAAAAATTGGCTAACACTCCTTAGCCAATTATCAATACTATGCCCGATATTCCTCAATATTGCGCATTGGAATGCCTATATATCCCCAATATGCATTCTTAAAGAGTTATTGGGCCCTTTATTAGACATGAAATTTTTTGGAATGTTACATTATCCCCCCCTTAGGAACATTTGTCCCCGAATGACACTACACATCATTTAACACAAAGAGGGTGATTTTCAAAAGTTACTTTCACATGCTTATACTTTTCTCTTTTGTGAATATCTGATTCACACTTATGTGGATGATGCATGACATTAAAACTTACCTGAATCTTCATATTTGAGATTGAGGAATTTCCTTCTCAATCACACTGAACATAATGGACATCACCACTCACGCAACACAAAAATCATGTCGACGCTACACAAAAACATCAACATGACATGTAAACATGATTTCATTTAGCTTATACAGTGCAATTATTAAAACATTCAATTAGGGACTTACAACACCAAAATAGACTAATGCACTAAAACATAGAGTTTTCTTATACAAAACTAGACTTAGGAAGAGTATATCTAACCTCAAGAACTGAACAAGTGAGGGTAACGGGATGTCATGTTAGCCTCGGTCTCCCATGTTTCTCCCTCAACAAGGTGGTTCTTTCATAACACCTTCACAGTGGCAACCTCTTTGTTCCTCAACCGCATCACTTGGGGATCTAATATTTCAATTGGAACATCTTCATAAGAAAGGTTCTCATAAACTCCTAAACCCTCAACAGGAAAGATGGATGCTTGATTGCCAAAACACTTCTTTAGCATTGAAACGTGAATAACTGATGAACATAAGCTACAGCTTGAGGTAACTTCAATTCGTAGGCAACATTTCGAACTCACTACAAGATCTAATAAGGGACTATATACATTGGACTCAACCTACCTTTCTTATTAAACATCATCACCCTGTTCATGGGTGATATCCTCGAATAGACTTGATCACCCACCTCAAATTCCAGAGCTCTCTTTCTGATGTCTGCATAGAATGTTTGACGACTGTAAGCAGTAGCCAATCTATCCTTGATCATTCTCACCATCTCCATAGCCTCATGTACGATCTTAAGGCCAAGGATGAAATATTCTCCAACCTCAAACCACCGAACTAGAGACCTACATGTTATGCCATATAATGCTTCAAAAAGTGTCATCGCAATACTGGAAAGGTAGTTATTATTGTAAGGGAACTCTATCAGCACCAAGTGATCATCCCAACTCCCCTTAAGACAATAACACATGACCTCAACATGTCTTCAAGGGTCTGGATGGTATGCTCTTCTTGTCCATCAGTATGCAGATGAAAAGTATTACTAATCTTCACCTATGTACCCAATCTCTTTTGGAAAGATCTCCAAAAATGAGGAGTAAATTGGGGTCAACTATCTGAGATTATAGACATAGGAATCCCATGCCATCTCAGTAATGCCACATAATGTACTCATGTTAACTATAGCCTCATAGTTTTTTCTTTAGTTGATTTTGAGTTAAACTAATTTTTTTAGTGTCCCTGGTCAGTGTGGGAAGTTTTGTTAGGTTTGGAGTTCAATCAACCAAGAACAACGATGACGTTTGGAAAGTATGCCTTAGAAAGTACTAGTCTGTCTTCTTGTGTTTGGACGAGTTTTACATGTTTGTTTTACTTGAAAATGGAATTGGACGTTCCTAAGAACTAGAAAACTTAGTTTAGTGGTTTAACTTTTGGGGACGACCCCACCTAGGTCCCACAAGGGCCCCTAGATGAAGGGCCCAAGACTTAGGCAAAATCTTCCAAAATGCAGTGGCCATCGACGACCCTAAGGACGGTCCGTTGGTCCCTCAATAGTCCATCGACTTAGAACGTTTATTATACCTTTGATTTAAGTTGTACATGATCCATTTGGATCTATGTATCCACCAACGAGCCCCTACCCATTGGCTAAATGACGGTCTGTTGGTGACAGTTCGTCTGTGAGGCCTGCCAAGTCTATGAAGTTGCTTTCAACTTAGGGTGTTATATGTAAATACACCCCAAGTATTTTATGACCATAGGTTGATATTGTTAGGTATATTGAAATGTTCTAAACCCTAAGACCCCATTTCAGGCCCGTCTTCTTAAAACCCATAACCCCTCTCTCTTAAATACTGTCAAGTCTCCATGGAAGCTAGAAGTCAAGAAATGCTAGGAGGGATGTTGATGGTTGTTTCTTCATAAAAAATTTATACAATGTTTTTTATAGTATTCATCCTTGAAATCTCTTTCATTCAAGGAGCCCATTCAAACTAATTTTTAAAATGTGTTTTCAACCCTAGTTTCTACTACATTCAAATCTAAATATGGGTCTTGCATGAAAAAATTTCTAATGACTTAATAATTGTATTCCTAATGTTATTTGACGATTTTCAGGTTAAAACTTCAATGAAATCATGTTAAATGTTTTCTTCAAATGTTGGATTAAAAAATTTGTTAAATGAGCATGTTTGTGTAGAGAATGAGATTTGGTTTCGTATTGTGGTATTGTTGTTTAGCAACTGCCCAAAGGGATTTATTTTGAATAAATATAGAGTAAAATTTTATAGGTGATGGAAGCTTGGTTTCAAGCGTAAGTTGGTTATGTTTTTTAGCTTTAATTTTCGAAATGCTCGTGAGTGGTATGGTCTACATTCTTGGTGGCGGTGTTTACTTGAATTGTATGAATGTAAAGTTAATATTTTATTGTGAATGAGGCTATGAAGGCTTGTTATTCAAAGTAATATAAAACGTATGCTATTATTTTAAATGTGCCTTATGAAGCTATTATGTGAAATTGGCTTGAGAGTACGCTTAAATAATGATATTCTTGTTGAGTGTTTTATGAAGCTTCTTAGAGAAGTATGTTAAAGATATTGTCGAAAGGACTTATATGATAATATGAAGTATGTAAAGGGTGTGATGTGATGAAATTAAGGTCTAGGCATGTATAAAATTAAATAATAATGAAATGAAGCTTATGTGCAAGGTAAGCTCACATGTACACACACACTCACACTTGAATGAATGAATGAAGCTAAGTTAAGTCCTTAAGGGGTGTTTTGGGGTGAACAATCTTCGTGAGTTGAGATGAAGTGTTTAGTAGCACCACATGTGCATCCCATGAGCTTTCTAAGATAGGTTAGAGGATGAATTTCCTTCTTGAGTTGAAATGTGGTGTTCAATAGTTATTCTTAACCTGTAGTCTATAATATTGAGAATCCATGGAAAGTTATGCCTAGAACCGAGTGGATATGAAGGAGAGGTGGATTACACTTCGTGAGTTGAGATTTTGTATCTAAATGTACCTCTTGAGATGAATACTCTTCGTTAGTATAGAATGAGTTACTTAGTAGCAACCTCCTTATCCCTAAACTATGTGCCTACATAGGTGTAGCTATTGGGAAAGCCATGTAAATGCTAAGAGAATGACCTCATTCTAGGCAAGTGAGGATCCCTCATCAAATAGGGGTTAATATCGGGATTCCATGTCTAGCTCTCATGGTCTATGTCAGTTAAGCTAACTCCCACAAAAGAAATGAACGTGCTAAGTCTATTTATCCATTGCACTAGGTAGTCAATCCGAAAGGAGAGTCTTTGTGAGACTTATTTTAATGGAATGAACTAAGTTTTCTAAAAGAACATACTACTTAGGGTAGGTGGTGGTATAGGACGCTATGTATCCATTGCACTAAGTAGGACCTTCCTAAAAGGAACACTTGGTGAAAAACTTTCTGAAAAATGTGCTACCTAGGGTAGGTGGTATATGGAACGCCACCTACCCATTACACTAAGTTGGCATTTCAAAAGGGACGTTAGGTGGTTTGTTAGGTTCCTTTTAATGTTTTGCCATTGATTGAGGGTTTGTTTCTCTCGAGTTGAGTAAGTAGAAAAGGGTAGTCTTGAGGGTCTCTTTGGTGTGTATTGTAGGATGCATATGCATACTTCCTTCATCTCTTACCTTAGTGAGTCATAGGATAATTTTGAGGTAGGGAAACTCTTAAGGAAAATGAGTTCACTTTTGCTTTCGCTTGGACTTGAAAGTTCCATCATTTAGTGTAGTATAGTTCATTGTTATTTCTCAAGTTGAATTTATTGTGAATGCTTTAAATGATTCATTTTCAATGTACAAATGTATTTACTGTAAATGCTTAAGGAGTTCACTGTGAAGGTCAAGTTGGTTCACTGTAAGTTTTGACAAGGTTATTGTAATATTTATTGTTTACTTACAATTAAGGGAATTATAATCTAAATTGTAAATGATGGTTTGTATGATTTCTTGCCTTTGTATTTTTGAGTGTTTTACTTAAATTGCATGAAAATCTATTTTACTAAAATGTCCCTTTTTACATATTTTTGCATATGCCATACTTAGTGCATTATTTTGTACTAACCCCATACTTTTGTATACTATATAAGTATAGGTTGGAAGCTTTTGAAGTTTGAAGTCTAGAAGGAAGAGCTTCGAAAAGTTTCTCTAAAGCCAAAATATGTCCTCATATATTCGAGGGCGTAGTCCTTTTCATAATTTTTTTAAAGACTTGCTATGTATTTTACTTTATTATATAAGGCCATGTCCCTAAGATATTATATCGTGTCTTTAAGATGGCTTGTGTAGACGAGATTCTATAAGTATTTATAAAATATTGTCTTTTATTAATTATTCGTGAAAAGTTATAAATTTACGCACTACTTTTCATGTTTTATGTGATGAACGATAGTAAAGGGCTTATACAAGACCCCAAAGGTTCAAGTACGCCGGGTCACGAAATGAGGTTTCTCCCTACTTCTTGGGGGTGCTTTTGGGTTGTGAGAATCTCACTATCTCATCATTATAAGGCTTGTCATAATCTTCAGCCTTGTAAATAGATTTCACTGGTATGACGTGAGTAGACTTTGTCATTTTGTGAACAATAACAAAAAATGGAATCACGTAGTTTCTTAGTCTTTGGCAGGCCAACCACAAAATCCATATTGATAGCCTCTAACTGCCATGTTGGAATCTCAATCATCTGGGGGAGACCTTAGACTTAAGGTGTTCGGCCTTGACCTGTTTGCAATTCGGACACTACTCCACTAACTTAAAGACATCTGCGTTCATGCCTTCCCACCAATAGACCTCTTTAAGGTCATAGTACATCTTGTTTGCACCTGGAGGAATAGAATACATGGAACCATGAGCTTCTTCAAAAATATTAGACCTCAATTCATTCACACTGGGCACACATAACCTGTTCTGGTATCTATGCACACCATCCCTTCATAGGGAAAACGATTCATTCAACTTACTCAATACCGAGTCTTTCAACTCCATGAGTACTGGGTCAAGATGTTGATTGGCTATAATATCTATAACAAATAAGGATTCGGAAGTTGAGTTAACCGAAACACCCCTACTTGGTGCATTTGACAGTAGTACACCCAATCTAGCCAATTGATGTACCTCTTTAACCAGCTCCTTCTTCTCATCATCAATATGAGACATGTTGCCCATTCTCAATCGACTCAACACATTAGCCACTACATAGTCCGTACCTTGGTGATTATAAACAATTTGGGCGACTTAACTTGAACCACACCTTTCCTATTCCTGCTCTAACTCATTTGGAAATTGAAACCTCACTACCTTTTTTTGATAGTCTATTGTAAAATAACACTTATGGAGACAATCCGTACCCAAGATTATATCTAAATCGAGCATGGCTAATTTTACAAGATCATCATAAGTGACTCTATCAAGTATGTGAATTGGGCAATTTTTATACACTCCTTCTGCTCTTATGTCGTCCTCTATGGGAGTATTTTTTAGAATCGGCTCATGAAAGATTTCAGGAAAGACATCAAATCTAATCTCTATCAAAGGAGTAACAAATGAAACAGTGGATCCTTGATCTAACAATGTATACACAGGGAAAGTAAAGACATGCAACGTACCCGTGACTATATCAGTTGACTTCTCTTACTATTCTCTACCTTTCAGCGCATAAAATTGGTTCCTCTTAGGAGGTTCAGCTTTAGCATTTGCATTCGGCTGAGACTGAGCATTTGCCTTGGCCTGATTCATCACTAGAGAAAAATCTCGGAGCATGTGTCCAGTCTTGCCACACCCAAAGCATGCGTTAGTAACTACTAAACATTCACCTCCATCAGAAAATCCACATTTACCACAAGTCTTGCTTTTTCGCTGAACATTTTGATCATTCCCTTTATGTGGCCAGACATATAAACTTTGGTATTCAAATTTCCTAAAGCAGCACAATTACCTGAATGCCTTTTGAACATAGGCCTGTTCTGGAATCCAAGTGATCCCCTACCCGAGCTAGAACCGGTCTGATCCGCAGTCTTAGGCTTCTTTCCTTCATGAACTCTCCTCTTATGTCGGCTCTCCTCCACTTGATGAACATACACAATCAACCTTCCTAGATATTTGTTGTTATGAAACATGGCAGCCCGACAATCTTCCACTAGATCCAGACACTCAAGTCACAAACCTCCTCATTTCATCCCTGCTATTTTCCACCAGAGAAGAAACATACTTTGAGAGTTTAACGAATTTCAACGAATACTCCTTGACAGACATACCTCCCTGTCTCAGGTTGATGAACTGTTGAACTTTGGATTCCCTTTGCTCTATGGGAAAGAACTTCTCAAGAAAGGCACTCTTGAGAACATCCCAAGTTAAGGAGGATCTTGATTTCCCCCAACAGTTGCTTCTCCAACTTTCCTACCTATGTTTCTTCTTGTGTTCACGCACACACAAGAAGGAAATTAGATCCCAGAATGACACAAAATGTAATAGCTCTAGACAGCACAATAAAGAGTAGAAGAAGGGATGTTTCTTAACATGTATTCTTAACATCTATTAGTCTCTAAGTAATGATTGTGTCACGCTTCACAACCATAAGTTAGAAACCACGTAGCGGAGTTGTTTTGAGATATTGTTCCTAGGTAATTTAACCTCATGCTTTGATATCATGTTTGTCATTACCCGAATTCTGGAACTCGAATCACAATCGGCATCGTTGTCCTCTAAGAGATTGCAGACAAGCATCTTCCTTATTCATCACATTCGTATAGTTAAATTTGCAGAAAATCTTAAACTTTTCAAACGTATGAAGTACATAGACTTCATATAGTTGTTATATAGATTCATTATATACTATGTTTAGAGTAAACGACAACCATCTATCATAAAGAATCAATTCGAAATAGAAGATGAATATATAAGAAAATAAGTTTTCCAAACATGGCTATATTATAAAGCTTCGAAATGAAAGTATGAAAGAAACGCTAGGAACAACATCCATTAGTTATGTCTACTACTTGGCTAGACTAAAACTGTATCATCCTCGAAATCAAGAGGACTTACCAAATGGTATTTTTGGAAATTTGTAACCTTTCAAAAAAGTCATTTCCAACACCATGAATTTTAAAATAAAATGGGAAAGAATTTAAATAAAATGGATCGCGTAGATCCGGTTCGTATAAGAACATTTTAGTTAATCAACTAAAATGTTGAAATTTTTGGTTAATCTCAACTAATAATTAAAAATGTTTTAGTTTTAGCTAAATAATTTAAAATGTTTTGGAAATTTAAATTAAATAAATAAATAGTAAACTAAATAATTAAAAAAAATATCAAATAAATAATCTTTCGATAGACAATTTTCTGAAGACAAGTCGAGCGAGCGATGACGATGATGACGCGAAGGGGTCCCTCTTTCCAGCCCTATTAATAATTAATAATAGTTTTTATATATTTGAACAAATATATTTGTTTCCACCACCGATGAGGGAGAAATTCATTTTCACTAAACCATAAGAGGACTTTTCAAGTTCCCAACTCTTCAAGTTCCTAACACTCCAAGTTTCTTTTTTTTTCAGCTTCCGTCCATTTTCCATTAACTCTTTCTATATACCCAAAAATCCTCACATGAATGGGGAATGGTTATAACATAAGGAATGAACGGGTGAGTGTGTACTTTACTAGAAATGATTAATCGCATCTGAATAAGTAGGTTTCCCCTTGGACTTTTCATAGTAAACATATGTCGGATATACATGATCAATCGGTAGATGAGATATGTTTGAACCATCAAGCTTTCGTGTAAACCTAGAAAACAATATATCACAAAATTAACCCTTTAAAGCGTTTGTGGTTCTTACGGTTGTGTTTGTTTAAACCATGAACACGTCCTGCTTTCATCATTGTATAGAGAATCAAATTTTGACATAAAATTATCTTGGCTTATACCCTGAAGATACACTATTTGGTTAAATATGTCAAACTTAGCAAATAGTTGAAAACATTAAGCTTTGCTTACTTTTTAACAAGCCTTAAAGATTTAACCTTGTTCCTAAATATTGTCTTCATCATGAGAATGGATTGAGTCGATTGAGATATTGAGCGGCCAGTCACAAATTCATTTTTCTCCTTTAATATAGCTCTTGGGGATCTCCAATCTACTGGATAGAGTTACCACCATGCTTACTGTCACATTCGGTTTTACCCCAGACGTAATCGGTGTTGTTGTCTTTTTTCTAAGACTAGCCTCTTAGTCTCATGTCATTGCATTCATAGGTTGAAAATACAGAAAATTTAAAGCTTTCATTACAACTACTTGGAGGTTTACATAGACCTCTACAAACACATAATATATAGTTCGTATCGAGTATACATAGTCCCTTCGTATAAAAAGGTTACATAGCTTTCTACTTTTATTGCACATATACATATATAAGGTAGTAGAATAGTCTCAAAGATTGTCTCATCTGATATCATCTAAACGATTATTACAATATGGGCATAGTCCTTACATCAATCAAACAAGACCACATCTAGGTCATACAAAAGTATAGTACTCAATTGAAAAGGAAAGAAATGAAAGAGTCTTTAAGCTCAATAGCAGTCTGTAAGCTTAGATAGTGGCATTGCCCTCTGAAGTTGAGGACCTACCCTACTTGGATTAAATGAATAATCCAAGCCTTCAACAACGTCCCCTTCAAAATTCTTCAACGACCGGAACCTAAAATATTTGGAAAAAGGTAGGAAAATGGGGTTAGTACTCCACATGTATTACGTATGAAACCTTATGCACATATACAAGCAAAACATGTGAAAAGGGGACATTTAGTCAAAACATGTCATTTGAACATTTTAAGAACCTAATGGAAAGCCAAGAAAGTCATATCGATCAACAAAACATGTTTATTAACTCAGCAAGTAATATGTATTCCATCATACTTGAAACCACGATTTACTACAACCCTATCATCAAGGAATAACATCACAAGAATGAATAAGAGTCAATCATATCATAATAAGCAAGATCACTACTCATGAATCCTTATAAAGTAAACAAGTGCAATGACCAAGCAAAGCCCCATAACCTTGCTCAACCAAGTAGACATAACAAGAAAATATAACCAATATCTAACTTTAATAATATATTCCAACTATATATATCAAGAGGATAATTATAATCATATCTAATCAATTACATTGTGGCATCAACATATTATCATCATAAATATCCTTATCATATGCATGTATAATATCAACTTCTTAAAGCTCTTCTCAAGGTCAACTAGTGCAAGGCATAGGTAGAGACCCCTACCCCTACCTAGGCTAAGTTAAACCTCTCAAATCACCTTAGTTAGTGTATACTTCATTACTTTTTTTACTTTAGGGAACACATGCATTAACCAACATACATCTCATGAGCAAAGTGTGGAATCCGGTGTTGTAAAATTTTACACCGATGGAAGGTGGTCTACCGACCAAAGTAGAGCCAAACATTAACGTTGCTTCTTAGGTGGATCCACTAGCTAGTCTTCCTATGGGGGGGACATAGTTCAAGAACTAAGAGATAGTATAGTCCCTCTTGATACCACTTCTTAGTTGGGGCCTCCTCTCATGGGAATCTATTGGATGAGTATTCCTCTTTGGGAAGTTAACATCTCGTATAGATTCAATGGGCGAATCTTCCTCTTTGTGAAGTCATCACCTCCCATTGTCAAGTTCAGTCGATGCTAATCTATGTCCCTTTATTGAAATGTCTTTAATCTTTTAATTATCAATATAGCTTTTAATTCACAAAAAATTGACTTTACCTATAAGATTCTTGCTAACAAGGGTACATTAAAAAATGTGGAATTCATGTAAATCATCTTCAAGCATCTCATGAGTGTATAAAATATAAATGTGAAACTTAAAATGATAAATATATGCTAAAAATGGAAATGTACAAAAGAAATATAGACGTGGTCCTCTTTATTTACTTAGAAACATCCTAGGACTATTTTTTTCCTTAAATTTGATTGATATACCGTGGTGTCACGGTATAATTAATAAATTTTCCTTATGCTTAGTGTGTCCAAAAGCCTTTTTTGTGCTAATTTTGATATAAGTTTCTCTTTGTTTTGCAGGAAATCTGTCAAAAGCTGAATGCGGAGATTTTGAGCGAAAAATGCAGAAGAAACCACCTACGGAGCTTATGACGGTCCGTCGTGCCTGTGACGGTCCGTAGGTGGCAGCGTAGAAAAGCTGCTGAAGGAAGATGGGGAAGTCTGACCAACTATGGGATTACGAAGCTTGTGACGGTGCGTCATGGTTATGACGGTCCGTCCTGCAGGTTCGTCGTGAAGATCAGAAAAGTGATCCCAGTAACCAGATTCCAAGAGTTGAAGTATTTTGAAACGAGACCCTCGACGGACCGTTGTGACTATGATGGTCCGTCACACTTGCCGTCGAGGGGAATGAACAAAGCAGCAGAAGAAATTGCACCAAGTATGGGACGACGGAGTAAACGACGGTCCGTCATGACGACCACGTTCCGTCGCGTAGTCCGTCGACCCAGCCGCATTTTGGTAGATTTCCAGTAATTAGAATCCTTGTTTAATTAGGTTTTAATTTTTTTTATAAATAGTTCGAAAAACCTCGGTTTTGAGGTTAGACTCTGTGAGATAAAAACATCATATTATTAGACTTTGTGTTTGAGTGTTTGATTTGGAGAGATTCTTAGAAGTGATTTTTGGTGATTAATCAAGCAAATTTTCGGACTTTATTCTTTCTCATTGAAGTAAGTACATGAATTCTTGTTTAACATATTTGAATATTGTGTTTATGGCTATGAGGAACTAAACTCCATAACTAGGGTTGTGGGAACCATAGGCAAATAATGAGATAAACCCTAGCTAAAATAACAATTCTAGAATAGTGTCTTGCATGTATTAATAATTCTTTCGCTTATAAGTCTTTTTAACGGATGATCAACGTTAGAACTCGCCTTAATGCTACCTGCCGAACCAAGGAGGTAGATAATACGAATAGAATTATTAACATAGATTTAGTGTATATTATCTAAAAGGCTAGTATTGATTGGTACGAGGTAATAACTTAGTCAAATATCGAATACGATGCTTAATATGAGGTAAAGATAAGGGTTAGGAAAGAAACACACGCAGCCGGAAAAAGGTGCGGAGTGAGATTTTCTAGATGTCGGACCAAGGATTTTGAAATACATAACTTATCACTTTGCATGCAAGATACTAGGAAAGAAATGTTATAGTTAGAATTATCAAGTTATGAACCTGTGGGGAACACGTAAACCCTAGTTACTTTGATTTATTGATTAAAACCCAACATTAAAAGCTGTTAAGTGTCTCTTTCAAGTTCGTTAGTTATTTTTACTCATTAGGAAATACAAACCCCCCTTTTTATGCTTTACTTTCTAAGGAAGTCATCAACCGAACAATAGTAATAACAAGTTGAAGTTAAGTCTAGAATATTTTCCTCGTGGGAACGATCCCAACCTCACTAGTTGGGTTATTCACCTGACGCGACCGCTTTACTTCTCATTTGAGAAGTAAGTTTGAGCGTATCAAATTTTGTCGCCGTTGCCGGGGATTTTAGCTTATAGATTAAGTTGAACTTATTACTAAAGTTTAGTTGATATTTTCTTGATTTTACTTTGCTTTATTGTTTTTGATTTCCTTTCAGAAGTATCCTCCTTGTATGCCAAATACACGGAGAGGAAGAGAACCCTTGTTTCCCTACGATCACGAGCTAGAGCGTACACTGCGCAATATGAATCGAAACTTGGGAATAAATGATGCGGATTCAAACCAGAACATCCCAAATCCAGTGGATGTCCATGGTTAGATGTTACCCGACGCTCCGAGTGAACATAAACATAGGGGACAAAATCCCGTTCCACGGCCCCAAGCATACTACAGAGGGTATGATAACATCGGAGACTCGGATTGGCCACTTGTCTTGCCCCCTCTACCCACAGGCCATACTTTTGTGGTAACTAGTAGCCTGATGCAAATGCTCACTGCCAGAGGTTTGTTTTCAGTGCTACCTTCTGAGGATCCACATGCCCATATAACTAAGGTAACGGCAGTGTGTAAAAGTTGTGTGGGGAGGCCTGATTTGGATCTAGATGTAATAGGTCTCAGAGTGTTTCCTCTCTCACTGACGGGAGAGGCTGCTATGTGGTTTACTGAGCTCCCATACAACTCCATCTTCACTCCGAACCAACTACGGGATGTCTTCTTAGCACGCTAATATATGGTCTCCAAGAAATTAAACCACAAAGACAGGGTGAAAAACTTTGTGGCACTACAAGGAGAGTCAGTTAGTAGTTCTTGGGATAGATTCACCTCATTCTTGAGAATTGTTCCAAATCACCATATTGATGATGAGTCTCTGAAGAATACTTCTATCAGGGACAGGATAATAACAATAAAGCGGTGTTGGACACTATTGCAGGTGGATCTTATGGAGAATGGCCTTATGCTGAGATTGCTGAGAAATTAGAGAAAATCTCCCGTAACAACAAAGCTTGGAGTACTAGGACGTTCGATACAGGGAGAAACACCTTCGCAGTGCAGTCCACTCACAACCCAGCCACAGATGATGTTCGTGAAGAAATGGCTCAGATGAGAACTGAGCTTGGGTTGGTACTAAAACATGTCACTGGGGGTGCAGAAAAGATTAATGCAGTCAACTACTTGGCTAAACCACCACCTCCAATCGATGAGTGTTATTATGAGGAGGATTCCTATGCAGTCAATGAACTGATGGGGGGTTTCCGACCAAGTGCCCAAGGCTCTAATCAGGAGAATTCGCACCAAGGTCAAGGGAACCAAGGTCGAAACTATGGTAACTACAATCGTGAGGGTCATTATGTCCGAGATGAAAACTACAATCGCGACAACAACTTTAACAAGGGTAACTATGGTAATAGAAACGACAGGAATGGACCCTGTGTTCCTCCTCAAAATCGTGAAGTTACTCCTAGAGATGGTGGAGGTAGTATGTCGCGAGTTGAGGATATGTTGCCTAAAATGATGAGGAGGTTCGATACTAGTGATGAGCACAATACAGAGTTGAGGAATGATTTAGCGGGTATTGGGCAAAAAGTTGATACACATGCAATATTGATTAAGCAACTTGAGTTACTATTGGCCCAATTATCTGCAACTGTGAACACACGGCAATCGGGCACTCTTCCTAGCAACACTGTCCAAAATCCAAAAAATGATGGACATTGTATGGCGATTACTACTCGCGGTGGCAAGCAAACCATTGACCCACCTATGCCATCTAATGAGAATGAGGTGACAAAAGACACTGATAAAGTGGTAAATGTTGATGCTAATTTAGAGGATAACAGTGCAGAAGATGCTAAAGTACCTAAAAAGGTAACTCCCATGTCTGGGCCACCACCCCCATTTCCTCAAAGATTAGTGAAAAAGACTGAGGATGGAAAATACCGGCCTTTTATAACAATGTTGAAACAACTTTCTATTAATGTCTCTTTGGTAGAAGCTTTAGAACAAATGCCCGGTTACGCCAAGTTTATGAAAGATTTGGTCACAAAGCAAAGATCGGTTACATTTAAGGATGATGATAGAATGTATCATTGTAGTGCTATTGCTAGAAGATCTCTTGTCCAAAAGAAAGAAGATCCGGGTGCGATCACTTTTCCTTGTACAATCGGGCTATTAAATTTTGCGAAAGCATTAGCGATCTGGGGGCAAGCATAAATCTCATGCCCCTCTCGATTTACAAGAATTTAGGTTTGGGTGACCCAAAGCCCACTGCGATGCGGCTACTGATGGCTGATCGAACAGTAAAACGGCCCATAGGGATACTTCATGATGTGCTAGTAAAAGTGGAGTCATTCATCTTTCCAGCCGATTTTGTTATTGTTGATTGTGAGGTTGATTTTGAAGTGCCTATTATCCTTGGGAGGCCATTCCTAGCTACGTGAAGAGCCTTAGTAGACATGGAAAAAGGCAGATGAAATTTCGGTTGAACAGTGAGGAAGTGACCTTTAATATTTGTAGGTCCATGAGGCAGAGTGGTGAGCTCCAATCGGCATCTGCTATATCCTGCAACATGGGTGAGACATTTGAGACACAAATGGAAGAACGTCTAGGTGTCCAAGCATTAGCGGCAGTGATAATGAACTTTGATAGCGATTGCATTGAAGAGTATGAGTCATTAGTCGCGGCTCTTGACCGAGGTGATGTTCGGTTTAAACCGAAGAAATTTGAGCTTGATATGAAGAATCGCGAGTCCCTACCCGCTAAACCATCTTTAGAGGAAGCTCCAAAAGTTGAATTAAAAGTTATCCCACCTCATCTTAGGTGTGAATTCTTAGGAAATGGTGACACTTTACCGGTGATCATTGCATCAGACCTTGATGAACAACTGGTTCAGAGTTTGGTGAAGGTACTATAAAGGTTCAAAAGAGCTATTGGGTGGACCATTGCGGACATTATTGGGATCCCTCCAGGTATTTGCTCTCATAAAATCCAACTCATGCCTGATCATAAGCCGAGTATTGAGCACCAGAGACGCTTGAATCCTCCTATGCAAGAGGTTGTGAAGAAGGAAATTATCAAGTGGTTGGATGCTGGAGTAATCTATCCAATCGCCGATAGTAGTTGGGTACGCCCGGTTCAGTCTGTACCTAAGAAAGGGGGAATGACTGTGGTCTCCAACATAAAGAATAAACTTGTTCCAATGAGACCGGTTACTGGATGGAGGGTGTGTATGGATTACCGTAAACTGAACTCATGGACTGAAAAAAATCATTTTCCTATCCCCTTCATCGATCAGATGTTGGATAGACTTGCCGGAAAAGGGTGGTATTGTTTTCTTGATGGGTATTCGGGGTATAATCAAATTTCTATTGCACCAGAAGATCAAGAGAAAACCACTTTCACTTGTCCATATGGGACATTTGCGTTCAGAAGAATGCCGTTTGGGTTGTGCAATGCACCCGCAACTTTTCAGAGATGTATGATATCAATATTTTCTGACATGGTGGAGTATACAATAGAGGTTTTTATGGATGATTTTTCTATGGTGAAAGAGGGTATTGTCTTGGGAAATCGCATTTCAGAAAAGGGCATAGAGGTTGATCGAGCTAAAGTTGAGGTAATAGAGAGACTTCCCCCGCCGATCTCTGCGAAAGGTGTGAGAAGCTTTCTTGGGCATGGAGGTTTTTATCGGAGATTCATCAAAGACTTTTCAAAGATTGCACACCCATTGTGCAAATTGCTGGAGAAAGAATGTAAATTTTGTTTTGATGAATCCTGTCTTAAAACATTCGGTGAGCTAAAAGAGAAGTTAGTGTCTGCGCCTATCATTATTTCTCCGGATTTGAACAGTCCATTTGAGGTAATGTGCGATGCCAGTGTGGTGGCTCTTAGTGTAGTATTGGGACAGAGAAGAAACAAAATCCTTCACCCAATTTACTATGCTAGTAAAGCGCTAAATGAAGCCCAGAAGAACTACACAGTGAATGAGCAAGAACTCCTCGCATTAGTCTTTGCTTTTGAGAAATTTCGCTCCTATTTGCTAGGTACTAGAGTTATAGTGCATACTGACCATTCAGCATTGAGATATTTGATGGCGAAAAAGGATACGAAACCAAGGCTGATTCGTTGGGTATTACTGCTGCAAGAAATTGACTTTGAAGTGCTGGATCGAAAAGGGACCGAAAATCAAGTTGCTGATCATTTGTCTCGTCTAGAGGATGAAGTTATGAGAGAGTTAGGGGATAAGACTGACATTGATGATACTTTCCCCGATGAACATGTATTGGCTGCTTCACAAGACTTGATTCCATGGTTCGAAGATTTTCGAACTATCTGGCTAGTGATATTGTTCCATCAGACTTGTCCTTTCACCAAAGGAAAAAGTTCATGTACGATGTGAAGAATTTCTTTTGGGATGAACCATACTTGTATAGGAGTTTTGATGACGGGCTTATTTGGCGTTGTGTGCAACAATGTGAAATGTTGAGTGTGTTGAAGGCATGCCATTCTTCACCTGTTGGCGGACATCACAGTGGTATCCGAACCACTCACAAGATATTGCAATGTGGTTACTATTGGCCAACTCTTCATCAAGATGCTCATGGGTTTGCTAAAGCATGTGACAAATGTCAACGAGATGGTGGTATTTCAAGAAAGCAAGAGCTCCCTCTAAACCCCATTCTTGTGATTGAGTTATTTGATGTGTGGGGTATTGACTTTAGGGCCCTTTCGTGAGTTCTCATGGGATGAAGTACATTCTTGTAGCAGCTGATTATGTATCTAAATTGGTCGAAGCCATAGCCCTCGAAAACAATGAAGGGAAGAGTGTCACTGCATTCTTGAAAAAGAATATATTCTCCCATTTTTGCACCCCAAGGGCCATTATTAGTGATGGGGGCTCCCACTTCTACAATAGATTGTTCAAGGGGTTATTGGAGAAATACGGGGTTCTCTGTAATGTGGCCACTCCTTACCACCCTCAAACTAGTGGGCAAGTAGAAGTATCGAATCGGGAGATCAAACAGATATTGTCCAAAACAGTGAATGCTAGTAGAACGGATTGGTCAAGGAGGCTTGATGATGCTCTTTGGGCCTACCGGACAGTTTATAAGACTCCCATAGGTATGTCTCCATACCAACTTGTATATGGGAAAGCTTGTCATCTTCCAGTTGAGTTAGAGCATAAAGCCATTTGGGCTATGGAGAAGTTAAAAATTGATTGGAGCGAAGCTGCAGAGCAACGGTTAAATGGGTTGAATGAACTTGATGAATTTCGCTTGAAAGCCTATGAAAGCTCAGCCCTATATAAAGAAAATATGAAAGTATCATGAAAACAAATTGAAAAACGAGAGTTTATGGTCGAGGATTTAGTGCTTCTATTCAATTCCAGATTACGCTTGTTCCCAGGCAAACTCAAGTCCAAATGGACTGGTCCTTACACGGTTACCCAACTATTCCCTCATGGAGCAGTTGAGTTGGAAACTAAGGAGGGTGTGCGGTTCAAGGTGAATGGACAGCGCATAAAAATCTATCTCGGGCATCCTGAATCTGCGAATGAAGTGATCCAGGTATACCATCTTGATGAAGTCTGAGTAATCAAGTGGCCCCAGTCGTGCCGCGACATTAAATCAGGCGCTTATTGGGAGGCAACCCAATACTTATCATCTTTTTAATAATGGTAGCATTTTTTCTATTAATGGGTTTAAATTTGCAGGCACATCACCAGGAAATTCTGCAGAAAACTACTCCGCAGTAGCCACTGACGGATACAACGACGGACCGTTGCGCATGCAACGGACTGTCGTATGCATCCATCACACCAGGTACGTATTTCTGTCATTTTGAATATTAGGGCACACACGACGGAACCTACGACGGCTCGTCACAATTACAACGGACCGTCGTCAGGGAACAGTCGTGTGATTAATGAATTCTACCCGACCCGGCTGGACCCTTTTCAAAATCTGACCGTTTATACTCCCCCCTTCCATATTTCACCCTATTACTTCCTTATTCCCCTCATCTCCCCTCTCTTTTCAACTTCCACACTTCCCCTCACTGATCATTGCTCCCCAAATCCTCCTAAGCCTTATACTTATCATCCACTAGTCGGTGCTGCTGCTGTAGGTGTCTACCTTGACAACTGAATCATTCTCCATTTCCAAGGTATGTGTCTCTACATTTATACTTATTTATCTTCCATTTTGGTTGAGTAGTTAGTATTAGCTTAGTTCTTAGTCGACTACTGTTTCCTTTATATGCTTATGTCTAAACCTAGGCTCAAAATATTCGAATGTGCCATGTTAATAACCCTAGGAATAGGTGATTTTGCATTGGTAGTTTCCTAGGTAGTTCGGATAGACACATATAGGTCCACAACACCACAAGACCATGTGGGTTCATCGGGGATGCATAAGGTACCCCAAGTTCTACCACTGCTACTCAGAACGAGACCCCGATGATGGACCGTTGCACACACGACGGACCGTCGTAGGGTCCATTGCACAAGCCCTAGCACCCCTGCCCAACGACGCCTGTGACGGACCGTTGTCTTCACGACGGTCCATCCTGCACAACCATTCTGGTTGTCAGAGACCCTGTTTCTACGGGTCTTTCAAAAATTTTTAAGTGTCCTACGACGGACCGTCATACCCACGACGGTCCGTCCTGCACGACCGTCATGATGGTCAGAGACCCCTCTGATAATGGTCTCCCAACATTTTCTAAGTGTCCTACGAAGGACTCTTACGACGGACCGCCGTACCAACGACAGTCCGTCCTACACGATCGTTATGATGGTTAGAGACCCCTCTGATAAGGGTCACCCAACATTTTCTAAGTGGCCTACGACGGACTCTTACGATGGACCGTCGTACCAACGACGTTTCGTCCTAATTGACCGTCATGATGGTCAGAGACCCCTCCTTCAGAGTTCTTTCTATATACATAGACTAAGTACAACACCACGGACCTCATGAAGGTCTGTCATATCCACGACGAGCCGTCATCTAGCTCGTCGTGTGATATAGTTTCACTATCACTAACACACTATTTTAAATGTTTTAGGTTGTATGGGCTTGCCTGTCTTGTTTGACACTACTCGTACTAATAGTGATCCTTTGCATGTACTATCTACTAAGGCACCCAAGCAAATCCGATCCTACGCACGCGGGCGATCCAAGTCTGTTGCCCTGTCTGCACGCTTGATCATCGGCTCTGATGATGAGCAGGACCCTGAATATGTGCCCCCAGGCCCTTCCGCACCTTCCCGTGCTGCACGTGCCCCCAAAGCCACACCCAAGACGGTGGCGTCCGGCGTAGTCACTGCCTCCCAGTCTGATGAGGAGCGCACATTGACCGGCACACCCTCTGGGTCAGCCACAAATGAGGAAGGAGCGTCTGGCTCCTCAGGAGTATCCTGGTCTGAAGAAGCTTCAGGCTCTGCTGAGGTTCCCGCACCCGCCGCTGCTGCAGCATCGGCCTCGTCTGATGAGGCTGACAGTTCAGACTCTACATCCGGCGCGCCAGCCCAGGTCCCCACAACCTATTCACCATCGATGCCGGAGATCCACAACCTATTCACCAGGCATCGCTTGGAGTAGACAGCCCTTCCGTTGGGACGATACAGCGAGGAAGTGGTCCGAGAGTTCTACGCATCCTACGTAGTGACTCTCCAATCACAGATCGATAGGTGGGCTGCTCCCGCTAAACAGGCCCCACTGGAGCAGGTTCGAGTCCGGGGCGTGCAGGTTGACATTTCCCTACAAGCTATCCGTCGGTTTCCTATACGGCGAGAGTGCAGATGCTACGCAGACTACCCACACTGCCGAGTTTGACTATCGCTGGCAGATAGTTAAGGATGGCCAGTTTTTGCGCGAGCAGGCACTGAGAGAGACCACCAAGAGGTGGATGCCCTGCACCTATCAATCGACGGAGAGGGTGCCGATTGGGTCACTGAGCCGAAGGGGGCCATCATGAAGGCCAACCTCACATTCGTCGCGAAGTTCTTGTGGCTGCTCCTCCGTCACTGTCTTTCCCCCATAGCTGCTGATAACATCGTCACTTGGGATCGAGCAGTGTTGATAGCAGCGATGATAGCCGGATACGAGGTCGACTTCGCATGGCTTCTCCAGGCAGTCATGCACGAGAGGGCATTCAAGGTCACTACTACCTACCCCTTCCCGTGTATGATTTTTGCCCTTTGCTGGACCGCAGGTGTTCCCATATGGCACATAGATCAGTTGAAGACTCCGCAGGGCACCGTTGACGTTGACCTCATCTCTAATAAGGCCAATGAGTTGGCCCCACGTCGAGGGCCCCGTCCAGAGCTGCCACCACTTGCTGATGATCTTGCGGATATGGTGGCCCAGGCCCGCACCGCTGCACAGGCGTCCACTGACACTACCCCGGTCGAGTCTATCCCGAGTAGTAGCCCAGCCCCGAGCTCCTCTAGCACAGCCCCTCTACCGTTACTGGCCCCGCTTGCTAGGGTCCAAAAACTGGAGGCACAAATGGCCACCCTTCTGCATCATATCCAGCCGTTGATGCAGAAGTCTATTACTGAGTCTGAAGCGCGTATGGAGAAAAAGATGCAGCGGAAGATTGCTGAGGTTCACAAGCGCCTAAATGAATTTGAGTTGAGAGTATTAGCCCGCCCAGCCCCTCCGGTAGATGTGTCGACTCTTCAGGATGCAGTCGACAGTCTTCGTGCAGACATCGACACGATCCTAGAGGTGATAGTGTCGCAGCCTGTCGAGCCTGTTGATGACACTGTATTGGCGGCCCTGTTTGCTACTTCAGAAATTCCCCCACCTTCCCCTCGAGAGAGTGCCAAGAGGCGTAAGGGTCGATCAGAGGATGAGGTGCGAGCAAGGAAGAAGGAGCTCCGAGAGATGGAGGCTGCGAGGAGAGCCTCACTTGCTGAGGCAGAGGCACACCAAATAAAAGCATCGCAGATAGCGGCTGGGGCGTCTAGCTCCCGCACTGTAGAGACAGCAGGAGGCACTACAGATGGTGCGGTTGTTGCTGAGGACACCACTGAGGATAGTGAGTTGGGCTACTCAGACTTCACCCTAACACTCACTTTCCATTTACCCCACCCCCAACAAAAACACATGCAATTGTCCCCAATGCATAAAAAAATCTAAAGATTAGAGGGGTAGGTGAAGCAAACCTGTGGCGCATAGCGCCGTCGATCAACAAGCTGGTGGGTCTGGTTTCCCAGAACCCACATCCTCTGCAATCTGTACACCCTCAGTGATGTCCTCAGCAACAACTGCACCCTCAGTAGTGCCTCCTGCTGTCTCTACAGTGCGGGAGCTAGACGCCCCAGCCGCTATCTGTGATGCTCTGATCTGGTGTGCCTTCGCCTCAGCAAGTGAGGCTCTCCTCGCGGCCTCCATCTCTCGGCGCTCCTTCTTTCTTGCTCGCGCCTCATCCTCTGATCGACCCCTCCGCCTCTTGGCACTCTCTCTCGGGGAAGATGGGGGAACGTCTGGAGTAGAAAACAGAGCCGCCAATACAGTATCCTCAGCAGGCTCGACAGACTCTGACACTCTTGTCGCTAGGATCGTGTCGATGTCTGCACGAAGACTGGCGATTGCAGCCTGAAGAGTCGACACATCTACCGGAGGGGCTGGTCGAGCTAATGCTCTCAATTCAAAGGCATCGAGGCGCTGGTTAACCTCAGCAATCTTCCGCTGCGTCTGCCTCTCCATACGCGCCTCAGACTCAGCAATAGACTTCTGCATCCACGGCTGGATATGATGCAGAAGAGTGGCCATTTGTGCCTCCAGTTTTTGGACTCGGGCAAGCGGGGCCGGTGTCGGTAGAGGGGCTGTGCTGCTACCCGGGATAGACTCAACCGGGGTAGTGTCCGTGGATGCCGGTGTAGCTGTGCGAGCCTGGGCCACCGTATCCTCAAGGTCATCAAATAGTGGTGGCAGCTCTGGACGGGGCCCTCGACGTGGGGCCAACTCATTGGCCTCGTCTCTAATGAGGCCGACGTCAACGGTACCCGGCGGGGTCCTCAACTGATCTATGTGCCATATGGGTACACCTGCAGACCTGCAAAGGGCAAAGATCATGCACGGAAAGGGGTAGGTGGTGGTGACCTTAAATGCCCTCTCGTGCATGACTGCCTGGAGAAGCCATGCATAGTCCACCTCGAAGCCGGCTATCATCGCCGCCATCAGCACTGCTCGATCCCAGGTGACTATGTTATCAGCAGCTGTGGGGGAAAGGCAGTGACGCACGAGCAGCCACAAGAACTTGGCGACGAACGTGAGGTTGGCCTTCTTGATGGCCCCCTTCGGCTCGGTGACCCAATCTGCACCCTCTCCGTCGACTGATAAGTGTAGGGCCATCCACCGCTTGGTGGTCTCCCTCAGTGCAGGCTCTCGCAGGAACTGTCCATCCTTCACTACCTGCCATCGGTAGTCAAACTCGGCAGTGATGGGGGTCCGAGTAGCATCTGCACTCTCGCCGTATAGGAACCGGCGGATGGCGGGCAGGGAAATGTCAACCTGCACGCCCCGGACTAGAACCTGCTCCAATGGGGCCTGTTTCGCTGAAGCAGCCCGCCTGTCGATCTGTGATCAGAGAGTCGCTACGTAGGACGCGTAGAACTCTCGGACCATCTCCTCACTGTATCGTCCTAAGGGACGGGCTGTCCACTCTAGGCGATGCCTGGTGAATATGTTGTGGATCTCCGGCATCGAGGGGAGACTCCCTGTAAGTACCCACCGCTCCAGGGTAAGTGTTCGAGTCACTACTCCTTTATCGGTCAAGAACTTCGCGTCGGAGTAAACCTGAAACTGGCCTTCAACGCACCACCAGTTTGGCTGGTCAGAGGCTAGGGTGGGGACCGGGGCTGGTGCACCGGATGTGTAGTCTGAACTGTCAGCCTCATCAGACGAGGCCGACGCTGCAGCAGTGGCGGGTGCGGGAACCTCAGTAGATCCTGAAGCTTCCTCGGACCAGGATGCTCCCAAGGAGCCAGACGCTCCTTCCTCGTTTGTGGCCGACCCAGAGGGTGTGCAGGTCAGTGTGCGCTCCTCATCAGACTGGGAGGCAGTGACTACGCCGGACGCCACCGTCTTGGGTGTAGCTCTGGGGGCACGTGTAGCACGGGAAGGAGCGGAGGTGCCTGGGGGCATGTATTCAGGGTCCCGCTCATCATCAGACCTGATGATCAAGCGTGCAGACGGGGCGACAGAATTAGATCGCCCGCGTGCATAAGTGCGGTCTTGCTTGGGTGCCATAGTCGATAGTACCTGTAAAGGGGCAATGTTAGTATTAGTAGTGGCAATCAAATCAGGCAAGATCATATGACATGAAACTTTTAAAAAAAATGTGTTAGTAATATTGAAAGTGTACCACACGACGGAACCTATGACGGCTCGTCGTGTTATACTTGGTATATGTATATATAAGGAACCCTGAAGGAGGGGTCGCTGACCATCATGACGGTTACGCAGGACGGACCGTCGTGGGTATGACGGTCCGTCGTAAGGGTCCGTCGTTGGACACTTGGGAAATGATGCGAGAACCTCAGAAGAGGGTTCTCTGACTATCATGACGGTCGTGCAGGACGGACCGTCGTGGGTGTGACGGTCCGTCGTAAGTGTCCGTCGTTGGACACTTGGAAAATTTTTGGAGGCCCTTATCATTGGGGTCTCTGACTATCATGACGGTCGTGCAGGATGGACCGTCGTGGGTATGACGGTCCGTCGTAAGTGGCCGTCGTTGGACACTTGGAAAATTTTTGGAGACCCTTTTCAAAAGGGTCTCTGACCATCATGACGACCGTGCAGGACGGACCGTCGTGAAGACAATGGTCCATCACAGGCGTCGTTGGGGAGGGTGCTAGGGCTTATGTGACGGACCCTACGACGGTCCGTCGTGAATACAACGGACCGTCATCGGGGTCTCGTTCTGAATATCAGAGACAGAACTGTAGGTACCCTAAGCAACCCCAATGAACACATATGGTCGTGTAGTGTTGTGGACCACTATGTGTCTATCCCAACTACCTAGGAAACTATTAATGTGAAATCACCTATGTCTGGGGTTATTATCATGGCAAATTCAAACATTTAGAGCCTAGGTCTAGACATAATCATATCAAGGTAACAAGAGACGACTAGAAACGAAATAATAACTAATAAACAAAAATACAAGAGAAATGAGTATAAATTTAGAGACACATACCTTGGAAATGGAGAAAACACAAGTGGGGAATGATTCCGGTGGCAAGGTAGATACCAAAAACAGCAGCACCGACAAGTAACTGATAGTAATAAGGTTGGGGAGATTGTGGAAGTGGCAAAAGAGAGGGGATATGAGAGGAAGTGAAAGTAATGGGGTGGAATTTGGAGGGATGGGGAGTATAAACGGTTAAATTTTGAAAAGGGGTACAGCCGGGTCGGGTCGGGTTAATTTCATTAATCGCGCGACGATACCCCAACGACGGTCCGTCGCACATGCGACGCCCCGTAGTGGTGTCCGTCGAGTGTGCCCTAGTTTCAAAAATGACAGAAATACGTACCTGGTGTGACGGTGCATACAACGATCCGTGTTACTCGCGACGGTCCGTCGTTGTATCCGTCAGTGGCTACTGCGGAGTAGTTTTCTGCAGAATTTCCTGGTGATGTGCCTGCAAATTTAAAACCCATTTATAGAAAAATGCTACCATTATTAAAAAGATGATAAGTATTGGGTTGCCTCCCAACAAGCGCCAGATTTAACGTCGCGGCACGACTGGGGCCACTTGATTACTCAGACTTCATCAAGATGGCATGCCTCTATCACTTTATTCCCCGATGCTTTATGCCCAAAATAGAGTTTTATTCTATCTCTATTCTTCTTAAACCGCACTCCCTCCTTGGCTTTTAACTCAACTGTCCCATGAGGGAATACTTGAGTAATCCAGTAAGGGCCAGTCCATTTGGACTTGAGCCTACCTGGATGACAAGGCACCCCAGAACTGTCTACAAGTACCAAATCCCCAACCACAAACTCTTGTTTTGCAAATTTTTGTTCAGTCCCCTTCTTCATCTTTTCTTTGTGGGATATGGCAGATACCGATTGGAGCTCACCACTCTGCCTCATGGTCCTACAAATGTTGAAGGTTGCTTCTTCATTATTCAATCGAAATGTCATCTGTCCCTTCTCCATGTCAACTAAGGCTCTACCTGTAGCAAGAAATGGCCTCCCAAGAATAATGGGCACCTCGAAATCGACTTCGCAATCAAGAATCACAAAATCTGCTGGAAAGATGAATGACTCCACTTTCACTAGCACATCATGGAGTATCCCTATGGGCTTTTTCACAGTCCGATCGTCCATCAGTAGCCGCATCGCAGTGGGTTTTGGATCCCCCAAACCCAACTTCTTGTAAATTGAGAGGGGCATTAGATTTATGCTTTCCCCCAGATCACATAATGCTTTCACAAAATGTAATGACCCAACTGTGCAAGGAATAGTGAACGCACCCGGATCTTCTTTCTTTTGTACTAGGGATCTTGTAGCGATAGCACTACAATGTTGCAATCTATCATCATCCTCAAACGTGACCGATCTTTTCTTGGTGACTAGATCTTTCATAAATTTTGCATAACCAGGCATCTGTTCTAGAGCTTCTACCAAAGGGACATTAATAGAGAGCTGCTTCAACATTGTTATGAAGCACCGGTATTTACCATCCTCAGTCTTTTTCACTAATCTCTGAGGGAAGGGTGGTGGTGGCCTAGGCATGGGGATTACCTTGATAGGTACTTCTGCATCTGTTCCATTACTTTCATCTGTTTCACCACTAGCCTTTACCACCTTATCATTATCCTTTCTTACATTTTTCTCAGCAGATGGCATGGGTGGGTCAATGGTTTGCCTACCACCCCGAGTAGTAATTGCCATACAGTGTGCATCATTCTTTGGATTTTGGACAGTGTTGCTAGGAAGAGTGCCCGGTTGCCGTGTGTTCACTGTCGCAGATAATTGGGCCACTTGCAATTCGATCTGTTTAATCGAAATTGCGTGTGTGTCCACTTTTTGCCCAATACTAGCTAACTCACCTCTTAATTCTTTAATGTCCTCATCACTAGCATCGAATCTCCTCATCATTTTGTGCAACATATCCTCAACTCGCGCCATACTTTCTCCACCATCCCTAGGAGTAACTTCACGATTTTGAGGAGGAACATAGGGTCCACTCCTGTCGTTTCTATTACCATAGTTACACCTGTTGAAGTTGTTGTCACGGTTGTAGTTACCATCTCGGACATAATGACCCTCACGGTTGTAGTTACCATAGTTCCGACCTTGGTTACTTTGACCTTGGCGCCAATTATTCTGATTTGAGCCTTGGGCGCTTGGTCGGAAACCCGCCATTTGTTCATTGACTGCATAGGAATCCTCCTCATAGTAACATTCACCGTTAGGGGGTGGTGGTTTAGCCAAGTAATTGACTGCATTTATCTTCTCTGCACCCCCAGTGACATGTTTTAGTAACAACCCAAGCTCAGTTCTCATCTGAGCCATTTCCTCACGAATGTCATCTGTGGCTGGGTTGTGAGTGGACTGCACTACGAAGGTGTTTCTCCCTGTATCGGACTTCCTAGTACTCCAAGCTTTGTTGTTACGGGAGATTTTCTCTAATTTCACAGCAATCTCAGCATAAGGGCATTCTCCATAAGATCCACCTGCTATAGTGTCCAACACCGCTTTATTGTTATCATCTTGTCCCCTATAGAAGTATTCCTTTAGTGACTCATCATCAATACGGTGATTTGGGACACTTCTCAAGAATGATGTGAATCTATCCCATGAACTACTAACTGACTCTCCTGGTAGTGCCACAAAGTTATCACCATGTCTTTGTGGTTTAATTTCTTGGAGACCGGATAGTAGCGTGCTAAGAAGACATCCTGTAATTGGTTCCAGGTGAAAATAGAGTTGTATGGGAGCTCAGTAAACCACATAGCAGCCTCTCTCGTCAGTGAGAGAGGAAACACTCTGAGACCTATTACATCTAGATCCAAATCAGGCCTCCCCACACAACTCTTACACACTGCCCTTACCTTAGCTATATGGGCATCTGGATCCTCAGAAGGTAGCCCTGAAAACAAACCTCTGGCAGTGAGCATTTGCATCAGACTACTAGTTACCACAAAAGTGTGGCCTGTAGGTAGAGGAGGCAAAACCAGTGGCCCGTCCGAATCTGCTATGTTATCATAGCCTCTGTAGTATGCTTGGGGCCGTGGAGCGGGATTCTGTCCCCTCTGTTGATGTTCACCCGGAGCATCGGGTAACATCTGACCATGAACATCAGCCAGAGCTGGGATGTTCTGGTTTGGATCCCCATCATTGATTCCCAAGTTACGATTCATGTTTCGCAGTGTACGTTCTAGCTCGTGATCGTAGGGGAACAACGGTTCTCTTCCTCTCCGTGTATTTGGCATACAAGGAGGATAATTCTATAAAGGAATCAAAAACAATAAAACAAAGTAAAATCCAGAAAATATCAACTAAACTATAGTAAGAAGTTAAAGTTAATCTAAAAGCTAAAATTCCCCGGCAACGGAGCCAAAATTTGATACGCACAAACTTACTTCTCAAATGAGAAGTAAAGCGGTCGCGTCAAGTAAATAACTCAACTAGTGAGGTTGGGATCGTTCCCACAAGGAAAATAGTCTAGACTTAACTCCAACTTGTATTTACTATTGTTCGGTTGATGACTTTCTTAAAAAGTAAAAGCATAAAAGGGGGTTTTTGTACTTCCTAATAAAATAAAAAATAACTAACGAACTTGACAGAGACACTTAACAGCTTTTAATGTTGAGTTTTAATCAAGTAATCAAAGAAACTAGGGTTTACGTGTTCCCCGCAGGTTCATAACTTGATAATTCTAGCTATAAAAATTCTTTCCTAGTATCTTGCATGCAAAGTGATAAGTTATGTATTTCTAAATCCTTGGTCCGGCATCTACAAAATCTCACTCTGCACCTTGGTCCGACTACGTGTGTTGCTTTCCTAACCCTTATCCTTACCTCATATTAAGCATCATATTCGATATTTGACTCAGTTATTACCTCGTACCAATCAATACTAGCCTATTAGATAGTATACACTAAATCTATGTTAATAATTCTTTTCCTATTATCTACCTCCTTGGTCCGGCAAGTAGCATTAAGGCGAGTTCTAACGTTGATCATCCGTTAAAAAGATTTCTAAGCGAAAGAATTATTAATACATGCAAGACACTATTCTAGAATTGTTATTTTAGCCAGGGTTTATCTCATTATTTGCCTATGGTTCCCACAACCCTAGTTATAGAGTTTAGTTCCTCATATCCATAAACACAATATTCAAATATATTAAACAAGAAGTCATGTACTTACTTTGATGAGAAAGAATAAAGTCTGAAAATTTGCTTGATTAATCAACAAAAGTTACTTGTAAGAATCTCCAACAATCAAAAGCTTAGAAAAACAAAGTCTAATAATATGATTTTTTATCTCCAAGAGTCTAACCTCAAAAATGAGGTTTTTTGAACTATTTATAAAAAAATAAAAACCTAATTAAACAAGGATTCTAATTACTGGAAATCTGCCAAAACGTGGCTGGGTCGACGGACCACGCGACGGAACGTCGTGGTCATGACGGACCGTCGTGGGCTCCGTCGCCCCATACTTGGGTGCAATTCTTCTGCTGCTTTCTTCATTCCCCTCGACGGCAAGTGTGACGGACCGTCACAGGCACGACGGTCCGTCGAGGGTCTTCGTTACAAAATACTTCAACTTTTGGGATTTGGGTACTGGGATCACTTCTCTGATCTTCGCGACGAACCTGCAGGACGGACCGTCATATCCATGACGGACCGTCACAAGCTTCGTAATCCCACACTTGGTCAGACTTCCCCATCTTCCTTCAGCAGCTTCTCTACGCTGCCACCTACGGACCATCACAAGCACGATGGACCGTCATAAGCTCCGTAGGTGGTCTCTTCTGCATTTTTCGCTCAAAATCTCCGCATTCAGCTTTAGACAGATTTCTTGCAAAACAAAGAAAAACTTATATCAAAATTAGCACAAAAAGGGCTTTCGGACACACTAAACTTAAGGAAAAAGTATTAATTATACCGTGAAACCACGGTATATCACCTACGTTACAAGCTAAAAAAGTCCTATCGTGATCCTAAGGGTTGTATAGCAAACTTAAGGCAGTGAAAATAAGGGCAAGCTTATGGAAATAGGTATGAATGAGTGTGACTTTGTTCTGAGAGCGAGTGTTGAAATGTAATCCTTATACTCAAACTGAAATCATTGTGTGAAAAATGAGGATTTTGTTCTAAAGTGAGGACACTAGTTGCAATACCGGAATTGTTAGCACCTCAGTGAGAAATTGAAGAGGATAGGTGTTAGTGCATGGTGAGTCTGTGTCATGTACGAATCCCACAAAATTCAAGCCTAATAGTGATAGCATTCATATATTTGATGAGATTAATCTGGATTGATTGCCAAATGATTGCAAAGGATAAAACATGAATACTATTGTACAAAGATTGTGTAGTGAGTCTTAGTGAGTTGCTTGAGGACAAAGAAAGAATTTATGTTGAGGGTGTTGATATACCGTGGTTTCACGGTATAACTAATACTTTTTCCTTAAGTTTAGTGTGTTCGAAAGCCTTTTTTGTGCTAATTTTGATGTAAGTTTCTCTTTGTTTTGCAGGAAATCTGTCCAAAGCTGAATGCAGAGATTTTGAGCGAAAAATGCAGAAGAGACCACCTACGGAGCTTATGACGGTCCGTCGTGCCTGTGACGGTCCGTAGGTGGCAGCATAGAGAAGCTGCTGAAGGAAGATGGGAAAGTCTGACCAAGTGTGGGATTACGAAGCTTGTGACGGTCCGTCATGGCTATGATGGTCCGTCATGCAAGTTCGTCGTGAAGATCAAAGAAGTGATTCCAGTACCCAGATTCCAAGAGTTGAAGTATTTTGAAACGAGACCCTCGACGGACCGTTGTGCCTATGACGGTCCGTCACACTTGCCGTCGAGGGGAATGAAGAAAGCAGCAGAAGAAATTGCACCAAGTATGGGACGACGGAGTGCATGACGGTCCGTCATGACCACGACGGTCCGTCGCGTGGTCCGTCGACCCAGCCGCGTTTTGGCAGATTTCCAGTAATGAGAATCCTTATTTAATTAGGTTTTTATTTTTTTTATAAATAGTTCGAAAAACCTCGTTTTTGAGGTTAGACTCTATGAGATAAAAACATCATATTATTAGACTTTGTGTTTGAGTATTTGATTTGGAAGATTCTTACAAGTGATTTTTGGTGATTAATCAAGCAAATTTTCGTACTTTATTCTTTCTCATTGAAGTAAGTTCATGAATTCTTGTTTAACATATTTGAATATTGTGTTTATGGCTATGAGGAACTAAACTCCATAACTAGGGTTGTGGGAACCATAGGCAAATAATGAGATAAACCCTAGCTAAAATAACAATTCTAGAATAGTGTCTTGCATGTATTAATAATTCTTTCGCTTAGAAGTCTTTTTAATGAATGATTAACGTTAGGACTCGCCTTAATGCTACTTGCAAGACCAAGGAGGTAGATAATAGGAAAAGAATTATTAACATAGATTTAGTGTATACTATCTAATAGGCTAGCATTGATTGGTACGAGGTAATAACTTAGTCAAATATCGAATACGATGCTTAATATGAGGTAAAGATAAGGGTTAGGAAAGCAACACACGCAGCCGGACCAAGGTGCGGAGTGAGATTTTCTAGATGCCGGACCAAGGATTTAGAAATACATAACTTATCACTTTGCATGCAAGATACTAGAAAAGAATTGTTATAGTTAGAATTATCAAGTTATGAACCTGTGGGGAACACGTAAACCTTAGTTACTTTGATTTATTGATTAAAACCCAACATTAAAAGCTGTTAAGTGTCTCTTTCAAGTTCGTTAGTTATTTTTACTCATTAGGAAATACAAACCCCCCTTTTTATGCTTTTACTTTCTAAGGAAGTCATCAACCGAACAATAGTAATAACAAGTTAAAGTTAAGTCTAGACTATTTTCCTCGTGGGAACGATCCCAACCTCACTAGTTGGGTTATTTACTTGACGCGACCGCTTCACTTCTCATTTGAGAAGTAAGTTTGAGCGTATCAGTGATTATAATTTTCATTGAAATGTTTTAAAATTTATGATTTAGACAAAATAAGTATAGGTCTATGAACCTAAATCTATCATAAATAGAAGTGTAGAGGCAAAAACTTAAATTTGTCAGAACTCTTTAGGCGTAACTCTCACTATGCAACAAGAGTTTTGTGGGAATAAGAAAAATTCAAATAGGAATTCTCCTATTTAACTTTAAAACACACCTCACATAGTATGGGGATTTCACTTGTGTTCTTATCTTGGAAAGACAAAATGAAAATAATGAATGTCAAAGTACAAAAGTCGACATAGTGTTTTATCTTTATTCCACAATAAGAAATAATGATACCCATTAATTCTTCCACTAATTTAGCAAATGGAAATTAACACATGCTTGCTTTAGAATCAAAGTATATGTTGGATGTATTTCCCTCTAGCAGAAAAAGTTGAAGAGTCTAGATAAAACCCATATACAACTCCCTCCTATCTAGAGAACCTGCTTAGGAAAGGATATCACAACTTGGTGTTATCTCCACAAGTGCATCAACAATTCTAGAGCTTATTCTGGGACAGTGATGTATGTTCAAGATCGGAAGGTTCTAAACTAAATCGAGAAAGAAGATCAAGCTATTGACTAGAAAAAAAAAAGGCAACCAGACAAGGAGAGGCTCTACAAGTGAAGTTTTGTAGCACTGACCAATGTTTCAATCCCTTAATCGGTGATTCCACTCTTGGAAAGTCGAGTACATTAAGTAACCAACAACACTTCAAAATTTATACTAATGTTGCATCAGTAACATGTCTGGAACTATATATTAACATAAACTTCAAAGATCCCCCGTTTAGCTTAACTATGGTCAAACCTAGTATGTCAGTAATATTGACAGACCCGCATAAATTCACTACACCAAATTAGCTGCATAAACTTTAACAAGACGGATAAGTGACTCATCACTAACTCTGTGCTGCCCAGTTAAATCTATAAGGGTTAGTTTGCGACACAGTCACCCTACTACATCAATTGTAGTATTGCCTACTCCACGAAAATTGCAAAAAGCCAAAGATACTACTGAGCTACCACAAGAAGCCACTAAAGTTAATGGACAGTTTTCCACACCAATACAACTCACCAAAGAAAGAGTCTCTACTTTTTCACAACAGTTAAAAGTATGCCTAGAGATAGATCCCCTGATGCATAGGCCCTAGAGTGTTACTTCTGTTAAAAAATTTACCAGCTAAATAAAATAGAGTTGCTAATCTATGATCCCCAATGAGTAAATAACTTTTTAATACTAAAATTTTTGAGGTTTGGAAAGTATTGATCTACAACTTTGAGCGACTCATTCCCCATGTTTGAACAAAAATCTATTGTTAAAGAGGTCATATTGCGACAATTCTTTGCAATGTCCAACAAAGACTTGTCTGTAATTATTGGGTATTGGAAAAGATCAAGCTTTTCTAATAGATGGTACCCACAAGCTATTTCAAATAAGCCTTTATGACCAACAAAAGACACATTCAACAAGGAAAGATTTCTCAGGGTAGGGAAACCTCGAGCAATAGCCGCGAGACCGGTATTAGTCACAACATTGCAAGGATTTTCCCCATGAGTATATAACTTACCTAAGCCTACATGATATGGAGTTCCAATGGAAATATCAACAACTCCGACATCTATGGCTTCATACCAAAAATAGACCTGATAAGAGATCCTTCACCTTTTATACTGTTAGATTCTGCAACCTCATTCCTGTGAATGTTGCTTAAAGTAATAAGTTGTCTCTTGGAAACAGAAGCACAAACACTTCTCTCTAGCCACTGGGAGGACGTTTGAATACCCCAAAGAGTCATTCATTAAGAAGAATTTCAATAGAACGATGATTCCTTTGCTCAAAATTTTGAGAAACGATAGTGGCACAAATCCTCTCCTTAGAAGGTAAATTTATATTCCATTTAAGAACATATGATAAAAGCAGATATTATTTTCTTGAACTTGGATATAAAGTTTGGAAAAAAATACCATTTTCTATTAACCAAAGATTAAATACATCAGACAAAGATCGAAATAGACACGTATATACATGATATACCCATCTTATCACCACCATAACTAACACTTCAACTTTTGTTAGGGTTGACACCATCTACAAGAAGAGACATTAGATACCAATTTTTTAAATTACTATCAAGAATTAGTAGTTATAATCTTGCAGTTTTGATGTTGGGTCACGTATTAGGGTGCCTAAGACGAATCCTAGGTCGGGTGTTGGGGTTGTATACCATTTTTTGTTTTGGGATAAAAAATAGTTCTTAGTTCCAATATCTGGTCCTTAAATGAGAGTCAGGGTCAAGTCCTAAGTAACGATCTAGGGTCGGATACCAAAATTGATCATAACATTCTTTTCTGGTTTCGCGTTGCGGTCGGTTTCCTGAATCAATAATCGGAATTATTTTTTGGGTTAGAAACTATTTTTTTAAAAGGTATATTCTACTCTGTAATTGAAAAAAAATCTAGGAAATGTTTTTTTTATTCGCTCCATTAGTTTTTAAGTTACGTTATTTGATGATTATTAAAAATTATAATTGTTTTTATATAATGATGTGTGATTTATTACAGTCATGAAGTGGATTAGAATTGCAAATTTTGAAAATAACATTTTTAAGTACTACATATTTGCAATTTTTGTAGCCTTCACAAAGTTTTCTGGTCATTTCTATTCGAAGTTTTACGAATTTATAAGTCCCCACATATTTGTTAATTTTTAATAAGTTTAATGAGTTTCTATAATTCTTTAAAAAAATGATGACCTTATGATTTTCTCTACTTGTAGATGGTTTCAACCCTAACCGAGCACCTCAACAACCCCAAATCAAATCTCACTTACCAATTCTCGAAAATAGTTTGGAATCCGACTCATCATTCTCAATTTAGGACCAAACTCACGACCTTTATTCAAGACCTATCTCTCGAGTTTAGAATTTGCTCGGGGTTGATACTCGACTTAAGTGTCAAATCCTAGATAAGCATTTAAATTTGAATTTTAGGTTGGGTGTTTGGGCGGTGATATGAGTCTGCTGTTTGAAACTAGTTTTGGGTAAAGAGAAGATTTCAGGTCACAAGTTGGTTTTCGAGTTCATACACATTCTCAAACCGAAAATCAAGATGGAGACTGAAAAAGTCGGTTTGGTCCTAGTGGGGTCAAGCCTAATAGAACAAAATTTCATGTGTCAATTTACTTGGCTAGGAATTAAACTTTGAGAGCAATCTAAAATTTGTGAAGAAAAATTTTGTATTTCTTTTCATTGTGCTTGGAGCCAAGTTTTGACCACCTGTAAGAGGATGGTGATTCTTCATTGTTGAAGTCATCCTAAACTCATTGTAAAATGTATAAGAAGAGTAGAGAAATAGTAGACGATTCTCTTAAGTGTATTTGCGATATATCCCATTTCTTTAGTAATATACATGCACTTGTTCTGTGGTGGACATAGGATCATTCAGATCTAAAAAACGTTAAAAATTGTTGTTCTTCATAGTTTTTTATTGAAACATTTATGTTAACATGAGTTCTGTCCATT